>NC_070618.1:36843870-38155537 GCF_027172205.1 Podarcis raffonei
AAATTGTGATTTAAAACGTGATTTAAATTGATTTGATTTAAATCAAATCCGCCCTATCTGGGGATCATGTCATGGGCTGGGAGCAAAGGTGGGTTTCGGGGGAGTGTGACAGGTTTTTGCCTGCCCTGGGCACTGGGAGCTCACCACAACAATGACAAACATTGCAAGGTGAGAGGCGCCAAATTTTGGCATCTCACGGGGCGCTGCTGAAATTCTAAACCCCAAAATCTGCCACTGTTGGGAGTTTTTCCCATTGCAGCTGTCTGTGGCTGCACCGTAGCCGAAACTGAGTTTTTCCAACGCTAAAGAAACACTCTGCAAACACAGCGTTCAAGTTTACTGAGCCCTGGCATGGAAACCATGTTCTGGAGACACACTTTGCCTTGCTTCCCCGTAAAGCATAAACCATTAGGTCCAGTTGTGGCCAACTCTGTTGTTCCGGCGCTCATCTCGCTTTATTGGCCGAGGGAGCTGGCATACAGCTTCCGGGTCATGTGGCCAGCATGACTAAGCTGCTTCTGGCGAACCAGAGCAGCGCACAGAAACGCCGTTTACCTTCCCACTGGAGCGGTACCTATTTATCTACTTGCACTTTGACGTGCTTTTGAACTGCTAGGTTTGGCAGGAGCAGGGACCGAGTAACGGGAGCTCATCCCATCACGGGGATTCAAACTGCCAACCTTCTGATCAGCGAACCCTAGGCTCAGTGGTTTAACCCACAGCGTCACCCGTGTCCCACGTGAAGCATAGCCTGAACCAATTATCTGATAATTCATAAAAAGGAACCCGCAAATGGCCCCCCAGGAGAACCCTCTTCCCAAACTCCCCCCCTGCCCAGTGCCCATCTCATCTATTGCCCCATTTCTTACAAAAAGTCCACCTGGAAACCTTAGTTCTGGAAGCCAAATAAACTGTGCAGAAAGCACCCGCCTATTCAAAATAGCTCTGGGCATCCATACCAATGTGCTCGCCACAGGCGTCACAGTACTCTGCGTAGAGGCTCTCATAGCAGCGGCAGCAGTAGGGGCGGCTCTGGCGCATGATGTACCGCTGCCCGCCCAGCGCCTCCTCGCACTCGAAGCAGCAGAAATGGCGCATGTGCCAGTGGCGGCCTTCGGCCTCTGTGCATTCGTCTGCAAAGATAATCTGTTGGGCGGGGCAAGAAAGGGAGCCACAAGTCAGAGGGGAGGGAAGTAAACAGAAGGCAGGCGCCTGCAGCCCTTTTTGCGAAATCCCACTCACATGCAACACAACAACTTTGAGCAACTCAGACAAGTGAGGCAAGGGGCAAAGAGGAAAATGTGGGGGAGGGGAGCCCAACGGCATTAAGCCAACCAGAAAATCCCTTCTGGAACTCAAGTTACCGCCTCTTCATGAAGTAACGACCCAGGAGAGCTGTACCAAGTGCCCTTTCTGAACACGTAGAAATCTGCTCTGCCAGGGAGGTTTGGGAACCTGAAATACACACCTCTTTCCCTTTGGTTCCTCGCTGGAAGTGGTTTACAATAATAAAAACGACAGGTATTTTTTTAAAAAAATCAGCATTACTAAAACCAAGAAAGAAACAGTCATAGAAGTAAAAATAGACTCCAAATTCCAATGACATAATTATGATCCATCAAGGAAACAAGGGCAAAAATGACTTGAGTCTTTAAGGCTTTCCCAAAACGCAAGGTTGCAGAAATGGGATGGCAGGTGTAGATACTAGATGAGTTAAGCCAAAAAGTCCCTTATTTTAAGATTAAGAAGAGTCCAGCTGGATCAGGCCAAAGGCCCACCCTAGCAGAAGCCGAGCTCAGCGGCTCTCTCCCAACTTGTAACTCTCAACTAATGGTATTCAGAGGCTGACTTCCTCTGATAATGGAGGTTTTATCCTCCATGAATTGGTCAAAACCCCTTTACAGCCAACACTGTAAAAGGCCATCACTACACTTTCTAGGGAGATGTAGTTCCGATTTCACGCTTTTGTGCTTTATATTTACATTGGTTTTCATTGTAAGCCACCCAGAAATGTTGTGGAGTGGCATAAAAATGCCATAAGTAAGCAAAAAAGTGTGTGTGTGTGTGTGTGTGTGTGTGTGTGTGTGTGTGTGTGGACCCATATATATATATATATGGGTACAAAAATACCCAGGAGGACACTTGTTCCTCTTCGCCCTTTCTCAGCTTTCCCTTCCGTCATAATAACTAATGACATCCAGGGGTGGTGAACCAGTGCCCAATTTTTGCTTTTAAAACTAAAAACTAGTCATCACCCCGCCCTGTCCCACAGTCATATCTCCTGACATTCTGTGTTGTGTTAAATACTTTAAAATTAAATTAAAGAAATTTGCTTCTTGACTCAGCAAAACTAGGCCTGATCAACGTCTGGCATAAAAGCATGCGACCTGGTGCACAATTTGGAGAAGAAATCTCAAAACGTGTGTGTGTGTGTGTGTGTGCGTGTGTGTGTGTATCAGGGCTGCCAAAATTCAAAAAGTGAAAATCTGGACCGACATGGGTTGCCATACGTATGGATTTTCCCAGGCATTCTAGAATAGAATAGAATTTATTATTTATACCCCGCTCATCTGGCTGGGTTTCCCTAGCCACTCTGGGCGGCTCCCAACAGAGTATTAAAATACAGTGGTCTGTTAAACATTAAAAGCTTCCCTAAACAGGGCTGCCTTCAGATGTCTTCTAAAAGTCTGGTGGCTGTTTTTCTCTTTGACATCTGGTGAGAGGGCGCTCCACAGGGCGGGTGCCACTACCGAGAAGGCCCTCTGCCTGGTTCCCTTCTCGCAATGAGGGAACCGCCAAAAAGCCCTTGGCACTGGACATCAGTGTACTGGCAGAATGATGGGGGTGGAGACACTCCTTCAGGTATACTGGACCGAAGCCATTTAGGGCTTTAAAGGTCAGCACCAACACTTTTTTGTTTTTTGCCAATTTCTGCCCAGACACTGCTTCCGACTGCAGTATTCTGGGTTTCTCTAGGAAATTCCAGATTTATGGCAACCCTAGAATCCATCCAGCCATCCAATATCCCCACCCTGTGGCCTTCAGAGTGTCTGGCACAAACCCTCACCTCATCGCAGGCCTCACATCGCGGTTTGAGGCGCTCGGCGTGGTGACGCCCACAGTAGATCTTGCCACCCTGGTAGAAGTAGATGAGGTCAACGAGGAGCTCCCGGCAGGTGGTGCAAACAAAGCACTGTGGGTGCCAGCAGGCGCCATGCCCAGCCCGGCTGGCAAAGACCGCAATGTCCCCACCACAGATCTGCTTCCCGCACTGCCAAGGGAAGAGAAACCAAGAGCACTTAAGACTTATATAGCACTTTGCAAAGGGTTCAAAGCACCGCACATATGTTACAGAAGCCACAGGTTCTCTATCTCTCTAAACCCAAACTGTCCAAGGCGGTGGTCACCTTTTGAGACTTTTAATTCAAGGTGCTGCTTATTCGCCAGAGTGCCATAAATCAGACCAGGCCCTAACCATGCTACTGTTTTCTCCCATATAACCCTCTGAGACTAGAGGCCTTCAGGGAAAGGTATTTCCTCTTCAGAAATAAGACTCCCCAAGGCTCACGGCAGGGCCTCCTCAGGGGTGGCACCACAACTGTCACCCTCCATTAGGAAGCCATGTTTCTTCCAGGGCTGCTCACAAAAAGAGTTTGGTTTACACAGGAAGTTTTACGAGGGTGAGCGTGCTCTGAAATGACCTTGTTGCTGCTCTATTGCTTTTGTGCACAGTTTGTGTTTCTAAACATTTCTTGTTTCATTTGAGAATTTTCGCTGAAAGGCAATCAACAAGATTTAAATAAAAAAGAGAAGAACAGAACTGAGGGTTGGGATTTTTGTGTGTATTAAAAGAGCCAAGTACCTCATCTGAACACTAGATGTTGCTGTTGCTCCTCCAATGTATTTAACTCTCCTCTTGTACCAGGAGCCAAAATTCAAAATTTCCATGTGGGAGGTGCAGCTCACAGCCCACATATTTCCTCTTCCAAATTTTTTAGAGACCAACCCTTCCTGTGTATCACAGAATGCAAATACAGTGGAACAGAGCTACCTTCATAACTTTCTTGGGCAATTGCCACGTGTGTGTGTGTGTGTGTGTGTGCGCGCACACACACACACACACACACACACACACAGAATCCAGGAGCCATAACACACTGCCTACTGCAGCGTCTGCCAGCGTGGTGCCCTCCAGTTGCTTGGGGGGCTGTAACTCCCCCCCTGCAACCACGCTCACTGGGACCGATGGGAACTGTCGTCCACCAACATGAGAGGGCGAGGAAGGAGCCATGTGGCAGCAACACGAACAGAAGGCTGAAGGAGGCTCTCGCCAGTGGACTGTAGTAGCTGTCAGAAATCCCAGCTGCTACAATAGTCCAGGTTCACAACAAGGAGTGAATCAGAGCCATGCCAACAATTCTTATCATGCAGATAACATGCAGAGATGGGTGGAGAATGGAGCTCTTTACCAACACACAATGGCCCAGGACTGACCCGGAATAGAAGCAAGGGTGTGTTCTGGGATCACCCTGGAATTTGCTGCCCTTGCCAACAGATCACAACCCTGATTCAACTTCCAGTGAAGCAACCTCAGCATCGAAAGAGCAACTTATGCAAGCCCCACTCGCGTAGAATTCCCTAGAGCACCAGCACTACTGGCATGGGAAGGAACAGCATGAATCAAGAGACCAGCCTAAGTAGCGCTTGCACGCATGAACACAGAGATGCTGGCCCTGAGCACCAGGAAAGACCATTCACACCACACAAATTGGGCCTAAGTATGGACGTGGGTGGCGCTGTGGTGTAAACCACTGAGCTTTGGGCTTGCCAATCAGAAGGTTGGTGGTTCAAATCCCCGCGATGGGGTGAGTTTCCGGTGTTTGGTCCCAGCTCCTGCCAACCTAGCAGTTCGAAAGCACGCCAAAGTGCAAGTAGATAAATAGGTACCACTCTGGAGGGAAGGAAACGGCGTTTCCGCATGCTGCTCTGGTTCGCCAGAAGCAGCTTAGTCATGCTGGCCACATGACCCGGAAAAACTGTCTGTGGACAGACGTTGGCTCGCTCGGCCAGTAGAGCGAGATGAGCACCACAACCCCAGAGTTGTTTGCAACTGGACTTAACTGTCAGGGGTCCTTTACCTTTTTACCTTTATGGATCTAATTATGAAGCCCAACTGATAAGACCTGAATTTCTGGATTCAGGTTCAGCACAGTGGATTTAACAAGCCACCAGAGGTTTGTAATGGCTTCTACACATTGAGCTGAACCCTGAGAATCTGCTGTTGCGAGTGCTAAACTAGACGTTGGACGAAATATTTTTGTTTAGTTAACATGTCTCCCTCTAAAAACCAGTATGGGGCAGAAGCAAGAAGAAATCCCGATGAAAGAAGAATGGCAGACAAAATTAATGGACTACGCAGAATTAGATAAAATGACAGGAAGGATTCGAAACCTGCGGGATCAGAGATTTGCAGAAGATTGGAAAAAATATACGAACTATTTGAAGAGCAACTGTAATCAACAAATTACGCTCATAGGACTACAAGAAGTTTTGTAAGGAAAAATATATGAAATATTGCAAAATAGAGAAAGAAGAGAAATTAGTCATAAGATTTAAAGGTAATAGTGAAATTAAGAAATGTATATTAAGCGATTAGATTGGAAAATTTTCAGATGTGACTGATGGAAGTCCAAAAAAATTGTATAAGATGTAAAAGTATGTTTAATTACTGTTGAAAATGATATGTTAAAACTAATAAAAAAATTATTAAAAAAGAAAAAAGAAACCAGCATGGGGCAGAGAAGGAGGCCACAATTTGAAGGGCAAGGGTGACCGCTTCTCCCTGCTTTCCTCCCCTCGGTCTGAGTACGCCATGTCTGGAGACGCCAGCTGGGCAAAGTTGACCCAGGGAGTGTGGAATGCATGGTGAGAAGTGGCAAGCAGACAAAGGGCTCAGCAAGTTTCTCCCACCTGCCACTTCCCCTCTTCAAAATCCCAGACCCTCTCTGCTGCTGCCTTCTCGATGTTCCGCAGTGGACCGGGCTGCCAGCCCCATTGGTCTTCTGCCAGATATCTAGCTTGGCTCTGAAGTGTTCCGTCTCCCAACCATTCTTCAACCCTGCCCTGGTTCTCAAACTGTGTTGACACTGGCAGTGCCAGAGTGAGGCCCAATACCTGCTCGCAAATGGCTCCGGTTATGGTGACGGGGAAGAGGCGGACAGTCCCACGTCCCAGGTTCTCTCGCTTTCGTTGCTGTGAGAATAACTTCAGTTCTTTCGCTTCTTCCTCTTCCAGAGAGCTGCAGTACTGAGCCTGTGCAGAGATTTTTTGGGGAGAGAAGAGTTAGTCAATGAGGGCCCAAAGCAATACTGTCAAGATGTCTTCTCGTCTTTGGGGCAGGGTGTCTGCTGCTGTTCCAGAGGCGCTTTGCCTATGTCCCCAAAGGCAGACCCCAAAGAAAAAGACATGTTGTAATTAAAACCAAGACCAAAAAAAGAGGACTCAGCTGCTTAGCTCTCACTCTGGTTCCAGGCCTGGGGCACAAAGATCAAAGGCAGCGGCAACAAGCAGAGCCACACAGCCCTGCAGCCAGGCAGTGACCCGAGGGAAGGTGAAACTTTATAAGAAGGAAAATAAATAAAATGTTTGCCCTGCAAGGATGAAACCGCACAGCACGTCAAAGCGGGAAAGAGATGTCAGTGCATATCTGAAGGTCTTTTTCCAGACTGTGTCTTAACACAGAGAATTCACCGTGGTTACCCATACAATCTGCAAATGGAGGTGGGTGGGATTCAGATAGTGCTGCCTCCACCATCAAAACTGTCCCTGGAAAATCGTATTTTTCCTGCACTGAAGCTGCAAATTGCTAAGAAAACACAATTTGCCCCTTTTGGAATGATGCTGTTATTATTTACAAAGCACCACCGATGTAACACGGCGATTTACAGAGTTAACATTAAGAAGTAAGGCAGGGCTCTGCCCCGATGAGCTTACCATCTTAACTACTGTACAGCATCTAATGGTGTCTGTGACCCAGCAGCAGGGGAATGGTGCAAGTCAATCCCTACTCTCTCAGCGCCATTTTGAAATGTCTGTCTTCTTTCCCATTCCCATTCCCAAGTGCAGATTGTGATAGAGTTCACCTTCAGCTTTTGACAATGACAGGGGGGTTTTTTTGAGGGGGGCGGGAGAGATTCTGAACTTGACTCTTAGCTTGTGTCCCCCTAACAGCCATTGCCTCAATCACAGATTGTCTCTTGCTTTTTGAAACCCAAACATGGTTTTTAGTCCCCGTTTAAAAATGTGGTGAGATTCAAACTGGGAACTCTAGGCCAGGTCCTGGAGGTAAATAAATGACAGAGGCCACCTTAACCCTCCCTCCATCCCTTCCATCCTGATTGGCTGCCAATGGACGGACGTGGGACAGCGCCTATAGAAACCTCTTGGGTTGCGCAGCGCTGCAGATCCCATCAAATGCTGGCCTACCTGTCTCGTCCTTGCCCCCCCCTCCTTCCCCACCTGGGGGAACCCACCAGATACTCAGCCTTGGGCTCCAGCCAACCATTGCCCCAGGACAAGGCACACCCTTGGAATGGCAGCCCAGCTTTGTTAACCTGGCACCTGTGGGATGAGGACTGCAGTCCTTGCCTGGCACTAGCCGGCCTTCCCAAAATCCCTTGGCAAAGGGCCATGTTGTTTTATAGCTCCCTGAATGAGGAAATCACTACTGTACCCTTGTTTCCAGAATGCTGAATGGCATCATCAGGCATCTTCCAGCCCTCTCATCACAAGGAAGGATAAACCGCAGTCCCCACAGCTGGTTTCTCTAATACTAATCAGGATCTTTATCTGATCCTTTCCCCCCTCCCCATCATCATCATCTTGGGAAGGTTCGAGAGCCCTAATCTTTTTCAATCTCTCTGTGTGCAGAAACTCTTCCAGTTCCCTCATCTCCCTGTGCTTGCCAGCCTTGTTCCTTTGGTTTCAGAGAAAGGACCCACAAAGTGTTTGGGGGAAAGCAAAAGCGAGGTCTATACAGGGTGGAGAGGGCACAGGCCTCCAAAGACGCCATTTTTGTAGGAGTCAGGTGCCTCTTTGCTGCGAAATAATCCCAGCGCCACCCTTATCAGAACTTCCAATATGAACGAGAAGTGGTTTTCTAGCGTAACACCAAATATAGAGGATTTTCACCTCAGAGTCACCAAGGGATAGCAATGCCACTCCACGCCCGTAGGAATCATGGCCAGAGGCAGCTTTCTTACCAGAAGTTCAGGTGCCAACGTTTTCCTCTTACCTCTACAAATCTCACAGAGTGCTAAAGATTAAGGTATTTCTGCGTTTGTGTGTCTACGCCAGGGATGGGGAACCTGAAATCCTCCAGATTTTGTTGGATTACAACAGGGGTCGGCAAGGTTTACCTCGCCTGGGCCGGTTCACTCCAGTGGAGATCCCTCTGTGGGCCGGATTGCGTGTGTGTGAGCGCGCGCCCGCAATTTCCGGCGTCTGCATGTGCGCAGACACAATTTCTGGCGTCTGCACATGCGCAAATGAGATTTCTGGCACCACAGAAGCGAGTCCCCATGCCATGCTGGTTTAGCACAGCGCGTGGGGTCTTACCGAGCGGGTGGCTCGTGGGCCGGTTAAACAACCGCCATGGGCCTGAGGTTGCCAACCCCTGGACTACAACCACCATCATCCCTGGCTATCGGCGATGCTGGTTTGGGTTGATGGAGGCCACCACAAATTCCTCACCACCGATGTAAATGGAGAACCATCCACTCACAAGGTGAAGCCAGGTCAACACCACCTGGCAGCCTATCAAATCCAGACAACTAACGGACAGAGCACCAGTTCCTGATAACAAGCAAGTATAAAGAGAGCCCAAGCCTGTCCATACCTGGTGGTTTGAATACAAGCACAATGGAGAAAAGAAAACCATCTTCCAATATCTAAAGGGCTGCCACATGGAAGATGCAGCAAGCTTGTTTTCTGCTGCTCTGGAGGTCAGGACTCAAACTCATGGCTTCAAGTCACAAGAAAAGAGATTCTGGCTAAAAATCAGGAAAAACTTTCTGACGGTAAGAGTTGTTTGACAGTGGAACGGACTCCCACGAAAGGTGGCAGACTCTCCTTCCTTGGAGATTTTAAGCAGAGGTTGGATGGCCACCTGTCGTGGATGTTTTAGCTGAGATTCCTGTATTGCAGGGGGTTGGACTAGATGACCTTTGGGGGTACCTTGCCACTCTACAATTCACCCAAGCAACCCAGCACACGTGTGCCCGTAATATCACAAAAACAGCCAGGTTAAGACCCCAGGCTCCTGGCAAGCGAAAAGAGAGGATACAAATAAAACAAAAACGAAAGCCTGCGCAAACAGCATTTTACATTTCCAGTCAGTTAATGGTCACTACACACCATCTGTCCGCGTCCCCATCATAAGCCAGCCCTTCCCCACGACTGTGGGGAAAGTGTTTTGCTGGCGACGTCCTTAGCCGTGCATTGTGCAGACCTGGCCTAGCAATTTCGAGCAGCGAGGCTGAGAAATGGCATTGTGCTGGGCCTCTCCTTTGGAGAGGACTTAGCCTAATCATTAATCCAGCCCCCTGGGAGCAACAGACAAGAGCCTTGTGAATGGGAAGGGCAAAGGTATTTAGCACAGCAACCTTCATCCGATTACAATCTGAAGTGGAGGAGACCCCCCAGGCCACAGATCTCCCCCCTTCGCTCTTTCCCTGCATACATACAATCAGCGCTGGGAAATGCTCAGCAGCCCTGTTCAAGTGTGGAAACTGTTTCCCCTAAGACATGGGTAGGCAAACTAAGGCCCAGGGGCAGGATCCGGCCCAATCGCCTTCTAAAGTCGGCCCGCGGACGGTCTGGGAATCAGTGTGTTTTTACATGAGTAGAATGTGTGCTTTTATTTAAAATGCATCTCTGGGTTATTTGTGGGGCCTGCCTGGTGTTTTTACATGACTAGAATGTGTGCTTTTATTTAAAATGCATCTCTGGGTTATTTGAGGGGCATAGGAATTTGTTTATATATATTTTTTTAAATATAGTTCAGCCCCCCACAAGGTCTGAGGGTCAGTGGGCCAGCCCCCTGCTGAAAAAGTTTGCTGACCCCTGAAGACCTCTAGTTTTCATTAAACATTTCTAGCCCTTATTGAGACGTAGTATGTGAACCACGCTTCGTGAAAAGGGTCCAAAGTGAGGGGGCAAGGGCTGGGGAGGGAACACATCTGTGTGACTTGCATGGTTTTTACATTCTGAAAAGTTCAAATTCCCCTCGATGAAAGATCTGGATTACCTTGGTGAATAATTTTTAAAAAGGAAAGCAGTGGGGAAACAGAGTATATGAAGTGCTGTGCGTTAATTAGCAGAACACACAGGACCCGTTTAGAGAAGAATGCCTGCTTTCTTCCACCCTGATTATCAGCCTGTCACACACACAGAGATTAATCCCAGTAGTGCAGATCGCAAACAGAGAGTGAGAGGGAACACATTGCCTGCAGAGCAGATACCTGCTGATGACTGAAGGCAGGAGGACAAAAGCCACACACAGAAAGTGAGAAGGCAAAAAATATACAAAAAACAAAAATCCCCACCTCAAGCAAGCAAGCAAAACAAACCAAACACAACCACCCTAGGAAAATTCCTTTCCGATTCCATAGCTGGCAATGGTTAAACCTGCTGCCCTCCAGATATCTTGCTGGACTCCAATTCCTATCAGCCCCGGCCAGTATAGCCAGTGGTCCATGGATGATGGGAGTTGTAGTCTAGCAACATACAGAAGGTCACTAGTTTCCCACCACTGTGGGCCTTTGGTTTGCATGAAAGGATCTATAAACTCCCCCCCTGCCAAACGGATAGCAAGCCCAAGTTGGGGAAAGGGGGGGGGAGATCTCGAAAAATGAAGTTTGGAAAGAGAAGTAGGACTGTTTGTTTGTTTATTTATTTATTATTATTATTATTATTATTATTATTATTATTATTATTATCATCATCATCATCATCATCATTTATTTCATGAAATTTATATACCATTTGATTGTAAAAAATCAACACACGACCCCCAAAGTATTTTATAAAAAAGATAAAAGCAAGAAAAAATTACAACAGTACTTTAAAAACATACCAAACGTTAAAATTCTAAAATATGTTAAAATTCACACCAGCATTTCAAAGCAGCTGGTAAAAAGGTAAAGGACACCTGACAGTTAAGTCCCGTCGCGAACGACTCTGGGGTTGTGGCGCTCACCTCGCTTTACTGACCGAGGGAGCCGACGTTTGTCCGCAGACATGTGGTCATGTGGCCAGCATAACTAAGCCGCTTCTGGCACAATGGAACACCAAAACCAGAGGAGCGCATGTAAATGCCATTTACCTTCCCGCTGGAGCGGTACCTATTTATCTACTTGCACTTTGATGTGCTTTCGAACTGCTAGGTTGGCAGGAGCAGGGACCGAGCAATGGGAGCTCACCCCGTTGCAGAGATTCGAACTGCCAACCTTCTGATCGGCAAGCCCTAGGCTCAGTGGTTTACACCACAGCACTAGGCTTACCTAAATGAGGATGTTTTTAGCAGGCGCTGCCACACTAAAAAGATCAAATTCTCACGAATACGGAATGGGCATTAATGTGGCACCTGTAGGATAAGAAGTTCAAAAGCAATAGGTGTGGGGAGACAAGCACCCCCAAATGCATTCCCTAACATGTGAGGGAGAAGTGTGCCAAACCCCTAGACCAGACCAGCCTGCAGCCCCCAGCTATCCAGCAGTCCCACATACAACATTAATAATAAAGGACGGTACACATAGAAGCCTCTTCCTTGTGATTAAGAACCCTGGACTGCTAATAGAAGCCTTTTGCAAACTTGCTCTATAAGGTCCTAAAGTTTGGATTTGGACCAGCCCCTAGGGGGATTTTATACAGCTGTGGGGCAACCACCAAGGGCGCCTCTGTACACGCCCTTGCTGTTCAAACACAGTGTCTGGATTGTGACAGTCACAAAGGTGCTCTCAGTAGATCTGAAAAGGCAAAGATGAAAAGAAGAGAAAGCAATGCAGGCCCGAAGGCCATAAGGGCTTTATAAATCAAAAGTCGCATACAGAATTGAGTCCTGAAAGTCATGTGAAGCCGATGCAGACGTTGAGCCCTGACTGATGTGCTCCCAGCAATTTGCCCCTGCCAGGACTTTGCACGGAGACCTCCAGGCAGTCATCAAGGCCAGCCCCACATAGGAGGGCATTGCCGCCTTTGAATGAATGAATGAATGAACGAACAAAGGAATGAATGAGAGTTGCCAGCTCCTAGTCAAAGAAAATGAATGTTAATTTAAAACAAAAAAGTCTACCCTGCTTTTCTACTGTATGGGGAAGATTTTAATATTCTATTGTGTTTTTGTATATGCTGGAAGCCGCCCAGAGTGGTTGGGGCAACCCAGTCAGGTGGCTGGAGTACAAATAATAAAATGATTATTCAAAAATATATTATTATCAATGCACTCAAAGCAATTAATAAACACACTAAACCAGCAATAAGGAAACAGCAGACACAGAGAGAAAATCTGCAACAAATACGTGTCTGAAGAAAACTTTCCAAAACCCATCTCACAAGCAGAAAGAAAGGGAGTCTTTTGGATCTCCCCGGGGAGGGAATTCCATAAATGTGAGGCAACATCACCAAAAAGGCCCTGTCCCTAGTGCCTGCCAGCTGTATTTCTAAAAGTAGTGGACTAAACAGCAGGGCCTCAATTGCAGGCTTCAGTGACGGAGCTTGCAAAACGTACATCTGGTCACTACCCACAGGGTTACCTGTAATCAACCTGGTGGCCTACAGATGTTGTTTGACTACAATGCCCATCATCCCCAGCCAGCACTGGATGGGACTGATGAGAGTCGTAGTTTGACCCCAGTTTACAGCAACCTTTTGAATTCTGCTGCAAAATCTGTACAGTGGTACCTCAGGTTACAGACATTTCAGGTTACAGACTCTGCTAACCCAGAAATAGTACCTCAGGTTAAGAACTTTGCTTCAGGATGAGAACAGAAATTGTGTGGCGGTGACACAGCGGCAGCAGGAGGCCCCATTAGCTAAAGTGGTACCTCAGGTTAAGAACAGTTTCAGGTTAAGAACAGACCTCCAGAACGAATTAAGTTCTTAACCCGAGGTACCACTGTACTGCCAACACGACCCCTCTGAGCTCGCAAGCACATCCGTTCCCTCTTAAATCATCCTGTTCCTTCTCAGTGTGGAATAATAAAATGCCCTTCTCACCTCGCTGTCATGGGGGGGAAGCTGGTGGAGCAGCTGGCGAATGCGGTACCTTTCCCCAGGGCTGTTGACGTAGGGAACTTTGTCCTCTGGGAGGCAGCTGAAGAACTGATAGACCTGGAGGTAAAGAGAGCCATTAGTGGGTCAAATAGGGGAGACCAGAAGTGAGGCTCACAAGGACTAGAGTCCTGCTGCCCAGCAGCCCAAGCAGAGGCCTTCTGCTCTGTCTCCAAGTTTTCCAGGAGTCCAAGGAAGGCAAGTTCTTTACAGGAATGTTCAAAATGTGGAAGCAAATTTGGATTGACGCGGTGATCTCCTTCAGGCTACAACAGGCATGGCCAAACTTGGCCCTCCAGCTGTTTTGGGACTACAACTCCCATCATCCCTAGCTAATAGGACCAGTGGTCAGGGATTGTGGGAACTGTAGTCCCAAAACAGCTGGAGGGCCAAGTTTGGCCATGCCTGGGCTACTTTCATACCACATGTTTAAAGCAAAATGATGCCCCTTTAAACAGCCATGGCTTCCCCCCAAAGGATCCTGGGAAGTGTAGTTTGCTAAGGGTGCTGAGAGTTTGTTAGAAGATGCCCTATTGCCCTCACAGAGGCACAGTTCCAGGAGTGGTTTAACTATCAGACCTTCTTCACAGGGAACTCTGAGAATTGTAGCTCTATAAGGAGAACAGGACTCCTAGCAACTCTCCAAACAGCGCACAGGGAGAGCTACTCAGGTGCACCGGACAGAGACCACTCTGAGCTCATAAGCTCAGCGCATGGCCTCAGAAAAAGCACTCTCTCTTGGTCAACATGCTCCATGGGTTCTCCTGATAATCAACAAGATAAGCAGGGTAAACACCTCATACAATGAAAGCAATGGAAAGTCTTAAAGAAATGTTTCTCAGTAATCAGCTTAAAACAAGAGCTGTGCTAATCAGATTACAGCCTGGCCTTGCTGAAGTGATCAGATTTCACAACACACCCCCTACAAAAAAGGCAGCAACTGGTTTGTAATTAAATTGACACCGCCTCTTTTTAAAAACTTCCTACCATTTTGTTCTGAACAATCCTCAACTTTATTAAGGTAAAGATCAAATGACTTCCTTTAAAATAAAAAGTGCACCGATTATCCTAGCCTGAAAAATTTAGAACATCAGTTGACCCAATAAATTGCTTCTGAAATTTAGAATATCAGTTGATCCACTGATTTCAATGGGACCTAAGTACAACTGATTGAATCTGCAATTCTGTGCTGAGAGTAGATCCCATTGAATTCAATGGGGCACACTTCTGAATACACTCCTATGGGGTTGCACTGCTAGTCTGGATCCAACCCAATGTCATCTTTGCTCTGGGGATGAGTGGAGGGACTGAATTTGCATCTTACAGAGGTAGTTTTTCTCCTCACTAGAAATGTGTCCCTGAATGCATTCTATTAGTCCCTCTTCTCAATACACAAAAATTGCTGACATTCACTATTATGGGTTAGTCAGAGAAGGAAAACACTTGTGACAAAAGGAAAAAACAACCCTTTATACGTTTATTTGGAACATTTATATACTGCTTTTCAGCAATGAGCTCTCAGTGAAAAATTCTCACCCTTTGCAAGATAGAAGCTTGTATCCAATGTAGCCATCTTTCCAGTGCAACAAGACTTCACCCCCACCCCCACTGTGAGCCCCCTAAATCTCTTCTGGGGGTTCCCCTCCAACCCCCCCCCCCGAGCAGATTTGAGGAGGGTCCAGGGTGTGTGTGGTGGGAGAAGAGGAGGGAAAAGTCCCGTTGCACTAGTGGGAATCCTTGCACTGACAGGTCAAGGGATTTTGATACCACACACAGCCCATCATAGTTCGCACGTCATAGCAAGCCAGGAATAATCCACGGCTTATTGTCTAAGTGAATTGCACCTGCCTTTCTCCTTACTGCTTGTGATGGAAGGAAACAAACCATGATCCCTGGCTTAGCATTACATCTGAACTAGAAATTGTGGTTTGCTTTGTCCCAACAAACTATGATCTGTACTGAAGATCTGCTCCAGTTTATTGATTGTCGTTTGTTGATATGAAACAGACCATAATCCTTGGTTTGGCTTAATTATTTTCTCTGGTTGCGAGCAAAGAAGAGATAAACAGTCCAGGTAGGTGCATTACAGTAAACCGTTCACTGATTTACCATGACGTGTGAACATGTTCATAATGATTAGTATTTGCTAGTTATTAAGGGCCCTAACTTACTAATGTCTGTTCATTTCAGTGGGTCTACGCTGAGCAGAACTTCCTCGGTTCCATTCCCCACGCGGTCAAAAAAATGCACTGGGTGACTTTAAGGAGAGTAGACAAGTTGGATGTTATTACAGAGTACAGTGGTACCTTGGGATGAGAATCGGATCCATTCTGGAGTCCCGATCACATCCTGAAGCGAACACAACCCATGTCCGCACGTCTGTGGGTTGTGTTTCGCTGCTTCCGCACATGCGCATGATGTCATTTTGACCGTTTGCGCATGCGCGCGCAGCGCAACCCGGAAGTAACGCGCTCCGTTACTTCCAGGTCGCCGCGGAGCGCAACCCAAAAATACTTAACTTGAAGCACATTTATCCCGAGGTATGACTGTAAGAGTTTTAAATAAGTTTTTTAAGCTGATAGACGGAGAATGGGAAGTCTGTTCTTTTTCTTTCTTTTAGTTTTTCTGTTAAAAAATGCTTGATATTTGATGTTATTTCTGTATATTGCTTTTTCTTTGCTTTTCGAGCTTTAATAAAAAATAGCTTTTGGGGGGGAAAGTTCTCTGGGTGACTTTGGGCCAGTCATCATCTCTCAGCCTAGCCTACCTCACAGGGTTATTTTGAGGGTGAACTTGAGGGTAAGGATTTATGCTGCTGAAGGTAGGTGATAAATATATAGCGAATGTCCTTCCCAAGTGCTTTCCTGACTGCACTTTCCTTTTCACCTGTTCCTAAGGGAAGGGGCTCTCCCTCCGTTCAGTTGTATGAAATGAGGGGAAAGGGGTGGGGCGATTTCCCCTCCCTCTCCAGACCAAATGGCCCTAAAATGTCTTGAGCAGGTGGGCAGAGGTCTGGGCTCTCCCTAGAAGATTTTCCTGGTTAACCTGGAGCCTGTGGAATTCTACCCTCCAGGGTAGCTGCCTGCACTCCCTACCAGGTCGAATTGACTCCAGTCTGGTGGTGGATCTAATTTAACCCCTTCAGGAGAACGGGAATCCTGGATCCCAAAGGCCAGCGTTTTGTGTCTCGGTGTGGTTATTTACTATAGTCACCAGCCTCTGCTTTTCCCTCCCCCTTCTAACAGCCAGCCTTAATAACACAAAGAGAACAGCTTGTAGTTTAAAGGGTATTATTATAATCTTAGATTATCATGACGTGGCCAAGGGTGTAGCAAGGCTTCTGGGTCAGAAAGGCCCAGAGGGGTTCATCAGAACTGCCTTCTCTTGACTTAGCAGGGCTCCAGCAGCACAGAGCATGTATTTTTCTCCTTCTGAAGTTTACCAATTACTTCCTCACTTATCTCTGTGACCTCCTTCAAACAGAGAAGCTACGTGACATGAAACTGCAGCTTTGAGGGCCTCCAATTTACGCTACAGGCTTAAACTAGCTTTGGAAGTCATTCCCTTTTCCTGGGAACTCTGGGAACTGTAGTTCCAAGTTGGATGGGAAGGCAGGGACATCTGTTGCTCAGGACACTCACCAAACTATGGCCCCCCGCCTGGGGATTTTGTGTGTGTGCTGGGGGAGCCATGACAGTCACACTGGGACAAAACTGAGACCAAAGTAGACAGTTTTGCATTTGAGGACACAAAATCCCAAGGTATAAACATTACAAAAAAATTACCATACTTTTCCGTCTATAAGACGCTCCCATGTATAACACGCCTCCTATTTTGGGGGATTCAAATTTAAGAAAATGGGGGGAGATGGCACAGAGTTGTTCAGCTTTTTTTTGCGGAGGATTGCCCAGGGTTGTTGAGCTTCTTTTAGGGGGGATCACCTGCACGCGTTGCAAAATCCACCTCCCATCTGTCCCATCACCGGCAGAAGCTGCCAATCACCCGCCCAACTGCCAGAGCGTCAGCCGATCAACAACACCTTTGACGCAGCAACCCATAACACACACAGTAGCCACTGACAGCTGCAGCAGCAACCAATCAAACGTCCACCCTATGCACTACCAATGTGTAAGATTACCCCCACTTTTTAGCATGATTTTTAAAGAAAAAAACTGTAGTCTTATACACAGAAAAGTACGGTGATTCAATAATAAGCCTATTATTTGTTTGCAAATAATTTTAAAGATACAGTCTGACCTCGGGTTACAGATGCTTCAGGTTGCGTTTTTTCAGGTTACGGACCACCGAAACCCGGAAGTACCAGAACGGGTTACTTCCGGGTTTCAGTGGTCGCACATGCACAGAAGTGCTAAATCGCGCTTTGCGCATGCGCGGAAGCGCCGAATCGCAACCCGCATGGATCACGTTCGCAACCCGAGCGTCCACTGTACAGAAGTTCCAGTCCTGGATCCCCAAGAGACCCTGGTGCAGAGGATGCTCTAGCGTTACCTGCTCAGGCTTGAGTCCTGGGGGCACCCAGGCGTACTCCTCAGAGGCGCAGCCAGAGTCGTCGTCTGAGATTGAGTGGCGCTGGAAGTCAGAGATGAGGCGGCACATCATCCTCTCCAGGTCGACAGGCACCATGCGCACCGCATGCTCCTCCCTTGGGCACTTGCAGTGTTGGCAGATCTTCCTGCAGAGGAAGGGAAATGTAATGTCTCCAGGGATACAGTCCCCGAATACCAACTAGACCCTGAGACAACCAAGCAGCCCAGCACAGCTCTACTGCTGCCTCAAGATCCTCTTAGCACAACAGGCAGGTGCTGCTCCTCAACGCTTTGCCATAACTCACCCGCCTGTTGAGCCCTAAGAGACACAACCCTGACAAATCTAAAAGGCGCACCAAGTCTACACAGGGGTAGAGACCTCAAAAGTCTCTGTAACCACCAGTTATAAGGGGAAAACAGGATTTTGAGTAGCTGAATAACAGGATAGGTTCAAACTTGATGGTGTGAAGATGGCAGGGTGATGGGGGGGGACCACTCTGCTAATTCATGCTTAAAGGTAAAGAGACCCCTGACTGTTAAGTCCAGTCGCAAACAACTCTGGGGCTGCGGCGCTCATCTCGCTTTATTGGCCGAGGGAGCCGGCGTACAGCTTCCGGGTCATGTGGCCAGCATGACTAAGCCGCTTCTGGCGAACCAGAGCAGCGCACGGAAACGCCGTTGACCTGGAGCGGTACCTATTTATCTGCTTGCACTTTGACGTGCTTTCAAACTGCTAGGTTGGCAGGAGCAGGGACCGAGCAACGGGAGCTCACCCTGTCGCGCGGATTCGAACTGTCGACCTGATCAGCAGGCCCTAGGCTCTGCAGTTTAACCCACAGTGCATGCCAAGTTCATTTTTTGGTTATTTATTATAGGCATTTCTGCCCACTCCTTCATGCAAATCCTCCAAGGACGGCTTCCAGTGCAAGTTCCCACGTTTGTGTTTTACCACGGACCCTGCAATGCAAGTGACACAGACCACACTTACTTCCCACCCATCGCCCACCCCCAACCGAGTTCATCATGAGAATTATTCCAGCCCCACAAAACGGGAATGCAGGAGTGGGGCGAAAGGGCCCCAACGGCAGGCTGTGCTATTCCTGCAAAACGGGGCCATCAGCTCATTAAAGAGAGAGGAAGGGGAGAGAGTGTCTTACAGTCTCTGCGGGCATCGAGACCACAGTGAGGCAACTGCGTGACAAGTGCCTGGAAATGAACGAGGACAATGAAAGATGCAGGATGGGGGCTATGCCAGGGCGGGGGGGGCAGGGGGGGCAGAAATGAAGTGAGTGATGGAAAGAGACAGAAAGGAAAGGCTCTTCCACTCCACTGCTTTCCTGCTGCAATTCAATTTTTTTTGGGGGGTGGGGTGGCTGGATGTGAAAGAGAGAGAGAAATGAGTCTGGAGTGATGTGTCTGCAAGAGGAAGACATGAATGCCAACAGAAAGGCAAGGGACAAATTAGAGCTACGAATAAGGATGTGGAATAAGGACAATCTATAGTGACAGGAGGAAAGGGGGAAAGGTTTTAACTTGCTTATCTAGATTTCTGTTCAGAAAGGCTTGAGGGGCAGAAGGCCGGGCGCTAAGTACAAGACGGGAGGGATGAAAGGCGGGCAAGACAGAGCGAATCAAATCAGCGAGGTAGAAAAGAAGGAAAGAGATGCACACCCTGCAGTTTCTCTTCTTGCTCAGAAATCCATCCTGCCGTCTTCAATGGGACTTACTCCCTAGGAAGGAGATGGCAGCCCGAAAGGATCTGGATCCACAGGGGTTTGGATCCAACTGTGCTTCTCTGCCCCATAGAAGGCTCTTGGATCCAGCGGAGGCTTCCATGGACAGCTGGGGGAGAGGCCATTTTTTGCTTATTCCCCCCTTTCCTTCTGCAGCCCACCTCCCCAAATGTCCTCCAGAGGGTTGGGGAGCCTTCGAAGCAGCATGGGAGGGTGTCAAGTGATAGAAGGGACCCAGTTAGATACAACCCATGGCATAGGAGGGCAACACAGCACAAATAATCCCTAGAGGTCCAATAAACAGGGAGACAGTTGGGGAGGGGGAGATCTCACAGAGGATGGAGGGAGATTTGATGGAGGGAGGGAGGGACAGCACATTCTCCTACCTCCATCCATGCACTAGGAAGCCTGGGCACTGCTCTCCGCACCTCTGACACGGTTGGCCCCGGTCAGGGTCCTCCACCTCAGGCAGCTGTTGTGGGACAGAGGGACAAGAAGTCAGCAGCAGAAACATCAGTAGCACCAACATCCACCAGTATCACCAGATAATACCCTATAAAGCCCTGTATCGGGAAGTTTTTAATGCTCAATATTTGACTATGTTTTTATAGATGCTGTAAGCCGCCCAGAGTGGCTAGGGGAACCCAACCAGATAGGAGGGGCATAAATAATAAAATTGTTAGTATTATTGTGACAGTACACATTCACACCCGGAAGTCAGCATCTACCCATCTCAACATTACAAACACAAAACGTAGGCTCATAGTTAGTAGAGACTATAGAATAGAATAATGATATCATTCAAATTATAGGAATAAGCCAATCAAAGTTCATATGTGCAATATAACAGAGTGGTAACTGTGTTCAAAACAGATGTCTAAAGACAGTCTCACAATAGTCTTTCAAAAGTTTCAACAGAAGACGTCTCAAAGGTTTCAAAAGGACAGTGTCTCCAGAATGATACTACTGTTTTGTAATAGTCTTCATCAGCTGGAAATAAGATACAAGGCGTACAACCGATAAATGATAACAAAACTGAGCTACCTCAGTAGTATTGGCTTATTCCTATAATTTGAATGATATCATTATTCTATTATATATTCTCTACTATTAGCCTACAACTCGGGCTTTCAGAGGATCTCCTGGGCGCTGTGGCTTTCCCAGTCGCCAAGACCATGTTAAAAACTAGGCTGTGGGACATAGATCGCCAGGAACTAATCTCAGCTGCGGAAAAAACATGCTCCCCTCTTTATTTTCGACTCTCTTGGGCGCAGGAATTTAATCTTAATTATTTACAATTTTTCTTTAAAAAGAAGGGCCTTTTCACTGGCCAGGTTCAATTCTAATCCTTCTAACCTACTTTGGGGCAGGTTTGGGGCTTTGGCAGAAGGAGATAGGATCTGCCCATGCAATGCCCACCTGGTGGAAACTCTAGCTCACATGGCCCTTAACTGTAAAATGTATGATGATCTCTGCCAACGATTTCTAGACCATCTATGTATTCCAACATGGAAACCAGAGACGGAGGTCATGCGCTTCTTATTACAGGGGAGAGACCAGGAGCTCACCAAGACAGTAGCTAAGTTCCTCTATTTGATTTTTTGTCGCCGAAGTATGCTACAGGATCCTGCCCTTGCTAGAAACCCTCAGAGATGAGGCGGATTGCTCGCCTCTTCTGCCCTTTGGTGGGTGACTGTGCTGTTGGGGTGGCGACGAGATCGCACTGGCCTAGCTATTTTAAATGTATTCTGAATGTTCTTATGTTATGCCAATAAAGGTTACGTTACTTGACTTGACTTGACTTGACTTGACTTGACTATTAGCCTACGTGTTGTGTTTGTATTGTTGTGATTGGTTCTTATTGCAACATAGGGGTTTGTTTTTGGTTCAGCATCTACCCATCACCAGGACCGCTACCCATTCACCAGGTGTGTCACCAGCTCTGCCAATCTCGCCAGAACACCCTCATCGCTATGGTTTGCACCCATTGATTGCCATCAATATGCAACCCCCATTTCCATCAGTATTGACACCAGCTCTGTCCATCTGCTCCCATCGGTCAGGAATCCTGAATAACCAGGAATCGGCAACCACACACCGGTTCCCTTTTGACACCAGCTGTCCACACCTTTGTGACTGTTCCCATCTTCGACTATATATTTTGGTAACTTGCTATGCATTTGGACGGACAGTGGCTAAGAAAGCGTTAACTAAATTTTACATGATGGTTCCTGAGATCAAGAAACTCTGGTTTAAAACACAGATTTCAAAACTGCACTGATTTTTTGGGGGAGGGGGGTTTCTTAGAATTCCCAGGCAATGCCGGGTACAAGGCAGCTATGAGAAGATATTTAGCATTTATTTGTTAATTACTGCGTTTATATCAGCATCATTTCTCCATGGAGCAAAAGTTGGTGCACGTGGCCCTGCGCCTCCTCATTTTATTCTCACAACACCCCTGTGAGCTAGGTCGGGCTAAAAGACACTGACTGGCCCAAGGTAACCCAGTGAGCTTCATGGCAGAACCCACTCTGTGGCTGCTACACTGTCTCTTGGAACAAGGGTCTGCCGTTGCAAAGCAGATCGCATGAAGTCTGCCCCTCAAACCTTCAGGCAGCAGCATCTTAAGCTTAGAGACATTTCTACAAGGTCCCTTGACTGCGGCCCTAGTGACAGGGGCCTGTACCAACATGGGCAGGTGCTTCCAAAATCAGGATGCCCGCACATATTTGTTAATGGCAATATATTCCCTCACACCAGCCCTGTTCAGAAAGTGGTGTTGGGGGATGAGTGTTCAGGCCCCTGGGCTCTCACTTGTGGGGTGACTCAGGGTTCTGTCCTCTCCCCCATGCTTTTCAACATCTACATGAAACCGCTGGGAGAGATCATTAGGGGGTTTGGGCTGGGTGTCCATCAATATGCGGATGATACCCAATTCTACCTCTCTTTCAAATCAGAACCAGCGAAGGCGGTGAAGGTCCTGTGTGAGTGTCTGGAGGCAGTTGGAGGATGGATGTTGGCTAAAAGATTGAGGTTGAATCCTGACAAGACAGAAGTACTGTTTTGGGGGGACAGGGGGCAGGCAGGTGTGGGGGACTCCCAGGTCCTGAATGGGGTAACTGTGCCACTGAAGAACCAGGTGTGCAGCCTGGGAGTCATTTTGGACTCACAGCTGTCCATGGAGGCACAGGTCAATTCTGTGCCCAGGGCAGCTGTTTACCAGCTCCATCAGGTATGCAGACTGAGACCCTATCTGCCCACATAACAAGACCTACATTGGCTCCCAAGACCTACATTGGCCGCCAAGACCTACATTGGCTCCCAGCACGTTTCTGAGCACAATTCAAAGTGTTGGTGCTGACATTTAAAGCCCTAAACGGCCTCGGTCCAGTATACCTGAAGGAGCGTCTCCACCCCCATCGTTCTGCCCAGACACTTAGGTCCAGTGCCGAGGGCCTTCTGGTGGTTCCCTCCCTGTGAGAAGCCAAGTTACAGGGAACCAGGCAGAGGGCCTTCTCGGTAGTGGCGCCCGCCCTGTGGAATGCCCTTCCACCAGATGTCAAAGAGAAAAACAACTACAAGACTTTTAGAAGACATCTGAAGGCAGCCCTGTTTAGGGAAGCTTTTAATGTTTAACAGACTATTGTATTTTAACATTTTGTTGGAAACCGCCCAGAGTGGCTGGGGAAACCCAGCTAGATGGGTGGAGTATAAATATATTATTATTATTATTATTATTATTATTATTATTATTATTATTATTATCACTCCTGACTGTTAACCGCAGCAGCTGGAGACTCGTGGGTGAAATCCTGTCTGCACTTTGGCCTAAAGAAGGATTTGTAAGGAAGCTAATTCCCGTCTGAGAGCAGCAAAGCACTGTGGGAGAAGCGTAACTTCATTTGGGTGCCGGAAGCCACCCACAGGCCAGGACCTGCCTCAGCTCAGTTCAGCAAGACATAAACAGGCCAGATGTTGGCTTCCTGCCACTGCAGGTGGCTGAGAAAGTGGGCAGCAAAGTGCCTCAAAAAATAATAATTGGGGGGCGAAACAGGGTAAAAGTGGAAAGGCCTTGATGCGGAACAAGAACTTTCCTAACTCTCCCTTCCTGCCACTTTTCATCCGTCTTGCCTCTTTGGTGTGGGTTTCTTTGCGCCAATGAACAGCTAAGATGACACACCAGGGAAGGGGGGGAGAGAGAGAAGGTGCCAGGAGCCGCTCCCACTTCCCCCAAGGCAAGAATCGCTGAAGCAGTGCCTGGAAACTGGGCAGGGAAAAAATCCCTTTGGAAAAAAGGGCGAACTGAGCACAACAGAATCAAGATGGAGGCAGTAGAAAAGGCTCGCTCTGGCGCCTCAGTGAAACATTCCTGGCACCCCTGGACCCCCCCCCCAAGTCTGAAGTTTCACTTTTAACTACCTGCTGTCAACTCTATATATTGTTCTCATTTTTATCGGGGGGGGGGGGAATGTGACCCATCTCAAGCTGTGGAAAGGCAGCACGAAACTTTTAAAAATAAGGAAAAGCAAACTAGGGAACCATGATCTCTACCTGGCCAGGATATTTACCCATCTACCAGAATTTCAGTCTTCAAGTCTGTTGCCACAGCATAAAGATATAAAGCAAATGATCGTTTGTGTGTTAAACGCATGTGTTGTTATAAACCTGTTCTCAACAGAAGAGTGTGCCCTTCAGTTTTGGGAAGCACTCTGCATATGCTCAGAGGCTCTGCCGCTGCAGCAACTTTAAAAATGAGCTTGCCATCAGAAAGGAACTGTCTGTTCATAGAGAAACGAATGTGACCCTTTGATTCTCTCTCTCTCTCTCTCTCTCTCACACACACACACACACACACACACACATATATATATACAGTGTGTATATATATATATATATATATACACACACACACACACAATATATATATATATATACACACACACACACACAGCATATATATATATATATATATATATATATATATATATATATATATCTGCTCAGGGAAAGGCCCCCTTACCCATGCCCACAGAGGTAAGGTTTTTGAAACGAAAAGGTGACAGCCACCACCAGGAAGAAGCAAAACTGTAACCAAAACTTATTACATGGTGCTGGAGAGATTGCATAGTATCCACAAGCAAGATGATTCTTTCCCCCTCACATCTGCCAACTGCTGCCGCTACCCACCCTCCTGCAGCTTAGAAGGGATTTCAAGGAAGGCGGAGGAGATCTATTTCATCAGATGCAGCTTTGGGAAATCAAATCTGCCAGGGCTGACGTAATAAGCAATCTCCCCCCACCCCACCCCCCAAATCCCAGATTTGGGATACATCGTATAGGACCCCTATGCTTTCTCCCACACCACAGTTGCTCCCTGTTCAAGAACCCTGCCACCCGCACCACCCCCACCAGCCCACCCCATGGCCCAGCATGACCCCAGAATGCCTTAAATAATCCCAACATTAACTGAAAGGGAAATACATCTCCTGATCCGTTACGGCAGGATTTGGGTCTGTGGCGTTCCCAGCTGCAGCGTCGCACCGAATTACGAATTGTATAGACAGAGAACCCTATTGAACTCCTGCTCCTACACAATCTCGCTATCCTGTTCTGTTGCTCAATCTCAACCCGCCCACCAGCCCCATTCGACACCTACACACACAATTTTGTGAGTCTCTGGGCCCAATTTCACCTTGAGATTTGGATCTCCGCCCGCTGCCAATATCTTGCTCCAAAACCCACATCTACGTGCCAAGAAAAGCAGAGGGAAAACAGAGAAGAGGAGCGGGGTTGAGTTTTATGCACCCACAAAAGGTGCCCATTGCAGCTGCCGAACTGCACCTGTCAGCCCCAAGCCCTCAGAACCAAACAAGAGGTGTGGACCTAACCTGGATTGCTCTTGAACAGGGAAACCAGGTCAGCCAGGAGGCCAGTCAGAGAGTTAACAACCTGGTCCCCATCCACCCCAAGGCAGAGGCAAGGCAGGAAAACAACAGAAACCTCCACTCCCATGGGCACCCCAACACTGGGACATGAGCACAACAAATTAAGGGCTACAGGTGAGTGTTCAACTAAGTCTTAATTAGTGTAGACCCACTGAAATTAAGTTAGACACATTAATTGCTGAATACTGCCCTAGCTCTCCTGCTAAAGGTCTACAATAAGTCCACCTGAAGAAGGCCCTGAGATGACAGCATCTCCACATCTGTTGCCATGGCTACAGGGGAGCCTTCTCTTGTCCAACACAACCTTCATATTTCTTACTGCTGGTGCATCATCTCCTTCTGGGCAGCTCCAGCATAGGAACCTTTGCTATATAACTGCCTCGGTTGTCTTCTTCAGGAGCAGCACAGGGTCCCCATCACCCCAAACCCAGCCTTCACAGGCTTGATTTCTCATTTCCCACCTTGTTTCCCTGCCTTTGCGTCCAGAGAGATCTCTGCCAGCTGCGATCTTCACTCCTTCAACTCCACGACTTTGGGGTTAGCTGCCGAAAAGTTACCTGCTCTCTTAAACACCTCCGCCCATTCTCTCTTTGCCCCTTAGGCCTTGGTTGGAGAACGCCCTCCCTCTCACAACACAACTCACCACCTTTCTACCTCTTCTGGCAAACCCCACCTCTTCCATTAAGCCTTTGGTTTAACTCCTTAGTCCTCGTCTCCAGACTCCAGCTGTAGAGAAGTTAATGGCACCAGTGGGAATTTCACTCCCAACACAAGCTTTGCAGTCATTGGGGTGGGGATAGGGAGTTTGCAGCTGGAGCAGGAAGAGATTAAATCGCCTCTTCCTGTGCTGCAGACCCCAAGAACAGGGCAGGGTCGGATGTCTGTAATGAATTGAACACAGAGACAATTTTAAACGTTACTTTGCCTGTTAACTCATTTAGCGTCAAGAGCGTCATGGCACTTGACTAAGGGGATACAAAATGCTATAAGAACAACACAATCCATACATTGGGAAAACCCAGTGTCAGCCATAGAGGCAAGATTTAGAGACAGATGTATATCCTCTGCAAAATAGGAATTGAAGAGACGAAATCCTATAATTTTTGTAGAAGCTCCAGTAGCTCAGAGACCCACAGAATCCCTCGTGAGCCCTGGAACAGACCCCAAAGCATTTTGGATCTCTTGGCAATGTGATGCTCCACAGCTACCAGCACATACACACAATTACATTTTTCTGTTCAGGCCTTGGAGAGCCACCGTCAATCAGTGCAGACAATACGGGCCTAATGGCCTGATCCAGCAGAAGGAAAGTTCCTATGTACCTTGCCTATAACGTCTCAGATTTCGGAGCACTGATATATCAAGACTATGGTTATATGCTAGATATAAAACAACTAAAGGCAGTATTTCATAGGAATATGCAGCATATTTAAATGTATTAAAATAAACACTTTCATATTCCCAGCCACCAACTGCTTCCCCACCTGCCCACAAAAACAAAGGTTAGCATTGTCTCTGGTGCGGTCTTCAAGAAGGAAGTGGCCCCATGCAATAATCTATCTACATGGCGTTGCTGCTCAAATTTAGGACAGGGGTGGTATGTGCAAGCGGACACTCTTGGTTATCAGTCATGACGGAACATAGGCATGGAGCTTTAGAGGTATGCAGGGACCAAACCATTTACACTGAAGTAAATTTGCTGCAGTCCTCATGTAAGCTGACTTTACTCTTGCATGGCCCACTCCAGAAATTTCTTTTAAAGCCATAAGAATGCACACCCAGGACCTCTTAACAGTAAAGGCAGCGGTAGGCAACATGGTACCCTACAGAAGTTGTTGAACTACAACTTCCATAATCCTTGACCCCTGGCCATGATGGCCTGGGCTGATGTGCACTGTAGTCCAGCAACATCTGGAGGGTTACTCCGGAGATCAGGAATAGATAGTCTGGTCCTTAAAATATGCTTTTGTTTAAGAACGGTCTTCCTGGATGAAACCAAAGCCTCTCTATAACATTCTTTGCAAGAATCCCAGTATCCCAGTATCTAGCAAGCACTGTCCAAGTACCTCATGAACACTTTTTGAGGACTCTGCAAGACAGTACCCCATAGCACCTCATTAGGGCCTTAGAGGGCCCTGGCACCTCAGAGTAAGCCATTATAATCACCTTGGGTAACAGCTACAACAATTCTCATCAGAATTCCCTCAAGTCATCAACCACAGCTCAGTTTCTAAAGGGTGTGCAAGGTCACACACACCACCAAACCAAGGAATACAGGAACCGACAGCGTTTTCTGCGGCAGCAGTCCTTCCATGAGCTGGGCAACACATTACCCCACAAGGCTCCATACTGCTCTAGAGAACATCTTACAATGTTTCTAGGCCTCAACCTTTCTCAGCATCTTCTCTGGTCCTTAGAACGGAGAGGGGAAGTGATCCTGGTGCCATATAACTCCTCTGAAATGCCTTGGGATGCCAGTGCAATGGCACAACACAGGAGCCCACTGAACCCTATATTGCCCAGAGTCCTGACATCTGTAGCAACCCTTTAATGAACTCTTACAACACATACTCCCCATACCTCAGGGTCCCACTAAACACTTAGACCTTAACATCTAACCTATATTGCTTTCACAGCCATCTCCTGTAACTCAGTACCCCATAGCTTCTTCTAAGCACAGGAAAGGGAGGCCCTTGCACCACATAGTAGTTCCATAAAAACAGTAAAGGTAAAGGGACCCCTGACAGTTAAGTCCAGTTGTGGCCGACTCTGGGGTTGCGGCGCTCATCTCGCTTTATTGGCCGAGGGAGCTGGCGTACAGCTTCCGGGTCATGTGGCCAGCATGACTAAGCCGCTTCTGGCAAACCAGAGCAGCGCACGGAAATGCTGTTTAGCTTCCCGCCGGAGTGGTACCTATTTCTCTTCTTGCACTTTGAAGTGCTTTTGAACTGCTAGGTTGGCAGGAGCAGGGACTGAGCAACGGGAGCTCACCCCGTCACGGGGATTCGAACCGCCGACCTTCTGATCTGCAAGTCCTAGGCTCTGTGGTTTAACCCACAGCACCACCCACGTCCTGCACCACATAGTAGCTCCATAAAAAAGGTAAAGGACCCCTGACAGTTAAGTCCAGTCGCGGACGACTCTGGGGTTGCAGGGCTCATCTCGCTTTACTGGCTGAAGGAGCCGACGTTTGTACACAGACAATTTTTCTGGGTCATGTGGCTAGCATGACTAAGCCACTTATGGTGAACCAGAGCAGCGCACAGAAACACCATTTACCTTCCCACTGGAGCGGTGCCTATTTATCTACTTGCACTTTGACATGCTTTCGAACTGCTAGGTTGGAAGGAGCTGGGACTGAACAACGGGAGCTCAACCCATCACAGGGATTCGAACCACCGACCTTCCTATTGGCAGGCCCTAAGCTCAGTGGTTTACACCTCAGCGCCACCCGCGTCCCCAAGTAGCTCCATAGAAAGCCTTATTTATGGTACAACAGTCCTTTTAAAACTCTCGCAATATGTCAGTGCAAAATATGCCTATGCCTGAAGTGGCTTCTTTAGCAAGGCTGTGGTGACAGAAGTGAACTTTATTAACAAATTAAAAATTAGCACAATGCTGAGCCCAGGTGGTATCCCCCTAAAAGTTCTTGAAGAACTCAAATATGAAATTGCTGGTCCTTAACAAAAACATGCAACTTCTCCCTAGAATTGACCTCTGTACCTGAGGACTGGAAGGTGGCAAATATAAAACTATTTAAATAATAATAATTGGGGGAATCTAGGAAATTACAAGCAAATTAGCCTAACATCTGTTCTGGGTAAATTTGCTGAAATTATTAAAGATAAGATTATCAAGCATATAGAAGAACAAGCCTTTCTGAAGAAGAATCAGCATGGCTTCTGCAAAGGCAAGTCCTGTCTCATTATCCTCCTAGAGTTCTTCAAAGGTGCCAACAAATCTTTGTAGAAGCCATGTCCTTGGGTTTTTATACGGTTTTCACAACGTTTCTCACAAAATCCTAATCGCACTTAAACCTTATCGGGGTCTGAACTAGTGATGCCAGACCACAAAAGAGGCTGTAAGGTTGTGAAGGATAGGTCAGTGAAAATGCTGTCTTGACATGTGGCAGCTGTGAAAAGGGTGAATTGCACCTTAGGGAATCGTAAGGAAAGAAATTGAAAATAAAACTGTCAATACTGAAATGCCCTTATACAAGCCTATACAAGGTAGAACTACACTGGGAATACGGTGTATAATTCAGGTTGCAAAAACTCATAAGGATATTGCGGGGCCAGAAAGGATGCAGAAAGGTGCAAGCCAAATGATCAGAGGACTGGAGGGCAGTGTTTGGGGGTTGGAAAAAAAGGTGAGTAAGGGGTGGGGATATAACACAGGTATATAAAATTACACCTAGCATCGAGTCAGTGTATAGAAACAAGCTTTTCTCCCTCTATTATAAAATGAAGGGAGGGAGATTCGCGACAGACGAGAGGAAATTCTGCTTCCCACCCTGAAATGCACTACCACAACACGTGGTAGTGACCACCTAGGTGGCTTTTTAAAATGGACCAGACAAATGCATGGAGAATAAATCGACCCACGGCCCCTGGCCACGACGGAGATCAGAAGCAGACCGCCGGGGAACAGCAGGCGCTGGAGAGGCCGGCTGCGCTCCCGTCCGGCTTGGGGGTCGCCTCCTGTAAGGAACAGGATGCCGGGCGAGACAGGCCTCGGGTCTGATCCGGCACAGAGGTCCCGATTCCCTCGGAGACAATTAGCCCTTGGGGAGAGGAAATGGGGGGAGCAACGCCCCTTAGGGACCCCCCTCTCCGCCCTCCGAAAACCCCTTCCCCCGATCCTGGGGTGCCTTTGGCCGCCCGCCCCTTCCTAGCCAGCGAGCGCAGCACCGGCGCGGGCCTCGTCGGCGTCCCGGCAGGCTGGCTCCCCGCCTCGCCTTCCCCGCCGCCTCCGCAGGGAGAAACTCACGGCTCGGGTGGATCGGCGCCGCCGCGACCCGCGCTGAAACATGGCCCCGATCCCGCCGTCTCCAGCGCCCGGGCGACGCGCCCACCTCCAGGCTCCCGCTTTGCGCCCGGGCGCTGCGGCGACGGCGGCGTTGCTGCTGCTCTTCCCTCCCCAGGGGAGGAGGTGCTGCGTGCCGATCCCTCCCCGCAGCCCGACACCCGGGCCCGCCCCTTCGCCTGCCCTGCGACGCGCAAGGCTCCCGTCCCTCCTCCCCGCAGGATCGCCCTCTCCGCGCGCCGCTCTCCTCCTACCGGCTTCTCCAGTTTGCTGCTGGAGGCGCGCAATGGCGAGGCTCTGCAGCCGGACAAGAGCGCAAAAGGATCCGGTGAGCGATCCTCGGCGCGCGCGGTGGGGCGGCCTCCCGGGAAGAGGTCAGGGACCACCCGCCAGGCAGGATTGAACCCCCGAGTAGCAGGTGGCTTTGCTGTGCGCCACCAAGCAAGCCGGGGCTCCTCCAGTCCCTCCAGCCCCGTCCTCGCCGGTCCTTTCCCGCTGTCACCTCCCATCCATCACCCTCCTTCGACCCCTTCCCCGCACCCTTTCTGTGCCCGCTGCTGTCACTTCCTATCAGCGCGATCCGTTTTCCCTTCCTCTGGCCCTCGCTGCCACATTCTTCCCATCCAGACCCCCAGCCACTCCTTCACCCACCACCTTAGAACAAGGCACCTGCCCTCTTCCATCCATGCGTTTTACGGGCCTCCTCGGCTCTTACCTACAGAATATTAAGATGTTTCGTTCAATTTGATTACTTTAGCCACTGGCCCCTAACAACGTGCCACGCGGCACGAACGAATAGCTTATTTAAAACGCTGCTTTTCTCCTGCTTAATTTGCAACATGATGGTAAACAAATTCAGAGTCAAATTTTGCTATAAAACACACACACACACAAACAGATAAAGGCACTTTAGAAGATATCCTAGCAAATTTCAATATATAGACCAGTAATTGATTTTTAGTGTACCTGGGAAAGAACTTCTGCTCCAGCTCTGTGACTGTGGACTCTAATAAACAAAGAGCAATGAAGATCTAAGACAATTACTATCACAGTAGCACAAGCCAGACTTTTATGGAATCCTACCAAGTCTGGGCTGTTACCAAAGATGGCATCATTTGGAGACTTGCCAGTGTAAACTCTCTCCTGAAGCAATGTTTAAGTATATACTTCTAGCCCATATTTGTACTTGAGCATATTAAAACAAGGGAGCGAGCAAGCCTAGATTTGCTAATGGATGCCATTATAATTGTGAATAAAAACATCTTGGGAGTATAATTTTAAATTCCATCTTTGCAGCCTGCAGGTTACACTGGAGAAGATGGCAAATCCCTTCCTCTGCAGGAGATAAATCATATTTTGATATTACCTACTACTGTCATCACCAGCAGATTCGTTGGGCAGTATAATAGGTGGAACATTGGATTTGGATGGACGAAGGGAGACCTGGGTCCAAATCTCCACTGGGTGAACTTGGCCCGGTGAGCTTAGCTCATTACGCTGTGAAAGCTGCGAGAAAAACCCTGAACTCCAGGAGGAGTAGCAGGATATAGGTTGCATGCACACCATACAATTAAAACACCTCTCAAACAAGAATCCTGGGAGCTGAAGTTTGTTAAGGGTGCTGGGAATTGTTTCTCTGTTAGGGGTAAACTGCAGTGCCCAGAATTCTTTTGGGGGAGATGTGCCTTAAATGGGCTTTAAATGCACTGCATGTAAAAATACGTACATACAAACAAACATACAACAAACTGGTGGACTCAATCTAACACAGAATTAAGCATGCTGTTTCAGACTAGCAGCCAATTAAGAGTGTAAAACACTATAAGGGACCAATGCTTATAAGTGCGATGTCAGTTCACAAAACGAACTGACCCTGTATAGATGTTCTAGCTCCTTCCCACTTCTCCCTTCCCTCTATGCACAAATCACACATTTTCCAGAGCTTGAAGGCAGGGATGCTAATCCACAAGAGAGTACAGTAATGGTAGTTATATTTGCGTACTCCTAACACCTCACCTTTATTCAGCACCTTTTTTACATGGCAGTTGGAAGTACTGTCTATAGTAGTTCACGTACATCCTATGTTCTCGTAGCAAACTCAGTCCTCCGACTGTGGATCATTGTGTATCTGTCATGGCACCATCCACTTATTAGAGAGAGGCATCCCTAGGCTTGGATAAACCCAGAGGTCTGCAGAAGTACCACACAAAAAAACCCTTCAGAAAAAAGTTCTAAGTGGAGTGGGAGCCATCCCAAAACAGTCCAGTAGGGACTGAGCACGCTCAATGGCCCTGAACAGGGCTGCCTTCAGATGTCTTCTATATATCAGGTAGTTGTTTATCTCTTTAACATCTGGTGGGAGGGTGTTCTACAGGCCGGGTGCCACTACCAAGAAGGCCCTCTGCCTGGTTCCCTGTAGCTTTGCTTCTCGTAGTGAAGGAACCACCAGAAGGCCCTCAGAGCTGGACCTCAGCATCCGGGCAGAACGATGGGTTTGGAGACGCTTCTTCAGAAGCCATTTAGGGCTTTAAAGATCAACACCAGCACTTTGAATTGTGCTCGGAAACGTACAAAACAACAGTAACTGCATCTATGAATACAAGCAAATTTAGAAGAAGAAAAATCCAGTGTCAAGGAAGACTGGGGCTGGAAAGGGGAACCTGAAGCAGCTAGAGGCGGCACAGCAGGACAGTGGCATCAGGCTCTGCTCTGCTATTAGGCAGAGTGAGGCTACTGTCTCAGGAAATGGATGCATTTCCGAGTGAACTGCTCCATATCACACAATGTATGCCTTCATCCCTTGGGAACCCCCAAGTGGGGGCAAAACTAGATTTTGGTTTGGCACCCCACAACTCACATTTGCACACCCTCCCGCAGGCTGGGAGCCTCAATGGCTGCCCTCTGCAGGCTTCGCCCAGGGTAAAAAAACCTGGCTAGCACTCCTGTAGCTACGGTTCTGTCGCCAAGCACTTGGGGACCAGCACAGGCACCACAGAAGCCCCACCAATCCAACCGACAGCCTTTGGAAGAGGAAATTGCCCCAGTGGGATTGCCTAGTTCTGAGCGGGGGTGGGGAGCAGAGGAGGCCCTTTTCAGGCATGCGCTATTGCTAATTGGATAACTGCAGCAACTTCAAGCAGCAACTTCCAAGAGCAAATGAGTCACCGCCATAGATTAAATCATCACAGGTAATAATAAAAAATGTGTCAGTGGAATAATAGTTTGGGGAGGCCCTGCCTGAGAGGGGGAGCGTCTCTGATAACCTACTTCCACCATGTGTTGGAAAGTGGAACTGCAAGCATAATAGTATCGCAGCCCACCAGGGTCTGGTTTACACCTGCAAGCTCATCACCCCTTCGGACCTTACAAAGTGACAAATTAGCCAAGATAACAGATTAATACTCACAAATAGAACTTGCTTGTCACCTGGTGCAAACATAAAACACTGTTTCCACATTTACAGCAGGTGCTGGAATGGGCTGACTGCAGGAGAATGAGATCCACAACTTTGAATGCTTTGAAGAATTATTATTATTATTATTATTATTATTATTATTATTATTATTAACTCCACATTAAACTCCATTGAGCCTGCAGGCAGAGAGACTGCCCCATCTTTTAATATAATATACATCTTTTAACTTGCAATAATATAATTGTATTATAGAGCCAGTGTGCTGTCGTGGTTAAGAGCGGTAGTCTCGTAATCTGGGGAACCAGGTTCGCTTCCCCGCTCCTCCACATGCAGCTGCTGGGTGACCTTGGGCCAGTCACATCTCTCTGAAGTCTCTCAGCTCCACTCACCTCACAGAGTGTTTGTTGTGGGGGAGGAAGGGAAAGAAGAATGTTAGCCGCTTTGAGACTCCTTCGGGTAGTGATAAAGCGGGATATCAAAGCCAAACTCTTCTTCTTCTTGTAGCCATTTTCTAAGGCTGCATACACACAATACCTTTAAAGCATCTCCCCCCCCCCCAAGACCCCTGGGAATTGTGGTTTGTTATGGGTGCTCAGAATTGTAGCTCTGTGGGGAGTAAGCTACTGTTCCCCAGATTCTTTGGAGCAGTGTGTCTTATTCTTCTATGGTGATCACCCGTAGACGAGTAAGATTGTCTTCCACAAACACGGTTTTAACAATAGGTCCGTAAGTGACTGTGGAGGCCAATTCTGGATCCACATGTCCTTCCGCAGTGGGGACATTGGTTTCTGGGCGGGAGTTGATCACGGTGTGGATTTGCCAAGCGTGCCTTCCTCTTAGCACGTTTCATGTTTCCCAGTTGTCAGTGTTCATACTACATTTTTTTAGATTTGCCTTGAGACAGTCTTTAAACCTCTTTTGTTGACCACCAGCATTACGCTTTCCATTTTTAAGTTCAGAATAGAGTAGTTGCTTTGGAAGACAATAATCAGGTCTCCGCACAATATGACTAGACCAAGGAAGTTGATGTAGTATCATTGCTTCAACACTGGTGATCTTTGCTTCTTCCGGTACACTGGTATTAGTTCGCCTGTCTTCCCAAGTGATGTGTGCAGATGACAGCTTATTGAACAGAAGTTCGGAAGGGAGGGGTTGCAGGCAGAGGGAAATTAAACAGGTCAAGCGCATTAGGAGGACGCATCTTCATTCCCAACAACGTACAGTGGTACCTCAGGTTAAGAACTTAATTCGTTCCGGAGGTCCATTCTTAACCTGAAACTGTTCTTAACCTGAAGCACAACTTTAGCTAATGGGGCCTCCTGCTGCCACCGCGCCGCCGGAGCACAATTTCTGTTCTCATCCTGAAGTAAAATTCTTAACCCGAGGTACTATTTCTGGGTTAGCAGAGTCTGTAACCTGAAGCGTATGTAACCTGAAGTGTATGTAACCCGAGGTACCACTGTACAAATGCAGCTTGAAATGGAGTGAGGACAACAACTTTGTTGTTTTAAGCCACTAACGCGCACACAACTTTTCATAAGAAGCAACAGGGAGGAAGCAGGATATATTTATGTACTGTGGCTTACGTTATGTGGAAGAACACAGAAGTGTGTGCACAACATCTCATTGCTAACACTGATGCGAAAAGCAGACTCGGGTGAGGAAGCCCTGTTTCAAGGCATCGTGTCTCCAATTTTTCCTCAAGATGGTGCCGTTGTCGTCATCACCTATCACAGCAAACACATTTCACAGGGCGTGCCACCAAAGTGTTTGTGGGCGGCCCCTCTTCATTTATAGTTCCAACTTCATTGTTTCCCAAATATAAGGGAAAGAAAGATCGCTTCCTCAAGCACCTGCCAAAGAATGGAGAAAAATGGAGAAGAATGGAGAAAAGTGTGTTCTGGAGGAGAGAGATGCATCAAATTATCACCCGTTATTTATACTGTGCTTATCAGGCATCATAAAAATATTAAAACAGACGTGGTTTTGCCCTCAGGTTTACAATCAAATAAAACACAAAGGGAAAAAGGAATTAGGAAGCTAGAGGAATAACAGGACAAATGGCCATCAAGAAAAAAGAAGAAGGATCATGAAGAAAAAGCAAGAATGAAAACTAAGCATGAATTTTCAATAATTTCTTAAATGAGGAAAAGTTGTGAGCTACTCAGATTGATGGTGGAAGATTTAGATTTATTAGCAGTGGAATATATGAACTATAAAGTCCTCCATTCAAATCTCACCTCAGCTATGAATTTGCTTAGGTTAGGGTGCCCATGGGCACCAGTGTGCCCACCAGGGCCTCCTCTGGTGCTCACAAGAGGTGCCCACAATATGGCCACATTTCACTGGGTGCCAGGATTGGACACTCCCTCAGCAGAATGAGCAGGAGCACTCCCAAATGCAGCAGGACTGGCATGCCAAATGTTGAAGTCCTGGAAGTAAATATATATTACCATTTACCAGAGTCAAAAGCGACCTAACTGCTTCATGGAAAGGAGGCAAGAGGAACTAAACTCAGCTTCTGTTTTTCTCCATCATCTCACTTTTCCTGCCAACTGCTTTTCTCCTAGCACATGATAGTGTTTTGCCCGGTGACATGAAAAATGTCGCTTACTGGTTCCTGGGTATTAAATCTCTGCTAAAAGGCGCAGGAGGCAGGCCACAGCTGCTGTATTGTTCTGCCCTGCTGAAGTTTCCCTATAGAAGTCCGCCCTGGCCCTGTGACATGGCTGACTCCCCTCTCTCTCCCCGTATCTCCTCCTCAGCCATGAACTTGCCTTATCTCTGCCTTCAGCTGGTGGGTGGGGAGAGGCAGATCCAAGCGGACTTCTCAGCTCTCTAACTAGACTGCTCAGAAGTTGTTCGACTTCAGTGCAGGTCAACAGGTAGGAAGAAAGGGCTGGGGGAATGGGACGCTTTGGGATTTTATTCTCTCTCTCTTCTACCTCTCATTGAATATGAAAACAGATAAAAATGGAGGCAGCTCTTTGGCTGTGAGCATACTAAACTGCGAAAGCACATTCGAAGCACCTTTTTCTCTCAAAGAATTCTGGGCACCGTAGTTTGTTAAGGACTGCTGCGCATTGTGATTCCATGAGGGGGTAAACTACATTTCACAGAATTCTTTGAGGGAAAGAATGTCCATTGAATGTGCTTTTTAGTGTGCACACAGCGTTTCTGCTGTTACCTGTCGGTGTTCATTTCTTTTCTCTCCACCCTATCACCTAAATTAAGGGCCAGCGACTGGAAGCCCCTAAGGTCCATGCAGGCTCTCAGAGGAGTGTTGGCTGTCTCCCTTCTCCACTAAATATCCAAAAATGAAGAAGGGAATTGGGGGGGGGCGTTGTGTACTGCATTGGCCTCAGGGCTACCAACTAGCTGGGAAACAAGCAGTCTAGCTTGCTTTTGAGACTTGATTTCCAAGAATCAACAGGCAAAGCTTTGCAAGGTATGGAGCTCAACACTGTAATCTGTTTATGGCTGTAAATTAGGGATGAGGAGCCTGTAACCATCCCGTTATTTTGTTGGTCCCATCATTACTGAACATTGGCCATGCTGGCTAAGGCTAATGGGAGTTGGAGTTCAACATTGATCTGGAAGGTACCACGTCCCTTATCCTTGCTTAGATCAGTGCTATCAAAGGGACAACTAGAATGGTGGCTTCAAAAGTTGGGAATCTTCATTGGCCCAGCAGTCTTCAAACCTTTCTCGAAGGGCTGTCCTGAAAAAGGTAGTTGCCATCCAGGAGGTAAGAGTGGTTGATCTTTCCTATTTCATTTTATTTTTATATTAGACGGCATAACTAAACTGTTTCTCCTTTAGGGAGAAACCAGACATTATATAGCAGAGGCATGTAATTGTCTTTGAAAAACAGCTACAAGGATGCTGCTAACTATAAAAAAACTAGCTATTTTTCCACCCTGAGTTGCTTCACAGCTGCTTTCTCATGCCCAGATGTGCCAATTTAAATAAAATATTGGGAGGGCAGGTATAATTGCACACCATTTGATTGATAATGTCCATTAACTTTTGGGGAGGCAGCCCCCTCAAATATTTTATTGGCGGGGGGCAAAGGGACCTCAGCCCTTAGGACTTGGTTTCTATGCTGATGCCCCACTGCAAAGATATGGGTACCAGTATCTTTTCCTGTGCAAATTGAAAAACAGCTGGATGGAGGCAGTTTTGATCAGGAAATAAATAGTAGGGGAGGGGGTAAGGAATCCTTTACCCCTGCCATTCCTCTTGGGATCACAGCTCCCAGCACTTAGTTTTAATTAAAACTAAGCACAATTCCGAGCACAATTCAAAGTGTTGGTGCTGACCTTTAAAGCCCTGAATGGCCTCGGTCCTGTATACCTGAAGGAGCATCTCCACCTCCATTGTTCAGCTCAGACACTGAGATCCAGCTCCGAGGGCCTTGCGAGAAGTGAGGTTACAGGGAACCAGCCAGAGGGCCTTCTCGGTAGTGGCGCCCACCCTGTGGAACACCCTCCCTTCAGTTGTGAAGGAAATAAGCAGCTATCCTATCTTTAAAAGACATCTGAAGGCAGCCCTGTTTAGGGAAGCTTTAATATTTAATGCTGTACTGTTTTTAACATTTGATTGGGAGTCGCCCAGGGTGGCTGGGGAAACTCAGCAAGATGGGCGGGGTATAAATAATAAATTATTATTATTATTAAAACAAAAATGTCGGGAGATTGGAACACATATCTGATATGCAATGCGCAGCTTGGCTCCTAGTCTCAGTGCATCTTAAAAGCATCAAAAGCAGCCCGTTGACGCACTATTTCACCTTATGAAGTTAACCTTCATTCCCCTCCCAACCCATTTACAGTGGTACCTCGGGTTAAGAACTAAATTCGTTCCAGAGGTCCATTCTTAACCTGAAACTGTTCTTAACCTGAGGTACTGTTTAGCTAATGGGGCCTCCCACTGCCACCGCCGCACGATTTCTGTTCTCATCCTGAAGCAAAGTTCTTAACCCAAGGTACTATTTCTGGGTTAGCGGAGTCTGTAACCTGAAGTGTCTGTAACCTGAGGTACCACTGTATATTATGAAATATCCCTGTCTCTTTCTAATAGTTCGTTTTCACACATGATGCCAATATATATATATATATGTGCATTTTTGGCATCTTATTATTATTCCAGGCTCATTGCTACTTCATAAGCTAGCAATTTGTCCCCAAGCCCAAGTCAAAGCAGAAATTCTGATTTTTAAAGCCCTGAAGCCACATATTGGGGACAGGTGATCCCCAATGAACATGCCTCGGCCCCAGACTGTTATGGACCACCTATTCCAAAATGTCACAACCTGGCCATCTGGAGCAAGAGTGGAGGCCTTGCTGCATGTCTCCCCACTGGCTGAAGTGAGACATGTGAGGACATAGGAGAGGGTCTTTGGGACTGAGGCATCACTGCTATGAAATGGCTTCCCAGGCTCCATTGATGCTCACCTGGCCTGCAGGGAAAATACTGGCCAATTGCTGTGTTCGTCACGTGCGGCCATTTTATGATCGTCTCTATGATACGCTGCATTGTATTTTTGTGTTGCTCTTATTACTGATTGGTGCCTTGAGGGCCATTTCAGTAGAAAGTGGGGGGGGGGCAAGTAAAAATTACTTAATAAATAAATAACATCCCCCAGAATTGCCATGCATATATAAAATCCTGACTGTGAAAATGTACATTCAGGTTTTTCAATTGAGTTGTTGCTACTGATGATGATGTTGTTGTCGTCATCAAGTACAAACATTTGCATGTGCAACAAATAGTATAAATGGGGAGACTTGCCATCTGACCAGCAAAAAATCCTGACACTTTTAACTGCAGCCGAATCTTTGGGAATCGGCATGCAGAAATTATTGTGAGGTGCACATAAGCCTTATTAACTGCTAATCAGGCCTCTATTAAAGGCACAGCTACAGTGGCCAGTTTAAAGGTTGGTAAACCTTTAAACACAGGCATTTTTATTGACTCTTTGCCCAGAGTTTTGACAATTGGGGTGTAAATTTTTAGGAGCTACTTTATTTCTGTAATCATAAGCTGTTGTAAGTTGTTTTTAATATTGCAGTGTTGTGTTTTAATGTCCTAACCTGGCCTGGGACCTTAGGGTAAAAGGTGGGTAGCAGTAGTAGTAGTAGTAGTAGTAGTAGTAATAATAATAATAATAATAATAATAATAATAATAATAATAATAATAAATGTGTGTATTTGTGAAAATGTCTTTGGTAACCTATCTTCTAGTGCTTTAACACACCCCATCATGCTCTGTACTCTTTCCTACTGTCTAGTCTGTGTTATGAACACTGCATTTTATGTTTGGGGTTTGTGTGCTGCAAGACCCGTGCAGAGAATCGGGTCTCCACCTTTTTAAGGGCCAAGGTCCTGTATCTTAAAGGGCTGCATAAGAGCCAGAAAACATTCTGCAATGGACCCTGTCATAGAATTATAGAATTGTAGAGTTGGAAGGGACACTGAGGGTCATCTAGTCCAACCCCCTGCAATGCAGGAATCTCAGCTAAAGCATCCAAGACAGATGGCCATCCCACCTCTGCTTAGAAACCTCCAAGGAAGGAGAGTCCACCATCTCCCAAGGGAGTCGGTTCCACTGTCAAACAGCTCTTCTCTTCTCTTCTCTTCTCTTCTCTTGTTTTCTTCTCTTCTCTTCCCTTGTTCTCTTCTCTTCTCTTCTCTTTTTCAAAGGAGGCAACCCTAGCAGGGAATACTATCAGAAAAGGCAACTCTCAATAGCGGAACATGTTTTAAACTGGCATTTAAAGTGAATTTTGATGCAATAAATTTGTATCTTATTCTTCCTCTCCCACCTACCCTCCATTCCATGAACTGGCCTGTCCTTGGACTATTCCTTGTCTTTAACTCCTACTCTCTTCACTCCTTTTCCCCTTGGCACAAAGTACAATGGCTAGATAAAAAGCAAGCATAGTTCCCATCTGGCTTCCTGTTTTGTTTTCAAAGGTACTTACAGATTGTGCTGCATGATTTTGGAGAGTTTTGCAGAATAGAGAGTGCATCTGTGCATTTGCTTACTTACCTCCTTCTCCTCATGTTCTACCTCTGATTTGTAGCCAGTGATATTTACACTCAGGTGAGAGTCTTCTGTAGCTTTGTATAGCTCACTTTGCAACAGTGGACTGCTTTGGCTGCACTTTACTAATTCAGGGAATCATGTCGGAATTCTCCCAAGCATTGCCCAGTGACCAGAAAAATGGCAGCAACATTCTGTCATGCTCTTCTGCCTTTAAGAGAAGCTCCATGTGCAGAACTTAGCAGGTGACGTTTTTGCAGCATGGACACAAACATTATCTTTTGCTAACATCTGCACTTCGAGCTGCTGTGAAAGTTGCTGCTACTGTAGCCAGTGGGAAAGCTCTATTTCGCCTCCGTGTTTTGTTTTGTTTTGTTTTGTTGGTGGGGGAGCCTTTGATGTTTGAGGAGATTTCTTATAATGCAGTGGGGAATTCAAACATACAATTCCCACTAGGGCAACTCAACAAAAGCTGCTACACACAATAAAACTGATTGCGTCTGTGATGGACTGTGGGTGTCCAGTTAACATTTTGGAATGCTCTTTTCAGTGGTCTGTATCCTGCTGTGGATACAGACCAGCCTTCCCCAACTTGGTGCCCTCCAGATGCTGTTGGACTCCAGCTCCCCTCAGTCCCAGCCAGCGTGGCCCGTTGGACACAGACGATGGGAGTTGTAATCCAACAATATTTGGGGAGCTACACATGCCTCGTCCTTGATCTACAGCCATCTGGAGGGGGGCAGCAAGTTGGAGGACAGTGATATAGACTCTATATTTGTTGTTGTTGTTTAGTCGTTTAGTCGTGTCCGACTCTTCGTGACCCCCTGGACCAGAGCACGCCAGGCACTCCTGTCTTCCACTGCCTCCCGCAGTTTGGTCAGACTCATGCTGGTAGCTTCGAGAACACTGTCCCACCATCTCGTCCTCCGTCGTCCCCTTCTCCTTGTGCCCTCCATCTTTCCCAACATCAGGGTCTTTTCCAGGGAGTCTTCTCTTCTCATGAGGTGGCCAAAGTCTTGGAGCCTCAGCTTCAGGATCTGTCCTTCCAGTGAGCACTCAGGGCTGATTTCCTTAAGAATGGAGAGGTTTGATCTTCTTGCAGTTCATGGGACTCTCAAGAGTCTCCTCCAGCACCATAATTCAAAAGCATCCATTCTTCGGTGATCAGCCTTCTTTATGGTCCAGCTCTCACTTCCATACATCACTACTGGGAAAACCATAGCTTTTACTATACGGACCTTTGTTGACTCTGTATTCCAGAGACCCAAAGTTTTCAAAACAAGAGAATACAAGAGAAAGATTTTGGTTCAGTGGTTTGGTTCTAATATACTGTATTTTTAAAAAGTGTTACTGGGGCATATAATTTGAAGCAGCACTGGAACCTGGAGGAAATATTCGGGGGGGGGGGCAAATTTTCAATCTGGCTCCACATCAGGGAGGACTGGAGCAGCTGATGGGCAGTTTTCTCTATTTTCCAGGAACCAAGCCTTATCTTTTGCATGCACCCTTAAGGACCAAGATGCAGCTCTGCATCTTGAGTTCTTTAGTTTTAATCCTCCGAGCTGGCCTAGGGTGTATCTTTTACAAGTCAGATTAAACTCAAGAGGGAGTTATCAACTCCCAACATACTTGCACACCCTTCCCATGCCTGAGCCCCATGTCAGATGGGCCATTGCTCTAGTTTTTCATTTCTCTGATGACACATGTACAAAATGCCGTTTTATCCCGTATTAATTAATCCAGGATAACTGCCCACACTCCCTAATGTTGCGCTCACTTAACACCACTTGCAGTCACGGTTTCACACAATGACTGTTGCGCACTCCCCACTTCCCCGAGTGCTAAGAGGTTCCACTGGCAGTGCTACCTTTAGATAAGAAGTAAAGGTAAAGATAAAGGACCCCTGACCATTAAGACCAGTTGCAAACAACTCTGGGGTTGCGGCGCTCCTCTCACTTTACTGGCCAAGGGAGCCGACGTTTGTCTGCAGACAGTTTTTCCAGGTCATGTGGCCAGCATGACTAAGCCGCTTCTGGCGAACCAAGAGCAGCGCACAGAAACACTGTTTACGTTCCCGTGGGAGCGGTACCTATTTATCTACTTGCTGCACTTTGACGTGCTTTTGAACTGCTAGGTTGGCAGGAGCAGGAACCGAGCAATGGAGCTCACCCCGTCGCGGGGATTCAAACAACCATCTTCCGATCGGCAAGCCTTATGCTCAGTAGTTTACACCACAGTGCCACCTGCGTCCCTTTAGATGAGAGCACACTGGCAAAATGGGTGCCTTGGCAATATTTGTTCCCATTGGAAATATAAGCAGGGAATAAGTGGCAGCAAGGGACGTGGGTGGCGCTGTGGGTAAAAGCCTCAGCGCCTAGGGCTTGCCGATCGAAAGGTTGGCGGTTCGAATCCCTGCGGCGGGGTGCGCTCCCGTTGTTCGGTCCCAGCGCCTGCCAACCTAGCAGTTCGAAAGCACTCCCGGGTGCAAGTAGATAAATAGGGACCGCTTACTAGCGGGAAGGTAAACGGCGTTTCCGTGTGCGGCTCTGGCTTGCCAGAGCAGCGATGTCACGCTGGCCACGTGACCCGGAAGTGTCTCCGGACAGCGCTGGCCCCCGGCCTCTTGAGTGAGATGGGCGCACAACCCTAGAGTCTGTCAAGACTGGCCCGTACGGGCAGGGGTACCTTTACCTTTTAAGTGGCAGCAAACAGATACTGCCTTCATAGGTTCTAGATTCATGTAGGTAGCCGTGTTGGTCTGACACAGTCGAAATATATTTTTAAAAAATTAAAAAATTGTCCAGTAGCATCTTAGAGACCAACTAAGTTTGTTCTTGGTATAAGCTTCCGTGTGCATGCCCATACCCATTGAGTCCATCACCCATCTCCTACTACCCTCCTGAGAAAAACCTCATCCTACCCCACCCTCCCACTATATATAAGGGTCTGGTGACTTCTGTTTCAGTGTATCTGAAGAAGTGGGCATGTACACGAAAGCTTATACAGTGGTACCTCGGGTTAAGTACTTAATTCGTTCCGGAGGTCCGTTCTTAACCTGAAACTGTTCTTAACCTGAAGCACCACTTTAGCTAATGGGGCCTCCTGCTGCCGCTGTGCCACCGCTGAGCACTTTCTGTTCTCATCCTGAAGCAAAGTTCTTAACCCGAGGTACTATTTCTGGGTTAGAGGAGTCTGTAACCTGAAGCGTCTGTAACCTGAAGCGTCTGTAACCGGAGGTACCACTGTACCAAGAACAAACTTAGTTGGTCTCTAAGGTGCTACTGGACAATTACACACACACACACACACACACACACTGCCTTCATAGGGACACTCAAGGATTCTGATTGCTCCACATTTTAAAGCCGACAGACCTGAGTTGCACTTCCTGGGTCAAAACATGGTTATCCTTTTCGTATTGACACTTCTCCAAATTTTGTGACACAGTTCTCTGCTCCGAACCACCATCACAACAAAACAAAAAGAAAATGCATACGGGGGGGGGGGCAGAGTTTAGAATAACTTGTAGAAACAATGCACATTTTAATGTGGTTTGGAAATTTTCAGCAGCATGACACAGAAAAGGAAAGGAACCGACTTATGAATGAACACATGTGAAACACTTTGACGCTAAAGCACATTCAAAGCAGATTCTTTCAAAGGTACAGTGTATGTCCAGCCTAGAGATCTCAAGTGAACGAATACATCCACACCCACTTGATGACGACCCCATCTAACTCTGCATTCACGTTAATGCCGTTGCCTCCTCACTTTCTTTCTCCTAACACAGACCCTCTGTCCTTATCATTTATATGGCTGGCATCCATCTGTCCTGGGAGACAATGAAATAGTGTGCCTTTGGGGGTTACAGGAGAGTTACAGCAGCTGCTGTGGCTGTAGAGACCGATACGGGAGAGACATGTTTCGTTATTGCAGGCAGAAATTCAGTAAATTCTCCATGCTGGAGGAAGCTGAATTTATAGAACCACAGAATTTCTGCCTGTCACCTAGCTCTCAAAGGCAAAGTGAGGGAAGAAAAAGTGACAAAATAGGCAAGTTCTTTCATGAACTACCTGCATCTCCTGTGGTCTCCTTCCCAAGATGGAGCCACATATTGTCTGAGTTTCAGCCCCTAATTTCTGGGCCCCACTTGCGTGGTGCTCTCTTTTCTCTCTTTCCCTGTGGGTTTCTCCCCTGCTTCCTTTTGACCCCTTGGGAATCTGGAAGATTGTTCTCTTTGAAGCAGAAAATGCCTCTTAAATCAGACCTGCTCTGCAGGATGCCCTGCCTTGCATGTCATGATTGTCCTGTTGCAGTGAGTGCTGCAGGGGTAGAAAAGTCTGCACCTGCCGAAAACTCCCTCTGCTGTGCAATTATCCAAGGGACAGGAAGCTTGTCATGTATTGCAGCAGCTGGTCTCTCTGCTACTCCCAGAACGACCATTCACAAGGGATCCTTAAGGCAGAGGAGTTAATTCAGCTACACCCTACAATTTACTTCTGCGTAAACTTGCAAAGAGGTTCAGGTGGTACATTTGTAGACACACCGTGGGTTTTTCTCAGTCCTGCTGCCAGTGTCATCTCCCTTCGTGGAACCACAGTGAAGCTAGTTATAGACCCCACCTTAAACAGTCATGATATCCCCAAAGGATCCTGGAAACTGTAGTTTGTTAAGGGTGTTGAAAGTTCTTAGGTGACCCTTACTCTCCTCCCAGAGCTACAGTTATCAGAGCAGTTTAACAATCATCCCCTCTTCCCAGCGAAGTCCAATAATATAACCTCTAATACAAAAAACTAATACAAAGATTTAGCAATACAGTGGTATCTCAGTCTACAAACAGTCCTGTTAACGAACTATTCGGGCAACGAACTCTGCAAAACCGGAAGTAGGTGTTCCGGCTAGCGAACTTTGCCTTGGAAGACAAACAGAAGCCAAACGGTGGAAGGGCACTGGCGGTGGGAGGTCTCAGTAGGGAAAACGCACCTCGGTTTAAGAACGCTTTGGTTTAAGAACGGACTTCCGGAACGAATTAAGTTTGTATTCAAGGGTAAGTAAGAAATCGTGAAAATTAAGGACATGGGATAGAAATGTATCTGGTGACCTTTCTAAGGGCAGCTCTACACTTTGCACAGCTATTACAATTGGTATGTCTGTGGCTTCCCAGATGTGTTGGACTCCAGCCTAAGCATGGGCAAGACCCAGTCAGCATAGCCAATGGTCAGGGGTGATGGGGCTGGGAGCCCAAGAACATCTGGAGGGCCACAGGATCCCCATCCCGGACTTAAGGCAAGGGAAGCTAGGAAGGCATCCACTTATATACATATGTCTGGGAACTCTGACATGGCCGGGGTTCCCAGACATGTGTCGAGACATGCACTGAATCAGTGGTGTGACACCAATATACACACAGCAGCTGTGTTTGTTGGACAGGGTAGTTCTGCCCTAAGCCAGGACCACACCTCTTCACAGGAACAAAAAAGCCTGCTGACCAGATTGTTCACGTTACATGACTGTTTTTCTAACGACACATCATTCAGATTAAAAATGGCTGCCTTCCTGAATTATATGCTGCACAAATCTATCTTTCCTCTATTTTTTGTAGATGCACTAGCAACTAAAAGGCATTCTTCATCCTCATTTGCGGAAGTGGATTTAGCTTGTCACTTTTTATATTACACTGTGGGTGTGTATCTGCTTGTGTGCCACTCAGGCAGCTGGTTATTTTTAATTATCATTAAAAAAATCATTGCTACCTTGAAAAGATAGCTCTCAATGGCATGTTTCAGTGCTCAACTTGGTGGCCTTAGGGGTGCTAGGAAGGGAGCTGGTTGAAGGTTAATTAAAGGGCGCTCCCTGCTCTGGAGAGATAATGCTGATCCCATGTGGTCTAAAAGGAAGCTGGAGCCTTAAGGTTACTTGAAAAAAGGTGCATGCAACAAACATACAATTTTTTTCTGAGTGAGTGAGAAGGCCTTCTTGTGAAAATAATAGTTGATTTTGTTTGTTTGATAGATGTAGGCTCTCAGGGCAACATTCACTTAAAAACCACACACAGAAAAATGCAAACTTAAAACAATAAAATTGCAAAACCAGCAAAAACAAAGTAATCAAGTTCAATAGAAGGCGTAAAAACACATGAGTCCAGCTCATCTCAGCATGCTGGAAGGCTCTAGGCTAGGTGTGGGGAAACCTTGGCCCTCCAGATGTTACTGAACTTCCACCAGCTCCAGAATGCACGTCCAATGGCCAGGATTAATGGGAGTTGTAGTTCAGCTACATCTGGACAGCCAGTGGTTTCCCACATCTGGCAAATGGCATCATGGCAAATGAAAACGTCTTTGCCTTGTGCTGACATGTCTTCAGAGTTGGTGGCAAGCAAGCTTTTCTGGGGAGACCATTCTAAATACAAGTGGCCACGATTGAGAAAACCCTCTCTCTAGGCACTATTATTGAAATTGTTCTATTAGCATTAATTTAAAAAAAAAACTACTGTGAGAGTCATCAGAGCAATGAAAGCAAAAGGAGAGAAAAAATTCAGGACCCCATATGCAAGGAGCTTTCAGCCAATATTCCAACAGTGCAGGAAAAAGGCAGAAGGAAGGAAAGAGAATGAGGTGAGAGAAAAGGGGGAAATTGAGTTCCCTTTCCTCACAAAATACTCTTAAATCACCTGCATTTGCCTAAGCGCTGGAATGGATGTTTGGTTTGGCCATGGATGTGCACAGACTATAAAGCGAATTCAAAGGGCATTCTTTCCCTCAAAAGAATTCTGGGCACTGCAGTTTACCCCCTCACAGTTACAATTACCTGCAATCCTTAACAGACTACAGTACCCAGAATTCTTTGAGGGACTCTTCTTTGAATGTGCTTCAAAAGTATAGCTCTTATGGCCACATATCAGATATTCTCCACTCAAAATGTTTGTGTTGGTGAGACTGTCAGCTTGGGGTCGGGGCAGACAGTCCAAATCTCTCTCTCTCTCTCTCTCTCTCTCTCTCTCTCTCTCTCTCTCTCTCTCTCTCTGTGTGTGTGTGTATGTGTAATTTATGATTTTTAAGTTTATACGTTTCAATAATTTTACAGTCATTTTAACATTTCAAAACTTGACTTCCTTCCCCCTCTTTCTGCCATTCCTTAAATTTATTTTTAATATTTTCTGCATATCCCAATTAACTTAATTTGCTCATTTATTCATCTACTTTAAATATATACTCTTATGAAACTGCAGGTTGTTACAATAATCCTGCCAATGTTCTTATCTGTTTACAATTCCTTTGTAAATATTCCATAAACCATTTCCATTCTTTTATTAAAAAGTTTGTTATCTTAATTTTTTTTTGTAAGTTTCACCATTTCTGCAATATGGCAGTATGAAAGTCCAGTGGGAAATGAATGGATCTACCTATTCAGATAAACTATGTGTTTTTGGGCTATATTATTCCAGATATTATGGCAAGTTTTTGTATCCGTTCCTCTTTTCCTGGGACTCCTTCTTCTTTCCATTTTTGGGCAGTCCAAATCCAGCCAGGTGGCAGCTCTTTTTTAACCAGTGAGTACATGATGGTTAGGGGATGTGGGTGGCGCTGTGGGTTAAACCACAGAGCCTAGGACTTGCAGATCAGAAGGTCGGCGGTTCAAATCCCTGTGACAGGGTGAGCTCCCGTTGCTCAGTCCAGCTCCTGCCAACCTAGCAGTTCAAAAGCACCTCAAAGTGCAAGTAGATAAATAGGTACCGCTCTGGCGGGAAGGTAAACGGCGTTTCCATGCGCTGCTCTGGTTCGCCAGAAGCGGCTTAGTCATGCTGGCCACATGACCCGGAAGCTGTATGCTGGCTCCCATGGCCAATAAAGCGAGATGAGTGCCGCAACCCCAGAGTCGTCCTTGACTGGACCTAACGGTCAGGGGTCCCTTTACCTTTACCTTTACCTGATGGTTATTGCTTGGACATTGGTGAGTAATGCCCTGGCTCCTTCTTTGATACTGATCCCATTCTGTGGCTAAGGTGCTGTGGTATAGCCTCAGCCAAAGGGGCTCTCTCAACACCTCCCTTGACTTCTCTCTTTCTTTGTGTAGCACCAGACCTTGGCACGCCACAATGGCCTCAATCCTCCAGTGCTGCCCTTTCCTGACCCGGGACCTGACCACCTTCCTGCGGCGATGTCGGCCCCTGCTGGTCAGCAGTGCCCAGCGCTGCCCTGTGATGGTGGCCCGAGCCTTCTCTCGTTCTCATGCTGACCACCAGGAGGGAAAAGAGACCCATGGAGATACTGGTGAGGCAGTGGGTGCGCTCACAGGCAACAGCCCTGGGTAAAAGGTCCAGCTGAGGGGAGAGGGGTTTCGTCCACACACTGAAAGCACACCCTCAAGGAAATCCTGGGAGATGCAGTTTGTTACACGTGCTGGGAACTGTAGCTCTCTGAGGGGCAAAATACCGTTCCCAGGTATCGGGAATTGTGGATAGGAAGGTGGGAATATCTAAATTAATGGCTCTTATTAGTCCGAGTTAAAAACAAAAGAGGAATGTAAATGGGTAAAATTGATGGTAACTGCAGCCAGACAGGTTATAGTGAGTGATTGGAAAAATGCAGAAGAGTTAGAGGTGAGCCAATGGAGGAAAAAGCTGAATAATATTATAATTTTAGAATGCCGAACTGTGAAGATACACAGAATGAAAGGGTTTAAGGTCAGTGAGAAAGAGGAGGATTGGTTTGAGAAGATATTGAATTATTTGGGTAGGTTTGAACAATTTGGGGCAATTAAAATGTTAAAAGTTAAATAAACCTTGTGGATGGAGGAGTGTGAACGTATATAAAATTGTACATATGGTTGATTTGAATATGTTATTATTGATTATGTATACCCAATGTATCAGCCGCCTGGGGGGGTGCACTGTTTGTGTTTTGGTTGTTGGTGAAAAAATTAAACATTAAAAAAACCCAGAAAACATCCTCAGGATGCTTTGGGGAAAGCCATGTGCTTTCAATGCACTTTGAATGTATGGTGTGGATGTACTCATAACACTCCCCCAAAACACAGTATACGCTCTTTCAACACAGGGGGGTGCGTTTGTACAGTTATTAGATCTGGAAGAATTCAATATGGCAGTATGAAAGTCCAGTGGGAAATGAATGGATCTACCTATTCAGATAAACTATGTGTTTTGGGGCTATATTATTCCAGATATTATGGCAAGGGGAAACTGACGACGGATTCATCCCATTTTATTCTACTTTATTGTAGTTTGAATATGCTGCTTTGGGGGCCTTTGGGCTGCAAAACAGTATTTGATAAATAAACAGTGCTTGAAAGCTCCTCCATTAAAATAATAATAATTAAATCCTTGCTTATAGAAAACTATCCTGTCAGGATGAAGGCTAGGTTCAAATCCTTTTCCCTTACAGGATAGTTTTTTGTTCCCCACCCCTAGATGTGGGGTAACATTTTTCATCCAAGACAGTTTGAAATGGTACAACACCAGCAACTTCATACTACATGATTTATTTTAATAAATATGGCCTACCATGGCAGGTGGTAAAATTTACTGTCTGGACTGTAGCATTTCAGACTGCATCTAGGAAGAAGATTCTAGCCCAGAGTTCTCCCTGACAGGATCGTTTTCTGTGTGCAGGGAAATTTTAATTTTTTGTAGGAAGGAGCAGTCAGCTATAGGGACCCTCTCACGTAATGTTCCTCCATTCTCCATACTCCCACCTCCCCAAAAATATGAAAGATCCAATGTATGGAGACTCTGTCTCCAGGATCACAATTCTTGCCAGTGATCTCTTATTTCACCATTCCCTCTTGCCAGCTGATGCCTGTTGTGGGGGAGAGTAGAGAGGACCTTTTCCTTTTTTTAAAACTTTGGCACTTAGTAATTCTCTCAAAAGAAGGGACGCGGGTGGCGCTGTGGGTAAAAGCCTCAGCGCCTAGGGCTTGCCGATTGAAAGGTCGGCGGTTCGAATCCCCACGGCGGGGTGCGCTCTTGTCGTTCGGTCCCAGCGCCTGCCAACCTAGCAGTTCGAAAGCACCTTCGGGTGCAAGTAGATAAATAGGGACCGCTTACCAGCGGGAAGGTAAACGGCGTTCCGTGTGCTGCGCTGGCTCGCCAGATGCAGCTTTGTCACGCTGGCCACGTGACCCGGAAGTGTCTCTGGACAGCGCTGGCCCCTGGCCTCTTGAGTGAGATGGGCGCACAACCCTGGAGTCTGGCAAGACTGGCCCGTACGGGCAGGGGTACCTTTACCTTTAATTCTCTCAAAAGGCTCAGCTGGGAAAAGATTTGCCAAATGGAGGAAGAATTCCATCACAGGAATACCACTTCTGCCATCCAGCATGGTGCAGTCCAGACACGGGATTCCTACCCCAGGAGGGAGTCTGGTCATTTAAAAACGGTTCTGGGTCTGAGACCTGGCTCAAAAGCTAAGCAACCCTGACACTAGAGGAAGGAGAGGGAAAGAAAGATCCAAAATCAGGACTTTCTTTCAGCCAGAACTGGCTCCTCTCAGGTTGGTGCCATTGCCATTATGAGAGAACAAGTGATTCCCAGCACCTCTTTTTCTAGGAAAAATAGCTGTGTCCAAAAGATAAGGTGTTTGGGTTTTATGTGAGGCAGGACCAGAGCACAGCTCAGTGGCTCAGAACATGTTTTGGTCCAGTCGTCTTCATCTCCAGTTAGAAACGGTTTAAGGAGCAAGCGATAGAAAAGAGACCTTCACCGTACAACTCATACCATACAACTCATGGAGAATTCTGGGAAATGTGGTTTGTGAAGGGCACTGGGCCTTTTGCTCTGTGAGGTCAGTGCCCTTAACAAGCTACAATTCCCAGAATTCTCTATGACCATCAAAGTGTTATGAGAGTGCTTTAAATTTGTGGTGCGGATGTGAAAGAGTTGGACGCACCCATAGCCTGACAAGGGACGCATGTGACGCTGTGGTCTAAACCACTGAGCTTCTTCGGCTTGCTGATTGGAAGGTTGTTGATTTGAATCCCTGCAATGGAGTGAGCTCCCGTTGCTCTGTCCCAGCTCCTGCCAGCCTAGCAGCTCGAAAGCATGCCAGTGCAAGTAGATAAATAGGTACTGGTGTGGCAGGAAAGTAAACGGTATTTCCGTGCGCTCTGGTTTCTGTCACCGTGTTGCGTTGCACCAGAAGCAGTTTATGTTAAGTTGTGGGCGAACATATCAGACGACACAGCGATTCTTCCAAAGCAGCTCTATTTGTAAGCTGGAACAGAATTGAACTGAGGAGCTCAGTCAGCTTGCTTATATAGAGCTCCACTAGAATGCAACAGTAACCATTTTCTGTAACTAGCCAATCACTGAACGTCACTTTTCGATCCTTCATTTGCATACAAACTATCCAATCACTGAACATCACTTTCGATCCTTCATTTGCATAACTATCTACAGTATCCCCCTGCTGGCCCAGGGTGAGAACTCAGTACATAACAGTTTAGTCATGCTGGCCACCTGACCCAAAAAGCTGTCTGTGGACAAACACTGGCTCTCTCGGCCTTAAAGCGAGATGAGCGCTGCAACCCCATACAGTGGTGCCTCGTAAGACGAAAAGAATCCGTTCCGCGATTCTCTTCGTCTAGCGGTTTTTTCGTGTTGCGAAGCAACCCTATTAGCGGCTAAGCGGATTAGCGCTATTAGCGGTTTAGCGGCTTAGCGGCTATTAAAGGATTAGCGGCTAAGCTGCTAAAAGGCTATTAGCGGCTTAGCGGCTTAGAAAAAGGGGGGGGAGCAGGGGGAAATTGCAAGACTCGCAAGACGTTTTCGTCTTGCGAAGCAAGCCCATAGGGAAAATCGTCTTGCGAAGCAACTCAGAAACGGAAAACCCTTTCGTCTAGCGGGTTTTCCGTCTTGTGAGGCATTCGTCTTGCGGGGCACCACTGTAGTTGCCTTTGACTGAACCTAACTGTCCAGGGATCCTTTACCTTTAGTTATAGCCTGACAAGGCAGATTCCTACATCCAGCTCTGAAAAAGTCTGGGGCCAAGTGGGGTACAGTCCCTATGGGGGCCACCATCTGAAAGATGGAACCAGCTGGGTTCTCCTCTCCTTCTTCTGCCCACTAGGCTCCGCCGCGCAGAGGGCGCCCCTGCTTCTCCCCTCCACACAGTGCCCTTTCATGGAGTCAGAGCGCAAAAGCGGCCAGAATTCCTTTGTGCAGGAGGCAAAACCTGAGGTCCAGGAAGATGTCAGGCCTTTCAAGTCAGGTAGGGAATGAAGAGGCCTGCATCCTATGGGGAAGTGAAGCGGAAGGGGGAGCTCCCATCCTCAACTTTTCCCTAGCCGTGATCCACTCGTCCTTCTCCCTCTAGGCATGTGGACTTCCCTAGTAAGGGAAGTGCAGTGCAGCCTCAAGAGGAAGTTGCTCGATTCTGACAAAGCGTCACACCTCATTCGGGACAACATGCCAGGTTAGTGAATGGGAGGACTCCCAAAACTACTCAGACGAGGAGACAGCGTAAGTGACACACACACACCTGCCGTGTGTGTGTCAGACGCAGAGCTAGCAATTAAGCATTCCAAGCCTTGTCTGAATTGGCTATCACTTTTTTCCCACCCAAAAAAAGTTTACTTTTAAGTTGTGTAAGAAATAATGCATACCCACCTTTAGAGGAGGCCATACCCTGTGCTGTTGTTTTTCTCCCAGTCCCTGATGTTATACACATGCTGTCTGATTGAAAAGAGGCAAACTTAAAGCAGCTAGTCACACAGAGACACAACAGGCAGCCTCCTCTAAGAGCAGGTTATTTTTACTGGGACTCTCAACTGGGGATGATTGAAGAGCAATATCCGACGAATGTGTCAGCTCAAGGATTTCTGCTTGTGCACCAGGACTCCCCACCCTCCTCCCCCGTCCCACACCCTCTCCCAATCTGTTCCAGAGTGTTGGGGGAACCCCTAGAAAAGATTTAGGGGTGTGTACAAGGGGAGGAAAGGAGGAGAATGTTCTATTGTGCAAGCAGAAGTCCTTGCACTGACGGGACATTCACATAGTAGTACTTTGGATACAACCCATTATGTCCAATCAAACAATGTGGCTGGGGTAATCCAGTCAAATGGGCGGCATATAAATAATAAAATTGTCAATAATATTGTTGTTGTTGTTATTGTTATTATTATTATTATTATGCAGAGATGGGGTGAAATTAGTTTCCTCCCAGGAGAGGCCAATTTAAGGACACGAGGTCAGTGCAGTAACTCATGCAGAGAAGAAACTGACAGCCTCCGACAGCCCCTGGAGAGTCTGTGCCACTCTGTCTGACAGCATGGCCCATGATCCATCAGAACTTGCCCCTGACTCCAAGTAAACATAACCTTCCTGCCCTCTCTCACAGGCTGCTTCTCAGTAGCTTAGCCTTGCAGGTGCTGAGTCATCCATTATAGAGAAATCAAGTGATTCCCATGGATTGTGTTAACCAGCCCTGTGTTTTTCCTAGCAGGGGGCAAAGTGTTTGAGTACGACCATTTCTTTGAGGCAAAGATCCAAGCGAAGAAGCGAGATCACACCTACCGGGTCTTCAAGACCGTGAATCGAAGGGCTGACGCCTATCCCTTTGCTGAGGACTATTCTGGCTCCCAGGTGGAAGCCCGTGAGGTGTCGGTCTGGTGCAGTAATGACTACCTGGGAATGAGCCGCCACCCTCGAGTCATGCAGGCCATCCGGTGAGTGGCAGCTGCCCGGCAATGTCTCCAGCACAAACTCTCTCCGACCCACACCTCGTCTAGTTCCAATGGTCTGTTTCAAGCTGTTCCGCATTGCCCTTGCAACCTGCCCCAGTTCACTTTTGAAATTCAGTGTGATGGCCCTTTGACATGATCATGGGGTCAGGCAAACAGGAAAAGATGTTCTAGCCCATGGGTAGGCAAACTAAGGCCTGGGGGCCGGATCCAGCCCAATTGCCTTCTAAATCCGGCCCGCGGATGGTCTGGGAATCAGTATGTTTTTACATGAGTAGAATGTGTCCTTTTATTTAAAATGCATCTCTGGGTTATTTGTGGGGACTGCCTGGTGTTTTTACATGAGTAGAATGTGTGCTTTTATTTAAAATGCATCTCTGGGTTATTTGTGGGGCATAGGAATTCGTTCATTATTATTTTTTCAAAATATAGTCTGGCCCCCCACGAGGTCTGAGGGATGGTGGACCGGCCCCCTGCTGAAAAAGTTTGCTGACCCCTGTCCAGCTCCTAGGCTGGAAACAGACAATAGCGCTTTTGTTTTCTCTGGAGAGATGAAGGAGATTTGAAAAATGGGTGGCTGCTTGTGCTGTGAACTCTTGCCCCAATTTTTACCGATGCTCAGCCTCACCATCCTGAGGCCACTGCCCAGGACCCAGGACCACCCTGGCCTTCCCATCAAAATGTGTCTGGGTCCAGAAGTTGCCATTTAAATTTCCCACAATGCCCTGCAGAGGCATTATGTCAGGGGTCATAGCAGGAAATCAATAATGGGAATTGTAGCTCTGGGAAGGAGTAAACTAGAGTCCACCCCACACATTCAAAGCACTTTTTAAGTGCATGGCTTCGCCCACATAATCTGTGAGGGGTAAACTACAGTTCCCAGAATTCTTTGCGGGAAACCATTAGCTTTAAATGTGCTGGTTTGAAACAGAGGTGAAGGTGGCAGAGAGAAAATCAATGTGTGTATGCCTTGGGGCCCTTTCCCAATCCTCTTTAAACCCTTTTTAAAGTGTTTTCTGTCTCCGACTCTAGGCAGCTTAGTGAGTAAGAGAATGAGCAGGAATATCTCTGATTCAAAGCTTACATCAGCCATGAATGGGTAGGCTTAGGCAAGACCCTGTCCTGTCATCCTAATAAGCCTGCCCACCCTCTTTCAACAGATCCATGAAGATAGCGCATGGTGTGGTTTTTGTATTTTATTGTAATGTGACTTTTAATTTGAGCTTACTCTGTAGGCTGCCTGGGGAACTTTTTGTTATGGGTTAGCAGGGATTGTATCCAACATGAATCTTACTCAGAGCAGACACATTAGGACTGATGGAAACAAGTCCTTTGATTTCAACGGGTCAGATCTGAATTAACCCTGGATGCAGCTTAACCCAAACCCCCCCTCCCCCATTTTTTTATTATTTTTCCAAATTTATAACAAACATATCAATAAATATAAAAAGAAGACATCAAAAAACAAACAAACAAACATAGATCCTGACTATAATAATTCCTCTTTTCTTAACATTGTTAGGTGACTTCCTCGAATCCCCCTGGCTGAATTTCCATATATACCATTGTAGCAGTTTTCCAAAACTATTTTCACATAAAATTTACTTAGTCAATTAACATCTTTCTTTCTTTTTAACTTTCATTTTAACATTAAACATATTATTCTATAACATCCCATATTTAAATCTGATACTTGCAAGTAATTCTGTTTAGATTATCTTAACATATTTAGCTAAATAGTCTTTAAATTTCTTCCATTCCTCCTGGTACTCCTCCTCCTTCTGGTCTCGGACTCTTCAGGTCAGGTCGGCTAGCTCCCAAAAGTCCATCATCTTCATCTGCCATTCCTCCACTGTTGGTACATCTTGTAATTTCCAATTTTTGTAATTTCCAATTTTTGGCCCATAACCCAAACCCCTTTTTGAAATGTAACCATCTTTGAGCACTTACCCATAGCTGTAGGTTTCACTAATGGTGGGGCAAACCACAGCTTCCAGTTCCTAGGAGGCAATTTTCATGGGATCGTGGCAAGGAGGAGAAGGGTGAACATGCTCCCTTCCTAGCACTGAGGGTGGCCCCAGCCTGAACCAGATTCCCCACAGTTGCTTTGCAAAAGAATGGAAAAGGGACCCAAGATCTGATCAAGGGTCTCCATGGTCTTATCTGGTTTAGCGATCCAGGTGTGATTCACCTTCTGAGTTCAGCCCTTTTTGGAGCAAATCTCATTCTCCTCTTCTTCCACCCTATCCTCACCAGGGATACTCTGGCTCTTTATGGAGCTGGGGCTGGAGGCACCAGGAACATTTCTGGCACCAGTAAGTTCCACGTGGAGCTGGAGCAAGAACTGGCCAGCCTGCACAGCAAAGACGCTGCCCTGCTCTTCTCTTCTTGCTTTGTGGCCAATGACTCCACCCTCTTCACTTTGGCCCGCATGATGCCAGGTAACCGGGGCAATGCAGTGGGTTGGCCTTTAGGGCCTGGCTGGGAGCCAAGATAGGGGAAGGACCATGGGCTCTGCATGGAGAAGGTTCCAAGCTCAATCCCCAGCATCTCCAAGTTGGGCTGGGATCCCGTGGAGTCTGTACTGTGTCAGATAGACCAGTGGGTCTGACTCAGGATGGGTAAATTTGACCGTGCTGGTTTCTCTCATTTTTTCCAGTCTTAAATCCATTTCTTTGTGTTTCTACATTAGTTTTTAAAAGTCCTCCTGAAAAATTATCAGTATTTTAAGGCAAAATCCTCCTAGTATTTTAACTATGCACTTACCCGTGTGTGCAATTTTGCATACATTGCTGCAGAGGTAAAGGTAAAGGGACCCCTGACCATTAGGTCCAGTCGCAGATGACTCTGGAGTTGCGGCGCTCATCTCACTTTCTTGGCCGAGGGAGCCGGCATACAGCTTCCAGGTCACGTGGCCAGCATGACTAAGCCGCTTCTGGCGAACCAGAGCAGCGCACGGAAACACCGTTTACCTTCCCGCCAGAGCGGTACCTATTTATCTACTTGCACTTTGACGTGCTTTCGAACTGCTAGGTTGGCAGGAACAGGGACCGAGCAACGGGAGCTCACCCTGTCACGGGGATTCGAACCGACGACCTTCTGATCGGCAAGCCCTAGGCTCTGTGGTTTAGACCACAGCGCTACCCGTGTCCCTGTGTAGCAAATATAGCATAGTGCAAATACAACACAGGGTGAATATCAAAAGATGGCTGTGTTTAGGTTTGTGTATTTGCTTTGGGAAATGCAAATGACTTAGGTCCACCTTGAAAGCATTTAGAATCATGCAATTGTAGACTTGGAAGGGACCCAAAAGCCATCTAGTCCAAGTCCCTGTGATGCAGGAGTCACAGCTTAACTTGAACTGGATCAAATTTCTCCCCCATACCAAGGATCTGGCTCAGTGTAAGGCAGGTTCCTTTGTCCTTATTCCAGTTAGGGGGAGAGCAGAGGCTCAGTGGGTGACCCAGAGGCTCCTTTTCCTCCTGCAGGGTGTGAGATCTATTCAGATGCAGGAAACCATGCCTCCATGATTCAGGGCATCCGAAACAGTGGAGCACCGAAGTATGTCTTCCGGCATAATGACCCCCAACACCTGGAGGAGCTCCTGAGCAAAGCCAATGCCGCCACCCCAAAGATTGTTGCCTTTGAGACTGTCCATTCCATGGATGGTGGGTAATGCATTTGTATGTTGTTAATATTTATTATTTGTTTCATAATGAATTTTCCAGATAACGTAAAATCAATATAAATAAAAAAATTAAGCATATTAAGAGATTCATCTTTTAGGACCCACCCTATACTTGTGACTGTTTTTAATACTGTATTTTGAATTGTTGGTGAGCCACCTTTGGACCTTATAGTGAAGCATGGGTAATAAGTTAAGTTAATGACAATAACAATAACAATAACAAGGTAATCAAATTCCACACTGAAATCCCAAGTCAGCATGCATGATAAAAGAAGAGTTTGGATTTGGATTTGATATCCCTCTTTATCACTACCCTAAGGAGTCTCAAAGCGGCTAACAATCTCCTTTCCCTTCCTCCCCCACAACAAACACTCTGTGAGGTGAGTGGGGCTGAGAGACTTCAAAGAAGTGTGACTAGCCCAAGGTCACCCAGCTGTTGGCTGTTTGCAGTATGGTAACGCTGCAGAGAGCTTGCTGGGGAGATCATGCATTAAAAAGAAAGGACTCAAAAATAACTTAAACAAGGTTTTAATAAGAAAAACAAAAACTCCTTTTACACTAAATACATTAACAATCAAACCAGACCCAACCACCAACCCATCCCCCAGGGTAATGGGAGAGCTAGGTGCTGCTCCTTATATACTACACCCAAATGCTGACACACCTTAATCAAATACAACTCAGCAGCACCTGCTACGTTTCACAGCTGTAAAGCTGGGTCTCGTTATCTTACTCTGGCCCTTGCTCTGGCCCCTTAAAGACATACACATTGGGTGGAACAATGATGAACCTTTACATTTAAATAAACCATTCAACATTTCCCCTGCGGTTCATCATTGTGGAACAAAAACATAAAGCATATTTTGTACATGTCTTTCAAAACAGAATGTCCACGTTGTGATGCATCTTTTAACAAAAGTTTAACTGTTTCAAATTTTACGCTTGGTGAATAACACAAATCATAATCTTCACCTGTAATTTGTTGAGAACCCTAGCAACAATCTAGCCTTGTACCTTACAACTTCATTTTTGTCATTCATTTTAACTCTATAAACCCATTTTGAATCAATAAGTCTCATATCTGGGGTTTGTGGTACAAGAGACCAAGTGTTATGCTCTTTTAAAGAAGCTATCTCAGAGTTCATAGCTTTATACCAATTTGCAGCTTGTTGCTTAGGTAATTTCTGAACATCATTGTAGCTTTTTGGCTCAAAAACTGCCTTATTGGCATACACAGTATTAAAATGTTCATCTGCAAAACGTTGTGGCTTCTGTCTCTTTCTATCTGAACGTCTCAGTCCGGAAGGAGAGTCAGACTCCTCAGACTTAATGGGACTAAGTGAACCACTAGTTTCAGGTTGTAAATCATTGTCAGATTGAAGAGATGCCTGTAGACTAAGCTCACGATCAGAAAACTCAAGAGAATCTAACCTCCCCTTGGGTGCCTGTGACTTTAAATCATCAAACAAATCAGATTCAACAGACTTTTTGTCTTTTTCCATTAATTCAGAAGCACCATTTCCTGCTGCTGCTGCTTCTTCCTCTTCTTCCTCAGTATTATCTATACCATCAGTATCTTGGAAGACAGCAACTCCATTCCAATTTACAGTTTGTATCATGCTTCTGGTAATATGAAATTTGCCAGTTGCTGGTATGTAAATTCTGTACGCCCCCTGCTGGTAGCCCATTAATTTTCCTTGGACACTACGTTCACCCAATTTCTGCTTAGCGGGATAATGCATAATTACATCTGAACCCCAAATGCGTAGGTATTTCAGATTAGGGCGTTTTTTAAACAGCTTTTCATAGGGGGTGACATCTAAACCAGAATGATAACTGCGATTTCTAACATAACAAAAGGCATTAAGCGCTTCAGCCCAAAAGTCTTTGGGCAGATTAGCATCGTGCAGATACGTTTTAACCCCTGCCTGTAAGTCACGCTGCACAACTTCAACAAGCCCATTTTGCCAGGGACTTCGGGGGCAAGATAACTCATGAGTAGTCCCCTGCGCTTCCAGGAATTTCTCAAAATCCTCAGAAACAAATTCCCCACCCCGGTCAGAAAACAGGTTCTTAATTGGTTTGTTAAAGTGCGTTTTTACCCAGTTGCAAAAAACTTTGTACTTCTCAAATGCTTGGGACTTCTCAGCTATTGCATAAGTCCAACAATATCTACTATACTGGTCTATCAGAGTAAGCCAGTACTTAGAACCTCCTAATGATGGTGGGAGTGGCCCAACTAAATCACAGTGTACACGCTCAAATGGCTCAGTTACTTTCCTATCTGAGCATCTACCCTTGCGTGCAACCTTAATCTTATTCTTGCAACAGGATAGACATTGCATAAAGAATTTACATGGTTTTAAGTTGAGGCCATTAACAATATTCTTTGTCTTAATTACATCAGCAAAATTCAGGTGTCCCAGAATTCTGTGTGCCTCATGGACACACCCGGAATGTGGCCTTACATTCCTCAACCCCTGGCTTGACTGTGCTGCTCTGCAGTTTATAGGCAATTGTGAGTAGGTGCGAAAATACAGTCTATATAAACCATCAGATTCCCGGGCATATAATAGACGTTTGTTCCCATCAAAAAACTCACACATTGACTTTAAGAAACGCACAGCTATGCCTTGACGAGCAAAACACCTTACTGATAATAAATTGTCCACTGACGGGCAGTAAATGCAGTTCGCTATTGTAATGTTTAAAGAGTCAAGTTTAACGGTACCCCTGCCAAGCGACTGCAAGACTTGTGAATTGGCTAAATGTACATTACCAATTTCCTCTTCGAAAGAAATAAACAAGCTTCGATCATTGCAAATATGCTGAGATGCTCCTGAGTCCACAACAAAAGACTTCCACTTGGCACGTTTAAGTCTTTTACGATCTGTTGTCCTAGCATGGAAAACTCGCGGCTCGTTTCTGTCTCTACTATACGATGTCGGCTGCTGGGCTGACAACCGTGACTGACGAACAGAAACAGGCTTGGGAGTACTTTGCTTTCTTTTGGATCTGCAGTCCTTTGCAAAATGTCCTTGTTTATTGCAGAACCAACAACGCTTTGCAGCTTTAAATGCAGTTGTATCACCACAGGTTTGCATATGGCGTTCCTCATTACTTCTGGAAATAGGAGTGCTTATGGCACAAGCCCCCCTTCTATCCAACTCGCCCATTAATCTTGCCGTCACCCCTTCCACAGTTAATTGTGCTGGTGGAACAGCAGATATCTGGCTAGCTATACCATCAAAGTCCTCATTAAGGGAACATAGAATGATAAAAACATACTGAATATCAGGTATCTCCATGTCCCTTCGAATTAATTCGCAGCGTATTGCCTCCAGACGTCTCAAGTGTGCTGCCAAATCACCACCAGGCTGCAACTTCGTCTGGTACAACTGCTTGAAAAACGTCAATGCAGATGCTGACTCTTTTCTAACATGCACTGCTGCAAGACTGTCCCACATTTCTTTGGCAGTTTTCTTATTTCTTATATAGACTACTTGCTGGTCGCTGACTGCCAAATTAATTATCGCCCTGGCTTTTGCATCTCCTTTCGACCAAGCATTAGTCACAGGGTCAGGAGGGTCATCAGTTACATAGGTCCATACTTCTCTAGAGGTCAAAAGCGCCTCCACCCGAAAAGACCACAAACTATAGTTCTCATCTGTTAGCTGTGGGAAGACCAGAGCCTTCTCAGCTTCAGGAACCCGGTCAACCATTCTGGAACTCTTCCAGACCCACAGAACTACGCTAACAGGAGAAGGAGTTTTCAAACCTTTCTCAGAGTCCAAAAATATGCAGTCATCCACTCAGCAGCTGGGCCCATAACCAAAGATGTTGGCTGTTTGCAGTATGGTAACGCTGCAGAGAGCTTGCTGGGGAGATCATGCATTAAAAAGAAAGGACTCAAAAATAACTTAAACAAGGTTTTAATAAGAAAAACAAAAACTCCTTTTACACTAAATACATTAACAATCAAACCAGACCCAACCACCAACCCATCCCCCAGGGTAATGGGAGAGCTAGGTGCTGCTCCTTATATACTACACCCAAATGCTGACACACCTTAATCAAATACAACTCAGCAGCACCTGCTACGTTTCACAGCTGTAAAGCTGGGTCTCGTTATCTTACTCTGGCCCTTGCTCTGGCCCCTTAAAGACATACACATTGGGTGGAACAATGATGAACCTTTACATTTAAATAAACCATTCAACACCAGCAGCTGCATGTGGAGGAGCGGAGACGCGAACCCGGTTCACCAGATTACGAGACTACCGCTCTTAACCACTACACCACACTGGCTCTCAAACAATTACCAGCAGAAAGTTCATTTGTCCTAGAGGCTGGGAATCTGTGGCCCTCCATCTGTGCTCCCGAACTCCCATCGGCCCTAGTCAGCATGGGCAATAGTCAGAGATGCTGAGAGTCATAGCCTGGAGGTCCAGAAGTTCCTCATCCTTGATTTTACATAGAAGAGCTAAAAAAGAAATCCTGTGTTGGATTTGATCAAAGCTGAGATCTTCAAAACATTTGATCTTCAAAACATTACTCTGCACATTTTCCTTACTGCACCTCCTTTGCAATCCAGGCCAGTAAGGGTCAGCATCCTTCATGCATTAAGTCTTCTCTGTCTGCAGGTGCCATCTGCCCACTGGAGGAAATGTGTGACGTGGCACACCGCTATGGAGCCATCACTTTCGTGGATGAGGTTCACGCAGTGGGACTTTACGGGGCCCACGGGGCTGGCATTGGTGAACGCGACGGAGTGATGGGCAAGATAGATATCGTCTCTGGCACCCTGGGTAAGTTTGAGGGTGAGCCACGGCCCCTAATGAAAAGGGCATCAGGGAGGGATGGACTATGGTGAAGGTCTGGGATGTTCTAGCACCGGATTTCCTGAACTGAGCAGGAAGTTGAAGTAGGTGGCCTAAAAGATGGCCTAAAACTCTATGGTCCTCGGTGCCACAGAGCAGCAAGTTTAAGCTGATGGGGTAGACTTGGTCAGGAAGGAACACCATGTTGGAGGCAAGTGGTTCTCCAGTGGCCACACCTGGAACAGCTTCGACTGGCCGGCTAGACCAGGTGAGGGTAGCCAACAGATCTCAAACCCTCGGTGAGTTAGGAACTTCCCCTGCATGTGAAGACAGGCTTGGGCAGATTGAGCAGGTGAGACCAATGGTCAAGAAGGTGGTTTCTGCACATGCTGTAGAGGGAAGTGAGGGGCAGATGAGGCTCATCCACCTGGAAAGGAAGCATCTTCAAGAGAAGAAGAAGCTAAGGAGTAAGCCCTGGCGCTGCTCTGGTTTGCCAGAAGCGGCTTAGTCATGCTGACCACATGATCCGGAAGCTGTACGCCGGCTCCCTTAGCCAATAAAGTGAGATGAGTGCCACAACCCCAGAGTCATCCACGACTGGACCTAATAGTCAGGGGTCCCTTTACCTTTAAGCCCTACACAAATCTGGAGTGGAGTCCTGAAGGCAGTTGGACGGTACCTTGTACAACTCCTTCTGGCAACTCTTGCAGCCAAGCTGGTGTCAAATGTATTACAGTGGTACCTCAGGTTACATACCCTTCAGGTTACATACGCTTCAGGTTACAGACTCTGCTAACCCAGAAATAGTGCTTCAGGTTAAGAACTTTGCTAGTGAGGAATGAAAGTTCCCCCCCAAATATCTGCTTTATATACAGTGGTACCTCGGGTTACACACGCCTCAGGCTACATACTCTTCAGGTTACAGACTCCGCTAACCCAGAAATAGTGCTTCAGGTTAAGAACTTTGCTTCAGAATGAGAACAGAAATTGTGCTCCGGCAGCGGGAGGCCCTATTAGCTAAAGTGGTGCTTCAGGTTAAGAACAGTTTCAGGTTAAGAATGGACCTCGGGAACGAATTAAGTACGTAACCAGAGGTACCACTGTACTTTCCTTTCTTTAGACCACATCAGTGAGACCACATCTTGTCATCTGGGCAGCCCAGGACCTCCATACACACCACCCAGGCTTGTGCCCTGAGGAGGTCACTTCAGTGCTGCTAACGCAGCGGTTTCACTTCACCTCCAGAGGCGTACTCCATTGTCTCTCAAGGCAGACAGATGCCCGCAGTTCCATCTCAAGTTGAAACAAGGATGCAAAATAAGACACATGAGGTTCCTCAGTTTGCCTAAAGTTATGCAACTTGCAGAACCCAACTCCCTTTAGCAAACAGTTTGGATTGTCTGCGTGCAGCATTCACCATTGTATTTTCAGTGCAGAGCCTAGGTGTGCTTCCAGAGTGCATGGACTAATGTCTGCCTTTTCTTCCCTCCCCTTGCAGGGAAGGCTTTCGGCTGTGTGGGTGGGTATGTGGCCAGCACCAAGTCTCTGATCGACACAGTGCGCTCCTATGCGGCGGGATTCATCTTCACCACCTCCCTGCCCCCCATGGTGCTGGCCGGGGCCCTGGAATCGGTCCGGGTCTTGAAGAGCCCCGAGGGGCAGGCTCTGCGCCGCTCCCACCAGCGCAACGTCAAACACATGCGCCAGCTGTTGATGGACGCCGGGCTCCCTGTGGTCAGCTGCCCCAGTCACATCATCCCCATACGGGTATGGCTCTCCGGGACGAAAACTACGCAGAAACGGCCTCTCTAAGTTCCACACTCTGTTTGCCAGGGGTGAAATAGGGAGGGCTATTTCACCAAGTTTCTCCAGGGGGGAGGAGAAATTATCCAACAGTGGCATTAGGCAGCCTGGAGCCTTTCAGGTGTGGCTGGACCCAGCCAGACCCAGGCAGCGTGGTCCCCAGTTGGAGACAGCAGTGCTTCCAAATTCCAGTTACTGGAAACCACCAGAGGGGAAGAGCGCTTGGGTCCTGTTTGCAGGTTTCCCAGAGGCCTCTGGTTGGCCATCGTGACAACAGGTTGCTGAACAAAACGGTTAAATGGCCTGCTGCAACAGGCTCTTCTTTTATTGTGTTTTTCCCCCAAAATTTTTTATTCATTTTATAACACAAATAAAAAACACAAACAGAAAATACAAACAATACAAACATATTCTTGCCATATCCTTATTTTTCTAAACATTGTTAAGTGGGCTTCCCCAAGTCCTACCTATTTGATTTTCATTTTACTTCATCTTTAGCAGTTTACATGTATCATAATTTCTAACCATCTCCCCCCCCCCCGCACTTACTTTATCCATAAAAAACTTAACATTTTATCACTTATAAAATACACTATCTTCTACTTCTAACCCTGCCACCTATATCCACTTCCAAAGCTATTCTAAGATTTAAATGTTAACATATTTTTTCAAATATTCCTTAAACTTCTTCCAATCTTCTTCCACCGTCTCTTCTCTCTGGTCTCGGAGTCTCCTGGTCAGTTCGGCAAGTTCCATATAGTCCATCATCTTCATCTGCCATTCTTTTGATAGTTGGTAAATAGTTGCTTCTTCCAATTCTTTGCTAGCAATATTCTCGCAGCTGTTGTGGCATAAAGAAAAAAAGGAACATCCTTTTGGGGGATTTCACCCCACCCACCACTATACCAAGTAAAAAGTAAAAAGGCTTCTGGTTTTTTTAATAAATGTGTTTTTCAACACTTTTTTCAATTCATTATAAATCCTTTCCCAGAAGTCTTACCTTGGGGCACGTCCACCACATGTGGTAAAAGGTTCCTTCTTTTTCTTTACATTTCCAGCATTTATTATCATGAGTATGATAACTTTTTGCTAACTTCACTAGTGTTAAGGTTCTTCTTATTGTTATACGGAAATATCATTATGTTCTTATGTTGGGGATGATGATGATTGGGAGACCTACAACACCTGGAGGGTAAAAGTTCCCCATCCCCATCAAGCAGTTTTGTAGAGGAAGGGCTCTTCAACAGGAGTAGCACAGCTTCCCCCACCCCTCCAAACAATATTGGGAATTATAGTTCTGTGAGGGATAAACCACAGTTCCCAGAATACTTTGGAGGAAGTTGTGACTGTTAAAGTGGTATGAATGTATTTTAAATGCATGGGGTGGTTGTTTTCCCCCCTGACATTATTTATTTATTTATTGCTGCTGCTGCAAGCAAATATGTTGGAAGTTTTTGCATGCTCCACAGGGTCCTGGACCTAACACCATTCTGAGTATTTTGGTGGTGGTGGAGAATGATGTAACTCTCTCACACACAAAGGGTAGGAAACACTCCAAGAAAATTATACAAAATGGCAACCTTCCAGTGGGGAGGAGAGGAGGAGGGTGGGGAAAGCCCAGGGCAGTCATGGGTTTATCTAGTGTTATGGGTAGAGGACCCCAGTTGTCTTCTGAAGAACAGCAGCAGAGTGTATGGCACAATCCAGCTAATATGAAGCACTGAAATCTCAGTTTCGCTGGGGAAGACCCTGATATCAATATTCGTTATTACTTTTATGCTACATTCATAGCGCTTTACAAAAGTGTAAAAGGACTCCCTCCGGTTCTATTTAAATCAAAGGGACTTAATGGTGCTGATGTTTTGGCTGGGTCATTGACAGCTACAAAAGGCAGGATGGGAGGACCAAGGAACTAGACCTCCGGCTTCACTCTCTTAGCAATGTATGGTTCTCTCCTCCACAGGTTGGAGACGCAGCCCTGAATTCTCACCTCTGTGACCTGCTTCTGGCTGAATACAACATCTACGTCCAAGCCATCAATTACCCTACTGTGCCTCGGGGGGAGGAGCTGCTGCGGCTGGCCCCCTCGCCCCATCACACACCACCCATGATGAATTACTTTGTGGGTAAGTCACCACGGGGGACACGGGTGGCGCTGTGGGTAAAAGCCTCAGCGCCTAGGGCTTGCCGATCGAAAGGTCGGCGGTTCGAATCCCCGCGGCGGGGTGCGCTCCCGCTGCTCGGTCCCAGCGCCTGCCAACCTAGCAGTTCAAAAGCACCCCCAGGTGCAAGTAGATAAATAGGGACCGCTTACTGGTGGGAAGGTAAACGGCGTTTCCGTGTGCTGCGCTGGCTCGCCAGAGCAGCGATATCACGCTGGCCACGTGACCCGGAAGTGTCTCCGGACAGCGCTGGCCCCTGGCCTCTTGAGTGAGATGGGCGCACAACCCTAGAGTCTGTCAAGACTGGCCCGTACGGGCAGGGGTACCTTTACCTTTTTAAGTCACCACGACCACATGATCTAGTTGGGACCGTGTTTCCCTGTAATAAAGACCATGGTTCTAGAGTTGCAAACACTAATAATGGTAGGCTTACAAACATGCAGTTAGGAGTTGTAAAAAGAAAAGAAAATGAAGCCATTAACATAGAAATGGAGGCTGTGACCTCATTCGTACATAATGCTAAGCCATAGTTGAGGACCTGCAGCTGTGAATAAACTGGGAAGCATTTGCTTCTGCTTTCAAATAACAATGGTTTGGTCAAAAAGCCAGAATTATAAACCAGTTTACAGGTGGCTCCTTTGGACAAACCATAGTTAAAACTAACTGACGTTTGTCTTGACTTGCATGTAGCAACAAACTGTGGTTTGTTGAAGACAGAAGCAAAGGCATCTTCACCTCTTCACACCTGCATGCTACAGGAGAGGGGAGCACATCAGTTTTATGGCTCCTTTGCATAGCACCAAACCAGCTGTCCTCCAGATGGCACAGTCTATATATTGGGCTTCTTAGGAGCTTTACTCCTGTGCCGGGTTGGCATTTGCCTCTTCTCCCAATGGATCAAGGGAATGGTCAGTGAAGACTCCCCTTTGAAGAAAGGTTATAGCATTTGGGACTTTGGGGCTTGCTGATCAGAAGGTTGGCGGTTCAAATCCCTGCAACGGGGTGAGCTCCCATTGCTCGGTCCCAGCTTCTGCCAACCTAGCAGTTTGAAAGCACGCCAAAAAGTGCAAGTAAATAGGTACTGCTCCGGTGGGAAGGTAAACGTCGCTTCTGTGCACTGCTCTGGATCGCCAGAAGCGGCTTAGTCACGCTGGCCACATGACCCGGAAGCTGTACGCCGGCTCCCTTGGCCAGTAAAGCGAGATGAGTGCCGCAACCCGAGAGTCGTCTGTGACTGCACTTAACTGTCAGGGATCCTTTACCTTTTTAGTTTTGGGAAAGGGAAAGTAAGAGGCAACATAATAGAAGTTTACAAAATTATGCCTGGCAAGGAGAAAGTGGAGAGAGAAAAGCTGTTATCCCTCTCGTAACACTAGAGCTTGTTGACATTCAATGAAGCTGAATGTTGGAAGATCTAGGACAGATAAACGAAAGTACTTCTTTACACTATGCATAGTCAAAGTCTCCCAGGAAGTGATGGCCACCAACTAGGATGGCCTTAAAAGAGGATTAGACATATTTATGGAGGAGGAAAGGGCTACCAGTGGCCACTAGCCACGATGGCTATGCTCTCTCTACCTCTGCAGCTGGAGGCAGCAATGCTTCTGAATACCTATTGCTGGAAACCGCAGGAGGGAAGAGGGCTTTTGCTTGCAGGCTTCTAATAATAATAATAATAATAATAATAATAATAATAATAATAATAATAAAAAATAAATAAATTAATAATAATAATAATAATAATAATAAATTTATTTATACCCCACCCATCTGGCTGGGTTTCCCCAGCCACTCTGGGCGGCTTCCAACAGAATATTAAAATACAATAACCTATTAAACATTAAAAGCTTCCCTAAAGCTTCAGATGTCTTCTAAAAGTCTGGTAGTTGTTTTTCTCTTTGACATCTGGTGGGAGGGCGCTCCACAGGGCGGGTGCCACTACCAAGAAGGCCCTCTGCCTGGTTCCCTGTAACTTGGCTTCTCACAGCGAGGAAACCGTCAGAAGGCCCTCGGCGCTGGACCTCAGTGTCCGGGCAGAACGATGGGGGTGGAGACGCTCCTTCAGGCATCTGGTTGGCAACTGTGAGAATGGGATGCTGGACTAGATTGGTCTTTAGGCTATTCTTAGGTTCTTCTGGATTTTAACAGGGCCACAGACTCCTCTTCAGAAATAGTTCAACAGCTCCAAGGGCATTGGCCCATAAGCCCCGGTGGGTGCTTAGCACAGATACCACCGCCCATTATTCAACTCAGCAAAAAATAATAATGAAACTTGCAATTTGCATGGCTTGGCTTGGCTACATTTAATGCCTTCCTTTTCCATTCCCTCTCCAGAGAAGCTCCTGGCAGCCTGGCAGGAGGTAGGGCTGCCTCTGCAAGCCGCAGTCTCCCCCGAGTGCAACTTCTGCCACCGCCCGCTGCATTTTGCCCTCATGAGCGAGTGGGAGAGGGATTACTTCGGGAATATGGGGCCCCGCTACATCACTCTTTGCGCCTGAAGAGCCGGCCTCTGCACGCACACACACACACACACACACAACCTTACAAGAAACAGACATAAGGATGTCAACATTGACGCTGCCAAATGGAAAGAGGGTATCCGAGTGTAATAAAAATCTGCCACTTTGTCTGCTGTGTCTCCTTCGCTGCCTCCCACATTCATGGAATTCAAGTGTCCAAATGGGCAGGGCTTCTCCAGGTGGCAAGCAGAACAGGGGAAGGCACAGGCCTCTGCTTGCCACAGGGGTGGGGAACTGAAAGCCAAGGGGCCAAATGCGGCCCTCCAATCCTATCTGCTCCCCAGACTCTCCCCAGGCCATACTCTCCACCAGCCCTGCTCTGCACCTTCTTTGAGCATTTTTTTTTTTACTGAATGGAACATGTCCTTGAAGTCTCTTGCTCATCTGCAGACTTACACCAAGAATGGAGGAATAGAAATTCGTTTTCAGCACCAAAGCTGAGCTCAAAATTCTTTCCATTCCAGGGTTCCTCCTAAGATTTTGTTCTTGTTTGAATTTCAATAGCCTAATGTAGAAGAGGGGCAGGGAGGGGGGAAGCCCTTTGGTTGGTGCTACCAAATTGGGAGTCAGAAATCTTTGCTGATTTACTACAAAATTTCCAGGAATCTCCAGATAAGCTCCTAATCTACCTCCTGCCCATACCTGACACAGGGTTTGTCCACACCTGCCTTTTGCCCTGTGCTTTCTAGGCACAGGTTTGCACTTTCCTAGCCCGTGTCTGAGTGTTTCCCCCAATCCCTAGCCATTTTCCTTGAGAAACCCATTTTTTAACCACTGAATTGGAGCAAATGGCAATTCAGGTTTTCCCCTTTAAGGCATAATGCTAGTAGTACCAGGGATGCTCAGCAGAGGGCTCCACTTTCCCTAAGCACACACACTGAAACCCATGGAAGGGGAAAGTTCCATGTCTTGCAATCCAAATGACAGCCAGCAGGAATTTTCATGCATTATTCCCAGATAGGGAAGCAAGACGCACCCTTTTGCCCCAAGGCAATCCTGTACAGGCAATATGAACTCAGTTGTGCTAATCTGCAAAACCTGGGCTTAATCCCTTTGTCACCACAATAGCTGAAGCACTCAGGGCAGTTTATGCCACAGGGATCAGGAGCATAGCTGTCAACTTTCAGATTTGAAAATAAGGGATCAGCAGCCTCACCTGTCCCAGGGGCTGTCTACAGGACATCTAACAATCCGGGATAGCAGCAGGAAGTGGCGCTGAAATAAGGGCATTTCCCGCAAAAAAGGGATGGTTGACAGCTATGATCAGGAGTGCCATAACAGCACAGCCATTCCTCAGAATCAGAACCTTAACACCTGTTCAGCATCACCCAACTCTCTTTTCAGAGAACATAAGAAATCCAACTTTCCCTGTACCCACAGAGCAAACGCTTAGGGATTATTTTTTTCAACATCTTTATTTTATCAAAAGTAAAAAAAATAAGATCCCCCCTGCCCCAAATAAGGATTAATCACCTCCCAGCAATTGCATCACTGTTATTACAGGGGTTTGTGGGGAGGGCAGTTAAGGGGAAAGAGCAACTTGCTGCAAAAGCACCATTCAAGAGCACCTCTCCACCCAATGTTAGAGAGAGCCTAACTGCAGGTTTGGTGGGCATGAATCCAGAAAATGCTCATCACAAGTCAGGGTAGTCTGTGTGCGTATTCCCAAAGCTTGTATTAGTCCTAGCACGTAAAACTGTCGATTTAATAATAAAACCAATCATTTCTTCCTCTTTAAACAATGTTTCTGTCTGCAGGGTCTGGCATCAAAGGCCTCAAAGCTCCCAACGTGCTCTGGTACAAAAGTAAGTTTCTACTGGCACAGCCCAAAATGATCCCATGGAAACTTTGGGCCTGACCTCTTTGACCCCCTGGCAATAAGCCTAGGCCTCACTCTGCCACAGAGGCTGCCTTCCCCTCTCTTCTTAGGCAGCGAGACATCCAGGATACTTTCCATTAGAAACCAACCCCTTCTTTTCCACTTAGGGGTCACCGCGCCGCTAACATCCTCTCATTTCAGTTCTCCTCTCAATTCAAGGATTCCCCCGACTGGCCCACAGGAAGAAGTCACAGCGGGAGCGGGGATCTGACGGCTTCCCCAGAGGCCGGGCGCAGACGTAAAAGCGCCGCCCAGAGTTTGATCCCAGCTTCTTCACTGTCCGCAGGACACAGGGCTCTCCATGGGCCTTGCAGTGAGGCGGGCGAGCAGGGCCTGGCAGCAGAGACTTCCACAGGGCAGCGGACTGGTTTGAACTAGAGGGGACCGAGCCTTTCCCACAATCCAGAGCTTCTCCATTGGCCATGCCCAGAATGGGCTCCTCTCTCAAACTCCCAGCGCATGGCTGGGTCCCACCAGCAACTTCCTCCACCCCATGCTCATCAGCGATCCTTCCAGAAGCGTCAAGAGGATGTTCCACCCCAGAATCTTCTGCTGTCCTTGTTTTCATTACCGACTGGTAGTTGGCACTGTTGGTGGTGACCCTAGGCCTGCCGTTTCCAGCTTTGAAGAAGCTTCGCAAATCTCCCTGCCCCTTCTGTGGTGGACCCACCCGTCTCTTCTTGGAACCCCCTGCAACACTTGGTTCCCTCCCGCCCCGTTTTTGGCCCCTCTCCTCTGGCAGGCTGGTCCGCTCCACTTTCACGAGGAAGCGGCTGAGCTTCTGCTGGGTGCCAGCAAACTCAGGCAGGAAGCGGGTGCAGAGAGGTGGGCAGCGGGGTGCCCCCAGGCAGACGCTCCTAAGCGCCACCCGCACAGGGCAGTGGTCGGAGCCAAAGACGTCTGGCATGAGCTGGGCATCCTGCAGCTCTGACAATGCTAGCGCACGATCAGCCAGGATATAGTCAATGCGGGTGCCGTAGTTGAGCTGCCGGGACCCGGTTACGTTGCACCAGCAGGTGTAGGCGTCAGTCTGACCAGGGTGCAGAAAACGGAACGTGTCGACAAAGCACTTCCCATCCTGGGAATCCTTGTCTTGCTCCCACAGGAAACTGTCCAGCCAGCGGCGCCCGGGATGCTCCTGAAAGGATTCCTGCAAGTGACAGGGGTGGAAGCGTTAAGTGCTATTATTATTATTATTAATATTATTATTATTATTATTATTATTAATTTTTTATTTATACCCTGCCCTCCCCAGCCAAGACCAGGCTCAGAGCGGCTAGGTAAAGGTACCCCTGCCCGTACGGGCCAGTTGTGACCGACTCTAGGGTTTGCGCGCCCATCTCACTTCCGGGTCACGTGGCCAGCATGACTAAGCTACACTGGCGAGCCAGCACCAGCGCCGCACACGGAAACGCCGTTTACCTTCCTGCTAAGTAAGCGGTCCCTATTTATCTACTTGCACTTGGGGGTGCTTTCGAACTGCTAGGTGGGCAGGAGCTGGGACCGAACGGCAGGAGCTCACCCCACCGCGGGGATTCGAACCGCCGACCTTACGATCAGCAAGTCCTAGGCACTGAGGTTTTACCCACAGCACCACCCACGTCCCTCAGAGCCGCTAACAACCAATAATAAAAACAAGTTGATTAAAATACAATTTAAAAAAGATTAAAACACAACATTAAAACATTAGGATGCAGCCTCTTCACAAATTAAGATTTCCATAGTGCTTTCAAATGCCGTCTATGCATTGGTTTCTTGTAACCCTTCCATCAAGGGATGCAGGTGGCGATGTGGGTTAAACCACAGAGCCTAGAACTAGCCAAGCATGCAGAAGGGTCCCAGGCTCAACTCCCAACATCTCAAGGTAGGTTGGGCTGGGAAGGTCTCAGTCTGAATGCCCTCAGTCTGAAACCAGAGCCACAGCCAGTCAGTGATGAAAATGCTGAACTAGATGGACCAAGGATCTGACTCAGAGTAAGGCAGCTTCCTATGTGTCAGGACTCCCCACCCAACTCTGTGCATGTCTGTGAGAAACAGATTTCCTGCCGCTGCAGCAGCACTGCCAGGCCCTGTACTGTAGAGCGTAAAGGCAGCTGCATAAAGTGGGCAGCTTGCTCACCAGATCTCCCGGGTCACAGTGGTCAATAGGCTTGTGTGCTGTGTTGATGTCCCCCAGGATGACCACATGGCTAGACGGAGAGAGGAAATGTGCATGAGTCGCAAGGCAAAGAGGCAAGACGGCGAGACCCCATTCATCCCAACAGTCCTGACTCCATTGGAGAAGGTCGGTGGATTGGAAGCTGGCTTGGACAGGGAAGGGATAACGGCTGAGGCAATGAAATATCATCAGCATCATTCATATAGGGCTCTTTGACTTTCTCAAGGTTCCTCACATGTATTTGCAGCAATTATGGCACAGCTCAGTATTCTTCCCACATTGGAACGAGGATAGAGGCAGAGACAACAGTGGCTAGCCCCAGGGGTAGCTGATCTACTGACTTCCAGCTGTTGCTGGACTACAACTCCCATCATCCCTCACCATTTGCCAGGCTGGCTGGAGCTGAAGGGAGATGGAGTTTCAATGATTTATTGAGGACACCACATTGGCTACCCCTCTGGAGAATAGCCAAGTGAGTTTGGGGCACTCATCTGTGTGCCCCAAACTTCACCAGGAGTTTCACAGCTTGGTCCTTTACAACAGTACGATCTCATGCAAACTTAACTAGGACATCCTTTGCATGCTTGCTCTGGAATAAGTAGAACTGAACTCAGTGGGGCTCACTGACGTGGCTCCCTCCAGCTGTTTTGCTCTAACTATTCCACCAGTGTTGGCTGTGGCTGATGGGAGTCGGAGTCCAAAACACTGGAAGGGACTGGAGCACCAAAGGCTTGACTAGGGAGTAAGCTCCAGAATAAGCATGTCTAGGACTGCACTGAGCCAACGAGAGGAGTGACACATACCCTCCAGCTCTGAGAAGTGCTTCAGCCCGAGCTTGCAAGAGGTGATAGAAACGCAGCTTGAAGTCCCCACGCTCTGGCTTTTCAGGGTCTGCACGAGGGCAGTACACATTGATGACTGTCAGCGTGGTCTCCTGCTGTTCTGAAGTGCTGCAGTGAAAGGACAAAGCACATCAATGCTGTCACACTTCAGTTACTAATGGCTCAAGCTCCCTGATTCATGGCTGGCTAGGAAAGTTATAGACACAGACCCATTAACATCTTCACAACAGGTTTAGGCAATTCCACTATCAAGACTGAGGATGCTCAGGAAATTCCATGTGTTAAAATGGAAAGAACAGTCAGCAATCCGCAATTTGCTCCTAAAGCCAGGGTTGGAAACATTCTGCATACTTCTGAAAATATTTATGGCTGCAGTGGTGTCAGTGTGGCATTCATTCTGTCCCAGCTCCTGCCAACTTAACAGTTTGAAAGCACACCAGCATGAGTAGATAAACAGGTACCACTGCGGCAGGAAGGTAAACAGGGTTTTCGTGTGCTCTGGCACTTGTCACAGTGTCCTGTTGCGCCAGAAGCTGTTTAGTCATGCTGGCCACATGACCCAGAGAGCTGTCTGCGGACAAACGCTGGCTCCCTCGGCCTGAAGTGAAATGAGTGCCACACCCCATAGTCAAGCTTGACTGGACTTAACTGCCATGCGGTCCTTCAACTTTACCTACCTCGATGTGTAACCCAGCATGTGATGCAAAATTGCAAAAAATCTCAATTTTGCTTCAAATTAAAAAGAAAGCATCTAGCCCTCTTAGCTGCCCAGGAAAATCTGAAAAATCCTGGAAACTTGTTCTCTCTTACACACACATTCTTTTCAACTCTCCTTGACAACAGCCCTGTAAAGTAGTTATAATTATTTTGTTACTATTAGCCAGGATCACAAATGGAGTTAAGAGCAAGGTGACAGGCCCTGTAATAAATTTATCCTTGAGGGTTAGATCTGAGTTGGGCATTTCTTGGCTCACACTCTTAAGACCGCAATTTTCTCGACTACAACAGCTGTCAGTTACCAAGCAGAGCTGTGAGCCAATGGCAATAACAGGAACTTTCTGCAGACCCTCCCACCCCACCCCACCCCACCCCACCCCTTCCTGTTCCTACCGAATACGGTGACGTGTGATCACAGCCCGGCCCTCACTGTCCAATGCCTGTAGCTCCTCAGTTGTGAAGCCCTCTGTCTCTCCATAAGAACCAACTGCGCCATCGTGCTTAGCAAACAGCCCAGACAGGCCTTCTTCAGCTGCCTCTGGGGTGGCACTGACTTTGCAGAATGTTGCAACACCTAGAAGACAAAGAGAGACTGAAAACAGTTTGTTCTGGGCTCTCAAATTTGGCTATAAAGCTATCTATTTGATACAAGATACAAGAGAAAGAAACAAATTGAAACCTCTGTACCTTACAGAGGTAAGGCACACCACTTTGTACATCACTTTGTGGGTTTATAAAAAAAATCAAGTGGTATGCAAATTATACGCAGTAAAATAAATAAATAATGGTGATTTGATTGGTGGTAAAAAAGCAGGGGATATTTTTCAGGCAGGGAGGCAAATCAATGCCATCTGAAAGTGACAGATGAAGTCACCACTTAAGACACAGCTACAGGAGTATGTTGAGACATTGGCAACCTGAGAGGCGGCTGATCCCCTTTGCTACTGTCCACTAACCTGAATAGCCATTGCGGATGCGACTGAAGCTGAAATAAGAGTTATAGCCCTCCACTATTGCCAGTGGCTCCTCCAGCAGGTCCCCTGAGAACAAAACAGAATTTGGAAAGCCATCAGGCTGGAGACATGGCACCAGAAAACCATTTTTTTAAAAATTCACACTCTTTGCTGTTGTCTTTTTTCTAATGTGCAAAAGGTTACAGGTTTGCCCAGCAATGTGGTCACAGCAATGCAGGTTCACTCAGCAATGTAGCTTATCCAGATTTTTTGCAAGGGGGGGGGCAGGATTTTTAATAGATGTCTTCCACCAACACTGTAAAAGATTTGTCCCTTCCTCTCTTTTGACTCCTCACTCTCCATTGCTTTACTCCTAGAGCAGAGATGGAGGAATCTGCTGCCACCCAGGTGTTGATGGACTGCAACTCCCATCAGCCCCAGCCAGCCTAAATCAATGGTCAGGGATTAATGGAACTGTAGTCCAACCACATGGGAGGGCCACAGGTTCCTCATCCTATTCCTAGGCAAAGGGTACCCCTTTCCCAAATGTTTCTCTCAAGGAAATATATCTCACCATGTTGCAGCCCTGCATAATGACAGAATTACAAGCCTGGTAGATGAAGGGAACACAGTGGATGTAGCCTACCTTGATTTCAGCAAGGCATTTGACAAGGTGCCCCATGATATTCTTGTAAAGAAGCTGGTAAAATGCGGTCTTGACTATGCTACCACTCAGTGGATTTGTAACTGGCTGACTGACCGAACCCAAAGGGTGCTCATCAATTGTTCCTCTTCATCCTGGAGAAGAGTGACTAGTGGGGTGCCACAGGGTTCTGTCTTGGGCCCGGTCTTATTCAACATCTTTATCAACGACTTGGATGATGGACTCAAGGGCATCCTGATCAAATTTGCAGATGACACCAAACTGGGAGGGGTGGCTAACACCCCAGAGGACAGGATCACACTTCAAAACGACCTTGACAGATTAGAGAACTGGGCCAAAACAAACAAGATGAATTTTAACAGGGAGAAATGTAAAGTATTGCACTTGGGCAAAAAAAATGAGAGGCACAAATACAAGATGGGTGACACCTGGCTTGAGACCACTACATGTGAAAAGGATCTAGGAGTCTTGGTTGACCACAAACTTGACATGAGCCAACAGTGTGACGCGGCAGCTAAAAAAGCCAATGCAATTCTGGGCTGCATCAATAGGAGTATAGCATCTAGATCAAGGGAAGTAATAGTGCCACTGTATTCTGCTCTGGTCAGACCTCACCTGGAGTACTGTGTCCAGTTCTGGGCACCACAGTTCAAGAAGGACACTGACAAACTGGAACATGTCCAGAGGAGGGCAACCAAAATGGTCAAAGGCCTGGAAATGATGCCTTATGAGGAACGGCTAAGGGAGCTGGGCATGTTTAGCCTGGAGAAGAGGAGTTTAAGGGGTGATATGATAGCCATGTTCAAATATATAAAAGGATGTCACATAGAGGAGGGAGGAAGGTTGTTTTCTGCTGCTCCAGAGAAGCGGACACGGAGCAATGGATCCAAACTGCAGGAAAGAAGATTCCACCTAAACATTAGGAAGAACTTCCTGACAGTAAGAGCTGTTTGACAGTGGAATTTGCTGCCAAGGAGTGTGGTGGAGTCTCCTTCTTTGGAGGTCTTTAAGCAGAGGCTTGACAACCATATGTCAGGAGTGCTCTGATGGTGTTTCCTGCTTGGCAGGGGGTTGGACTCGATGGCCCTTGTGGTCTCTTCCAACTCTATGATTCTATGATTCTATGACCCTTTGCCTCTCATCTGTAGTTGGCACTGCCCTTCCCACCTGTAAACGTTGGAGGGGTGTCAGACACGTCTCTTTAACCCATTCTGCTACCTGTCATCTAGAACAGGTACATCAGATTAATGAATTGTTTAAGATAGATAGGAAAAATGGCTTTGCAGAACAAAAGCCTCAGTTTACCAAATACTTATTAGATACAAATATAAAAGTATTATTAAAAATGTACAAACTGCTGTTGGAATGGGAAACTAAAGAGGAATTTGTGAAATCGAGCATGGTTAGGTGGGCACAAGATGGGGTCACAATACTGAATATGAATTATGGGAAAAGTTGTGGAAAAGAAATTATGGCATGTTATGCGATAAAAGAAAATATTATGAAAATGGCCCACAGATGGTATTTAGCACCCACCAGATTGGCAAAAATGTCTAAAAAAGAAAAAGGTATATGTTGGAAGTGTGGTGGTACTGTAAAATAATTAAGGAATATTTGGAAACTATATATAATGAATTAAAAAAGATACTTTAAAAAAAGCTTTCCCAAAAACACCCAAGATTTTTCTCTTGAGGATGGTAACAATGGAGGTCCAAAACCCAAGAGTTTATTACTATACGCTACCACTGCAGCTAGAACATTATTGGCACAAAGGTGGAGAACAAGGAAGAATGGCAGTGAAAAATGTTTGAATATGCTGAACTGGCTGGTCTGACGAACAGGATAAGAGAAAACGAAGATAAGGACTATAAGGGGGAATGGATGCTTATTGACTATTTCAAGAATCAGTATAGACAAATACATAGATTAGCAGGTCTCATGTAAATCCAGCAGAGTTGGAATTGCTAAGAGTATTTAATAGATAACAAATTGGATCATGTAAAAGATGTGGATTACACGGCGTAGTAGAAAAGCAGAGGAACCAGGAAAAGCGTGGAAGGGAAGTCATATGGTATATGTATGGACGGAACGGAAAGGGGTTAAATATGCTCTCTGTTCCTGTTTTTGAAAATGCAAATTTTTATTTTGAAATAGGGCAGTCTTTCCCAACCTCGTGGGGGAGGTCCTCCTACATGTCGTTGGACTACAACTCCCATCATCCCTAGCTAGCAGGACCAGTGGTCAGGGATGATGGGAGCTGTAGTCCAACAACAGACAGCGGACCCCCCCCCCGCCATGTCATGACATAAACCTTTACAAGGCAGCCGGCGCCAGCTAAGCCGGTTCTGGGCCCTACACGTTCGCCCCCTGCCCTGGACTGCTTATGCACGTGTGAACGCGTGTTCCTCGCGTCGACTCACGGGTGACCTTGGTCTCTTGCAGGCAGACGACGTCCGCCCCCAGGGAGTCCAGGAGCGGCCTCAACCCCGCGGGTCCCAACCCAGCCCGGAGCCCGTTGACGTTCCAGCTCGCCAGCCTCATCCCCGCCTCAGGGGCGAGGAAAGCGACCGGAAGTCTCCGATGAACGTCATTTCCGGCCGCCAAGGCGAGGCGTTTGAAAAAGCAAGCAGGCCCTCACTTCCGGTTTAGAACGGAAACGCCCGTTGCCAGGGAGGGGGAGGAGGATTAGGAAACGGCCTTCCAATAAAAACAAGCTGTCGTCATTAGTGTTATTATATTACATCCCCTCCTTTTTAAGTTGTTGTTGTTTATTAAATTTAATTACCGCCCTTCATCCGAGGTTCACAGGGCGGCTTAATAACACGTTAATAACAAAACCCTCTCCCCGCACAGTATTATTATTCAATATTTGCATCCCGTTCACAACCAAATGTTGAGCTCCAAAGCGGCTCACAAAAATTACAACGCAGCAAACGTCGCTGTACTGCTCGCCTTTTCGCAGTGCTTTGAAGTGACAGCAAAAGAGGGTTGCTTTGCTCCTCCTCGGGTGTTGGAAGAGGCCACGGAATTGATTTTCAGCGTGCTCCTTTTCAAAGTAAAGAGAGTTGTGCCAAGAGCCGCCCCGAAGCTGAAGTTTCACCAGAGAAAACATAAAAGGCTCTTTTACCTTTCTGGCTAGCAGAGAAACAAAGAACCGCCTCTCCCTTCTGCAGTAAAAAAAGAAAGAGAGAAATAGAGCCAGCCAAATAATTGCCTAAAAACCAGCTTAGCATGATTTGATTTGGGAAGTTACTGTCCTAAATGGGATATCATCAGGCTATTAATTGATAAGCAATCACTAAAGTATTTGCAAAAGAAGTAACCATGGTGGTGTGGTTCATTTTTTTTAAAAGATATTTATTAAAGTTTTCAATTTTTTATGCAAAGAAAAAACAAAGAAAGATTAAAAAAGACATAGTTCATAAAACATACTTTTCAATAACATATTTCTCTGACCTCCTCATACCTCCCCTTCTTGTATTCCATTTCAAATTATTTGTTCAGCAAATCCTTAACTTAAAGCATTACAGCTTATAATAACACCTTATTTTCTATCCAATCCTTTTTTTTTTCATATTCCTTTATATCATTACAGCTAGAAACCACTCAATTTCAATCCAGCATCATTCAACATTCCTTAATCTTACAATATTTCTGTAAGTAGTCCTTAAATTTTTTCCAATCTTCTTCTGCCGACTCTTCTCCCTGGTCACGGATTCTGCCAGTCATTTCTGCCAATCCCATACAGTCAATCAGTTTCATCTGCCATTCTTCCAGAGTGGGTAAATCTTGCGTCTTCCAATACTTTGCGATGAGTATTCTTGCTGCTCTTGTAGCATACATAAAAAACGTTCTGTCCTTCTTTGGCACCACTTGGCCGACCATGCCCAAGAGAAAGGCCTCTGGTTTCTTCAAGAAGGTATATTTAAATACCTTTTTCAATTCATTATATATCATTTCCCAGAAAGCCTTAATCCTAGGGCACGTCCACCAAAGGTGAAAGAATGTACCTTGGGTTTCCTTACATTTCCAACATTTATTATCGGGCAAATGATAGATTTTTGCAAGCTTGACTGGGGTCATGTGCCACCTGTATATCATTTTCATAATATTCTCTCTTAAGGCATTACATGCCGTAAATTTAATCCCTGTCGTCCACAACTGTTCCCAGTCAGCAAACATAATATTATGTCCAACGTCTTGTGCCCATTTAATCATTACAGATTTAACCGTCTCATCCTGAGTATTCCATTTCAGCAGCAAGTTATACATTTTTGACAAAGTCTTAGTTTTGGGTTCTAACAATTCTGTTTCCAATTTAGATTTTTCCACCTGGAAACCAACTTTCTTATCCGAATTGTAAACCTCCATTATCTGATAATAATGAAGCCAATCTCGCACTTTATCTTTTAATTTCTCAAAACTCTGCAATTTCAGTCTGTCCCCTTCTTGTTCCAAAATTTCCCAATATTTGGCCATTTGGCCTCCATGTTAAGTTTTCTCTGAGCCTTAGCCCCCATTGGTGACAACCACCTTGGAGTTTTATTTTCCAATAAATCTTTATATCTAGTCCAAACATCATGGTGGTGTGGTTCAGACGGTCCAGAGAATTTTGCTATGTCGGGAAACTTGCCTCTTTACACCACGGATGGCTGGATCATTCATCCTTCTGTTACGCAGCCCCTGAGGCCAACACCATGAAAATGAAGGAGTTTAAGGCTCCATGGAAGCCATATGTTTTGATCTGGCTTTCTAATTTCAGGTACATTCAGGAGCAGGTTATCATTACCAAACTCTGTAAGGAGTGCACTCTGTACATGCTCATAAGAACATGGCTTAATTGGGTAGTGCAGCTAGCACTGAACATTGACACCACACTCCAGTGCAGCGTTTCTCAACCGGGGGCCATATGGCCCCCACCCCCAAGGCCTCCAGGATATTTCAAGGGGGCCACAGGTGCAATTATATAATTATAAAAAATTATAAATAAAATATGTTCTATTTACAAACAAAATAGCTACCTTTCTACCGGTAGGACAGGGGGCCACATGAAGAAAACAAGGCTGGAAGGGAGCCATGGTCAGAAAAAGGTTGAGAAACACTGCTCTAGGGTCCCCAAATGACTGCACACAGAGTGGCAGTGGCATCAGCACCTGGGCCAGTATCATAGCTGTCAACCTTCCCTTTTTTTGCAGGAAATTCCTTTATTTCAGCGCCGTTCCTCGCTGCTTCCTGCTGCTGTCCCGGATTGTTAGATATCCTGTAGACTGTCCCTGGGACAGGTGAGGCTGCTGATCCCTTATTTTCAAATCCGAAAGTTGACAGCTATGGCCAGTATGGGCATGCCAGGATGCACTGGTGCAGCCACTGGTTGACACAGTATCTTAAAAAACAACAACATAGGAGCTAGCTGGCTGACCAAACATACATAGTTACAAATGCTCTAGTTTTTAGTATTATTTGACATTTAAAATACTTCCTTTTCCACAACAAAATGGTGCTTATTCCCGAGTAAATGTGCTTAGCATGAGGACTGTAGAAGCAAACTTTCATTTTGTTGGATAGTTTTGATGGGGCTATGATTTAACTGAGTTTTAAAATGAGAAACTGCACATGATCCATGTTTTCTCTGTGTGTGTGTGTTTTTTTTTTAATCAGGGTTGGCAACTTAGTTTTGAACTGAATTGGATAGGGGCAGCAATACTTGAGGAAGGAAGCGTTAAGGAACACAAGTGAACAACACAAACAACGCTGACACCAAACTCTACATACATTAAGCATAATAGAAACACCACCACCTGACCCCACCCCCATCCATCTTCCCTCCCTCCACCCCCTTTCTTTTTCCCTTTTTTTTTTCCTTATCCCCCTAGTGCCTCAACAAATGAAACGGATTTGTAAAAATGTTACATGGGGGGGGGGGGAAATACGAGGCATTACACTTCTGTAAAACAAGAAAATCCTAAATAAAATATTTTTTTAAAAAAAGTTGTCCCCCTTGCTTCTTCCCTGATCAAAATCACCCCACTTCCCCAAGCTGCTATAAATTTTCCTTGGGTAAAAAGGCTGTTACAATACATACCTATATTTCCTCTCTAGTCGGGCTAATTTCTGTTTCAGGATGGCTGGGAGGGAATTCCAGCTGGGGAAAATGCTTTGATCCCTTCTATATACTTCCCAACACCCCTACCCCCAGCTACTTTAAGATTATAAAACAGTAACAATCCAAATCAGTAGATTCAATCAACTGTAGTTTGGCCCTGACACTCAGTATGAAATAAATAACATCTGGCAGCCCTAACAACAAGCACTAGGCTCTTATCGAAATCCGGACATTCCCCAGATATGGAGGAGGCTGCATGTTTGTCCTGATGAAGGATCCCTGATTGCCTAAGCTACATAAAACAGCTGCAATTATTTTAATCAACTCTCAGTCCTAAAAGATTGCCTGCAGCACACACACTCCTGCTTTTCTCTGAGCCAGGCCATGGTCTTGTCTCATACTCCCAAGCCTTGTCTCCTCCTCCTCCGCCTTCCTCCAGCTGCAGGGATAATATTAGTGCTGACCTTTCCGTCAAGGCCACATGGCTTCTTGTGGAAAGACTCCCCGGATTGTTTTGCCTCTGGCTGAGCAGCTGCTATGAATGACACCCCAGCAGCACGAAACTTGACCCCGAGGGAAATCCTCCTTGCTGTAGTGACCCAGCAGATCCCCCAATGCCACGGCTCCTAGAAGATAAGGGAGACCGATCAGCAATGGAGGAAAAACCTGCCAAAATCCCAGGTAGGGCATGTCCCAGTCGGCAGTCAGGATGACAGATGACAGGGTTCTAAGACGACGTTGGGTGGGTGTCTAAAGAGTTCAAGAACAGCCAGGATGTCCTCTAACTGTCCATTCCTTAGGGGCTCAAGCATGGCAAACCTGCAGTGATCCTTTATTTATTAAATGGGGAGTTCTTAACCCTGGTGGGAGTTGTCCAATGCTCTGGGAAACTGCCTGGTTCCCTTCCCTTTCTCTTCTGTCCTTGCTGTTAACCCCCATCAAAGCCCACAGTGTTTATCCTTGAGTTGCATAAGGCATATTGTATTTCCTGGCCTAGCACACATGCAAGCTACAGCAGGCTGGAGAGAGTTGTCTGCACATCTTGCTGAAATGCTGCCCAAGCACAGGCTATAAGCATGCAGAGAATTTGCTAAGCTGCGTGATGCAATGCGTAGCCTGTGTTGAAATGGGCATGCTCAAAATGATCATCCCCGTGTGGAACACAGGAGTCCAATAAACTCTGGATGCTGTGTTGTCAATGTATTTATTTGAATGCACAGCCTGCTTCATCCCCAAAGAGCTTGTGCTCACTCCGGTGAACGTCTGCTTTCGCTTTGCCCATTTTTACTTTTGCCATGTGGCCATCTAGTGGAAAATATTCTGTGAGAATCTGCAGCTTGTTGTTAGCGATTTAGGGTACACAATCCCCTGGGATATTGTTCTTGTACAAGCCCTGGTTGTATCCATACCATACAGTTAAATAACTCTTACATTAACAGTCGTGGGGAATTCTGGGAACCGTAGTCAGTCGAACATGCTGGGAATTGTATGGTGTCAATGTGACCATCAGTGGATTGCGGTCTCTGTTCCTGATGGGTCTTCTCTGTAACTTTTTGCCCACATTCCTTCCTTCCCTGCCAGCGGTGGGATTAAGTAAAATTTAATCTATGCATTTAAAACTTGAATTATTTCAGATGACGTTCTTAATGAAGTCAGAAGCAAAACAACAACAAAACATACTAATGCGTTATTTAAGGTTAAACACTGGGCTGTTTTACTGGGGATTTTACTTTCTTTTTTCGAGGAGTTTTTCATGTTTTGCAAAATGTCAGCTGTGTTAATTATTTATAAGATCTTGCTGCACTTTGATCTCATGTCAGCTCTTCTAGAAGTCGTCTTCTGTTTATCTCTCATTGTCCCTAGGAAATGTTAGCAAAACAATATACACTTGATGAAGCCAATTAGAGCAAAAAAGCAAACAATGGTAGATAAGGTTATTCTTTGTAGCTTGGGTCCAAGTGCCCTGTATCCACTGAGGGCCCTTGGAAATCTACAGCTGCACTTTTTTAAAATAAAAAAACCTTTCCCATACATTATAGCTTTTAGTTGATCCCCAGGTGCTTAGCAAATTTAGAACTCTCAACAGAATAGAGAAGGTCGGCTTCTCCCCCCCCCATCCTATGAGTTTATGGCTGCTTCTAGTCGTTTCTCAAGAGGTACCATTTGAAAACCACTTCTTAGAATTCTCTACAACAACCTTGCTCAACCTTGGGTAGATGTTGCTGGACTTAACACTCCCATCATCCCTGACTGGGAGTTGTATTCCAACAACATCTGGGAACCCAAGGTTGAGAAAGGCTGCTCTACAGTGCCACCTAGTGTAAGCCTCCAGCTCTAGTACGTACCCCTGCCGTTCAATAAACCAGCAAGGTGTGCGCAGTAAACCTCACCAGGAATTGAAAACTTTCCACTTTGCCCCAGAATCTGGCACTTTGGCATGGGTCCATGGCATACGCCTTCCTGGGTCGAGCATACAAGCTGACTCTGACGCTGGCTCCAGTACTGATTCAAGGTCATCCATTCTCCCCACCCTCACTGAACTTAAGCCCTGCACTTTAAAAAGCCAGAAAACAAGTTAGTTGGTGCTGTGTTGCTGTTAGCATGGTCCGGTTTGTCCTTTAAGAGGAATTGGATGTGGTGGGGTCTTTGGAAATCTGCATGGTTGTGATCGCACCAACAGGCAACACAGAATTGATTCTACCACTTGTGCACAAGCCTGAAGTTCTCTGCTTTTATTTACTTATTTATTTAGAAAAACAAGCCTCTAATCCAAGGTTTGTCAAACTTGGGTCTCCAGCTGATGTTGGACTACAACTCCCATCATCCCTGACCACTGGTCCTTCTAACTATGAATGATGGAAGTTGTAGTCCAACAACAGCTGGAGACCCAAGTTTGACAAACACTGCTGTAGTCTATACAGCTGTAAAGGAAAATAGGTTGGCAAGTTTTCCTCAAAACATAGGAAACTGATAAAGATTTCATTTACTGGACAGGGAGGCTGGTATTTAATGTAATGACCACTATTCATAGTCCTCTGTTTCTTGTTTCTTCCTGTTTCATAATTTGTCATTTAAACAGAATTTTAATTCAAAATTTACAAAAGAAAACTGTCACTAAATTATGCAAACTCGCACATTTAAAAAAGTTATTCTATTTGTGGGAATTCTGGGAGGAATTCAAGGTAGCGCTATGGGAATTGTTCCTTCAGCGCAAGTATTTTAACTTGCCAGACAGAACCAGCTCCATTCCCCCTCTTGGGCTGCTCTGGGGGTTCTCCCAGCCCCCACAGAACCACTTTTGGGGGCATAGGAAGAGAAGGGGGAAACCCTGTTATGTTAGCAAAAGTCCTTGCATAAGCTTCTATTAGCAGGACACCCTAGTTCAGGCTTCCTCAACTACAATTCCCATCATCCCTGACCACTGGTCCTGCTAGCTAAGGATCATGGGAGTTGTAGGCCAAAAACTTCTGGAGGGCCGAGGTTGAGGAAGCCTGCCCTAGTTGCATAGTGGCCTGGATCCACCCCTAAGGACAAAATTCCATAGTGGTATTAGCTAACCACTCTGTAAAACTGGAATTGGGATATGGGGTCTCTGACCTTGGGAGGTGTCAGTTCTTACATAGCGTCAGTTCAGAAGAACAGAATGGATCAGGAAGGCAGGGAAAGGCATTGTTGGGGGGCGGGGAGGCAGGGGGTTTCCATTTCTAGATGGCACCCGCTCCCTCGACTAGCAAATGTTAAGAACAGCAAGGAACTTTCTCCCCAATAGTAAAGTGAGCTTGGTCAGACGTTATCTCCAAGTTATCTGTAGTGTACACAGCGGTGGGAGTTCAATGGCCAAACTGTCCTACACTGAACCTATTTCGCTTGCATACACAAACACACACATGACAATCAGTAATCTGGAGCCTCCGGCAAGAGCCAGACAGTCCAGTTTTGGAGAACAAGTAGGCGATCAGCAGGATGTCTGGAGCGTTTGGCGAGCTCACTCAGACGCCTTTGCAGAAAGTATGGATTCCCCGCACCAGCAAACGCCTGCAGCAACGCAGGGGATGTGAGTTGGGATCTGTTCTGCTCCGATGTGGGTTCTTTCTCCCCGAAGAAGGCCAGGATCTATTTTATTCAGCACCAGGCCGGAGGAATTAGCTTGATTGAGGAACAGCCTTTTAACTTGAGGGAAATGTAGACGGGGCAATATTTGTATTTAACGAACGGGCTGACCTCAGCCCAACTTCTGGTGAAGAAGAAACCCTGGCTGTGTACACACCACACCTTTAAAGCACATGACTTGAATCATGGGAACTGTAGTTTGCTAAAGGTGCTGAGAATTGTAGCTCTGTGCAGGGTGAACTATGGTTCCCAAGATTCTTTGGATAAAACAACTGCCTATGGCATAAGGCTTCCCTTGTCGTCTTTTTTTGCTTAAAGGTCTCTGGTGGTTCTAGGAATGCTAGAATTCAGGGACTATATAACTACAGTAGTGTAGAAAAAGATGCAAAAGTTTAAGGTAGGGTACTGAAGCTTTGGCAGCTCCCGAGGTTTTGCGGGCGCTCTGTGGCTTCATCACATAGCACATCAGTTCCTCTTTCTGCCTCTCTCTACAGCCTCCGTGCCACAGTTCACCAATTCACCAACCATGGTGATCATGGTGGGTTTGCCCGCTCGAGGAAAAACCTACATCTCCAAAAAACTCACCCGCTACCTCAACTGGATCGGGACACCCACTAAAGGTAATGGTGGGGAAGGGGTTTGTTCAGGGTGGGTGGACGCTTAGATTGGAGGGGGAAGCCGCACTGCTGGGGCAAGGGGACTCCTTGAAGAGCCCCAGCCCATCCTAGTCTTCATCTCCCCAGTGTTCAACGTTGGGCAGTATCGCCGTGAAGCCGTCCAGACCTACAAGAATTATGAGTTTTTCAGACCAGACAATGAAGAGGCCATGCAGATCCGGAGGTGAGGAATTCTCCCATCTTCAGGTGAAACTCGGAAAATTAGAATATCGCGGAAAAGTTCATTTATTTCAGTAATTCAACTTAAAAGGTGAAACTAATATATGAGATAGGCTCATGACATGCAAAGCGAGATATGTCAGGCCTTTATTTGTTATAATTGTGATGATCATGGTGTACAGCTGATGAAAACCCCAAATTAACGATCTCAGAAAATTACAATATTAAATGAAATCAGCAAAACAAGGACTGCAAATAGAGCAATACTGGACCTATGAGAAGTAGAAGCATGCATATGTACTCAGTACTTGGTTTGGGCCCCTTTTGCATCAATTACTGCCTCAATGCGGTGTGGCATGAATGCCATCAGCCTGTGGCACTGCTGAGGTGTTATGGAAGACCAGGATGCTTCAACAGCAGCCTTCAGCTCTTCTGCATTGCTCGGTCTCCTGTCTCTCATCGTTCTCTTTGGAATGCCCCATAGATTCTCTATGGGGTTCAGGCCAGGCGAGTTTGCTGGCCAATCAACCACAGTAGTCCCATGGGCATTGAATCAGGTTTTGGTACTTTTGGCAGTGTGGGCAGGTGCCAAAGTCCTGCTGGAAAATGAAGTCAGCATCCCCATAAAACTTGTCTGCGGAAGGAAGCATGAAGTGCTCCAAAATCTCCTGGTAGACGGCTGTGTTGACCCTGGACTTAATGAAGCACAGTGGACCAACACCAGCTGATGACAGGAAATTTTGGAGCACTTCATGCTCCTTCTGCAGACAAGCTTTATGGGGATGCTGACTTCATTTTCCAACAGGACTTTGGCACCTGGTTCAATGCCCATGGGATTACTGCAGGGCCACAGGCTCCCCACCCCTCATGAAGTGGCCAGGGTGCTGTATGTAGCAGATCACCACAGCTCAGACTCCACAGGATCCCAGAGCTTACATTTGCCTTTCAACCTGGCCAGCAAGGCTTCTCGCTGCTGCCAAGTTACAAGCTAGAAGCATTTCAGTGTCAAACGCCAGCAGCAGACTTTGGTGTTTTGTTTTTTTTAATACCCTCACATTCCTAGATAATCCTTTCAAACAGTGTTTTTCAATGTCAGAGAGAAACATGCCCAACTTCCTCCCATAACCTTGAAGCTGTTGCCCGAAGCTATGCTGCAGATGTTAGTAAGAAGAATCAACAATAGAAAGAGGCAAGGTTAAAATAAAAAAAAAAAATTCCACAAGGCTAGGCTGAAGATAAGACTCAGAGTCAAATCTCCAGGTGAAATGAAAGCAAGGAGGAAGCAAGGACCATCTGAGCCAGTTCAGAGCCCCCTAAAAAATAATGTCAAAAATTAGGAGGCGTCTTATACACATATACATCTTCCCCCCATTTTCTTAAATTTGAGTCCCCCAAAATAGGAGGCGTCGTACTAACCATCCCAGGGCGCTCAACCACTGCCACAATGTCCTTTCTTCTATCAGATCAAAATGAGCAGATAACAGCAAAGGTTGCTAGGTTCATAGGCAATCAGAATAAGGGCCACTAACTGACGGCTGATTCAGGACTTTAAATTGTGCTCTTATATCAAATTCCCTTTTCTGCATATACTGTAATGTTTTACTGTTGCTATGGCCATTGGCTAATGCAAATAAAGTTTTATCTTATCTTATCTTATAAATGGGGGTGTCTTTTAGATGGAAAAATATGGTACATTTGGAGGACCGTCGGTTCCCCAGCTCTGCACTTGAGCAGGCCACCCTTTGCTCCCCATAATACTGACTCACCTTGCAAGGGTGTTGTGAGGACTGTGAAGTGCTTTGAATGCCGTATAAAAACGAAAGGTTTGGTTACGATTACACAAGCCTGGAGGTGGGTTTTCACTTCTCCTCATATTCACCAACAGACAGTGTGCATTAGCCGCCCTTCGGGACGTCCAAACCTATCTGAGTGTGGAAGAGGGACAAGTTGCGGTAAGGAGGCAAAAGCCCATATCCCTCTTAAGAGTTCCTTAGATTGCACCCTTGTTCCACTGCCTCGCTCTTCCCTTGCCTAGGTTTTTGATGCCACCAACACCACGCGGGAACGGCGGACCCTCATCCTGCAGTTTGCCAAGGAGAACGGCTACAAAGTAAGCAGTCAAGTGAGCAGTCCATAAGCAGAGGATTTAGTCAGAGTCCCCTGTGCCAAAGGTTTTGTGTGAAGGGAACTCAGGTTCTAAATTCTGCATTTAGGAGTATTCCTTTAAGGCGGGGTGGCCAACTCCCAAGAGACTGCGATCTACTCACAGAGTTAAAGACTGGCAGTGATCTACCCCCTTTTGGGGGGTTCAGGTCAAAGTTGTTGAGCTCTTTTTAGAGACGAGGAAAGCCCCGTTTTTTGGGGGTGCAGGGCAAAAAAGGGGAACCAAACTTGTTAAGCTTCTTTGGGGGGAGACAGTGATCTACCAGTGATCTACCACAGACATCCAGTGATCTACCACTAGATCACGATCCACCTGTTGGACACACCTGCTTTAAGGCATGGGCAGGCAAACTAAGGCCCGGGGGCCGGATCCGGCTCAATTGCCTTCTAAATCCGGCCCGCGGATGGTCCAGGAATCAGCGTGTTCTTACATGAGTAGAATGTGTCCTTTTATTTAAAATGCACCTCTGGGTTATTTGTGGGGCCTGCCTGGTGTTTATTTTTGGTTTTGTGGTAGCCGCCCAGAGTGGCTGGGGAAACCCAGACAGATGGGCGGGGTACAAATAATACATTATTATTATTATACATGAGTAGAATGTGTGCTTTTATTTAAAATGCATCTCTGGTTATTTGTGGGGCATAGGAATTCATTCATTTTTTATTTTTTCCCCAAAATATAGTCCGGCCCCCACAAGGTCTGAGGGACAGTGGACCGGCCCCCTGCTGAAAAAGTTTGCTGACCCCTGCTTTAAGGTGGTGGTGGCAGCAGCACTTTGGAACTCCCTGCCTGTTGATATCAGGCAGATGCCATGGCTGTTCCATTTTAGACACCTGCTGAAAGCTTTTCTGTTTCAGCAGGTCTATCTGGATACATAATTTGGTTACATCTGTTCTTAAATTTATTTTGGATGTTTTATTGGGCTTTAATTGTTTTAGAGGTTTTTAAACAGTTGTAAACATGTTTTTTTATTGTATTTTTTATCAGAATGAATTTATACAAAATGAATTATGAAAACTAAGGGTTTGCTTGATGGGCATACCTTTGCTCACTCCCTGTTAGCGGACGACGGGGGTCTTTTTCAGTGGGCTCCAGATCTCCTGCCACATTTTACACACACACACACACACACACACACACACACACACACACACACGGCAGCTGGGAAAATTAGAAAGTGCGGTTCTGGTGAGACCCCAGGCACACACTTACTTTCCTGGAGACATCTATTCATATAAATTAGCACATGTGAATTTATGTTATGCCAGTAACATAACATAAGTACCCTTAAGTACCAAGCAATGCCCTTGGTTAGAGAGCAGTATGGGGAAAAGGAAGAGATAACAGGTATCCCCCCAAAATTACGATGCTATTTGCACAATGAAGAGCATATTGCTACAACCACAATGAGACATCTGCAAACATAAAAGTCAAAACCCGAGATCCTTATAAATACAACTCTGCACCCAAACCAACATTTGTGTTGAAATCTCAGCATGTGTTGATGAAAATGGGAGACATGGTCTCCACCCCCCAATAATTGAAATAAATACGGTAGAGATTTTGTTCCCTGGGTATATTTGTACTTTCTGACTTTGCACTGTCATCTCTGGTCAAATAGATTTTGAAGACTTTTTAAAAGCACCACAAAAGCCTGTAAAATTTGCTCACCAGTAGCAACCCTGCCACTTTGTACTCCTTCATATTCTCTGGGGGGGGGGGAAGCAACCATCTGGCTCCAGCCACCAAAAGAAAACTGTTCTGATGACAGCTGCTTGCCTGCCACATACGTTCTCCTGCCATGACATATCGCTCTGTCCCTACAGGTCTTCTTCATTGAATCTATCTGCGATGACCCTGATATTATCCAGGAGAATATCAAGGTAAGACCTCTTTTGCACCAGATCAGCCTTTGTGGCAACGCTTAGAGAAGTGTGAATGTCCCAAGGGCACCTATGTTCCAGTGCAAGCATGGGTTGCAGAATGGTGACTAGATAGGTTCACATGAAAATGTGAGCTGAAATGAATTTCTCTGGCACTGAAAGTGCTTGTGAGCCCTGCCTTCAATGAAGCACAGCATCCCAAACCGAGCATCCTTTTCCAGCTATCCTGCTGGCAGGAGAGGACCATCATTTATACCAATAAGGATTCAGCCTGACTGGCTGTGTGTGTGTCCTTGTCGCTTTCTCCACCCTTGTCTTGCCTTCTTGTTTTGCTTCCTCACATCACCCACAGCAAGTGAAGCTGACCAGCCCTGACTATAAGGACTGCAACCGAGATGAAGTGGTGGAGGATTTTCTCAAGCGGATCGAGTGCTACCAGAAAACCTACCAGCCACTCGATGACGACTTGGACAGGTGAGAAGGCAGTTCTGCCACTGGTTGCAAGGCCTGCCTTGCAAAGGGGAGGGAACGCTGTGTGTATTCCATATATACTGGTACCTCGGGTTACAGATGCTTCAGGTTACATATGCTTCAGGTTACAGACTCCACTAACCCAGAAATAGTACCTTGGTTAAGAATTTTGCTTCAGGATAAGAACAGAAAGATGAAGAAGACAAACTGGAACGTGTCCAGAGGAGGGCAACCAAAATGGTCAAAGGCCTGGAAACGATGCCTTATGAGGAACGGCTAAGGGAGCTGGGCATGTTTAGCCTGGAGAAGAGGTTAAGGGGTGATATGATAGCCATGTTCAAATATATAAAAGGATGTCATATAGAGGAGGGAGAAAGGTTGTTTTCTGCTGCTCCAGAGAAGCGGACACGGAGCAATGGATCCAAACTACAAGAAAGAAGATTCCACCTAAACATTAGGAAGAACTTCCTGACAGTAAGAGCTGTTCGACAGTGGAATGTGCTGCCAAGGAGTGTGGTGGAGTCTCCTTCTTTGGAGGTCTTTAAGCAGAGGCTTGACAACCATATGTCAGGAGTGCTCTGATGGTGTTTCCTGCTTGGCAGGGGGTTGGACTCGATGGCCCTTGTGGTCTATTCCAACTCTATGATTCTATGATTCTAAGAAGAAGAGTTTGGATTTGATATCCCGCTTTATCACTACCCAAAGGAGTCTCAAAGCGGCTAACATTCTCCTTTCCCTTCCTCCCCCACAACAAACACTCTGTGAGGTGAGTGGGGCTGAGAGACTTCAGAGAAGTGTGACTGGCCCGAGGTCACCCAGCAGCTGCATGTGGAGGAGCGGAGACGCGAACCCGGTTCACCAATTACGAATCTACTGCTCTTAACCACTACACCACACTGGCTCTTGCCGCCAGAAATTGCACGGCAGCGGCGCGGAGGCAGCAGGAGGCCCCATTAGCTAAAGTGGTACCTCAGGTTAAGAACAGTTTCAGGTTAAGAACAGACCTCCAGAACGAATTAAGTTCTTAACCCAAGGTACCACTGTACCAAATTTCTGGGAGTCTGAATTTGCAGCAAAGAGGATTTAAACCATCTATAAACAGCATCAGCAGCAAGCCACTCCTGGGGGTGTACAAAAGGTTGAAAATAACTCTGGGCCTTCCATTAAACATAAAAACTTAATATGAGAACTGCCTTGCTGGGTTAAGATGGCCTTCCCGTGTTTTCTCACAGCATTTGGTTCTAAAGAAGTACACTGCCTGGCACATGGAGGCTCTACTAAGCTGCCATGATTATAGCCATTTATGGACTTATTTACTCTGTTTTAAAACATGTTTATACTACCTTTCCTCATACCAGACTGCAGAGAAGAGTGCAACCATCACCCCGCTTTCTTACTGGTTCTTGACTATCTCATAACCAAAGTTTAGTACTGTATTTGCTCCCCAAGATTCCTCAGGGAATTCATAGACAGAGCATGGCATCAGTTGCCTTTTGCTGTTCCCAGCACTTTGTATTCACAGGTTTGCTGCTGTACACAGAGCCAGTCTTTGGCTCTAGGACCCTTGTACCTATGGGACCGCCTCTCCTGGTTTGTCCCACGGAGGACCTTATGGTCTTCAAATAAAAACATCTTGGAGATCCCAGGACACAGGGAGGTTAGGCTGGCCTCAACCAGAGCCAGGGCTTTTTTGGCCGTGGCCCCGATCTGGTGGAACGCTTTGTCACAAGAGACTAGGGCCCTGCGGGACTTGACATCTTTCCGCAGGGCCTGCAAGACAGAGCTGTTCCACCAGGCCTTTGGCCAAGGCACAGCCTGACCCCCTCCTTTGGTAATCCTCATAGAACTCTAGCCCGATGGTTGCCATTAATTTGATTCTGAATTGATTTTAGAATTAATTGATTTTAGAATGCTGTGTTACTTTTATTGTTGTTAGCCACTCTTAGCCCAGCTTTGGCTGGGGAGGGCAGGATATAAATTAAATATTATTTTTATTATTATTATTGTTATTACTATTATTACTATCATGGCTAATAGCCATTTGTGTTGTGTAAGCTACTCAGTATTATTCTGTAGTATAAAATTCCATAAGTTTATTATGCAATGAATGAGCAGTGCAGAATTCCCCAAGGAGCAGGCTCTCACACAGACTGCAAGGGCTTCTAATCTCACCGTCTCCCACTCAACATCCACAGGTCCCTGTCCTACATCAAAATCTTCAATGTTGGCAGTCGGTACCTGGTGAACCGGGTTCAGGACCATGTACAGAGCCGCACAGTCTATTACCTGATGAATATCCACGTGACGCCCCGCTCCATCTACCTCAGTCGACATGGGGAGAGCGAGCTCAACCTGCGGGGCCGCATTGGGGGCGACTCTGGACTGTCTGAGCGCGGCACACAGGTACAGCAGAACCCTACCCGCCAATCAAAACGCTTAAAACGCCCTCAACTTTGGGCAAATTCACACACCAAAGAGGTCTGAGAATCGCTTGCCTCCCAGCAGACCTCTGTCCCTCAGCGCTTCTCCTCACCTCCTGTCTTGTTCTGTCTCTCTGCCTGCCAGTATGCCTGTGCCTTGGCTGGCTTCATCCGCTCCCAGTGCATCCGTGACCTCAAAGTATGGACGAGCCACATGAAGCGCACAATCCAGACGGCAGAAGCGCTGCATGTGCCCTACGAGCAGTGGAAAGCCCTGAACGAGATTGACGCGGTGAGGACCAACAGGAAATGAGCACAATCCCTTCTTCCCACAGTGGGGGAACTAGGGTCTCGCACTTCTCTGTTCCTAATCCACCAGCCCTGCCTGCTACTAGGAGGCATGGCTTCTTGTTCCAAAATCCCTTATTAGAAGAAGAGTTTGGATTTGATATCCTGCTTTATCACTACCCTGAGGAGTCTCAAAGCGGCTCACAATCTCCTTTCCCTTCCTCCCCCACAACAAACACTCTGTGAGGTGAGTGGGGCTGAGAGACTTTAGAGAAGTGTGACTGGCCCAAGGTCACCCAGCAGCTGCATGTGGAGGAGCAGAGAATTGAACCCAGTTCACCAGATTACGAGTCCACTGCTATTAACCACTACACCACACTTTCTCCCCAGAAAGCTAGGGAGTCTAGACATCCCAGCTCCTTCCTTCAACATATATGCTACTTCCTGTTTTTTGCCAAGAATGTAGGCTGAATTCAGATATCCCAGCTTCATTTCCTCCCCAGGGCGTCTGTGAGGAGATGACCTACGAAGAGATCCAGGACCACTTCCCAGAAGAGTTTGCCCTACGAGACCAGGACAAATATCGGTACCGCTATCCTAAGGGAGAGGTAAGGAATGCCCAGTGGGGCATCTGGGGGTTGAGCATACTTAGCACATCACACACATGGGAACTGACCTGTGGAACCTCGGGCTCCCAATGGGAAGAGCTGGTTGGGAAGAGGAAGCATGCAGCATACTAGAGAAGAGAGTTACGAAACTCCTCGAGGGAGGGAGGGAGGGAGGGAGGGCCTTAGGACCAAAGCCAGGACCAAGGGCATCTCTGGATAACCTAATACTTACATCCACCCAGTCTTATGAGGATCTGGTGCAGCGCTTGGAGCCTGTCATAATGGAGTTGGAGAGACAAGAGAACGTGTTGGTTATCTGCCATCAAGCGGTCATGCGCTGCCTGCTTGCCTACTTCTTGGACAAGAGTGCAGGTACCAGAGTACCCTGTTCTGCATTTGCAGGCTCCCCATTTGAGCCCAAGTCCCTACCGTCTCCTGCAGAGGGTGGGGCATTCTCCCATAAATAGCATTTAGAATCACAGAATCATAGAGTTGGAATAGACCACAAGGGCCATCGAGTCCAACCCCCTGCCAAGCAGGAAACACCATCAGAGCACTCCTTCCTCCTCATAGCACCTACTGCCAGCAAATGATGGAGCTTCCAAAACAAACAAGATGAATTTTAACAGGGAGAAATGTAAAGTATTGCACTTGGGCAAAAAAAATGAGAGGCACAAATACAAGATGGGTGACACCTGGCTTGAGAGCACTACATGTGAAAAGGATCTAGGAGTCTTGGTTGACCACAAACTTGACATGAGCCAATGCAATTCTGGGCTGCATCAATAGGAGTATAGCATCTAGATCAAGGGAAGTAATAGTGCCACTGTATTCTGCTCTGGTCAGACCTCACCTGGAGTACTGTGTCCAGTTCTGGGCACCACAGTTCAAGAAGGACACTGACAAACTGAAACGTGTCCAGAGGAGGGCAACCAAAATGGTCAAAGGCCTGGAAACGATGCCTTATGAGGAACGGCTAAGGGAGCTGGGCATGTTTAGCCTGGAGAAGAGGTTAAGGGGTGATATGATAGCCATGTTCAAATATATAAAAGGATGTCACATAGAGGAGGGAGAAAGGTTGTTTTCTGCTGCTCCAGAGAAGCGGACACGGAGCAATGGATCCAAACTACAAGAAAGAAGATTCCACCTAAACATTAGGAAGAACTTCCTGACAGTAAGAGCTGTTCGACAGTGGAATGTGCTGCCAAGGAGTGTGGTGGAGTCTCCTTCTTTGGAGGTCTTTAAGCAGAGGCTTGACAACCATATGTCAGGAGTGCTCTGATGGTGTTTCCTGCTTGGCAGGGGGTTGGACTCGATGGCCCTTGTGGTCTCTTCCAACTCTGTGATTCTATGATTCTCCCTTGCAATCTGATATCTGGAGTATTCACTAGTGAGGCTGACGGTTGTTTCCCTCTCCCCACCAATACACCACCCTCCACAGACTGAGTAAGGGGCTGGATGCTTGCTCAGTGCTCCTCTTTGTCTCATTTGCTGTTCTCTCTCCACTCAGAAGAGCTGCCTTACCTCAAGTGCCCGCTGCACACCGTTCTCAAGCTCACACCCGTGGCCTATGGTGAGTGTCTGAATCCAGGAGAACAACTCAACACCCCCTTCCTCAAGCAGGAGGCCTGCTGGTGGATTTCAGAAGTCCTGGTTATTTGCTTTAAGAAAGAGCTGGGAGATACCTTACCCCAAAAAACATTTGGGGCTGAAGAACTTTTTTGGCTCCATGGGCAAGATCCCTATTAGGATCTATGTTGCAAGCCAAATTCCATCCACCTGTCAAAATCCTTTGTGCTTTGGAAGTCTTCCTCCCTATCCCCTTTAAAGCATGTCATTCCAAAACTGCCAAGAATTTACTTAGCCCCACTTCCAGTATAGGGATGTGGGTGGCGCTGTGGGTTAAACCAGAGCCTAGGACTTGTCAATCAGAAGGTCGGCAATTCGAATCCCTGTGACGGGGTGAGCTCCCGTTGCTCGGTCCCTGCTCCTGCCAACCTAGCAGTTCGAAAGCACATCAAAGTGCAAGTAAATAGGTACCGCTCCGGCAGGAAGGTAAACGGTGTTTCCATGCGCTGCTCTGGTTCGCCAGAAGCGGCTTAGTCATGCTGGCCACATGACCCGGAAGCTGTCTGTGGACAAACGCTGGCTCCCTCGGCCAATAAAGCGAGGTGAGCGCCGCAACCCCAGAGTCGGTCACGACTGGACCTAATGGTCAGGGGTCCCTTTACCTTTACCTTACTTCCAGTATGTTCCCTCTCTCGCTGTGGCCATGGGAGATTAAAAGCAAACATACTGGCTGTTTTCAAGTAATCAAATTCTTGCCTAATAAGCCCAGATGCATATGAGCTCCTTTGCTGCTGCTTGAAGTCATCCCACCATGTGACAATAAAGCCAGTTAACCACAGCTTGACATTTCTTATAAGAACCTAAGAAGAGGCTGCTGGATGAGGCCAATGGCCTTACAAAGAAGCCAGAGTTTGCAAGCCAACTTTAAACCATGAACGCCCTATTGCTCCCCTTCACTATTTGTCTCTTGTTACCTTAATCTAAATCTTCAGGAAAGGCTTCTTAGTTTTGCAGGCACTATTAAAAATAATGAAGTGGGGTGGTTTTTTTTAAGATGACTCTCTCCCAGCTATATTCTCCTAGGGTAGCAGTCTAGGCCAGATAAAAAAAGAGGGGTAAAACAAAAAAACCTATCAAGAGCTCCGCCAACAACTGCCATGATGGGAGTCCAAGACAGCTTCTCTGCCGTGCTGTTCGCCAGCTCAGAATGCTCTTTGAGCTGCCAAGGTCTTCCCTTTAGTCCTGCCTAAGTCAGTCTCCCAGTTTCCAACCAGGACAATTAACTATTCCTTCAGACAAGAAGCTTGTCCCAGCCCAACCTTTAACTGCAAAATGCACATGAGCTGAAAAAAGGCACAGGTGGCCTGGTAAGTGTTGGGTACATCCATCAATGTTCAGTAATTGTAGGGTTGTTATTTGGGACAGGTTGCGAGGTGGAATCGATTTTCCTCAACATTGAGGCTGTGAATACACACCGGGAACGGCCACAGGTAAGCGGGAACCCTGCCACGTTGAGAAATATCCCTAACCAGGATCTAGTTGGATCTTCTGGAAAGGGTCTGTTGAAAGACCTTCGCTGTGATGAGTTCCACATAGCAGTGGCTTGCTAGAAAGCTTGTCTCCAGGTGATGCTGTTGAGAACCAAGGGCTTTGCTCGCCAGCTGCACCACTTAGTCCTACCTGCTGACATCACTCCAACAGGAAAGACCACCTTGTTCATACTCATATTTGTCCCTCTGTAATATTTTCCTCTTATCTTCCCACCCCCACTCCCAGCATCTTTCCTACAAAGCTAGCCAGGCCCCCTTGTACCGGCACCACCACAATGTGCCAATGGCCAGCCCTCAGCCAACCAAACGACCCTGCTGGAGTGATCTGGGGCGCTCCCCTCCCCCTTGCCTGTTTGGCCCTCAGGTAAAGACTCCCCTACCCTCAGGGGCGGAGGAAGGGGGGTGCGGTGGGGGCGGGCTGCCCTTTGTGTCACCACTGAGGGGGGTGACAAAATGCTGGGCGGCACTCACCACGGGGCCTGCAGTGCGCCCGAGCCATGTGTTTCTCTTGGGAGTGACGCGGTGGCTTGGGTGCCTGCAGGCTCTGCACTGCCCCAAATGGTCCATCCACCGCCCCCCTCTCAGCTGTAGGGCAGCCGAGTGGGAGGCAGGCAGACTCCTCAAAGCCCCTGCCCCTGGGCACAGGGCACGCACACCGCCCCAGGCGCCCGATCGGCTTGCTCTGCCACTGCCTACCCTCATCTGGCTATTTACAGCCGAAAACCAGGACATGTCAGGAATTTTCCCAACGTATGGCATGCCTATACTGGGAGATGGGAGCAGATTATTATGGCAATACCTTAAAGACAAGGCTGTATTGTGCAGGTCAATTCACATTACACAAGGAAATCATATTTGCAAGGTGGAGCGGTGCAATGGTCTTGCCAAATATTGGTCCACATTAGAAGAAATGATAAAATAGAGGTGGCAGAACAGAGGAGTGCAGTGCAGACATTCCAGCTCCAATTCTAATGGAACCATTTCACCACGCTAGTTTAATTGGGTGCGGATGGGGTGTTCAGTTCCCCCCTAACTTTGTTTTCTAATTTAAGCCACGGTTCAACCATCTTGCACTTCTTTTCCTTTTTCTTTCTGCAGAATGTGGATGTAGCAAGAAATCCTGAGGAAGCACTAGACACAGTGCCAGATCATTATTAACCATGCTGCTTATTAAGAGAATCCTACCTTCCATTCTGCTGGCACTCATCCAGGCCACACAGTGCCACCCAGAGAAATAGTGGTGGGTGCAGGAGTTCTGGACCATTTTGCCTGCACACTGCCTTATGAGTGAGGGGGCCTCTTGAATAGCAATTTGTGGTCTAGGATTGCCTGCCGTAGTATGTGTGAGGCCCTGGCAGAGACTGTTCACTAAGAAAGAAACAGGCTGTAAACAAACAATGGGGTTGGTGGGGAGGGGGTGAAAACAGGCCTGGATTTTAAGCCCTGTTGTTTTCATTTTGAGACAGTTTAGCACGTGCTTACATTTTCAATAGGATATAAAAACATTTGCTCCGACTGGATGTGCCCTATATTTTTATTTTGTTTTAATGAAAAAAACCACTCTTTACAATGTGTGTTATCCATATTACAGAGGCAGTTAAATAAACATTCTATACCTGAGTATAACTTTTATCTCTGATCCATATTCTCCTGACCAATATAAAACCATACAAAATTTTTTAAAATTTTTTATCACAAAGACGTTGAACTTAATCATCAATCAGACATGTTCTTTATGGATAAATCTTATCGGACTGAAGGATGAAGTGACCCAAGTGTATTATGGAATCTTTCCTCCATTTGGAGGAAACCTACCAAGCTGCAGAGGGCTTTATATGGAGCCAAGCCCTATAAAATGAACCTCAAAGCACTTCTCCCCTCAAAGTACTCATAGAAGGCTGCAGATCCACTTCCAGTTGGGGGTTCCAATGAATCCCTGTAATCCAACGCTGTAGCAGCTATTTTCTTCTTTCAGCATTAGCCTCTATTTCAGCCTCCTGGTAATGGCTCATCCAGGATTTTGGGTCCCTTTTCTGTATCTGATTGGGGGAGGGAATCAGATGGACACAGTCAGGAAAAAACAGAATTATTATTTTTTGCAAATATTTTTTATTAATTTTCAATTACATATATCCAATATAAGCCACATTCTAACAACAGAATAGAAAGCTATACAAGGAATCAGAACCTTTGCTGCCTGCTCAGATGCTGCCAACATAATTTGGGGGTGCGGAGAGAAAGGAGGAATTCTATGCACAAAAACCAGAATCAGGCTGCACCTCTTAAAAAAACAGTATGGGATCTGTGAAACTGCACAACAGCTACCATTCCAGTATCATGTTTTGCAAGCAAGTTGCTCTCCCCTATGGCTGCAGAGAAGAGCCTGAATACATTTGGAAGATGTCTAGGAAAAGCTCAGAAGTTGAGAGTGATCAACTCAGGAAAGCTAACAATGGCCAGTCCCCTGCAGTTAAGTGTTTGCCCCTATACCCTCATAATCCACATATAGTATTCACAACCTTTACTTTTTTTCCCCTTTTCTCCATTTCTCTGCTTCATAAATATTTAAATTTTAAAAAATCAGAAAAAGATGGTCTAGGATAAAACGTGCAGGATGTACAAACAGGGGAACATTTCTTTCATTTATTCCAGTCCCAGAGTCCGGGCCATTTATTCTTAATGCTGGGTAGACTTTTACTGCAAGTACAGATTTGGCTGAGATCTTTTGGTACAGCCACATGGGCAAACTCTGCAGGCAACAGAGTCTCTCAATGGAAAAATTCGACTGGTCATGCCTTATAGCAGGTGACTAGTACCTTAGCAACAAACTGTAACACCTCCTTCTTGGAAGTTTCTCTAGCAGCCCGTGCTCCCCATCGGAACTCAAACTCAGGTGGATCAGTGTGTGGGAGGCGAGTATATTCCAGGTACCTAGAAAGTGAGAATTGCATGATCACTGCTACAATCCTTTGTAGGAAAAAGCCATCCCCCACACAGGAGAATTGTTGTTTAGTCGTGTCCGACTCTTCGTGACCCCATGGACCAGAGCACGCCAGGCACTCCTGTCTTCCACTGCCTCCTTCAGTTTGGTCAGACTCATGTTTGTACCCCTTCATGGATCACTGCCTTGCCGTGGCAAAGGGGCTTGAATAACTCAGAGAAGCTATGAGCTATGCCGTGCAGGGCCACCCAAGATGGACAGGTCATAGTGGAGAGTTTTGACCAAACATGATCCACCTGGAGCAGGAACCGGCAAGCCACTCCAGTATCCCTGCCAAGAAAACTCCATGGACAAAGACACAGGAGAATAGAAAGGCTAAAAGCTGAAGTATCTGTACTCCAGTTGAGAGTTGTCTGATGTCTCCCAGGGCATGTAAACTCAGCTGGACATTATAAACAGTCAAGCTGCAATTTCTGCCATGAATGTGCTCTGTGCACACAAGATTTCAATCCCACACATTTGCGTACAAGGAACAAATGCAATGAACCACTGTTACAACCCTGTGCAGATTCAAGGAATTTAGCCGTACATCACTACTTCAGAGCACAGATCGTGTTTTGTTTCTCTAAAGGACATATCTGGTCTTGGTCTCCCACCCCATTTTAGGCACTAGAAACAAAACAATGAGTTCTGGATTCTAGTCTCCTAACACTTTTAAACCAGTACAACACATTTCTCTTCTCTACTAAAAATGTAGAAAGATTTGCAATTCCTGACTCACTTTTGCTTGACAAATTCCTCTGTCACGAGCTTCTTCACATCACCAAATGCCTTGCATGTTCCCCTGGAACGGTTAGAGAGTGGGATTTTGTCAGGGTACATAGTATCAGAGGAGCAAGGAGTTATTTGCTTCCCCAATTCCCGAACATAATTCCACCCACTGAAGGGGTTGGGTCTATGATTCAGATGGCTACCCCTGGACAATCATACCTAAGGCTGTCAATTCGCAGCCTCTTCAGCAGCTCCCAAACCGCAGCTGGATGGAGAGAAAGCAAGAGATGAGAGTTTGCAACTGAGGCTACCAAAGATGTCAGATGAACTGAATGGAGTGCAACTCACATTCTTTAGCCACATTGCCCTTCATGAAGATCAGGCTGAGAATGGCAAGGAGGAGCCCCATCTTGCAGATGATGTCATCGCTGCAAAAAAAGAGAAAGAGATTCAGTCTCCCAACACTGGATTTGGTGTTTTAGCTGAAGCTTGGGTTATAAAGCAAGAAACAAACAAACTCAACCAAATGCTTTTAACTTCAGGAACTGATAGTTCTGATGCCTTGGCTAAAATGCATGCTGCGAGGAAGAAATAGTGCTGGCCTGGGATCAAAGAGTCACACACCAACACTTCCTTTTTGTGTGTTCAGAACCACTTCATCTCGCCTTAGTCAAATGCAGCGCTTGTAATAGTTTAACAAAGATCACTGAATAAGTTGTTTTTTAAAAATATCTGAATTATATCTGAAAGCATAGTACCTTAATTGCCAGGTGAACTGAATGTAAATTAAGTTCATTTGGGGGTAGCACTTCACACAATTTCTAGGTCATATTCAAAGTTGATCCTCCTACATGTGTTTCTTACTCTTTAAACTTTGGGGGACCTGTAAGCCTAATCATCACAGTTGGGAAAAATAAACATTTCATATTCCACTATCTCTCTCTGTGTGTGCGTGTGCGCGCACGCTTTCATGTTTTCTTAGTTCTTAAGTATATTTTACACATCAGCACAGCAGCCTGTAACATTCTGAATGCTGAAAAAAATTGTTTGCAAAGGGGCTAACATTAAATGGAATTAGTTCCTTGTTGGGCAGGGTGAACCTGAACTCGCTCTTTTTAAAAAAGAAGAGGAAATTGACATTCTAGGTCAGGGATCATATGGTAGTTGGTCTTGTGCTTCCTTCTGGTAGAACCTTAACGGCTCTCTGAATAATAAAAGAACAGGATGATAAGCACCAAGGCCAAAGTGGGGGAAAGAGAGAGGGTTTCATTTCATTTCCGTTTCAGCTGGGACTGCCAAAAGAGAACCAGAACACACACTCTTCCCTCTTCTGCTTACTCTTCCAAGCTCTGTTCCAGTGGTGGCAATCTATTGGTCAAGATGTATGTGGGATTTCTGGAGTCAAGTTCCACCAACTCCAGTCCAAATACCTGACAAAGCAGAAAAAGATAAATACATTCAGACCAGAGTGTAAAAGGCCAATTTTCTCTTCCACTATTACAATCCCATTTAAAGAAGATAGAAATCACAACTAGATATTGAGAAACGAATCAGTTCTATCCCTGGAATAAATTGTATTGCTCAGAATTTGAATCGCTGAGTAAGGATATCTGACTTGAAGCATCCTTCATTGTGGCTCTGGATTTTCCACACTATACTAAAGGCCTAAGAGTAGATAAACACATTCAAGCAATCTCTACAATTTATGCAAAAATTGCCATTTCTTCTCTCCCTATATTCATGTCAAGCCATAGCACATCAGTCAACCTGACCTCAAAAAACTCTGCTATGCTCCTAGCTTTTTAATGGTCTATCAAACGATTTCAGCTTCAGAGCCACTGCTTTGGCCTCACTAGACACTGCAGAAATCTCTGCAGTCCTGCTTTCAGAGGCTGGGCCTTATGAGAATCCACAAATAAAGCAAAATGGATGGAGTCGCACACTTCTGCCCAAACCAATAATGGATTCCTCCCTCACCAGCTGAAAGATCCCACTGGCACGTCTGATGATCACAGGAAAGACATCTTTATAGTCTTTGATAACATGTTTCAGAACATCTATAAAGGAGACAGATAGGTTTGTTGACCAGGTCTTCTTACATTGTATTTAAAAAAAACCACACAAACATACAAAGCAAAATTCCATTGGAAAAAAATCTGAACTAAAAAAAAAATATGAAGAGCAACTAGAAAGATATATACTTGACTGAAGCAAAGCTTTCAGAACTTGGAAATATGTGCACAATAACTCATAAGGGGTTGGAAACCAAGGAGACCTAGGCAGGACATCTGGTAGTTCTAGAAGCGAAGAAGTGCCAGTACAAATTTGCTTAATCTCACCCTGAAAACAGAATTTGGGTATCTCTGGCACGAAAGCAATTTGGTCCTGTTCTTACCTGCCCTTTTAACTGGGATCTTCTTTTGGTCTTTGAACAGAATAAACTGCACGAGCTCATGTGCCTGTAGGGAGAATACAACATAGGCAGTTGGTGGGTCTATGTCTATGCTGCAATGCTGTGGGCACAGAATTCAGTTACCTGAGAATTTCAGCCTTCATTTTTAAAAAAATTCTAGAATTATGACTGCAAATCTGGTTGAAAATTGTGTAGACAATCTCAGAACCCAGAACCGTGGCTGAATAAGATTTTCAATGGTTGCCAGGGAGGGTTTCAGTGTCTTACATCTGCGACAGCTAACAAAACTAGGAAGACCATGCCAATCTGTACATAGTTTACACAAGTCACAAAACTCTATTTTTACTAGCACTTTTTTTCAACTGAATGGACATAGCTCTGGCTATAGCCAATCATGACTGTGAGGCCCCAAAGAAGCATAAACAATTGCAGCAGAGGCTCCTTTACTTTGAGTTCCACTTGAGTCCGTGGGCGTCGCTCCAAGGTATGCCGCAGCTGGCTGGGTGTCATCGTTAGACTCAGTGTGCCGCCTTCATCATCTGAACCCGTGTGCTGTGCCTGGGTAAGGAAAGAGGATTCATTTTTTAAAAAAAGGCTTTGGGATCCAGCTGTGGGATTCACACAGGCCTGTCATCTCTGGAGATGTCAGCTCTGATCTCGTGCTAGCCACATGTAGAGATAAACATGCTTGACATTTTCTGAGCAATTTCTTACCAAGACTACAATCCTATGCACAATGGAATTTATTTCTAAGTAAACGTGCATTGGAGTGTACTATTAATTGGATTTCATTTTTCTGTTGAAAAGCTACAACCTTTCATATATTATAGCTGAACATTTAAGGTTTCAGCAAGTTCTGTAAAACTCAAGTGCAACATGCAAATGCCATCATATCTAAACTGCATAAACGTAGCGGAGCCCCAGCCGCTAGCCAAAAAGGATGCAGGGCAAAGTGCCGCGTCTGCGCACGCACACGCATGGAGCAGTTTGTGCTTCTGCACATGCGTGAAGAACAATTTAGCGCTTCTGCACATGCGCGAGCAGCAAACCCGGAAGTAACCCGTTCCAGTACATCCAGGTTTGCCATGGACGTTCACCGAAATGGACGCTAGACAAGGCGGACGTTCGCGGAGGTATTACTGTATACATGTTTTAGACACTACCATATGGAGATTTGCAACCAGCCATGTTTGAAATCTGGACTCTGCTACCTACCCAAATGCAGGTGATGTTGGTGGCTTAGGGCTATCTTTTACCACTTATGGGTTGCAGCTGGTGAACCATCTTCTTTTCATTCTTATCTTTGTGACCTTTTGATTGAATTTTTATGGAGATTGGTGTTTTTACAAGCTACTGTTTAGTTTGAGGGAAGGGGGGGCTGCATCTAGTTTTGTTTGGCAGTATAAGCTATACATTACAACATATTAATAAATGAAGAAGTCAGTCCATGTGCAGTACCTGAGAAGGGCCGGCTCCCTTGCTGCTACGTTTGCTGTGGGACATCTCTCCGACAAGAGCTTGTGGGAAAGAGGAAGAGAAAGCTATGGCAGCTGTATTCTTGTCTCCCTTACCTTTGTCACTCAAGAACGAAGCCAGCACATGTCCCCTACCGACTCCAGTAGAAACTCGGGGTCCAGGGCTACATCTGCCAGTTCCCCACTTCAGAAACTGCCACTTCCCCAAAACACACGCTGCCAACTCCCCATAGCAAAGCAGGGCTCGTTGAGCCTTTAGAAATCATGCAACAGGCAGAAGCTCAACAGGTTAGGCTTCTTAGGAAAAGCGGCGACTATGACATTTCTGGAAATAATAATAAAAAAATTTCCTTCCAGTAGCACCTTAAAGACCAACTAAGTTAGTTCTTGGTATGAGCTTTCGTGTGCATGCACACTTCTTCAGATACACTGAAAGAGAAGTTGCCAGATCCTTCTATATAGTGAGAAGGTGGGGAGGGGTATTACTCAGAAGGGTGGTGGGAATGGGTGATTGGCAGATAGCCAATCCTATAGAAGGATCTGGCAACTTCTGTTTCAGTGTATCTGAAGAAGTGTGCATGCACACGAAAGCTCATACCAAGAACTAACTTAGTTGGTCTTTAAGGTGCTACTGGAAGGAAAAAAAAATTTTGTTTTGACTATGGCAGACCAACACGGCTACCTATCTGTAACTGGAAATAATAATAAAAGCAACCCGCCTGCTTCTGGAAAGCCTGCTGCGCCCCATATCTAACACTGCCAGCATCCTCCGCCCCCCCCCCGCAAAAGAGTCAGCAACCCAACAGGCAGCAATCCAACAGGTACAACTCAGGCCGGCGTAGAAGACGGGCGGGGGGCGGAGCCCAACCCGGGTCCTCTCGCTGATGAAACCCCTAACGCCGCCGGAGCACCAACCACCACGACTAACCTCCTCCGCGGCTCGCAGGCAACTGCGCGGCACCGCGCGAGGCCCGCCCTCTCGTCACTTCTGAGCATGCGCGCGCCGAGCCGCTTGCCGACCCCCCCCCCCGGCTTCCCAGTGCGCAGGCGCCTCCGTCTACTCCCGCGTTCGGTCGGCTGTTGCTTAGCAACGCTTCCCTCCGCGGCCTTGGCCTCCTGGTCGTCGCCTCGGTTCCAGCGGCCGATTCTTTCCCGCCATTTTCGCCTCAGTTTGTTTCTGTGGCAGGCGTCGAAGCGCGGCTGCTGGCTGGCGGGGAGGAAAAGAGCCACGAAGGCGGCGTTGGGGGGGGGAGGCCGGTTCAGTCGATAATGTCTGCCATAATAAATTCGTTAGGTGCTGCAAGACTCCCTTGTATTTGCTGGCGAAAGAGTGAATGGGCCGCTTCTTTGCAGCTGAAGAGATTGGGTGGCCCTCTGTCATGGTTGCTTTAGCTGAGATTCCTGCATTGCATGGGGTCAGACTCGATGACCCTTGGGATCCCTTCCAACTCTACAATTTGCCCGTTAGCAGCTTGATCCTGTGCTTGTATAGGTAAAGGTAAAGGTACCCCTGCCTGTACGGGCCAGTCTTGCCAGACTCTGGGGTTGTGCGCCCATCTCACTTAAGAGGCCGGGGGCCAGCGCTGTCCGGAGACACTTCCGGGTCACGTGGCCAGCGTGACATCGCTGCTCTGGCGAGCCAGAGCCGCACACGGAAACGCCGTTTACCTTCCCGCTAGAAAGCGGTCCCTATTTATCTACTTGCACCTGGGGGTGCTTTCGAACTGCTAGGTTGGCAGGCGCTGGGACCGAGCAGCGAGAGCGCACCCCGCCACAGGGATTCGAACCGCTGACCTTTCGATCGGCAAGCCCTAGGCGCTGAGGCTTTTACCCACAGCGCCACCCGCGTCCCTCCTGTGCTTGTATACTTGGGAGTAAATAAACTTGAGCTTTCTTCTGTAAGGAGGGCTGTTGGTGCCATGCTTTGTGTACCACGTACTGCTTCTCCCCCAGCCCATCCATTTAACTCAAATGCAGCAAGTGCATATTTCTCCCAGCTGCAGCTTGGGTGGTGAAATATACTTGGGAGTAGAGAGTGGATTTTATGCTCTTTATTCAGCTCATAGTGGTGAGGAGGAATGGAAGTTCCCCCACAATAGCTGCTTTATATACATTATTTACACAATGGGCTGCATCTGATTGGCTAATTCCGGGATTCTCCTGTAGGCCAATCAGGTTGCGGATTCACTTCCCCCTGGAGCTGGATTGGGTGGCTCCTGCTGACCAATCATACTACTGCATTGTTCTAGGACCAATCAGACTGCTGCATTCTGAATCCTATTGTTCTAGGACCAATCAGACTGCTGCATTTTGGATCCTATTGTTCTAGGACCAATCAGACTGCTGCATTTTGGATCCTATTCAACTCAGTACATAACAGGTGGGCTGTGTGCATTAAACATTCTCTCTTTCCACACTACTGTTACCTGAACAAAATTGTCCCAAGAACTGCATTTAAGTAAAGGGGGGGAGCAGGGCGAGGGGGGCAGTCAGGCCGCAATCACAATATAGGAAGGAACTGAAGATTTCCTTTAATAAACTTCATAATCTGAAAGGACGGCACTGGCTTGGAGGTGGGGAAAAGGCTCCCTGTTTTGCCAGAAGGGGCACTCTTTTTCCTGTCCCCACAGCAGTTCTTTACAGATGGATACAAATCACCCTGCTTAAAATGCAACTAGGTCATTTTTTCCTCAGTTTGCATCAAAGCTGGTTAGGAGGGCGGGGATTCATCAAAACTCAACGTTTCTTAATAAATGGCAGCATAGATACAGGATACATAGGAACTGTGGCTGACGTGTGTGCACCACTTCCCAAACCAGTGGTGGGAGCGCACTGGATGCAGAGTAAACAGGAATTTATACACAGCCTCTGTAAAGGCAACCAAGGCCAGCCCTACCATGAGGCAGAGTAAGGCTGCTGCCTCAGGCAGCAAATTCTGATGGGTGGAAAGTGGCTAGAAATGTGTGCCATGTGCTCTGTCCTGCAGAGGCAGATTTAGGGGAGCATGGCCAGTTTGGTTGCACTGGCGCAGACCCTTGGGACATAGCTGTCAACATTTCCCTTTTTTAAAGGAAATTCCCTTATTCCAAATAGGATTCCTCGCTAGAAAATGGAAAAGTTGGGGGCGCCACAACTGATGTAGGATGGGAGGCGGGAGGCGCCAAACTTTGGTGTCACACAGGGCGCCACTCGGTAGTGTGCAGTGAAATGTTTTGTAGGGAAACCTTTAGGGCCAGAGGCACCAGCTTGCGAGGGTGATGCAGGGAGCAGAGAGCGTGCGCATGAACATCATGCCTCCTTCCCTAAGCCAGGCAGAAGCTTCCCAGGCTTTGAGAAGGATGGAACCAGGGGAACATTTAGGGGCTAGCCGGGTCCACTGACCGCACACCACTGGTGCCACAGAAATTTGAGCCCCTAAGCTAGTTTTCTGCTCTAGTATGGCCGGTGCACCAATGAGGCGACCTGAGGCATCTCATCCCACTGGGCTGTGGGCCCAGATCTGTGGCACTGGAGGGATGCGTCGGTGGCACGTCTTGCCTCAGGTGCCAAAAGGTCTCAGGCTGGCCCTGTGTGCAGCAGAACAGAAAACGTGTGCTGTTTGCTGAAAACAGCTTGCAGATACTTAATTGGCTTAGGATTTTATTTAAGTTAAGTGATGAATTAATATGTTTACTTTCATAATGTGAAGATCTAAGGATGTTAATGTTTACGTTAAAGTATTTTAAGAACTATGATTTGGAAAACCATTAAAAGGACATGCAATGAAATTCAACCAAGGGGAAGCAAGTAAGTCACTTAACAATGTTAATAAGTGTAATTTTTAATAAGGTTATGATTTATGTTTGTTTGTTTTATGTGTTTGTTTATAATGTTGTGAAAACCAATTAAAAAATTTTGAAAAAAGGAAAAAAAGAAAAGAAAACGTATGCTGTTTGTAGGTTCTTTCGAGAAGTTTTCATTATTATGCTGTTATACATTACAGACTACAGTTATTAAAATTTCCAGAGAAGTAGCTGTGTAAATCCATGAAACCTTAGGCCATAATAAATGTGTTATCAATCTTTAAAATGCACATGACTCTTTGTTGTTATTGATTATATCTATTTTTAAAACCCCACAAAAAACAGGGGTTTTTTTAGTGTCTCTGTATGAAATAGGTAGTGAACCCTGACTGGCACTAAAAAGGTTACTAAAATTCAAACAGATGTAAACTCTTCCATTCTATATAAAACTTTTTCCAGTGAGTAATTTGCCTCCCCAGTCTCTCTATGGCAGGATCCAGGTTATACACACCAAAGTGGAAACCTCCCAGTTAAATAGGCTTTGGCATTCCTTAGCAGAGGTACAAATCATTGGTTAGTCATGGCTGTTTATTCCTGACACTACTGGAACTGAACAACTGTAGGATTCGTGTGCAACTTATTCTAGTAGGGTAGTATTACTGCTAAAGGATACAATTAAATTTTTTTGTAAGGGTGTTGTTGTTGTTTTTAAAGAAACACAATAATGGTGGAGTCAGCCCAAGGGAATTGTGTTCTGACTTTCTGTGTTAGGTCTGTCACTGGCAGCCGAAGCCTATTCCCTTTCCAGCCACATCAGCTTCAACAGGCTCAGGCCAGAGAAGGATATGGCCTTTGGCAGAAAGATCAGAAGGTAGTGGCTCTGGAAGAAGGAGTCACTGTTTCAGATGTGGAAAGCAAAATACATTTTGGGGTAGCAGAACGGTGCTTTAACACAACTTCAGAAGGGTCACTGCCATTCATCCTCAATATAGAGAAGGCAAAATCCATTGCTTTATTATATTCTTTCATTCACAGTCCCACAACTTTTATACATTTTGTCACTTTTTCACTTAATAAATAATTAGTTGCAATATTTTTTCCCCATTTTTATCAGCTTGTCTGATATAAAATTGTTGGCAATGGAGGCTCCTTTTGAGTGGGGGCTCTTTCAAATTAGCACCTCTCTCCACAAAAAACTTGAGGCATTGCAATCCCTGCATAAGGTCTTATAGCACCTCGTTAAGCAAATTTAAATTACTGCTTAGTTTTTGCCAAATGTGGCTGAAATATACTCAGAGTCGAGTGTGGATTTCATGCTCTTTATTCAGCTCATACTAGTGAGGAATGAAAGTTCCCCCCCAAATATCTGCTTTATATACAGTGGTACCTCGGGTTACATATGCTTCAGGTTACATACTCTTCAGGTTACAGACTCCGCTAACCCAGAAATAGTGCTTCAGGTTAAGAACTTTGCTTCAGGATGAGAACAGAAATCGTGCTCTGGCGGCAGCAGGAGGCCCCATTAGCTAAAGTGGTGCTTCAGATTAAGAACAGTTTCAGGTTAAGTACGGACTTCCAGAACAAATTAAGTACTTAACCCGAGGTACCACTGTACATTATTTACACAATGGGCCGCACATGATTGGCTAATTCCAGGATTCTCCTGTAGGCCAATCAGGTTGCGGATTCACTTCCACCTGGAGCTGGATTGGTTGGCTCCTACGGACCAATCATACTGCTGCATTCTGAATCCTATTCAACTCAGTATGTAACAGTGGCAGACAGTGACTCAGTTCACATATTAACATTAAGACAACCCCTGACTTAGTGCAATTGAGCAAATATGCAGGTTCCTGAAGCAAAGATCCGGGCCACTGTACTTCTCTGATCCTGCTGCTGTCATAGTTTGGCTTAGCATTGTGTCTGAACCCAGACTAACGGTTTGTCTTGCTCCAAACAAGTCACAAATCGTAATCAAGTTTTGTTAATGTTTACTGCTCACAAGCCCAGATTCAGATGTAACCAGCAGTCAGACTGGGAGACCACACCGTCACTCTGGGAACCCTCACATTTGCCCTTGTGCATTAAGCCAGGCATAAGTGTTACATGCAAAATGGCCCAGTGTTTTCATTTGAAGTGGGACCATTCAATATTATCTATTTCCTAAAATTCATATGATGCTTCATTATAGAAAACTTCTACATTGTTAACAAAAAGGATAAAACAGTAAGATTATCCCTTTCAAGTTTGCAAATCAATGGACAAGTTGTTTGTTCACTTTAAAGCCCCGAACAGAAATTATGCCTGTCTGATACGTAATGGGAAGGTGTTCCAAAGGGCAGCTGCTGCCACACTAAAGGCCTGATTCCTACATTGTACAGAACATACCTCCTAATGATCTGAAAGAGACCCTTTCCTGCAAAGCGCAGTAATCAGTTAGATACATGAAGGATGAAACGATTCTGGTCCTAAGCTGTATAGGGCTTTGTCGTACCAACACCTTAAATTAAGCCAAGTAATTAATGGGCGGGGACGCAGGTGGCGCTGTGGGTAAAAGCCTCAGCGCCTAGGGCTTGCCGATCGAAAGGTCAGTGGTTCGAATCCCCACAGTGGGGTGCGCTCCCATTGCTCGGTCCCAGCGCCTGCCAGCCTAGCAGTTCGAAAGCACCTCCGGGTGCAAGTAGATAAATAGGGACCGCTTACTGTCGGGAAGGTAAACAGCATTTCCGTGTGCTACGCTGGCTCGCCAGATGCGGCTTTGTCACGCTGGCCACGTGACCCGGAAGTGTCTCCGGACAGCGCTGGCCCCCGGCCTATAGAGTGAGATGGGCGCACAACCCTACAGTCTGTCAAGACTGGCCCGTACGGGCAGGGGTACCTTTACCTTTACTTAATTAATGGGCAGCCACTGTAATTCTTTCAACAGCAGTGCATAATCTGTCCCAGTGAGCAGTTTAGCTGTTACATTTTACACTAGCTGCAACTTCAGTGCCAACTTCAGAGTCAGCCCCACATGCAGCGCACTGCAGTAGTGCAAGCTTTAGGTTATTAGCACATGGAAAACAGAGGTCAGGTTATCCCAGCACAGAACCTGCAATAGAATCCAAGAGCCTCCACTCCACCTCATGCTATGAACTTACAGCTTCAGGGGTATACAACCCCATCCAAAGCAAGCAACTGACCAATTATTGAGACTCTGAGACCATTGAATGAATCTGAAAATTTCAGTTTCTCTAATTTTAGTGCAAACTTCTTCCAGTATACACATTTTGTGGCAACTTTATCTAAGTACACATTTTTGCATTTTCTCTGTGTGTATGCAGCTATAATATGCACACTTCCTAAGCATAAGCATTTTTAACACATTAAATTGCAAAATTTAGAGAATTTGGAATTTTAAGGCTGGCTTTGTTTTAGTTTGCATGTTGTTCAGAAAGCGTAAATTAACTGGGTTCTCTTTAAAATGTGAACTGAACTGAATTTATCCCCAGTTCCTATTGCTCAACCGCTGTTTCCATCTTGCCATGATTCAGTTCGTTGGCCCTCATGCAGATCACCAGTGAGTCCAGGCTTGAATTGCCTTTCCTGATTCATTTACTGATTATACCTTGCCCCCATTTTCCTAATGACTGCTCCCAATAGTTTCATACACAGGTTAAATGTCACTGGGGACAAGATGGTATATTGTGGCACCTCACAGCACAACTGCCAGGGGGCTGAGAGATAACCACCTAAATCAGAAGACTGAAGTCAACAAGCTCACTTTGTCATTAAGACAGAGGCAAGAAAACTATAGGACTAAGAAACTCTTGTTTTCAACCTGGTAATGATCAATTGTGCCATGAAGCAAGGAGCATACATAAATAAAGGATTGTCAGAGTTAAAGAGTTGACTTCCAAAATGGGTTTCTTTTATCTGGATCATAAATAAAAGTAGCCCTTATAAAACTCAATGGAGATGAGGATGGGGGCAAAAACTAGAATTAGTTGGTTCTGCCTGTCATGGGCGCTGCTTCCACTAAGTGGTGGGCTCCCTGCCTTCCTCCCTTCCAGTCCCAAGGGACACCAGCCACCAATGTTGATCAGGATCTGCAGGAGTCAAAACTCCTCAGTCTTATCTGGATATGCTGGTATCTGAAGATAATATCTGGATATTATCTGGTATCTGAAGAAGTGTGCATGCACACGAAAGCTCATACCAAGAACTAACTTAGTTGGTCTTTAAGGTGCTACTGGAAGGAAAAAAATTTTTTTGTTCTGGATATGCTGTTATTTGTATAACAAACCGTTCTTTATCATTTACATTCCACTTTCCAGCAAACAAAGTGCTCTAAAATTCCAATCTCTTTAAAATGTCAGACTGAGAGATAATGCTTTCCCACAGGCTACCAAGCAAACCTTGAATCTGGAATTTTCCCTTTGATTGCCCACCTCCAGAATTAACACACTGCCTATCCTTTTAGACTGCATCGTGAGAAAGACAGTGTTGCTCTTGTCTATTCCGAAAACACTTCTGTTCCCAAACCTTGTTGTTTTAGGGAGATCTGTCAATAGAGAGCTCACATAAATGAAACAGGCATCCAACCGATTTCATGAACAGGAAAACAACCATGTTGAGCAAATAGGTAACGTTTTGCAAGACAAAATATTGCCTATGACATCACTAAAGCAGCACTAGGTTAATCTGCTGTGAAACTGCACTTATGCGCTTCCCTGCAGGGTCAAGGTCCTGATAAGACTAGTTCTGGTACTTTCTTGGAGATGCCTGCTATGGAACAGCACTGTTTGGCTACTTCATGTGATATCACTAAGCCTGCACCTCAAAGCAAGTTTTCAAAATGGGGACGGGGACTTCCAGTTAATACAATGCTATATTCTATGTGGAATCACCGTTTAAACTCTGCTTTCAGGTAACACTAAATCAGTAACGCTGAATTCAGTAAATCACCCTAGTGAGGAAGCAACAGTTCTGAGAAAGACAGGGAGAAAGAGACATGTTTCTTATGACATCTGGTTCTGCCCTTAGTCACTAATGTTATGCTACACCAGCTCTGCAAAACACAGCATTTCTTCTGTGCTGTTCCTGTTCAGTAGTTAGCACCACTAGGAACTGGGATGGGATAGAAATAGGCTGGCCCATGGAATCAAGCCAGGGTTCCCAGTGGACACAGTGCAGGTTTATTCTCCTCCGTCCAAGCAGCAAACACCAACACTTCGCCAGCATATTCTAATTAAAAAAACAACCACTTGGACGTACCTTTCCAGTAGTTTGCCCACACTGTTGCTTTTGGAACTGCAAATCTTAAAGATTATTCTGTTGATTATGATGGCAATAATATATTTCCCTTTAGCCTTGCAAGATCAAAGAGATCTGTCAGTCTTTTTTCCAGGTCTATTTTTATCGAGTTATTCTATGTCATAATTTCTTACGCAGGGCAGTTGGATAAAAGTTACCTACAGGGCATCTAGACCACCTCCTGCTTTTGCACAATCTCCGTTCATTTAAATTGAGCTTGTTCATGGAGTCCATTGTTTAAAATATGACTTTGTTGGGTTGCCTGAAGAAGGAAGTGCAGCAGAAATATATTAGTAGAACCTTTTTCCATCCATTTATGCTAAGTAAACTTTAGTATAGATAATTACCTGGGGACTTTTGATATGACGAAGGCACTTCTCATGTTGCTTGTGAACCTCTTAAATTGTTTGCAGTTTGGCCAGGGGTGGCTCAAGAATTGCAATTCCTAAGCTGAAAAATGCAAATGGCACCCCATCTCACCAATTAAAATGATGAACAACCTACCAGGGATTTCTCTTGTGCGAGTCTTGTTGAAACTGAGGAATGGCTGTAGCTCAGTAGCAGAGCATCTGTTTTGCATGCAGAAGGTCCCAGATTCAGTTCCTGGCATCTCCAAGCAGGGCTGGGGAAAAGCCCTATCTGAAAGCCCAGAGAGCCTTTGCCAGTCAGTTTAAACAATACTCATCTGGAAGTGCCAGTGCTCTGACTTGGTCTAAAGCAGCTTTCTATAGTTGTTCCTCTCAACAAGTGCTCTGCTGTGTTCTTGTGCAGCTGCCATTCATATCAATGGCCCTCAAACTGGAAAGCATTCTAGCAAATTATTATCCATCATCAGATCTGCCTGTCTGCGACTCTTTCCCTCCCCAAATTTTTAAATTAATTTTCAAAAAAAATTTAAGACAAGCAAACAAACATACATACATCCTAATTGTAATTAAATCAATCTTAATAACATTGTTAAGTGACTTCCTTGAATCCCCCTGGTTGAATTTCATTGTATATCATTTTAACGGTTTTCCAAAATCAATTTTCTCAAAAAAAGAATAATTTAGTCACTTAACATCTTTCATTCTTTCTAATTTAGCTTTAAACATCTTAAATTCTATCCCTATGTATTTAAATCCTAAGCCTATCTAATATTTGCAAGCTTTTCCACTTAAGTTATCTTAACATATTTAGTTAAGCAGTCTTTAAATTTCATCCATTCTTCCTGGTACACCTCCTCCTTCTGGCCGCGGACTCTTCCAGTCAGGTCGGCTGTCTGTGACTCGTAAAAGTGTCCACATAATCTATCTAAAGCAGGGATGGAGAAGTGCAGCTTTCCAGATGTTGTTTGATTTCTAACACAAATAATCTTGGACCATTGTGCCTGCTGGCTAGGGCTGATGGGAACAGGAGTCCAACAATATTTGAAGGGCAACGTGTTCTGCATTTAAAGCAACCAACGCAACTTGCCTCATGTTCAACTGGTCACGGACCAAGATGGCGACAGAGCAACTTAGCGACAGAGCAGCAGAGATCGTGTTCCCCTGTGCAGAGACATTTAAATATCCAGAGTTCTGCAAGAACAGCCACAGATATGCTGATTGCAACCAGTGTGTAGGTTGCTTTTTAAATGGATTAAGGAAATAAATGTAATGGAGGCCATGGCTGCTCCCCATGATAGGGTGGTGCATCTTTGAATAAAAACATTAGGTGACAGCCATCTTCTGATCCAGCAAATGTGCATGTGAGATAGACAGAGAGAGGTATTTGTGGGCAAATTATGTGAAATTTGCAAGCGCTAACAAAAGAAGGATGTTAGGACATGAGTATAAAATAGGAGTTACCTGTATGAAATTGTTAAGTTGTGGGCTGACATAGCAGACGACACAGCGATTTCTCCAAAGCAGCTCTTTATTTTGTAAGCTGGAACAGAACTAAGCTGAGGAGCTCAGTCAGCCTGCTTATATAGAGCTCCAGAACAATTGTAACTGTTGCCATTTTCTAAAACTATCCAATCACTGAACGTCACTTTTTGATCCTTCATTTGCATACAAAACTATCCAATCACTGAACGTCACTTTTCGATCCTTCATTTGCATAACTATCTACAGTATCCCCCTGCTGGCCCAGGGTGAGAACTTCAGTACATAACAGAAATCAAAAGTGCTCGTGAAGAACCAAGAGAAGTGGGAGGTCCTGGGTTTCCCTCTATTTCTCTCTGCCCTCATTCCATAATCTAACCAGTACAAGTCAACATGATTGTTTATCCCACACATTGGGCAGTAGAAATCTAGGCATTTTGGTGTTGTTGTTTAAAAAATATATATTTATGCTTTTACAATAAATTAGTACATCCATTTCACAATATTCTTCATTATCCTTCTACATTGTTCAACTTCCCCGCACGTCCCTCCATGGGTTCCTTCTTACTCTTAGTTGTGCCGCATATCCTTCCACACCTTCTATCTGATTTAGCTGCTCTTCATAACTCTGGTCCTACTTGGAGATTTAATTCTTTAAATATTCTCCAAAGTTTCCCCACTCCTTTCTTATGGTGTATTCATCCTGGTTTCTTATCTGAGCTTTTCTTACTAAATCCTTTTTCTTTATCCTTTTTAAATATCTCATTTCTTTGATGGTACTGAAATCAGTCATTGATCCAATCTTGTATGTCTTCTCTCTTTTTTGGTATTGGTTGGCCTTCTTTGAATTCTATAATATCTTTATAAGTACCTCAATTTCCTTTCATATTTATCTTTTTCACTGATACTGCTTCCATGGGTGATAGCCAGTTTGGTCCTTATACCCAATCCAAAGCAAAGATAGACTTCTTCTAATTATATGGTTTAATTATCTGTGTACTCTAGCCTTGTCATAATATAGACACACATGCCAGCAGTACTGTAGGTCAAATCCCTCCAAGTCCAGTAAGCCAGTATTTTTTTAATTCCATACAGTCTCTTACCCAACTTAGACGTACTGCCTCATAATAAATTTTTAGATCAGGAAGGCTGAATTCCCCCCCATTTTCTCTTGTATCTGTTAAAATTTTGAATTTAATATGTGGCCTTTTCCCTTGCCATATGAATTTCAGCATATTCACTTTTCATTTTTTAAAGCAAGCATAGTTGCTAATCACTGGTAGTGGTTTTTTAGGTAGGACATTCATTTTGATTGTTGGTATTCTTCCCAACAATGAAAAGTTCATAAGTTCATTATTCCCCATCTCTCCATATCTTTTTAAATTTCATTCCAGTTTTTGGTATGGTTATCCTGAAAAGGATTTAAGTTTGTAGTCAAAATTCATATTCCCAAGTATTTTACCTTCTTCACTATTTAAATCTCTGATATGGCTTCTATTGTTTCTTTGGTTTGGGGATCTAAATTTTTTGTTAACATCTTCATTTTTTCTTTGTTGATATAGAAACCTGCCAAGCTTTCAAAATTTGTTATAGTTTCCAGGGCTTTGGGTACACTCTCCCAGTGGATTTTCTAAGGTTAGGACCACATCAACAGCAAAAGCTCTTAGTTTATAATTCCGTTGTCTTACTCAAATTCCTCTAATTTCTGTATTTTCATGAATATTTCTTGCCAGGACTTCCAACACTAAGATAAATGGTAAAGGCGATAAGGGACATTCTTGCATTTTGGGTTTGTTTGCTTCATTGCAAGGAGGGAGGTTTGCTTCTTTCAAAAATCAGAGGATTAGATGAGGACCAAAAGGAACTGTGTAAATTCGCTAAGAATCATGCATTGAGGAAATATTTCCCTTCCTTCCACACATCCAATGAACTGGGGAGTTTTCTGTTCCTCTGTTTAGGAAGCTTTGACCTATTTTTGGTTTCTTCTCTGCCAAGGAACACTGCAGCAGGTACAAGTAGCAATGCTAGTCATTTTGCAGTGACCTTCTTCTGTCCCCTTGGCGATCTGGACCCATCGTCTATTTACGCAGCATATTTGTGGTCTGTTTATTTTTTTTCCAGAGCCCTCATCAAGTGCTGAAAACAGGACACGGGCTCTTCAGAATATTTTGTTTTCATTTCATCTTATGGAGTAGCGAGTGAAACTGGCCACCCTCCAGTCTTGGATGCATGGACAATCAAGGCTTGTATCAGGATGAATGCTACATTTATAGGTCCTTTTTATGAAAAAAAGAAAGAAAAAAGAAACCTAAGTTTTAAAAGCACAAACGAAAGGGATGCCAAGGAGGCGTTCTCATCCACAAAGCCTTCCGCAAAGACGAGGCAGAACTTTCATGCCAGTCACCACCACGATGGAGCAGCTCCTGGGATATTCTTTCTGTCTCTTCCTGATCCTGTCACCTTTATGTAGCACAGGGCACCCTATACAAATCCACATACCTTCTCACGAGGTAAGTCCTGCTGGGAGCCAGACAAATGTAAGGGTGAAATGATGCTTGGCTGTTTTTTGTTTGTTTGTTTGTTTTTTGTTTTAAGAGGACTACTGAACGGTCAGGTCAGCTGGAGGCAGCAGTGCCAAATAGTTCAAGAGCAGTGGAAAGGTTGAATAGAAATATTCCCGAGTTCTTCTTCTGCCTTTGAAAAATCAATGGGTTCCAAAAGGTGGAGAAGGGAGGGGAGGAAACACTAGTGAAGTCTTCTCTTTTCGGATCAAATTGCCTAGGATTGTGCAATGCAGAATAGACAAGTGGGTGTATCTGTGTTGGAAGTAGAGGTGAAGCAGGATGCAAACATTAGGGTTACGCAGAACTCCTTATTGGGCAAAATAAAGAGTCCGCTCTCTCTCTCTTTCTCTACAGACAGACTGCAAAGCTGGGTAACACATATTTCCATTCTGCTAGGTGAAGAGTTCTGAATGACTCAAAATCTTGCATATTCTTCTTCCAACAGAGTCTGGTATTCCCTCACCTATTTTGTGTTCCTTATCTAATGGGACCAAAAACGGCACCATCTTGACATCAATACAGAGATGCCTTGATTTTCCATCTCTTCCTCCCACCCAGGAATATTAGTTTTCAGTTTATTCAGGCTAAGAAATTAACTCATTAACTCTGACCAGCTGTAGAAGGGGGAAGCTACGTGCTGGCTGAAGTATTTCTCATGCCCTGTAGTACTGGACCTTCGTTGTTGTAGCTGAGAGGAATCAGAGTCCTTGTTTGCTACATAATTCCAGGCAGTCACCATCAGTGCGATATCTTGGTCCAAATCCAGTCCATGGCAGCTGTGACTTATTTCCATCCAAACTTTGATAGACCAAAAGCCACAGCAGGTGCAATCCATGAATGGCAAGATTTGAGAACAAGCATTAAAAAGTGGTTAGTGTCCTAGAACATTTTTTACCACGTGAAGCAGTGCCTGCAATGAAACAAATTAGGGAAAGTTGTCTCCTCTAATCTCACATCTTCTGCTGTTTTTTGCTTCTTAAAATCATGGTTAGATTAACTGGACTCCAACGTTAATTTTAATGCTTCTTACCTCAGCTCTTTCTAACTACAGAGAAACTGTTTGAAAAAATAAAACGTTACTAAAAATATATATATATTTCAGATCCATGTAGATTTGGCAGTGCTGACCTAGAATGATGCGATTTACCCTATTTCATAAAATCAAGGAAGACATGGAAAAGGTTTTGTGTTCTAAACAGAGCAGGAAACAATATTTCTGGCACAAGAAACTTGTGAAGATCTCCTCTGTGGCTGAATCTTTAAAAAAAAATCAGATGACAGGATGTTCACACAGATAACCAACCTATAAAGTTCCCATCAAAACAAACACATCAGTTCAATATAATTTATGATTAATGAATAAGTCTCAATTTATTTTATGATACCCCCACCCTATGTTTTTAAAAAATAACTTGATTTGTATCTAAATGAAAAATCAGAATACTAAGGCGTTTCATCCCTGCCTGATGTCCTTCCAGTGTGGAGAGCCAGTGTGGTGTAGTGGTTAAGAGCGGTAGTCTTGTAATCTGGTGAACTGGGTTCGCTTCCCTGTTCCTCCACATGCAGTTGCTGGGTGACCTTGGGCTAGTCACACTTCTTTGAAGTCTCTCTCTCAGCCTCACTCACCTCACAGAGTGTTTGTTGTGGGGGAGGAAGGGAAAGGAGATTGTTAGCTGCTTTGAGACTCCTTTATTGTTGTTTAGTTGTTTAGTCGTGTCCGACTCTTCGTGACCCCATGGACCAGAGCACACCAGGCACTCCTGTCTTCCACTGTCTCCTGCAATTTGGTCAAACTCATGCTGGTAGCTTCAAGAACACTGTCCAACCATCTCGTCCTCTGTCGTCCCCTTCTCCTTGTGCCCTCCATCTTTCCCAACATCATGAGGTGGCCAAAGTATTGGAGCCTCAGCTTCACAATCTGTCCTTCTAGTGAGCACTCAGGGCTGACTTCCTTAAGAATGGATAGTTTTGATGTTCTTGCAGGGTAGTGATAAAGCGGGATATCAAATCCAAACTACTCCTCCTCCTCTTCTTCTTCTTCTTCTTCTTCCTCCCATTCTCATTAGCCAGCATGTCTTGCGGGATTGGGGCTTCAGTGGTGGCAGCCCCTCCTCCTGGAAAATCGAGATACTTGGAGGGTTTGCTCGTCATGGATTATGGCTTATGGCTTAATATAGTCACAATACATTGACTATCGATAAGTTATTTTAAGCATTTGTGCCCCACTCTTCAGCTGAAAACATTCCCAGAACTACGTACAAGTCAACAAAGAGAAAAGCAGTCCCTACCTTCAGGCTTACAATCTCAGCTACTCTCAGCAGCAGCTCTTCAAGGCCCCTGGCTGAGCTTTTATCCAACTGCGCTACATGGTTGTTGTTATGTACTGGAGTTCTCACCCTGGGCCAGCAGGGGGATACTGTAGATAGTTTTCACTCAGGTCCACATATGCAAATAAGGAATTGAAAATGACATTCAGTGATTGGATAGTTACAGAAAGTTGTTACTGTTGCGTTGCAGCTGAGCTCTATATAAGCAGGTTGGCTGAACCCTTCAGCTCAGTTCTGTTCTGGCCTGTGAATAAACAAGAGCTGTCTGAAGAATCGCTGTGTCGTCTGATATGTTCACCCACAACTTAACAGTTGTCGTTTATTTTTACTTCCCCCCCCCAAAATTATTGATTTTCCAAAAATTATAAACAAACAAACATAAATCCTAACTGTAATTATTCCACTCTTAATAACATTGTTATGTGACTTCCTCGAATCCCCCTGGCTGAATTTCAATGTATATCATTGTAACAGTTTCCCAAAACAAATTTCTCATAAAATTTACTTAATCAATTAACGTCTTTCTTTCTTTTCATTTTAACTTTAAACATATTATTCTATAACATCACATATTTATCCTAAGCCTATCTGGTATTTGCAAGTATTTCTATTTAAATTATCTTAGCATATTTAACTAAATAGTCTTTGAATTTCATCCATTCCTCCTGGTACTCCTCCTTCTGGTTGCGGACTCTTCCGGTCAGGCGGCTCACTCCGAAAAGTCCATCATCTTCATCTGCCATTCCTCCACTGTTGGCACTTCAACAGTTGTCTTTTAAGTGGAGATGGTGCGCCAGACTTGAGTCCAGGAGAACCACAGGCACTGCCTTCAAGGTGTCAGCTTTTGTTTCCTTGATCTTTGGGGAGGTGGGCTGAGCAAGTGAGCTGCAGACATTGTTGATGCTAAAGTAGGGTGTGAGTCCCATTAAGAGTCACAATAATTTAAATTAGAACAAAATATTTACTTGTGAAAATGCATGATTTATTCTGGATCCCAAGGCCTATGCTAGCTGAATCTCCACTCAGAATAAATGGCTGTTTGTTTTAAGTAAGCACAGATCATAACACTTTTTCCTGAGCTTGCAGTCTTCAAAGGGGAACGTAGTTGCATGTTTGGAAAGAAATGGCTGGCTGAGCAATGCAAAACAAAGTTGGTAGAACTGGAAATGTCACCTGTGGTGGGGATGGCATGACCTGAAAGGAAGCAGGCAGTTCAGTGGATTCCCTGAGGTAAAGAAGGCAAAGCTTGCCTGACTTTCAGATGCGTAGGAATATAACTTTTATGGACTCTTTGAAGACACCTGGCAAGATGAATTAGGAATATACAGAAGACAGGATGAAGAAATATGAAGGAAATTGTCAATTAGCCAATGAGTCAAAACACACACAAACTGGTCGTTTTGGCACACCCCTAGAACCTAAAGTTTTGCAGATTCCAATGAGAGGCCAAGGGGCTCCAAGATTTGTGCAAAAAAGGGAATTACAGCAGGCATCCATTATTGACTGCTGAGAACAGGCTAGAATTGGTGTACGCACAGTCCAGCACAGTGCTTGCTGAAAACTGTACCTGATAAAAGAAGGGCAGATGACTCTCTTTGACTATAACATGGCAGAAATAAATGTCTGTGTCTCCACATCCCCAGCCTCAGCCCAGTTGACCGAAACCATACAAATTTTAATTGTAAACAGATTTTATAACCAAGGCTTTCAAAGGAAACTACATATTCCTGTAAAACAGACTGACTCTGTGGTTTGGCAGGTTGTAATCTGGAGGAAATGGTGTGACTTTTTGCTGTTGTTAATGAGGTCTGGTCTTTCTTGAAGACTGAAGCTCACAGTCTGGGAATTCTCCTAAGCACATATGAAACTTAAGAGTACTGCCCTGAATTTGACCAAACTCTTATCTAGTCCAGCATTTTGTTTTCCACAGTGGCCAATCAGATGTCCATGCGAAGTCTGCAAGCAGAAAGAAAGTCACACCCTCGATCCATAACTGTCCCTGGAACATCAGGATGCTTGCAGCTCAAGCTGTTTTAACCACATTCATCCAGTGACAGCTAGCACATTCTCTTCTACATTTCAATTTCGTAATCATTCCAGTATTTGGAAGACCCTTGATTACACCAAAGTAAACAGATTTGCTTTGGAAAATTGTTTGGGGATAGCAATCCCATGCAGTTGCTTGTAATTTAGTTTGATCCAGCACATTCACTTTTCCTTTTGAAAGAACAAACTCTTTTTGTTTTCTTCCACAGAGGTCTACACGCCAAGTGAAGACCCCCAAAACAGAGGTAGGTGATCATGTTGGATTACCAGTTAATTTATTACTGATCAACCATCCTTTTTTTTTTTTACCACAGTCATGTCACTGCAAGGTTTGTTATGCAAAGGTAGCAGAAAGAGGTGCTAGAATAGATTGCGTTGCTTTGTCTGCAGCTGGGGGACACCATTTTGAAATTTTAAACAAACCCCAAATTTAAAACAAACAGTTACCTGCAACGGTACCCACAGGATTTTTTCCCGGGGGGGGGGGAGGCAAAGTAAAGCACACGAAGTGGGGAGGAGGGAAGTTTCTCATCAATACATAGAGAGAGAGAAGAAAAGCTTCTCTTCATTGAGCCTTGTATCTCAAGTTCTACAAATGTTAGAAATTTAAGGTGGTGTTCAACTAAGGGCTTGTCCACACTTCCGCTTGTCTTGCTACTTTCCCCTGGGAAAACCCACGGCTTACTGCTGAATTGGAACAAATGTCAATTGTTTTTTCTGCGGATTGACATTAGTTCTGATTCAAACAATGGGCTTTCCTGGGGAAAGTGGCAGGACAAATGAAAAAGCATTATTTGGTTGACGAACTGCACCACAAAATTATTTGTTTGCTTGTTTATTCAGTTTTCAGATCAAAGTTTTACAATCACATATCCAATACAGTGGTACCTCTGGTTACAGACGCTTCAGGTTACAGACTCCGCTAACCCAGAAATAGTACCTCGGGTTAAGAACTTTGCTTCAGGATGAGAACAGAAATTGTGTGGCGGCAGCAGGAGGCCCCATTAGCTAAAGTGGTACCTCAGGTTAAGAACAGTTTCAGGTTAAGAACAGACCTCCAGAACGAATTAAGTTCTTAACCTGAGGTACCACTGTATATAACATAAAAACAACATTCCAAAGAATCTCCCTTTGTGGCTCCTATTGTTATTCATTTCCTCCTGCATCTTATATGATAATCCAAATCTTTTACATCTCCATTATGTCCAAAATTCATCATTAAACTACAAGTGTTATTCCAATCCTACTAACAGTTTTAATTGTTTACAATGGTTTTTAAGATAAAATATAAATTTCCCCCATTCCTAATTAAAATTTGGGTCTTCCTGATTTCTGGTTCTTCCGGTCACTTTTGCCAATTCAGCATAATCCATCAACTTAATCTGCCATTCTTCTCTGGTAGGGACTTTATCTTCTTTCCATCTCTGGGTCAATAACATCTGCACAGCCGTAGTCACATACATAAATAGTCTTTTCTGCTCCCTTGGGATTTCGGCACCTAGGGTTAGAGTGTTGGCCTATGACTTGGGAGACCAGGGTTTGAATCCTCACTCAGCCATGAAGCTCACTGGGAGACCTTGGAGTCAGTCACCATCTCTTTGCCTAACCTACCTCACAGGTGGGGATGGAATAGGGAGGAAGACAACCACGTACAGCACCTTGAGAAAAGGTGCTATATAAATGTAACAAAGAAATAAATTAAAAAAATAAATAGAGGCTAGCATCTTGAGTGGTTGTAGACTGACTGATTGACAGGATGGAATCCAGCAAGGTTTCTTTTTAGGGAAAACAAACACATATCTGTATGGGCCTCAAATGACCATGCATTAAAAAAAAATTTTTGCCATATATATTTGGGTCATGTAGAATATACCCGTAGGATTGGATCCAATGAAGTTGTCCCTCTTCCTTCCCTGTGCACCTCTGGGTTTTCTCCTTCTGAGAAGATTAAGGGCCACTGGGGGGGTATGTACACAGGGAGAGAGAGTGGACATCTCATTGCATAGGCAGAAGTCCTGACAGCTCTGTTGGATACAAGCCATAATTTTATCTTCGTAACTGAGTGTCTCTTGGGGATGCAAAATAGCTAAGAAAGGGGGAACGCAACAACCTGTTTTGTCTGGAGTCAACCACTTACCACAGTGGTGTTCAAACTTTTTTCAAAGAGGACCAGATTTGATGAAGTGAAGGGCCGTGAGGGCCGACCAAAGGGCCAACCAGAGTTGTTGGTCTTTTTTTGGGATTGAAGTTGTTGAGGTTTTTTTAGGATATGGGTATGCAAACTAAGGCCCCGGGGCCGAATTTGGCCCAATCACCTTCTAAGTCCGGCCCGCAGACAGTCCAGGAATCAGCGCGTTTTTACATGAGTAGAATGTGTGCTTTTCTTTAAAATGCATCTCTGGGTTATTTGTGGGGCATAGGAATTTGTTCATTTTTTTTCAAAATATAGTCCGGCCCCCTACAAGGTCTGAGGGATAGTGGACCAGCCCCCTGCTGAAAAAGTTTGCTGACCCCTGTTTTAGGATTTTACCCCAGGAAATAAACTGCCACAGGGGCTGGATTAAACTGACTGGCAGGCCAGATTAGGCCCCCGAAATGGATTTTGGACATGCCTGACTTCCCATTAAAACTTTAGAAGAAGGAATGGCTTATTATTAAGGGCTACCTGCAAATGCTGATATTTTGTGAACTTAATCAATCAGTGATCAAATGATACAGATATTAATGTCTGCATGAATAAATCTTGTTTTATTTTGGCTTGAAAGGCTGTAGTTGGAGCTGTTTCCCCCCTCTCCACCCACAATCCAGCTCTATTCTGTGCAGCTGGGGCCCCACACAAAGCAGGTATGGCAAGAGTGCTTGGTCCTTCTTGGAGGGTTCTCATGGTTATTTTCTGCAAGTCCACCTGCCTCACAAATGATCCAGGTAACACTTCTCCGAGGGCTCCTTATGGCTGATATTCATTCTGACTCTCCTTTTGGTTTTCTCTTTAGCTCATCATTTCCAGTTTCTTGGTGCGCTCAACCGTTGTGTCTCGCTATGCCTCCACCCAGGTGTGGACTTTCATGAGCAACCCACATGCAGAGGCAAAAGAAGCTTTCTTTGATCTGGACCTGCCCAGTTCGGCCTTCATCTCCAACTTCACCATGTGAGTCTGAGCTAGCGGAAGGCACCATAACAGAGCCATAATTTTATGGGACTGAAAGGGATGTAGCTCAGTGGTGGAGCACAAACTTTGCATGCAAAAGGTCGCAGGTTCAATCCCTGGTGTCTCCATTTGAAACAGGGTGCTCCAACTTTTCATACCAAGTGGGCCACAGCAGCACTTTGACACGCAACCCATGGGTTGCACGCTGCCCAAAATTTGAAGTCCCCTCCTCCCCCAGCTCTCACACTGCTTTCCTAAAGCCAGCTAAGCAAGGAGCTGGGCTTTGGGAAGGATGTGCAATGCTCTGGCATGGTCCTAGAGCCCTTCCACCTCCTTTCCAAAGCTGAACAAGCACTAACTAGGCTTTGGGAAGGAGGCATGAGGACCCGAGGACCCTGTTAGAACCCTCACAGCTCCTTCCCAAAGCCCAGCACCTTCTTACCCAGCTTTGGGAAGGTGGCACAAGGGCTGGGGTGTGTTTCAGATTTTGCTGAGGGCCACCAGAAAGGGCATTGAGGGCTGCATGTGGCCCTTGGGCCTCAAGTTGGACCACCCTTATTTAAATGGTTCAAGGAAAGGAGCTCTGCTCAAGACCTTACAGGTCCACAGTCAATTCTTCTTCCTTGGCGATTACTCATAGCCAAGTAAAATTGTCTTCCATGAATATGGTCTTAATGGTGTGTCTGTGACTGTGGAGGTCAGTTCTGGATCCACACATTCTTCCACAGTTGGGACATAGGTTACCGGGCAGGAGTTGATCACGGTGAGGATTTGCCAAACGTACCTTCCTCATTTCTCTCTTTCTTTCTGAGTTTGTGCTTCTGTCCATGACGCCTTTGGTAGAAGCTATTCTCCAAATAGGGCCAGGGCTGTAGCTCAGCGGTAGAGCATCTGCTTTGCATGCAGAAGGTCCCAGGTTCAATCCCTGGGAGTGTCCCTGTGTTGAAACCCTGGAGAGCCGCTGCTGGTGATTAGACCACACTGTGTTAGATGGTTCTGACTTGGTACTGGGCAGTTTCTTATCAGGGGATGCGGGTGGCGCTGTGGGTAAAAGCCTCAGCGCCTAGGGCTTGCCGATCGAAAGGTCGGTGGCTCGAATCCCCACGGCGGGGTGCGCTCCCGTTGCTCGGTCCCAGCGCCTGCCAACCTAGCAGTTCGAAAGCACCCCCGGGTGCAAGTAGATAAATAGGGACCGCTTACCAGCGGGAAGGTAAACGGCATTCCATGTGCTGCGCTGGCTCGCCAGATGCAGCTTTGTCACGCTGGCCACGTGACCCGGAAGTGTCTCCGGACAGCGCTGGCCCCCGGCCTCTTGAGTGAGATGGGCGCACAACCCCAGAGTCTGTCAAGACTGGCCCGTACGGGCAGGGGTACCTTTACCTTTACCTTATTCTCCAATTGGAGCCCTTGCAGGCCAGTGTTTCCCAATTGTCGGTGTTTATACTACATTTTTAAAGATTTGTCTTGAGAGCATCTTTAAACCTCTTTTGTTGTCACTGGCATTACACTTCAGTTGGGAATAGAGTAGTTGCTTTGGAAGACAATAATCAAGCATCCGAACAACATGACCAGTCCAATATACTTGAATCCTGCCCACAAAGTAGCGTAAGTCTGGAAGCGCCTCTTCTTAGGCCCCCAGACCAGCTCAGCACATCCTGCAATGGAGAATACCCTGCAGACATGTGCATAGCTGTCAACTTTTCCCTTTTCTTGCGAGGAATCCTATTTGGAATAAGGGAATTTCCCTTAAAAAAAGAAAAACATTGACAGCTATGGACATGTGCTGAGGGTGAGGCATAGAGTAATGTGTGAATAAGAACAGGTAGAAAAAGAGTTGGATGAGGAAAGCAAACATGAAGAAGAGAAGGAGAAAGAAGATAAGAAGTTTAGATGGCCCATTCAGTATAAGTGTAATGGAATATGGTTGGGTGGGGCAGCCCTGGATCATCAGCGCTGCCAATCAAACATTTTTAAAAAACTCTGTTCCTGTGTCTTTCACAGCTGTTTGATCTGCAGGAGTTAGGTGAAGTTGTTCGCAGCGTGGAGCTAATCATGATCACCTGCTCATCTCTGCAGAGCAAACAGCTGTTAAAGGCAGAGGAAGCCAAACCATGGAAATCTTACAGTGGTTGGTCTGAGAAAGAACAGAACTGCTTGCAGAGCCGCAAGAAGTGGGAAATACTACCCTGTGCCCTGGGGAAAGCTGACAAGTGATGTTCCAGAACTCCAGAGCTAGGTTTTTCTCCCCATCAGACACACACCAGCCCCTCCCACTTCCTCATGAAACCTCCTCAAGCCCCTCGCAATGGAGCACAGAGAAGGAAGCTCCCTTGTGTGGGCAGGAACATCCTTGGGGAGAAGGCTGAGGATTGTCCCAGCAGCCAAAGAAACCTTGGCGGCAGAGGCTTGTTTCTGGCGGTGCCCCCTCTCGGCCCGCCTGCTCCCAGGCCCTGGAACACAGGCAAGGCTTGTTCAAGCTGCTGCGGGAAGTTTGTTTTCCTTCCCTGCAGTGGCAAATGAGGTTGTCTTTTAATTGCAGAGGATGGGTTTGCTGGGTGGCGGGAGGCTGTTTTAAAGAGATACCTCTTACCCTGAACACAGGGCCAGGGGCAGCATATCTGTTCCTAAGCTCTTCACATAAAGCGGGGGGGGGGGGGGATCCCAAGAGACTGTGATCTACTCAGAGGGTTAAAAACTGGCAGTGATCTACCCCCTTTTTAGGGGTTCAGGTGAAAGTTGTTGAGCTTTTTTAGGGAGAAGGGAGGCACCGTTTTTATGGGCTGCAGGGCTAAAATGCTGAGCTTTTTTTAGGGGAGCCAAAGCTGTTGAGCTTGGGGGGGGGGCAGTGATCTACCACTGACATCCAGTGATCTACCAGTAGTTCACGATCTACCTGTTGGACATGCCTGACATAAAGCAATGTTTCTTCTCTAATAGGAGTGGTTGAGCAGAGAGCCTTAGTCTTCAGGTGTTCAGAATGGGGCAGCTGAAATGATCAAGCAGGTGGAGCAAATCCCTCCGAGGAAAGCCTGCAGAATTTGAGGCCTTTTAGTTGGGAGAGAAAGTGAGCAAGGGCTTATCTTGTTCCACTGCTTTCCCTCAGGGAAAACCTCTCTTTAGCACTCAATTCAGGTTTCCCCCGCATTGCCATTTGTCCAGGTTTTCCCTTGTGTTATGTACTGAGTTGAATAGGATCCAAAATGCAGCAGTCTGATTGGTCCACAGGAACCACCCACTCCAGCTCCAGGTGGAAGTGAATCTGCAACCTGATTGGCCTACAGGAGAATCCCGGAATTAGCCAATCACGTGGGGCCCATTGTGTAAATAATTTATATAAAGCAGACATTCTGGGGGAACTTCCATTTCTCCTCACCACTATGTGCTGAATAAAAAGCATGAAATCCACTATCGACTCCGAGTATATTTCACCTTGGAAAGGAGCAGGGCGGGGGGGGGGGGAATGGACTGTGCCTAGAAAGTGTGGGTCAGGTGGGAAACTGCTGGGATCCATGTTTAGTAGCCACGGCACGAGCGGAAGTGTGGACAAGCCCTAAGAAGTGACATGAGATCAGGCTTAGCGTGGAGAAAGCGGAGAAAGAAGTTTCCCTCCCTCTCTCAGGGGCTTCCAACAAAACAGAAGGTTGGAGGGTCCAGGGCAGACAGTCCTGTAGGGAATTCGTTCCCACATGAGACAGCAATAGCCACCAACCTGGATGGTATTAAAAGAGGATTAGATAAATTCACAGAGGATGGAAATATCCATAGCTACTAACCATGATGGCTGTGCTCTATCCCATGGCTGGAGACAGTAATGTTTCTAAATACCATTTGCTGGAAACCACAGAAGGGAAGAGGGCCTTGTGCTCACGTTCTGCTTGTGGCCTTCCCATCAACATCTGTGAGAACAGGATGCTAGACTAGATGGTCTGCTCCAGGAGGCAGCTAATTTTCCCCCCCTCAAAGTATTCCTAATGGTTTTTAATATTAATACATTGGCATCCATCTTTTTTCACCTCTTAAATTCAGAATCTAGATCCCAGGGTTAAGGTACCTTTTTGAAAGTTCAAGATACTTAATGTCATTTAACTGTCTGACAGACAGTTGTTATCAGATTAATCTGAAATAGCGTTTGGTACGAAAACAAATTGCATGTACTATGGGATTCAAGGCCTTATTAAAAATTGTGTACTTGCAGCAGAACTATATAAAATGTTTCAGGTTGCTACCAAGAAAACATTTCATTCTTGTATACCAACCAGAGTAATATGTCTTAATCTGAAAGTTGAAGGAGGTGCATAAGAACTTCCTTATGATTATAAAATATAGGTAAAGGTAAAGGGACCCCTGACCATTAGGTCCAGTTGTGACCGACTCTGGGGTTGCGGCGCTCATCTCGCTTTATTGGCTGAGGGAGCCGGCGTACAGCTTCCGGGTCATGTGGCCAGCATGACTAAGCCGCTTCTGGCAAACCAGAGCAGTGCACGGAAATGCCGTTTACCTTCCCACTGGAGTGGTACCTATTTATCTACTTGCACTGGTGTGCTTTTGAACTGCTAGGTTGGCAGGAGCAGGGACCAACCAACAGGAGCTCACTCCATTGCGGGGATTCGAACTGCCAACCTTCTGATCGGCAAGCCCTAGGCTCTGTGGTTTAACCCACAGCGCCACCCGCGTCCTTAAAATAAAATATACATGTTGCTAAAAAATTAATAATAGATGGTCTGCTCCAGGAGGCTCGCCTTAAGTTCTTGGGCTTCCATCAGCTCCAGCCCACAGATACTATGGTCAGCAATGGGAGTGAAAGTGCAACAGCGCATGCCAAGCCACAGGTCTCTAATCCCTCATGTGTGTACTCAGCAGAGTCTTCATATAAACTTCCAGAAGTTTAATTGGGGTGGGGAAAGGTAAGTTCACTACTGTACTGCCAACTCCATCCTAGTGTTTGAGGCTACATGGGAACATTCCCCGGGAGCTCCTTTATCTCTGATTACTCCAAAGTGTAAAAATGTTGCCACGGCACTCATTCTTCCAATACACTGGGGTTTCTTTGCAATTTCCTATTGAATAGAGCCAATCGCAGACCTTTGAAGCTTGCTGTCAATCTCATCTCTCCCACACTCAACCAACTATATATTTCAGGGTTGATCTCTGGCATTGAAAACAGATGCCAGAGTTGTGCTCTGGTGAGCCCTGGCACAAATGAGTGCCCCTCTCTCTCTCCCCAGCTCAGGAAGATTTTTGGGAAACTAGAGCTACCAGGGTAGGAAGCTAGCAGTATTATTTTCCACATCCTGTTTTGTAAAGAGGGTGCAGTGCAGAACAATTCTGACAGCTGTTGTTCTCAGTCCCCTTTACCTGTTCACAGATCTATATTTAAAACTTTTTATCGTTTCCTTTTGATCTCATCTGTACTCATGGTATTAGCAGAGTCTACAAGGAGTCATGGGTGACTTTTTTCTGTACATTCCAGGACCATTAATGAGAAAATCTATGTGGCTGAGGTGAAGGAGAAGCACCAGGCAAAGAAGATGTATGATGAAGCCCGCAGGCAGGGGAAGACAGCAGCTCATGTTGGCACCAAGTAAGAGACCCTCCCTAGGACCCTCCCCCCATGCGACCTTTGCCCTCCCCCAGGGATAGCTAGGGGCCTTTCATGTGCCCACAGCTCAAATCTCACATGTGAGAAGCGTAACCTCACAAGCCTGCTCTGAAACAGCAGAGACCAATCAGTGCAACCTGCAACAAAATGTTGCAGTGTGAAGCACTTCTGTGTAGCTAAGCCCTCCTCTCAGATAGCCCAGTCCATCCCCTGTTCACCACCAGCATTCCATTCCCACTGAGCATGCTCCATTGGGCTGTTTGGGGAGGCTTCACCCAAGTGCTTCCCCCCCTGAAGAATGAATGTTTGTCCTTTTGCAAACCTTTGGATTCTGCCCCCCGCCCTCGCAAGTCTGGATGGAGCTGTTCTGACTGCATAAGGACTGGAACTTGGGGTAGGGGAGATATTTGATTCTGTTTGCATTTGAAGGAGAACCTTCCTGATTCAAACCTTCCGAAGCAATGCACAAACTGAAACGCAGCCACAATTCAAAATCCCCCCTTCTCTGAATTTTGCCTTGCAATTCTCCAAGCAAATAAAGCATACAGAAATGCATATAAAGTGTACCTAAAGTGGATAAAAATGAGTATATTAATGAAGTATCTGCAGGCTTGGGGAAATCTCAAGGTTTGCCAAAGTACAAAAAGAATACTGGGTGTGGCGAATCTTAAGGAGGACAGAGCATGCTCAGTGTCCACAAAATGGTGGCTGACTTTTGGGGAATGGGAATGGAAAACCTGGTGGAAGGGAGAATGGGACAATCATGGGAGAGGGCTGAGCTGGCTGGCTGGCTGGTCCAGGCTCAGAATCTGTTTGTAAGCATGCCAGGAGAGGGGTAGTCAGTGATATCCACCACTCAACCCCCTTCAGGAAGATTTTTGAAAGCATGGCCAATTGCAGCCTGCTCTGTTCTTTTGCGGAATTGTTCACACAACCAGTCAAGATTGATAATGAGCGGGAGTGCCGCAAGTGCAGGGGTCCAGCCAAGTGGGTTCTCAAAGAGCAAACATCGTCTCCGATAACCTGCTATTGAGTGACGTTTCCCAGGGACCGAGAAACGGAAAAATTCAGGGTGTCAGCCAGCGTGGAGGCAGGGGGCAAGGTGGCCTTTGAGCTGACTTACGAAGAGCTGCTGCAGCGGCATTTGGGCAAGTACCAGCATGCCATCAGCATCCGGCCCCATCAGGTGGTAAGGAACCTCAGCGTGGAGGTGAGCATCTCCGAGCGCACCGGCATCAGCTACGTCCATGTGCTGCCACTCCGCACGAGCCGACTGCTGACCAACACCCTTCGAGGTATGGAGTTCTCCAGCTGCATGGTCAGGGGGCTTCCAGATAAGCGTCACTTTTGGCCTTTTTTGTAAAAAAAGGATAATATGTTTCTCCATTGTGCTTTATTATTATCTCTCGCTTTGATAGTCAGCCGGCTGTCCAGGTTTATATATACATTTTTATTAGTTTTTTTTAACATATCATTTCCAACAATCCTATAACATAACTTCTTATCTTATACAATACAGTGGTACCTCTGGATGTGAACGGGATCCGTTCCGGAGCCCTGGTCACATCATGAGCAGAACGCAACCCGTGTCTGCGTGTGCGCGGGTCGCGATTTGCCGTGTCTGCGCATGCACATTACATCATTCTGAGCATCTGCGCATGCACGAGCAGCGAAACCCAGAAGTAACCCATTCCGTTACTTCCGGGTCACCGCGGAACGCAACCTGAAAAGATTTAACCCGAAGCGACTTTAACCTGAGGTATGACTGTATTTTAGACTTCCGTCAACACCTCTGATGATTTTCTGTTCTTTACCACTTATTCTGCATTTCTTAATTTCTCTATTACTCTTAATTACCATTAACTAATAATTCTCCTCATAGTCTTTCTTGCAATATTTCGAATAGTCATCCTTACAAAACTTCTTGCAATCCTACTAGCGTAATCTGTTCATTACCCACGGATGACAGCAGGAGTCAGAGACATGGCAGTCACTCCTGGAACTGGTGTGGCAGCTTTGGCAGTTTTGGTGTGACCGGCTGTCCAGGTTTAAGCAGGTTCCAGACCACTGCGGTACACTCTGTGTTGTGACACCACCTGCTTTCACCACAGTTGTAACACAGGAGGAGGTGAATTGCAGATTTGGGTGTTGGTTTTGTAGCTTTTGCTCCCAAAATCTTAGGCTTTCAGCAAAGGCAAGTAGATACACCTGGGAAACAGAACCGCAGCTATCCTGTAGATTCCAAGTCTTGGGGATGGTTCACACACGTATGTGCAACACGTCCGCTTCTCCCACCTCTTTCCCCCTGGGAAAACTTGCTCATTACTGCTGAATCAGAGCAAACATCAACTGGATTTTCTGCTGGTTGACGTTTGTTCTGATACAGTGGTAAAGAGTGGGTTTTCCTGAGGAAGGTGGCCGGGCAAACAGAAAACCACTCAGACCTGGAAAGCACAGGGCAAGCGGAAAACTTCTTGGACCCCTGCTTTCTAGGCCTGGGACAAGCAGAAGTGTGGATGAGCCCTGACCCCAGTTAAAAGGATTTGGAAGTTCTGTCTGTAGTGCTAGATCTGTAAAGGCTGATTCACACACTTCATTCTGTGCTGTTGCTGTCATTCATGGGTGAGCCAGCAGCCCTCAACCTCGTCGACGGATGAATTTGCCATTTCCTTTCAGGTGATGCTGTTGTGCCGCCATCTACTCGGGTGGAGAAAGGAACACACTGTGCTTGGATTGTTTTCACTCCAACCCCGCAAGAGCAGGCGGAGTTCTCCAGCTCAGGAATCATGGGTGATTTTGTGGTTCAGTATGACGTGACCATGCCGGATGTTGCAGGAGACGTACAGGTTAGGGAAAGGACTACCCAACTAGAACTGAGACTAGATGGAACATTTGGGGCTTCAGGACTGCCTTAGAAAGGGTAACACAGACTGTGATACAGAGAAATCCAGGCAGAGACCAATGCAAGCATGAGAATGACCTTGTTAGATAAAACTGAAGGGCTGCTTAGTCCAGCTGTGTTGCAACGCTTGTCAGCCAGATGCCCCTACAAGGTCACAGGCAGGCAGGGCTGTGAGTACTTGGTTCAAAATAAGTCCTGCTTCTGTAAAAACAGAACCATGCAATCTGGATAACTTATGCAAATGAATGTCTCTATAAAGTACTTTCCATTTACAGTATTCTCAGTGTTTCACTTTCTGCATGGGGCACAGTTACACTGGGCAATCTTATTTAGACCTGGTAATTCTTCTGATAATTTTGTATTGCCCATACAAATCTTCCAACTACGCATGAGAGATAAAAACTTGCTTGAAAGGAAGGAAGGATGGTGAGATTATTAGGAAGCCTAATTCTGCACCCAATACCACATCCTGCACTTTTTCTGCAGATGTGCTTGTAGGATAGGAAGATAATTTCCATCCCTGGCTATCTTTCCTTGGAACCTGGTAATGCAACAGCAGGGATAGTCTGTTGTCTTCCCACTATTGTTGGACTTTTAACTACCACCAGTCCCATGGTCAGGGATGGTGGGATTTTAAACCCAGCAACATCTGGAGATCCACAGGTTCCCCATCCCTGGGACTGTTTGTTTTTGGCATCCATCTGTCTCAAGAGACAGCGGAGTGTGGCTCTGGGGGTGAAGTCAAACCACTGGAAAATCACAGCGCCTGCTGTGGCTGCAGAGACCAGTAACTCTTAAGTGCTGCCCCCTGTGTTGGTTTTGCTGCATTAGCAGCACCAAAGTGACTTCTCTGGGGCGCAAGCATAGGTAGTGTGTGTGGAGGTCCTGGGCTGCCCAAATGACAAGACCCCCTGCTGGCCTCACTGATGTGGTCCAAAGGAAAGCAGAGCAAAACGTTTGGCACCAGCTTGGCTGCAGGAGTTGCCGGAAGGAGGCATCCAAGGCGCCATCCAATGGTCTTAGGGTCTGCACTCTGGATTTGTGTAGGGTGGGATTAAATTAGGGGTTGGCAAGGTTTACCTGGCCTGGGCTGGTTCACTCCAGCAGAAATCCCTCAGAGGGCCGTATTGCACGTGCGCGATTTCCAGCATCTGCGTCTGCACAGATGCAATTTCTGGTGCTGCAGAAGCGAGTCCCCACGCCGCACTGTGCCGGTTTAGCGCAGCGCGTGGGGACTCCTCGAGCAGACTGCTCGGTTCAGGGGTGGCTCGGGGACCAGCTAACCAACCCCCATGGGTCGCTTGTGGCCCATGGGCCTTAGGTTGCCGACCCCTGGATTAAATGATAGTGCGCACCCTTTCCAGAGTGACCGTTCTACTTCTCTCTCTCTCTCTCTCAGATCTACAATGGCTACTTTGTCCACTTCTTTGCCCCGAGGGGCTTGCCCCCTGTGCAGAAGGACGTGGTGTTTGTTATCGATGTCAGTGGCTCCATGTATGGCACCAAGATGAAACAGGTGAAGTTGCAAACATGAAGGGTCCCTTTGCCCTGAATTGGTGTCTTTGTGTTGGCACATGTGCCGTAGTCCAGAAGGAAAACATGGGTTGTTATTTCCCAAGATGCACATCTTCTAAGTCCAATTCCCGGGTGCTTATATGCTAGAATTGGGCTCAGTGCCATGCAAGGGTTGAATGTCAGTGTGAACAGGCTGTGTGAAGACAAACAGAAGGGAACATATTATTACTATTATGGCTACATTTTTATCCCACCCTTCCTCAAGGTGGCATACATGCTTCTCCTCCTTCTCCACACAACGATCTTGTAAGGTAGGCTAGGCCAAGAGAGTGTCACTGACCCACAGTGTCACTGTGCAATCTTCATGGCTGTGGGGGGATTTGAACCCAGTCCTAGTCCAATATGCTTAGCACTACATTACACGGGTAAAGGATTATCCATTTTAAATGTTGAATCTAAACTTTAAATGTTGTTGAGCTGAGTTGATTTAATATTTTCTAACAACAAATCAACGCGACTCGCAAGAACCACAACAATAGCATTAAAAAACAACAAACACAGCAATCACTATAATTTCAAACGCAGTAACTGACGAAGCAAACGAGAAATTCATCAAAACAATTAGTACAATTCCATAATGTCAGAGCATTACCAGGTTTTTATGCTGTGTGCAAAGGAAGAAGCACCTCACAAAAAATGACTCCTCCAAATTTTCAACAAATCTCCTTCTTCCCATTTGGTCTGCTGCACCACAGCCTGCTCCATTCAGCAACGCAAACCTCAAGAGAAGCTTTCGTGGGGAAGAGGGGGAGAGAAAAGTCACTTTTCACCCTATCTGCGACTGTTTTAAAACGTTTTTAGATGTTCTTAATTTTTAAAAATAAATAAATTTAATTGTATTTGTCGCTTGCCACCCTGGGCTCCTTTTGGGAGGAAGGGTGAAGTAAAAATTCAGTAAAGAAGTAAGTAAATTATGTGTTGCAGTCATTGCCTGCTTTGACTCATTAAGCATCGCTAATACTAAAATTATTATGAACTTGGAACTCTTTGCACATGGCACCTTCTTGAGGAAAAAATGCAAGTTGCAGGAGGAGGCGAGTGTCGTGCACTTCAAAAGCCATTAACCCTGAGCTGCAGATAAGTTGCATGGACCTGAGTCTGGACAGGTTCAAAGAGCAGCGCCTTGTGGCTTGGGAAACATGGATACCATTTACTTAAGCAGATCTTATACGTGGGGACGTTTTCTTCTGCAGACCAAAAGGGCCATGCATGTCATCCTGAGCGACCTCCACCACGATGACTACTTCAACATTGTTACTTTCTCGGACGTTGTGAATGTGTGGGTGCCCAGCCACTCCATCCAAGCTACGCCTCAGAATATCCGGAAAGCCAAGGACTATGTCAGCAAGATGGAAGCAGACGGATGTGAGTTCTGGGCCGGCCAGGATAATTGCTAGGGGGGTTGCTGGTGTGCTGGTCCTGGAGTCAAGGACACAAACGGACATTGGGGTATTGGGAAGAATGCTCCATATTTGCTCTCTTGAGCTCTGCCTTCCCCGTTCTTACACACAGGAGCCAAAATGGGGGTAGATCAAAGCTGCCAGTGCTCACTTGCAATAATAATAATAATAATAATAATAATAATAATAATAATAATAATTATTTATACCCCGCCCTTCCAAGCCAGAGCCAGGCTCAGGGTGGCTAACACCAATAAAATCACAGTAAAAACAAAACAAAACATGATAGGGGGAAAAGAAAAAACCAGTTTAAAATACAGGTTAAAATGCAATTTAAAAATGCACCCTCATTTTAAAAGTAACTGATAAATCAAGACCATAAGGGGAAGGAAACATAAGGGTCAGGCTGAGTCCAAATCAAAGGCCAGGTGGAACAGCTTTGTCTTGCAGGCCCTGCAGAAAGATGTCAAGTCCCGCAGGGCCCTAGTCTCTTGTGACAAAGTGTTCCACCAAGTTGGGGCCAGTACTGAAAAGGCCCTGGCCCTACTTGAGACCAATCCAACCACCTTGCGACTTGAGACCTCCAAAATGTTGTCATTTGTGGACCTTAAGGTCCTCCATGGGGCATACCAGGAGAGGCGGTTCCGTACATACGTGGGTCCTAGAACCCAACTTCTCCCCTTTGGGTGTGACTCAGGAGCCCAGATTCATAGCCATCTCTGGGTCTACCCCTTCCTTTAGACACCACTGTTCCTCCCCGAAAACCTAGCAGTCCTGTCTTCTGATTTCCCGGGCCTTCTGCTCCCTAGGGACTGATATCAACGCAGCTCTGCTTGCTGCCGCCTCTGTCTTCAACCGGAGCTCTCCAGCGGCAGGGAAAGTTGTGAAGGAACAGAGAATCCCCCTGATCATCTTCCTGACAGATGGCGAGCCCACCTCAGGCGTGACGGCCGGCAGCCGCATTCTCTCCAATGCTCAGCAGGCTCTGAAAGGCACCACCTCGCTTTTCGGCCTGGCTTTCGGTGATGATGCGGACTACGGGCTGATGAGGCGCCTGTCGCTGGAGAACCGCGGCGTTGCTCGCCGCATCTATGAGGATGCCGATGCCACTTTGCAGCTGAAGGGTTTCTACGACGAGATCGCCAGCCCTTTGCTGTACGATGTGGAGCTGGCCTACCTGGACGGGGTGGCACAAGACCTCACCCAGAACCTGTTCCCCAACTATTTCCTGGGCTCCGAGCTGGTTGTGGCTGGGCGGGTGAAGCCAGGGGCACCAGAGCTGCGGGTTCGCACCACGGGGCACGGCCAGGAGGGCCCCCTGAGCCTTGAAAACGACATCTCTGCCAACGCCACGGAAGCTGCTCCCTTTGGCTGCTTTGGGGATGCCAACAAGATCGGTCGCTTTGTGCAGAGGCTTTGGGCCTACTTCACCATTCAGGACCTGCTGCAGGCCCGGTTCCGAGCCAATGACACAGCCGCCCGCCGCCTGCTGACTGAAAAGGCCACCAACCTGTCACTCAAGTACAACTTTGTCACCCCCGTCACTTCCCTGATTGTGGTGCGGCCAGATGAGGACAGAGAGAAGGGCCGGTTAGCGAAAGCTGCTACCAGCCCTCCTGGGGTGACCAGAGCGCTCAAGGCCACCCCCACAACATTGGGGGTTTCCGCTGCATTGGGGCTCTCTAAAGTGGCAAAAGCCACACCTGCCCTTGGAGTGACCAGTGTCCCCATCGTTGCAAAATCCACAAAGGCCTCAGCAAGGCCAGGATCTGCTCCCACTCCCCTGGTCCCAGTGGCAGCAGCTAGAGTCACGAAAGCAGGCCGAGCCACGTCCCCACCGCTTGCTGCCATGACTGCCGTCACTCCCGCCACTGCCTTCATTTCCCCATTGCCTCCTGCTCCCGGTCACACCAAAACGGCCAGAGCTGCCACACCAGTTCCAGGAGTGACTGCCATGTCTCTGACTCCTGCTGTCATCCATGGGTCTGCTAAACCACCCAGAGCCACAGCCTCCCCGAGGGCAACCAGGCCGCCCATCAAAGCCCCCAAGCCCAGCTCCACCAGAGCTGGGAGACTGAAGGTCACGCTTCAGCCACACTCTGTTTTGGAGACTAGAGGAACAGCTGTTTCCAAGGTCCTGTCAGCGACCGCCAGCACAGGGCACAGCAGGCCTCCCACAACAGGGCACCCGCCTGGCAGTGCCAAGGTCCTAGGGGGTCAGTCCAGTCCCTGGGAGCACCTAGAGATGACACCAAACCCTGTCACTCAGCACCAAATTCCTACCAGCTGGCAGGCAAGTACTGCCAAGGCAGAGGCAGGGAACGTTCCCTGGAGTAAGACGACAACTCCCAAAGGTGGGGCAGCCACAGAGATGCACACTGACAAGGCCCCATGGAACAGCACCATGCCTTGGGGCACAATATCTGGAGCTACGCCCCTAGTGACTCTGGGAGTAGAGTTGGAGAGTAAAAGCAGGGTTCCTGGTAGCACCACACCTGCGCCAGACATCAGCCTCCACCTGCTGCCCGGGGAGTCTGAGCTACGCTCAGCCACTGACCAGGACACAGAATATGTGGAGTCATTGAACCCGCCGGCTGTGTATAGTTTTGTGACACCCCGGGGACACGCAGGTAGGTGCAAGGAAATAGGAGTTGCTTTGCATGTTTCAGCCTTCCTCTGACATCTGCAACCTAGTCTACACCTGACCAACACTTGCCTCACTTCCAGGGTCCTTAATCCAATTGTCATGCTGCTGGTCTCCCAAGCACTGGGTGGGCTACGGGCCTTGCTTGAGGAGGAACTTGGCTTGGTTCAACACTCATAGGTCTTAACAACTCTTTGGCTCTACCAGCATTTGGTGTCACCTGTCCAAAGAACCAGCTGCGTGGTCTCTTTCTTCCTTGCTCTGTCTCCCCACCTTAACCTGTGCTCTCACCTTACCATCTTTCTCCTCATTTAGCACCCATTGCTTCCCCCTCCCCATTCCTCCCTTCTAGCCTGTGCATCCTTCCCAGCAGCCTGGCTTTCCCCCATCTCTTGCTGCTCTCTACATTCTTTGGGATGTTGTTGGACTCTTAGCTCCCATCAGGCCCTGGTCAAGATGTCCAATGGCTGGGAATGATGGAAGTGGAAATGCAGCCCTGTCTAGAGGGAGTCACGTTCGCTGCCCGTGCTCTATGCCCTCTTCTTCCCATTCTGCTCCCAAATGGTTCAGGCTCTCAACTTTTGTTTGTCTTCTCCTCAGGAACTCTGGATTACGAAGACTATTCAGGTAATTCTGCCATCATAGTCACTCACTCTGAACTTTGCGGGGCTGGTAAGGTCATCATATTTCCTTTTTCAAAAGGTTTTATCAGATTTCAGTCCTCCTGCCTCTCTGATGGTTAAGAGATGGTTTTCAGCTGGGAATCAGAGCTGGCATGAACACAGGGCCTTGCCAGTTCTTTCTTTTTACAGAAATCCCACATGGATATTAATATGCAACAGCCTCCCCCAACCTGGTGCCCTACAGTAGTTTAGGACTGCAACTCTCTTTGCGCCTACCCAGCATGGCCAGAGGTCAGGGATGATGGGAGCTGCAATTCAAAACATCTGAAGGGCATCAGGTAAAGGAAAGCTTGCATATGGAAGAGTGGCACTTGGCCTTGATACGATACAATACGATATCTTTATTGTCATTGTCCCATACAGAACAATGAAATTGAAAAATCTACATAAGACATTCAAAATCCCCTAAAATCTCTGAAACCCCATTTTAAAATACAATATACTATAGAGACTCCTTATACTGTGTTTAGAACCAGAATTGCATTTGGGTAGAAACTGTTTCTCAGGCGGCTAGTCCTGGTCTTTATAACCCTGTACCTTCTTCCAGAAGGCAGAAGCTGAAAGAGATCATTTCTGGGGTGCGTACTATCCTGTTCTCTGCAGCTTTCTTATGGCACCTGACAGCATAGATTTGATCTAAGGTGGGAAGAGTGCACCCAATTATTCTCTCTTTACAACCCTCAGAATGTACCCTAACATGGTAACAGTACTTGCCAGAAACTCAGGCTTGGCATACAATTCTGTGATTACTAGAACAGCCTGAAATGGGGACATTTTAAAACCTCTCCTTAGAAATGGGTGGCAAGAAGTATACTCCCTCCCCACCGGTCATACCACCTCCAGGCTAACCAGAAAGCTGAAATTTAATATACACGAAGCCCCCATGTCATACCTACTACCCAAAGTCTGAAAATGGGCCACTTCTTTGTATCCAACACACAAAACACAACACAATAATTTTCTCTCATAAGGGGGTACCAGCCATTGCAGCACCAAGCAAGCCAAGCCCAATATCTCACAAAAGTGTGTGTGTGTAAATCCTGTTCAGGCATGGATTTGTGGGGAGGGGCCAGAAATCATTGGTCTATGCCTGCAGAATGCAAGCTCCATTTGCTAGCATTTGTATAAAACTTGAAGGCTGCTCAAGATAAATTCAAACTGATAGTATTTGGGAAGTCATTGTGGCCTTCCAAGCAGGTAGTGCTTGGAGTCAGGCCCATTGTAGTCACCTGCTCCTGGCTGAAAAGCAACAGCACTGTTCTCTTTCTATCCCACAGCAAGCAGCACAGATGTTTCAGTGACTCTCTTGGGTTCTGCAGGAACAGATAACTCTATTAGCAATGACAACTGAAGGGATTCAGAGAAATGCTGGGCTGGGCTCAGCCCCTTGGGAAAGGGGGTTGAGGGCGGTGGTACCAGGGGAGGTTTGCTTTCAAGGTTTGCCCGACTCCTCTGAAAATAAACTTTCCTTTGCAGACTTCTTAGAAGAACCGGACGGTGATTCAGGTACATCCCTGCAGGATGGGTGCATAAGGGCAGCAGGGCTGATAACTTGTGGGTCCAGCGAGGTCTTCTGTTGGACAGAAATGGAATCTGAAAAGCCACTCAAGTCTGGGTTCAGCCAGGCTTTGCCCACAGCCTGTAGCTGCCTTTGTTTTGTCCTGGCTCAACCACCACCTACCAAGATTTCATTCTGATCCACCCTTCCTCACCTGCCATCTTTTGCCCTCTTGGCCCAAGGTGGGGGGGGGGAGGTGAGCATTTTCAAAATAAACAGCTCAATCCTGGCTGGCTGATCCTATTCAACGTCTGCGCTGCAGCAGCCTATGGATGGGCCAAGACAGCTGATCCAAATCCATTTGGGTTAGCTACTAGGCAAAGAGGCAGAGCCTACCTTGGCCCCAAAATCAGATGTGTGGTGGTAGTGGCTGCCCAGATATGCTGAGAGTGATGCTTAATGATCAGTGCGTCTAATGCTGCTCCTTCCATCTCTCTTTCCAGGCTCCTTGGTAGGTTCATCTGACCCTGGCTTCTTCACCTTCGCCTCCTGGGGTAAGGCCATCTTATTCCCAGCCATGCAGTTTACACCCATGCCTCCCTCATTTTTACATTTAGCATCTTACACCCTTGTTTGTTTCCCCTTGCAGTGGATGGAGACCCTCACTTTGTAGTAAGGTTGCCACATTCACTGGGGAACCTGTGCTTTACTCTGGATGGATGCTCAGGTGATGTCCTGCGCTTGGTGAGCGACCCTGCAACAGGTAAGGGCTGCAGTGCCTTCCTTTCAACGTGGGTTGGGCTTGTTCAGAACCAACCCAGAGGGTTCCAAGAACAGAAGGATAGGTATAGCCAACCTCTTGTTTTCAATAATTTTGGCATTTCAAGCCAGGTATGTGTGCCTGCAAGCATATGCATATCCATCCAACCCGTCTCCATCCAACCTGGACAACTTTTAAAGAATCTGACAGTGCCTCTGAGGATGTGCAAATAATTTATCAAGAGAATCAACTTCTGTTAAAAATGGATCTAGGACTGCAAAGTGCTTTTCACCTCTGATGGGACGCAAGTACAAACAAAAAATGGCAGAGCACACACACACAAAATCTACATATTATAAAAAGGAAAATCTAATTAAAACACTAGATACACAATCTACCACCTTATTTTGTACTCTCAAATTCTAGTAACTGGGCAGGAAGAGAGAATGTTAGCTAGTTGACAAATCCTGAGAGTAAGGAGATATGTTCCTGTTTAGATGCAGTGAAAGCAGTTATACCAACAGGCATGGCTTACCCCAAATAATTCCGGGAACTGTAGTTGTTAACAGTGCTGAGACCTTTCACACTTACAGTCCCCAGCCCCCTTAACAAGCTACAGTTCCTAAGATTATTATGGGGACACTAGGACTGTTAAGAGCATGATAAGAGTGCTTTTGGTGTGGCATGGCTGTGACCAGAAATACGCTTTGGTTTAGTGGGTTGGCTTAGACTTGCAGGCATGGGAACCCTGTGCCCCTCCAGTTGTTGGACTCCAGCTCCTACTGGCACCAGCCAGTCTTACCAGTAGCCAGGGATGGTGGAACCTGCACTGGGGGCCCACAGCTTCCCCACCTCTGGATTAGAGCAGTTGCAGACCAGAACACCTGGGTTCTGTGCCTTCTCCCTCCAGGTGGGAAGTGGGGAAATGGAAAGACTGTTCTTTCATTACAGAGTGCTGCCTTCCTTTGCCCCCAGGGTTGTCTGTCAACGGGCACCTAATGGGGGCCCCTTTCAGGCCAGGCCACGAGGAGCGTCCCCGCACCTACTTTGATGCCATAACCATAGCAGTGGAACACCCTCGAGTTGGCTATGTGGTCAACGTAACACGGAAGGGCGTCACGCTCCATGGTGAAGGTGAGCTGGTGTTGCCCTTTGCCCAGCGGGCTGTAATCCACAAGCCCCAGCTGGCAATTTCTGTGTGGCCTGAAGCCAACGTCACCGTATGGATTGGTCACGAAGTGGAGTTCCTGGTTCTTCTGCATCGCTACAGTCACCCCACGGCCCTGCAGCGGGATCATCTCGGCTTCTATGTGGTGAACAGCAAGGGGCTGTCAGCTTCAGCAAGTGGCTTGCTAGGTGAGAAACTCCTCTTACAAATACAGCTTTTAGGCTGCTAACTAACACCATCCCTCTTGCACAAGCAGTTTGATGCAGGTTGCATCTGTGGCAGGGGCCAGAGAGTGCTAGGGTCGCATTGCCCTAGTCCAGACTGCAATGCAATTATTTAGGAGTGCCCTTACTCTGCCTGCCTATTTGTAAAAACAGCTGAGTGGCAATTGGCAATTTTCATAGGAAAAAACAGCAGGGGGGGCTAATGCCCCCTTCCTCTGTGCTCTGGTCCCACTCTGGGCCTCTCCCATACACAACCTGCCACAGTTGCTGCAAGTTGTAAAAAGGAGAGAGAAGGAAGATCTCAATCATAGGATTCAAAGATGCTTTTACAGTCGGATATAACTTGATCCTGAGTAACTAGAATGCAAGCTCTTTAAATATAGTACCTTTTTGCAATTTTAACTTCAGTATACCCAAAGCAAACTCTCTAACCTTGCTGGGAGTTTTATCCATCTTTTGAAATCTCCTCTCCCTCCTTTCCAATATGATCCCCCAGGGATCAGAGTAGCACCTGATGGGGAACCTGGTGCCCTCCAGCCACCGCTGGATCCTGGATTCCACCTTCCAGCTTCCCTGACCATTGGTCATACTGGCTGAGGCTGATAGGAGCTGGAGTCTGGAGGGCACCAGGCTCCCCCACCCCAAATGTTTTGCCCACTCCACCTTCACTTAGACCAGCAGCCCCTGTCACTTCAGTGTCTACCCTTCAGAAAACCCCAGATTTTTAGGACAGAAGGTATTCCTAAGCAGCAAGTAAAGCTGCAGATGTGTGGGGAACTTTTGTCCCTCCAGCTGTTGCTGAACTTCATCTCCCATCATGGTCGACCATACTGGGGCTGCTGGGAGGTATAGTTCAGCGACAGGAGCTGGAGGGCCAAAGGTTCCCCCCACCTGCTGTAGAAAACGAGATCTGTGCTAGACATGAGCGTGGTAAGGCTAGTTTGACTGGATGCCTCATCAGTCTAATTCCCCACCTGCCTTTTCCTGACCACACACATCATGTGCTCCTGTTTCGCCAATTTGCTCTTCCACAGGCCAGTTTCAGAGGGACACCATCAAGCTCTCCCCAGCCCCCACCGAAGGGGAGCGAGCAGCATGGATGTGGAGGGGCTCTAACAAAGCCCTAGTCACCGAGGTCACCAAAATACTGAAGGATTCATCCTGGAGGGCGCATGAAGCACCATGCTGGCTGCTGAAACGCAAGGATGTGGAGGGGCTGTTGGGGGCTCCCTACAGCTCCTACGTAACCTCCAACCTGCTGGAATTGTGAGCCAGCCATCTTTCACTCAACTGGGGTAGCAAGCGACAAAAGTCCAGGACTTTCCCAATTCCCAACCTCGCCCCCCCCCCCAATCCTTACGTGACAGGGATGGTGTGGAACAGGAAGGAAAGCCTGTTGTCTCCCTCCCAGGACCTTTGCAGTAGATTCTGGGGGATGGAGGCAGGATAGTTTTTTCGTTGTTTTTTTTTAATGTCTCTCACAGTGCAGACATGTTTAAAATTATGCCCTCATTACACTGTTTTATTAACGTCATATAGAAAAGGACAGTGGATTTTTCACAAAGGTGTCTCCTCATCAGTTTGTGCAGGAAATCTTGAATGGGTAACTCATTCCACAGGAAAGGCTGTGCAAATTTTCAACATCATCATCCTTGATGCTAGGAGGATATTCACTTTTTCTCTTCCCTCCTCCGGCAATCTTTCCAGCAGATATTTGGCCCTCCAAAACCCTGAACTGTTAAAAACAGCAACACAGTCAAAGGTAGATTTAGCGGCAGACTGAAGCCTGCCCTACTTGGCCTATGAAGAATAAGGGCTGCCTGTCCCTTTTGCAATAGTTGCCTATTCCAGCAAATGCACTGTGGCCTCTGCTCTTTTCAACACTAGCACACTGTTGGAATAGATCTGCAGGAGAGCCACTTACCAGTGGTGGGTTCAGAAACCTTGATGGTTTCATTGGTGCAAAGTGGAGACAAACCAGCTAGCAGATATGCAGAATTCTGCTTTGTGCTTAATGCAGTTATTTAAAAATCCTGCAAAGAACCATCCCTTTTCTTTGGAGCATTTTGGCCAGAAGTGTGACACCATTAAGTCTTGAGAACTGATCTGTGAAAAGGAGAGTTCAGTTCCAGGATGAAGATGAGGAGTCAAATCTGGGAACAACCCAGCCAAGATGCAATCCATTCAGAGCCGCAGAACAGCCGAGGAGAGCAACCCATTCAGGACACCCTCCTCTGCTGATGGAGAATGGGTATCAGGTTGTTCAATAGTTAACAGGAAAGGAGGTGCTGCTTACTGTTTTAGGGTGGCCCTTCTCACCCCTGTACCTTGGAAGCTACAAGTCAGGGAGCCCACTAGGCTTTGCCAATTTATTCTGCATTTTATTCCCTTAAATGGCATGTCAATCCCTCTGCTAGCTATGATGAGCCCCACTTCTGTACCAACTTTCCCTCTGCACTAAAGGGCCAAACCAGAAGCAAACAAGGCTGCGGTGGGGCCAGTAGAGCAGCAGAACCAAGAAAATGGATGTGAGGGATTTAAAGTGCATCATCCTGGTCCCTGCACAGGAATGGCTAGAAGGCCTCTTCCATTCTCGGCCCCATAAAGTTTCTGATTAGACCCCACCAATGTGATAGCACAGACAACAGCAAACAGGCAACCCCCCCTCCCAATCTCTCTAGGAGCCCAATGTCTCCCAGTGATGCTGTTACATTACATACATTCATTTTTATTTATTGGCTTTATGTTCAGTAAGGCTGCCCCTGAATATTGCAGCCAAGAGCCTCTTTCCCAGAAGTTTGAGACCAGCTCTGGCAAGACAACATTCTCTTTTCATGTGTTAAATTGTATTTTACAATTCATACAATAAAACGTAAATGACTGTTGAGGGATAGTTGAATGGTACCCCGAGTCTGGACTACTGCCTGGCAGGAAGTAAGACTGCACCTGTAGCAAGCCACTTGCAAAGGTCTATGTTACTCACTGCATACCCCTCAAAAATACAACATCGAATGCAAAAGGATCAGCCTGCTGCTTCTACGCAAAAGGGACAAGAGGCAAACCAGTATAGTGTGCACCCGATACAGATGATGTTATTCACCACCTGCACTGTTATAATCTACTTAAGCAGAAAAAGGATTTTAGCTGCTGCTTTCATGAATTTCAAATATGGCTGAACTGAATATATGGCTGGTTTGATTTCAGGTGGAAGCTAGTGATATTGGTGGGACAGAAAACACCTAGATTGTGAGGGAATTCAGCTGCTAAAAATATTGTTTAATGGGATGGTTTTGCATGCTGCTACTTCCTTCTTGAATTAGTTATAAGGGTGAACCCATCACATACTGAACAGGACAGCATCACTAGACTAGGCCTGATGTCATAGTGTCACCGGCCACAATCTGATCAGGCTGCTTGATAATGCAACTCGGGGCACTTGAAAAATGTCTTTCTTCTTCTTCCAAGATATGTAAAAAAAGAACTGCTGAAAAGGGAGATATTTTGAAGACACTGTTGAAAATGTTCACAAAAGAAATGGGGAGCAATTTCACATTAGCCCCAATATTAAAGCCACCCAGCTGAAAATAATGTGCACAGGTGCCCTTCAAAACTGGCATGCCATCTATGCTTTGGAAGTGGTATCTCAACCTGAGTACTGTGTGAGATGCAGCCCTAAGTTTACACTAAAAGCCCAACTTCTTCAGACTTTGTTGGAGAGAGGGGAGCTCCCAGCAACCCACATGAAGGCGTTCGTTCCTGGAAAAAAAATCAGAAAAATGTGCCCCATATACGAGCCATGCTAAACCATCAAAGGTTTTATTCTAACCTTGAATATATATAAAAAAAAGTTTCAGCCTCGTTTGATTTTTTTTTTAAAACACACATTTCTAGAGAGATGCCTAAAAAATAGAATTCAAACATTTACACAAAGCCTGCTGGAGTCTGGCATAAAAATATGGTACACAGCCATATAAACTGAGCCGTGCAGCTGGGTACAAATGTCTTTTTAAAGTCCTTGCTTAGGGGGCATGGTGCCCTCCCTGCCGCTGTGGGGGTCGGAAGTGGGGGGAGTGGAAGGGAGACTGCTTCATGCGAAGAATGTAAAAACAGACCCAGAAAAGTGGGGTGTGGAAGGGGAATCAACGATAGAAGAGATTTGCAGTAGGAAGAACTGTGAAGCCTTACTGGAGACCCTCATGTCATAAAGAAAACCTACCAGATCCATTACAGGGGAGATACTCTGAGCTCCCCACCAGAGGAACCCCACTGGATGTAGCTGGCACTGGCCTGTATCACTTCTGACAAGTGGGGGAAGGGTTTTGTGTGCTAGATTAAAAACAAAGCAGCAACAACAGTAAAACAACAGAACCCCCTTCACATAGATAACTGAGCAAGTCAGGGGAAGACACTAGTTTAGCCTTCCCCCAAAATGCTAATCTTGAATGTGCAGGGAGTTTATGATCTGGAAGGACATGAAAAACAACAACACCTGACTCCCACTCACACAATGAATGTGACTTTACCAATGGCAGGTTTTGTGTGAATAAGCCATGATGGCGACTCTCTTGCTGCAGCTGGCTGGGTTTTTTGGAAATCCAATTATATCCAGCCTGCCCTCTCCTCAAACCCAAGTTCTTGAGAAGCAGCGCAGGGGAAAATACCTTTGCATTTCCCCAGAGAGCTGTCCCTGTCCTGCTTTCTCGGGAGTTTGCCGAGTGGCGGGTGATGCTCTGGAGCACAAAGTGCCCCCCTCAAGGTGTGTCTGAAAGGGGGTCAGACTTCTAGAAGACTGGGAAAGGAGGAGGGTTATCTGCTTTAAGTGAGGACAATAAGCAGTTGCTTCCCTCTTTTTTTTGTAGTGGGGGGGTGTGAGGAAGACTGTTAAAAAAAAAGAAAATTAAAAGCACTGTGTGCCAGGATCTGTGTACAGCAATGAAAATGCCAAAGGTCACTGGGAAGAAATGTCTAACCAATATCCTTGTGTGCAATATGGCAGTGGGAGGGGGAGAATTCTACAGAGGTATAAGCCCCAAAATAGACAGAAAAGGAAGTGCAGCGGGTCGAGGTAGGGATGGAGAGTCTGTGGGCGTGATGAAGCCCCTCTGCGCCTCTGGCGGTGTCTGTCTCTTCAGGGGAAGGAAGCGTGGTTCAGCTCAACATCAGATTGGCGGCTGCCAGTCTAGCCCCATGCTTCCAGTGGCAGGAGCAGCTCAGTCTTGGCCCTGATCCACATGAGGGAGAGGTAGCACGGGGGGACTCATCCACACCCCATTGTCCCGGCAGCTCTCCTGAGGACATGAAGGCAGTGTCTCTGGGCCTCATCCGTGCCTCACTCGTCCGCTGGTGCCCAAGGGGCGTGAGGTCTGGAGCCAGTGCGAGGGTGGCACTCAGAGCAGCAGCTTGCCGTTACGGTGGATCTTCAGGATGCGTCCCAGCCGCTGCTTGGCTGTCGCTAAGCCCTTCTTGGGCCGTTTCCCTGAGAGGGGGGCAAATGGTTGAGTCAGGGATGAGGACAGCCAGAGGTCAACTTATCCAAACAAGATACACAACTTCTGTCTACTCTCCTGGTATGCCCCACGGAGGACCTTAAGGTTCACAAATAGCAACATCCTAGAGGTCCCGGGCCCTAAGGAAGTCAGACTAGCCTCAACCAGAGCCAGGGCCTTTTCAACACTGGCTCCGGCCTGGTGGAACGCTCTGTCTCATGAGACCAGGGCCCTGTGGGATCTGGTTTCTTTCCGCAGGGCCTGTAAGACAGAGTTCTTCAGCCTGGCCTTCGGCTTGGAATCAGTTTGATTCCCTCCCCCTCTTTGCTTTTTCCTTTCTCCTCCTGTGATGGAACTCCTATTTGGGGACTTCCCTGGCTTTTTTCTGGCCCATGTAGGACCAGTCTGGAAAGTTAGCCTTGGTGAAGTCTTGACGTTTTCATACCCAAAAAGTTTTTGATTTGAGTTTCCATTGAAATGAGGCTGTATTTTAATGTTTTAATGTTGTATTTTAATCTTGTTTTTAAGTTGTATTTCAATCAATTTGCTTTTATATCGGGTGTTAGCTGCCCTGAGCCCGGTCTTGGCTGTGGAGGGCGTGGTATAAATAAAAGTTATTATTATTATTATTATTATTATTATTATTATTATTATTATTATTGAAGTCCCATGGTGTCATGGCCCAAGAACCAGCCCAAGACACCTTGATGCCAGAGAAGGAAAAATCTTTCCCACTTGCTCATTGACACAGAAAGCAATCCAGTGGGATGGTGTTCAGGCAAGGACTGCTCTGGACTAAATGATTTTGGATTCCTAGAACAACCCCAGATCCTCCTCTAATCTGTGCCAACAGCACCAGCCTCCCAAAGTCCACACACTCCAGCTTACCTTGCGCTGCCTGAGGACCTGGGGAGCCAGCCGAGGGGCGCCGCTGGGACAAGAAGACGCCAGGTGCCATGGGCGTGGAGCTGCGGTTCACCTGGGCCATGCCAAAGACGTTGGGCCGGGCGGTGTACTCGTGGTCCACCAGGCTGCCAGCAAACTGCTCCTGCTTGGGTTCTGGGGTGGGAGGAGTGGGCGCCAGAGTCGCTGCTCCAGGGTCCGGATCCTGCTGTGGCAGAGGCAGGTCTGGTTCCATTTCGGCTTCCAATGGTTCTGGGTCTGGTTCTGGTTCTGGCTCCGGCTCCGGTTCCGGGCTGGGTGGCTTGGGAGAGGGCAGCTTCTTTTTTACGAGTTTCCGTCGCTGCAACTTCTGGTGTTCCTTAAGACAGAGAGAAAGCAAAGAAGGAATTCCTTATTTAGAGCTCTAGTTGTGATCATACCATCTTCAACAATAATTAAACATACTTTTACATCTTACTCAATTTTTTTGACTTCCATCAGTCCTGTCTGAATATTTTCCAGTCTAATCTCTTAGTATGCATTTCTTATTTTCCCTATTACATTTCAAACTCATAACCAATATCTCATCTTTTTCTACTTTGTAACACTTCATATATTTCTCCTTACAAAACTTCTTGTAGTCCTACTAGCGTAATTTGTTGATTACAATTGCTCTTCAGATAATTCATATACTTCTTCCAATCTTCTGTAAATCTCTGGATCATGGCCAGCCTTTCGCAGGGCGCAGGAGGTTGCCACCGGATGATGCCATCCTGATGTTGCTGGACTACAATGCCCATCATCCCTGACCACTGACTAAGCTGGCTGGGGCTGATGGGACATATGTTGGCTTCTCCCTGGGATGGGAGCTCCAGGGCAGAGAATTCATAGCCCATCCCTGCTTTGGGTCACTAAAGTTATCTGTTAGCAGTGGCTGGGGATAATTCCAAAAATGGATTATTTTAAAGGGTTACACAAAAGTTATTTCTTTGGCCACAAACCCCACGAAGAATACTGAAATCTCTGTGAAATCTAATCCAAACACAAAGTACTTGAATAGGTGTAGCTCATGCAGATTTATTAGTCGCAACGTTGCTTTAAGAACCACTGACGAAAAGGCAATTAATGAATAAGTTAGCACACTGATCCCCTAACGATGAAGGTCAGAAATATTCTACCAAACTCCAGCCCTACCCTGCCTGAAACATCCTGAGGCCTCTGAGTTCGTGAAGCAAAAGCCTCTCCGATGTCTTCAAAGACATCCCAGCATCTCTGTCCCTTCTTCCCACCTCCAAAGCAAGTTCCTGCCACTTACCTGCTGAGCCAGTTTAGCTGCCGCAGCCGCCAAACCTGTCTCGACAGATGCCACTCTGGTGCCCTCACGCACGGGGCGGTCTTGCTTGGGCAGTGTTGGGGTGACCCGGGCTGCAAGGAGGAAAAGAAATGTTGTTTGTGTTCCTGATGGTATTCTGGACCTTGGGCTTAAAGGAAGAACAACACCCTCATCCTGTGCCAACTAAGAGATATTTCAAAGGAGGAAAGAAAATCACTGCTCCTGCTCCAAGTGGGAGCATGGAGAGGGACCCACAGGAATGGAAAATGCTACACAAACAGCACAACTTGCGGTGCTGCCCCACAAGCAAGAACGCCCCCTAGGCCGGACTACTGGTAGATCGTGGGGTGTTCCTGGAAGATCCTGGTAGATCTCTGGCCCCGCAGTCATCTCCTCCCTCCCTCACTCCCAGAAAAGCTCAACAACTTTAGTCCATCCAACAATGATGGGTAGATCACTGCGAGTTTTTTTATACTGTGAGTAGGATCACAGTCTATTGGGAGTTGGACATCCCTGTCCTAGGCCTTCTAGGAGATGCAGCTTTCAATCCAGGAGGAGCCACACCCAGAAATGGCAGGTATATGCACATATGAGCAGAGGAAAGAGAAGGGAACAGCACACACTGTGAATGGAGGAGGGTGCCCTTCACTCAGGGTGCATTTCAGAGCCATGAAGTACAGCCCTCTCAACACTGCTTAACAGGCTGTTTCTTTTTTAAAAAAACCCAAAACTTTTCTTTCTAAATCTAAAAGAAAAAGCCCTTCTTCCCTTCCATATAGCAAAGGGTGTGTTTTTTTTGTCTTCACCGAAACAGTCTCCCCAAACCAAATTGCTTCAGGTAAGTTAAACAATCCTGAGAGGCCAGTCTCATTTGCGCTCCATGATGCTGCAGAATTGCAGAACGGGCTGCATTACTCAGCACAGATTTTTGTTGAAGAGCAGAGAACACAAAATCTAGACCTCGAGGGTTCCCATCCTTTACACAAATAAAAGCTGGATTCTGCAACTTGCAAAGCATACATAGCAAGCAAACGGCACACCGGCAACAAACCTGCACAATTTATTGGGCTAGTGATGTTCATGGGGAAGGTCAAGGCCCAATGTGGGAGACCGAACGCCCGTCCCCAAATGCGAAAAACTTATTCATCAAATCCTCTCATCTCCACAGGCATTTCAGCCACCCACTTTCAAACATATCTCTGGATCCACAAAGGCTAGAAGCTTGTTTAGCAACGACATTATGAAGCAAATAAACTCAGGAGATTGAATTTGGTGCTCTTTCTGCCTCACGTTAATGCACCCGTCCCAGTGACAGGAGATGGGTTCTTACCCTTGGGGCTCCAAGGTGCATCGTCTGTGCATTTCTTCTTCTTTGGTAGAGACTTCAAGGCTGGGTCATCTTCGTCCGATTCCAAGGAAGGGTAAACTACGGAAAGAGGGAATCAGGCAGGACCGAGTTCTATACAGGGACTTCAGTTACAAAAAACTGGTAAGCAGCGTTTAGCCCACATCTTCACAATCAGACCAAACAACATTTAAAAAACAAAATGCTGGAATTGCTGAGTGGCGTTAAACTGTGAGATTGCTACCACCTAAATCTTCTACAGGAATTGTCTGAAATTCACAAAAACAGAGACAGGGAAGGTCCAATCCAGCTCTCCAGCAGCGCAAGGGTGGGGAAGAGCCAAACCAGAGAAAGGTGTCACAGTGGGGAATTTCAGATGACTCGGTGCTGCTAGGACAATCTATTCTTGCCCTCTCTCACTCTCTCTGCCCCTCGCCCCATAGGGAGAAGGGGCACAGGGCATGCAGCCACTGAGCTTGGGCACCTCAGCCCGGCCCCATGTTAGCTGCCAGCCTTGGGGTAGTGGTGGCACAAACAGGGAGACAGCAGCAGGCAGCGTTATCGCCCTTTGGCCCCTGCTCTGGGGGAAAGTGCTGCTTACCCAGACAAAGGCCAAATTATAGTGAACAGACCAAAGCCGCGTGACACTTCAGCAGTCACCTGGGAACCTTTTGCACCTTTTGGAGACCAAGCGCAATATAAGCCTCCTTTAGAGTGTAAGGATCCAGCCTGATTATGGGTCTACAGATTGGCTGCTTCCTTTAAAGCAGGGCTGGTGAAACCCAGTGGCCCTCCAGATGTGGCTGAACTCCAACTCCCATCAGCCCCAGCCAGGAGGGCCAGTGGTCAGGGTGATGGGAGCTGTAGTCCTGCAATCCCTGGAGGGTCCCAGCCCTTGTCTGGACTTCATTCTCTCTCCCCCTTTCCCTGCCACTCTCCCCCCGCTCTGTTACTGCAGAGCAAAGCCCCTCTTCTCAGACAGGGCATCCTTACTGTACTCGGCATCTTTGAAGCAGGCGCCCAGGCTCTCTTGCTCGTCCATGCTGGCCTCTTCCTCGCTGTCGGTGCTGTGATGGGCCGGGCGCTTGATGGGCCTCTTTCCTGAGCGCTGAGTGCCGGAGGCTCCCGCAGAGCCGCGTTCGTGCCCCGCTGTCAACCAGGCTTGCAAGCTGGAGGCCCCTGGCGAGGACGAGGACGACTGGAGGTTGGCCATGCACAGCATGCCCTGGATGGCTTCCTGAGTGCTGGGGGAGGCAGGTGCATCACTGCGGGAGGGGGGGGGAACACAAAAGAGGCACACGGCATCAGCCACAACAACCCACATCGCACTGCCGACCCACCCCCGACTTGGCAGCAAAGCTGAGCATCCACAAGCAGGAGCTCAAGCATAATCCATGTATATTTAGACAAAATAAGTAAAGCTATGCCCCAAGAAAAGCTGTAGAAATCCAGCAAACAGGCATCATTTCTCTTATTTTGAGAAATGTATTGTGCACTTTGTATGTACGGCGGATGCTTAGGTTGCGAACGTGATCCATGCAGGATGTACGTTCGCAACCCGTGTCTGCACACGCAGGTTGCGATTCAGCCCTTCTGCGCATGCGCAAAGCACAATTTAGCACTTGTGCACATGCACGACTGCCGAAACCCAGAAGCAACCCATTCTGGTACTTCCCGGTTTCGGTGGTCCGCAACTGGAAAAAACACAACCTGAAGCAGTTGTAACCCGAGGTATGACTGTATTTGCCAAATTTATTCTGGGTTTTTCTAGCTTTGGGGGGGAGCAGCAGCTATGAATTTCTGCAGGGCCCCTGGACAGCTGGAAATCATATTCAGCTCCCGCCACCCCCAACTTGTGAGATGGGAGGCAGGAGGCATCACCCACATTCCCTCAAGCACCCCTTTGCCTCCATGAAGGGAGAGGACTGAAATTTCATTTTTTTAAAAAGAAAACCGTATTAAATTATTTTAAAGATGATTTATTTTTATTTTAAATTGCACTGTTTCAAAAAAAATTCAACCTTTTAGTGTGGCAGCACCTACACTTTGGAACTCCCTGCCTAGGGACACCAGACAGGTGCCTTGTCTGTATCCTTTTCAGCACCTGCTAAAAACATTTCTGTTTAGGAAAGCCCATCCAGGTGTGTAAGTCTTGACATGTTTTAAGCTCTTTTACAGTTAATCTTAATTATTTTTGAATGCTCTTAATGGTTTTAAACTTTTTTATGGATAATCTTAATATTTCTTGTAAACTGACTATACTAAAGCAGTCTATGTATTTTGTTAAATAATTAAAAAATGTTGATGTTTGCTGCCCTGGGCTCCTTTGGAAGGAGGGAGGGAATAAAAATGTATTACATGAATAAAATGAAATAAAAAGAGGAAATTTTCTTCTGGACCAATGCTACACTCTGAGTTTCTTTGGACCCGCAGAATACATACACAGCTCTTACTGGAGAAAGAGGGAGCTGGATGAAAGGGGACCCCAGCGCTAGAGGTGCTTGTTTGCATTTCTTAGTACAGAAAATATTGATCTGATGTGTAGAGATCTTTCCTATTCTAGTTAATTCAAGAGGGTTCTGGAAGCTTCTCTGTGTGAAAGAAACAAGCAGAAGGTTCATGATGTTTGTGTTATTCCTTCAGAGAAGCTGAGTACAGCTGGCTTAAACTGGTTCTATTATCTCTTTCTGACAAGGTCATGCTGACTATAATAATAAGGCCAGAGGAGCCTGGCTCTCTCTTTCTTTCTCTTTTCCTTTCTGGCGTGGTGTTCTGGACACAGTACGCTTAGTGTTAAGGTTCAGACTTATTATAAGTTACTGTAAATTTAAGTTAAGTCTGCTGCAACTGGATTCCTTATGAACAGTGGCAACCCTGAATGTATTGGATTTGTGACCAAGATGCTCATTTGCCTTCAGTAGCAGTAAAGCTCTGCTGGATGAAACGCAATTGCCTCTGGTCTATTTTTGAGGGAATTCTGCAATGTTTTTACTCTGCTAACTATCAATACTGAGTAGAAATCCATGACAAGAGAAAGTGGGAGAAGGACATAAAAGAGGCTGCTGGGTCCAGGCCAAGGAGCCATCTACTCTGGCTTCCTGTTCCCACAGTGGCCAACCAGATGCCCGTGGGAAACCAGCGAGCAGAACATGAGCATAAGAGCCCCCTCCCCCCGGCCCCCTGTGGTTTCCAGCAACTGGTATTCAGAAGCATTGCTGCAGAGATAAGAGCACAGTCATTCTGGCTAGGAGCCATCAATGACCCTCTTCTGTTCCTCCTCCTCCTCCTCCTCCTCCTCCTCCTCCATGAATTTGTTTAATCCTCTTTTAAAGCCATCCAAGTTGGTGCCCATGACTGCCTTTCTGCTGCATGAAGAAGCCTGTTATATGCTCTCCAGTAGAGGGAGAGCATGGCCATACTGGCATTGTGATCAGACACAGGGAAACCAATACAGTGGTACCTCGGGTTAAGAACTTAATTCGTTCTGGAGGTCCGTTCTTAACCTGAAACTGTTCTTAACCTGAAGCACCACTTTAGCTAATGGGGCCTCCCACTGCTGCTGCGCCACCACCACACGATTTCTGTTCTCATCCTGAAGCAAAGTTCTTAACCCAAGGTACTATTTCTGGGTTAGCAGAGTCTGTAACCTGAAGCGCCTGTAACCCAAGGTACCACTGTACTGAGCAGGAAGGACCTAGGTGTGAAAGTGATGGGTGGACAGGTTCCCTATCCTATACGCCTGGTCCCACACATGGCAGTTACAACATGAAACTGGAGGTTTGGAAGTGGTGCCCCTCTAGCTTTTCCTCCTCTGCCTCTTCCTCTCCTTGGTGACTGACTTCCTGCCTCCCACATTTGAGAGCAGGTCTTTCTCAGCCTGGCACCCTCCAGGTGCCTCCAACAAGAACTCCCATCAGCCTTTGCCAGCACAGCCATTTTGGCAAAGTGGAGGGGACAGGACACCCCAAGGGGGCTGCTTGGGTGACGCATGTACGCAAGACAACATCTCAGTTTTGAAGAGGGTAGACTGCGGAGAAGAAATGCACTCTCAGATGTGGGGCTCCTTTTTCAGCCCATGGGTGACAGTTCCTTCTAGGCAGCCAGCCAGGGTCCTTGTGCCAGTATGTGAACAGTATGGCTGGGGGGGGGGGTGGCCAGGCAGAGAGCGGCCTGGAGGGTCCCCACCTAAAAGGAAGGGAGAAAGCGCCTCTTTCTTTTGCTCTTATAAGAAGAGAGCCCCCTCCAGCACTTCTGGACAAACCATCTGTTGCAGAGAAGGGAAGAGTGCCCCAGAGGCCCCAAGAGCAGCAGCAGTACCTGAGGCCCATCAGTGGCTGCTTCTCACCTGAGCTCATCATAGTCTGCACCGCCCACCTGCCGGCTGGCCTTGAGCAAGTCCAGGATCCCGGCGGCGCTGCTGCTGCCCTCCAGCTGGTCATCGCCAGAGGCGTCTTCCTCCTCTTCTGTGGTGTAGTCCTCCTGAGAATAGAACAAATTTCAGAGAGCTTTGGTTGGCAATTTGCCTATTAAGTTTCTATCCTGCTTCTCTGTGCACTGTGTCCAAGAGCAGCAGAGGCAGAGCCCTCTTCCCACCCTCCTTAAGAGGAACCTGAGCAGTCAGGCTGCAAGAGTGGAGGAAATATTCACACAAGCGCACAGGAACTGGTCTGCATCCCACAAAACCTAGTAAAGGGAGCAGTGGCTTGTTCCCCTGAGGTTGAAGACCAGTGTTCAGGGACAGAGAAGGAGCCTCAGGAGAACTCATGGTTCTTCTGCTGCTCGTCGCTATTGGAGGAGGAAAATGATTCAGAAAGAGAGGGCGACTGATGCCTGTCCCAGAGCACCAGTCTTCAGAAAAGGGAAGTGGCCACGTTTCAGACTAAGCTTCTTCTCTCCACTTAGGAGGTACAAAAAGAAAGGTTATTAAAAACACACACTTTGCACACTTCCCCACTGATCTAGTCATTCTTTTTACTTTAGGCAGCTTGGAACAATAATAAAGGCACATTTCAAAAAACAATAAAAGCACATTTTTAATGTTTGATGTCTTCCTGTGTTTTAATTTGTTGGAAGTTGCCCAGAGTGGCTGGGCGAACCCAGTCAGATGGGTGGCATAAACAAACAAAACTACTACTTCTTCTTCTTCTTCTTCTTCTTCTTCTTCTTCTTCTTATTATTATTATTATTATTATTATTATTATTATTAAATGAAAACAAGAGCAAATGTGTTAATCTTGCTGTGGCCTGCCCCCTTCAACTCCAGAAAAATCCCTGAAATGGCCATCCTTACCTGAATTGCTAATGATTAAGTGGCATAAGAATGCCTTAAAATAAACAAACAAACTTACTGCTTACTTCCCTGAAGTAAGGCCATGAGGAGGCCATGACCCTCCAGATGTCAGGCTCAAATTTCCAGGGAGATCGTAACTTAAATGAAGCCTCATTTCTGCTATCAAGCTCCCGGCAGCACAACGTTCCTGAAGTCCCGAGCCCAACTTACCTCAATGTCGAACTCTACTTCCCCTGGCTCTCGCACTCTGTTTGGGTCGGAGCAGGGCTTGGCTCGTGGCAACTTCCGGGGAAATTCTTGAAGCAAAAGACAGCAAATGTTAAATTAACTGTTGGACACTAAGGAGTAGGGATTAGGGGCTGTGACAGAAGCATACCAGCATCTCCAAGGGAAGGGGCTTCTATTGCATAGACCCATCAGATGATTGCAGTGCAACACCTGTGATCTGGGAGGGGGCAAGGACCAAGCATGCACAGGATCGGGCTGCCAGTTTGTCATTTAGCCAGGCAGAGACTTTGGAAATTCCACAATATTGCTGCTAATAATGCCTGAAGCAGGAGTTGGGCGGGAAGGGGGGGTGAGGTGTAGCCGCTTTGGAAGATGAATATGACATAGAGGAGGGCAGAGCTTGTTCAAACAAGCCACTGAAGATGAGTGACAGGAAAAGTTCCTTGAAAGCAGGAAGCAGAGAAGGGCAAACTCTATAGAGTTGTGCACATATACTGCAATTCCACAGAAACACAAAAAAAATCAAGAATGTGAAATGCTCCCAATTCTTTAAACTTTAATGTTAATTTTGTTGCTTAAAAGCAAGCTCCTAGACCTTATACTCATGCCTGCCAATAAATGCTTGTAACTGTGTACAAAAGTGCCTGTTAAATCTCATATGCTTTTTGACGAGCGGTCAAGATGGACCTCTTGTTTTCCCTCCTCCTGCAAGGCTCACTTGTGCTGCTGCTTTGCTAAGCTGATCATTGTTGCTTTTGCAGACTTTTTATTTTAACTGTGATGTTTTTCTAACCCACCCGGGACCATTTGGTGAAGGGCGGGCTATAGCGCCAACAGAATTAAATGTGCGCTTTCCCAACCCGAGAGAGACGTGACAGGCAGAGAGACAGAAGTGGGGGGGGGGGATGCGACATACTGGGCAGCCTCTTGTGCAGCACCAAGCTCCTCCTCTCCCTGCGCGGTGTCTCGTCAATCTGCAGGTCCTCCTCAGAGTCCATATCGGGAGCTTCAGCATCCGATGGGCTGCGGGGAACTTGTGCCAGTGCCCCTTTATGGCTCCGGCTGCGTTCAGAGGCCTTGATTTTCCTGTTAGGAGAAAACATTATGACTGGTCAGGCACGTGCCTCTCATGGCCCCGATCCAACAGCTGCTGTATACAGCTTGGTACTGTTTTGGGTGCCCCATACCATTTTCTCTGTACAAATATCTGTACATCACGAAAATCTGCCTTTACACTTGATTGTTGGCTCGGCCCTAATGGAGGAGCCATGTAGGAGGGGAAAGAACACTGGAATGTATCCAATGTTAGCTGTGTCCATCATTATCAATGGTCTACCCTGAGTCAAATTCAGCTGGATACAACTCCATTCTTATTTCCCACCCCAGTGGCACCACTCCTTGGGGGATGGAAAATGCTGATTTGGGAAAGAATCACATCGTTCCTGCCACCAAAAGCTGGAAGACCTAAGTTGAAATTCCCACAGAGCCATTGAGCTCTCTGGGCAGCCTTGAGCCTCTCACAGCCTCCACCTCACAGGGTAAAAATGGTGAAGGAGAAAAAGCAGGTCCGCTACTCTGGGCTACTTGGAGGAAATAATGGGCTAGATTCATCCCTATGGATGGTAGTGTAGTGAGGTGGGACCTGGTCCCAGGAAACTCCCCTGCTCTGCCACTGGTCAGCTATTTAAAGGGGGGGCACATATTATTTTGAAGTGGGCAAGGGCAAAAAAAGGGAAGGCAGCGTTGTCTCTGCCCACTGGCTCACTTCCATGTTAGCCAAGGCAAAGGTAAAGATAGCTGTTTCTCTCCTACAGTGGGAACAGCAACAGCAGCAAGGAGGGCTAAATTGTGGCCCTCAAGATGTTGCTGGCCTCCATCTCCCAACAGCGTCAGCCAGAAGAACAGCGGCAGGGATTGTGGAAGCTGCAGTTCCACAACTTAGGGAGACCACCAGGTTCAAACCCCAACCCACCCACCTAATTCTAAAAACTTGGGCAGAGCTGCTTCCTTGCAGTGTTTTCCATCTCCTCATACCCTGTCTTGGCAGCGGGGGCTTGAGGTGAAAAGGATCTAGGAGTCTTGGTTGACCACAAACTAGACATGAGCCAACAGTGTGACGCGGCAGCTAAAAAAGCCAATGCAATTCTGGGCTGCATCAATAGGAGTATAGCATCTAGATCAAGGGAAGTAATAGTGCCACTGTATTCTGCTCTGGTCAGACCTCACCTGGAGTACTGTGTCCAGTTCTGGGCACCACAGTTCAAGAAGGACACTGACAAACTGGAACGTGTCCAGAGGAGGGCAACCAAAATGGTCAAAGGCCTGGAAACGATGCCTTATGAGGAACGGCTAAGGGAGCTGGGCATGTTTAGCCTGGAGAAGAGGAGGTTAAGGGGTGATATGATAGCCATGTTCAAATATATAAAAGGATGTCATATAGAGGAGGGAGAAAGGTTGTTTTCTGCTGCTCCAGAGAAGCGGACACGGAGCAATGGATCCAAACTACAAGAAAGAAGATTCCACCTAAACATTAGGAAGAACTTCCTGACAGTAAGAGCTGTTCGACAGTGGAATTTGCTGCCAAGGAGTGTGGTGGAGTCTCCTTCTTTGGAGGTCTTTAAGCAGAGGCTTGACAACCATATGTCAGGAGTGCTGTGATGGTGTTTCCTGCTTGGCAGGGGGTTGGACTCGATGGCCCTTGTGGTCTCTTCCAACTCTATGATTCTATGATGATTCTATGGTGTATTACGTGGGAAAGTCCCACAGCTGCTGCCATAACTCCTTTTGATGCCTTTGCTTGTGCCTCAGCCTGAGAAGCGGTGGGTGTAGGCCAGGGGGTCAGCAAACTTTTTCAGCAGGGGGCCGCTCCCCTGTCCCTCAGACCTTGTGGGGGGCTGGACTATATTTTTTTGGAGGGGGAATGAACGAATTCCTATACCCCATAAATAACCCAAAGATACATTTTAAATCAAAGGGCACATTCTACTCATGTAAAAACACGCTGATTCCCAGACCATCCGTGGGCCGGACTGAGAAGGCGATTGGGCTGGATCTGGCCCCTGGGCCTTAGTTTGCCTACCCATGGTGTAGGCACAGTTCTTGAAATCCAGGGCTATGGAAGGGTGGCGGATTTGGCCCTCTCAAGCTTCTAATTGACAATCTCTGAGGTAACCCCTAGGCAGCGGTGCAGGTGACAGGCCAGTATTGCTGGAACTTCACCAGCTCAGCTCTCCGTTCTGTCTCGCTTTCCCATCCCGCCCGGCCCCTCTTGCACATCATAACGCAGGCACAGAAAAGCGAACCTGGCGCCCCGGCCGTTGGCGACCATCATGGGCAGCTCCTCCTCCGTCAGGTCGGGTTCCCCATCTGTGTCTTCCAGGCTGGAACTTGGCAGGTCAAACTGGAAATGAAAAGGTGGGTGGACTACAGGAGGCCAGAAGGGGGTGGTGCTATACTCTAATCAGAAAGCGAGTTCAAAGCTTCAGGAGACAGGTACCCCAAGTCTTTCTCCCTCTTTCCCCCAATCCATCTGGACTCAAAACTCGCCTTCTGGAGAACCCCACTGCGCAGCCCCCTCTGAATATGCGCAGCACAGTCACAATGGCAGCTCACCTCCTCCTGGCCAGGACTCTCTGCCTTCAGGGCCTGCTGCTTGTATTTGTCCAGTAGCTCCTGCTCCAAGGCTTTGACCGAGGCAACGTACTTCCGGCTGGCCTTCTGCTGGCTCAGCTCCTTGGGGCTCTGGTCCCCCCTTTTGGTGGCTGCACCAGGCTGGGTACCCCTCTGCAATCCAAATGGGCTGCCTGTCTTCCCAATGTTCTGCTGGAATATATCCTGGAAGAGCGTGAGCATCAGAACCCAAAGGAGACATCGCTCCCGCTCCCCCCCAGCCCTTAACGTAGACCTGATGCTATGAAATGCTGCTGGGCTGGGCCCTGCCTTCTGCTGTGCTTCACAAACGAAGAGGGAGGCATTTTTCAGTCGGAAAAACCTGTCTGGTATCCCCCCAGGACAGAAAGACCAAGCTTGCAAGTCCTCTGTGCATGTGTTTGGGCTGCCAGAATATATGCTTTTCTCTACGGTGTGGTATAAACAGCCAGGCTACAGTCTCTGCCATGGCTGCTCTGAGCACACCGCGAACATGATCCAGCAAGCTGTGGAATTACTGGCCAAAGAGCCAATGGGAGGAGCCCCTCTTCCCTCACATGGGTGGAGTGAAAGTTGAACCGGGTCCTTTCTGAGCTCTCCCTCTTGGCCACTAAGTTACACTCAGTCACATGCCCCAGGTGCAGTGTGGGGTCTGCTTGCAAGGGAACACTCCAGCCTCTAAGAGGCATATCAACTCATGAGCAGAGATGCCAACCTATTGATTCAAAAGGCTAACTGGAACTAACAGAACTGCTTGCAACAGGCACACCGGCAACCACCCAGGGCTTCTGTTTCAAGCAGTGCAGCATGGAAGCACAATGACCTGCGAGCACATCTCCTATTTGGAAGGAACAACATCTTATAAGCACCAAAGCTGCAGGGAACGAGATGCGACAGCCATCCAGACATTAATCGCAAGGAATACGGCAGGGGACTTAGTTCCTCTTTAACAAGGCACCAACATACCTGCAACAAGCCCCAAAGTGCAGCCCTAGTCAATGGACCTACCAGGTGTTGGCTCTAAGCTATCCCGGGCTGTTTATAGTATATCCTGCAGGCAGCTGTAATAAACTGTGGCAAACCCTCATCTACCGGTCTGCCCAAATAATGTAAGAATAGCCTGCTGGATCAGGCCAAGGGCCCACTTGGTCCAGCATCCCATTCTCACAGGAAACCAGCAAGCGGAACCTGAGCACAAGAGCCCTCTCTCCTCCCGTGCTTCCAGCAACTGGTCTTTGGAAGCCCGGCTGCCTCCAGCTGCAAAGGTAGAGCACAGCCACGCTGGCTTTTAGCCAGACAGCCCTGCATGAATTTGTCTAATCATCTTTTAAAGCCATCCAAGTTGGTGGCCGTCCTTTTTTTTATACGATACAATAATCTTTACTGTCATTGTCCCATACAGAACAACGAAATTGAAAAAATCTACACCAGACATTCAAAAACCAACAAGCCTGCTATCCCAGCTACCCCAGCCTTGTTAGCCCCCTAAAAACTCTGATACCCCATAATTAAATACAATACACTCCTTTAGAGACTGCCTTACACTGTGTTTAAAACCAAAATCGCATTTGAATAGAAACTGTTTCTCAGGCAGCTAGTCCTAGTCTTTATAACCCTGTACCTTCTTCCAGAAGGCAGAAGCTGAAAGAGATCATTTCCGGGGTGCACACTATCCTGCACCCAATTGAGTGCACCCAATTATTCTCTTCAGTCTTTTCCTATGCCAATTGCATCTGAGATGAAAAGGGCACTCAAAGCTGGGCAGAAATGGTGCTACTCTCAACGCTGCTCCCCATCTCGGAATACAAGCCTCTCAATGCCAGGAGGAAAGGGCCTGGCTTCCTTCTCATACTCACTTCCACGAGCCTGATCTCCTTGGCCAGGTCTTTGATGAGCTGTGCTGGGCGCACCGTGCCAGGGATTTCTTCCTCGTGCTCTGCCAGGGCCTGAGAAGGAGGAGATCAGGTTGCTGCAAGCTCTGCCCCTCTGTGCCCAACGGAAGTGCTACTGGCAAAGGGGTGTGGCTGGCAGCAAGCACCTCTCCAAAAGGAGTGGGACTTCAGCTCCCAGCAGCCCCAACCAGTAGGGCCCAGGGGTCAGGGATGAAGGGAGTTGGGAGTCCAACAACTTCTGAAATGCCACAGGATCCCACCCACAACTTTCCTCCCCCTTCAAATGCTTGGGATTTGGGCCTAGACCTTGCAGAGGTGGTCAACCTGTGTCCAAGCTGCACCGCTTCAGACTGCAAGCGGAGGCTCAGGACTGAATGCTTCTCCATACAAAATAAAAATGGCATCCACAGAAAGGAAATGTGCCAGGGAGAAAGTTTATAGACTCGCTTTCTCCCTGACGTGCAGGCTGGTGGAGTCTATGAGGTGTTTTTGTCTATTCTTGACTGCTCGCAGGAGGGCAGGCAAGCTTTGCCCCGAGTCCATCAGAACCCTGGGCAGCAACCCCACACAAAGAGCTGTAGCTCAGGGAAGGCCCTTCTTGCAACGCTTTACCTCCTTCTTAGTCCAGGAGCGGAAGGCTGTGTTCAGGGCTTTGGCCCCATGAACCAAATAAGCAGCCGGGTGTCTGCGATTCTCTCGAAGGCCTGTTGTGGGAGACAGAGCGCATTAGCAGCAGGAGCTCTCATGCCCAGCAGCTTTGTGTGGGCACGGTGGGGGCACTGCCTGGAGGGGAGGACTCAATACCCACCTCGGAAGATATCCAGCAGGTGTTTGCCAACGTACCAGCAGATGGTTTCAAAGTTGGGAAACTTGAAGAGGTCAGCTGTGCTGAGACGCTTTTCAATCTCATAGGCTCTGGGCAGGAGGAAACAAAAAGACCAGTGAGGTTATGTATGCTCTAGGCTCCAAAACCATGAAATTCTGTGCCAGAGGAACTTAAATTTGGTGATCTAAAACACACTGCTGCCAACTGCTTGAAGGCACAAGGAGTTTCGAAGGCCACTCAAGACCCAGCCGGGCAACCTCCAGAAGTTTTCCTCAGCAATTCCACCGGCATTATCAGTGTAACCATAAGAACTAGAAACTTGCACTTTTAAAAACTGAAATTCACCCAGTATCCCATTCTGTGGTCTCACAGAAATCATGACATGCACACAGCTCTGGATCCAGCCAACAATGAGCGGGGGGGGGCAGAGCCCCATGCTGAGCAGCACGTTCTGTTCTGTGATTATGTTTCTCTCCCGGCTCTGATCCCATTTAGGAACATAAAGGAAGCTTTTACACCAAGTTAGATCATTGGTCTGTCTGTACTGACTGGCAGAGATTCTCCAGGGTTTCAGATCAGAGTCATTCTCACCCTTATGTGGAGACTGGATCAGGGACCTTCTGCATGCCAAAGGCTCCACTGGAGATCGAGTCTCCTCCCCGCCACTTCCCAAGATGCCTCGCTGCAGACCAGCAAAGCACTCCCAGCCAAACTCACTTGAGCTGCATCTCAATGTTGAGACTGTGTAGGAAGTTTCCCCCAAAGGCCAGGCAGTCAACAGGAGTCAACACGGCATGGATCCAACCTGAAAGTGGAAGGAGGAAGCAGTCACATGGACTAAGTAAGGACTGGGCCTCCCAGAAGGACTCATGGCTTATGAGAGGAAAGGGAAAGGGTCCCCCGGCCGCTAGATGCAGCTGGATTTCACCACATTTTGAGCTGCAGATTACACTGTGGCAATGCAAGTCACTCACAATGGAAGGAGAGGTGTCCCTGAGTGGGAGAAAAACAAAGGTCCCAGGAGTAGCAGTGGCCACAGAAGTGGCAGGCAGGAGCTGGACCGACTCAATACCTGTGGGTATGAAGAGCGTCTGGCCCTGCCGGACGGGGCAGCGATAACATCGGTCCACCTGGTCCCCAAAAAACAACTCGTTCTGATTGGAAGAGCTGCTCCATGCTTCAAAGAGGGTCAAGTTGGCAGCAGTGGGACGCACTAGATAGAAGATCTTTTCTCCCTGCGAGGAACAGATGGTAGTGAAAAGGAGCTGATATGCCACTTCTAATGTTTAGGGGCAAAAGAGTTGGTAAACAGGGCAAAAGCAGATGCTATGAAGTGCAGAGAGGGCTGGGGTAACGGAAGGAAGCATCCTGTTGCACAAGGGGGCATTTAATGTGCAGCAAACAAACAGCATGGCTGCTATCAAGTCTGCAGAGTCCAGCTCCTTGCCTCAACCTCAAGGCAGGCTGATTTGGAGTGTCAGAGAATTACACAGAGAACAACCACAATGCTTGTTGTGGTTTCCCTTTGTGCTTGTATGGAATTGTGACACACACACACCCAGCCAGGTCTACTTTCCTGCCATTCAAACAATGTTTATTGGCCTGTAATGTCAAAAACCCCTCCAATTTCTGACATCCTTTAAAGCACCTGAAATTTACCTATTCCATTCTTAATCCTCTTTCTTCTCTGAACTCAACATACTCTGTTTCTTCAGCCTCCGTCTATGGGGGCTTCAACCACCTAACAAGAGGCAGTTCTTGCCAGAACAGAAAGTGAAGAAGAGTACTAGCTCCAGAAATGGAGCAGCGGCAGTCCAACAGCTAGTAGCTTCGGGAGTAAGGATGGAACAGGAGATGTGAAGATCAAACCGGAAGCAAGAAATCGCTCCCTGCTGCTCAGTTTTGCTAGGCCTGGCAGAGACCTCATGATACCCTTCAGGAGCTTTCAAACAAGCCCATATTGCTAAGCAAACTGCTTAGCTTCAATCCTCATAGAACAGAAAGCATAAACACAAGGACAGCAGACTCATCCGACTGTATACCAGTTGCCACCTCAGACTCCAGGCCTGGTGCTCCAGGCTATTTTTTTATCCTCCTACTCAGCCAAATGGCTCTTGAACCCTTCACCCCAATAAGCCACCTTAGCATGTGCAAGATGGATTTCTTTCAAAAAGAAAATATTTGGGGAGAGGGTGGGAAACAGACAACGAAACATTCAACCATCACCCAGAATCTGAAGTGGAAATACACCTGGGAGGTCTGCTGGTTCTGTGGCTCAGCTCTAATATCACCCCCACGCCTTCATATTCTTACCCGCAGCACGTGGTACCAGACAGAGGTTCCACCAAAGTCAATGTGGAAGTCCGTGTAGCTGTCTCGCACCCCCATCAGGCAGTACTTCTGCACGTTGGGACGCTCAAACACCGACTCGCCTGGCCACAGGTTCTCTACCCAGGACAATTTGCGCACAATCTTTGGAGTCTCCACCAAATTAGAGAGCCTGAAAAATTGTGAAGGAAGAATAAATTGACTCGTCCATCTTCCAGAGATTTCTCCTGACAGTATTTTAGAATAGTAATCCAGTAGAGAGATGAGTGGATTTAGACTAGGAACATTGCATTTCAAATCCTTACTCATTCGAGGAGTCACTTGGGCAAGTAACTCTCTTTCTCTGCCTTATTTCTCCATCTGCAAAGACTTCTGTTGCACCCCCACAATAGCAAAGACACTTAGCAAGGAGAGGGATACTACTGCTTAGTAGGGAGGGAAATACTACAGTGTCATGGCAAAAGTGGGGGTTCTCCAGTTCCAGGGTTTCTCTCTGCTGGGTAGGGTAAATACTGGGGGAAATGAAGAACAACACGCAGCTGCTTTCGTATCCCCCTTTTCCTTGCCTGGTCTCAGAGAATTCGAGGCTGATGACGTTCAGTACTTTCTCCCGGCGACTGCTGGAGTAGTATCTGACAAAGTCACCCAGGCGCATCTTGAGGTCGGCCTGGCGAGTCACGTCAATCACATCAATCTCCTTGTCAGCTCCTGTTGAAAAAGAGAACAGACACACCAGGCAGTTCAGATAATGGGACAAGTGTCCGAGAGGGCTCCAATTGTGGGAGATGGCAGCGCAGTCCTCTTCTCACCCTTTGCGAGCTTCACGGCTAGTTGGAATCTCTTTGCAGGCTTTCCCCACCAACGTGGCGCAATGAACTGTCAGAAGTTCAGCACTGCCAACATCTCCGCTCCTCTCCTCCAGCACCTTGGCCAGCAACTGCTATCAAAGGGCCAGAAACCCACTGTTCCCCATTACCTGCTGCTTCCACACACATATCTTTTGCCTTTGGGGTGGCATTTGTGGAGCAGGAGGACAAGTAAGTCAGCATAGACACGCACCCTCCAAGAGGCTGGGAAACGAATAATGGCTCTAGGGGGATAACCAACCCATGTGGCTAAAGATAAGACTTCTTCTCCCTATTTATTCTCATCGAACACAACCACGGAAGAAAGGACGAATAAGATTATTCCCACAGACTACCGTATTTTTCACCTTATAAGACGCACCTGACCATAAGACACACCTAGTTTTAGAGGAGGCGGCGCTGCGTAGATTCAGATTCAGCTTTCCTTCTCTGCGCAGCGCCTCTCCAGCGAAGCGAAGTCAGAACAGCAAGAGGGATCGCTGCTTTCGCTGCGCAGAGATCCCTCTTGCTGTTCTGGCTTCAGCGATAGCTGTGCAGCCTGCATTTGCTCCATAAGACGCACACACATTTCCCCTTACTTTTTAGAAGGGAAAAGGTGCGTCTTGTACAGCAAAAAAATACGGTATTTTTCTCTCCATGCAATCATACGCAAAATGCAATTGCAAGTAACCACACCGCCTCTGTGATGAAAGGACAACATTACACCAAGCTGTGTGACTTGCTGGCTCCCTTTCCTGACTGCAATGAATGAAGCACCCAACACATAGGTCTCCTTTGGCCACTCTGCCGGCAACGCTCCCCTGCTACTCACCCACATAATGCTCCACATCCCGCACGGTGAAGGAAGGTGGAGGAAGGGTCATGCCCAGCCCATCCTTCTTCAGGACAAGGATGGGGACGCTGAAGCTGTTCTCCTCCAGAAACTCCACGGTCAGCTGGGTCCCGCTTGGCTTTAGGATAACCTCGTCCGCACTGGGGAAGCAGCAGGGGGGGGGAGTGTCAGGCCAAGAGCAACAAGCCAATCCCAAGTTTCTATCCCTTAGGTAACATTTTGCTGGAAGCCACCCAGAGTGGCAGGAGAAACCCAGCCAGATGGGTGAGGTATAAATAATTTATTATTATTATTATTATTATTATTATTATTATTATTATTATTATTATTGCATCTGTCACAGAACACGGAGAGTCCACCACAGACTCAGCTGATTGCCATAGCCTTCTATGTTATATGACTTGGTTTGCTATTTGCTGTGGTGGGAGGAGGCTCCCCCCCCCCCCCGCAGCTGCAGCCTAGAAGACTCTCTTTGGAGACGCTCTGTGCAGCAGGGGGGTGTGAGCAGCTGCAGGGAGATTCCCCAAAGAGTCAGAAGGAAAGCCAGAAAACAATAAATAGCAGACCAGTTCATAAAACAAAGAAACAGCCTGCTATCAAGACTGTATCAGACCGTTAACAAGCTGCTCACGGGACCTGCTGCGCCACAACTTTCTAAAAGCATAGTTCAACAGACTACTGGACTTCAACCCACTGGAATGCATCTCTGCTTCATTATTAATGGATCCAAAATACCATCAGAAAAATGAACCCCAATCTTTGAGGCAACAAACCATTCATACATTCTTCTTCCATATCATTTTTACTAAATCACCTTGGGGGGAAATCATCTCAGGGCTCAACTGCCCATTGAGTAAGAAATCAGGATCACATGGAATGGTGGAAAAGTGTGAAGCACAATCTCTTTGAAGAGTAGGTGGTGGAGACCATCTAACAGGCAGCACTCAAGAGGCACAGAGGCCACTCTGGACTCACCAAGTTCAGCCAATCTATGAAGTGGCTCTGTAGTCCTGCACGTGAACTGCGTGAGGTGGACAATTGACCACTTGCTGTATTTTAAGTACACCACCACCACCAAGCCTCTTTAGCAGCTGAGTCACTAATAGCGGACTTTGAACCTGGTCACCTTTACTCAGGATAACATAGGTCAGGCATAGGCAAACTCCAGCCCTCCAGATGTTTGGGACTACAATTCCCATCATCCCTAGCTAACAGGACCAGTGGTCAGGGATGATGAGAATTGTAGTCCCAAACATCTGGAGGGCCGGAGTTTGCTTATACCTGACATAGGTGCTGACTTACCCTTTAATCACAGATACAGTGGAAATGAGAACATTTGCTCTAAGCTGAGGCAGAGGGAAATGAACGTGAGATCCCACGGTGATGAAATCCTCATTTTAACTGTGGCTAACCTGATGTTAAAAGAGCCCTGATGTTACAGCTGTACCATTCATCCCATCCTGCACAAAGTTGCTGGGAAACAAAGCCCCAGACAGAGAGCTTCTGCCCGAGCGGGCAGGTTTAGAATAAAAAGGGCTTATCCACAGTGCATTCTTGGCCTTCTGGAACAAAAGCTTCCCTCTACCTGAACACCAGCTACCCTGTAACATGGATTTTGGAAAGTCTTCCTTCTTTCCTCTTGGGTGACCCAAAAATCACCAAGCATGTGCCCACCTAGGGAACGTCCTGCTGCGAAGTTCCTTGATGAACAGACTGCTTCCGGTCTTCACCGCCTTGCCAACCTCTTTGACCGCACATGAGTCGGGCTGTTTTTGGGTCCCCCGGCGCCGCTTCACTGTCAGGGGGAGGGGAAAGCAAGATAGTAAAGGGGGGGGGGAGAAAAAGACATAAGCAGAGGAAGGTGACAAAGATATTGAAGGAGCTAAGAGAATACTCCTGATGAGGAGGTTACAAACAAACAAAACACACACACACACCTGTAGTCAAGGGCCTACACATGAGTAGGTCTGTGCTAAACAAAGAAGGGCCATAGTAGAGTGTTAGAAAGTATATCAGGTTTGGCAAACACCACCCTGCGGAAACCTCCAGCTAAAGGCGTCCTCCTAAGACCCTAAATTGTGGGTCAGCTATTGGGCTAGACCAGGGACAGTCCATTTTTCAACACTGTATCTTTCTTTAATGGTTGCATAAATGAGAGAACTTGCAAAGAATAAGTTTCTAAAAACTCTGTACTGCTGCTGGAACTCCCTTATCCCCACAATGATTAAACATGGAGATATGCCAACATCAGCAGAGATGCATATACACCACAATGTTCTAAAGCAGAGGAGAAGAACTGAATGAGATATTGGACAAAATTCAGTTTCCTACAACTCTCAGCCTTCATTCAAAAACAAACAAACAAAAAAACCCACCCAAATTTCCACTCCTGGTGGTTGCAAAAGAGTGGCTTGAAAGCGTGTGGGCAATACCTGCTGAAATTACAGAAGCCAGAAAAGTAGGTGAATAAACTTTCCAGAGGATTGGACTGAGGTCCTTACCCCTCTTCTAAACTAACAAATACTGTACATTACTTTAAAAAATAAACTCTGTAAAATAGTAGAACAATGCTAACTGTTTATGCAAATCTGCATAAACTGGAATGATGTAAAACAGTCAAAACGCAAGCAGACTGTGCCAATTGAGATGAACAATACACATCTACATAACTTGTAAGGGTTGCAGAACCAGCTTGCCTCAGTACAGAATTTTTATGTACTCAGTTCTGAAAAATTAAGTCCTGACTATTAGTCAAAAAGCACTGGATTGAATACTAGATAACTGAAAACAACAAAGCTGCAAGGGAGCAGGAAATTTGGGACAGGAGTCCCTGAGGCACTGTGCAAAGCCACAAAAGCTTTCCCCGATCTCTGTTCTTGCATCCTTTAGCAGACACATTGTGTTTTTATATTACAGAATTTCTCTCTCGAACCACAAGGACTAGCACTTTTTTAAAAAGAGAGCCTCTCATTCATAGGGATTTGATCAATACACCAGATTTTGTGATTTGTGATGAGACAGCATCCATGCAGGAATTAGTATACAATTATATCCTATTAAGTCTTCATCCCACTGAAAAATCACAGCAGGACCATAACTTACTGACAGATGGTCCATGAAGAAGTTGGCAGTTAGGGCAATGATACAAGTCAATGTCGGCTGCTGCATCCTCTTCTACTCCAACACAGCTTAAAGAGAGAAAGTCAGTCACATACCTCTCCAAAAGACAGACAACAACCACTAAAACAGGTATGGGAAGACTGTGGCCTCCAGCTGTCATTAGACTACAACTCCCATGATCCCTGGCCATTGGCCATACTGGCTGAGGCTGATGGAGCTGGAGTCCAACCACAATTGGAAGGTCACAGGTTCTCCACTTGCTCTAAAAGAAGCAATATCCCCAAAATCTACAACCACCCAGCCCGAGATGACCACCCTGTACAAGCTCAGAGACAGTTTCTTCTAACTCTGAAACACAGGAACTGTACCCTAAGTCAGAGAGCCTAGTTTGTATATATAATGTCTCCAGTTCAAGGGCATACAAGAGGAATGGGACAGTCATCTGCCAGAAACCTCAAAGATACACGGGACACTTCACTTGGCTAGACAGGTCCTTTCCAGTTTAAGGCAACCCTTTCTATTCTAAGCCAGCATGTCCTGAGGACCTGATGGAATTGCAGCCAAATGCTCCTTAAAAGATAAACGCCCCATGTTCCAACATCCACACTCTTTGTTTAAGAAGTTGCACCTAGTTGCTCATTTTTTAATCAACTGTTTGTCAGTTCCATCCTGCGACCTGGTAGTGGAGGCATCTTCACCTATTAATGTCCTACAAGGGAGTGAGAAATGGTTGTGTGAGAGGCTCTGCATGCAGTTGCTACCAGTTGAAAAAAACGCTGGCTACACGAAGGAACAATCTGAAATTTAATCCAGATACGACTGTTGGTGATGGGTGTCTGACAGTTTGGCAAAAAACAGAGTACTCTACCATCAACCCTATGAGAGGAATTCCAGGAGCGAAAGGGGGCAGGTGAAGTTCACCTCAGGACATGCCCCAGATGGGCCACCCCTGGATGAACGACCAAGAACCATGAGGTAGAAAAGACCCTAACGTGGTTTTGATATGTTACTATTTTTATTTTATTTTTAAAATATGTACTTGAAGGCCACCTTGGTAGGATCTGTATCCTGAATGGTGGGATAGAAAACAACTGCAATAAGAATAAAATAAATAAATCTGGCACAATAGAAAGCAGTTCTATGCTCACATCTTCCATGAAACATGACTGCACTACATGCAAGTGCAAAGAGAAGGTGTGGGGTTGAAACAGCACAATAGAAAAGAGGATTACAGCTTCTTATATTTTTGCTGCACTTCTGTAACTTCAGATCCCGCACTTCTATTAACTTCAGATCCTGCACTTCTATAACTTCAGATCCCTTAATAGCCAGTATGGTCTGATTTAAGCGCATTGCTTACCTGTTTGGGGGGAATGGCTAACTTATTTTAAGCCTCCACACCAACTGACACTGTAAGAGCTTAGGGCAGGGATGGGGGACAGGGAACTCCTATCATTCCTGGCCACCAGCCACACTTCCTGGGGCTGATGACACCTGAAGCGCTAGTTTCCCCATCCATGACTTAAGGCATGTCAACTGTTTAGCAGGTATAAACATGAAGTCCGCTGGTCAACTCCTGTTTCTATGGATGAATGTCACGGTCCCCCAATCGATTTCTGGCAACCATCCAGAAGCTTCCATGCACAAAGACCGATCAACCCTAAACACCAGATGATGAGGACAAGCAACAGAGGAAGACCCTTCCTGCCTTCAAGAGGTCTCAGACTGGCCACTTTTAGGAAACAAGCTTTAAATCTTGGCCTGATCCAGCAAGGCGATTCTTAGAGCAACTAGCCCTTTGCGAATTACTGGCATTCTACCCATACTCCTCATGAAGGCCCCCGATTAAAGGCAGCACCTCCAAGAGCAGACATACCCTGGATTTAAAGAAACAGGGGCTTTGGAGCCGCTACCTCCAAATGTCAGTTCCCACCCAGTGCCGCCTTCTTCTCACCTGCCGTGGAACCAGTCCTGGCAAACGTCGCACTCAATCATGAAGCGGGTGACATCGTAGGGCAGGCGGCAGAGACAATACACAGGGACAGAGGCCATGGCGGAGCCAAGTTCAAGCGAAGGAAGACCCTCCAGGAACCGAACGACGTCCAAGCGTCCGCTATGGCAAGTTGAAGGACGTGGTCATGCTGAGGTCTGCAGGAGAGCCAGTCTTGCCCCGGCTGAGTGGGGGCTAAATTATTTCATCCCCCTTACCCACTCCAACTCCCCAAGAACCAACTTCCTTGCAAAACGTGCTTGCTGGATCCTTGCGATGTCCGTGGCGTCCTCTTCCTCCCCCCAAAACAGCAGGGCTTGGCTGCAGGCGGTCTCTTGAACCCCAAAGTTTCGAGCTGAAGTTTCATGGGCTGCTTCTGATCATCCGAAGCCCTCCAAGGCAGCCTCCCCAAGTTTGCACCCACTTCCCCCCTACTGGGGGGGGAGACCCTCCTCGCCTTCCTGGAATAAACTTCCCTGGTTTATTTTTTCGGGGGGCAGGATCCCCCTCGCATCTGCTGCAGCCCCAAACTTGCCCGCTGCCTCAGTTTCTCCCCACAGGAGATTCCCAGCTGACAAAGGCGCTGAGGGACATCGCGCTCTCCCGGGCGACCTTCGGGTCCTGCTCCCCTCGCGCCCCCCCCCAAATGCCCCCCACTTCCCAGCCAGGCTCCCCTCAACTCCCGGGATGAGCCTTGTCCGGAGGAGCTTCCCTCGTCGCGGCCAGAGACGCCTCGCCCCGGGCCCGCAGCGGAGGCCAAGCACCGCGGACTCGCACGCCCCGTCCCGGGCTTCTTTCTCCCTTCCGGGCAGGAGCGCCTAACTCCACGGCGGGGATCGAGGCCTTCTCGCGCCCAAGCGGCTGCGCTGCTTCTCGGCGACTCTAGAGGCCTCGGTGAGGCCCGGGATCCTGCTCTTGCTCCGGCTCCTCAATAAAGTTTATTCAAAACCACGGGGGGGAGGGGGAGGGAGAGACTCGAGGAGGCGCCGGCGGCCATCTTAGGGGAGGCGTAGCGCGGGACGCTTGGGAAGCCATCTTGGGAAGGGACGGAAGAGAGGCCTGCGTCGTAGAGATACGAGGGCTAGAGCTGCGCCCCTGCCGTTCCACATTTGAAAGGCGGGATAGACGCTATTCCCGCCCCTCGCGAGAGGAGCAAAGGCGACGGGCAGAGCAAAGCACCGCAGATCCCCGTTCGGCTCTTTAGCGCCGCGCCAGGGAACTGCGGAACTCCCTGCCTCATGAGATCCAGGGGGAGCTTTTGCTCTACTTTTCTCAGCTCCTGCTAAGAAGCTCGTTGCTTTAGCAAACCTACCCAGATGCTTAGAAAGTCGAGGCAATGCGAATCTGTTTCAGTATTTTGACTTTCGTGCTTGCGTTGCTTGCTGAGTTTCGTTGCGGGGATTGTTGATGTGGGTTTTGTTGCATCTTTATTTCACATCATGTGACTTGTGTGGAAATTATTCAGTTTGGTGGTGGATTCTTTTCAAGGCTTTTATCTACTGTATACAACTACTTTTCCTGTGTTGTACGTTTTTAGCTGCCTTGAGCGTGGTTTGAACTGAGGAAAGGCAAAACGCTATTAATATGTATATGCATGTTTCAAAGTAGGGTGGTGATTTTTTACGTTTTTATTGATACATCTTTTTGTAAACAGCTTTGAGGGTTTTTCGCTTTTCACAATGAAGCAGTGGGTAAATCTTATAAAATAAATGATACATAAACAGGACTCTACAGGTGAAACTCGAAAAATTAGAATACCGTGGAAAAGTTCATTTATTTCAGTAATTCAACTTAAAAGGTGAAACTAATATATGAGATAGGCTCATGACATGCAAAGCGAGATATGTCAAGCCTTTATTTGTTATAATTGTGATGATCATTGCTTACAGCTGATGAAAACTCCAAATTAACAATCTCAGAAAATTAGAATATTAAATGAAATCAGCAAAACAAGGACTGCAAATAGAGCAATACTGGACCTCTGAGAAGTAGAAGCATGCATATGTACTCAGTACTTGGTTTGGGCCCCTTTTGCATCAATTACTGCCTCAATGCGGCATGACATGAGTGCTATCAGCCTGTGGCAATGCTGAGGTGCTATGGAAGACCAGGATGCTTCAATAGCAGACTTCAGCTCTTCTGCATTGCTCGGTCTCCTGTCTCTCATCTTTCTCTTGGCAATGCCCCATAGATTCTCTATGGGGTTCAGGTCAGGCGAGTTTGCTGGCCAATCAAGCGCAGTAATCCCATGGGCATTGAACCAGGTTTTGGTACTTTTGGCAGTGTGGGCAGGTGCCAAGTCCTGCTGGAAAATGAAGTCAGCATCGCCATAAAGCTCGTCTGCGGAAGGAAGCACAAAGTGCTCCAAAATCTCCTGGTAGATGGCTGCGTTGACCCTGGACTTAATGAAGCACAGTGGACCAACACCAGCTGGTGACATGGCTCCCCAAATCTCTTTTCTGATGAGAGCAGCTTTTGCATCTCATTTGGAAACCAAGGACCCAGAGTCTGGAGGAAGAATGGGAAAATGGAAGAATGAAGTCCAGTGTGAAGTTTCCACAGTCTGTGTTGATTTGGGGAGCCATATCATCAGCTGGTGTTGGTCCACTGTGCTTCATTAAGGCCAGGGTCAACGCAGCCATCTACCAGGAGATGTAGTTAGAGGCAGCAGCCAGGCCTCTAACTAAACCTCAGCACTTGTCAGCCAAATCATCGCCTCCTTTGCCTGCCCCCACGTCCCTCTCCTTCCCTTGTTTAGCCAAATTTTAAACTGTAAGCCTGTCAGGGCAGAAAGCTATCCCCTCATATTTTCTGTAAAGTGCTATACAAGCTGATGATACTATATGGAAGAGGATAATAAGAATAATTCCTCCCTTCCTCTCTGTTCTGTACTTTGCATTCAGGTAAAAAGGTAAAGGTACCCCTGCCCGTACGGGCCAGTCTTGCCAGACTCTAGGGTTGTGCGCTCATCTCACTCTAGAGGCCGGGAGCCAGCGCTGTCCGCAGACACTTCCGGGTGACGTGGCCAGCGTGACAAAGCTGCATCTGGCGAGCCAGCGCAGCACACGGAATGCCTTCCCCCCGCCGCGGGGATTCAAACTGCCGACCTTTCGATCGGCAAGTCCTAGGCGCTGAGGCTTTAACCCACAGCGCCACCCGTGTCCTGCATTCAGGTAGTGCTATAATAATAATTAAGTGGAACAGTATATCTTCTGGCATCCAAATGTATTGGACCAGGTGCCCAGTGTCTGCCAAGAGTAAAAGGGAAGCTGAAGGACTGGAATAGAATGAGGATATTGGCGGAAGGAGTGGCATGTTCATTGGACTGTTAAGTGTAGTGCAAGTGTTGACGTTTTATGTTCCAGTCTGCACAAAATATATATATTTTATTTCTTTGCAGTCGATGGAGAGCGGATGAAGCCCGGATTCTGCGTGTGTCCATCAGCTCCTTCCTGGAGCATCTCTGCTTGGTGGTGGAAATGATGGACCTCTTTGGGCCTCCTGTGGCTTGATAGATGGTTGCAACAGGAAGCTTCCCCATAGTCTTGGCTGGACTTGCCCATGGGCTACTGATGTCAGAGGAGGCGCTGAACATGCCATCCTTAGAGCCAAGATGTTGCTTTGTGTTCTGGAGCCAGCGGGGAACTCTCTACTCTCGGATACTCTTGGATATTGATAGATGGGTGCTGAGAAGCAGGCAAGCCTGGGACTGCCTTGATAGAAGACAAAGTACATAGAATCTGGTCCTCTAATAAACTATCCAGTGTACTTTACATTTTAGTCTGCATGTGTTAACTGATTAAATATATTTGAGCCGGCTCACCATATTGATTAATCAATTACACAAACACAAGCAAAATCTTAATCAGAGTGTTTCTCCTGGTGTTGCTGGACTCCAGTTCCCTTCAGCCCCATCCAGCATGGTCGAGGGTCAGGGCTAATGGGAATTGTAGTCCTTGCAGCATCTGGAGAGACACAGGTTCCCCACCCCCATTGCTGCGTCTCTCTGTCTCTCTTGACACCAGGGAGAAAGCAGCTAATAGCTGGCAGTGAGGAAGAGGAGGGGGCCAAGTGGAAGAGGAGCCAAAATGGATGGCATGGGCTTAAAGTCCTATTTATATAGCAAGATTAGCCTTTTTTTCTTTCTTTCTGGCAGGGCTCCTACTTTTAAACAGCAAGCAAAACTTCACCACCTCGGTCACCACCTTTGCATTCTGGTGAAAGCATCACCTGTTGAATTTCTGTTTGACATTTGTCATAAGTTACACTTGTAGCTTGCAGCTCCCTCTTGAAGGCACACCTGCTGAAACCTGGGTTTGTGCTTGTGTAAAAAGACCCAAGAGCGCTTCTTGCCAGCCATTGCTGTTCCTGAACCAGGATAGTCTTGCCCAGTTATCCATGCTCTGGTAACCTCCAGAGTGGGATTACTGCCATGCGCTGTAAGTGGGCCGATCCCTGAAGACCGTTTCAGAAATAACCAGTGCAGAAAAATGTACTTAGTTTTGTAGTTTGCTTTCGGGGCTGGTACACACACAAATATTCATCACCAGATCACTGCAATGCCCAGCAATAAGTTTCACCTGTGAATGGACACCACAGACTGGACTTTTACCATGCTTCCAATGGCTTCCAGTGTCTGGAGGGTCACAGCTTCCCGGCTCCTGCATTAAGGACCAACCATGCACATGTTGTGTGAATAGGCCTGCCAAGAAGAGGAAACAAAAATGATTGGTTACTTGTCTCTCCATTGGTCCAATGGTTTGTAAAGCCCCATCCCAGTGGGGAACAAATGGTGCAAAAACACTTGCGTACCATTTTGGCTGGCTAGCTAGCTAGCTAAATAAAACCCTGAAATCTCCATCGTAATTGGTTATAAACAGGGATCTGTAGCTCACATTTTTTGGTTCTTGGGGGGGGGGGCGGAATCTCAACCCCAATATTCATTCTTTGACCATGGTCTCTTTTGACAGCCACTGCCAGAATGGAAATAGCTGTCAGGTGGGTAATGGGGGGAGGCCCTCACTTTACGATCTTGGTTTTTCCCAGGTATGGGACATGGCACAATCTGGGAGTCTGAATCAACACAGCAGCGTGATGATAAATGGGCAGGTTAAGAAGGATAAACTTCTAAGTATATGGTAATTGTTCATTGATTATATCAACAAATTGGCACTGTCGCTATGACCACCTGCCATGGGTGTTGCCAGGATTTATTTTAGGGGGGGCAAGTTAGGGTTGCCACATTTCAAAGAGCAAAAAAGAGGACACCAAGACAATTCTCATTTTAAATACACCTACTATATGTAGGCTATAGAAGCTGTGATATCTTGCTGGGGGAGGGGGGCAGGAGAAGAGAAAAGATGGGGAAAGCAAGTCCTCAATCACCAGTCTTGTCTAGGACTCATCCAGAAAGTATAGCCAGAGACATTTGGACAAATATTAAAAATGTTCCCTGAAAAAGAGGATGTGTCCTGGAAAAAGAGGACACACAGCAACCGGGAGGGGGGCAGAACTGAGGTAGCTGCGACACAATTGGTCAGTTATTTTTTTTCTTAATTTACTTGAATAGGGGGGCAGTTCCCCCCCGAACCCCCTGGCTACACCACCTGCAACCAGGGGCGGAGGAAGGGCTGTAGGTGTGGGGCCGTCCCGGGTGTCCCCACTGAGGGGGGTGACAAAATGCCAGGCTGCACTCACCACGGGGCCTGCAGTAGGCCCAAGGCTCTGCACTGTCCATACGGTCCGCCCACTGCCTCCCCCCAGCTGTAGGGCGACTGAGTGGGAGGAGGCAGGCAGACTCTGGAGGCCCCACGGTGCACCCTGCCCCTATGGACACCTCGCCCCTCCCTCACCCTGCCCCTATGGACACCTCGCCCCTCCCTCGCCCTGCCCCTATGGACACCTCGCCCCTCCCTCACCCTGCCCCTATGGACACCTCGCCCCTCCCTCGCCCTGCCCCTATGGACACCTCGCCCCTCCCTCACCCTGCCCCTATGGACACCTCGCCCCTCCCTCGCCCTGCCCCTATGGACACCTCGCCGCACCCTCACCCTGCCCCATGGGCAGCTTGCACCCCAGGTGCCCAAGCGGCTTTCTCCGCTGCTGGCTGTCCCTGGCAATAATACTGGTTTTAGCCCTCTCACTGGTCAGAGCTGAAGTTGTTATTTACAACTTTAAAAAGAGATGCAACAAATTTTCACTTGTGAAAATTGGCAAGTTTAAATGTTGCTTGTAGATAGATAGATAGATAGATAGATAGATAGAGGTAGATAGCTTTAACAGTTTATTAGCATTTTCTTGAAGCATTTTCTTAAAGTGATAGGCTATCCATTTTGGGGACCCTGGGCCCCCCCAAGGAGAACCTCCAAAAAAGCACACTGTGGAGGAGTTTCCTGCCTGTCACTCAAAGAAGAATTCAAACTCAGGCTGCAGTGTCCATCAAAGTCTTTAACGTTCAGATCAGTGCGATACTTGGGGGAAATGTCATTAAAAGCTACAGCACGTTCTACACATAGCCAAGCAAACAAAGACATTGATCCAGGAATGAGACATATCCTGGCTTAGGAGGTAACTCCTCTTAAGCCCCCCCAAAATATTTAAGGGGGCTGGAACCCCCCCCAAACTGTTGATGGCCATTGCCATTTAATTGTGTGTGCCGTGTCATGTGACTATGTAGGGCAGGGCTTACTGCCCCCCCGCCCCCCATATTTTATTCAAGGTGGCCCCCCAGCAACCCTGTTATTAGGGAGTGGGGCCGGTACTACTTTCTCACCCATGCGCAGTGATCCCATTTGTATGCACTGTATTAATGCGCCAAGGGACTATTTTATGTGCCCTTATGACTGACAGGTGGTGGAAGGAGCGAGCCAGAGTCTAGGGAGTGAGACTGTCCCTGGCTATAATACTGGTTTTTGCCCTCTCACTAGTCAGAGCTGAAGTCTCACAGAAGTTGTTATTTACAACTTTAAAAAGGGATACAACAAATTTTCCCTTGTGATCTCCATAGTTGGCAATTTTAAATGTTGTTTGTAGATAGATAGATAGATAGATAGATAGACAGACAAACAGACGATAAATAGATTCAGTAACTCCCTAAAAAGTGTTAGGAGACGCAATACATTTTAAATTTAAAGGAAACTGAAAGAAAATAAGAAGACCAACAAAGAATTAATCATAGTAAAACAGGGAGAGTAAATTGTGGACAGATGCTGGACTTTGAGAAAGCCCCCAAAAGAAAGCTTAGCCAAGAAAAAATTAAACTGAAAACTCATAAAAAACACCAAGATGAAGATTTTAAAGAGAATCAAGAAAAGCAGATACACCTGATGACTAGAAAAGCCAAGGGAAAACAAAGACACATGAAGGAACATGAGGGGCGAAGTCAAGTTTATTTCCCTTTCGACCAACAAGTCTTTGGATGTACAAAGGAGCAGAGGAAAGGGTAGGTGGAGATGAAGTCTGCTTCAAGCAGAGTGAAGAATAATTGCAGAAAATAGAAGGCTTTTCTTTTAAAAAGGCAACTGGAGAAGCCATTTCATAAAAAGAAGGCTGGCATTTCTGTTGCCAAAGTTATCATTATCATATTATTGTTATTATTTATTGAATTTCTATACCGCCCTACACCCAAAGGTCTAAAGGCAGTTCACATAAAATATCAACTACACCAAATCAAAACAAGAACGACCCAAGAAGGGGTTCCCAGAGCAGAGACAGCAGGAGTCAGGCTATCCCTGTCCAGAGAGGGGCGCAACTGGGCCACCAGCCGAAGCTGATGGAGGGCACTGGGGGTCACTGAGCGCCTTCCCTTGTCTCTCGCCAGAGGTGCAGGGCGACCAAGGCCCTTTCCGTGCCAAAAGCAGGCCTAAACCCTGATGGAAATGGACCCAGAAAAGCAGCTTCTTCCAAGGGCCCCTGGATCTGGTCTGCGACCACTAGCTCCAGAACCTCACTCCAGAAGTTGGAAAAACCAAGACGGGTAAGATTTTAACACAGGTAAGACTTAGAAGTGAAAAGGGTAGCGGGATTCAGGGGGAAGGAAAGCTGTGCATGTGAGAAAGAGCAAAGCAGAGGCGCAGAAGACAACACAGTTCCATTTAATGTCATTTTAGCTCAGGTTGCCTTGTTGACAAAAATGCTTTGCAGCCATTTTGTGATAGCTTCTTGGGGACTATATATAAGCTCCTTTGCTAATGGGCAGAACTTAATTTTATGTATATTGTGGCTTCCAAGGAGTAGAATAACAAACCCTCTTCAGCAGCTGCTTAAAAGTGGTGGCATTTGGCATATGAAGCCAAACAAATTGTACTTACTGGGCAACTGCAGAAGAGGGTCATTAAAATATTGTTGCGTTTTTGTTCCTTCAGATGTGTATAAATCCAGAAGGTTCCAAACATGCCAGCATTTTGCATCCTCGCCAGTACTTCTGTTCCTAAGGTAGAATACCCATTTAGAATACCCATTTTAAAAGCTGATGCATCAAACTGCTTCCTTTGTCTGTAGCAGTTGCCTTGCTGATTTCAGTGTGAAAAAGCAAATAAGGCATTTTGAGGGTGAGTCTACTGATGGCAATGGGAGAGGTGGCCTGGTAGAGGCACTGGAGTGAGTAGAGGTTTTCACCATTTTGTCAGCCATTTTTAAGCAAAAAAAGTCCAGCAAACATTTAAGCACAAACATATTCACAATTAGGAAGGATGTGCCATGACCATTTTTTCCTGTACATAAAGGGCAGAAAATGTTGTCTGTTAATGGGAAGGCTGAAATGACTGAGAAAATATTTGAAATCTTATGAATCCCGACTCTCTGGCCATTTTTACTCATACATAAGGGGGTGGCTGATTGTTCCACTAGTGACCAGAGAGGGCCACACAAAATCATAATAACCCACATTTGTCAAACATTTTAGAATAGAGGTCTGTACCCTTCAATCCTGTAGATAAAGGAGGCATTTAGCTCCCAATTTTCTTTGCCTGGGGTACCGGTATGTCTGTTGAATGCAGGGAACATATCCATAAATGCTGAGACTTTATTAGAAATTTAATTTGACCCAAATTCTATTGCTGACTTTTTGGTGAAAACTTGCACAATAGGGTTGATAGTTGCTGGGTTTCCTACAAATACTAAATTTTGGATCCTCGCCAGTTCATCTGTTCCTGGTGTAGCAAACTGCTTCCTTTGCCTGTAACCTCTCACTTGGTTACCTTCAACTGCAATCATAGCTTCTAGTGATAAAACATTTGAATTATCAGAGCTGCCGATAGGCACTAATAACTAACAAGTAATCTCTAAATGCTCTATTGTAATTATAGCAGCAATACAGTTGTGTGTCTTCTGGCTGAAGGTCAACTAGGTGAGTATCTTGTGCTTGGCTGAGGGGAAAATCTCTGTTGTGTTCTGCCTGCAACTCTTGTACAAAGATTCTTTCAGGTCGCAGTGAGGGGGACCATGCAAGCACCCTGAGCCTGTTGGAGAAAAGGTAGGCTCTAAATGGAATCATACATTAAATATGCAAACTAAGTATTCCAAAGAGCTTGTATTGAGCAACATTGGTTATTCAATCCCTTTTTCAGAAGAGCTGTGAACTCGAAAGCCGAATGTGGTCGCTCTCCGTGCTTCTACCTGGAGGGACTTCTCTTGTCGGGACACCACTGCAGGGGAGGCCCCTTCCTGTGCCATCACCACACAATAAGGTACATCTTTGGGTGGGACAGCCAGCCTTGTTTTGTTCCAGCTCTTATTTTTACAGACCTCACAGAGCTACCTGTGCCGGAAGCAGATCTGCTCCATTGACAAAAGGCAGTGTCAGAGCTCTTGATCCATCAAGTGAACATCTGCAGTGCAGGATTGAGAGACACCTGCGTCTTGACTGCCTGCTTTAGGTAACCGGCTGTTTTTGCTCCTGTGTCTGGAGGGGAGGGCTGCTGAAGACCCCAGTCTCTTCCAGGTGCATCTCAGTGACGCAAGAAGTTCCCCCCGCTTGATCTCTTCACAGTTCTGTCCAAGAGCCCACCACACTCAGGTGAAGCCAGCTCTTCCTGCAGAAGTCAGGTCAGTCAGAACAGCTGTGTTCCAAAAACATTTATCTGGAATTGGTGGGAAAGGGCCGGGGACAAACGAATGAGTCCAAATTGCTTTTCACAGACCAGCAGAAGGAACTTCCAGGCCCATGAATTCACACTTTGGAGGGACAAACAAAAAGGTGAGCATAAAGGCAGAGTTTGAAGACTGGAACCAGTCTCTCTGTTCTGCCCTGCAAATTAATGGCAGTCAACATGGCACTCATGGCAATATGACTTAAACACATCTAGGTGAATATCCCTTGCTAATGGCAAGGGATAAAACCTCGATTGTGTTCTGTCTGCAACTTCATAATTCTTAAGGGTTTTCTTTTTCCCTGAGAGAACATTCTGTATTGAGAGTGTTCTCTCAGGTTTTGCTTTTCACCTTGTTGCATTGGCCAAAAAAAAGCAAAAGACGCTGGTGGTTGGCGCTCCTGGTTTCCAGGACGGGGTTCAAGCCCCTGCGGTGTCCCTGCTTACTTCCAATGCAACCTCTCTCTCTCTCTCTCTCTCTATCTATCTATCTATCTATCTCTCCCCCTTAAGAACTAAGTGAAGCGCAAAGTGCTCCTCTGATGCATCACTGGTGTGTGTCTAAGACAAGGTGGATTACATGGATGCTTCCCATCCTAGCACTCCTTGCCATAGGGAACAAAATATGTACTGTATAAAAGACTGTCTTTTAATTTGGCATTGTTTAGAAAGTAACCTAAATATACAAACAAACGGATCCTAATTAGATCATTCAGAATGTTGAAAAGGCCGGGATGAAAGAGGAAATGGCATCACGTTCATTCATTAGCAGAAGAAGAGCAAATATAAAATGCTCAGGTGTCCTATTTTACAGAAGACAGTTGTCAATTTTCAGGGCTATCAGAGGCTTAAGATGTGGACTGGTGACAGTTCTCTGTATGAAGGTGTCCTCTGTTCGAATGGCCGGGCATTCCAGGTCTGGCTGAAAGATACAGAAGGAAGAGCAGGGGCACTGAAGTTGCCCATCAACAGATAGCACCTTGGCAGTAGACTAAGGACAACCACCCAGGCCACAGTCTTCCTCACTACAGTGAGATGTATAATAGTCCCATGTAGAATTATAGGGTGACCTAACACATCAGTCATACTCAAGGTAATATCATATATCCAGCTAAGTCATACTCGGAATCACTGAAATCACTGGGTCTAGTGACTATGACTTAGTAGGTGATAAACTACTAATATTTTAAAATGTGCATCTAAGCAAAGACGTGTCCAATTTCTGCAATTGGGGTTATCCAGGGATGCAATATTGTACGTTCAGTCAGGCCCTTTTGTTTTCTCCTGATCAGGAGGAATCCAGTTTGACCCTAAGTAAGTTTACTTTGAAGGAAGTCGGAGTGCTTCCATAGTCTTACTTCCTAGTAAGTGCACATTGGGATAGGGCTAGAGCTCCGTTTCAGAGTGCATGCTTTGTATGCAGGAGGTGGGGTCCCAGGCATTTCCAGACAGGGCTGCTAAGAAAGATCCTTCCAGAGCCACTGCAAGTCAGGGATACCCAGGCATCAGAAGAACTATCCACCCAGATCTTCAGGAGGGCCAGAATGGCATTTTGCAACGTTTTCCACATTAGTTTGTAGCAATTTCTTTCTTTCTTCATGGCGGTATGTTGCTGAAGGGAACAGCACACCTTCCCCTGCAGTGAGAATTCCTACAAACACACCACACACACACTCTATATTGGGGAATGGAAGCACCAATGACTCACAATTCCTCTTCCAATATTTATTTTAATGTGTGTAATTCCCCTTTGAGAAAATTCCAATATTACTGCATTAGAATGAAGTGCATATGACACTAAATGTGACACTCATTTGGTACCAATGTTCTGGGCCTGGTTACATGCCACAGAAGTGCTCTGGCCTGGCTGTGTCAGAGCTCCGCAGTCAAAAACCAGGGACTAGAAGCTCTCCCAGAAATATTAAACATAGACTACAAAAATGACCTTGAATAAGATAGAGTGTCTCTTGTTGGAAAGGTGGGCAGTGTGTGGGGGGGGGGGGTTCTTGTACGTTTTATGCTCCTTATCGCTAGCCCCAACATCAGTGAGCTGAGGATCCCTTTCCTATCATCATGATTGGCCCAGATTGCGCTGGGCTCCCTGGCCCCTGACCCCGAGCCCCCCAAAGAAGGGATCAGCAAGGAACTGGATGTGACGGAGGACATCTTGCATGTGTGAGTATTGGCCAGGCGCCCCCTTCTGCAAGAGGCCAGGTGTGTTGGCAGCCGGGGCAGATGGTGGGCTCTGAGTCCTGGGTGCAGCCTGCAGGAAGTTCTCCTCCACAAGCTGCAGGAGGATGAGAGACAAGGTGGCGCCACAATGGATGGCGTGTTGGACTTGAACCAGGGTTTTATTATTTGTACCCCGCCCATCTGACCATGTTGCCTCAGCCACTCTGTGCAGCTTCCAATAGATATAAAAACAGAAAACATTTAAAACTTCCCTATACAGGGCTGCTTTTAGATGTCTTTTAAAAGTTATATATTTATCTCCTTGACGTCTGATGGGAGGACGTTCCACAGGGTAGGTGCCACCACCAAGAAGGCCCTCTTCCTGGTTCTCTGTAACCTTATTTCTCACAGGAGGGAACCACCAGAAGGCCCTTGGAGCCGAACCCTTTTGAATGAGTCTGTTTCTTGGCCTGACCTACCCCGCAGGGTTGTTTTGAGCATAACTTGGAGGCAGAGTGGGGTGCAAGTAAAATAAAGTGGTGTGGTGAGCAACGTGTCGCCATGCAACACCCTCCCTCTGCCACTGGTCTTGCCAGCGGACAGTAGTGCCTTCCTTTGCAGAAGTGTGAAATTTGAAGGGTGGCTGTGGTTTGGTCCTTGTGTTGTTTACGAAGGTATGACAACATACCTTGCAAGGAACAAAAAGGAAGAAAGTCCCACTTCTTTTGGCTTTATTAAAATAATTGTGTAGGGCCAAACCATATAATCCTTAGATCTAAGGGACTCAATGTGGGGAGCTCATATATTTCCATTGCCTGCCCTCCCTTACTAGGGGATAAAGTCTCTCTTCATTTGTTAATGACAGTGATGATGGTTCTTAATGCCACTGTTGACTGCTGTTCACTTTGCAGTGGTACCTCGGGTTAAGTACTTAATTCGTTCCAAAGGTCTGTTCTTAACCTGAAACTGTTCTTAACCTGAAGCACCACTTTAGCTAATGGGGCCTCCTGCTGCCGCCGGAGCACGATTTCTGTTCTCATCCTGAGGTAAAGTTCTTAACCCAAGGTAATATTTTTGGGTTAGCGGAGTCTGTAACCTGAAGCGTATGTAACCTGAAGCATATGTAACCTGAGGTACCACTGTACATGGTTGAAATATTATTCTGATATACCAGTAGTTTATTAAATAGTTTAGTACAACATTTGATTCAGAATTCCCCCTCCCCCTTGTTTTCCTCCTCTAAAAACTAGGTGCATCTTATGGTCTTATGGAGCGAAAAATACGGCGGTCCACTGCAGGCCCAGCCCAAGACATTTTGGCACTTGAGGTGAACCACAAAATGGCAGCCCAGAAGAAGGGACGAGTGAAGATCTACAAGTGGCTGGTCCAGCCTCCAAGGAGAGCGGCCAATGTGTTCCTTGGAGGCCAGATCTGCTGCCCCTGTGGATCCTGCCACTAACTTTGGACAGGTTGGCATACACTATACATGTTTAAAAATATCTGCAGTTCTGCACCGCACTTTCCTTTTCACTCAAGTAACTTGAAGTTATTTGTTCAATGGGTCTACTCCAAGTATGAATTAGATGGACGTCACGCCAAATGGGTGGCTGCAGGGACACCATGAAGGAACACCTGAAATTCGGATGAGGCTGAATTCTTCACTTCTGCAGAGCTGCAGCAGACACAGAGCACTGAAAGTGACATGGCACCTTTCTTTCAGACCTTGTACCTTTACAAAGCTTAAAAGACAGGAGTACAAACACACCATTTATTTATTTTTTACTAAAAGAATAGAATTTATTAAGCACTGTAAGTCTCTCTCCATCATCAACAGATGAACAACGTGCCAGGATTCCACCAGCAAAAAACATTCCCAAAAGACACCCAAGCTTTCTGATTGCAAACCTACTGCGAGTTTCCCCTGATTTAGAGCAACCTGTCCAAACTTACACTGATTAAAAAACCCAACAACCTATGGAGCTTGGTGTGGGGTGCAAGGATTGGGGAGATGGGGGTTTGTTTATCAAGGTTGGGGTAGTAAAGATAACATTTATCCATCCACTAAGAACAGGTGTTAATATAGCATAAAAAGAAAATCCATTTTAAAAAAGAAGGGAATAATGAATTTATCCCACATAAATAAAGCATGAACTTGCAATTGACAGGGGATCACTAACAAGAAAAAAAAATCAGATTTACTCTGTTCATCAAAAATTGGTTTGTATGCTTTTTTTCCCTTTAAAGCTAAAATCTCAGGCTAAACATTTTAAAATGTGGTCATGGGGAGATATATATGGTAAAAATGCAACTTCCAAGGTTATTCAAAGAGGGTGTGTGAGGGGAAAGATTGGCTTAAAGTAACAACTGAGATTGAAGTTTTTACTTTTAAAATCTTACTAGGCATTTAGTTACTATCAACAAAGCATCTACCAAAATACAAGAGCAATGGTTATAAGTCAGAAAAAGTGTACATCCCGTCTGCAAGGGTAATATTATAGACAGATAAAAGTGTACGCGGGAAGCGGGGGTTGGTCTTTCAAAACGGAGTCAGAAAAGAATTCTAATCTTTAAAAAAAAACCTAGAAAATGAGCGACGCTATCTGACTTTATGCAATGAGCGGTAAATAGCAATTAAAGACTGAAAGATCTCTAAACAAGGTGTGTGTTAGATTTCTTTTAAACAATAAAAATGGACTTACAAAATAGATTGGTGTGGGGGTAATTGGAAGGATTAAAATTAAAAATAGAAGAACATGCATATTTAGCAAAATACATGTCAGGTAAGTTAGCTACTATAATGATTCAACTTCGGTAGTAAAATTATGCTAACAAGATTTAAAAAAAAAGTTGTAGTTAGCTTATGATTCATCTTGCAGCTTGATCCTAATAACATTTACTTGGAAAGAAACACCATTATTTCAGTGGGCTTACACCCAAGTAAGTATACTGAGGATTTGCAGCCTAGGTTACAGTTGCGTGATAGGGGGAAATGTTGGTGCTTTGTGCCAACTGGCCACTGAGTGGCCCTGTGCCTTCCTCACAGGCTCTAGCGTACACACACTTAATCTGTGGACCGGGATACCCCTATTCCCCTCCACAAGAATTCAAGTCCCTGTCATAATGTTTGTCTGTGACTTCCCCCCAGGGACCTAAGGGCTCGCTTGCTTGTTTGCTTATGAATCCAAGGAAAGGTGGAATTCTAAACGACATCAGAAAAAGTTGAAAAGCTGCCCCTGAAAAGGCTTCAAAGTCTTTTCAAGTACTGTTAAGTATATTTGGACAAAAAAAACCTCTAACTGGTTGGCTAAGTTGACTCGTAGCCATCCTTGGGAACGGCTAGCCAGAGTCATATCCCGCATTACTGCCTTAGGATGGGATGAAATATTTGTAAGAGAAATGCAGGAAATATTGGTCAGTAGGCTGGCTTTAAAAAGCCCCCCCTCCACCCCACCCCCCACCAAACAATGAAGGCAGCATGCTAAAATCCATGCCTTTGATTGTATGGTTTAGATCCTTATGAAGACTTCAAGAAACATGCTTAGAGAATCTTGAATTGGAGCCTAGTACAGGAAGTTAAAAGTATTAGATTTGTTCCCACTTCAACTCATATTAAAAAGGAACCTTTCTTTATCTTAGAGGCAGTGCTATTTTTCTAGAAAAAGAGGTGTCAGAACTCACCATGAACTCCTCCCCTGTTCTCTTATAATGGCAATAGTGCCCACATAAGAGGTGCCAGAACTGAATTCCAGTGAGTTCTGGCTGAAAAAAAGCCCTGCTAAGAGGAAGATTTGGACACAGGAACATATTTCGCCTTCCTTATGAGCATTTAAGGTCCAACTGCACAGTGCAGGGGAAAGTCATATTACTTCAGTTAATTCTCAGCATCAAAGTTAGTTACACAGCAATTATTTCTAATAAACACGATCCCTACAGCTGTTGTTAATGGACCTTACTCCATTGGGGATCAACGGCTCTGAATGTGGGATGCAGATCCAGTGACTTCAAAGGAACTCTGCCAAGATTGTACCATCCAAGGATCCAGCCCTGGAGAGAGTCCAAAGGAGAGAGTCCAAAGGCCAAATGAAAAGCAAGAACGCCGCATTTGAGAGCTCCGCTCTCAAAGAATGAACAACGCAACTCAACATAATCTTTGGGTCCTACTGATGCCACAATTACCTCAGGGTCACCCTCACAAGGGAAACCTGATGTTTGTTCATGATTAGGACATTCATTTCACAAAGTCACAATCCATTCAAGCTCTACATTTTTGCGTCTTTATCATACAATAGCTCCCACAGGAAGCACTGCAAGACGCTTGAAAAGTCCTTAATTTTACAGACAGCCTGCAATGCTAAGGTGACTAATTTCTGGAAATGTGGAGAAAAAAGGTCTCATTACAGATGCCTGAAGAATTTTATTTCTGTGAATTCTGATGCAAAGTGACCCAATCCAGACCCCCTGTGAATTAGAATTTAGTTATCCTTTGATTTTGCATTTATCTGAATTAATGAGACACAGGGATTGTCTCAAAAAAGTAACAAAATGCCTAGTTTAAATGTTTAGAGATGTATATACAGAGTTAAACTACGTTTTTAGATACAAATTTTCATATGGATCCAAAACAAATCCAGAGTAATGCAGAAACTGAATGGAATGGATTTATGAATGAAGACACATGAAACAGACTGATCCATCCATCGTAAGGCCGCGTGCCGACCTCCCCTTTTGTGCGTCTTAGGATCAAGAGAAGTATATTCAGAGTTGTTATATCTACATTCAAGGACTGTAGCTTTCTGGTCTCACAAAAGGATCTGAATTTTAAAATCTGCACTTAAAAAAAAAATCGAAGTTTGCAAATCAGGGCTTCATTATTATTATTTTTAAATAAGCAAACTTTTTTGTTATAAAAAATAGCTATGGGGCCATCTAGTTATGGCTAGGCGCATTCGCAGAGACTCCTGGTTCCTGGCTCTATAGGCAAAAGCACCTCCGATATTAGCTTCAGATTCAAAAGCTGCAAGAAATGGGGAATCAGCACTGTTTCGCCGCCAGGTTAAATATAATAACTAAAGCTGCTTTAAGAGTTAGAAAGAGCCCTCTTTCAATAGTCAAGTATCATTTTCTCAAAGGACTTTGGCTCATCTCATTCCAACCAAAGCAGAACCACCTTTGCCCAACAGTCATATACGAACTACACTTCTGATCTACGAGTGCTATCAACACCAAGGAACGAAGGCTTCTCCAGTTTCCCCAGAAGCAAGGCTAACTTCTACAGGACTGCAAATTTTAGAATCTTCCAGCTCAACCACAGCAGACTTATCTCAGTGCTCCCCTAGATCATTTGCACTTAGGGGTGGTGATGCCTGAATTCTTGTATCACACAAACTGCAGTCTCCAGTCAGTACATGGCCAGCTCCAATTCCGCATGCTGGAGCCAAACCATTCTGGTACGGCTTGGGGGAAAAGGTATTTGCTTGGCTGCAGTACATTCTAAATGATGGGGAACCTGACCTCTGAGGGCAATCATCCGGTTATTGCTTCTCATTAGGTTTATAAAAGATAGGTCAGGTTAGCTTGACTCTTGCATCATAACATGATGTCCATCACATCAGAGATGCTCTTTTACATTCAGTAACACTAGTGGGAATGGTAGCATTATCCAACTGCAATTAAACTAAAGTCCATAGATATGCATGAAGGGTGTTTTGTCATTTGGATTTATTATGCAAGGGAAACCTAGGAATTTTCATCTACCTCTTTGGCTTTCATGCAACACTGAGCTTCAAATTAAATTCCTGAAGATTAATGATCCCCTTCCCACCTGGAAGTATCCACAATTCTCACAAGAGATATTTTAAAGATGCATGTTGCCTGCTAGCTTTTTGGCTGCTGAGCAAGCAGTGAGCAATTCTGAACAATACCACATCCGTTTTTGAATTTAAAGGAAAACTTATCTAGGATTTTTGTCAAGTGAATCTAGAGTAGAGTGACTTCAAACTTTATTTTGCCTAGCTTGCAAAGAAGAGACCAAGTTGAAGTGTACTTCCCAGTTAAAACAAGATAAAATCTAAAATCTTCAGATACCGAATTCTTCTACCTGTATAAATTATGCAAGTAACACACATTTTCAGTCTTATTTTGCATAATTTATTCATTTTTGAAAAAATGTTTTGCCAAATTTAGCCTGGTTCTAAGGGTCACTACATAGGGGAGAAGCCCCACCCTTAAAATGAAAAACTTATCCAGCCACTCCTGCTGCCCACAAACTTCCGAGGTTTATTTTAGTATCCATAACAATGAGAAAGTTTTGTTTTTAAAGACTGGGCTTCTCAAGATGCTGAATTCTGTACCCAGTGTCACATTCTGTACTCCCACAGAATCAGGGAATATATAAATGTTTGGGATAAGGGCTTCCCAAAACTTTCCAATTTTTGGCTCCATTTGCACCATACATTTAAAGCATGGCTCCCCTCAAATGATTTGTTAGGGTGCCGAGGGCTGTTAGGAGACCCCACTTCACATCACATCTACAATTCCCAGCGTTTCCTGGCAAGAGGGATTGTTACACCACCCTGCTTAAAGTGGTATGGTACTGTTTCAGATGTGTAGTACAGATGGGACCACAGTGTAAGAGGGCTAATTGGCACCCAATAGTCACTAATGCCTACAGTCTGCACAGACAGACAAGTCAAATCAATCGCGCCACCTAGTCAATAGCTTGCCTGGTGGCATTGCTAAGAGGTTAAAAAAGGGGGGCAAATCTGCTCCAGTTGCAAAGGTTTCAAGCACTGGAAATATGGTATATAAGGAAATGCGTCACAGAAGCCTGTGAGGCAGATCCAGCTGCTCCCCTGGGCTACATGATATCAAAGCTATATAGCTGCACGCTCCGAGGCCTGTGCGACTGCAGGCATGGCTCAAGCTGGCAGGCGTCTTTTTAGTTCTGGGGTAAGACCTCAGAACTGGCAATGGTTAAGTTGCTTGGAAATGTGTGCCATTGGTCAGGAGAGGAAGTTGTCTTCCTTCCCAGCAAATACTGTCAAAGCTAAAAGCAACTGAAACACCCCCAAGAGAAGAAGAGTGTTAAATCCCTCCTCTCAAATTCACCATTTAAAGTTGCAATCCCACTCCTCAAACTTCATATGTCAACTGCATGCCTAACTGAAGAGGTTGAACAGTGTCTCATTTGTGACAGGAAGTATTATCGTGTAAGGAAGATTTACATTTACTCTTCGCACCTGGGAATAAAGTGTTTTTCTCTTATCATCAAGCCAAACCCAGATCAGAGGACGTTCAGCGACAGGGCACAATTAGAACTTAAAACACTTCCTTGTTCTCCCAAGACTGTTGGTTTAATCCACTTGAGGCTGAAGCGAGGGCCTTTTCTGAAAACCCTAACTCTAAAACCCTCGATATGCAATTTTAAGTTCTGTCTTACTTTACAGTCATAGCATACCAATGAGAGTAGGACTGAAGACGATTCAAAAAGGAATGCACCCCTGCCTACAGCTGCAAAGTTTCAAAATCTACACTGGGCTCTATTGCTTAATTAGAATATTTAATGCTTAATTAGGAAGATTTAATGGTGAGATTCATAGTTCAGAGACAATGCCTTTTTGCTTCCTATATATACTGTAATCCCAGATCGTACACCCTTTCTAGTAAAATCATTTCTAGGAGCTGGGAAAGATCTTTCCTGAAAATTATTAGCTGAAAATACTGTTCTTAGTGTGAGTTGGTTCATCCTGTTACCACTTTACAGAAAAAATGGGGATTTAACACTCAGATTTGATATGCAAATAAATTTTAAAAAGAATGTATGTATGGGAGAGTCAGGTTCTGGAAGTCTGCAATGCTGTGTAGTATATACCTACTGCATTTCTGAATTTCAAGAGTCTATCGAGATTCCAGTAGCTACAAGCCAAATTCTGCAAGGGACTTCAATGAACAATGGACAAATTTCAATTAAATAAATATATGTAACAGACTGAGACCTATTTGGAGATAACAGTAGAACAAGGATTTCTGACTCACATGTGTTTAACAATAGCAACAGCAAAACAAGTCTGTCTATCTGCTGAAATGAAGGAAGGATGTGAGATTACCAAGAGTGAATGGCTCCATTCACTTCCTGTACTCTAAATCAAGTCTGGGATATGTAATTCTGAAAAGCATGTATTTTGCACTAGGGTCCTAGATCTTGATTCAACAACAAAAAACCCAAGCAGATTCCACAGTCCTGAAGTTTGATGACTCCCAATTAAAAGGGACTGGGAAAACACTTAGAAATAAATAGGTAAGAAAAGAAGGTCAACTGTGCCAAAAAACCTCTCCTGCACCCTTCCCATCCCACACCCCCCTTCCAAATAAATGTTTGATGGACAAACAACAGGAAACAGACGTTCCCATTATGCCCTCCTGTGAACATCTTAAGGACACCTAGCTAGTTGCCACTGGAAACAAGAGTACCAAAATTTTGGTTTGACTCAGCAAGGTGGCAAAATTCTGGTTTGACTCAACAAGGTGGCTCTTCCATTCTCAGAAATCTCTGGTGCGTTGCACCTCCATCCCAAAGGCTAGAAACCTGTTTTAGAAAACTGAGCTTTACTGGAATCCTCACAAGACCCCAACAATTAAGGCTCAGACAGAGCAATTTGACACCTGTCTATTCAGAAGCAAGTCCCACTGAATTCAATGAAATGTACTCCGTGCAAGAGGGGGGGGGGATATAGGATTACAGGCTTAAAGCCCCAATGAAAAGGGGATTGGATAAAAGCATGGGCCATAAAGCTATCAATGGCTACCAGTCATGATCGCTAGGTTGCCTCCACTAGCATCAGAGGCAGATTGGAGAGGGTCTTGCCTGTGGGCCTCCCACTGGGGCAAACAGGTTGCTGGACAAGATAGGCTTTGGGTCTGATCCAGCAAGGGCTTTGTAAATTCTTCTGGATCACAGGCTTCACCCAGCTTTGGAAACATCTAGCCCTAACAATAGAGAATCAGAAGCCTTTGGGGGCAGGTAGGCTTTGGTGATTTATGTATACAGTATTGCAGAGCCCCCTAAAATGTGCTTCTGCTTGGATAACTTTGTAGCATATAAATGTGGCAAAACCTTTTTCTTTCTGGATTCCTCCCCACCCAGCTATTCAGAACAGAACTGCCTGTCATATTTTCAGCAAAAGAAAACGTTTCCATTTTCAATACATTTGAACAAACAGGAATTTCTAATACTTGGGGAGTTTGGTTTTCAGCTGCTTTGAACAACAATAATTTTACAAGATAGGAAAGGGTCCCCACTGGGGTGCAGGTTAGGTGGGTGAGAATCAAGCTGCCTTTAAGAGCTTACGATCCAAATTACCTTCCTGCACTTTAAATCAGTGCCCCCTCCAACCTCTGGAAACCCTTCCTCGCCTCCTAAAATCCTGCCTGGCTCCCCAGCTATACAGGCCATCCTCTTGCCCAGCTGCTCTAGACGTCAACCTAAAAAGAGCATTGCCTTCTCCCAGCTGTTGGCTACAGAGTCCTCACTACAGCCTCCAATATAGAGAGGAGGTTTTCCTAGCAGCTGTAGGTCACACGCCACCCTAGAGGTCCAGCACTTGCAAGCACCTGAAGGAATCTTTCAGCCCCTTGGAAACTCCCAACACACAGTATGAACACCACACCGCAGGCCTTAGGCACATTTTAACTGCCCTTTTATGTTCAGAAATAGATTCCTGAGTGGGTGACAGGGCAGATTCCCCTCCCACCTTTTCCCAAAGACTCCTGTTGTTGCTTCCAAGCAACTGAAATTCAAACGTATTCCGTCCCTGAACATTTAGGCTCCATCCAGCTATCAAGGTTAGTAGACATTTACAGAGCCGACATCCCATACTCAATGGGAGGAAGGGCAGGATGCAAATTTAATAAATAAGTAATAAATAAACTTCTGCCCATGGATTTGTTGAAAGCCCTCGTCAAAAGGATCTCCAGCAGCGACCATCACCATACCCTTGTGGCAGTTAATTTCATACGCTCGTTATGCATTGTTAGGAAGTACTTTCTTTTGCCTATACTGTTCGTGGTCAAGGAGGCAGAAATAGCCATCAGGACATTTTTTCTGGCCAACTGTTTTTCATCTGTTCCTCTTATGGTAGAATCACAGGTGGGGGATTCAGACTACTGGAGAATGGATTGATTGACTGATAGCAGAAAGCAGAAATAAAAATCAACACACATTTCAGGTTGGAGTGGTCATTCTGACACTCTCACAATCTAGTAATTGAGGCACATGCCATGGATGATGTCAGAAATCAGACTGCATGGACGTATGCAGCTGGAAAATTGGTTAGAGTTCTCTTTTCAACAGAACTTTAATCCTGCTCACCCAAACTCCCACCTCAGTTATATGATTCTTCACTTTAAAACCACCCATTTTATCCATTCTATATAAGCAAAACTGTGTGTACTCTGCACTAAAAACAACAACCCAGACAGTTTCAGTACACAGTCTCTCTTGTGCCATATATGTGTGTGAGAGAACTGGCTTATTTTTGCAGTTACAGTGGTACCTCGGGTTACAAACTTAATTCGTTCCGGAGGTCCGTTCTTAACCGAAAACCGTTCTTAACCTGAAGCACACTTTCGCTAATGGGGCCTCCTGCTGCCATTCTCATCCTGGGGCAAAGTTCTCAACCCGAGGTATTACTTCTGGGTTAGTGGAGCTTGTAACCCGAAGTGTTTGTAACCTGAGGTACCACTGTATTCAGCTTCTAAAAAAATTTTTTCCAAGAGAATTGTAAGATGGCATTGGACATGGATGGAATGAAAGGGGCAGAAATGAATGGTGAGAGATGGGGAGTGGGGGAAGATACCAGCAACAAGAGCAGCAGTGGCAGTTGTGCAAGGCCCTAAAACCTCCCCAGCCATCTCACAAACGCACTGAAAGCCCTGACTAGCTCTTCTAAGAAACCCTTTGAAAACATTTCCCTATTAAATATCAGTGGGGTTTTGTTTTGTTTTAAAAAAAGATAGTTGTTGCTTTGAAATCAAAAGCTGTGATTTGAGAATGCCAAGCCCTGCACTGATTTCCAGATTGTTTGCTGAAGCTGCAGGGTGCACACAACTCAGCCTATAGAACAGTATATCACTTGAACTGCTTTATGTTCTCCTGGGTTACCCCTCCCTCTTGCGCCCCCCAAGGCTCTGGGTCGGTTTGATACTTTTGACTTCCAGCCTCCCCACCACCCGCCCCATGGCAACAGGGTGGCAATCCACCCTTAGCCCCAAACCCCTTTACAGCCCCAGCCCTATTCGTTTGCTCACAGTCCTGGAATTGTAACAGTAAGTGCTCGTCCGCTTGAAAGATAAGAAGTTTTCTGTCTGATATCAGGAGGCCTGGTTCATCCGCCCCAGCAGCCCTGTTAGCAGGGCCAACCTCTGGCCACTGGGGACACAGGTCCTTTAATTCACAAAGAACGCATAGCGCATTTCGGAACGCAAGTTGTCTCCCGGGAACGTTTTCACCCTTTCCGGGCTTGCCGCGTTCATATTTATATATAGCTCTATTCATGTTATATATAAATATAATCTCTCTCTTTCTCTCTCTTATATATAATAAAAAGCACAAGCTGACTGCTATACACACCTGGGAGTATAAGGTGCAGTAGCTGTGCTGCTCTCTCTCTCTCTCTTTTAAAAATCATTGTCTTTTCCTACACCCCCCCAAAAAAAAACCTTCGCTCCATGCTGTTTGCCACCATCCCCCCCCCCGCCCAAGCAACACTGCTGTTTGGCCTGCTGGTGGGGGAGCTGGCAAGAAATTAACAAGGCAGGCAGGAAAAATCTGCCCCATTTTAAAATAAAACCTTGCCGGCTTTTTCTCCTTTAAAAAATATCCCATTCCCCAAATCCAGAATTACCATAAATCTTGCACCCTAAAAACAACTCCCCCCCTATAAAATTAAAAAAAAAAATCAAAACAAATTCAAATAAAAAATTTAAAAGGAAAAAAAAATGCCGCCCTTTGGGATCCGATTGGCACAATGGCAAATTCAAGGGGCAGAGAGCAAAAAGCGCCTATGTGGTCACCCAAGGTGGGACAAGAGCCCCAAACCATCCCATGTCACTCCACCACCCTCCAGGGCTGCATCTGCTACTCACAGGGAAGAAGAAGCACCCATGACACAAACCCTCCAAATGCAAGTTGTCAAGAAAGCACTGCTCCCGGACCTCCCCACCACTTAACCATTCTCACCAGCTCAAACGTTTCCATTCTAGGGATTTGCAGAAGTGGTGTATCCTCTCCCCCCCCCTACTAGTTTGTAACGCCATGACACTTCTCTCCACCACCCCACTGCCAGCCAATCGGACCCACGGCGGCTTCCATTCACTCCTCTTTCTGCAGAGCTGGGAAGGAAAGCTTGTTCTCCGGGCACCGTTCAGGATCCCCGCTCAGCGTCCCGAAGAACGGGCTGTTGTTATTGCACGAGTCAGCGTCTCTGGCTAAGGCACAAGGTGATGTGGCTGAGGGGCAGGCTCCAGCCCCTGGGTCCTCGCCCACCGTGGGGGTGGTGCCCCCGTTCCCGTTCACCTGGGACTGAGGACGGCTGCTGCTGCTGTTGCTACTGCTGTTGCCACCATTGTTGTTGTTGAACTCTGGGGTCTTGGCAGTTCCTTCTGCAGAGCCCTGGAAAGTACAAGAGGAGGCCTTTAGAGGGGGCTGGAGTTGGAAAAACTAAAGATGCAAACGCTTCTGAGATGGGGACAGAAGGCTGCTTCTATCAAAATCCTTTGCCTTGCATGCAGCATGACACAGAGAGTCCATACTGTTTTCCAAACCAGTCCACGAGGTGAACTCTTTTAACCTCAGAGCCACTCGGCCACCTGCATCACACTGCCAAATCGTGAGGAGTTTTTTCCACCCCAAAAGATGCAAGATAATGAAGGTAAAGGTAAAGGGACCCCTGACCATTAGGTCCAGTCGTGACCGACTCTGGGGTTGCGGCGCTCATCTCGCTTTACTGGCCGAGGGAGCCGGCGTACAGCTTCCGGGTCATGTGGCCAGCATGACTAAGCCGCTTCTGGCTAACCAGAGCAGCGCACGGAAACGCCGTTTACCTTCCCGCCGGAGCGGTACCTATTTATCTACTTGAAATATAATATGAAATATAATAACATAATACATATAATATGAAATATATTAACAGGTGCCAAATAAAACAAAGCAAAAGTGGAACGGAATACCTTGAACAAAACATGGGGGGTAAATTCCATACCAGAATCAAACAAAATAAATTAATGTCACCCCCCAAAAGGTGCAAGATGTAAAGTCCAAGGAGAGAAACAGTTCTCTTATTTCTCATACCCAGGTAGCTCTTTTCCACCTAGGAACCATTCAATAGACAGGTGAATTGCAACCCTCTATTCTTTATACTGAAAAGCTTCTTTTGCTGGCGATGGGCTAAAACACCACCCTCATTTTATGGATGGAAAACTCGGCCACCCCTAGAAGCAAAAGGAGCTGAAAATAAGCAGGCCAAAGAAAGGAGGATTCTTGGTTCTCCCAAGGCCCCTTGCTTGGTTCTCCCAAGGTGGGGAATAGACCTCCAAAAGCCCTATTCTGCAGCATCCATTTTTATTTCTTCCAAAGTGTGCCTCATAGTGGCTGACATGAAGAGCACCCAGAGTGTGGGCCATTGCAGCAAGTCGGCAGATACTTTTAGAAGAGCAGGGAAAGGAGGATCCACCAGTGACATAAAAAAGGGTTTAGACACTGCACATGGAAGAACAGGGAAGGCAGGGAGACATACTTGCTTGCTCACTTTCTTGTTTCCTTTGGGGATTTTTCCAGAGTTATCACGACCACGGCTGCAACAGGAAAGAAAGGTGCAACACCTCAATTTTACGAATGGAAATGAGTGCAGAATGCCGCGGCGAGACTCCTTATGGGGTCTTCGCTGCGAGACCACATTCATCCGGTGCTATATCAGCTGCACTGGCTCCCGGTGGAATACAGGATCAGGTTTAAGGTGCTGGTTTTAACCTTTAAAGCCCTATACGGCCTAGGACCCTCGTACCTACGGGACCGCCTCTCCTGGTATGCCCCACAAAGAAACCTACGGTCTGCAAATAAAAACATCCTGAAGGTCCCAGGCCTCAGAGAGGTTAGGCTGGCCTCAACTAGAGCCAGGGCCTTCTCGGCTGCGGCTCCAATCTGGTGGAACGCTCTGTCAGAAGAGACTAGGGCCCTGCGGGACTTGACATCTTTCCGCAGGGCCTGCAAGACAGAGTTGTTCCACCAGGCCTTTGGTCAGGGCGCAGCCTGACTCCCTCCTCTGGCAACCTGCACAGAGTTTTGCTTAATGGTTGCCATTAACCTGATTTTAATTAATTTTTATAATGAAATATTTTTAGAATGTTGGTTTATTTGATTGTTTGATTATTTGATTGTTGTTAGCCGCCCTGAGCCCGGCTTCGGCTGGGGAGGGCGGGATATAAATAAAATTTATTATTATTATTATTATTATTATTATTAATTTTATAATGTTCCCCATCCAAAGTAGTAAGTTATTAAATTGGTTAGCTTAGTATCCTAAATCTCAAATTGGTTATATATCCTTTTATCGCAAAAGGTATCTGTTAAAATCTAATTGATGAAACAATTAATTTGTAAAAAAGGCAGATTCATTGAGCTTTAATCTTTAATCGATTTTAAGATCTTTCAACTTGCTCTGGATTCTCCCCACTCAATCCCGGTTTACTGGTCTTCTCGTTCTTTTCCAAAACTGTTGAGACTCATCTTCCCTTCCCACAGAAAGGTGCAGAATCCAGGGGCCAGGCTCCCCACTCCTCACTAGGAGCCCCAAATCTCAAAAAACAGCAGGGAACAAAGGGAAACAAGACCCTTTCCTGACAACCAAGGCTATACGAAGCCAAGGCGACTCGTCTAGTGGCACCTACCCTTTCCCTGGGCCTCCAACGGATACCACTTGCATGCCGAAGGAACCCTGCCCACGGGACGGCTTGCTTCCAGCCCACTGGCCCACCACCATGCCAGCAATCTCCAATTTGCCTCCTTGTGGCGGGATAGGGTGAAGACCTAGGAAAAGGGAAGAATCAGTAAGCAACTAAGCAGAGTAGGCTGGTTTGCACCCTATTTGATCACCTGCACCCACAGCTGAGGGTCTCAAGGTCAAAGCATGAGACCCTCAGCTGTGGAAAGAAATGGCCCTACTGCAAACTCAACAGAGATCACTGCACAGACGGAGGGCAAGCGAGGAAGCAAAACTGTTTCTGGGGCTGTACTACTTTAGACTGTGGGTGGGGAACAGCTTGCCTGAAAAGAAAAGAAACCCACCCCTACCCCAAACATTAAAAAGTGGGAGGGGGGAGCCTGCAGGAGGAAGTTTGTGCAAATTAGATCAAGAGCTTCCTGCCAGGGCAAATAGGATATGATGTAACTCCCAGTGGCTGGCTCCCTATTTGCTAGAGAGAAGCAGGATATATATCATACGAAGCAAACACGTAACAGCAACTTACCTGTGAAGCCTCTGGTCCTCCCAGGGGCGGAAGGCTGGACAGAACCAATGGCGCGAGGGTAGAGAGGCATAGGGTAAAAGGATGGGGCCATGGAAGATACAAAGGGTGGAGGTGGGAGCAGGGGAGGCGGAGCCTGGCGGTTGAAGTTGATGCCTTCCAGGATGCTCTGCCTCATCTTCTCTACCTTGGACACCTGTTCATTCTGTGGATCAAGGAGGAGGGAGACAAAAAAATAACTGAACCAGAGTTTGATGGTATTATAAAAGTGCCAGGCACTTCCCGCCACCGTATCCCTCCAGTAAAACAATGTCAAGGTCATGGAGTGTAACTAGGGTGGGCCAGTTAGGGCAGTTTGCCCTGGGGAAGAAGGGTGCCAAGGGCACATATTATGTGCTGCATTGACAATTATTTGAACAGACGATGGGGAATGTGATCCTGTCGAAGTTAAGCACTTTGACTCCCCCACTGTAATCAGTAGGATGTAAAAATGCCTAACAAGATTGAAAGCCTTGTGGTGTATTCTATTCAGTATGAAGTAATTAAGTATGTTCTCCAGATAATAGATTGAAGCCAGATACCAGTTTGCTCAGAGGCTTGGTCATGGCAGCAGGCCAGGCAGAGTGGCAGTTTCTCATTAGCTTTGTACCTGCAGCTTAACAATACACAAAAAAGCACATTCAGCTGTTGAATACTGCTGGTGGGTGGGTGCTGCAGTGGGGGAGAGAGTAACTAAAGGCATTAGACAGCAGCAGCCAGAGAACTTTTGACAACCCTTAGTTTCACCTACAGCTAGGAGGTGAGCATGTGTAGAATGCACAGGAACCACTAGATGTGGCACTGAATCAAGGACTAAACAGCAACTCAGGACGTCAGCAGCAGGATCAATTGCTCAGCAGCCACTTCCTTCTAGGAGTGCTAACCCTTACCTGTCCATCACACAGGTCTATCAGGGGTGCCTTTTCCCACGTGGCTTTGATTAGCTTGCTCTGGAAAAGCTTCCCGTCAAAGTAGATCCATGGGCAGCAATGTTCCCAAGGGACGGGCTGCCCGCATGCATCATTGGCGAAGAGGGCTGTGTCCACTCCACTCATAAATAGAGCAGCCAGCTGAACTCCCCGGGGATCCAGCTTCTCAATCTGCAATGGAAACAAGCATACCTTCAGCCATCAAGGAGCTCATTTTAGTAACAGTCCCCCACTTTGTCACGGAGACCTCAGTTACTGAGTGAGTTACCCACAAGCCTGTATTTGTAATGCAGGAGATAGCAAGAATGAGGCTTAGCACAGGAAAATGATGATGATGATGATGATGATGATGATGATGATGATAATAAGAAGAAGTATCAGATGGAAGCCTGAGACACAGCACAGGGCTTTCATTTTTGACCTCCAAAGTCAACCAAGCCAGACCTACTTGAATGAACATCACAGGGTTAAAAAGAGGATAGCAGACCCGTCAAAAACAGGGGTCAGCAAAGTTTTTCAGCAGGGGGCCGGTCCACTGTCCCTCAGACCATGTGGGGGGCCAGACTATATTTTGAAAAAATAATAATGAACGAATTCCTATGCCCCACAAATAACCCAGAGATGCATTTTAAATAAAAGCACACATTCTACTCATGTAAAAAAACGCTGATTCCCGGACCATCCGCAGGCCAGATTTAAAAGGTGATTGGGCCGGATCCGGCCCCCAGGACTTAGTTTGCCTACCCATGGTCAAAAGTGTCTTTTGAGGTCCCTGCTCTCACCAACCCTGGAGAGATTAATCTACTACATAATGGGCCAGAAGCAGGAACCGGGCGCAAATACCCCAAACCAAAATTTGTTAGGGCTCAGGCCTGTTCCACCAAATCTTCCCATCTCTCATCAGGGCAGACCTCTCTCTGCCAGATGTTCTCTGTGCACCAAACTTTTAGTGGCTCTACACTGGGCAATGCGCTCTGGAGTCACGGCTCATGTGGGTATCGTACTCCCTCCCTCTCTTCTCTTAGCCACGTTTACCACTTTTCTAGCTATCCCTTGTTGGACCATGCCCCATTTTTAAAGGAACAAAAAAATAATAGATGCAAATACCTCCAGGTATGTATGACGTGTCCTTCCTTCCCAGGGAGTACCTGCAACCTGTCCCCTCCCTCCATATTTAATATATTAAGAAGCAGGGCTCTCTTCCAGAGGGCATGGTTTCTGGCTCGCAAGCAGACCTGAGCCCCAGCACCTCTTTCCTCAACAAAAGGAGTGCTGGCTCTACTGCTTCAGGCAACTTTTATTTCTCCAAAGATTTTTATTAAAGTTTTCACAATACAATAAAATAGTATCTATGACAAATAGAATCAAAAAGACAAGAAATAGAGGAGAGAGGGAAGAACAAGAAAAGAGAAAGAGAAAAAAGAAGAACAGATAGGAAACATTAACACCAATAATAGTAATAATAATAAAACACCAAATTATATGTATATAGCCCTCGCTCATCAACTTCAATCCCCATATAAGGAAGAGTCTTCTCAGCTGTCACCTGGGAGAGCTTACCTCTTTCTCAGTCTCATACCCTGGGAAAGACCCACAGAGGCCCCCTCTCCTATCATCTCTCTGTATGTATCTTCATTTAAGAAATCAAAAGAAAAATAAACTATCAAAAATAAGCAATCATAAAGAAAACAGAGTAAAGGAGGGGGGGAGATGAAAGGGGGGGGGAGGCTTCCGCTTCTCTATCTGCCAATTATTTGTATTTTCAATTACTCAAAATATGTAGCATTTACACTCCAGAAATATCCAGTTTTCCCCATTCTGCTAGATGGGATCTGCTAGATCTCAAATTTTCTTCCCAGACATCTTTTCTCACTCAGGAAGTCTAATGTAGCTCTTCATTTATGCATTGTTATCTTCAAGTGTCCAAGATGTATATTTTCCCCCAGTTCCTCGTGGTGAGTTTCTCCTCAGGGGTTCCAACCTTTCTCAGTAATGTAGTAATTCATCTTTGTTTGCCTGTTAAATCTTCATTAAATCATTTTTCATTCTTTTCTTTTTCCCCCAATCTCTTTTTCTGTTTGCGTATTTGTTATTCCACATCTCATCAGACACAGCTTTGAAAGCACATTCAGTATAAAAAACTATGCTTTGAACTGTCATCAGCTGTTTTTGTGGTCAGTAAATTTCCAACTTTACAGCAGATTCTGTCATCAGCTCCCACCTTTCTGGCAGCCATAAATCTGTCTCCTTAGCTCCATCTGGTATTTTTTTCACATTTAGACAAAAATGGTCCCTCTGTTCGCCGACTGCAGATCCTACACCTCCCATTCGTCTTATCTGTATCCCAATCTCCTTAACCATCTCCTGTAATCTGTTTCTTAAGTCTATTAGCTGTGCCTTTGCATGAGTTTAAGGATCAGCGATGTCTTTAGTGTCAGCATGATATATTACGTTGTCTTTGCTTCCCTGTGTTGTGTGACGCAGACAGCAATTCCCACTTTCATTTTCCATCAACTCAGCACACGGAAACAAGGGTTTACAAAAGACGTAAAAAATAAATTATAAGCAATTTTGAGCTCCAATATTTCCAGGCAGTAAATTATTTAGATCTTCTTGAAAAGGCTTTCCGCCTGTTATCTGTTATTGCTTTTAACTGTCCGCAGTCTTTTCCCTCTGTGTGTTATTAATTGACAAATAGAGAATCCAATTTATATTCCTTACTTTCCAGTCCTACTAATAATAATTAAGATAAGGAGGGTGCAAACTTTAAGCTCTAGTTTAAGAGTGATTATGCAGTGCTCGAGCCAATATATTCGCATCGCTGTAGACACATTTCACCTCCACAGATTTATCTTTCCCTCCGTACGATGATGAATGTCTTCTTCAGACTATCTGAGGCTGGGCTCTTCAACATCCCTTAGTCCCAAGGGTAGTTAGGTAGCCAGATTTATCCCCTGACCACCTCTCATCTCTGCTAGTGGAGTGCTAGCAGACGTTATCTCAGTTCGCCATAGTTTCAACCAAAAGTCCCTGCTTCAGACAATTTTTAAAGATCGCAGTGGCCCTCCTGTTACACCTCTAAACACTATGCCACGGATTTCTTTCACTACTGCTCTACATCAAATTCCTCTGCTTAAAAGTCTACTCAATCCAATGTAATATACGCAGGATAACTTTATGTACATCACAAGTTTTAGGTCTTGTTGTCGTAAGCAACAGGAAGTGGTAGTAAACCCATCTGTAACCGGGGCTCTCATATGATGGAATGTTCATGCACAGAAAAGGTTCCCTGTACACAAAAAACTAGAATACCAGTAAGAAAGCCAAGATATTAGACTAGACCCCTCCCTCAACCACCACCAACAAGCCTGCATGCTCGTTCTCTATGCACAAGGAATATATGATCTCTCACCTGCAGTCTGAGCAGAACAGCCCAAACATAGGTGAACTGCAGTCTAACAAGCCTTGTCAGCAGAAGCCCTGTGCAAGGACTTCCACTTGCACAATGGGGCTTTCCACCCCCCCACCCCCCTGCATGAGTCCCAAAACTAACTTGGGAGGGGGGTGTCAAGAGAACATCCAAAACACCTTGCAGGGAGGAAAGAGGGAGGGAGAAGGGCTGCAATACTTGCGCAGACAGAATGTTTTGTCCTAGCACAATACTGAATCCCACCCATGGTATCATCTGCCATCAGAGACAGGACAGGAGTCTGAAATTTCAGGTTTTGCAAAATTAGAAGTTTTGGGTTAGCAGGAACAATAGCAGTATGAGAGGAGATGAGATGGGGTGGGATGGGGTGGGTGAGTGAAAGGCAGCAAGGAAGCATGGACAAGGAGTGCATCTCAAAAAATGCATGATTTGCAGGAAGGTTTTGCCTCTCATGGACAAGAAAGGTTCCCCTTCCTTAGCCCACGAGCTCTAATCCACTGAGCTGCCTTCCTGATTCCCTGCAACAGAGATGGGGAATCAATGCCCTCCAAATGCAGTTGGACTCCAACTCTCATCAGTGCCAGGGATTGTGGGAACTGTAGTCCAGCAACATCTGAGATGGTTCCCAGATTAAGGTTACCAGATTTTATTCAATGAATCCAGGGACACTTTTCAACTTCAATGGGTTTTGTATGGGGACTAATTTGTAAATCCGGGGATGTCTGGTAACCTTATCCTAGATTCCCCACTCCTGCCCTAAGGGTTTAAAGATTGCAAAGATCAAATCCAAGCTCAACCTTACCTTCAGTTCTTGAAGCTGATCTGGCTCATATAGCTGAGCAGACACAGCCTGGGCCAGAAAGGCGTCCAACTCATGTCTATGCAGAATCCGACCCCCAGGCCATTGTATCATGTATCTTAAAAAAAAGAAAATATGACAGAATTTATAAATCAAAAGAGTTACTCCACCACGTACTGGGGAGGAAAGGAGGTCCAAGGGACACTTCCCAGCTTCTTTTTCTATTTAACTTTAATGCAGGAGGAGCTTACAAGCGTTTTAACAGGAACTCAACATTAATAGCGAGATAGATAGGCATCTACACCTTGTATTTTCTTGGAAACTCAAAATGCGTAAATAGAATGTACTTTCAGTTACTAGAGTAAGTTTTGAGCCTTAAGACAGGAGACGATATAACTGGCACTCCACTCGCCCGTACACAGAGCCACAGTTCTTCCAAATCCTGCTGTGCCATTCCACCCATCCTGTCTCAGGAGCCCTCCCTCCTGAGCATTCCCACCCATCGTGCCCAGACCTGCCCCACTCACCGTAGCACACAGCACATAAGCAGCAGATGTGTGGGGACATTGGCGGGATTGAGCATGCCGGGGGTGTCAGATTTCATACAGGCCAAGAAGGCTCTCATTCGTCGGTTCTTGTCCTCCACTGCTTTGCCCAGCCAGAGCTTCTTGAGGTTGGGACACGTCCACTCTCGAAAAGCAAGGGCCGATACCAATTCTGGAGTCTGTGGGGATTTCCCCTTGTACGCCGACCATTCCTTGACGATAACAGGAGGAGCTATGGAAGAAAGAACAGGGCACATCTGACTGCGAGGATAAAACACTTGCACACTGTTCCTGTAAGGAGACATAGAAGGCACTTCCCCAAGCTCACATGATCAGGAGAAACACCACTTGGACCCAGCCCACCTGGAGGACAGATACACAAAACCAGGATGCTGCCTATCAGTGACAACCGAACCTATTCAGCAGGCATGTACCGCAAGTCAAGGCCAACCTGTACCGCAGTTCAACACAATGGGCAATAAAAAAAGGCCCTTGCTGCCAATGAATCTCCATATTCCACAAAGTGCCCAGGATACCTCTGGGAGGCCCACCTTCCACTTTTACGAACACAGCACTGAAACAGTAAAGCAACCGCAGGCTGAAGAAGGGATCACCTACTTTTCACAGGGATACGCTTGCGCACAGCCAGCCGTTCCATCCGCCTCTGGGTCTCAGCCACACTGAAGAGGACGCCATAGACATGCTGCCGTGCAGCCCGGAAAAGGACAGCTGCTGGCGGCAGCTCGGTGTTGCACTCGTCTTCAATGCACACTGGGATCTTGATTTCACCCTGGAATGGGAGAGTTGGAAGCTGAGGGTCCAGGACTGCTGGCTCTCAGACCCTGTGCTGCCCCCCAAGCCACCCCACAGAGAGCCAGTTAAAATAACTCAAAAGGTCCACTGCCCACCCCCAGCTCACCTTCGTTAGGACATGGTAGATGAATGGGTACATAAGCCCTCGCCGGTGCCGGTGCTCAGCCACCCGAAGCACCTCGGGGGCAACAGTGGGCAGGGGCGGGGTGGTGATGTCCATGTGGTTGCGAGTCGCCATGGAGAGCAGCGAAGGAATGTGAGCCTCAGGCCCACTCAGGCTCCTCTCTGAGTTGCCAGTGCCCCCAGGTGGCTGCCCCCAGCCCTGAGTCATCCTCTTCTCAGCCCCAGGATCCTCCCAGCCAGACTTGCGAGGTCCGGATTCAGAGACGTGGCTGCAGCAGTGAGAGGAAAGGGATACGCTAGCAGTCCCACACCCCGTGGCAAGCAGCAAAGCCAGGACCTGGCCCTTCTATCCACCTTCTTCCCCCACCACACCATAAGATCAGAACTGAGGAATCCTCCTGGTTCCACCATCCCTGCTCAATGCTACGCACTTTCCCAGACACATGAACAGCACTTATGGGCCCCTCCAACCACCCTCTTCCATACATCCATAGCTGCCACCCCCGTCTGTCCTGCAGATCTCAGAATGCCACTGCGTCCCCACTCACTTGGAGCTGGTTCCGTTGTGCTCTTCTCCATCGGAGGAGGAGGAGGGCGAAGACCCAGGCCCAGACGACGGGGAGGGCTTGGAACTCAGGTGGTGGTTGGGGAACTTGGCGGGGCAGTTGTCATATGAAACAGGCCAGTTGTTGAAGTGTCCGCCCTTCAGAGCAGGGTCCTCGTGGAAAGGGGCTGCATCCACCAGGCCATGTGGAGAGAAGAGAAAACTGGAGCCAGGGCCGGGAAGGAAAGACGAGGAGGCGGCAACACCGCCATGAGTGGAAGGCGGATGGTACTGCATCTTTGGCCCCATCTGAGGTGCAAACTGGAGATGGAAGCAAAGGGGGGAAAAGGGTTGACAGACTGTCATTGGAGCTACCTGAGCAAACCTGGAGAAGGGCCACAGCTTAGCAGCAGAGAACATGCTTTGCAGGCAGGTCTCTAATCCCCAGCATCTGCAGTAAAAAATGGGCTCAAAGAACAAGTGATGAGAGAGACCTCTGCATGAAACCCTGGACAGTGGCTGGCAGTCAGAAATAGATGGAGCCGTAGCCTGATTCAGTATAAGGCGCTTTTATGTGTTTCTGCGTGGGAGGACGGGATCAAGGCACTGAAATTTCTCCCTTTGGAGATATGGTCCAATCCTCTTTCTGCGATCATGTACTGTCTACATCTTTAGCTCAAGCAACTATACGAGTTAGAAACATGAGTTTTATTTTTTTAAAGGCTGAGATGCCTATGATGATAACATGCGTCAGATGCCACACTCCATATGGTATCACAGACTCATGGAATGGCTTGGCAGAAGATGCAATGCAACAGATTTTAAAGGAGGCAGTGGTAACAAGAGGGGATCATTCTCATGGTACAGTTTTATAGCTCTCCTTGAAACGGGACCAAATGCTCACAAGAGCACCTGCATATGAATGAATTGCAGGTGCAGACCTACCCTTTGCAAACACAGAATTTGGCCTTGGTCAGCAGATTTATACTTTATGAAGAATGAGACAGACTGTGGTAAAATTCCAGACTGTACTACTTCAGTCTGAGTGCAGGAGGGAGAGGGTGTCATGTTTTTGAATGCTGTAAACTAGAGGAATATGTTTATAACAAGTCTCTTCTTTATGTGCTAGTCTGTTATACGTATGTGGCTTTTTGCATAAGAGAGCATTTTTTTAAAATGACACACGAATAGCCCTTGCTGCCTGAAGTAGCACAATCCAGAATTCTACTACCTCACCCTCCACTGAAATACAAATAAGCTTGTTGTAGGCTGGGCTTGCAACAGGCAACAGTCTCCCCTCAATAACCCAATAAGCAATAAGGAGGCACAGCCACTGACCTGTCTATCTTGAACACAATTATCTTGAACAAAATTGTCAAGAAAAGCTGAACATCTGCCTAAAGCAAGTCTGGGGACTTACCACAGCCTTCCCAGAAGGGAGCGGTACCATTGGATTGCGGTTCATAGGTGCTGCCCCTCCAAAGTGGTTGGGCCCAAAAGCTGGAACTGAAACACAGAATTGTCATCTTGTTAAAATACAGGAATCTCCATTTTCCCAGCACACCCTTGCCAGGACCATTAAAAAGACTGAGTGTGGATACCTGCCAATGTACAAGTTGGTTAAACTAGGATGTGGTTGATGAACATTTCAAGAAGCAGGTGTGAGCAGGGGGAGTCATATTTTTGTGTTATGAAGGAAAGTCATTTATGTCTTTCCCAAGCTGGTGACTCTGACTTTGTACCTTTGGCCAACCTTATGGTACTCTGCCATGCTGGAACCCCTGCACATGGCAGCATGGTTTAGGAAAGTAGCTCTCAAAGATTTGTGTAAATCTCCTGAGAAGAGGGTGGTGTTCAATACAGAATGAGGACACATACTTTGGTCCATAAATCCTGGAGGAATTTTGTCTGAAAATTCACTCCAGACCAAAAAAAGAAAGGAGGGGGTGCTGATTGTTATACCAGTTCTCTTGTCCAGCAAAAGGTAAATAGTAGACTGCAGTTCACTGGCAAACCATTGTTCAATTTTCAACAGATTCCATATTTCCTGATTATTGAGATTCTTGCAAAAGATGCTGGACTAGGGGAATTTAAAGTCCATCAAGGCACCTATATCCTTAAACAAGTATGCATATTCAGAGGCACTTAACCCGGATTAGCTATGCCTCATTAAGAGATCCTGAGAATGCACTCTTGCTATGTAACTTTAACACACAACTGCGGACAATGAGGAATGGCTGTTAATAGTAGTTTTGTATGAGGGCAGAACGTGTGAATGGCTCAATGAGATTACCAGCACCTGGCCTGGAAAGGTGCTCCAGTGCCTTTAGCAGACCGTGACAGAGAAGTTCAAAAGGTGGAGTTTCTGGCTCCCTGTAATGCATGGCCACTGGAAAAGCCACTCCAAACTTCTTCCAGCCACGTGGCTAATGAAAGGCACCCAAGCCCTCTTTGGGCCAGGAGGTGGCAACTCTAGAGAAAAGTGCAGACTTGATCTCTCCCAGCGGAGGGCGCCATAGGGTATCAGGCAGGGCCTCACCTTCTTGGACAGCGGGAGAAAACACGGCTGAGAGAGAGGTGAGGTTGACCAGCGCCGCCTGGATACTCACGAACATACGGGGACTGGCCCACTGGGGTAGGCGGTGCCTTCGTGGCCACGGAATAGTATTCTACAGCCTTCTTGAAACGCTCAATTTTATCTTCGGTCCTGGACTGGGGAGGAACCAGAGGAAAAGAAAGTGACAGGGGCGGGGACAGGAGTGCGGCCAATTGCAAGTCGCAATGGCATTCGGTGTGAAAATCCTACCACCTGCTCAAGCCGACCAGCACAGAGGGCTTTAATGTTATGCGATCTGCTACTGTTATGGGGTTGGAGAAACAGGCCACTATGAACCAACCAGCTGCTGTGGACTGTGGAGGCGCTGAAATGGGAACCCAGGATCTAACCCTCATTTTAGCAGTCCCCATAAATAAGCCTCTTTTCCTTCTGTGGATCCCTTTATCCCAAACCTCTCCACTGCCTGCAACTTTCACAGCAGCCGCGATGATAGGTGGAAATTTAGCCCTGCACCACAGGCTCTGTCTCACCTGGGAGTGCTTGAAGACATCTCTCCCTATCACATCCAAGTTGGAGGGATTTTTGATGGAGCTGACATACTCGGACACAGCCTTGATGACTACATCACAGGGTGGCAGGACCAGCTGATGGGCGCGCACCTAGAACCAGCACACAAAGCACTTAAAATCCCTGGCAAAGGCAAACAGCAGCAACGCAACATCTCTGTACTCTACAGGGCTGGTAAGCAACAAGTTCTACCAGAGGGCTATTTTGGGGACAGTCCCCACACCCACCAGGTGCTCCTCTCAGAATGAGGCATTGACTCTTTCTACATGTCTTTCTACATGTCTCTTTCTTCTCTGGACTTGCAATAGGGTGCCGTAGGAAGATACAAGGCTTGTACCTTTCAGGGACCAAATTTGGCCCTGGGGCCTCCCAGCTGCCGATCCCTAGTGCAGAAGCATGGTGCGCCCAGATCCTGAAATGGCTCCACCCTATTATGCAGCTCTTGCTAGTGACAGAAGCTCACCTGGTTCAACTGCCTTATCCCAAAGCAGGATCCTCTGTGCATCACTGACTTTGACACCAGAGTTTAAGGGCAGATTCACATAACAATCATGTTTGTTGGGGATACAACATATTGTTTGGCATTTGCTATAGTAAAGAAATATGAAGGAAGATTGCTGGAATCTGTAAACATGAAGGGATATGAAGTGAGCATACACCAGGGAAGCTGCAAATTGGCTACAGCTCCCTGCCATACACCCACTGCATGTCTGAAGTCATATTATCTCCTCTTCATACGTTTTTGTGTTTGTCAAGTTACTTGGGAGGTACTCATTTTCTCAAACCATCAGGGGAGACCTCTGGGTGCGCTCCCATCACCTTAAGAGGCATGGCTTTCTCAGGAATGGTACCCTCCTTATCCCCCTTCACTTCCCAATACCTTTCTGTTTAGCTAGTCCTTTGGGCAAGCATCACTAATGTACTTTGTTTTATCTTGGCTGTTGTAGCAATTTAAAATGTTCTAATTCCATTGTTAAGTTTTGTGTGGCATTATTATAACTGTTTCCAAACCCCCTTGAGAACCCTTGTGGGGCTAGGAGACATACCTTTTCACACAAATAAAGATACTTACAACACAAATCAAACACTGGCATACCCCTGGCAAATACGACTGCCTAGGGAATAAAGCATGTACTGATCTTAGCTCCTTTACAGCAGCCAGCATGGAGCATGACATTGGCAGAGAACAGGAGAGTAACCCATGCCAGAGGTTCATCATGAATTTCCTCCTCTTGTTGTGTGGCTATATCCATCAAAAGTCCTCCAGCTATATGAAGCTGTGGCAGTAGTTTAAAAACACAAAAAAACTAAACGAACAAAAACAAAAAAATGATGCTGAAAAAATGCACCCTGACCCTCCAAGAATCATGCTGTGACTCTTTTTTTCTAGACCTAGCCTAACCCCATTATATCTCTATACAGAGGTTGCTGAACTACAAATTCCATCATGTCTGACCATTGGCCATGCTGGGGCTGATGGGAGTTGGAGTCCAACATCTGGAGAACTACCAGCCCCCATATGCTCCACTCCTCTTCCAGAGCTAGGGACAGAAATCTTAGTTTTTATTAGCCTTGGTCCAAACTGCATTTTTCCCACTTGTCTGAAGGACAAATGTCGTACGGAGTTCAAGTAGAGCTATCTTCAGCACCACCACCACTCTAAACGTCAGAGCCACCCTTTCCCAGAACTGGTTTTGAAGGCACTGCCTCTCCCACCGCTCCTCAGAAACAATCATGTCTCCCAAGAGTTGTGGACAAAAGATTTTGGAGTGCTAGCTCCCATCCACCTCACAGTCTTTTTTCCTTAAGACACCACTGCATTCCCCAAAGGGCAATCCCTTTGCAGCCCTTTCAGCCCAGGGTTTCCTGCCTTGCTGCCCTCAAGACAGGACAAGGGGATGCTGGCACTACCTTGAGTGAAGCTAGTGGGTGGTCTGGTCCAAGAAGGCTCCAATGGAAGGCAGCCAAATCTTCATCTGGAAGGATGTGGTTCCCTGGGAGCAAAAAGAGGATAATAACTGAACAGCTGCCAACAAACAAGAGGCTTCAAACCCTCTGCCCCCCCCATCCAATTTATTTCTCTGCCTTTCCAATAGGTAAAACACAGGTATGCAGAAACGGGTCTCACCGGACTGTACCTGCTAGTGTTAAGGTTTAAGCACATTAAGTATAAAGGTAAAGGTAAAGGGACCCCTGACATTTAAGTCCAGTCGCGAACGACTCTGGGGTTGCACGGAAATGCCGTTTACCTTCCCGCCAGAGCGGTACCTATTTATCTACTTGCACTTGTGACGTGCTTTCAAACTGCTAGGTTGGCAGGAGCAGGGACCGAACAACAGGAGCTCACCCTGTCGCAGGCCTCAAACTGCCAACCTTCCAATCAGCAAGCCCAAGCGGCACTGTGGTTTAAACCACAGTGCCACCCGCATCCCATACATTAAGTATAGTGTGATGCTAAAGACTCTCCTGCACACAACACACACATATCCACATTCTAGTACAGAAGTTATATACATTTGCATGGAGCTACTTAATTTGCACACGTTCCTGCAGCTGAAACAAAACACAAATTGAATCCAAGCCCAACCAAGGTGGCGGAAGTTCTTAAGGAGAGCATGTCTGGAGTTATCAATACCTAATTCTGAGAGGAGCAACTTGAATTCTCTGTCCACATTCAATTTCTCTCTGTGGAAGCTTCTTGTGCCAAAAATGACCCAGAAATTGCAAGCACATTTGGCTTCCATCCACGTTCTAGACTTCTGCCAGTATAGTGTTCAGCTGGACTCATAGGGACTGTTCTTATGGCCTTGACCAAGGCGTCTCGTAAAGTTTTCTGAGATCATAGGTATGGTGGATCACTTACAGAACCACTTTCCAGATGCTCCCATCCTCACTCAAAGCCTTTTCCCTGAGGAAATATTAAGCACTCATGTCCTGAACAGAATTTAAGTTCTCTCTCATCTTCACTGCACGTTCCTCTTCTTTCTCATATTGAAAAGACACACATTGGTGAGGGGCTGTAGCCCAGAGGTAATGCCATCCCAGTTAAAAATATCTTATCCTGGAGAGCTGCTGCCAGTCAGAGCAGACAATACTAGGCAGGCTGGTCTAACTCTGCACGGATCCGATATAGCAGAAGGCAGCTTCGTATGTTCAGACAACCTTCCGGTTTCTTTCTAGTTCCTGCCAATACTAGTGCAGTGTAGTGATTTAGCGTGTTGCACTAGGACCCCCACTCAGCCATGAATGGTGACCTTGGGCCAATCAGTCTCTTAGCCTAACCTACCTCACAGGGTTGTGGTGAAGATAATTAAGGGTGGCGGTGAAGAACCATGTGTCCCACCTTGAGCTCCTTGGAGGAAAGGTGAAATATAAATATAATAATTAGATAAATAAATACGCAGCAGCCCTTTGCCAATATCTGGACACATCCTAACCCTCTTTTTCTTTCCCCCAGATCAGACACTCCCAGCTTGAGTAGCACCAAACACTGAAGTTGGGGGGAAGTTGAGAGTTTGAAAATGATTTTAGCACCTGTAATTTGACAGTCCTTCCTGGGTCTCTCATTAGCCCAAGAGATACCAGACATTCCATCTGTAAAATTAAGCCGGATCTTGGGTTTGCCCAGAGACACCCTGGGAATGCTTTGGTTGGGCAGAGAAAAGGCTGTGTGTGAAACATTTCACTAACACAATTTTTTGAGTACTTGTACTCTTCATTTTAAAGTCAAGGCACTGAAATATATGCTGCTGAACTGTGCCACTGCCTATTCCTGCTGATTTTATGCTTCACTCTTTTTACAGCCTTCACAACAACTGTGGGAGGTGAGTTAGGCCAAGGGAGAGCATCTTGCTCATGGCTGCCTAGTGAGCTTTTTGCCCAAGCAGGGAATTGGACCCAATCCTCTGAAACCTTCACTTCACCACTCAGCCCATCCAGTTTCAACATACCGAGCAAGGCAGCGAAGATGGGAAAGCTGCTTAGCTTGAGGCCCAACTGCTTAGCCACTTCTTGCATCAGGAACTGGTTGGTGGTGAGGTTCTTGCCATTCCAGCTCAGTTTGAGGGCATGGGAGCTATAATAGGAGGGTATGTTGCAGAGGGCATACTCGGAGTCATGGGCAATGAGCCCATGGAAACCATTCTCCCGGAAGAAGGATACCACTTCCTGATGATGATCCTCCAGGCTCTGGAACACCTGCAGAAAAGAAGGGACGAGGCTGAGTAAAAAGGCACACTGCAGCAAAGCTCTTTCGCGCTTTCTGTTAAGCCCCCCCCAGTGCAGAATTCACTTCAGGGCAATTCCTCCACAGACTCCATCTGCTTATATAGACAGGAAAGCGGCTCACTTCCCTTTGGAAGCTGAAAGGTATGGCCTGTGAATATCAAAAATGTCATCAGAACAAGGTGTCTAGACATCATGTGTTTCAGTTTCATGCTGTTCTGCAAACTCTGGTTAAAGTTAACCGTGGTCTGTGATTAATTCAGGGCAAATATAACACTAAAGAGGAAGGAGGAGAATTAGAAGGGGAAAGGGAGGGGGAGGAAGGAGGTTCCTCTCTCTTAACCATGATTAGGAGGTTGTAAAATATTACATGTACACTAGATTTAGGGGCTGACAATTTTCAAGAGAGATCCCACACTACAGGTTTTATCTCATATCAAGTGGGTCAACAGCCTGCCTGCCTTCCTTCCTTGTTTCTCAAGAAAAAGACATTATATACACCAGAGATCACTACTATGCTGCTTGCAGGTGCCATATGGCATCCATGAGTTTTTCTATTCCCTTCCCCCTTTGGTCATGAGGTGAGGATGGTTACCTGTCTCTCACTTGAAAAGTACACAGGGCTGAAGGGGGAAGCTGGAACAGTGATGTTCTTTGTCACTTCCCTTTTCAGCTCTATGTGCTTCTCAGGACACACAGTCCCAGATCTGACTTTTACCTAGACCCCTTGGGAAAGTGAAGTGTGTGCACTTCTATCGTTCAGTCCTAGTGGTGTGAGGGTGGAGAAGAGAAGTTATCGGAGGGCACCCACAGCACTCACTCCAAATGTGCCCAGAGGCCCAAAATGGTTGGCACCCATAACCTATACAGTTAATGGTTTCCTGTGATTCCTTACATATTTCTCAAGAGGGGACAGAGGCTGGAAAGTTATTTTAGTGTGAGAAAGAAACCAAGCAAAACAAACTGGAAGCAAGACAGAAACTCTTAAAAACCAAAGGTGATTAATGGCAAAGAAGCAAGAACTAGGCTGTTTATGACCTTTCAAATCAGGATTTTAAAAACAATATAAAGGCAGATCCTGGTGTTTTTTTTGACAACCCTATTATCCAACTATTGAACATTTAAGGGACTGGGTCCTGTCACTGTAATCTTAAGGCTTTGTTCCTCTGCCCCAACCCAAAAATAACTAAATTCTTTGACATTTAATGGGAAGCAAGACATTACTCTTGCTACAAATAGCAACCACTAGCAACCTTGGTGATCATTAGTCCTTTCAGAAGAACATTTTGCAAACCCCTAAGGCTTAAAAATCCTGTCCCTGAAGAACATGGAAAGGGCCTCCTGAAGTTGATGCAGAAGTATTTGCTAGGGAGGGTTAATGGATAAAATGATGGAATTCATTCCTACAAGACATGGTGATGGTTCACTAGCTCAATTAGCGTGTATAAACTATTTTTTGTCAAATTAATGGAGAATATGACCATCCATACTCACATCCATGATAAATACCTTTGATGTTCAGAGGCATAAAACCTACTGAATACCAGGAGCAAGCCATCATCTGTGTGCTCCCAAAGACTAGGCTGGTTCCTATACTAAATAGGCTGATTCAGCAAAGCTGGCTGCCTTCTCCCACCTGCAGTTTTGGAAATTTAACTTCATTGGATCAGAAATCCAAGTGTGTCTCTGCTTCTCCTGCCGCCTCTCAAACATCTGTCAATTATTATTTTTATTTGTGTCCTTTCCTGTTTCCTGCATTGAATGATTCCATGCCCACCCACCCAGTAAATACAGAATGCTGGTATTGCTGCTGGTTGTTTTACTTCATTCAAGAGCTTAAATCATACTCTGTCCTTCCTTTCTTATAGGTTCATTGCCCTGAGAAACACTTAAGAGCCATAGCAATCACCAGAAAAATAGCAAGTACCAACATACTGATATGCATTTTATCTGTAGGTTACCAACATCTAGAATCATCACAATCTGTCCCCACACAAGCCAACAATGAGACACAATAATTTCAGGACAGTGTTAGAACTTCACCAGGCGCCAGGTGTGTTTTGCGACTGGAGCAAGTCCAATTGTGACCACATGGAGATTTCTGAGTGCCAGTTTGGCGACGGACATCTCCATCTGGCTGCCTCTCCAACTTTCTTAAGCAGGTAAGCAGAAGAGCTTATTTACTGCAGTTACACCCCACCTTTTTCTCCAAGGAGTCCATGGTTCACCCCCCTCCTCAGTTAATTCCTACAATGACCCTATGAGGTAGGTTAAGAGGCTGTGACTGGCCATGGTCACCCAGTGAGCTTCAAGACTGAGTGGGGATTTGAACCCTGATCTCCCAGGTCTTGGTCTGACACTCCAACCACTACACCACCCTGGCTTCCTACAGTATTTCTGCTATGGGGCACCTATATAAATTAGGAAGATAAATAAATATGGGGGAAATCAAACGTCCCTTAGAGAAGGATCTGAAGTATTTTCCTTGAAGCTTGAATTTGTTTTATTCTGGATTCTTTTATTTGCTGTTTTAATGTGCTGTAAACTGCTATGATATTTTTTTCTTTAAAATATAGAACAGTATAGAAATGAAGCAAAGAATCATAACAAACTTCATTTAAAAAAATATGCATAGACATTGCGTTGTGGCAACCATAACCTCGGTTGAAGGTGCCATTTGGTGATTAGCTGATATACATGAGTTTCTAACGGGACCAACCATCCACACTTCGAAAAGACTGCACTCCTAAGGTAACACACTCACATGGTAGGTCACCAAAAGCCAAATTTACATTCCAAAAATGAACAACAAAAGAATTTGAAATATTATTTCTCATAACTAAAATCTTAGTTTAAGAGATTAAAGCCACAATCATGATCGACAGGACAGAACATGGCCTCTGCTCCAGTACACAGCCCCCTAGTTTTTTCTTTTAAGGAGGGGGGCGAGAAGAAAGTTCCTAGATCTCTCCCTCCCTCTCTCTCTTTTTTACAGGAGGAGAACCTTAAAAACATGAAGGGCTATTTATGCTAAATGCCTACAAGTGACATGGTATCTCAGTATAGAATCCAGCAGAAAGTTGCCATACTTCACTGTGTATGAATCCCCATCCTTCCACACGTCTCTCTTGCTTTATACACTTACTGCTTCCAACCATTTTAAGAGCCTCACTCCCTGCTCTCCCATGACACACAGTATTGAAAACAAAATGGTTTCGTGCAATAGAGCAAAATTTAGACACACAGGCTTCATATCGTAATGGACTTGAAGCACTGATTCTGAACTGCGAGAGACTTGGATTTCTTTAGTGCAAAACCCAAGACCTCTTAGCAAAAATGAACAGGGAGAATGGCATGGAATGCTCAGCGGCAAACTATTAAGAACTTTTGCTCTGATTTGAGGCTTCGGTTCCCTTCAATCCATCCAGCCCACAATATACAGAAATACACAGGTCAGCATCCGAAGAGCTGCTTCTATACTAGCCCAGGCTTGGGCATACCCAGTGGGTTTCCATTCCTCTTTTCTCTGCCCCCCACCCTGACACAATGGAACAGCCGACCAACCTGGATTATTATAATCTGCTTTTGAAATCTCCCTCAGTTTTCAAAACTGCCCTGTGGTATGGGTACTAACATTTTGAGAAGCCCAAGTTCAAAGCTTCTTTGGATATATGGGACTTTACGTGGAACGGTTTGGATCCTGCCCACTGCAGAGATAACTGTACAAGACTCATACCAAAACCTAGTTGGGTTCAACTGTTTCCCACCCCAATCAACATAAAACCCAGATTTAAAGTACATTTTATGTCTCACTTATTTGAAATGGAATGATTTAAGGGCAGATTCAGTTCTCTCTCTGAAAGAGGGCTTTATTAAAAGTGTATGCCCAATATTGTAAAACTGTTTTTCCAAATGCACTCAAAGTGGTGCTGAGAACACACTTTTTAAAAATGGGTTGATCATTTATTAAATGAGGCTGTATTTAAAGCTCATCTGTTTCAGGTCAGCTGTTTCCAAAGCTTATTCAACTTCAGCTGATCTCCAAGCCTTTGCTTGCCAATTTACCTTTGGCCTCAGGAGGTTACATGCAGCTATTTGAGGGAATTTAGCTGAAATCCAGTATTCTCCATCTGCAGCCAGACACGTTGCTCCAAGCAGGCCATAAGAACAGACTTGTTGGATCATACCAAAGGCCCATCTAGTCTGCATCCTATTTTCACAATGGCCAGGGAATTGCTTGTGCTTCTTGTGTCTTTAATGTGTGTCTTTAAAAAGGCCAGCAAACCCATCAGGCAGCTTGTTGAACACTGAACGCTGTGACCAATTTCATATCTCACACATGAATGACAGAAATTGCACTGCATTTTTAAATGACCCTAAAAGATAACCAAGCTCCAGTTCACCATGGGCATAACTGCAGTTATTCTGCAGTACTAGAATTCTCAAATGGCTATCCTCAAATGTGAAAAACTTGTTGATCAACACTTGGAAAACCCTGGTAACAGGGACCTAGAAATCACAAGGATTGGATATACAACTTTGGGCTTGCCTTTACTTGCTTTACATAAAGCTTTGAAAGGTGTGTGTGAGAGAGAAGAGAGACAGACAGAGGGAGGAAGGGACTAACTAATGCAGCCTTCCTCAACCTTGGCCCTCCAGATGCTTTTGGCCTACAACTCCCATGATCCCTAGCTAGCAGGACCAGTGGTCAGGGACGATAGGAATTGTAGTCTCAAAAACATCTGGAGGGCTGAGTTTGAGGAAGCCTGAACTAATGTCCATCTTTTACATTCTTAAATCGCTTTGCAGACATTAGTAATCAGTAATCATGACACCAACCCTGTAAGGTATATTGTCAGCATATGGGAGGCTGAGAGAACAGTGGCTTGCCTGAGACCACATAGCAAGTTCGTGGCCGAAGTGAGATTTGAACATGGAACTTCCTGGCCTCATGCTAACAGTCACTATGTGACACCAGCTGACATGGGACAAGCTCACATACCCACTTTTCCCACTGCTGCTGCTGCTTAATTCTATTCCCACCGCTTGGTTTTTCTCGCACACATCTGTCTACAGAGACCTTTTTGATTGTCATTTCAACCATCCCCCTAACCCTGTAAGGATCATGCAAAATGCTGTGCAACGTCCAGGCAGGGCAACTCAGGGACTTCTCTTGGTCAATTTCAGATTTGAATTCCAGTTGCCAGAACCAAAGACTACAAGAAGCACTGCTGTTCTTGTTCTTCCTGAGCGTGTCTGCGTTACCTACTATGGGGGGGGGGCTGGCAGGGGACACCCTATATTGCCTTACATTACTTCATCTAACGTACTTCTGCCATTTGCCCACTGTTAGGTATGGGGAGCAAACAATCACCCTTCACAGGGCGAAATGATTCAAATATATTTTGATCTGGATTAGCAGTTTAATGCTTTAGACTAGAGCACTTCTGTGTGAGCATGAGGGTGTGGGTTCTAATCCTGTTGAATGTCATTTTCTTGTATAAAGCGTAGTACGCACCTTGCTCTTATACCAGAAGCCTACAGAAGCAACTGCACATCCAACTGTGTCCTAGATACTAACTTTAGGTGTTGATCCAGTCCACATTTTTCTAGCAAATTTTAGTTTTCCTAGCAAAAGTAAACAGTATAGAGTTCATACAGCCATAGAAAACTCAACCCATGACACTTTGCTAATTTCAATCCTACAATTGTCCAGGCTTGGCTTAAATAGGTGACGCAAACACTCTTGCTATTATTTCTTATTGCACAGATGGTTACACTGAGAAGATCTGCCCAGAGTTAGTCACGTTATTCTTTCAGCCAAAGAAAAATCTAATGCCAAAAACCTTGGGTTAAAAAATATTAATGAATCAATTAAAGAGAGATTATAAAAATTTAGGTACTTAAAAAATAGAATAAAGAAGGAGAAGGGGCAGAATGTAACAGGCTTGAAAAATGGATGGGTAGCGTGAAAAGACACAGTACGGATTTGGTTAATAAGCTGCCAGTCACTTGTGCTAAGGAAGAATTGCAGCCTGTGGTAACTTTGTAAAAACTGTGCCTGTGGTAAGGAAGAATCACTTCCAGTTGACCAAGCAGTGGAGGTTTTATAACTAGGTAGAAAACTGATTGTTTCAGGCTGCCAATATGTCATAAATCAGGGGTGAGGAAAACTGTGGCTCTCCAGATGTCACTGGCTGGTGCTAATGGGAGATGAAAGCCATTAATATCTAGAAGGCCACATGTTCTCCACCCCTGCCCAGTGAAAACAGATGCACTTGGATGGACAACATAGTAGACATTTTCCAGAGTTAGAAACTTCTGCAGATTTTATTTTATTTTTTTGCAAGAAGGATTTATAAGTCAAGAAGGATGCTCCAGTGCTTGATGTTTGGCTCTCAGGTGAACTACAACTCACATATTGACTTTGCCAGGAACACAATAGTCTAGGCATTAGAATTAAAAATGCATAGGGTAAAATAAATGGTAGGCAATAAAAGATATCAGTGGCAGACAAGGTGAGGGCAACACCTTTGCAAAATTAGTAGGCAGAGGGCTGTAACGGTAAGGAAAGGTGCCAGAGCTGCTGGACTGGGAAGGCAACAGGTGCCGAGTGACAAGGAATTCTGAGATAGAATGAAATCTGGAAAACCATGATGGGCAACAGATGAACGAAATACAACAAAAATGCCCACTAAAATGGGAGTCAGGAAACAATGAGTATGAAGGAGTGCAAGTACCAACAGGGATGGTCAACGTTTCCGAAGCAGAACTCTACGAAATGCAATGGGATGCGTTCGGGATGGTGGTGTGGGCCTTACCTTGACCCGGAATCGAATCATGGCCAAGCGGACGCAGTGCCCCAAGCAGGCCGGGGGAAGGAACCAGGCCCGGGGTGGCGGGGTGCCCTTGTTGCCCACATGCCCAGCGATGAGCTGGGCTGTCTGTCTCTCCGCCTGCGCCTTCCTGCCCCACTCAGGCAGCCTCTCCTTGCCGAGCCCTCCGTTGAAGATGACAGCCAGCTCCAGCCCGCCTTGGTAGAGGCAGGCCTGCGAGAGGGCAGCCAGGTAGCCCACCATAGCATTCCACTGGCCCCCGCACACCCAGTCCGTCTGGTAGCCGCCGTAGAGGCGCTGCAAGGCCGAGTCTGCGTCCACCAGGAGCCGAGCGGGGCACGGGGCGGCGGCGGGGCCGGGCAAGGGCTGCGGGTGACCGTAGGGGCCGGCACCGACCACGGCTCCCAGGCCCGGCGCGGGCCCGGCGGGGGGCGGGTAGCCGGCGGGGGGCGGGTGGAAGGCGGCGCAGTAGGCAGGGCCCCCGCCGCCCCGGCCCCCGACGGCCCGCGCCAGCTTCAACAGGTCCACGGGCACCACAGCCCCCGGGCAGCGCTTCTCCACGAACTCCTGGAAGCCCTGCACCCCCATGGCCGCGCGCGGCGGAGGGGTGCGAGCCCCACTTCCGCGACGGGGCGGGCACCCCCGGAACCAGGACCTGGCACAGGCAGAGCTGCTCCAGCTCCTGGCGCTTGGCTCCTCACAGCGCCCGGTTCGTGGGAATGGACGCAGCCGCCATGTTGTAGCTTTCTTCTCCTTCTCCTCCTCCTCCTCCTCCGCTCCTCCTCCTTCCCCCGCGGCTGAAACCGGAGCCCGTCGGGAAGTGTAGTCCCGTTTCTGCTGGGTCTCTCATTAAGTCAGAAGACCCATGCGAGGCCGCACGACTACAACTCCCGGCAGGGCGGGAAAGGCGCCATCTTGTTATGATTTCTTCGCGCTTTCCAGGGGCCGCATAGCTTCATGGGACTTGTAGTCTCAGGGAAGTTGTTCTCTGGGCCGGCGAAAGCTGGAGTAGGCCGACTTGGGACTACAACTCCCGGTGGCCTGAGGGGTCCGCCATGTTTTTGTACGGACAGATCTCCCCCTTGTGAGTTTGCGCGGCCTCCCGGGAGGGGCGGAGGCTCATTGCGAACATAGACTTGCAAAGCGCCACAACCTCCAGCCAGCCTCGCGCCTCCTCATCCGAAGGCCTTCGTACGTTTTTATTTCGCCGCTCGGTTTCACCGGCTCATGGGTAGTGTAGTTCCCCCACCTCGAAGAAAAACAACATCGCCTCAGGGTTGGGCTCCAGTAACGGGAGAAAGGCCTCCCGGAAGGGGAGCGGGTGCCTGGTTGGGCGCCATATTGTCACGTTTCTGTGTCCCGCTTGGCATGCTGGGAGATGTAGTCCGCATGCCCTGTCGAGGAAGGAGAAGGGCGCTACCCAGCATCCTGTTCGCGCTTTGAAGGGCCTCAGAGGAGCCGAGGGCGCCGGCGGGAGTCGCGCGGTGTTTGCTGGGAAGGACGCCGCCGACAGAACCAGGCGGGACTGGTTGCCAGGCTGACTGGCCCCGCCATGAGGGAAGGCGAGGTAACTGCTGTTATGTACTGAAGTTCTCACCCTGGGCCAGCAGTGGGATACTGTAGGTAGTTTTCACTCAGGTCCACATATGCAAATAAGGGATTGAAAGTGACATTCAGTGATTGGATAGTTACAGAAAGTTGTTACAGTTGCGTTGTAGTGGAGCTCTATATAAACAGGCTGGCTGAACCCTTCAGTTCAGTTCAGTTCTGGCCTGTGAATAAACAAGAGCTGTCTAAAGAATCACTGTGTCGTCTGATATGTTCACCCGCAGCTTAACAACTGCCTTGGACAGCAGATCCCCGAGCAACTCTTTCTTCCCTGCTTGCTCCTGAAGCAGATCTTCACTCCGCTTGGGTTGGGTTGGGGCTTCTCCTGCTGCCGTGTAAACAAGAAGAGCCACTTTCTCAGGATTTGCACAAGGCCCGAGACCCCAGCCCGCCTTTGGCAGATGTGCACAGAGCACATGCACATCCGGCGGGTGGAGCAGTGCGGAGGCAGCATGGTGCAGTGGTTAGAGCGGCCCAACTAGGACCTGGGAGAGACTACGGTTCAAATCTGCCACGAAGCTCACTGGATGGGGGGGGGCAGTTGCTGCCTCTCAGCCTAGCCTACCTCACAGGTTAGTTGTGGGGTAGTACCTGAGGATGGGGGAATGCAGCATCCCTGGAAGAAAAAGTGGGATCTAAATGCTACAAATGAAGAAACACACACATACCGGAGGAAAGTGCAGTAGGAGATAAGCTGAGTTTCTGAAAATGGGGGAATTAAAGGCCTAGACCACTGCAATGTTGTCGGTGGTAACAAGACCATTGGGCCACAAGCCTCCCGTGAAAAGGAAGGAATAACTTCTCCCAGGGCAAGCCATGCACTCCTACCTGCCCAAGCACAGCCGGCACACACCTGTCAGGGGAGGCTGCATATTTCCCTGCACATTTTGCCAGGTGGGGCTATATGCTCAGCAGTGAAAGAGCATCTTATGAGGATTGCCAGACTTTGGCCCTCTTTGCGGGGGGGGGGGCAGCCCTCTAAGCAAGTTCGGAGCATTGTTTCCAGCCTGGAAACAGCCCGTTTTTAAACCGTTCCTAAAGGTAAAATGTTAGGGACGCAGGTGGCGCTGTGGTCTAAACCACAGAGCCTAGGGCTTGCCGATCAGAAGGTCGGCGGTTCAAATCCCCGCGACGGGGTGAGCTCCTGTTGCTCGGTCCCTGCTCCTGCCCACCTAGCAGTTTGAAAGCATGTCAAAGTGCAAGTAGATAAATAGGTACCACTCTGGCAGGAAGGTAAATGGCGTTTACGTGCGCTGCTCTGGTTCACCAGAAGCGGCTTAGTCATGCTGGCCACATGACCCAGAAGCTGTACACTGGCTCCCTCGGCCAATAAAGCGAGATGAGTGTCGCAACCCCAGAGTCATCCGCAACTGGACCTAATGGTCAGGGGTCCCTTTACCCTTTACCTTTAAAGATAAAATACCCATGGCCATATGTACGGTATTTTCCCCTTTTAATTCGAGGGTGGATTTAGGCGAATTTCTCCTCTGTCTAGATTACTCTTTTACCAATGTGCATTTTATAGGGTGGGTGGGAACGATAAAAAGAACCGCAGCCTCAATTGCACGGTGATCTGGTTCCGCAGTCCTCCACTGCTGGCAATTGGTATGGGTGAAATTGCAACCATACCCAGCAAAATGCTGCTAGCTTGCAACCAAGCCCTGCAGTGCCGTGCAGCTGTGTCTGAGGCAGCCATCCTCACCTACCTTCCGAGAAGCAAAGAAGCTGTGTCTGATAATAAACACAAAGAAATCCACAATCCCAGAGTGGGCAATATTAGGACCAATCAAAATTTCTTCAAAATAGTGGGCGAGCTGTTGGGTTTTCCGTAACTCTTCATCCTTCTGGATATTAAATGTGTGAGGGTGTAATAGGAAAAAGCTTGCTTGAAACTGAAACGACAACGTGTGCAATTACTCTGAGCATGGAGATTGCAGGCTTAACTGGATGAGGCTCTAACAGGCATTGCGCAGGTTTCAAGTTGCACCCAGGATCACCAAGTGACTAATCCCCATAATGCGGGGATTGCCAATGTGCCATGGTACCCTCCATGCGTCCCCCTAGTGCCCACAAAGCCTCTTAGCCCCCTTGGGTTGGAAGGGAGGTTTTTCTTCCTTGAGAGCTGAAGAAGTTAGAAGAAATGGCACTATTTTTCAACTCCTCTTTCAACTTTGCTTTTCAAGGCTCAAATTAATTCTGCTGGATCAAAATTTTACCAAGATCCCTTGGGAAAGTGAGTGCATGTGTGTGCTTTCTTTTCAGTGTATGTGTGGTAATATTGGGGGGGGGTGACTAAATGATGTGATGTCCATGACGTTCACTCAAAAGTCGAAATGTGCCCCACAGACCTAAAAGGGTTGGCCACCCTGTTCTGATGTTTTGCTTAATGTCCAATCTGATGAACAGTGCTGAAGAACTCAAAAACTTGTTTACTACTTTCCTAGTAAAGGTACTGCATAAGCGTGGATTTTAGAATATTTTTTACCCCACATGGCTGTTAAGAGGATAGATGGGGTTGGGGGACAAGATTTACACTGCCTTGTATGAAGGCCAAGATAAAATTATAGATAGTATTACATAGATATTCATGCCACAACAAAGTAACAATTTGAATAATAGAATATTGGGGGGGGGGGTTTCTCTTGTGACTGACCAGGACAGGATATAATCCATAACTTTCCTTTATTAATTGAAAAATAAAGAATGAATCAGTTTTTTAAACAAAAACTAAACACACCTTTATCTAAGATTGTGCACTAGATAAGAAGGTGCAAACTATTACGGCAGAAATTAAATAAGATTTTTTGAGGTAAGGGAATGCAGCTGCCCCAAAGCTTGGTGTTTTCTTTTTCTACCTCTGGAATCTCTCTGGACTGCTGGTGTTTTAAATTTATATACTCATTTAACAGATTTTTCTGCCATCCTAACAAAAAGTTTTCAGAGCACTCTTCAAAGTTACAAACGAAGAGTGCATATTCAGGGCATACTTCCTATCCCAAACTTCCACAGCACTTGAAGTTTTCGCTCCCGGGCTTCAATGTATCTAAAATGCAATGTTTCAATGAATTAGTAGATGAAGTATTGCTAAGAAAGAAGCCACAATGCCCTAATATTTACACTGTATTTTACAGCAATACTATTTATTTCCTATGGCTTTCCCTCACCCCTCTTTAGCACAAATTGCAGTAACATCCAGACTATATTTAATTGGGTTTTTTTTCAACACAGCCTTTATTTTCCTTTATAACAGTTTAAAAAAATATTTGTTAATGGTTGTGTACAAATGAAGTCAACTCACAGCTTGCAAAAATAATTAAAAAACACATGGAAACAACTGCTGATAAAAGACATTCGTTTTCTACCATAAAGTTCTGGGCTATGATTTTTCAAAAACTGAATGGGATGCCTCATCCCTGTTAACAATGAACCGGTCACCTGCATCCTCTATGCAGCCATAAAAATCTCAGCCTTAATGTAAAAAAGTAAAGAAAGGGTTTTTTAAAAAATAAGTCCTAAGATGCTACATTAAAGTATAATTCACATACATAAAAAATATTTCTGAAATTCAGAAGTTGTTAGCAAGTATGGAAATCTAAGGAGACATTTATTCACAGCATATACCTGAATTTATCATGCTGTTTTAGTAGGCCTGCATGCTCCTCAGCAATCTCTAGCAAAAACAAAAACAAAAAACAGAATGAAAGACCTTTTTTAAATAGAATATAGTAGTTTTAACTGAGAGGTCTTTTGTTTGCTTGTTTAAAGCTGCATTAGGAACCTCAAAGACAATTGCACTTCCAAAATGGCTGCCAAAATGTAGGGTTAGGAGTTCTCTAAGGCATAAATGAACCAAAACAACACCCTTCTAGGATGCTTTGAAAATACAAAAACAGAAGTTTGTTCCTAGTCTTGCAAATTAAATCTATGGCCCTGGAAGGGAGAATTAAAGCCTTACTCTTTTGCATTTTCTTCCAACAATTTATGTATATTTGTGCTTGCCTCTATCTGTGGTACAACTCGGATATATTTTACCACAGATTCCAATAAAAAATGTTTTCCTTGCTACTTGACAGGACAGGGACACCTCTTTTTCCCTCCTCTGCAGCCACCATCTTCTTCTGTCAGATGGAAGTGAGAAAAAAGAAATTTGTATATAACAAGTGCCCTACAAGGGGTTGGTTGAAGCGTAACAGGCCACAACGTGCTCCACAGGACTTTCTGCACTTTCTGCACCATCACTAAGGGCTACTTCATGCATAATATTTTTTCCTACATACAGGTAATCTCGCTGTAGGAAAAGCATTGTCCATCATCATATGCGAAGTATATGGCAAGTATACAGGTTCTTACAGGCACTGGCTTCCAAAGTCATGCTTTCTACTGACTTGCAGCAAAGCAGTTGCCCATGGCCATATTCCACATTTTTCTACATGGAGATTGTCTCTACATAAGAAATACATCCTGTGAAGGAAGCATTTTATGCGGGAGGATACATGTAAGGCCTCCGTTTAGCAGACAGTTTATAAATTCATGCTTGGCCTTTTAAAGATTTGTTTTCATTGGAAACCAACTCCTTCCCCACCCCAAAAGAATAAGATAAATGGTGATTTTTAAAAAGGAGGAGATTTGTTCTTACATACTATATGCGATAATCATTGCTGGTTTAAGCTGGATCAGTTCCATTAGCTTCAGTGAGAGCTGCAAGGTCGTAAGTAGAAAATGCATAATGCCTTAGCAGCATTTTATTCTCAGGGCTCTAGAGGGAGCAGGGGCAGAATAGCATCCCATCAGTTGTACCAGGCCCTTGTGAACAACTGTTCACGTCCAAGGGGTAGAATTTGGTTTGGTGAACCAATTTTATTGTACTACACTGCTCACAGTTATAGCTTCTTATAGAATGAAATGTGAATAAATTATAGGTGTGGGGTGGATTATAGACACCATAAATATTTACTAAGAAGAATAGTTTTTGAAGACAACCAGGAGGCAGGGGATGACCCAAGTCTGTATAGTGACTCCTTACAGAATCAGTTTTGTCGTTCCACCATCTAATTGCTGTATAAGTATAAAAAATACACAACCCTTCCCCCCCTTGCAAAAAAACAAAAAAACAAAAAAAACCACGACAACATTCCAGGAGAGATGCTAAACTGGACTTCAGTTGATTAACTGAAGCAACTTTGAAATCATACAATTCACCTTTAAAGAGGTACAGCCTACAAAAATGACAGCACTTACAATAACAGTGTTGCTGGGTTTCAGAATTCAAAATAACCAGGAATGTATCATTTTATTGCCTAAATGCAACAGAAGGCCCCTGCCTTCCAAAGGTACCCTGCACACCTTGTTCAGAGCCTATGCCAATCTAACACTCCCAACACTTTAAACTTGGTTAAGGCATCAAGCTGCGGGATGAGACCGTGTGTTCCCTCCACATCGGTCTTAATCACAGTTAAAGGTAACAGGTTGGATCCAACAGAGTCACTCAGCTGATGGTTAGGCTTCTTTTTGTCAGTGCAATAGGGAGGCAATCTGTTTTCTGTGATTCCCCCTGCAGCCCCCCAACTCCCATCCTAACTCTGCTCCAGAGGATTGGGAGGCCAGAGCAGATTTACGGGGGGCTGCAGGGGGACGAGGCAGTAGCTGGAAATTGCTTCCCTCCCTGTTCCCACTGGAAGTCTTACCATCAACTGAAAAAAAACTCTAGATCCAACCCAATGTCGGTACAAAGCTTAGCTGTGACTAATACATGGGGTTTTGCTTTTAACCAGAAATTTGGCTTTACCTGGGAAACAGCACACCCTTGTTTTAACATTAACCACTGTTGAGATTGGGGCCAACGCAAACTATAACTGTGAGTCAGGCCAGCAGAAGGGGAGGGTGGGAGGAATTTGCACCCCCAAAAAGTACAGACTGAAGAAGGGAGTGCAATTGCACATTCTGCTGTGGATCCCTTGACCATGGTTAAGAGATCAGGAGCATTATGTTGGCACCGCCCTCAGTAGTTTAATTGTCAGCAATAATTCAATGCATATACAAAGGAAGAATTCCTTCCTAAACAAAGCAAGCTTTTTGCACTAATTTTTCCCATTGTCAAATGGAAGACTAATGAGGCAGTGGGTCACACACTTTGCTAAGCTGCCACAACCAGTTGCAACATACAGTAGACAATGCATGGACTTGTTCTCTTCATTCACATGTCGCTGTGAGTTTAACTCAATGTGATGAATAAATCTCTAAAGTCTTCCTTGTGAAAGTTAAATATCCTCCTTAAAACAGTAAACAGCTTGAGTGGCTAGTGCCAAATTACAAACAGGGAAATGGGCTGGCGGGGAGTGAAGAGCCATGTGTGTAAAAACACCATCTCAAATTTAAAATAGACAAGAAATATACAGGAATGGTAGTTTAGTTCACAGCCTAGACTGAAACAGCACTAACAAATGAGGTAGATAAGAAAATGAAACTTGAAATGTAACATGGAAAAGCAACTCAGCTGGAATACAACTGAAAAATCCACCCAGTTATTAAAATGATACATTCCATTAATATCATACAAGCTTAGTCTCAAAGCATCACAGCAGAAAAAGTGCCTTTTAAAACCCAAAACCAAATTCACAGTTTGATCCTTGTCAGGATTCAGGTTTGAAAGAACAGCAAAATGTAAGAAGGAAGGGGGGGGACTGGATAGTAAATGTTCTGCATTAAATGTAGATATTCAAAACCCAACATATAAAACATACCAAATATTTTTCCTGTTTTGTCAAACGTACATTTCAGTGCCTCTCTCCATTTTCTAGACTGTGGTTCCTCAGGTCTCCCCAGCTGCAGAGATGGGAGTCAGGTCAAGTTTGTCTTTATTTCCTCCGAAGTTTGAAGGCGACGTGAGAAGAAGCATCACTGCCCACTGTGCACTGATTCGCCACCCCCTTTACTGTCACCGATGGTCAAACAGGCTTTGGTTATGTTTCAAAATCCCACAAACACATGTTTAACCAAAGAATTGTGGCGCAGGAAAAAAAATCACGCACACTTAAGGGCAACAATGGCTCCATCACACCCTGGTATGGACTTATCCTCTGATTTCTGGCCACATATGGCAGGAAACCAGATGTTACAAAGTACACATGGCAGCTGCTGAAAACAGTAGCCCCACATACTCTACAAGAAGAATATGTGAGCGCAATGATGTCACATCACATGTTCCTTTGCCAGAGGTTATGGGGAAGAGGAGGAGAGGGGTGGCAGTTCTTTGGGGCAGCGGCCACTTACCCTACGTAATCCTTAATTCCATCCTAGCTTTTAATTCCACAGACAGTGGTGTAAGCACTGGCGAACATAGGTTACTTCATGACCACCATTTTCATTCCATTATCAGAAGTGAGACAGACGAACAAACCATGTCAGGATTTGCAAAAGGGAGCCCCCTATCGTCAAATGTGAAGCAATGGCTCTGGGAACTCCAAGCAGCATGGAATGGTCAGATGGCTCAATGCACAAGACACAACGTGAGATTTACAACAATAAGCAGGAAACCTTGATTGGACCAATGGAACCCTGACACATGAACACCAGTGTTCAAGGACACATGCTTGCCATTTGCACTGTGCACGTCTGCCACAAAAAACACTGGTGTACCACTGGTGTACCCAAGGCACACACAATTGCTGGGGGGAATAAGGCCCTCTACCATTTCCTAGCAGATTTGTGTTTTCAAGGCTTTCAAGTCGGCTAACTTGGCAACAGTTTTCAAATACAGCACACAATTCCATGCTTTCCTACAAGTTATCCTAACTAGAAAACATGTATTTGTAATCAAAGTGTCCGTTTTAAAAGAGATAGCAGGGGAACATTTTTTTTTTAAAAAAACAGGATTGTGTTTCTATTTTGCAAAGAAAGAAAGAAAGAATACATAACACTGTTCTCTCAGTTCTTCAGACTGAACCCCCACCCCCACCCCAAAGTATATATAATTCAGCTGCTGCAGATCCTAATGAGAGATGCAGCAATGCACTGTTTAAACATCATCAAACTTCAAAAGACTAGAACTACTTTTTTTGACTTTCCAGTAAAAATCTGAAAAGATACTAAAGATTATCTATCACAAGGCACTGCAAATCTTTGCAGGCAGAACAAGGAGGCTGCATAACGCATGGGAAACAGGATCTTTTGTTCATGGTGGGGAGGGAAGGAAAGCCACAAAACTTCCAGAGGCTCCCAAATTCACTGGAGCTTCAAGTGTCCCTTTGAGAGGCTGAGCTCAAACAAGTAGCTTGTCTCTGCAGCTACTCCAAAAAAAGGGGGGGTGGAATTACAGGGTGCCCAAACCAAAGTACTCTGATCTATTTAATCCCATCATTTTAAACAGGATTTATCTAGTTGAAGTCCAAATAACTTTACTGTAGAGAGATACAGCCTCCCTCCTCTTCGATCTCTAAATGTTCATCAGCAAAGCAAGCCAGCTTCCATGTTCAACAGCATTGCAAATCTCTTACAGCACTCCGAAGACAAACATTTAACTTTGTTAACTCAAAGTGAACCAGAGCTTGGAACCAGTTCCCTGACATATCAGTCCAGATATATCAAGGGAGAAAACAGGTCAAGGTGTGCATCAGGAATATATTTCAAGGATTCTGGGGTCCAAAAGAATCAACTGCTACATGAAATATTACCTTGAAAAAAGTTTAAGACCATACGTCTTGTAGTCTTAAGACTCAGTAAATTAAGACCTCCATAGTCTATGACCCAGTTCGCATGTAACATTAAATAATAGTTTAAAATAAACTATGGTTTAAAACACAGGACTATATCATGCAAGGGAGGAAACAAGCCAGAGTCTGGCTTGTTGTGATGTGTGAATTCGGTTTGTGGTTTGTTTCCTGCAGATAAATCATGTGGTAAGCCAAGAATAAACCTTGGCTTCGATTCTCTGGGCAGAAAAAAACCATAAGTGAGGATTCACATGTCACATCATGACAAATCAGCCTTTGTCTTATTTCCTGGCTCCACAGTCAGGGATGGGGGAAGAGAAAGGAACTCATGTAGGCTAAACCATGGTTTAAACTATAGTGCAATGTTGCATTGCCCTTGGCCCAATTAGGTCAATGTAACTGACTAAGTATCCTGCAGAGATGAACTTGCAAGCATGGGTCTTATAGGGCAGCTGAAATATAGTTTATAAAATAAGGGGGTTATGTGAGGTTGAAGACTCAAGCAGGAAATGGACTTCCATGCATGTAACCTATTCAAAATAGTTTTAGATCTCTTGCTGTTTTTGAACAGGCACATTTTTCTCTTTAAGCCAGAAAACCAGAAAGCCTGTCACAGCGGACCCTGGCACTACTTTCTTGCCATCATAAATGCATGTACAACCTACTCAGTTTTCAAAAGTTCTCCATAAAGATGGGGCTTCTTAATCTTGGCAGTAGGTGATCAAAGCACAGCAACCACTTAGGTGTTTTATGCTGCAAGAGACAACATTAATCAAAAGTAGGAGCATCTATCCATTCAAATCCACTGTAAGGCAGTCAACTCAATGCAAAACTCTGTGCACCTGTTCCAACCTGTTTCAGTCCTTAAAACTGTGAAGTATGGATCATAAAAGAGAGGCAAAGGGGTGAGATGGGAGATGTTTTTAAATACCCTTTGGCTATTTCCCACTCTCTTCCCACCCTTTCTGCAGCTTCCTCTCCACCACAACAAACTAACTGCAAAATAAATTTTTAAAAAGCTACATCCCCCAAACTCAAGTACTAAGTTTAGACCAACAGCCCCAAAGGATCCACTGAATGTCATGTGCGTATGAGGATTGAGCTGCCATTATATAAACAGCTGTACTAAATCGCTCAAGAACAACTACAAGCCTTTCAGTAACAGGTAATAGGTGGCATTTTTGTCTCTTCCTTCAGTGGTCCTCCAACTGTAAAAGGCCTGTCACTTGGGGTAGGAGAGGGGAGAATTTAAGACAGGATTCAGTGACAGCAAATCTTTCTGCAAATAAAATCCGTTTCCCCCCTCCGTCAATGAAAGCTGCCAATGAAACCAGACAGAAATGTAAAATTAAAAGAGGACCCAAAGTGTCACTTTCCCTGCTGCTCCCACTCCTTCAATAAATTAACTCAAATGCCAGTATGTGAACAATTTAAAAAGGGTTGCTATCAGCCTAAAAAACTCAAGGGACCTGGGGCCTGAATGACAGGGAAGGGTCATTAATAAGCAGCACATGGGCATGCTGTCCATCTCAGGAACAATGAGATGCACAGGCCAAAGCTCTCTCAAGTATGATATAAAAAAAATCCCCCCAAAGAATATTATATCAAGTATTCAAATAAGAGAATGCAAAGGCAATCTCCCACCACATTGCTGCTCTGGGGAATTCACCCCAAAATCCAGGCCGCAGAATGCAAGGCAGAGGAATGGAATCATGAGTTATAGGCACAGTCCCCATATCTATCATCCTTTTAGCCGTCCGCCTTCATTTGGGACTTGGGGGGATGGGAGCTGGGTTTTGCACAGGTGATGCTGGAAAGGCTGGCATGCTTATCCCTGGCTGAAATGGTCCCACAGGCTGGGCAGGGACAACAACAGACTGCTGGGCTGTCCCTGAAATGCCCACCCATTGCACTGGGTAAGATGTCCCTGTCATGGTGTTATACTGGCATACGTGGGGTACTCCATATGGCGATAGTGTGCCGGTAAAGGGGGACAGGGGAAGTCCTTGGGGCAAAGCAGCTGGTACGGTCCCTCGGATCTGGGAAAGCGAGGAAATCCATGTGGACGTGTAGCCCACTGTAGATGTTGTCGTCTTTAAAAACAAAAGAAACAAGAAACTATTATTATGATGATTATGATAATTAGTATTATTAAAATTTGTATACCGCCCTATACCTGCATGTCTCAGGGCAGTCACAACTTAAAATCACAATATAAAAACAGAAAATACATAATAGAAACAAAAACAACCCAATAACCACCCCGCCCCCCACATTTTAAAAGGGCATGTCAATCAGCCAAAGGAAAGGCCTGCTTAAAAAGGAAAGGTGTATAATGAAGGTGCCAGCCAAACCTCCGTGGGGAAAGCATTCCTCAAATAGGGAGCCACACTGGCAGATGAAGATGATGGATTTTTTGGAGCTAGCTGACCTGACTGGAAGAGTCCGTGACCAGAAGGAGGAGGATTACCAGACAGAATGGACGAAATTTAAAGATTATTTACTTAAGTTAAATTAATTGGAAAACTTGCAAATACCAGATAGGCTTAGGATTTAAACATGCAATGCGATAAAATTGAAATTTAGATTGGGAAAGAAAGAAAGATGTTAAGTGATTAAGTTAATTTTATGAGAATATAGGAAAACCGTTAAACTGATATACACTGAAATTCAACCAAGGGGATACAAGGAACTCGCTGAACAATGTTAATAAAATTAGTTTTAATAAGGCTAGGGTTTATGTTTGTTTATTTGTTTGTGTGTTTAAAATTTTTGTGGAAAACTAATTAAAAAATTGGGGGGGGGGGCAAATGGGGAGCCACTGCAAAAAAGGCCCATTTTCATGTTGCCAGCCTCTGGACCTCTTATGGAGGAGGCACATGATGAAAGGCTTCAGAAGATGACCTCAGGCTCTGGGTAGGTTCATAGGGAAAGAGGCACTACTTGAGGTACTACTTAAAATGAGAGGAAGTCATTGCTTCAATTGATTCTGTACCTTTTGCTCTATCTTCCTAACAAAGGAGCACAGGAGAGGGTTGCAATGTAGGAAGTGAAACAACTCAACCCTGCCAGTGGCGAAGAAGTCAAATGAGGACTAAGGAGACCCAGGTTCAAATCCTCAAACAGTCATAAAGTTAACTGAGTGGCACTGGGTCAATCATCATATCTCAGCTGAACTTATTACACAGTGTTGTTCTGAGGATAAAATAATGAGAGCAGTCTGAACTCTGCCGGGCTCCTTAAAGGAAAGGCAGGAGACAAATATAATAAATAAATCCTCATGATCACCATGAAAACTAAAAGCCTGGATTTTTCCAGTCTAACTGAACTGGAGATGGCTCTCAAGATGGTAACATTTCCTGTTGTAGAGACTCTAAGAGGTGGGTAGACACACTTCAGCACAAATTCTGGCATGTGGGAGGCAGCAAGGATGTTCCTTTCAGATCTTTATCTCTTTTCCAAGACTTATACAATTTTATAGGGAGAAGCTAGAAGCTACTCTTTTTAGACACCTGCCCCCAGTTCTGCATCCTAGAACTGATGTGGTGCCTGTGTCCCCCTTCCTCCATCTGTCCGTCCTTCTGCAGCTTCCCAGGTCCATTAATGCAAAGCGGGGGTGGGGTGGGGGGTGGAGCTTCTATAACTCTTCGGTTTAGATCCACTCCACTAGTCCTGAGTGAAGTCTTGGAGATTAAACCTAGGAGCAACCGTCTCTCCTCCCCTCCCTGAAGAGGTGACAATCCTGAGTTCACATGGACTGCAGCTATTACACATATTACACATTACACTATGTGTAATAGCTAGAGAAAAACAGGTGCCTCCCCATAATGCCTGGGTTGTGAAAATGATTAAGTGGGGGTGGGGAGCAAGGTCACCCCCAGCAGGACAACAGCTAAGGTATCTCAGCTTGCACAAGTTCACCCTTGTGAACTTTATTTTATGAAATCCCACCCCCCTCACCTCATATACTTTGCTCCAGCTGTCGGAGTCCAGCCGATGCTTGTTCTGTTTGATCTGGTTGAGACTTGGCTTGATAAGGGAGTTCCCCACCTTTTCTTTTGTCCAGTCGTCCACCAGTTTGTGCAAGTCATCTGTGAACATCCCTTTCTTACTGGCCGTCGTCTGCTGACAAGAAGCAGTGCTGCTGACGATGCAGAGCTGGTCTAAGGGAGTGGGAAATATTTTAAAGCACATTACAGAAAGCAGAAACAATCCATAAAAATGGGATGTGCCATTTGGGTCTCTTCCCACAGGGGAGGGCAGCGGCGTAGATTGCATGGCTGGTGTGGGTACATGTGCCCTGGAGTGGAGTGTGTGTGAACAGAGCCCTCACCCAGCCCACACCACTAATGCCACTGGAGTGCCCTCCCCCTGCCACCAAGTAGGGCTGCGCTGCGCTGCGCCCCTGCCACCTGCAGCCCTTGGAGGGCGCAACGCACATATACCTTAAGGGCACACTCTGCCTTCCAGCTCTGCGCCGCTTAGCGATGCTGCAGTGCTGCGTGAAGCAGTGGTGTCGCAACCGGGGGGCGTTGCGCCCCAGGTGCCATGTCGGGGGGGGGTGACAAGAAGGCACCCCGCAGGTGCCTCTGCTGCAGCCGCAAGCAGAGGATTCCGGTGTCGGCAGCAAACTGCTATGTACAGCATATGTGCGGCGTCGCATGCATGCACTGTACGTAATGCGTGTAGAGGATCTTCCGTTCGCAACTGCAGCCACGAGCAGAGGATGCCGGCACCGTCCATATGGCGCTGGAGCGGCGGCGCCAACAAACCACTATGTACAGCACATGTGCGTGTCGCTACATGCAGCGCATGCATCGTACGTAGCTACACCACACATGCACCCTACATAGCGATGCCCTGCCCCAGGTGTCACATGCCTTCGTTCGCCCCTGGTGTTAGGAGGATGCAACAGGCATGCAACCCGAACACCTGTCTGCTGCGTCTTCCTCCCACAGTCCTGCGGCATAGCAAAGCAGCGCTGGGCTGGCAGGATGGTGAGGAGCAAAATGCCCGCCCCAATGTGCCCGAGCTCACTGCCCCTCTGGCCCTGCCCACGTGATGCCACTGGGTGAGGGGAAGAGCGATCATGAGAGGCAGGACCGTGGTGCTGAACTTCAAAAAGTACATATTTCCGTAGCAAAGAAAATCAGATTTGCATTCTGAGTAAGCCTTGCCACTTCAACAGATTTGCATATATAAGCTTATTTTATTTTATCGCCAAATGTAGGTTGCCGTTTAATTTAGATTTGCTTTTAAATCAATGACAGGAGGAGCAGGGGGAGGGAAAAACGAGGGGATTTAGGTTAGGTGGCCTGGCCATAGTTTAGAGCAGGAAATGGTAGCTGGTTGTGAAAGAGGGAGCTAGGTAGGTCTGTCCTACCCAATGGTGGGAAGGTTTGCCCACAGGCTCCAGTTTCAGGGCTTCTGAATACATTAAACCTTTAAAGCACATTCCCCCCCCCCAATAATTCTGACACTGCAGTTTACCCCTGACAGTTACAATTGACAGCAGCCATTAAACAAGCTGAGATTTTTTTGAGAAGAAAAATGTGTTTTAAAGGTTTAGCCTGTGTTACTGCCTTCTTATTTCCCAGATTCTCAGCTTCACCATTTACACAGCATCAACACTATATTGTTTGACAGGATGAGAAGAAACAAGTGAAGTGGGAAGAGGTGCATTCCCCAAACATGCGAAGATTGGAAGCCACAGAAGTTTGCGATCGCCTGCAATGCCTCTACAACATGTACTGAAGTATGTACAGTGGTACCTCTCGATGCAAATGAGATCCATACTGGATTCCTGTTCGCATCCTGAGTAGAACGTAACACGTGACTGCGCATTTGTGAGTGTCACGTTTTGCTGCTTCCACGCATGCATGTGACGTCATTTTGAGCGTATGTGTGAGCAGCGAAAGCCGGAAGTAACGCGTTCCGTTACTTCCGGGTCGCCGCGGAGCGTAACCTGAAAACGCTCAATCTGAAGCATATTTAACCCAAGGTATGACTGTCTCCCCTTTTCAAACTCTAGATGTTTACAGCAAATACTGGTGTACCAAATGCACTATATAAAATATGAATCGCCTCTCAGTCATGGCAGCTAGAAACTTGTTTTTACACTCTCTCTCTCTCACACTCACACACACACACTGAACACAATGCTAGATATCAGATTCTGTGTTTGCATGGTGAAGTTGCAGAGATGTGAAAATTATTAGTCTGCAAAATATACATCTGCAATCCACAGACCTACAATGGAGTGGTGGTGTCATCTACCAACAGGAAGATATTAAATATAAAGCATTGGCATTTCAGAAGAGAAGAATGGAATCTGCAAATACCTTGGCTAGTCTCTGCTTGTGAACAGCTCTGGTGCAGCAAATGGGCCTGAATGCTCAACTGATAGTCTATCACAGAGGCAGCAGTGGTAGCACAACAGCATTCTGTAAGGCGAAGGAAAGTTGGGGGGAGGCACATGATTAGAGGTAACAAAACTATGGGATGGGAATGGAGAAAATGACAAATGAATGGATCTGTATCCAAGGGTAATATTTACAAAGTTGTCTCAGGGATTTGGGCACCCAACTAGTGACTATTGTCAAGAAATTTTTGAAAAGTTCAGCTCACCAGGGCAAATCATAACAAAGGAAAGTGGCAATGGGGAAGCTCTCTAGACTTTTGCTGCATCAAGTGTAATGAGTCAACAAGGAAATAATATAGAATTCCCATGGCAAAGAATGCAAAGTGGAAGGGAAAACTTATCTTGTGAACCGGACTCTTTCATGCATTTGTGAACTTTGGACTTTTCTTCTACATTAAGGAACCCTTCAGCTTTGACAATTCCCTACACCGGCACCCATATTCTGAACCACCTCCCACTCCCATCTCTTACCGGGAGCAATGATGCCATTGTCAACATGCGACAGAGACTGTGGCCTGCTACGCAGCTTGCTTTTGAAAGACTTGGGCCGGCGTGGAGACGACAGTTGCAGGGAGATGTCAGAGGATTCCGACCTGCTATCTTTGATGGAACGCAGCCGCTCATACAACTCCTGCAGCTCCCTGTTCTGTTGAGCCTGAAGGTTCACTACCTCCTGAATGTGTCTACACAGAAGAGGAAGAGAACAAAGCCGTAAGACAAAGCCAAGCCCTGACTTACTCTATACCCCCCTCAGCAGCCACTAGACGCAGGCAAAGGGTGATGGACCAGCTGTGAGACTTTCAGCCCAGGGAACAGGCAGAGACTTTGATTGTGCCAAGGCTCAGGGTTAGGAGCTCCTTTACTTTCTCCTCACTCACATGGGTTGCTGTGGGAGGGGTGGGCCAAAAGGACTTCTTGGCCAATGCAGTGCTCCTCCTGATTGGCTCAGCAGTTCCTAAATCTGCCCCCCCCCATTTGTAGCATTGGATTGTACTCTTTATTGAGACCTGGGACACACAGCATGTGAAACTTAAGCTGCTCCACAGGCGAGGGGTTTTCCTGCAGCCCATGTGTTCCTGGTATATATGACTATGGACTCAGCTAGACTGGTAAAGGAAAAGCATTTTATATGTGTTGTATATGCGATCTGACACTGTGACACCAGATGGTGCTGTGGAGTCCTGTCTTTCCCTACTGGATTTCCCTGTATGAGTTTGCAACACGTTTAACTGAATCGCTTCTTTGACGTGTCTCAATCCAGCATATGTCTTGAAACTGAGGGAAGCAAATGTCCCATAAGGTATCTGCTTCCTGTTTGCTGCTATGGCTAAATAGTTAGGGAACTGTTCTGTGGCGTCTCCAGTGTGGGTTCATGTGCACGAGCTCCCTGTCTTTTGCCTCTGCGATGACTATTGCTGGCTCAGGCATACTAAAAGTGCATGGGGGTCACATTCCCCTTGCTGGGGCATGCTCTTGCATCTCTCGTTTCCCAACCATGTTCCCTACACTGTGAGTTACTGGAGGCTGCTGCTGTCAATGTGTGGCTGTGGCCCCCTTGGGCCGATTCTGCTCCTTCCCTTTCCCCAAGTGGCAAAATGCTCTTTTTCTCCTTTGGTGGCCTTGAATTCTCATCCCTTTGCAGGTGTTCTCCCAAGGCAGCAGTTCGGATGTTGTGTTACATGGCTTCTCTTTCCTTTGTGTTGTGAAGAAAAACAGTACTTGTCAGCAGTGTGCAGTGTAAGAGGAACTGGACACCTCTGTTCAAGGATGCCTGCGGCTCTTGGCCACTCACACAGCAGAAGGTGCTGGGACATCATTGTATATTTGGCAGATTGCATGCTGCGGGTGGGGCAGGGGTGCAGCAGGGGTGCCTCTATGTCAGCATGAGTCAGTTGGCTCTGTCTGGTGGCCATAGGGCATTTCCATGACTTCACCACATTGGCCACAATTAAATGTTCAAGTGCAGGTGGCGTTGCCATGGCTGCTGGGGGAGGAGCTGCTGCTGCTCCACCCTACTCTTTTCAGAGCCATGTGTCCCCCACCCACCTTCTGTGATATGGCAAATGTTGTGCCAGTATAGTGGCAGCTTCCCTTTCTCCCTAGGGTACTAGAGGATAAGGTTGCTCTGCCCTACTTCTACTTAATATATCACACATCTATGGTAAGGGCTGCAGTGTTTAATAGATTCACCTAGACTGATGTATTAATTAACTTTTTTGCTTGATTAAAAAGCTGCCCTTTGCTAACCAGGCAAAATATTTTGTAAGGTAATTATTTGTAAGATAAGTACTTACAACTCTGTGGCTGAAAGTTCCTTCTTAGAAGAGACATTGCTCCTTCTCTTACCCAGAAGGGAAGGCCACTTCTAAGATTAAGACTACTATGATGCAATTATACATAATCTAAAAAGAAGAAGAAATAACGATTCCCCCCCTTCAGAATTAGTTTCCTTCATATGAAAATTTATGTAGATTCAGTTACATTGATTGGTTGTATGACAGATCACCTGAGAATTCCTTCATCAAATGGCCATCCAATCTGGCTTGCTAAATAGTGGCAGAATTGGAAATAGCAGACCCAGACTTACCGAAGCTTTGTGATATTATCTAACTTCAAAATCAAAAAATGAATGTAATGGAGCACAAAGAAAGTCTTACTCTGCTCCACCCTTTCCACATTTCAGTCCCTTGTTATAATGAGAACCTTGACGAATATGTTACAAGGCCCCATTTTAGTGCCCTTACTTCTCCCGCAAACGCTGCAGCTCCACCTTCAGGTCCTCATCTTCAATCTCAGACTCATCATCGCTGCTCATTGGGGAAGAGGGGGAGTAAAAGAGTGAACTGCGCCTCTTTACGTGGGTGCCATCCCTCTCCTCTTGTGACTGCTGGCTTCGCTCCCAGCCCTCCAGGCTACCACCCATGGGGGCAGAAAGTTCACTGTCAGAGCTAGGCTGCTTCCGCACAAAACTGCCTTTGGCCCATGGCTCTGAGAAGGACTGCATCCCGCTAGCGATAGCAGACTTCTCCTCCAGGTCCCGCTGCTCAGGGGTGGTAGGGGATGCATCTGTTTCACCCATGGCACCAGCCAACAGAGCAATTTCTCCTTTTCTGGGAGACTCTTCTTCTGGACCAGGTTCTGAGGAAGGAGGCATCTCACAGGGTTCACTTTCTGAACCACCTGAAGCCTGTGGCACTGTGATGACCTGAAGCACACACAGAGAAAGAGAGAGGCAGAGAAAGAACGTTAGCTGAGTAGGTTCCCTTTTATAGAAAAGTTGGCCTAGTGTGGGGCAGAAAAATGGGCAGGATTTGGTCCCCAAGGAATATTTTTTTACAACTGCAAGCCCAGGCGGCAGCTCCCACTTTGGTGTCTTCAACATGACAGACTTGTACTAGTGGGCCTCAGATTGTAGTTAAGAGTGGACGAGGAATGAGCAGGGGTTGCAAAGAGCCAGGACTCCTGGGGTTTCATTTCCTTAGTTGGATTTCTAACCTACTTTATCTCCAAATGCTTAACCCGAGAACAAAATACATTTATAACAATATCATTTAAAATAGATTTAAAATATGAAATATTAAAAATATTGCATATATTTTTTAAAAAATGTTCAACCACACCTTGCACAAATAAAAAGGTTTTATGTATGTCAGCCGAAGAAGCTACTAAATGCACACAAAAGCTTTGACTTACATGACCTAAATAGGAGAGCAAATTCTTATCTTCCATTCAGAAAAAGGGGGAAAAGTGTATCATGTCATGCCAAGAGAGACCTGGACTACAGGGACATAAATGTCACCTGACCCTACTGCTAAAAAGACCACACCAAATAAAGAATAAATTCCCCTCACCCAATGTAATAAATAACTATGAAGAGAGGACTTCAAAGAGAAAATACCAGAAAGACTAAGAAAACTGTCAATTAATAATCAGCTTCATAGATTTCTTTAAAAGCTACTTTGAATTAATATGCATTAATATGCCTTGCAAAGGCCTGCTAGGAGATCCTATAGCAACTGCAGCAAAACTATCCACAGTCAGGACAAAACTGAGTGGTTTTATAAGGACTGCAACAGATGGGGGAACAGAGAGAATGAGAGACAGACAGGGGGGAAACGTACAGCAATTTAAAGCACAGGGAGCTACATGATACAGGCCTACATATGGTTCACCAGGAAAGATACACTATAGGAATGCAAAATGCTTATAGTGCATGAAGAATTACTGCAGAGAGATGGAGCAACAGACACAGCCCTTTTCATTATCTGAAAAGAACCCATAGGCACTGGTAACTCCTCTTTCAGACATTTTTTTACTAAGAGCTGTTTATCATAGAGAGTCCCCTCTAGCATTTGGAGAACACTCCCTTGACGCATCTGGTCAAGCATCATGCCACCTCTGAGACGGCTTGTTGCAGGACTTTCTCTAGGCACTGCAGGAAGGCAGGCAGTTCCTCTTATCACCTTTGCATGTCGCTATGAAATCTATAGATAAGTTCCTCAGCACTTTTCATACTCCCAAATGTAGATTCCAAAGCTTCTAAATATTCATGTACCCTGATTTAAAAGGTTACCTCTATGGTAGGCCGAGTATGATACCTGTTGCAAGCCACACATATTGCAAGAACATGGCTCAAGGCTCAGGGGAAGCTGACTGTAGCAGACACACTTACTGGTAGCACAGAGTCACAATAGGCAAATAAGGGGTTTTTCAGGACCCTGGACAGAGCACCACAGATGGTTCTGGCTCATGTGCTCGCATTTACACACAAGGAGAACTGTTGCCTCAGCAGAGTGCAGAGGCTGGCTGATCTGGTATTGTTCACACTCCCTCTGAGGAACAGCCAGTGTTCACAAAAGGCCACTGCCCAATTCTGCAGCCTTTGCCTCCTACGTTGTGCAACAGTGAGGATTGTACTGGGCATGTGTCATCTGAGTCCAAGGAGTCTGGCAAGACCTTGCAGCCTGAAAGGTTGTAGAGTGGGAAATGATCCCACCCCAAGTGGTGCCTCCACCCCCTTTATGACTTCCTTTGAGCCTAAGGGTGACTGAGGCCAGAGAATGTGATGAACACCTCCTTTTTAAATCTCTAGTACTTGTCAGTCCTACATCAGTGCTGTAACGTGCTTGATTCATGCATCAAGATTGTTCCTCCCCAATCCCCGGGTAACATGTACACAGAAGACCCTCAGTTTTCAATAAGGAATAGCTTCAGGAATATTTTAGCATCCTCCCCGATATCTTCCCCACAATATGTATCATTGCAGCACTGGGAGCACTGGTTTCAAAGTAAAACTGCCAGACCAGGCTGTAAAGGTCCTCCTGTTGCTCTAGAAAGTATACAAGGTTTTTCCTCCCAGTAACTACGTTTTGTATTGAATATACTTTTTATGACTGCTAAGTGTCCAGACTCAGTTTGGTGTATACACAATTGTCCCGCAGGGTGTGCCATTCAGGCAATGTGCCTTCCCACCTAAAGAGCAACCAACTCAACCTTGTACTGTCTCAAAGTTTCAGAGCCTTGCATAGATTCCCCCCCACACACATCCTCATCACAGTCTTCAGATCTACGTTGACCAATGTCTATATGACCCAATGCTTCCTTGGTATCATGACCCCAATACCAGGCTCTTGCACTACACTGAGAAAGATACAGATGAGGAAATAATACATGCTGCTCTACTTAGAGGGGCCCTCAGCATCTCTCCCTGGGCTCTCCTGGCCCAACAACATAGCTCTCAACCTTCCTCAAACAATGAGCCTCCAATAATATTGATATCCCTTTCATGGCACAGGAATCAGTGCTTGCAGAATAGGACGAGGCCCTTTAGGTCATCAAGGTAGTTGAGGCCAACTACCTTGCCAGCCTACTTTAGGCCTCAGTTGGTCCTAGCTCTCTGCTGAGACACCGCTTTTCAAAACTCAACCAGCAGGGCTATTGGGGATTTCCCAGGGTCCTGACTGGCTTAGGCAATCTGCCATTATTTCCCCCCTGCTAGAAAGCTAGAAATTTTGGCTCAAGCCCACACTCAGGAAAATTTGGACCTCAATTTGTCTATTTGGGTAAAGGCTTCCTCCCTCACAGATCTGAGATGTAGTAAAAATAAAAGTATTTAATCCAATTACAAAAAAGAAAAAAGAAACAACCAACAGCATGAAAAACTGGCTGCTTTGTCAAATATCCTGTGCACTCTGCTTATGGGGTGACCTTCAATGGAAAACATTGTTCTTTGTAAAATATATGGCTTGCTCCACAGTGATGATCTGACTGATGTGTGGGTTCAACTTAGCTCAGCTCAAAGCAGTGATAAAGACGAAGATGACAACAGCTTCTTTACTCTTCATGAATCAGATTAGCAAAGCTTGCAATAGTACCAGCCTCTTCCTTTCAGGAGAGTCAGCTCACAGTCCTTTAAAAGCTCTCACATCTGGAGGCTTTACAGCAAAAGATTAGCTCTGAGCAGCGACCAACTATGTCCCTGGAAAGTTCAGTAAAAAATATCTCTCCTTATTCTAGTATTTGTTTCTTGCCACTAGGTGGCTCCAATTTGATACCTCCCATTCCCTGAAGTTTTATACTTCCAAGAGTATGAGATGAGTCACAATATGAAGCTGTGACAAAGATTTGTTTCATAAATGCGAACTATAGATAAACTTGGCAAAAGCTGAAATTGTGATTTTCACAATAAATGAAATAGTGGACTGAACATGCATTATATAACTCATAATTGAATCATCATAACTTTAGACCAATTATCCAAGCCCTTTACTGCTTTAATGCAACGAACAAGCCACAGCCAGAATGCAAATCTCCAACAAAGCTACAAAGCTCAAACTTCAGATTAAATCAAATGCTTTATCTAGTTAAAATAAGATGGTTCAAACCTACATCAGCTGCAAAAAATAAAATAAAAATCCAAATATGGGGAAATGCCAGCAAAACATGGTCCAGGAGGTATGCCTAATAGTCAACATACCAAAAGAGTTGGTGGGGCAATGGTAAAATTTGCCTTCATTTTGCCTCTGTCGCTGTCATATCACACACACTCCCACAAAGCTGTCCAGATGGGAATGTGGCCGTCAGCCTAAAGACGGTCCCCCACCCTTGAGCTCTTTTGAGCAAAGCAAGATAGTAATGAAAACAAACAGCGGAAGTAAGGCATCATTGAATGCATATTTGGATTTACATGGTTTTATGGATTAAATTATACGCACCTGAAATCGGCCTCGCTGGAATGATCCAGCCACAGATTGACCAGGTGCTTTATTCTGCACTGTCGCATGCTCAGAGAGAGAAATCCAATCAGGAGCAACATCGCCAGTCATCTCCTCTGTTGTGTAATTTATTTTATTTTTGTCGAAAACAAACACAAAGAAAAAGAACACAGTCAGGCAAAGCTGGGACCCTGATAATACTAAAAAGCAACATTGCATTATAAAAAGAATGATTCTATTATACATGTAGGCTTTTTATTTTATTTTTTTGTATCTAAAGACTTACACTTCTATGTGGAATGAAAAAACTGGTTAATCAAACTGGAAAACAAAGTGGTGGTGGGTGAAATGTTACACAAATGAGTAAAGTAGCAAAAATGTATAAATGGAAGAGGCAGGAAATGCTAAAAAAGGGGGGAGAGAGAAAATAAAACAACCATACTTAAATAAATCAAAACAGATGTTACCTAGTCTAGATCCCTGACTGTAAGCACACTACCTTGCCGGACTTTTGATTTCTTGAAAAAGCTGGTCTGCCGTAGCCTGTATGCCCAGCTTTTTAATTTGCGAGTCCAGGATTTCTTGCTAATAGGGTTTTTGAGACTAGGGCAAGTAAAGCTTAGGCCAAAATATCCACCTCCTGCATGCAGGTGCACAGCTCCACCACTTGATGCTGAAGCAGGACAGGCCACAGGGTTCTCAGGAAATGAAGCCTCCGGGGACATCTCCTGAACAAAAGAAGTGGGTGGGGAAGGGACAGAAGAAAGTGGTGTCTGAATAATGGCAAGGGGGAGTCTTGCGCTATACAAGTCGAACCTTAAATATTTTAGAGCAGGGGTAGCCAACATATTGTTGAACTACCAACGCCCATCATCCGGACCACTGGCCATCCTGGCTGGGGTTGGTGGGAGCTGAGAGTCCAACAACATCTGCAGGGCTCCTGGTTGGCTATCTCTGTTTTAGAGGTTGCTTTCCTGCTGAGGGTTGTACATTCAAATCTCCAAGCTCAATGAAGTGCCTATTTTTTAAAAGATCAATTTGTCAGGTTAAAATAGCCAATGACAGGTTAGGAGGTTATATGTAACTGCTCAACAATTTCACAATGCCTTTCTCCAAATAGGACATTTCCAATTCTTAGCCCAAGTAGGGCCTAGTAAAGTTCAGTTCTGTATTAATATAGGCAAACTGTTGCTGTAAAAATATCATCTAACTCCCACCCTGTGCATCTCCCAGCACTGGTAACTCCCAGATACCAGCTATTCATCAAGCACTGAACCAGGACAAAATGTTGGGATAATATGCCTGAAAAGGAAACTTACCTTTCACTTGCCAGCACCCATTAAGCTAGCAAATGGGTTTGTACAGCCATCTAGCATAGCTATAGATTTCTTGTTGCAGGAAGAAAAGATTTCAACCCCAGCCAATCTCCCTGTCAGTACTCACATGCGTACAGAGATCACTGGGAGCAGAGGTGATAGCACTGGGCTCCCTCCTCAGCACTGGCAAACTGTCTGGATGACTTGCAGATGGGATCAGCATAGCCTGGGGGTCTGAAAGCTTGGTGGGGCTTTGCTGGGTCTCTTGGGGGGAGTCTGGTGCATCAAGAACTGGGCCAGGAAGAGTTTCTTCAGCAGACGAGGAAAATGGAGACTCCACGGCACTTTGTGTGTCTTTCTGGCTCTCAGGGGAAGTGCCCGACAAGCTGTGTTCCTGATACAGAAGCGTCCGCAGCTTCTCATCTAGAGTTTTGATGTTGTTGTCGACAAAGTCCATCTTAGGGGGGCCCTCACTGTCTGACTCCAGAGTGGATGCGAAGGGGGCGCCTTCTTGTCCAGGGGTCTGAGCCAAAGCACTGGCCTGTTCTGTGCTCATGGTGTTATCCGCTTCCTCAGTGGTCGGGATGTGGCAAGTGGTTGGTCTGGGCACAAAGGCCTCAGTGGGCATACTTTGCTCCGCAATGCCAGATGTTGGGTGGGGTGTATATGAAGATAAGTGAGTTTCGTCAGCCTGGGTCTCTGCCTCTAAAGACTCTGGCCAAGCAGAAGAATCGGAAGCAGTAACATCATAATTGTCACCAGCAGTGGCAGACAGCAGCTTATCCATGCTGCCTTCCACTTGGTGAGGAATTGCTGACTGCTCAGTTTCCGATGTTTGGGGTTCAGATACCATACTGTCACTTAGCTCATTTGAGCTGGAAGAGGGGATCGTTCTGTTCTGGCTGCTGAGATTTTCCACAGCCTGTGGACAATCCTGGGGGTGATCTTCTTTGGTACTCTCCTTTATATGGTCTGAAAACACAAAGAGATAAAACTGTTGACAAATAACACCCTAGGGAAAGCTATGTTGCAGTATGGCCCTTTAGAACAGGCTTCCTCAACCTCGGCCCTCCAGATGTTTTTGGCCTACAACTCCCATGATCCCTAGCTAGCAGGACCAGTGGCCAGGGATGATGGGAATTGTAGTCTCAAAACATCTGGAGGGCCAAGGTTGAGGAAGCCTGCTTTAGAAGGACAAAACCCCTGTTAACTGCAGAGAGTGTCCCTTCTAAAACTTGCAATTCAAGATGGGATAGTTCTCAAAATTATGACTTTAAAAACCAGAGTTGCTGGCTTTGGAGAAGGGGTGTGTAACTTGGGCCAGGGGGCAAATTTGGCCCTCCTATTCAGCCCATGGGGCTCTCTACAGGTCACACCCCTTTCCACCTCAATGGTGCCTTCCTTGAGTGCTTTTGCTTGGTTGGATTATGTCCTTGGAATTGTGATAATGCCTATTGCTTGGCTGGAAGGAGAGAGGTGTGAACACATGTGTGCAGAAACCTCTGCTTTTTGCCTGGCTGGAATGCAGGCTGCTGTAAGAATCGCATCTGTTGCTCTGCCCACTTTGGCCTCTCACTTTCCTGCCTCCTCTCTTTGCCTGCACCCACCATATGGCACCAGGAAGGTTGCTCACGAGGAAATGTCTTGAGCTGAAAGGTTTCCCACCTCTGCTTCAGAAACAGCTCACAAAAACAAGCCCAGCATATTTGCAGCAGAACAAGCTTTTAGGCTATTATAAAATAAATTCACATTGCATTTTTATAAAGGAGTGTAATGTATATGATTATATAGATAAAACAAGCTCAAGGTGATGTATGTGTCCTATGAGGGCCAGTCACTATTGTAATTCTGTATTCATTTTAAATACTCCTATGCCACTTTTTACAAAAGCCTCATAATACACTTTTCATAAATATAGAAACTCCGTAAAGTTGTGAAAACAGCAGAAAAAAAGTGAGCACAAGATAAAATTACCAATCAAGACAAAACCAAAACACTGGGGCAACTAAAACCCTCAGTCAATTAAAAAAGTCTTCACCTGGCACAGTAAGACTGTAATTTTTAATAATGACCACAATAACTGTGAGCACACTTCATTCCACACATTATTTCTTATCTCTGTTTAAACCTGATCTGATCCATGCACTGCTCTCCCCCATGAAGTATGCATGGGTCTTTCATTAATGATTTTAAAGGAACTTTAAAGGTATTTTTTATTTCAATCTATATCATTTTATTTTAGTGATATTTTACTGCTATTTTTTAGAAGTATAGTGTAGATTTTAAATTATTCCTTTATGTTTTATACAACTGTCTTTGCATACTGCTTTGTGAGGGAACTTGCCCTGAAAAACAGATTTTTAAAAAAGAAAATAAATAAACCTGATTTCTGGTTAGAAAACTATAGTGCTTTTTCAGTGCTTACTGTGAAGGTTCTTTCTTGTTTGGGGTAAACAATGCATCCTTCTATGAGGCAGGGAGGCAGGGAGCACGTGACTAACTTTGTTGCTGCATTGGATGCTGATTATTATTATTATTATTATTATTATTATTATTATTATTACCCTACCCTTTCCCTAATGGGACTCAAGGTGGCTTACATATAAAAGTGAGACTCGCTAAAAACATAGAAAAAACTATCATTAAAAAACAAACATCGTAAGAAATAAAATAATATTCATATCATATATAATCTATTAAAATGATGCTTGCTGCAGTTGCATCCCATGGCTAAGCTTGAGACAGAGTCAAATAAGGAAAACGCACAACACAGGAAGAAAGAGGTCCCTCCCAGTAAGAGATGACTCAGCATAGATTGGAGTTATCTGCAGATGAATGTGTGTGCCAAGATACACTGGTCAACGGGAGCTCCATGTTCCTTTCTCAACCTGAAGAGGCATCCAACAGGAATGCGATATGCCTAAGCTACTCTGAGGGACACGGGTGGCGCTGTGGTCCAAACCACTGAGCCTCTTGGGCTTGCCGATCAGGCTGGCGGTTCGAATCCCCATGACGGGGTGAGCTCCCATGGTTTGGTCCCAGCTCCTGCCAAGCTAGCAGTTCAAAAGCACGCCAAAAAACGTGCTTCCCGCTCCGGTGGGAAGGTAAATGGCGTTTCCATGCGCTGCTCTGGTTCCAGTGTTCCCTTGCGCCGAAGCGGCTTAGTCATGCTGGCCACATGACCCGGAAAAACTGTCTGCAGACAAACAGCGGCTCCCTTGACCAGTAAAGCGAGATGAGAGCCACAACCCCAGAGTCGTCTGCAACTGGACTTCACTGTCATGGGTCCTTTACCATTACCTTTTCAAGCTACTCTGATTCTAGGGAGGGAATTTAAGATAAACCAGTGGGAGTAACAATGATGAAGAATATGTTGGAACATGCTGTCAAATGTCACCTCTACAGAGGCAAATGGAAAGGGAGGAGTAGGCGCCCACATGGCCACTTACATGCCATCAGCAGCTGAAGGGGGAAGCACAGCTGCTGATGTTGCTGGTGCTGCTCTTGTGGAGTGTGTGCCATGACATTTTTGTGATGTAGGGAGGTACTGAGCCAGATAGGTCAAGACCATGGAGGCTTTAGGCCATCTCACTAATATGGTGGGTGAAGTCTTTTTCCCCTAGGGACCTGGGGATTAAAGAATAGAAATGGGGAGTCTGTTTGATGGAAGGCTTGAGTGCGTCTGGGACAAGTCTTTAGAACCCTGTAAAGACTAAGCCTGGGACAGGGGATAGGGGGGCTGGGGCAAAAGAAGGGCAAGATCAGTTGTTCTGTTCGGTGGAAAGCAGAGTTCGTTTTTGGAAAGAAGGCTGTGCACAGATTTATTCTACCCTTGTGAAAAGGTCACACAGATGTGCCAGGGCTCCCAGCTCTGAAACCTCATGGACTAAGATTATGGCCACTAGGAAGGACACACTTTGGGATAACAATGATAAAAATGTGGTGGTCTGGAGGACTGCCTTTCAACTCAAGGAAGAGAACGCATGTGCTCCTGTGGCCATGAAGAAACAGGCCTCTGAGAAATCAGTGCTTGTGTGGATATTTGCGAGGGTTCTGAAGTTCTTCCCAGAGAGGCTGGATGACAGGGGTGAGGCCTGTCATTGCTGGGAGGACGATGAGCCTTTCTACTGTGTCCCTAAGCAGTAAAGTCTTCTGGACGGGTCAGGTGGCTTTTGGGGAGCTTAACAATGGAGCTGTAGCTTGAGTAACTAGGAAGTGTAGATGAGCCCCATCTTGGGGTGAAGAGCTGAGAAAAGGCTATCTTAGGGATGCCATATGTCCAGAATACTGTGGGTGAAAGCAGTGTCTGGACAGAAACTGGCAAGATGTCCCAGAAAATCCGGACATATGGCAAGCCATGTCAGCAGTGCCGTTTTTGCCAATTTTCGTAAATAATTGTTCAAAATAATTCAAAAATGGCAATTATTTTTGCTGTTTTGCAAGAAAAGCTCAACAACTCTGATGCCCACCCCCAAGAAGCTCAACAACTTTTTGTCTGGATGTTCACTTTTTGAAATATGGCAACCCTAGGCTATATATGTAAGCCCTGATGCAGGAGGTGTGCTACTACTGATATGATGGGATCTACTGAAAAATCCACCAGCATGTCAGTGCACTTGTACCTAGCTTTACCTACTCTTCTCTCCCTGTGTGTACCCTGCGCTCTTCCCAAATCAGCTCCAGGGGATTGAAAGAAACCCCATAACAGATTTAGGAGGTCCAGGACATGCAGGAAGAGAAGTTTCATTGTGCAGTCAAAAGTCCTTACACTGACAGAAGTTGAGAACCGAGCTATTTGTAGCCAAGGCCTCCTAACCACCAGAATTGTTGTCTTGCTTTTTGTAGCTGGTGCCAGGGCTGTCTGATGGAGGAACTGTGAAGTCTAGTGGAGAAATGGGAACTAAACTACACTAGCTTAGGAATTCTATACAGCCTTGGTCAAAGGAGGTCCAATTGGGCTGAAAAGAGTAAGGTGGCTTCCTTTTTGTATGTGTGCCAAGGGTCTCTTGCCAAGTACAAGGTGCACTTTGAGCAGCTCTTGACTAAATAGACAAGTCCCTCTGAAGTGGGCTGCTCACTGATTTGACCAGGAAGTTCAAGACCTTCTAGCTACTGTGAATGCTACAATGATCCTTGAAGAAGGCTAAACAGCACCTAGGTTGACATTGGAGTGAATGCTGATGCAGTGGTAAGTCTGATCAATACCCTCTGATGGGTATTGTTGTCCCGATCCTTATTTTGCAGTATAGCCTCCAGCCAAGGAATTGTAGCTATAACAGCATTTAAAGAGGTAAAGACAGCAGCCAGGACAGGAGCCTCATGGGACTTTTAAAGAAATGTGGTCTGCCTTCTTTCCACTTCTTTCTCAGGAAAATGTGTCATTGCGCCTAGGGGGGATTGAGTCCAATAAAAGGACTTCCACTGCAGCAACCACAACTGGGACTTTTAACTGTTCCATTGCCTGAGGGGAAACAGTATACAATCCTCTGAGCTAGTCTGGTGGCTTTTTGTTTGGTTGGCTTGGTGTTCATTTCAACTAATTTTTTATTTTTTTTTACAAAGCGGATGGAAAGGGTACTTCTTTGGAGACTGATCTGGTCTCCAAGGAGACAAACGCTGCCTGGGATGTCGGCTGAGCTGGCTCAGGAGGTGAGAGTTGCAAATCTACAGGTGATTTAGCTCTTGCTAATAAAGGTCTCAGTGGGAGGCTCCATAGTAGCTGCAGTGGGCTTCTTTTTAATTTTTGCTTCCTTAACTAGCCTAATGTTGCATTTTTCCCTTTCTTTCTTGTTGGCTTTCTGCCCACCTGAAGGAGCCATAAAAGATGAAGGGAAAGTCAAGAAAAAGAGATTGATAAAGATTTTTTTTAAAAAAAGAAGGAGGAGGAGGAGGAAGAGGAAGTGGGTAGCACAGGAACATCTGTTTGTGAGGAACACAAAGTATAAAGGTATGGAGTTGAGATTATGAGAAGGGAACAATGAAGCAATGCTCTATGCTGGGTGAAGGCAGGGAATCAACTGGGGAGGAGTCAGCAGCATCGGATGACGTAAGGAAGTTGTCATATGTTACACATAAGAACAATCCTACTGGATCAGGACCAAAGGAATCCTGTTCCAGCATCTTGTTCTCACAGTAGCTAATGAGATGCCGATGGGAAGTCCACAAGTACAACATGAGTGCAACAGCACTTTTACTCTTGTGTTCCCCAGCAACTGGTATTTTTGGTCCCTTCCAACTCTGCCATTCTGTGATTCTATTATTCTATGAACATGCTTTCTGTACTAGACAGGAGTTGCTATGCCAAGGGATAGAGAATGACTTCTTGCCTTCAAGGGGAGGGAATTCTTCCCCACAAAGAGATTTCTGATCTTCAGCAGCATTAAAGACAAACCTGGAAACTTCCACTCTGAAACTCTGAGCCATTCTTACTTGAGACACAAAGCCTGAACTCAGTGCTGGCTACAGTTCCAAAACTGTACGGATGCTACACTTTACCACAAACAGGTCAAAATTGAGTCAGGCTTTCTACAGCATCACATGTTCACCTGTTATCTGACACCCCGGGGCAGCTGTAGTTGACTGTAGAAGAGTGCAAGGTGTCTGGGTTTCTCTGTTCCTTATTGTTTGATTGATGCAAAATCTCCAGCGGCCAACAGGGGATGACTGAGGAGCGGATTCACCTGTGAGGAAAGAAAGAAGCACAGGAGATGATCATTCCTCTACCATCTTTCATGGGCATAACAAGTAAACAAAATCAAGATGTGCTTAAACAGGACTATGAGAACATCACTGCTGCTGTGAGCAGAAGCCTTAGGAACAACAAGGCCTAGCAGTCAGGATTCTGGAATTGGCCTTAAGGCACCAAGGCTGCAATTCTAATAGACTTAAGGCAGAATAAACTCAATTGAGTGGGATTGTTGCCATGGAGCCATGTGATCTGACTTTCTCCAGTTTCCTTGGATCAGTGTACTTGCACAGAAAAAAATGAATGCTGCTGGTGAAGCCATCCTTCCTTGGCTTTGCCTGAGTTCTGCTGCTTTGCCCTTTGATTTATAAGGACTACCAGACTTTTCATGTTGGTGACACTTTTTTTTTTTTACATGCATGATTTCGCAACACAGTAATTCAGTTTTACTAGCAAACCAGAAGTTAAACTAACCCCTTTGCAGCCCTGGGAGGAGTGCAGGCAGCATTTGTGCAACACACCGACACACTGCAGCCGACACACTAACGTGTTATGACACACAGTTTGGAAAGCTCTGCTTTAGAGTCTGCACTGTGCCATGCATGTACCTCCTTTCCCATCCCTGTCTTTACTAAAGCCAGTGTGGTGGTTAGAATGTCAGACTAGGGCCTGAGAGACCAGGCCTCAAATCCTCACATGGCCATGAAGATCACTGGGTGGCCTTGGACCAGTCACTGCCTCTTAGCCTAACCTACCTCACAGGGTTGTTGTGGGGGTTAAATGAGGAGGGGGAGAGCCATGTATGCCATGTTGAGCTCCTTGGAGAAAAGATGGGATATACCATATTTTTCCGTCTATAAGACACCCCCATGTATAAGACGCCCCCTATTTTGGGGGACTCAGGTTTAAGAAAATGAGGGGAGATGGCCCTGTGTATAAAACGCCCCCTAATTTTTGACATTATTTTTTAGGGAAAAAACCTAGTCTTATACTTGGAAAAATACAGTAAATGCAATAAATAAATAAAGTCAGGATCAGGCATGTGTTGGTGCACTTGTTGCAGGTTTTCCCATATCACATTGCTGGGACAACAACAGGAATATTCTGTTACACTACTATTTCTCACAAACAGTCCCACCAAATCACCAGAAACTAGCCCGTGACTCTAGGCTGCAAGTTAAGAAGCTCAAATCATTTACCAAGAACGTATGAATCAAAAATTATCCATAAAATAATAGGGCTATTATCCAGTTTCAGTAGATTTACTTTTAATCCAGTATTTCCTTCTGGCTCAAGAAGAGACAACTCTCTAATTTGGACCTGGATGGCATTGTACATCTCATTTTTATCATAGTGCTTACCCCGCTTATACCATACTGTATTAAGAACACTTGCTGGTATGAGACAAAAACCTGTAACACTCTGCCATTGGGAACAGTATCTACATTTATCGCTTGAGCACCGTTTGCTGCCTTGAACACCATTTGGTGAGATACAAATTTAACAAACAAGTAACTGTAATATGTACCTCTTATTAGTAGTCCGAATAAACATTTATCAATGTGTTCAGCACAACAGCTTTAGGCTTACCCAAGGTTTAAACATGCTTGATTTAAATATATATATATATATATATATATACATATCTTTGAACAGCTGATCCCTATACTATATCACAGTCTGCTTTTGAAAGGTTCTCCTCGGTTTCAGAATTGCTCTGACATGCGGTAAGGAAGACTCCTCTTTCAAAAACACACCCAAAGTTCCCCTTAATTGCACGGAACTATGGTTTGTTGGATCCTGGCCAAAGTGTTCCAGTCCTCCAGGGACACAAAAATATATGTGCACTGGAGCAGGAAGAAATAACAAATCAAGAGCAGACAGATGCTCAACTTGTGGGTAAAAAACAAACATACCACTGGCATTGTTCTGTTGATACAAAGGTCATACCAGAATCAGAGAAAAAGAGATGATTCAGTGTTAATGGAACAAAGAGTAGCCAAGTAAAATGTTGGACTATTCTGATGTGCTTGAAAAGTAGTCCATCATGGTAAGTAACTGCCTTCGTATCACATAAAGGAACACAGTTGACTCTGTGCATTTCACTTTCCACTAAGAAAAATACCATACACAAGAGAGATCATCTTTCCCTCTTTCAACCATTGCTTCTGTATTTCTTAAATGGAAACTCAGCCATTTAAATGTGAACGCCACATTTCACAACTGAAGACACCACACGTGATATTTGCTACATAAACATAGGGGTATTTTTGTAGTCAACCTCAAAAAGGAAATTTTGAACTGGCTAGATTTCCAGACACTTCAAACCACATCACCAACTGTAAGTTAGGGGTAGACAGCATGACGCCCTCTAGTTATGATCCTACTCCAGTCCCATCAGCCCCAGGCAACTTGGCCATGTAGTCCAATGACATCTGGAGGGCACCTAAGTATGGAAGCTGGCTCGTAACTTCACCTGCTTTAGGATAATGTAAAGAGTCGCTGCCAAGCACAATGAAGGAATTTGGATTCTAGTTTCCTAAAGGTAAAATCCAGACCTTTTTCTTTGCTCAGCTACATCAAACCACCCCCAGAATTGATACCAATTTGGTTATACTCATTAAGAACTTGTTTATTTATTTATTTTAAATGTATATACTGCTTAATTGATAGAAGATTTCTAAATGTCTTCTTTCAGCCTTGAATAATGTCACTCAAAATCTTTAGAATCTTCCCATACAGTTACCAGGACCATTGCTGAGAATCAATTATGTGTGCCAAGATGACTCCACCTAAGACGTGAACTACCATAAGAAGATTTGAGAGACAAAAGTCAGCCTAACTGACAAGGAACAAATCTGCTTTAGTTCCTGCCAAAATAGCCACTATTTTCATCACTTTCACCTTTAAGGAGGGTGGTTTTGTTTTGTTTTTTTTGTTTGACCTTCAATGTTAAATGTTTTAAAATAGTTACTTACTGCCAGTTTGAGTAGATGCTGGGTTTATCTGAACTTGTTCAGAAGATCCTGTCTGAATTAAAAATGAATAGATAAATATAAAAAGGGAATTTCCCAATACAAGCACACACTTTCCCAGAAAAGTGGTATCACTAAACAAACATAACTTACTTGGGTAAGATCAGAAGGTGTAGACTCTGTGCCAGTAGTTCGCTCTTCAACCGGAAGACTGCGGATGATGTCCTGGGCCTGGCAAACAATAGCCTTCAGTTCATCAACAAATTTCTCTTTCTCATTTTCCAACACAAAGTCATCTTCAACCTAACATGGGAAGGAAAAAACAGGGTAGAAGATGTAAGTGCATCTTCTATTACATTTTATACAATCAGAGAAATACTAGCTTTCCAAATGAATAATATTGTTTGGCTGAAGGAAAACTCATATATAGCCAAAACAATTGAAATTGTGCCAGTGTCTATGTAGCAAGAAGCCATCTCAAGTTTCCCCAGTAATAGGGAAGGAACATACTCATTCTAAAATGGTATTGCTATACTTAAGTATTCCTTTTTCTAAACATATTATTTTGCAAAATGCCAAAATCAGGGGCCAGACCTATTTATAATCCAGAAGCCAACCACAGGAAGAAAGTTTCCCTCAAAATCTGCTCACAGGTCCTGGCCTCACCCCCAGAAGCACCAATGGCTCCCTGGGTGGGGTTTAGCCTCAGTGCATCCAATGGAATCCATTACCTGAGTGATGCCTGCCATCTGCAAAAAGGATAAAGTCTACTCTCACTCCACACCCCTGCATAGTACTAGAAATCACGACTGTACGTAAGCAGGGGGATCCAAGTCTTCAACAAACACCCCATTCTTACATGGGGTCTCCATCAAAGGAATGATCAAATCCAAACCTACATAGTTCCAGGTGTGCTCCTGCATCAGGTGTCAAACCAGCTTGAAACTACAAGCCCCTGCACCACATCCTCAGGAGATCAATGTCCTCCATTCAGTATTTTCTGTAGTATTAATCCAAGGTTTTAATCCTATCATACGTACCTGGAAATGAGTTCCACTAAATCAGGGATGTGGAATCTGTGACCCTTCATATGCTGTTGGTTTACAGCTCCCAGTATTCTTGATCACTGGCCATGCTGCCTCAAAGTGATGAGAGATGGAAGCCACAACTCCATCAGACCCATCTTGCATGGCCAGTGATAAAGGATCAGGCTTGATGGGATTTGTAATCCACAACACCTTGAGTGGGGCTATACAAACCCACTACCCTAGTTAAAAGATGTATAGGATCAGGCAGCAAATTTTATGTCTAAAGAAGAAATGTGTACTATTGTCAGTCTTTGGCCACTTATTTTTTTAAAAAATTAAATTTTACTGAACAACAAAAGCAGACAATACACACGAGAGAAAAACAAACATTATCAAGAAAATAATATAAGTTTAATACAAGGAGCTTTTGATGATAAAGTCAAAGAAAAGTAAAAAATTCAGAAGTGAATGAAATGGATAAAATTATAAACAAGATATAAAAACACAACTTGTGCAATGAAGGAAATAGGAAAAGGGGGGGAGTGTCTATAAGGAGGCAAGACCTTCTTCCATTGAATTAAATGAATTTATCCAACCTGCACTCCCCACCCCACCCCAAGTTTCTAATGATTAGGGCTAAAACACCATTTTGAATCTTATTAACCCAAGGAACAACAGATGGTCCTGCAGGAGTCTGCAGCAAACCTGAAATAATAACTTAGAAGGTTAGTTCAAATGGTTTAAGGATTTTTAAAACGTTTGTCTTGAAGTCCTTACATGCGACGCTTCCAAAGGTGACAGTGCCTGGGAGGCTGAGTTTAGTCAAACCTCCAAGCCCAGTTTTCATTGATTCCTCCAGCAGCCCCATTTTTAGGATCTTGCCCCAAAGCCTCTCAAAGTTAGTTCTCAAAATAATCTGTGCAAGTCAAGGGCATGTCAAGTGGAAGACTAAGGTTAGACCTCAGGGGTTTCCATATCTTGAGAAATGCTATGAACAAGACACAAGGCTATTGCACATTGTCCTGAGCAACCCAAGCATTTGAACAAGAAATCTCTGGTGGAAAGCAGGCTCTATGAAACTTGCCATGTAGTCAGCAATGTCTTCCGGAGCATCTCCATCAACATCAAATTTAAATGTGACCATCTTGTTGTTATGAGTCTCAAGCTGGCACTCCACTGTGTTGTCCCCCGATGTTGACACCTGATTGAAGGGTGGGGGAATTGAGTAATTAGATAGAGTCAGAACCTGCCTTTTCTTCTCCAATTCTTGGCAAACAAAGATCACCTCTACATGACTGGTGACACCAATCCTGTAAAATGACAGCACTTGTCCAAAGGCTGAAGTGGCAAAGCACCAATAACTAAAAAGGTTTAATACTACCTATTATCTTTGTTGTTGTTTTAAATAGATAATTATGTACACATTATATGTTGTCCTATAGTATGATAATGAATATAGATAGGATTCATTTCTGTAGAATCCGGCATCTGTTGAAAATGCCAGCACTTGATGCTCTTTGGGATTCAGTGACCTCAGTTTCAAATATTCCATCAAAAGACTTTATAAGCATTTTCTGGAGGCTTGAAAATATACTTCTTCACCCAAAGACTATATTCAAATTTTTCCCTCCAGTTATGACCTGATTCCAAATACTTGCCTTCAATAACATTTGGAATGGATTCTAGATCCTGTTCACACATTATGTTGTTTTAAAAGCAACTGACCTGAACCCATTCCTTTCTGATCTTGTGAAGCTGCAAGAATAAACTTAAGCTAAAAAGATACACAAAAAACTGTGAAGTCATCTGCTATCTCTGACACCGGATACACAAACCAGGGTAGAAACATTAATCGTGTACAACATTGGATAAATCAATTGTTTTAATCAGTCCATTTTGCAAGTCTCAAAATTCATCCCACAATTTACCATCCACAAAGACAGAGTCTAGGCAAATCTGAGATTATAGAAGTGATAAAAGTGCTCTTCTGCTCAAAGATGGGTGTTAAAAGAACAACTTGCTATTCTGTTTCCCCATATTGAGGTGCCCCCTGAAATATGATCTGTGAATATAAGAATTGACTGAGCCAAAGGGCTTCTTCTTAACATATATTAACCAGATAAACAAATGATTATCTGGAGTCCAAGGGCAGGATTCAACTAAGTTGTTGCATGTGCAGAATGAGGAGTCCCCGTACAATGGAACTTTCCATCCTCTCCTACCCCTGTGCACCCTCCTGCGCCATTTAAATCTGCTCTGGGGGGTTGGGGGGAAACCCAGAAAAGGTTTGGGGTCATTCAGGGTAAGGAGAGGGTGGAAAAGTCTCATTGCATTAGTGGATCTCATTCTCTGGACACATACTCCAATTGAGTTCCACACATAGTTGCAGAATTTATAGTCATTAAAGCATTCCTTGCAAATGGGAATTTGTACAACGGTGGTAGTAGAGCCCAGATAAACAACCTCAAATATATTTTCCAGACAGATATTATTCCATCGAATTCTATTCTGGAGCTATGCATGGTTTAGCCTAGATTGTTAAAACATACACACCTGCAGCACAGTGAGCTGAAATTTGGTTCCCTTCTCTGTTCGGGCACATGAAGCTCTCCGCTGCTTGCTTTTGTCTTGTTTGCCATTTCCACTTGGAAGGTCACATCCATTGGCACCTTCCTTCTGAACGGCTACATCAGGAATTGGTCTTAAAAGATAGGAAAAGAGATGAGCACTCTTAGAAGGAGCACACCGAGACACTTCTGAGGGGAAGCCTTGCTCTCTGTAACTTCTGAACATTAATTTAAGTCATTTTTTGTTTTCCTTTTATCAACTAGCCCAAATGAGGACTTGCATTACCTCACAGCAGCAAACCTACTCAATATTTGAATGGGGAAATAGATCAAAGTAGGGCTGGCGACAAACACTCCTTTTTAAGTGAGTTGAAGGTGGCTAGTTACCATAGGCAGACATTGCTGTCTATGGTATATGCATTTATTTTGTCACACTACCATTGATTGTTAAACACTTAAATTCAAATGAGTGAAATTCACATGGGTGCCTTGGACAAACCACATTTCTCCCAGTCTCAACTACACACAGAGAGACAGACACACTGCATCTGTAATGGGGAGAATATTAGCTTAGCTTACAGGGCTGTTGATGGTCCCCCTATTGTATACATTACCCTATCTGTGGGGCAGCGGGATTTCCCTGACTTCTTTCTAGGCCACTGTGGTCATGTTCAACATCTCAGTGCCACCTAGATGGGACCAAGAATGCCCACCCTTCCGTCAGCTGTCCTCTAGGCAATGATCAGGTGAGAAAGGCCCAGATTACTGCACTCAAGGTTACTGCAACAAAATGGAAGTAGCGAAGCCATGTAGAACTGGCTCCCACACAACTTCGTAGTTGTGTACGAAGTGTCTTCTTAAGTACTGCAAACACTCAGGAAAAGCACTTCACAAACATTTTCTTACTATTGTTCTCTACTTTGTCTTAGTGGTGCTTGGAGTGGCATGCAGAGCAAGCTAATGGATAGATGGCACCTTTGCAGATGTACAGAAGGTGGGGTTATGGGGAGACCAGGACTACCACAACTTTGCCAGCTTTCTTCTGGTTGAAGTGAACTCCCCCCTTCCCACCCCTCTGCAAGCCTTGAGCTTGTCTTCTCTGTATAGAAAATAGAGATGTACAAGAAAGAAGATTCCACCTAAACATTAGGAAGAACTTCCTGACAGTAAGAGCTGTTTGACAGTGGAATTTGCTGCCAAGGAGTGTGGTGGAGTCTCCTTCTTTGGAGGTCTTTAAGCAGAGGCTTGACAACCATCTGTCAGGAGTGCTCTGATGGTGTTTCCTGCTTGGCAGGGGGTTGGACTCGATGGCCCTTGTGGTCTCTTCCAACTCTATGATTCTATGATTCTAGTCCTTACCTTAGGGTAATAAGGCACAGGGCTGGACCCTGCAGCAAGCGGGTGGTAACATGACTGGGGAGGAGGGAGAGATGGATGTAGCAACAGCTTTTCAACTGGTGACCTTAGTCTGTGAGGGGGGCTAGGGAAGGTGCCATTTAGTTCACATCTCTTTTAGCAAAATGTTTGGCGCTGGCATTGAGGACTGGCAAATTCTGGGAATCCCAAACCTAAAGTCTTCCAGTGAAATCCATAAATTAACTTTCTAGCACACTACTGCTTTGATCAGTTATCCTAAGTATTTACTTCCCTAAATTTAACTGAAGTTCTTGGCAGGTAGAGAATGATGAGAGTTCCTATATTTGTGTACAATATGCTTCAATAATGTTTCTTCCTACCACAACTTTGCCAGCTTTCTTCTGGTTGAAGTGAACTCCCCCCTTCCCACCCCTCTGCAAGTCTTGAGCTTGTCTTCCCTGTATAGAAAATAGAGATGTTCACTAGTTTTGATCTCCATGCACTTAGAATTCCTGCCTTCCACCAGGCCAAAAAAATTAACCTTGGAGCAGACTCACCCTTGAACAAAATCCTGCTTTTGAACTGATGGCTGTTGTTCTGGCACCAAGATGGAAGCCTAGAAATAGGGAGGGAGAAAATTAATTATGTTGGTTCTGCATTTGCCATCCTCGCTTGGATGCAGCGATACTAAGAAATTAAGTAATTACACAAAATGCAAACAATTTGTGTGCTTGAAATGAAACACAATCATACTTTTCCAGGCTGACACCCTCAGGACCTGGATCTGCTCACACACACCCCTTCTTCTTCTTCTAGTAGCATTCAGCAGCAGTTCTAAAGATAACCTTGAATAATATCTAGCTCTCGAGATTCTATTCCAAGCTTTGCATTTGCTTTGAAAATATTTCCCATCCATGGTTAGGAAAATATTTACAGTCTCGGAAATGTATGCTTGCTATTTGCAATCCCAGGAGAAAAAGTGAAAATAAAAGTCATTAAAGTGGAAAGCTGAGGCAAGTTACTCTACAGTTAAAGACATACAATCTCTAAAGATCATTAGAATGACCACCTCTTGCATGCATAGCGGAAAGGATAAAACATTCTAAGGAGGTTAAACCTAGTTTATCCACAACATTTTTCCTTTTTGTGGAATAGACACAGCATTGTGCTAGATCACTAGATTACAGTCTATAATCCAGTACACAGTTTGAAGGTGTCACAAATAGCTACAAATGACATTGGTGGCATGATTAGATTAGGGGAATGGAGAAACCTTTATCCACAGACACAACTGCAACAAGGAAAGTGCTGAGAACACAAAATAGGCAATAGGGGATGCTCAGATAGTTTCTCCTCAGAAATGAGAAATCAGGTTGTCTAGAACTGAAACTGTGTGCTAATTGTAAGAGCTGTCTTGTCAAGGTAGGCAAAATGAGCAAGAAAAGGTCTCAGGAGATGATGAAGCTAAGGAACAAGGGGCTCAGGTAGCCAAAAGAACGGGGAAGAGTCTGCAGTGAACAGAGATAAAAGGTGCTCCCAGGTATGGATGATTTAGCAATCCCTCATCATTTTGGTTCTGCTTTCAGCTGAAAGTTGAAGAGCAACTCAGCCTCCACACTTCTTGAAGGCAGTCCCTAACACTTTGTTCTGCAGCCAGGTTCTGAGTCCCTCTTTTCCCAACTCCAGTTACTGAGAGGGGGGTCATTGGGACCAGGAGGGAGGGAAGACTACCTCCTCCTTCACGGTACTCCTTATCATGTCACCCCATTGCTGCAATGTAAGAAGGAGTGGGAGAAAGAGTGCAACACTTTTTGGAAAGAGAAAGGTCAGACTGCTAGAACTAATTCATAGAGAGGAGAAACAAACCAGAGAGAGAAAAAGTAGCTACAGCAATCTAGAAAAGGGGTGGAACAATCTATACAGGTCACTATAGGCCAGAATAACAGCACAGTAGTCCACCAATGAAAGGGAATGTACTGTACACAGCTACGAAAAGAGTTGAGAAAAAGTTGCATTTTCTAAACTCATAAAAAAGGAAGTGGAACAGGGAAAAGGTGAGAGGAACATGTTTTGTTGATGCCATTTTGAATGAGTAAGGGAGCAGTACATGTCCAGTGTGGAAGCAGTCACAGAAACCTAAAAGAACAGCAGATGGTAGAAGCAGAGGAAAAGAGACAGGGAATTAAGGAAGAAAGTGACCAACAAAAGGAGAGGACTATTGAAACAAGGCAGTCGAAGCTGTATTAAATGGGGCAGAAAGGGGTGGAGAAAAATGCTGGATGAACACTGCTGGTTGAAAGACAGTGTGGCTGGACAAAGCAGGGCCAGCTAAGATGAAGAAGGAAGAAAATCATAGAATCATAGAATTGGGACCATGAGGGTCATCTAGTCCAACCCCCTACAATGCAGGAATCTTTTGCCAAATGTGGGGCACAACCCCGAGATTAAGAGTCTCATGCTCTGCTGACTGAGCTACAAGGCAACCATCAGGTTGGCAGAGGTGTGACCATAGACAAAGAAAGGAGGGACTAGGGTTGACCTCTTTTTCCTGACAGGGCTACTGGATTAGAACAATTTTTCCATTGTTTAAACCCAGTCTTGCATGTAGCACTCATGGAAGGCTATGCCTGCCAGTTGTCAAAAACACCACTTGTGAAGCAGATTAGAAGCACACAAATCTGATTAGCAAGAAATTAAACACAAAACAGGAAACACTTTTGGTTAACTCTGCACCCTCTCGAAAGAACAAGAGTTTCTGGTTGAGTCTTGTTTGCGCAGAAGAAAATGTCACCACCATCCCATGCTAAACAAACCCAAGCTGTGGGGACTGTGTAGGGGAGAGAAAGCTTTTTCTGCCGGAGAGCTGCATTTCCTCCTGGGCTGCCTTCCAGGGCCTGTGTGCCAGAAGCAGGATGGGCAAAGTGGGCAGAGCAACAGATGCAACTCTTGCCTTGGTACACAGGAGGCTACACTCTGGGTTTCAACCCACACCTCTCCACTCTTCATTCAGGAAGCAAGGGGCACATCTGTCAGGGCTGGAGTCAGGCATAGGGCAGCAACAAAACAATAAATCAATGGAAACAAACCACAAGTCCGGCCTGTCGGTCTCGGCAACTCTTTCGAGCTCTTGCCCCAATGAAGCAGTTGTGAGGGCTGAAGATGCCTGCCTTCCCAGAGTCCACTGGGACTCCTCCTCTCCAGAGTCTTTCCCACTCAGTCTCAGGCGGCGTCTGCACACAACCCGGCTCTGCCCTGCCCTCTATTTCTCTGCATGTTCTAGGAGACCCACGGGGAGAGGAGCTGGTCGAACCAGAATGGAGAGACTCTCTGGCTTCTTCCGCAGCCAGCCCCTCTGCCTTCTGGCCCCATTCCTCCCCAGCCTGTTTCTGTCTCTACCTCTGGACTGCTCTCTGTCACAGTCTCTCCCTTCTCACTAAACCCTGTCACCTCTTCTGCTTCACCCTCTCTGGCCACCCACCACCAAGCCCCTGGCTCTGAGCCCTCTTCCCTTGGTGGGGGGCGTTCCTCGGCTGGTGCCTCCCACCATTCCTCTGCATCCAGCCAATCCATGATTGTACCACAGCCCAAAGGTGCTTTGCAGCCCCGCAAACACACTCAAGCAAGCCAGGCCAGTGTGGAGGTGCATGACCTGACGGCCAGATACAGAAGCATGGAACATCTCGTCCAGTTTGGCCCTAAAGTATGCAATCACCATTAAAAAGTCAAAATATTTAGCCACTTTGTTGTGACTCTCTTTTCTTTTGAAGGGGGTGGGAATCCTAGGAAACAAGATTTTTTTTAAAAAACGAATGATATACCTGTGAAATGTCTTGTCCTTGAACGTGTTCTTGGTGTGGCTGTGTCCCTGCACTAAGTGTTGCTTGCTGGTTCAGGGCTGCTGCTGCTGCTCCAGAACTCGTTGAAGGGAACTGCTTCTGGACCACTGGCTCTGCAGGCAACATGGACCCCTGGCACATTGGCAGCTGCTGCTGCTGCTGCTGCTGCTGCTGCTGTTGCACATATGCTGACTGTACTGAGGAAGCTGTAAATGGTTGGTTATTATCAGCTGGCTGAAATGCTGGAGGTTGCTGGAGGAGGCTAGGACCATGCAGGTGCCCGGGCAGTTCTGGCGGCTGTTGCCTTGCATGAGCTGGCTCTGACTGTTCTGGCATGGAAGACACAGTCTGTGGTGCGTTTGGGGCAGACTGTGGGACTGTGGCGTTGAGGGGCTGAGGAATAGCATGCTGGTTGAACTCTTGATAGGGAGCCTGTGGCTGCATTTGTGGGATAAAAGATGGCTGAGATGGGACGAAAGGGGCCTGCGATCCTGGCTGTTGGCCTTCTGCAAACTTGTGTCCCGCCTGAGGAGGCTGCAGCTGCTGGTGCCCTATGCCGGAATCCTGCTGGATCAGATATGTTGATGGCTCCGGCTGGAGCTGCTCAGAGGGATAAGCATGGGCCTCCGCTGGTTGCCCTAGGCAAACCTGCTGCTCCATGCAGCCAGCGCCACTATCCTGCACCGTATATAACGATTTCTCAGGAGAGCGCATGGCAAAACTCCGTTGATCTGCAACCTGTACTGCTAAGTGAGCCTGCTGGATCTCTGGAGGCGGAACTAGATATGGCGCTGGTTGGGTTACGAAAGCTGCCTGTCCTTGGTAAAAAGACTGCATTGGATATGTCGGTTGGTCCAAGGGCTGTCCTGGATACACTCCAGGGACTGCATAGACCAGTTGCTCTGCGCATGGAGGCTGATCGGAGCCTTGCATTGTGTAAGCGACACGCATCTGACATGGTGCTTGCTCTGGTGCCTGGAGCTGGTTGGTGGGCTGCACTTGAGGTGTCAGCTGCTCTGAAGCTGGGAGCTGGTGGGGGGGCTGCGTTTGATATATTAGCTGTTCTGGGGCTTGCAGGTGGTACTGGATGGGATAAGCCACCTGCTCTGGAGTTGAACCCGAGAACTCGGCCTGCTGCGGCTTTTCTACAACTGGTTGAGTAACGGCTGCCAACTGCTCCGTAGAGCTGCCCTGGAAAAGAAACTGCTCTTGTTTCTGCTGCTGTAGAGGCAGGTGGTATAACATCTGTTGCCTTACACAAGGATGTTGATCTGTGGATTGGTGCATCTGAATAGCTTGCTGCTCTTGCTGCACCAGGGAAGGCTGCGCCGAAGCATCGAGGGGCAGCGTGGGATACTGTGGGCACTGTGGAAGTTGAATCGGCTGTGGCATGGCAGAGACCTGATGTACTGGCACAACCTGCTGGGACTGCTGAATGGAACCAACCTGCTGGGGAATTTGTGGAGATTGCTGAATGGAACCCACTTGTGGGGGAATATGCTGAGACTGCTGCATTACTGCTGCCTGTTGAAGCTGTTGAATAGAGGCCATTTGCTGGGGCTGCTGCATGGATGGAACTTGCTGGGGCTGCTGCATGGGTGCCACCTGCTGGGGAACTTGCTGGGGCTGTTGCATAGCCACCAACTGCTGAGGAACGTGCTGGGACTGCATGGATGTTGCTTGCTGAGGAACATGCTGGGGCTGCTGCATGGACATCGCCTGCTGGGGAACTTGCTGGGTCTGCTGCATGGGTGCCACCTGCTGGGGAACTTGCTGGGGCTGCTGCATGGGTGCCACTTGCTGGGGCTGCTGCATGGACATCACCTGCTGGGGAACTTGCTGGGGCTGCTGCATGGATGCCACCTGCTGGGAAACTTGCTGGGGCTGCTGCATGGATACCACCTGCTGGGGAACTTGCTGCATTGTCACCTGCTGGGGAACTTGCTGGGTCTGCTGCATGGGTGCCACCTGTTGGGTCTGCTGCATGGGTGCCACCTGCTGGGGAACTTGCTGGGTCTGCTGCATGGATGCCACCTGCTGGGGAACTTGCTGGGTCTGCTGCATGGGTGCCACCTGCTGGGGAACTTGCTGGGGCTGCTGCATGGGTGCCACCTGCTGGGGAACTTGCTGGGGCTGCTGCATGGGTGCCACCTGCTGGGGAACTTGCTGGGGCTGCTGCATGGGTGCCACCTGTTGGGTCTGCTGCATGGGTGCCACCTGCTGGGGAACTTGCTGGGTCTGCTGCATGGGTGCCACCTGCTGGGGAACTTGCTGGGGCTGCTGCATAGGTGCCACCTGCTGGAGAACTTGCTGGGGCTGCTGCATGGATGCCACCTGCTGGGGAACTTGCTGGGTCTGCTGCATGGATCCCACCTGCTGGGGAACTTGCTGGGGCTGCTGCATGGGTGCCACCTGTTGGGTCTGCTGCATGGGTGCCACCTGCTGGGGAACCTGCTGCGTTGACACCATGTGTTGAGGAGCCTGCTGTGTAGGTGCCACCTGCTGAACAATTTGCTGGGGCTGCTGCATGGGTGCCACCTGCTGGGGTACTTGCTGGGGCATCTGCTGAACTGACACCTGCTGGGGAACTTGCTGGGGTTGTTGAATGGATGTAACTCCCTGTGGAACTGACGGCAGAGCTGAAGGGTTAGGAAGAGCCTGTGCTAAACTTGGCATATTGTTGACAAACTGAACTGAAGGCTGCCCCTGTAGCACAGGTGAATGACCAGCAGGCACAAAGCTGGCAGAAGCATGCTCCAGTTCCATTGATCCTGCAGCAGCTGGAGCCTGACTACCGATTCTAGCAGCAGAGGTCAACGGTATGTTAGCTGGCAGGTGTTGGTTCACCATCTGTGGTGCAGGGATAGTCTGAGGGGAAGTGGCTGTCAAGATCTGCTGGGGGACTCCCATGATGGATCCATCCAATGTCTGCCCTTCTGCACTGTAGGATACCTGTGCATCTGGAGGCTGGTGAGAAGAAGGTATTTTAAAAAGTGGTTAAACTGATCGTCCTTTCTCCAAATCTTACTATAAGGAACCTCACCATCACCACCAACAGATGAATCACTCTGAGAAGACTATAACAAAAAGAACTTGTAGAAGGAACATCAACATTCAAGGGATTTTGTATAAGTTAATAAACAGCCGGTTGTAAAATTCCATCACCTTGGCAACACACTTTCAGTGCTCCAAAATAACCACCTTATCTGTAAGCTATACGAAGGGTAGCAAAGAACCACTAACACTTCTTTGCAATTTCAAAAGTATTTCAGTAGCTGGACAGCCAGTATTTAACTTAGCTATGTTCCAACTAGAATGAAGGAGTGGGATGATGGATTGAATTCTTATGTTTAGGGTGCCTGAGGAAGAACTACCGGTATTTTTCATGATGGTTGGTCCATTCTATGAATACATTCTACAGGGAGCTGACTGCCACTGCTTCATTCTACAAGCATTTCCTAGCGTGCATTCAGTTCTGCTTAAAACAGAGCTCATAATTTATCATTCAAGCTTCAGCCTCCACTGCATCATATAAAAACTCCTACAACTCTGTCACGGGATCAGATATTCAGAGTAAAGCACACCTGCTCAGGCAGCTGCCTTAAGAAAAGAAAGACAGCATCAATTCCAGACACACCCAAAAATTACAAAGTGGTTTTTTCCACAAGATGGTAAAGTAAATGGTATAATTTATTTACAAAAGCGACCATTTTGGGGTTAATTGTGACTAATGTATCTCAAATGTGAGAACTCCTCAGAGGCAAGAGTCACTTCTTGTTGCTGGAATGTGGAGTTCTTCCATCCTCTCCCAAAGCAGAGCTTTTGTAAATAAAGTATAGCACCTTGTGAGGTCCACCATGACCCAACCAGAACAGCCCCACCTATCAAGCTGATTCCTCAGCCTTGTGCAAGAGCCTTTCTGCACAATTAATTTTTATACAACATGCGTTTCTCCACACAACTTGTTGCAGAGATATCGGTTTCCAAGCGTTCAGAGCTAAGCTACCTTTACCTACAAATGTATGAAAGCAATGGGTAGAGAAAGAGTTGAGCAATGTCTTTCTTCTGCCGCTTATCCCTCCTAAAGCAGTTAGTTCAGCATACCATTGCACACATTTGCATATAATGTATACTTTTGAGATAAAAGAACAATACTCTGTACATGAAAATGTTTGCACCACCACCACTGCTCCTGATGCTGACAGAACAGGGCCACAACCCAGGGGCAGAGCATCTCCTCTGCATACAGAAGAAGGTCCTCAGTTCAATCTCTGTCATCTCCAGGTAGAGCTAAGAGAGACACCCACCTGAAACTCTGGAGAGCTGCAGTGTACACTACTGAGATGGAGGGAACAATGATCTGACTCTGCATAAGGCAGCTTCCATATGTTCCTATGTTCTTGTTATTGTGACCACTGAATGGGGTATGGGTGCCGGAGTGCCATGGCACCTACTAGGTATCATTTTGTGATGCACTTAAGACCAAACCCCCTGTTAAACTGCAAGCAGGTGAAACATTAGATCAGTGTCTCCTCTTCCACTGCACAGTGTTCATAAGACAAGACAGTTTATGAACAGAAGCAGCGGGGTGGGGGATGTTTATCCCTTCCCTCGTCAAGCACTTTTCTTCTGCCAGTTTTTCAGACCAAGTTTATTTCAGAAAAATGACTGTGAAATCCCCTGGGGGGGGGAAAGCAGATTGAAGTAAAAGTTTCAGAAGAAAAGTGACACTCTTTCTCCCCTGTCATTTCTTCATCGCAAATTGCCCCCTCTTGAGAATCCTTTGCAGTGAAGAAATGACCATCAGGCTTGTGTTACATACGGACATGTTGCAATGTGCAGTTTAACTTCAACTTGTGAAGCAAACTCCATCACCTGTTCAACATTTGATGTCATTTGGGGGGTTTTCCCCCCACCACAACCCAGAGGCTGCGCATTTGCCCCATGCAACTTCTCCATAGCGGCACATATCATCCGGACAGATTTCTTTTTCAACAACAAGAACGCCTGCTACGTTATCTCCCACTTTATGTGACTGCCTGCTCTCGTCATGGTGTGAAGTCCCTTGTAGGCGTATGGCTCAGAGCCCAAGATGCCCTTGTGAGATGCTATTTTAATGACGGTTTGAAAGGACCATCAGGTCAGTCGGACTATCCCTGGAAGCCCTTACCAGCCTCGGTGTGAACTGCTGAAGTGCAACAGGAGACGCCTGGGCTTGAGGAACCACAGGGGGGGCCAAGCTGTGGGTGGGTAGGGTTGAAGGCTGACTCTGGATTAGTGGTAAAGCGCTGGGGTGGGCCACATTTGCTGGCTGTTGTTGCACCTAACAAAAAGATAATTAAATGGACTGTTCATAGAAAAACTAATTGATTGCCTGTGCTTCAGCTCTCCTGGTCTCAGCTGCCCTGCCTGCATTCTCCGGCAACATATTCTCCTGGGGAAATGAGACATCATCCTGAGACATGTTACCCACAGCACAGATTGTGAACCTATAGCATCGGTGAGCCACACAAAACACTGTTGTAACATTACTTACTGCAGAATCCAACAGCTTAAGAGAATGTATGGAAGGGCCCCCATGCATCTCTTACACCTTTCACTACCATTCTTAGGAAAACATTCCTCCTCCAAGGCATCCCTTGGGATCCCTTCCAACTCTACAATTCTATGATTCTACGAAAAGGCAAACTCAATGGATGATAAAGGGTGCCTCTGGATACACATGGTGGAACAAGTTCAGGACTCCTCCCATTCTAGTAAAGGTAAAGGTAAAGGTACCCCTGCCCGTACGGGCCAGTCTTGACAGACTCTAGGGTTGTGCGCTCATCTCACTCTATAGGCCGGGAGCCAGCGCTGTCCGCAGACACTTCCGGGTCACGTGGCCAGCGTGACAAGCTGCATCTGGCGAGCCAGCACAGCACACGGAACGCCGTTTACCTTCCCACTGGTAAGCGGTCCCTATTTATCTATTTGCACCCGGGGGTGCTTTCGAACTGCTAGGTTGGCAGGCGCTGGGACCGAACGACGGGAGCGCACCCCGCCGCGGGGATTCGAACCGCCAACCATGCAATCGGCAAGTCCTAGGCGCTGAGGTTTTACCCACAGCGCCACCCGCGTCCCCCCTCTCATTCTAGGCTATCTTAATTCTACTACATGTATAGACTAGAGAAACCTAGGACCTTTAAATGGTTGACTTCTATATTTTTTAAAAAAGACAAAGGCCTGATCTACACACAGAGAGCAAAAGGAAGGTAGAATGATGGGAAATCACCATTTTGTTTAATGCCCCTCTATCTGAAAAATCCATACAAGTAAATGTTGTTTATATCCTTTTAACTTATATCCTACCATTAAGATCAGGAAGTTTTATCTGTCAGAGAATTCTGCATAGATCTCAATTCTGTGTATCCTGAATCAACAGAGGCCAACTGAATAAAAGATACTGCCTTAACTATCTTATTTTCTTCCTTCTCTAAGACTAGCACAGTCACGACAACATTTCCAGAAACTCGATACAAGTAGTTCTCTTACCATATTTAAGAAAATGATAGGTCACTTACCCCTGCCATCGACTGGTAATGTCCCACCAGCTGCTGGGAAGCGTAGATGTGTCCTTGAACACTGTTTTCAGCTTGTGAGAGATTGGGGGCCTGCTGGGGGCCCATAATCTGTTCCGAGGAGAAAGCCAGGCTATGTTGGCTGGAGGCATCCAAAAGTATAACTGAACCTGCTCCTCTCTCAGATAAACTGTCAGCTGCGTCAGTGTAAGAGGAGGGAAATAACAAAAGATAAGCTGTTTCAGAAGAATCCATAACAATTCCCATCCTTCTCCCTATCACTGCCTCATGAAGACAAACCACTTGGACTTAATGAACTGGCCCCACTGGTGGAACCCCACAAAACAATGTCTACTAGTGCAATGAAGCTTCCCCACTCTTCTCCTCCCTCCTTACCCCACCTCCCAAAATTGGGAACAGTGCATGGGGCTAGGAGAGGAGACATCTTTCTGTCTGGTAAGTTGAAAAGCTTGTGCTGATGGAACAACTGCTATAGTGCTACACTGAATTCAAGGGGCATAACAGGAGCTGTCTAAAAATGTCTCATCTACAAGGATCAAATATTTACTTGAGAAAAGAATGCAAGAAAATGCAAGCCTGCATTCTAGTTGAGGGCAAGGAAGGGTGATCCAATCTTTAAAAAAAATTAAAATCAACCCCATGCTTTTAAGCTGACATCAGTAAGTTTTCTACATGGAACACAGGAAGCTGCTTTAAATCAAGCAAGAACACTGGTCCACCTCATTCAGTTTGGTCTATGTTGTCTATACTTGCTAGCAGAAACTCTCCAGAGTTTCAGACAAGAATGAGAATTCAGGTCTATGTGGAGATGTCATGGCTTGAACCTGGCACATTATGCATGCAAACCAGGTACTCTGCCACTGAACTGTATGCTTCAGGTACATATGCCTCAAACCTTTTGGAATATTATCTCCTGCTTCTACTAGGAGCCAGTCTGGGGCAGTAGATAGAGTGCTGAGCTTAAACTAGGGTTCACAGACCTACAAAGCCCATGAGCTTCAGTGGTTTAGGCTCCCATAACCTAACCTACATCACAAGATGGTTGTGAAAACAAAAGAGGATAAAGCTACTTATCAGAACGTAATCCTATGCAGGCATAAACATGACAAACTTGCATTCCATGTAAATTCTGAAATCAGGCAACAAAGGCTTTTTCATTGAATTCTTCTCAGCTCGGCCAATGACACCAACCCATGACCATGCCTTGTTTTGGGAACTATATGCTCTTTGGCAAGGACTAACTCCTGACCTTTAAGCCAGCATCCTTATCAGAAATATTCAACACTTATGGAGCGGTTTGTGAAAGAACCAAGCAATATTATCACATGTTTATGCTAAACAAATGGTGACAAGGAAACAGAACACCAAATAAGGTCTGATTTGTAATGGAACATTACTCTGGGTTGGGAATAATCAAATGTCTTATTGTACAGTAACTGGAATTGTACTTAGTTTTGACCCTCTTGTTTTAATGTTATGCTTTAATTGTTGTAACCTGCCTGGGACCTTAAGGTAAAGGGTGGGTAAGCAACAACAACAACTACTACTACTACATTTGAAAAAAATATTTTTTTAAAAACCCTGCTGGATCAGGCCTATGGGAAGTTTGCAAGCAGGACCTGAGTTCAAGAGAACTCTCCCCACTTAGGATACCCAGCAAATGGTATTCATATTCTACACTTTTTTAATCAGTTGCTTCACTTGAGGCTCTGCCTGGCCAACAGTGCCATGGAGGTACGATCAACCTGCTGTTCTAATTTCACTACTCCAGAGTGGCACATCTATCAATTGAACAGGGAGCAACATCATGGGTAGCTGCTGACCTCAGATGTTCTTTTATTGGGCAAAGTGGCTGCAAGGAGGTGGCTCTATATTGTGTGAAGGGCTGCAGCGTAGAAGAGGAGGGAAAGGCTCAAAACGGCCACACAACTTGGCTACCCCCAAGCTGCCTTTCCCCTCTGAGAAAAAAAAATGGTGCAAGTCTTTGTATCAGTAAAGGAGAAAGAAACTGGGCTGAGCAGCAATTTTGAGTAGGCAAATGGTTGTGAGCGAAAGGGTTGGCCATTAGAAAACTCCCATCAGATCATCATGGCTGTGCTGGCTGAGGCTGATTGGAGGTTCAGCCCAAAACATCTAATGGGAGTTCTAGTCCAAAACATCTGGAGGGCATTATATTGGTAAAGACCTATGTACATGATATTAGCCAACAATTCAAACTGTGGGCAACTGCCACAGATACAAGTCACAGTTTACATGCTAATTGACCTACAATAAAGCAGAAAAGTGCCAGGAGTTCAATAAATGCCTTGTGGTGATGCATCTGGATGAACAAAATGACGATCTGATTTACTCTTTATAACCTTAGTTCAGGATAGCATTTTGGGAAGGCAGGCTGCCTTTGGTTGCTCATTACCAGCAATGGAGGAGCTGTGCTGCATTTGTTGAAGGATTTGTTGTCGGACATGTTGGTCCACCTCTGTTTCCTCGCACTCCGTCCTGCTCTGTTGGGAAGGAGTGGTGAATGATGAGCCCTGTGGCTGGAGTAATGGTAGCCCACTTGGCAGCTTGCTTTGAGAGTCTCTTCTCTCCTCCAGGTAGCCCACCTGCCTCCGCTCCCTTGTCTTCTTGATTAGGGAGACACGATCCCGGATGGACTTAGCCACAGCTTTAGAGTCACTTTCGTGGAAGAATCCTGACTTCACCTGGACATCAAAAAAGAACAGTTCTATTAAGTATCACTCTGCTCCTCTGAACTGGTATCCATCGGTGTTTAGAAATGCTTTTCTGTAATTTCACATTAACTCAGGGTTCCATTGCAACAGAATTTGCATTGACCACATACCAGATCAATCTTGGACCTATTGTATGGAGCGCCAAACAATACAGCAAGCAAGATACAGATCCACAAATTCAAGTGCTGCTACACTTTGGCTATGGGTTAAGGTCAAGTACATTGGCTGGATCAATACTAATTAGTACTTATGTGACTGTCTTCAACATTAATACACTGTGATGAAAATCCACCTTTCAAAACTCTCTTTCTTTCCCCCAATTAGATAGTTATTTGATCATACAATAGTTATTTTCAAATAGCCATTTATATAATTCAGGAGTGAAAAACCTTTTAAGCTTGAGGGTTGCATTCCCTTCTGAGTGACCTATCAATGATGGGTAGAGACAGAAGCAAAAGTGGACAAAGCAAAAGATCTGTCTCTTACCTTTGGATAGTACACTATGTTCTAGGCATGCAAAAGCCACACCTCTCCAGAAAACAAGAGACATCATTGCAGCTCAAGGGCACATTCCAACCAAGCAAGAACACTCAAGTAAGGTCCAAGGCCGTGCCAGTGAGGGGCATGGCCTAGGGGAATCTCAAGGGATGGAGAGAGAGGCCTAGTGGGCCACATTTGGCTCATGGGCCAGATATTCCCCACCTCTGATATTTATGTTACTTGATTAGAACAAGTTAATTAGAACAAGATAAATATAACCACAATAGTGTCCATCCTACTCCAGAAAAGGAATTATTATGAAAACAGTCACGTAACATGTGGCTCTTGCTAAATCCTTGAATTATCCATGACAGATTTCTACTGATGGGACGTACAGTTATATTTTCAAGTAGCGATCCAGTTTAAAAGACAAGGAATTCAAGCACAGGTGTTACATTAAAATGGAACAGTCGAAGGGGAGGTTCTTAGCTGCCAACTGTTAGCAAAGTCACTACCCAAACCTAGCCGAAAAGTAAAGGGAAAATAGACCCAAACAACAGCTTTAGAGCACAACATCACAAAGCCATTCATAAGACACAGAACAAAGCATCCTGAAACAACAATTTAGGAGACTTCATAGCTGGCTGGTGGTTGATGCTTAAGCAGGAGTCACTTGTGCGCACATACATATGAGCAGATGCACTGCTATGACTCCTTGCAGTATCATTAGCCATCAGCTGTTACTTGTCAGGTTGCTGTGTAGCCAAATGTTTTGTGAAAACAAAACCAAGGCAACAGTGAGGCAGAATGAAGAATCTGCAGTCTAAACAGATAACTTGGGCAAGGGAGAATAAATGAAACAAAACCGTAAGAGGAAAGGAGGGAGAAAGAGACTTGTTTACACTAATGCAAAAACTTCATCAGCTCTTGGCTGGTTTACGATTCACATACTGTAAATGAGTAAAAAACCACAGCTTCAAGAATCATGCTAGAGAAAATACTCTCCCATGGGCAAGAAGCTGACCAGTCCTTAGGTGACCTTATGCCTTGTACATAAAATGCACTACTACCTGCCCAAATGTCTCCCTGCACATAGAAAACTAAAATAAACTAGACTTGCAGCTCTAAGAAGGGTGAAGTGCACCATTAAGCTAAAGTTAAGTGGGAGTTCTGTGACTGGAACCCCACTTTTCCCCCCCACAGACTTTTTTTGTTTCTTGAAAAGCAGCTGGGTAGATGGGTGGAGAGAGAGTTTTGGATCAAGGCCATGGAATGGAGATGGGTTGTATACCCCTTTGCTCCTGTGTGATTTCTTTTTAAGAAATGGTGGGGAGTTCCAGGCACAGAACTCCCACTTAACTTTGTAGCTTGGCTCCATGGAGAAAGTTCTAGCCTAGCCTAGTTCTCAGGGAGATGTTCCTAAACATTTGCTTCTGTGTCATCCTCTGTAGGACTGGGTTGCAAAAATATTTCTCCATGTAAACCAAATCTTTGAACCGTGTGCAACAAAGAAGTCAAGATTTACCCCCACGGAAGACACTTGGTCCTATGCTGCCCATGGAAATAGTCTTGTTTTATGGTTTTAACCTTCTTATAAACTGCCCAGAGAGCATCAGTGACTGCGCAACATAAAAGCGTAGCAAAGAAATAAAGAATAAAAATGCAACACTCTCTAAAGGAAAGTGTAAAAGTGGGAACAAAAAAAGAATGGTGCAGTAAACCCTATGTTTGGAATTTAGCAAATAAGAAGCGGCTGGAGATGCCTGCCAACTCAGAAAGAAAAAAGGTAAGGGAAGCAATGGTAATACATACCATTTCACAAGCCACCTCCTCTGGGACATCTGTTTCCAGGTTGAAGCTGAACTCAAGGGCTTCATTATCTTTGTGCTTGCCTTTCAGCTTCTTGGGATCCTCTACCCAAAGTCTCAAAGCCAGGGAGGAATTCAGTCCATCATCATCCTCTGCCAGCTCCACTCTAAGTCCAGTGTCCTCAGCAAAGAAGGCATGATTCAAAAGGTCTTTGATGGATAGCCTGGCAACAAAACAATGGGCAATCACAGAGTGTCTTATGATACCCACACCCAGTGCTGGATTTACATATAAGCTAAACAAGCTATAGCTTAGGGTCCCACTCCCTTGGGAAATTTAAAGGGGGGGGGAATGGGATGTACATTTCCAAAACAAACAAAAAACAAAAAAACAACTTACATACAGCAACAGTGTTTTGTGTTGTGTATGGACCTATTAGGTCCATAAATTACCATATAGCATATATTCAACACAAAAAACAGTGACAATTTGTTGTTGGCAAAGGACAGCTGGACATATAAAGGGCCCCATCAGTAGCTTAGGGCCTCATCAAACCTAAATCTGGCCCTGCCCACACCAGTGGTATAACTGACAACTGGTGGGGTGCTTTCATCCCGTATTAAACTTCCCTGAGGGACTTCTGTGATAGGCATTACATTTATTTATCCAATAAGTTTATAACTCACCTATTCAGCACACACAAAACAAACAAAATTTAAAAACAAGAACAATTGCTTAAAAATTGACAAACCGCATTTAAAAACAACAAAATTGGACAGCCAGCATTTATGACACATCAAAAAAATACTAAACAAAAAGTTTTAAAGATCCAATTAAAGACAGATACAAGCTTCTCTGAGACAGAACTGCATCAACATCTTGCTATACGCACCATGTGGGCACTGTTTTACAGTTTAAGCACTTAGCAGTATTTCAGGGGAAATCAAGCAGATACCTTAATTTCCCTTCACTCAAGACCATGCTGTTGCAGGGAGGGGAGAGAAAGTGAAACAGTAAAAGCTTCCCAGTTTTCTTTGACTTCGAAAGGCATTATGCAGGTGCTTAAAAGCACTATGCAAAGCTGGAATGCTTTGCTTAATCAGGTTTTTTGTTGCCTGTACCAACAACTCCCTAGTTAAACTCACAATGACCACCCCTTAAATTTAGGGTGCACAACTTGGGAGTGAGGAAGAGCACAATAAAATAGACCTGCTCACCTTTCAGATTTGTTTTGTCTAATGCAGCCTTCAATGATCTCTTTCACTTCTGGATCAATAACCTTGTTAAAACTGGCAGGTTTAATTCCCTAGGAGAGAAGTGATGAATAGAAGTGATGTTAATAGATAATACCCAGCAGGAGTTCTCTCCATTGCTGCTACACATAATTATGGAAAATCCCCAACTGCTCTTCCAAGCAACCTAAGTTAGTACAGTAGATCTTAACCATATAAACCCTTATCCTGAAGACATTCACTTGGAAATAAGTCACAGTGAATACCACCCAACTGACTTGCAAACTGCAGCCATTATTCCTTTTCTTAAAATCCCAGCTTTTGCTTCTAAACAAAATCAAGCTGGATATCCAGGCTTTATGTAATATGCATTGTGAAAGGGGTCAAAAATCATTCTAATTCATTTGACTAATCTCTTCTTACCCTTATCTGGCCATTCACAGCCAGAAATAAGAACATTTCTCTCCTGTGCATGAAACTTAACCTAATAAAGAATAAGCTACACCCCAATGTTGCTTTCTTTGAGGACACAGAACACACATGTCCTGCAAAATGTTTTTGTCACCAAGCTGAGAATCTTAGTCTTCTATACCTCTAAAGTGTCCTTCCAGGATGTATCCTCAACTTCTGGATATTATAATGTAATGTACAATCAAGGAAAGTATCAGTTTCATCAAGGATAAACATAAATATCATCAAAACTACCTGAGTACTCTGGCTAGTATGCTAAAATAATATTGTACTCTGAATGTACATATAAAAAACTACATTAGGCAATACCCAGAAGCAGCTCCCCTACCATGAGACAAAGTGAAGCAGCTGCTTCAAATGTTTGGTTTTTGGATGCCATTACAGGCAGCAGAGTGGGAAATGAGAGCTCAGGCCCACGGGGCACAATTCGCCAGGAAGAGCAGAGCACAGTAGCTCCTGTTCATGACAATGCAGTTTGCACAAGACAACTTCTCAATAAATTGCATCCATGTTAATTAGTAGAAAGAGAGTATCATTTGGATTTTCCTTCTGTCCCACCATTGTGTTTTGACCTAGTCCTGGCCAACCTTTATTGCCAAGTGGGAAAATACCATAATATGGTAAAGTGTGAAAACTGCAACTAATTTGAGGGAGCACCTTTGGCAATGACAGACAGAATCCTTGTGATTTTGCTATTAAATACTTCCACAAAATCCTTCTCTTCTGATCTGTTTTCTGACACACACACACACACACACACACACACACGATGCACCGACCTTCAGTGTAGCTAGTACATTACAGCTACAGAACAAGCCACACACATTAGCCAGAGAATAAATGCATGGAAGTTATTTTTGATGTCTGAATGAACACATCATTTGAGTTGCCAGTCTGACTATGAAGCTGAGAGGAAAAGATTATGCAGGGATTGACACTTATGCAGCTCAATATTGTTAACTGCCCTGTGATCCTCAGGTGAAGGGTGGTATAGAAATTAAATAAATAAATAAATAAATAGATAAAGTTTGGTTAAGGAACCATCCATTCAATTTTTGGCCTAAAATAAGCAAGCTTACCCTTGCGTATTGTGCCATCTGAACACCAAACAGTAGTTAAACTTCTTCTGCAGATGACACACCTGAAACTATCAGTCACTCCAGAAAGAACTCAGCAATGTCTAGATAAGTCCAGGCTAAGTTTAGCAGCTGCTTTGCAGGGCAACAGGACTAGCATTAGTTCTGAATAATTGGCTTAGTTGCCTTAAGCTCCCAATACACAAGTTTACCCTAACAAAGAAGTTACATTTACACCTACACTGGTGACTTTTCGGTAGATTTGAGCTGCGTTTTGGCATTCAGAATATGGGTATTCAGAGGTCGCCATCTCCAGCATACACATTCCAAAAGCATAGACATCAACAGACTCATCATAATGTTCTTCATACATCTCAGGAGCCATAAATTCAGGAGTTCCTGGAGAAAAAGTAAAAAGAAGCCAATGTTTTTCCACATTTTGGACTGCTGCAGTCCACCAACAAGCATTTTGCAAGTGCTGCTGCTTTCTATGCAGTAGCATCCTATATACTGTTATAGATTTGGTGGGGGGACCCCACTAACCCTAGAAATTAATAAATGGTAGGATTTTGATTAACAGGGATATGTATGAAAGTACAAGCTGCAGAACTGTGCCAGACAAGGAATCCCTGGGCTGGCTTATGCAAAGCACCCTGGCAAGCCTGGCAAAGAGCTAATCTGTTAACATGGCAAAATGGGTTGATGGGCTATCTGAGAGGGGTCCATTGGCCTGGGGAGATAGATGTTGCCAAGGTGGCGGGGTGTGTGTTTGAAGTGACAGGAAAAGGGAGTCTTTAGCAAGCTGTTCCGGGAAGAAGGAGGAAGAAAGATGGGGATCCATCTTGGGCAGGCTGGCTGAAGGCTGGCTGGGAGAGATGCCTTAGATTCCATGGCTGCACTGCTGTGGGGGACAAGCCCCTCCTGAAATGACCATGGTGTAAGATCTGGACTCCCTCCATGCAGACTGAAGCTGTAAATAGGTGGATATGTTTTAAAGCTACGACAGTCTCCACCGTGTCTCAATTCTCCAAAGGAACACAAACCCTACGTGAGTGCCTGGAATCTTATAGATTCTTGTTACTGCTCTGCAGAGAGAGGGAGAGGCACCCAACTTTTGTAACAATACAAAATAGTGAACGTAATCTCTGAATGTGGATCCTTAGATAGCCAAACTGCTGCATTTCATACAAAAGAGGGAGATACTAGCTATGGGGAAACAGCAAGTTTGGAAAACAATAAAAAAACCTAATAACAAAAATATATGAGGAGGTGAAATTAATTCAGTAACAGCCAAGTACACTGTACTCAGTTGACATAGAATGCTAACTGACCATTAGAAGGAGGGACCAAAAAATTGTAGGAGAAACATGGAACAGAACATCCCAAAAGACAATATGACTGCCTAGAAAAAAATGCTGCAGATCCCACCTGTCCACCCTAATTCTGCATATTCTGACTTCCTGAAAAACCCCAAGGAGAAGAAAATAAAAAGAAACAATCATACTTTTATTCTATCAGAACCTCTAGCATTTGAATTAGGCATTTGACGAGCAAGTATCAGAAACAGAACTCTTTCAGTCATGGCATCCTTACTTTGGAATGCCCTACATAGCAAGGCCCAGATGGCTCCATCTATGGTGATGGACCAAAGCTCAATGGTAGAGCATCTGGTTTGAATGCAGAAGGCCCTAGCTTCAATCCCTAGTATCTCCAGGAATGACTGGGAAAGATTTCTTTCTGAAATGCAGGAAAGTGACTGCCAGTCAGTGTAGACAACACTGAGCAAGATGGAACAATGGTCTGACTCAATATAAGGCAGCTTCCTATGTTCCTTCCTATGTTTCACAGTACGGACCTTTGGGGACTACGCAACTTGAATCATGGTTAAGGGCTCTGTTATTAATGTGCTTAGTCTTGTTATTTGTTTGGATTTATGTTTCACATGTGTTCAAACTTTTGTTAGCTGCCTTTGATTTGTGTGAACAAGCCAAGGGGCTTCAACCTAGCAAATGGCCCATGAATGAATTCATGCAGATAATAATAATAATAATAATAATAATAATAATAATAATAATAATAAATTTTATTTATATCCCACCCTCCCCAGCCGAAGCTGGGCTCAGGGCGGCTAACAACAATAAAACAGTACAAAAGTACAGCACAAACAACACTCTAAAATCATTCATTATAAAATTAATTAATTCAAGCCACTGGCAACCATTGGGCCAGAGCTCCGCGAAGATTGCTGAGGGAGGGAGTCAGGCTGTGCCCTGGCCAAAGGCCTGGTGGAACAGCTCTGTCTTGCAGGCCCTGCGGGAAAATGTCAAGTCCCGCAGGGCCCTGGTCTCTTGTGACAGAGTGTTCCACCAGATCGGAGCCACGGCCGAAAAAGCCCTGGCTCTAGTTGAGGCCAGCCTAACTTCTCTGTGGCCTGGGACCTTCAAGATGTTTTTATTTGAAGACTGTAAGTTTCTCTGTGGGGCATACCAGGAGAGGCGGTCCCGTAGGTACGAGGGTCCTAGGCCGTATAGGGCTTTAAAGGTTAAAACCAGCACCTTAAACCTGATCCTGTACTCCACCGGGAGCCAGTGCAGCTGGTATAGCACCGGGTGAATGTGATCTCGCAGCGAAGACCCCGTAAGGAGTCTCGCTGCAGCATTCTGCACCTGCTGGAGTTTCTGGGTCAGTCTCAAGGGCAGCCCCACATAGAGCGAGTTACAATAATCCAGTCTGGAGGTGACCGTCGCGTGGATCACAGTGGCTAGATCAGGGCGAGAGAGGTAAGGAGCCAACTGCTTAGCTTGGCGGAGTAACCATAATAAGGCAGCTCATGTATTAAGGGTCCACCCTTCAATCTCTAGATTTCAGTTATGAGGCAGCAGAATTTGGGTACTGAATTTAGGACCTAAAACCATTACACTGGAGTGTGTTAGAAATGTTTTTCATTCATGGTCAAAATCTTCCAGTGGATCAGAAACATTACACTGGAACCAGTCAAGAGGCAGACTTTAGGAAGCCTGATCTTGAACTCTTTATGCACTATAGCAGTAGCACTGCTTGGATACAATTGCAGATTCCAGTCTCTACTGAGGACAAAGAGAGACACACCACAAGTGGCTCTCCAGTGGAGTACACAAACACACTATATTCACCAATGACACTCTTAGCGAACGATGTGCGCATTAAGGTGGCCAGTCCCAGGTCGCCAATCTTCACTGAACCAGTGGGCCCCGTGATGAAGATGTTGTCACATTTCAAATCACGGTGGATGATAGGAGGGGTCCTTGTGTGCAGAAAATGCAGCCCTTTCAAGATCTGTCGGCACCAGCTCCTTAACACCTTTGGCTTCATGACTTTGAAACGCTTTAAGTACCTACGAGAGAGAACACCACACCGCAGATGTCAACCACACCATCAAGTTAATCCACTTGCATAGTGCTTTCAATCAAGTTTCTGTGGCGTTTTGTGGAATTTTACACTGACACTTCAGTGATTCTGAATAATATTCCAATAATATTAATAAATTTTTGTGATGTTTGGGTTCTGCAGGATATCACAACATGAGCAGGGGTTCCTTAAATGAAAAATCATCACTGGGTTACAATACCAAAAGATAAAGAGGGAGTCAGTATACTACAAGGAAATCTGTCTCAACTGTTTATAACAATCACATCTAATGTGCTATATGTGGGCCTTAGAATAATAGAATTGTAGAGTCAGAAGGGACCGCAAGGGTCATATAGTCCAACCTTCTGTAATGCACGAATCCTGTCAACAGCTGTCCCTGAATGGGCATGAACCACCAACAGCCAGACACTGACCTATGGCACCACTGTCTTGTGGAAATCTCAAGTGATCCATAATTTGACTGCCCAATTATTAATTTGGACATGCAGATGTTATTGTATTAATACGGTGCTTGCAAGCAGAAATCTGTGCTTACAAACAAAAACTGGAGTTTTTGGAGGACTATCTGTTCCCTCACATGTAAATCCACCTCTGCATTATCATCATCTGCAGGCCCTGCTTCCAGGACCCTCCCCTCACTTCTACCCCAGCTCAGAAGGAAGGTGGGTGGCTACTGGAGTCAGGACCTTTTCTGCTGTGGCACCTAGACTTTGGAATTCCCTGCCTAGCTATACGTAGTTGACAAGCACCCACTTTATGAAATTTTCAGTGCCAATTGAAAACGTCTCCCATGCCTTTGATATCTATTAAGCATGATTTAATTTCGTTTGTTCTCTAGCTATCAGCAGCATTCTTGGTTTTTGCTATCAGCAGCATTGTGCCTTTGATTGTTACATCCTGAGCCATTCAGTTCTCTTGGAGCTTAACAGAAGGCCTGTTGATTTATACATCTCATACAGTAACTTATTGATGAGCTATAGGCCTTTTCACAAGGGAGACCCACCATAAATTTGAAATTTCACACAGGTGATCTCACAAGTTCTCTTTTGGGGGGGGGATCTTATAAATTCAAGTAGTAGCATCAATGTAAAAATGAAGTTTATTTGACATTTTTAATTTATCTTAACAGCCTTAATTTTTGCTGAACAGTTTTCTACACCTGGGGGTGGGAAAGTAGTGGTAGAAATTAGAGAAGGACTAGACCAAAATTACAGAATAGGCTTCCGTCCCTCAGTCATACATTCCATCTTTCTTGTTACATTGTGTATTCCATAATATTCTTTTACACAGAATTTCTACATAGTCAGCAATGCTTTCTCAGCCCCAGTACAAAAATCCCAGCACATTTTTTTCTTTCCTGATTATAACCAACTCACATAATGTATATGATCTGCCAGCTTGAAATCAGTAAACCCTAAAAATCAGTTAATTGCAGCAATTTTGCAATTTAGTTGATCTTCGCTGCTGCCATGGAACACTGACTCAAGAGACTTCTCAGTACACTCTCTTATTTCTACCCCCATCCCACCGCAAAGAAAACTTAACCATCAGTGCTAACTACACTGGTTATAATTTCTATAGAACTTTAAAAGGCTTATTTGTATTCAGTTTTTGTTTCCTTTATTCCACCTATCATATAAGGGTTTACCCAAGGCCAACCAATTGTGGCTTTACAGGTCTGTGAATCTGATTGCCTCATATTCAAATTCAACACTGTTTAGTGCACCGTACTGACATGAAGCAGATTTCAACCATACAGATTTATCAGCAAACCACAATGCCGCAGATGGGTAGCAAGATATTTACATATATCCCATATATGCCACAATGCAGCTCTGGTGCCAAGTGTCTGAACTTTGATGTGGCTGGCCTACAATACAACCACATAATTGGGGAGTGGGTGAAAACAGTCCTAGCAGGTATGAATATACATTTTTTAAAAAAACACTATATCAAATTTGTGAAAGAAAAAACATACGTCTTCAGTGTTCCAGATGTCATCAGCTCAGTTACCAATACAATGCACTTCTTTCCTTTAACAGTTGATTCCCAGGAATCATAAAATCGGACAATGTTAGGATGTTGCAATCCCTTGAGCATCTCAGCTTCTTCTTTAAACCTCTGCTGCTCAGCTTTGGTCAGCTTCCTGTCCTAAAATGAAGAAAAGATGTACAAAGAATCACTACGTTATGTTGTGTAAGCATTATCATGCATCTAATTAAACTTATGTCAAAACAAATTTGTTAGTATATCGGGTTCCATAAGACTCTTTCTTGGTTTTGGTGTAGCTGTTATTCCTGGTCTAGGTTGGTCAAGTATGGGTCACACTGCTGTTTTATACACACAGTGAGAGAGACACCAAACATGAGTGATAATAATAATAATAATAATAATAATAATAATAATAATAATACATTTTATTTATACCCCGCCCTCCCCAGCCAAGGCCGGGCTCAGGGTGGCTAACAACCAATAATAAAAACAAGTTGAATTAATACAACTTAAAAACAAGATTAAAATACATTAAAACATTAAAAGCAATGGGTGATATCCAACAAAGCACTTCAACTAACAGAAGGTCTTCCCATTGTGAAACAGAAGGGAATCTCCTCCCCTCCCCTCTCCCCCTACACACATACACCTATGCCCTCCCCTTCCTCTGTTCTGGATCGTGTGAGGAAATCTAGAACAGGTTTAGGGAGTGCATGGGAAGAGGAGAGGAAGGGGGGACATAAAATGCACCACTAGAAGTCCTACAGTATTTCGTTGGATACTGCTCAATGAATGGTTATAGCCATAGTCAGCAAAAAGAATGAAAAGTGCTGCTTCTAGAAATTCTAGGCTTCTAGAAATTTGTTTCGTGGGGAGCAGTAAAGTAAGAAAAACATTAAAGAAAGTTTTCCCAGATGCCTTTGGTTTTTACACACTTGCAGATTATATATACTAAGCAGGACCCAACCGGCTCCCTGATAATACTAAAAAACTGAAGGCTATGACGCAGCTTGGAAGCTGATTTGAATGAACATGGCAGAAGACTCCCCGCAAGTCTGCGCGATTTCAGGTAAAAGCTCCTTCTTTGGTTTACTCAATAGTGGCAGTGATGGCAAAGAAACATTATTTCTCCAACACTGCTGCATCCTCACAGTGTCATCCAGTGGAGGTCCTTCTGGTGCCCTAAGGCCTTCTCCAGCTTGGCCAGGGATATGTGAAGAAATCCTCAGGAGGCTCATTCTGACACATTGTGGTGCCTGTCATCTGAGGCCCTTCTCTAGCTCCCCCCTCCAATTGTGGAGGGTAGCAACAAGAGAATGGGCCTTTTCTGTGATGGCTCCGATTATGGAATGCTCTCCCCAGAAAGAGTCCCCTGATGCCATCATTATATGTCTTTAGACACCAGAAGAAAGCATTTCTCTTTACCCAGGCCTATGGCTATTAAATGATCTATGGCCTGTAAAAGTGTAGGGAAAGAGGAGTGTTATTAATAATGATTGTTTTACAATTAGGCTGTCTGTATGCTTTTTACTATGTTTTTATTATGTTTTTATCGTTGATGTTTTGTAGTGCATTTCTGGTATTGTGCACCATCCTGGGATCTTTTGATAAAGGGAGGTATATAAATTATCATCATCACCACCACCACCACCACTTTGAGAATAGAAACCACTCACATTTGCCTTGACTTGGTCACCAGGGAAGGTAACCAGAGCACATGTAAGCTTGTTTCATTGGATGAATTTCAGCTGCTGGACAGAGTCCTTGGACATACAACCTATATACTTAACCCTTTGCTTTTCTTGGCTCATAATATCAAGCCAGGAAGAGATTGGACCAACACTTCCTTCAAAGAAGGGCTTCTCCAACCACCCTAAATGAAGAAGTTTTGCAACTCATCCTGAACAATTTCCCTCTAGACCTAGTTGCAAATATTCCCTTCCTATCCCAAGTGCTTGAGTGGTAGGTTGCTGTGCAATCAGTTTCCTGGATGAGACTATCTAGGTCTATTTCAGTCCTGCTTTGTTCTAACACAGAGGTTGCCGGTCATTTTGGTGGATGAACTATGGAGGGAGAGGGGAAGGGAGGCGTGACCTTATAGATTCTCCTATACCTCTCACCAGCTTTTTGCACCATTTATATTTTGCTACCAGATGAAGTCCTTTTTATTTTTAATTTTTAACACTTGTAATGTTTTTTCTGTTAAAATAGATATACTTTTAATGTAGCATTTTTTTATTAATTGTAAAAGGTGGAACACTTTTTTCAAAAGCAGGGCATACAACAAAGTGCATGTGTCCTCACATTCTGTCCAGTGCCTGCCAGATGTCAACTACTGACAGGAGGTAGAGGAAAGGCTCTCTGACAGAACCTTAGAGTGAGACTTTCCTTTAGATATCCTATAGCTGCAGCTAAGATGGTAGTTAGAAGAGGTCAGAGTAGGAAGGCACTCAATCCATCTCAACTCATCCTTTGAGGCACCATCCTAAAGCATGCACCAAGTGTAGAACCCCTACAGGGGAAGGAATGAGAATACCAGTCCTGAAACTAGAAAGCTCTAGTGGTTTTATAGGTAGAATGCTGGACTAGGACCTTAGAGATCAGGGTTCAAATCCCCACTTAGCTGTGCAATTCACTGGGTGACCTTGGGCCAGTCACTGTCTCTCAGCCTAACCGACTTCACAGGGTTTTGATGTAAAGATAAAATGGAGATGGGAAGAGCCACATATGCCACCTTAAATTCCTTGAAGGAAAGGTGGGATATAAATGTAACAAGAAGAAGAAGTGTGGGACCACAAAGAATGAAGTCATATTTCAAGTTGTAGTAGTTGCAAGGACTACTAATAATTTTCATCTTAATAGGAGTAATGGGTGTTAACATCTTCAATAACAGCATGAAATAAGATATGTGATTTAACAAACAAGTGATGCCACTCATCTGGAAGTCAAAATAAATGATTTTAATACTTGCTGAGTCCAGAACACTTTATATCAGTACCAGGCTTCTGATGATCTCTAACCTCCTTCAAGGACAAATGCAGCAAACTCAGCTCAACAGAACAAAACACTAACTCAACAGAGAATTCTGTGTTTAAGAGGAGGGTAAAAGTGTAAGATGTGCCTTGGGCTAGGTTTCAACCTACTTCTGCCTTTATGGTCTAAGTATTGAATCAAAATAAAACAGTTATGAATGCTGACCTAAGTTATACATAGGCAAATTATTTCCTTTTTCCTGCTACCGAAACTTCCAACTTGTCTTAAACCCAAACCAAACATTCAGGCAAAGAGGACAGGCATGTACAACACACACACACACACACACACACACACACACACACACACACACAATTTTAAGAGAACTCTCTTTTTACAAATAAAATACCACAAAATGCATCAGCCCTACTCAACATGACGGCAAATGAGTGATTGTAAGTTAACAATCCCCTTTAATTCCTTTGGCTGATGCTCAGTTACCATAAATTTGGCAGCACATACATGCAGCAAAGCCAGGAAACACAATGAGAAAGGGAAAGAGCAATAATGAAAGGGACAGATGCCAAGAGGATGCAGTCTTCCCTCCACCCCCAACAGCCCAAGGAGAAGTGGGCACTGCTGGCCTCTTCACATCAGATGGGGCTCTGAACAGCCACTTCGCTCAACACAGTTCTACAGGAATGACAAATCAAGGACTTCCGAACAACTCAATTGTTTTATGTGCCTATGTTCAAGTGATCAGCAAGTGACAATTTGCAAAATTAATGATGATGGGTGATTTTGCAAAGCTGCAAACATTTTATTGTTTCCTTCAGGCTGGCTGAAATGCAACTGATTACAGAGTAATTGTTTTTGATGTTATTGACTTAATGCAACCAATTAAGTCATGCAACTTAACAGTTTGCAGTAAGAGCTGTTTGACAGTGGAACGGACTCTCTCAAAAAGTGGTAGACTCTTTCCTTGTATGTTTTAAAGCAGAGGTTGGCTGGCCATCTGCTAGGGATGCTTTGGTTGAGATTCCTGCATTCTTTGGGGGGTTGGACTAGATGACTTTCAGCATCCCCCCTAAAATTCCATAAAGAAATACTGTTGACACAGAAACTTGAACTCATGACATATGTAGTGCACCCAAAAATTATTTTCCACACTCACACACACACGTTTAGCTTGGGGAGGAGAAAGAATATATTTGTACTTGCCATTTATTTTCCATTGACAATAATGAGTTCTGAATAGCATTCAGGAATTGGACACCATCCTTTTCCCATTGGTTCACACAAACTGAACTGGCATCAAAGGCCCCACCTAGAACTGCACTCCAAATTCACGCTAGGTTAATTTACAACAAGCAAGCTTTGTTTCAAATGGAACCTTTTGTTAATTGGTCAATTGCTGACTGTCAACAAATCAGTTCCTGGTTAAACAGTTAGCTGATTATCCAGAATAACCACTGAGCCATAAGTCAAAAATTAGGATGCAAAAGACAAATGCCATTTTTGGCTATGTGATCAGCAAAACCATCAACGAAGTTCAATGTGGTGCTAAGTGAAAGTCCCTTAGCCCTGTTGCACTAGCAGAATTGTTCTATTTTATAGTGCGCCTATGTTTATGTTCTTCTGTAAGAGTCCCCTGGAGACCTGCTAGGTGACAAGCGACTAAGAAGTCAAATAAATAAAATAAAATAAAATAAAATAAAATAAAATAAAATAAAATAAAATAAAATAAAATAAATAAATAAATAAATGGGAAGGTGCAGGAAGCCAGCATGGTTCTTGTGACTGGTTGCACAACAGATGGCTATAGCACAAATACTTCCTGTTGCACAACCTGCTAGTGTAATAGTTGTGATGGATTTCATTTTGCCAAACCATGATTCTCACCCTTATGCTAGCACAACAGCCCTTGTACTAGTGGTCAGAGAATGTGAAATCTGGGCTATCATTTGTAAGACTCAGGAAAAGTACATAAGAACAGCCTGCTGGATCAGGCCAATGGAACATCTGTCTAGTCCAGGATTCTGTTTTCAGTGACCAACCAAATGCCAAAGGAAAGCCTGTAGAAAGACCTGAGCAAGATAGCATTCCCCAGTTGTGATTCCCAGCAATTGGCCTTCAGGGACATACTGTAGCCTTATGAGGCTTTGCCCTCAGGTGGGAAAAATATTGTGCCTGGGAAAGGGAAGTGGGAGTCAACAGACACTCAAGGAATAGTTTCGGAGAAAAGGCTTTTATTTCTACCATCCATGAACTGGTAGAAGGAGCAAGTGTGATAAGTCACAAAAAGCATGCACAAAGTTCACAGTCATGTGCACAAGCATATATACCCCGGATCAGTTCCCTCCTCCTTTCTCCTCCCTCAGGAGTCCAGCCCATGAGTTCCTCTGAGCATGAACAGAAAGCTGTCTTGGGACTATTGGGACTCTTGGCACCCTTCCCAGGAAAGGGGTTTCAGAGTGTTCAGATATGTTTCAATCTCTTGTTCTGGCATGGTTCCCGGACAGAAAGTAAGTTGCTATGTGGTTTTTTAGCAAGGCCAGAAGGCATGAGAAAGGCCTGAGAAACATTGGACTGTCCTCTACCTTTGTTGCAATCTTTTTAGTTAATGCTTTTTGTCTTAGAGGAAAATGCAGTTTTAATGCTTGAAACGAGGCCTGGCTGGGGGGGGGGTTAATGAACAGTTTTAGTGTTTTTGGGGTGATCCTAACTGTTCCCCTACATTCCCCCCTCTTTGTTTTTGGATAGCCACCTGGCCTGTCCCAAATGGACCACTATCCTTTCTTAAGTGACCAACCAAATGCCAAAGGAAAGCCTGTAGAAAGACCTGAGCAAGATAGCATTCCCCAGTTGTGATTCCCAGCAACTGGCCTTCAGGGGCATACTGCCTCCAAGTGAGGAGGTAAAACATAGCTAGTAGCATTCCACTGAGCACTAGTAAGACCTCACATGCAGTGCTATGTTCAGTTCTGGGCATTTCTGTTCCATGAAACTTTAAGCTGGAAATAATTTAGAAAACAGTAAGTTTAGGTTAGAAAGCACACAGCATGAAGAAAGTTTGAAACAGCTAATTATATACGGCCTCAAGAAAAGGAAGCAGGGAGCTAATATGAGAGTTTTACAAATGTATCTCAAAAAATGAAAAACAGGGAATTCTTCATCCTGCCCAGAAGACAGGACAGGAAATAATCTACTGTAAAGTAGAATAAAGTTACATATTAGAAACAGCTTGCCAAATTGAAGAGCAGTTATCCTGTGGCATGAGGTACAGAAAGAAGATATGCTGTCTCCTACCTCAGAAATTAAGGCAGGCATCAGATGGGGATGTTTTATGCTTAAGATGGTTGGACTTACTATAATGTCCTCACTTAGTTATAGAAAGGTGTATATGTTAGTGGATGTCATGCAACAAAGTGCCTTGTTGAAACTACTCACTATAAGCTAAATATCCCCACTAATGCACTCCAAGCAAGCAGTTAAGCAGGTTTATCCATCCATAAACATAAAAATGGTTAATTGGCCCACCAAGAAATCAAGCCATTAACAAAACAGGCACTGGAACAGGAAACTTTTCTGCTTCACTGAACTACATAATATGCTAATTTCTTTCCCTCCCTAACAACAGGATAGATTTTAAAGCCTTTGTTTGTTTTGTTGTTCTTTTTAAAAAGGTGACAAGTTACAATGGCAAATTATCTGTTCGTACCATTTAGAGACAGTTTTATGCAAAATCTATTAAATTATGTAATGGTCTTACGCTTCCCTTTCTTAACTTATGCAATTGTCATTTTTTTACATTAGGTTTTAATTCCAAAGTCTCTTCTGAAGTTTAGCTGTCCAGGGTCATCTTTTATTTTCCATGACAATAAAAGAAACATATGCTTACTTAGCAAAAGCAGTCTCTCGTTCACTTATATAAGCCCACTGAGCTACAACCTCTTTGGAACATGGACTAATTGCACAGCATGTGCAATGAACATGATGGTTCTAACCATTAGAAACTAAAAACAATCATATATACTTTCAGCACTCACTAACCCCAGTATGCAGAACAAAGCTTTACAAGAGTTTTACAGAATTTTCCCCTCCAATTTTTGCAGATAGTTGAAACGAAGGGCTGCAAATGGTTAAAGAACCATGCTAATATAGATTTCTGCAGAAAGTGGGAAGTCAGTCCAGATCTTTCAATTTCTTTCATACATCATCATCTCTTAGAGGCTGGTCCCAAGAAATAGTACAGAAACTACAACATAGCCAGCCAGTTTTGGCTTATGTCATCAAGCCCAGCCTTTCTACTGCAAAGCTACGCAATCCAAGCTAAGAACAGAAAACCCCTGGGTGGCTTTGCACATGTAACCATATAGCACCACAAATCCTGGCTGTATTGGCTGACTGGTCAACAGAATAAAGGTAAAGGTAAAGGGACCCCTGACCATTAGGTCCAGTTGCAGACGACTCTGGGGTTGCAGCACTCATCTCGCTTTGTTGGCTGAGGGAGCCGGCGTACAGGTCATGTGTCCAGCATGACTAAGCCGCTTCTGGCAAACCACGCTTCTGGCATGGAAACGCTGTTTACCTTCCCGCCAGAGTGGTACCTATTTATCTACTTGCACTTTGTGCTTTCAAACTGCTAGGTTGGCAGGAGCAGGGACAGAGCAATGAGAGCTTGCCCCGTTGCGGGGATTCGAACCACCGACCTTTTGATCGGCAAGCCTTAGGCTCTGTGGTTTAACCCACAGCACCACCCGTGTGCCTTATGGTCAACAGAATACCTTCCCATAAATCACTCCATGTCTGCCAGCAATTACAATCCATACAGATATTAAAATCTGTAGAGAGCAGCTACATACATTGTTCAACTCTTGATAACTACTGCTTTAACCAGCTTATCTGAGAATTAAGCAGACCTCTGTCACCAAACTTTCTTTTCCTTCCACATAAGTGTCTGATGCTTTGTAAGACATCCCAATGTCAGTCACTCTTTGCAGTTGCAAAGACAAAACTTTTCCAACAGCTTTGGAACAAAGACAAAGAGCCACTGTTTACTTAAGTGCTGATCACCTGCCTATGAAGCCAATTTCCATGACTAGTTCAGTTTCTATGTTTCCTTTTTGTTGATTACCTTTTAAAATGACCGATGTTCCAACATAATCTCTTACCTTTTAATAAGCCAAAATAAACAACAGTCTAAATGGCACTCAGAAGATCTGATAGCTGCTTAATATTGGAGGGCAGAAGGGCAAACATTTTGCCTGGCTTAAAAAATAGAAGTAATGGAAGAGGGGGGCCATATAGGCAACTGATGAAAAGCAGAAGGTACTTATTGTAAAATCTTACATTCATCTTCATTTTCTAAAATTAAAGGTTTGCTTTCCTTATTCCATGTGGTCAAATATCTCTTTAAATATAGTAAAATATATGGAGGCAAAATGGCCAAAGTATTGTGAAATTTTGGAACAGGAAGGTGACAAGCTGAAACTGCAGAGTTATGAGAAGCTCAAAGGGAAGGTGCGAGACTGGTTACATTATTTTCAAATAAGAGAGGTTTATAATCAAGATAAAAAAATTGGTTTTCAGGTGGAAAAATCAAAGTTGGAAACAGATTTGTTAGAACCCAATGCTAAGATATTATCAAGAATGTATAATTTGCTGTTGAAATGGAGTACTGAGGAAGAAATGGTAAAATCTGCTATGATTAAATGGGCACAAGATATGGGTCATAATATTATGTTTGCTGACTGGGAGCAGTTGTGGACCACTGGGATTAAATTTACGGCACACAATGACCTAAGAGAGAATATTATGAAAATGATGTATAGGTGGTACATGACCCCAGTCAAGCTTGCAAAAATATACCATTTGCCCGATAATAAATGTTGGAAATGTAAAGAAATTGAAGGTACATTCTTTCACCTTTGGTGGACGTGCCCGAGGATTAAGGCTTTCTGGGAGACGATTTATAATGAAATAAAAAAGGTACTTAAATACACTTTTGTGAAGAAACCAGAGGCCTTTCTCCTGGGCATAGTTGGCCAATTGGTGCCAAAGAAGGATAGAACTTTCTTTATGTATGCTACAGCAGCAGCAAGAATACTCATCGCAAAGTATTGGAAGACACAAGAATTACCCACCTTGGAAGAATGGCAGATGCAAGTAATTGACTATATGGAAATGGCTGAGATGACTGGCAGAATCTGAGACCAGGGAGAAGAGTTGGTAGAAGAAGATTGGAGGAAATTTTAAATTTATTTACAGAAGTATTGTAAAATGTATGAATGCTGATGACATTGAAATAAAATGAAGGGGTTCTAGTAATAAGAGATAAAAATTTGAAATTATAAATTTGGGAGGTAAAATATATAAGGATAAAGTAGTAGGATACGAATTTGCTGAACTAATTGTTAAAAAGGGATATAAAAAAGGGAGGCGAGGAGGTCAGGAAAATAAGTTAATTGAAGATGAATAATTAGAAGAGAGTGATTTGTGTTTTTCTTATTCTATTTTTAGTGTGTCGATTGTTCTTTTTCCCCCCTCTTGCTAAATGTTTGTATTTTATGTATTGTGAAAGTTTGTATTGTTGTGTTTTATATTTTCTCTGTGTTTTTATTGTTCTATTTTTCTATTGTTAAACCTAATAAAATATTATATTAAAAAAAAATTTTAATGTAGTAAAATAATGAATTTATCGCGTTGTTGGTATTGCTACCAATTATATGATCTACCCTTACTGAATCCATGTTTTGAGACCGTATACTTTTTGAATCAATTTCTCATACAAGCAACTCTTAATTTGCACGGGGGTTATGCTCTGGGGATATTGCCTAAAGCCAAAATTGTGTATAGTCCAAACACGTTGGGTTCCAATTGGATTCAGTGGTGGATGGGACTGCTAAAGTCTCATTCCACCTCTTTTTGGTTTTTTTGTTTGTTCAGTGTGTAAAGCTGAACGTGAACAAGTTAAATGTGCATAAATTGCAAGTAAATTGCAAAGTAGAAAACAGAACACTTTTAATTCATCTGATCTTTTCTTGAACCAACTTCCTGTTGATAAAGAGCTCTAAGTAACTGGAAGGTATGCATGTGTCTTCAACAACAGAAGAGAATCTAATAAAAGGAATTTTTGTAGTTCTCATTTTACAGTGCCAGAACAGTGAAGTGCTTCAGGAAACTATTGTTTTCACATAAAACCATATCACATCTATTTCATCGAGTCTTCACTCGGGGATAAAAATTACCAGACACAGGAACCAATATTGGATACTTCTGTTTAACAAGACCAACAACAGTTAAATCTGCCATTATGCAGAAGGCAGAGTTTTTTTTTTAAAAAATGTGAAAGCAAAGGATTCCATGCTAAATAGACTGCAAAAAACAATGTGAGCATAGCGTTCAGCTGCAAACTTGCACTAGAATTACACATTTAGCTGTTAATGCTGCTGCTAAGTAAAGCTTTCAGAAGAGAGAGCAACCTTCATGCTGTTCCTATGTGACTTTTTTTTTCTTATTTAATTTCCAACCAACAGGGAGGTAATTTCCTTTTGAAAAGACACACACATGCTGGAAAGAAGCACTAAGAAGTTCTTCCAATGGACTGGCACTCAGTTCCAATACTTATGGCAGCCATTCAGAAAGGAAGACAATCAGGTCAAGGAGAGCCATTCCTCCTCACACTGCTGCCTCTGTCCCCCTCCGTAGGGAGTCACCTGCCGCCACCACCACACATCTCTTCCTTTTCTGGGGAGCAGCAGGAATTCTGTACACTGTACCTTTCATTGCCACCTCAGTGTCTTCTGAGATCTGCAACCACTGTTCTTGCTCCTCTGGCCAAGAATCAGTGTCCGAGGTGAGGGCATGAAATTGATTTTGTAGTTCTGGAGATACAATATGGCTCCTGACAGTCAATTTAAATAAGGCATGAGTGATCACGCCCAGGGGTTGTATTCAACAAATTTTCATTCAGAGTAGACCCACCATGACTAACTTAGGTCGATTAATTTCTTGCACCTACTTCATATAAGGGTTAGATGAATACAGCCCCAAGTTTCCCTCCCACAAAAGAGGCACCATTGGCATATCAGCTTAAATTGGGCAAACTCTGCCACCTGACCATCCAGATCAAAGCCAGGTCCAGGAGCATTCTCAGGCTGTGGACCTGATTTTTCACGGTGAGTCTAATCCCATCCCAAACAAGCTGCATCACTACCCCAGGATTACTAGTCCTATCAACCAAAAACACCTCTATCTTGTCTGGATTAAATATCACTTAGTCAGCTACCACCCAGAAGCGGATTAAATCCCAATTTGTTAACTGATGTTTGATCCTACACAACAGCTCAACACGCTCTCCTTGATAGAAAAGGACATTTAGCTTACTGATGACTCCACGCCCCCAACTCTCCAGACAACCCCTTCCAGTTATGTAGATGCTATACAGCAAGATGGAAATCTGTGGAATGCCATAAACCAAGCTGCCTTGAGGGTCTTGTTGAAAGGTGTGTGTGTGTGTGTGTTTACTCTTTTATTTATAAATACATATATAAATAAACCAGTAGAGGTTAGTGCTCACTGAGACTGATAGGGCAAAAGGTAGGGAGGTAGACATTACGTGGAGCCACCACAGAGAAGTCCCACCTATGCACCACCACCTTCTGAACTTTTTCAGGTAGACATAATTAATCAGGAAGTAATGAATTAATTGGAGTGTGTGAAGTAAGGATGGATGGAACACACAATTCATTCTCCCTCCCTCCCATGTGCTGTGGTCCCAGGTCCTGATCATGTAATAGCTGGGGGGGGGGGTTGAGGTGGAACTCAACGGAACTCAGCTTCAGCACCTCTCAGGTGGGTGCCATTGCATTGTAAGAGAACAAGGGAGTTCCAGCACCTCTTTTTCTAGAAAAATAGCACTAGTGATGGCTATTTGACATTTTTTCATGCAATCACAAGTAATGTATTTAGATTTAGAATGATGCAGGGATACCTTTATAAAGGGTCACTACTAGAAAGTATGGAAGCATAGCATGGGAGTGGGGAGCCTAATATTATTTATTATTATTATTTATTAAATTTGTATATTGCAAAATACATAATAAAAAAGAACAAAAACAAACCAATAATCCCTCCTCCCACAACACATTTAAAAGAGTATCAGATCTCAATCAGCCAAAGGTCTGGTTGAAGAGGAACATTTTCACCTGGCGCTTAAAGGTATATAATGGCTTAAAATGTAAGCCAATCATTGAAAGGCAGGTATGAAATGTTATAAATGAATAAATTCATGAGAACAAACATCTTTAAGGCAAATTGGCTTTTGACGGTTATTATGTTTTGTATATTCTGCTGGATGCCGCCCAAATGGGCAGGTTATAAATATAATAATAATAATAATAATAATAATAATAATAATAATAATAATAATGCGGCACCAACTGAACCTTCCTGAGGAGAGCATTCCACAAATGGGGAGCCACTGCAGAAAAGGCCCATTCTCATGTTACCACCCTCTGGGCCTCTCCTGGAGAAGGCACACTAAGAAGGACCTCAGAGTATGATCTCAGGGTCCAAGTAAGTTAAATGATCCTCCAGACTCCCAATTCCCATCCAGCTCCTATCAGCCTCAACAAACTCATTCAGTGATCAGGAAGTTATTTCAATCACAGTTGTCTCTAGGTGACTGTGGTTGTGTGCATCTTTAGAACATGAAAAATAACAGTTGCTATGGTGACCTGTCCTTGGGATCACAAAGGGCAGGAAGAGTTTAAAAAAACTTATTTTAATATATCCTGCTTATTGAGGAACTTCCTCCACAGAGCAGCTTATTATTTCCAATAGAAACCAACTCTACCTGTTAATAAAATATAAAAATACAATGCAGCTAAAAAAAAGTGATGGGAAAATGCATTGAAAAGTGTGGGACAGCAATTGTTTGATGCAATGTCATATAACCTCTATTCAAATCAATCATTCAAAACGAATGCTCAATAAACAGCCCATCTCATCTAACCTCCCCCCGAAAATGTGCAAACAAATCAGGACAAACAGGCTATCTGGAAGTGATCTAGGTCTGACATTCATGTATAAAACATCTTTTAATCTTGTCAGTGCTGGGATGTATATTTGACTTAATTACTTCCTTACCTGCAATGCACACAAGGAAAGAGGAATTAGCATGGAAAGTTTCTGGGGCAAACTTTGAAATGGATTTAAAATAGATTCTGACTGTAAAGTGGGCAATGAGTTATTACGGCTGATAAAGTTAAAGCAACCACAGCAAAAGCTGAGCAGATGCAGTCTAGCATTAATCATCTCTAAGCCCCAGAATGATCACAAGTACCAAAAGATTTGACTAAAGGTTATGCAGCACTTCTCATACTGCAATTTTCAAGAAGCCTTACATCTTCTTGCAAAGATGTCATCCACTTTTTATTGATGGGGCACAGAAAAAGGATACATTCCAGTCACACAGCAAAGTAATAGCAAGTCCAAGAATAAAACCCAGGTCTCCTGACAATGTTCTACCCTCAAACAATTTGGGCAGGGATAGCAAAAGCATTCTTCACAGAGAGGTGGCCAGCTATGGAATCTGCTACCACAGCAAGAGTTCAGAGCTAAAATGCCTTCATCTATATTTTAAGAAAAGAGCCTATATAAACTTTGTAGATCAACAATACTTGGAGTTGATTCACAACCAAGATCTGGGGTCAAACACGTTCCTTAAGCTTGAGGACTAGAAATTACTTTCATTCAGTAATTAATGAGTTAAAAATATAGCTAGTAACATTTTTCATAAACACAATAAGTTTAATTCTGATGCTTCCAATAGGGCTTACTTTGAAATAAATATATTTAAAAGTAGGTCTAAGTAACAAACATACCAACTGAAATTCTCACATATTGTATTTATTGTTTTGATATTGTATCCAAACAAACAGCCCTGCTAAATTACTCTTTTGATGTGCTCAGGACAATGCTGGAGGAAAGAATATAGATTGCGGTGCTGGATCAATGCGTGTTGTAACTGATAAAGGCTACAAATATGGCACAGCATAAGCTTTGCTTTAAACTCAGCCAGCACTGCAGAGGAGCTGTTTAGATGCATGGCATGGAAAATTCTGATGAGCTTAGGCTAAACTAGCTGTGGAGGAGATTAAACCAATTATTAGGCATTCAGTAGTTATTCCACCACCCACTGATGGGTATATGGGGGCGGGTGAGGGAACAACCACACACTGTTTTTTGAATCATAGCTACTCATATCAATTTTCCATTACAAAGAAAATGCAAGCAATGACCTGGCTTGCTTTAAAATGGTACTTTCCCTCTGAATGGTCTTTCTAATGCATTCACCTGCTATTCACATAATATGCTTAGTCCTCTATTACAGTCTATCTGTTCCAAAGCAGGACAACTATGGGGGCACAATAGAATCAGAGAGTTGGAAAGTTGGAAGTGACCCCCGAGGTTCATGAGAGCCAGTGTGGTGTAGTGGTTAAGAGCGGTAGTCTCGTAATCTGGGGAACCGGGTTCGAGTCTCCGCTCCTCCACATGCAGCTGCTGGGTGACCTTGGGCCAGTCACACTTCTCTGCAGTCTCTCAGCCCCACTCACCTCACAGAGTGTTTGTTGTGGGGGAGGAAGGGAAAGGAGAATGTTAGCCGCTTTGAGACTCCTGAAGGGGAGTGAAAGGTGGGATATCAAATCCAAACAAACTCTTCTTCATCTGGTCCAACCCCACATCCAGTTTATTATTACAGAACAAGTAAATAAACTACCTTTGACATCAGAGATGCCAAACATTGTAAGAGTCCTGCTGGATCAGGATTAGGGCCCACCTAGTCAAGCAGCCTGTTTCCCAGAGTAGCCAAGTATCTGTTTCCAAGAAATTTGCTAGCAGGCAACAGCTCTCCCACTTTCCTTCAGCAACAGGTTTTTGAACCTGGAAGTTCCTTTAAGCTATAATGGCTAATAGCCTCTGATAGGCCCATTCACCAGGAATTTGTCTAGTCCCTTTTTAATATCCTCACCCCAAAGTCTATTTGTGTCTTGTTTGCTGCCACCTCCAGAATGCTTTGCTGGCATAAGTGAGTACAGTGGCAAGATGTAAAGAATAGAATTTCTGCATCTTTCATTGTTTTGAGTTTTTTGTCATCCCTGCTCCTTCCAAAATGCCACCTTTTACACACAACTATTAAAGTTACAGGTTGACCCCCCCATCAAGTGAATAAATAAAAACACTTTAGTAAATGTAGAAATAATCAGGATATTTGAAATTGAAATTCTCGGGACGGTTATTTGGATGATGTATGTTGTGGCGCTTTCTAGCGACGCAACTGGCAATCCAACTGAGCGATAGGCGTGGCTTCTGCCAACTGACCAGTCACATCACAGGTAGTTTGGTTCTGGAAGCTTCTCATAGTTTCCAGCATTTTCTCCTGAAAGCAAGCACCTGCAGGGCCTGTGTAGAAACAAATGGAAGTTTCTCACAGGCTATTTGTATGGCAGAAAGCCCTCAGGCTTTGTCAATCATATAGTTCAGTTTATTCAAGTTCAGAATTCAGATCGGTGCAGAGTTCATAGCTTACGTTTGTTGTTGTTATGGTCAGAGGGGGATGTAATTTAAAGTAATTTTAAAGAACTGTTGAGACATTTCATTCTGAATCTGCTAGACAGAGCCAGACAGAGGATGATGGCAGATGGGTGTCCTGCCCCCCCCCATAAATCCTGGCTACGCCCATGGTTACAGGAACCTTTCCCTTTTTAAAAAACAGGTCATTGTCTGAAACTTGGCAAAGAGCACTACAAATGAACTGCACACAAAAGGTTTCACCTGCATTTGGAAAAAAACATCTGGTGACACTCACACCAGCCATAACACCACGGCCCACTTGCAGCTCTATCCTGTTGGCAAGCATAGCAACCAAGGGGCAAAAGTGGTGGTGCTTAACAGACCTGGAAAGAAGCAAAGACTTAAGAATGAATGTGGACACATGGGCATGAGCAACATCAGCAGAACTACTGGCTGTAAAGAGAAGCGAGTGACAACACTAGACCTGGAGAAGAAGAAGCAAATTTTTAAAGAACCCAGACGTAGCTAAGAGTGCTCCCCTTACGTTAATGGACTTCAGCTCCCATCTGCCTCAGGCAGCACAGCTAATGGTTGGAAACGATAGGAGTTGTAGTCCAACAACATCTAGAGCACACCAATTTGGCTACCTCTGTATCATTATTCATCCATCCCTCAGCAATGTTTCCATACACATGATGCCAACATTTGATGAGACCTTTTCCTAAAATAATCCTAGGGACAAGTTCTATCTGAATAGGACAGAACAGAAGTGGAGGAGGAGGCAGGAGCCTAAAGGAAGGGTCAAGATATAGCAAAGGACAGAAGCTATGGGACCAAGGGATGGATAGAAGGCAAAAGCAAAGAGGGCAAGGGAAAGAAATGTAGGCAATGTCTAGTTGAGAATGGAAATTGAGGCAAGCACTTTCCTGAGCAATTAGTGTATACTCCAACTTTATGGCCACATTTCAACATACACTTCCATCACTGGGAGAACATCCCACTAAGATAATAGTCTGAAGGTACATGATACTTCAACTCCTAAATTAGAGGAAACCACCTATTAATAGTGTCTGCTTAGGAAACAACTCAGAAACCGTATGTAAACCTTGTATTTATAAGCAATTATTTCCCGTGCTTACTTATAAATAAATATTGATTAGTCAGTTGGTTTGTGAACTGGTGAAAAAAAGAAATCCCTTGCTATTTGAGATACTCTCAATATTATACATTATAAAAGTCTGTATGAAGTAATACCAACTCAGGTGAGATCATATCATAGGCAAGGAATGTAGCCAACGGGTGCTGAAATTCAGTGCTTTAAAAAATGTACTGAAGCCACAACAAAACCCAGTTCTGTTGACAATTTGCATAAATTTACTTAACATGTGTACTTTATTTGGTGCAGTTTATTTATTTGGGGACGGGGGGCAAGCACTGCATGATTGGATGTTTTCCCAGTTTATGACATGAACTGAGTAAAAGGTGTCAAAATTGTTAATACTTCAGAAGTGGCAATGAAGTGCAGGAGGCAGAAGTAGTGGAAAGACCTGTGGCCCAACAATTGCAGATTATCTCTGGCTTCTAAGAATTTAGCAGCAATAGCAATACAGTGGTACCTCGGGTTAAGTACTTAATTCGTTCCGGAGGTCCATTCTTAACCTGAAACTGTTCTTAACCTGAAGCACCACTTTAGCTAATGGGGCCTCCAGCTGCCGCCGCGCCACCAGAGCACGAATTCTGTTCTCATCCAGAAGCAAAGTTCTTAACCCGAGGTATTATTTCTGGGTTAGTGGAGTCTGTAACCTGAAACGTCTGTAACCTGAAGCATATGTAACCCGAGGTACCACTGTATATTTTTATCTGTAATAATGAAGACTAGTAACTTGTTCTTTTAAAAAATGCAAGCCAGGTTTCTCAATATGCCATACAAGTTGCTAGTTCCTGCATTAGAAGCCTCTGCAGTATGACCACTCTAGTCATGTAGGTTTCTGGATATCCCAAAATGTACCTCTCAAAAGCTGGACAAAGTTAGCCCTTCTGAAACCAGACAGACACATGAATGACTGACGGAACTCATCTACACTAACCTGCAATTCACACCAAGCGACTTCTACCCAGGTTTCTGTATCCAGGCCCTTGAACACTGTTTTGAAGGCCCCTCTCCCCAGCTCAATGTCAAATTTCAGAAACCTTCCTCCAGGCGATGTAGCCACAGCCTTCATCTCGGCCTCCTCTTCTATTTCTTTCTTGGTTCTTTCCTTTGAAGCTTCCAAATTCACCTTCGAGCCATGCTCACATCTGGCCTCCTGGCCTGCCACCAGACCGCTGGAAGAAAGATGAGCCACCCTCTGGTCACCCACCACAAACTGCTCCTGTTCATCCTTTGGAGTGGGTTCCAAGGCCTTTTCATCCTCCATTATCTCCACACTCTTTCGGAAAAACCTTTTCCTCTCTGTAGTTGCCCCAGAGGCAGGTGTGTTGACATCCTCCTTGGTCCTGGTCTCCATGGTCAAAGGGGCAACAGCAGAGGAGTCCCTACCTTCCAAAGAGACTCCATCAGGTTTCTCTGATTCCTCTGTGCTGGCTGATTCACCAGAGTCCGTAGCCATGACACAGCAGAGCCTTGGCACTTCGATATGTTAAGTGTTTCCCTTCCTCTTCACTTCAGGCACATCATGAGTAACGGCAATGTTACCAGGACTTATTTCCTCTCAGATTATCATAAGATTCCCATGGCAACCTGTAACAAGAAGGAGGGGAGGGAAAACAGGATCATTTTAGAAAGTGAAATACGAAGCAGCCAGCCACCAAGAATGCAGCTTTCACTTAATTAATCTGGTCTTCCTTAATCCCAACAACACAAACCTGTTTGCTCTTCCTCTTTTTTTGCTGAAACTTTATTATTGCTTTAAACTCAATGAGAGTTACATGCAATATAGATCAAATCATACACAATAATGGCTTCAATATATTCTGTTACATCAAGTATACTGTATACAAAAGCACTGATTGTTTGACGTACAAAAAGAACTTGCTGACCTAGGTATCTCCCCTCCCCTCCTACTCAACTATTGTAAATTAGTTCACCCAGTTGCCAAAGCCGAACTAATGCTAACATTCTCAAATACACCTTTCCTGTTGGTCATCTCTCACTTTATTATTTGTATTACAAAGTACTGCATTCACCTAAACAAATATCAAAATTCCAGTTCTTGTTGGATGCTTAGAAAGGCCAGTGAATATTGTGGCCTCACACCGGGGACTATATAAAAACATTTTTTCAAGCCTACCTCCATGCAAAAAACTTTCAAACAGAAAGAAATTAGGAAGTATGTACATACACACACAGGAATCATATTGCTTCCACTGGGTCATACAAGGGAGCAAGGAACAGAACCCTCAGTCTGTTGAAAAAAATCCTAATACTGTACTGCCATTTATCTGAGGCAGTGTATGTATCTAAATTGACATTTGCTGCCTCAGAACAACAGAAACCAGCTAACAGCTTTTCTTAGACACCACTCCCCTTATGTCCTGCCCTTACCACAATTGCTCCTTATAAATTAACTGAAAGAAGTACTTCTATTCTCATGTTATGAATGTGCATTGTGGATGCTTAATAATTAAGTCCGGATAAACTGGTATTTCCTGCTAGCATGTTGTATTATGAAGGTAGCACTGTGGCTACAGTGCTTGGGATTTTGAATGCGGTTTTGAGGCTTTTTTTAACAGCTTTCAAATGTAAAAAAGAAAAAAATCAATTGTTCAATGGAAATGCATTTAATCAGCTAGCATACAACAACAACAACAAAGCTTCAAGCAAATGGATGAGTTAATGGACTCCCTTTAAAACCCTCTAGATACTTGCAGTCATATGCCAAGTTTATTTACAAATATGTACTGTACTGCAACAAAGGCACATCTACCGGTACTTGGCTTCCCTTCACCTTACTTTGTAACCAGCTCATCAAAGGCTTTTAAATATATAATTTGTTTCTGAAATAATTCGGTCCAACCATGCTGTTTTATCAAAGTTTAATCTTGGGGAAGTAGGGAAGACAATGTATTCATTTTAAAAAGAGCAAGCTGAAACCTCGTGGTTCATTCAGCAGCTAAGTAGAATGTACCTGACAGAAGGCTCCAATGAAGCTATTATCACAGCATGTCCACGGGAAACTATTCTGCAGTTCTCCTGAGCATCTTTTAAAGACAAAAAGTATCTGGTCCCTGCTAGATAAATATTCCTTTGAGAAAGCATGTTTTGAATGTGAGCTTTCAATATGGGAAGAAATATAACACAAGGGGGGGAAAGAAAACAAATATTTGAACTATCTCACAAAGCAACTGTGGGTTAAAGCATTCTTTTCTGTCAACAATCTCAGTTCACTTTTGAGCAACATTTCATAATTACAGACCAGGTAAAAATATTCTGTTGAAGTATATTTCAAAGACTCAGAAATAAAAAGCAACCTTCCTTTTTAGTAATCTCATAAATAGTCCTGGAGGACACCAGGCTGGGGAAGTCTGGTTTATCCCAAGCAGGAAACTGGGGACAGTAGAATCATCAAATGACAAGCCATTAAAAGGAGCCAGTGGTGTGCTGATTAAAAGTGGTGGACTAGGACTGGGGGACCAGGGTTCAAATTCCCACTCGACCAGAAAGTTTACTGGGTGATCTGGAGTTTGTCACCATCTTTCAGCCTAATCTATCTCACAGGATTGCTGTGAGTATAAAATGGGGATGAGGGAACTGTGTGTGCCTCCTTGAGCAGCTCTGAGAATAATGAGATATAAATGTAATAAATAAATAAATAAATATGTGTGCTGAAGATGGATAAGAAAATTGTACTGGAGTCTAAATGAATTCTGTCTTTACTGAAGAAACTTTTGGAGAGCTACCTGTACCTGAACAACTGTGTTGGCAGATTGCATCAGAGTAACTATGTCAAATATTTTTAGATGTGGCTTTAGTACTGATTGTCAAGTTCAAAACTGGCAACTTATTGAAGCTGGATGGCATTCACCCAGAGTTAAAAGGAACTCAAGTATGAAATTGCTGATCTTTTACAAAAAGTATGTGACTTATCACTAAGTTATATATTTGAACTGGAAGGTAGTCAAAACAATGCCAGTTTTTTTAAAGGTAGACCAAGGATATTACAGACTTGTCAGTCTACTTCTGTCTTAAAGGTAAAGGTAAAGGGACCCCGACCATTAGGTCCAGTCGCGGACAACTCTGAGGTTGCAGCGCTCATCTCGCTTTACTGGCCGAGGGAGCCAGCGTACAGCTTCCGGGTTACGTGGCCAACATGACTAAGCTGCTTCTGGCGAACCACAGCAGCGCACGGAAACACCGTTTACCTTCCCGCTGGAGCAGTACCTATCTATCTACTTGCAATTTGATGTGCTTTTGAACTGCAAGGTGGGCAGGAGCCGGGACTGAACAACGGGAGCACACCCCGTCGCGGGGATTCGAACCACCAACCTTCTGATCGGCAAGCCTTCTGTCTTAGGTGGCTGATAAACAGCATTATTAAAGACAGTGTTATTAAGCTATAGCAGAACATATAATACAAAAAGAAATGTTTGTAAAAAGAAGTATTTGCTTCACCAAATATTGAGAAGTCTTTCAGCTTGTTGCTAAACATGTAGCTAGAACTATAATCAAACCATTATTAAATTGGATTTTCAAAAATCATCTGACAAAATATCTCAAAATAACTAGGATTTGCGGCAACCTTTGCCAGCAGGTCCGCCACCACCATGTTATGGCTAGGAAATGATTAGTGATACTCAGATCAACACAGCGGATACATTATATCAAAGAAGCCAGTGAAATTCTATCAATATCTCATTTATGTAGCTCTGCTCTCTTTATGCAATCAAAAGGCTAAAAGAAATTCTAAATTCAAATATGCTATGAAAATTAATCATAACAACCTGCCCACTCTGTAACAATAAATGTTATTAATAGCTACCCCAGCACCACCAAAAAGACAAGATGGGGCAAAATGTGAATGAATTCACAGGTGCAACTTTGCTGCAAAAATGGTACTAAGCGTATATGCTAACAGGTGCAGACATATGACATATGATCAACAGTTCACCCTTGAGGCCAAAAGCCAGCTGAGCCAGTGACATTCCCATGGTGACTCTTAACTGCAGAGAAGCCCCAGCTTGTATACACAAATGCTAGTTTTAAAAAGGTTCTTTGTTTTTGTTCTTTTTTAAATCAACTACTTCATTTGCTCACAACGTCATTTTAGAAAACAAAGACTATGTGATCACGGAAATGTTGGGGGCAATTTAATGTTTTTACTTATTCGGGGTTCAATTTTGTTTTACCTTTTAGTCATCCCAACCATGGAGACTGTGGTTGGGTTACAGCGCACTGAGCCCACAAATTAGCCAGACTAAAACTAGTAGAACAGATAAAAAATACTGGCTATCTGTCTTGTCTTAAAGTAATAAAATGCAATTTAACAGCTATAACTTGGGAGGAAAATACTTAAAACAAAATTGAAGAAATTATCTAGACTTGAATACAGTGGAGAATGGCCAAGGTTATAATTGGCCACAACTGAAAGCAAGTCAGCAGTAGACAGGATTGCCAAAAAACGCATTTTGGGTTCATCTCCTTTAACATAATGCTATATTTAAGCCATAGGAAGCAGCAATACTGACCTTGTTTAGCACTGCTTAGGTCTCAGCTAATAATAATAATAGTGATTTTATTATTTGTATGCTGCCCATCTGACTGGGTTGCCTCAGCCACTCAAGGTGGCTCCCAACAGAGTATGAAAAACACAATAAAACATCAAACATTAAAAACTTCCCTAAACAGGGCTAAAGTAATGCTATCTAGCATTGGTAACCATATTTTATAAAATATGCCAATAAACATATATTTTAAATATGGTTGCCAATGAGAAGAGGGAGTGACAGGCTTGAGTTGCAGTAGGCTGAAGGTGGATTTCAGAAAACTCTTCCATATTATAAAAATAGTTGGGCACTAGAATGAGTCGTCCAGAGAAGTTATGCAATCATCTTCCTTAACCTTAAAAAAATGGTAGAACAATGGAAACCTACAATTGCAGAGACTTCAACTGGATGATCCTCAAGGTCCCATTCAACTCTATACAGAAAAACAATAATAATGCTGTTTCCACCTATGACTATCTAATCCATCATATCTCTTCTGGCACTGAATGCTTCTGGATTAACTTCTGACTCACATTAAAGAAACCTGGGCAGGGTAACAAATGGCCAGACAGCAGATTCCCCTTCCCTGATCCATGATTCTTCAAAACCTTAGCCATCTAATAGAACAGATTCAGTTATAAGATTAATCATATCTGTAATCTGAATAATGCACATAAATATTTTGGAACAGAGTCTCTAGCTATCATGGGTATAAAGCTTTGCAGGGTGGAAGAAGGGTTGCAGTAAAGAGATCTGAGATCTCAGAGTCTTCTGTGACAGACGAGAAAGGCCAGTCCAGAAAATTTTCTTTTGAGGAAGTTTGTTGGGTGGGCTTGGCCATACAATTATAATACAAATGATCAACACGTTCAGTGTCAGAAACGAATCTCTAACAACCACAGTAACTGAAATTGCCTTAGCGTCAAAATGATTTCTACATTGGTTCCTACTTGTAAGTCTCCGATGAGGAAACAACAGTCATAGTTGATGCTGAACTTTGTTTCAAAACAGCATTCATAGATGGAAGAGGTTGCAGTTTTACTGACAGAGAAAAATAAAGATTTTGGTTAACAAACCAGCACATCTATAAAGTTAAAAAGAGCCAGCTCACAAGTTTTGGCTACCTTCCACAATCAGACAAGCTATGAACATAGATGTATAGTAGCTGTTAGCCAGAAATTAGATGTAGGATTGGTTTTTGGCTAAGTCAAAAAGTGATTGAAGCTTAAGCCACTTTAAATAAGCTGTCCAGCATGAATGAAAGCAGCAGCAGCAGCATAGGAACTAAGGGTTTTAGATGCAAGCCAGGAGCTCACCTTAGCCATGAACTCACTGGGTGGCTGCTGAGAAGACACTCTCAACTTCAGCCCCTCATATTTATTAGAATAACTTTGATAACATATAGAAAGGAGGCTCAACACTAAGAAAGCACTATCTAAATGACTATTAATATTTTATGGGAAGAAGAAGAAGTATATGAAACCACAGTGTATTTTGTTCTTTAAAAACTCCATCATCATCATCATTAACGTTTCTAAAAACAAAGGGTGAAATAAAACGTTGCCATTTTGCTCACAGAATGGCTTTTGACCCACCTGAGGTGTCTACTAACGTTAGGCAAGGAGAGGTGATTTTTTACAATTTGCCCTTCCCACCATGCCTGTTGAAAATTTCTTCCAAACTGTTGGGTGACCCTCCAGAATAGTGTGGAAGGTGCTGCAGGAGGCTGCAGTGGGAGCCTCTTATGTTAGCAGACTCCTCAGCTGGATCGAAAGCTGTTCCGCTTGAACTGGATTTCACCCAAAATATTTTCTCCAGTACGCTTTCTTCACAATATGCAAAAGCTACTCTTCCCATGTGTTCATTCTTAAAAACTACGTTGAAAACCCTGGACAAGGCATGGGAAGAGCCAGAAGTGTTACAAATGCAGCATCTGCCAGAATATCAACTCTTGAACATAACATAGACTTCAGAAATGTCAAGGAAATGTCTCAACCTCACCTATGCAGAAAAAATGATTTAACTTTAAAATATCTGCTACTCTTGGAATAGAGAACAGCTGTGACTTTGTAGCTGATCATTTGACAAAGCTCCATATACTCAAGCTATATTCAGGACTGGGAAAAGTTCACCTGCAAATTAGGAAAAAGCTGTTTGAGGCATTTAGGAGAGTTTAAACAGACAGTACCATATTCATTATGATCAGTAAACAAGCATTGTAACTATGCTAAATCTACATATTCTAGCCAGTAGAAAAGAAACATAAGACAAACCAGGAACCCTGACTTAAAAGCAATGCTTTCTCTATCTGTACTATCAGAAGTGTGATTTGGTCCTCCATATTTGATCACAATGTTCACAGAACTACCTATACTTCCAATTCAGTCTTTGACTGTCTCTTTTACTCAATGTTCCTCCATACTTTAGGCAAAATAAAAACTGCTAGAATCACCCACTATGGCTCAGAAGGCAGGTATATAAAAAAAGGGAAGAATCCATATCATGTTGGATATTGAGAAGTGACTATAGGAAGCAAAAAGGCAGCATACAAAACTAAAACAATAATCCCAAAGCAATCTCCTGCCCAACACGCAAGGAGAAGTCCAGAACTAACCATGCCTATGGAGGGAAGGAATGCCCACCTCTTATTTTGAGAGAGGTACAAAGTCTAGTGTTAGGGTTTACTACTAGGTCCAAGAAACAGAACAGTTCTCTTAAATTTTACACAAAATCCAAGCTTGTCTAGCCTAATAGGGTTGATAAAGGGAGCTCTGGTCCCTTTCTGGTCCTGTTCTAACTGCCTCAGGTTTCAATAGGAGTCATTTGCTGCCACTTTTTAAAAGTCACCCACAAACAAATTAAAAAGATGGATAAGATACTAAATTAGGTAAAATTGTTGTTAACTCTACAAAATAATACAACCTTGTAAAGAAGTCCGCAAAAGCTATAAGAATGCAAAAAAGAGAAATGTATACTAACCTGCTTGGGGCAAGCTGACGAGTGATGATGAGTTTGATCCCTTCTGCAGTCTGTTGTGTTTCTATGCTGGCTGCAGAAAAGGGACAAAGCACTCCATCTCACTCACCTACATGGAATTCCTTGTTGCCCATGGCTACCAGGCTAGTGCTGAAATGCATAGTCTCTGATGCTTAAACTATTCAGTAAGGGACCCAACCTCTTTTAAGGAGTCTTGGTCTTTGACCAACAGCAGTATTTGGGTTCAGCTACAAGTCAAAACTGTCTGCTATGCTCCCGAAAGATACGCACACAAATAACAGCTGGCTAATTTTTTTTTAGAACTGTTGGAACTCTACATGACTTTTATTTAAAATGTACATTTCAACAGTAACTTAAAATAATCTGAATTGTTTCTGCTTTCAGGTTCTGTTCTAAGGAGCCTTGTATTTTTTTTTTAAATCATAATTGCAGACACTAGCAATAAACTCATGGACAGGGGACAGAGGGCTCCTTCTGATGAGTGGTGTGAATAAATCACAGAATTCTGCAACAGCAACACCCTCTGAGGGACCCCACCACCACCCCCCTATTGCCAGAGATTCTTCCATACTGCCAAAGCAACAAGAGATTAATGGAATCTTGATCTATGCATTGCACCTTTCTGAGACAAATGGATATCTAGCAGCCAAAATTCCAAGTCACAGGGGACTTTATTTCCACTTTCATGACCCAGATAATAAAATCTGCTGCTCAGCTCCCAAGTTCTTACCTTTCTGCCGGCAACAGGAACTAAACCAGGAACCTAGATAGCTGCAGGATATATTTAAATGCCTTTTTTTTACAGTCTCAAACCATGAGCAAAATTTCATAATACAACTAGGAAACCTGGGTTTGTCTGATTGATACTTTTTAATGCACAACAAAAGTATGCAGAAAGCACTCACCAACCTATTTGTCCCTACTATTACATGACTTTCATTTCAAATGCAACCTAAAGGCAGCTGGATATTAAAGCATCAAAAAATAACATGATATAAGGTACAAAACAGACAAACAGCTGCAATGGTTCTAAAGAACAATTAATAAAAATCCATCTAAGGAAAGCAAAGGAACTATATATTTAACTTGGGTGATCAGACAAGGAGAGATGCCCCAGATGGAAGTGCTGATCAAACCCCCCCCCAACCCATCCCAAATGGAATATTTCACCAACAAAGCTAAATTACTCAAACAACACAATCCTATACATGTTTACTCAGAAGAAAGTCCCAGGATGTCCCGTGGAGGATATTCCCCCAGGAAGTGTGTTTAGTATTGTAGCCACAGTTATTTTAAAACAAACACAATCTACATATACACTCTCCCCTCTATGAGGAAAAAACCCCACTGATGAATCCAGTCTGCAAAATTCCTAGGGGTGGAGGAACTACACAGCCACACACAAAAGGTCTTTTAAAAAAAAATCCCGCAGAATGAGGTTGATACCACAACACAGGAGGGTAGATGCAAACAAACAATAATAGAAACCACATACAAAAGGGAAAATAGAGGGGGTTTTTAGGCATGTGGTTAATAGGACATTGTGGAACAATGAGAGTAAAAGCCACAAATAATTTAAGAAGAGGCTTTCTTCTCTTCCCCTATCTGGTCCATTGGAATTCTATACACACGTACTCTGCCTCTTTCCTCCACATGCTAAATAAAATATCAGTATAAAATTCCAGCTCTATCGTTCCTCCCTGCCTCATCATTTTTGAGCACATGACTCACCCAACAAAGAAATTCCATCCATCGTGACCCCCCACACACCTGTCTTTTGAACACCAAACACCACTCACAGATTAAATCACCCCCAGCCTGGGGGGGGGGGACTAATTGATACCTCAAGGCTGCACATATTTTCTAGGAACTAAGTCGCGTTGATTTCAAATAAATTAATTTCTAAGTATTGGTACTTTAGATAATAACATAAATCCCCGGCCGGATCCATTTTCTACTCCAACCACCAATGCGCCCAACAGTGCTCAGCACGGCGATTCATCCAGACATACTGTAGTCACATGCACAAAAGCCGCCCAGACCCCCTCCTCTTTTTGCGATCTCTCTTCTTACTACCCACCCATCATTCAGGGAACAAAAACCATCCCTAGACCACCCCCTCCTTACCCAAGTGTATAAGGTTTGGGCTAGCGCCCGCGGGGAAGCATCTCTCCATCTCTGTGGACTCCTCTCAAACAAACCCCATGGAAGCAGTAAAAAGGAGGTGGGGGATGCTTACTGCATCGAGGGGGAAAAAGACCCCCACCTCCTTACAAGGAAGAACTTCCGGGTAATGGTGAACCTCGTCTGATAAGCAGGTGAAGAGCAATCCTCTCCCTTCTACCTTCTGTCTGGGCTGTACTATTCGGAGGAAACCCCTCCATATATACACAGAGAGCAGGAGGAGGAGGAGGAGGAGATGGAAGCAGAGGCAGCCCTCGTACAGCTTGACATGCCAACAAAGTCTCAATGAAGCAAACTACATGGGGTAAACCATCTGCCCTATAAAAGAGAGGGGGAGAAAGATACACAGAGATGGATGGTGTATAAAGGCAGAACACCCGGATGTCAAACGAATATGTTCTTTCCCATCTTCAGCAGTGGAGATTTCCACTCTCTGTGAGAGCATTAAGTAGGCAGAAATAAGACATGGTGATAGTATTAGCTCACTTCTGCAGACACATGTCATTTAATTTAGTCGGTTTAAAGATGTGCTAGCATGACTATACCAAGCTCAGCAAAACGTGCGTGCGCACACACAGACAGCCTCACGTTCTCAGCAGCTCTTGTGCAGGAACAGAACAGCAACCACAAATTTACAAATGCAACTATAACATACATAGCAACCACAAATTTGCACATTTTAATCAGAAGCAAATAACATTTGATGCTCATACACTACCAAACTCACAGTTCAATGCAAAAATAAAAACATGAAAATTACACCAATTTCCACAACCATTGTCTTTCTAACATATACTTCATTGAAAATACTCTCTCATCTTCCAACACCAGAAACAAAACTGAAAAGATCACACATACTTCCACATTTATTCTAGAGCTTCAATCAGTTTTAAAACTTTTGTTAATTAAAAATGCCATACTGATTAATCAGGATTTTAAATGGTTTAAATACAAGTAAATTTAAAAAACAAACACAAATTATAAAAACAAACATGGCAAACACCATTTTAAAAGAGGTGGTGCCTGCTGCAGTATCATCAGAACACAAAGTACAGTAAAGGTAAATATAAAGGGACCCCTGATCATTAGGTCCAGTTGTGGACGACTCTGGGGTTGCGGTGCTCATCTCACTTAATTGGCCGAGGGAGTTGGCGTACATGACTAAGCTGCTTCTGGCGAACCAGAGCAGCGCACGGAAACGCCGTTTACCTTCCCACCGGAGCGATACCTATTTATCTACTTGCACTTTGACGTGCTTTTGAACTGATAGGTTGGCAGGAGCAGGGACCAAGCAACGGGAGCTCACCCCGTCACAGGGATTTGAACCACCAACCTTCTGATCGGCAAGCCCTAGGCTCTGTGGTTTAACCCACAGTGCCACCCGCGTCCCATTTACAAAGTACAGTAGTAATAGTCAATTACATTTCATTCATAGTAGACCTATTGAAATTAACGGACAGGTCTTAATCATGTTCATTCATTTCAGTGGTTCTATTCTAAGTAAAACTTAGCTGAATACCACTCAATAGTCTGTGACTGAGGGGGTATGAGTTCAGATGTAGCAGAATGGATTGTACCACTCCAGACTGGAGGTTGGGCAACAAAGTTTTGAATGCTCCACAGTTAAAAGCTAAAGCAGCAGACAAAAATGTTATGGTAGATAGTAGTCCCTTTCTTCTCAACATGCTGGTGTTCTTCTTGCAGGGAACATTTTTACATGGAGCATAAAAAATGGCAACCCCACCTGCAGTCTGAAGTGATAAAATACAATTTCTAGCACTCCTTTCTGTTCCATGAGTAAAGCAAGCCTAAGGAGAAATCTGTGCCCCACTTTCCAAAATCCACTGCAACACTCAAGGGCTCACCAGCAAGAAAAATAAATGGGAAAGGGGTTTCTCAAATACAGGAACATTGAAAACCACCAAACTAATGGAACAGCAGGGATGCTAGAGCCTAATCACCAAAAGCTGGCTTTCATGGTTTTTGAATAGACCCACTCCGTTTCAACTATTCTGCTGAAACAATTGCTTTTGGCTCTTACTGAAATGCATTCACAAAGAGAACACCCTTAGTACTACCTGCTTCAATAAAAAACAGGGCTCCTAAACCTTGTAAAAATAAGTATTCCAAACAGTGCACTTCCTCCCATCACAGCATAGCAGAAAAACCTGCATATGCTGAAATTCCCTTTTCTATTAGGACATAAGACGCCTCCATATACTGAGTCAGACCATTGGTTCACCTATCTCAGTGTTGCCTGCACTGACTAGCAGCAGCTCCCAAAGGTTCAGGCAGGAGTCTCTCTCACCCCTATCTTGAGATGCCAGGGATTGAACTTGAAACCTTCTGTATGCAAAGCAGATATTCTACCACTGACCTAGTGAAGGCACAGGACTACTATCCTATACAGAATTTATAACTATTGCCAGTTGATCCAATCATAATCCTTATCAGTCTTCAGAGTCTGGTCGATGTACAACCCCTGGTGTGCTGGAAGATATATCCCATAAATCCTGAGGTCAGCAATGCTGTGTAAGAAAACCACTTGTGGAGGGCCATAGCTCAGTGGTGGAGCATCCACTTTGAATGCAGTGGTTCAATACCTTGGTTCAATCCCTAGCATCTCCAGAGATAAACACACACACAATCTCAGTCCCATCCCACAAAGAATATGCCTCTGATTACAGGGGCCATTTTTATAGCACTGCTTTGTTTGACCATCCACTCAAAAATGTGTTGTTTTTAATTGAAAGCCTGTAAGAAACAGATGACCAATATCCCAAAAGCTACCTGCTTTCCTGCAAGCAGAAAGTGTGCTGGAAAACCTTGGACAGAGATATAAACTGTATCCGGGAGCAGCAACTAGCACGCTGCAGATGACCAATAAAAGAGTAGTTGGGAACCTTATGTCCTCAAAATATGAACTAGGGCAGGGGTCTGCAACCCGCGGCTCCGGAGCCGCATGTGGCTCTTTTACACCTTTGCTGCAGCTCCGGGGCGGATACTAGCGAGGGGAGGAGGCGCATTGTGCGCCCCGACACTCCCCACTGTGGCGGGCGCTGTACTGGCTGTGACGTCGCATGGGGGCGGTGCGTGCATTAGTCACGCACCGTCCCGACGTCACCTTCGCACCCGCTGTCAGATCGAACATTATTAAGGTAAGAAACAATATATGCAGTGTTATTTTTTTTTTAATGTCGCAATGGTTTTGCGGCTCCCATTTTTTTTTCTTCGGAAACGGGTCCAAGTGGCTCTTTTTGTCTTAAAGGTTGCAGACCCCCGAACTAGGGAATGCATTCCTGTAATGTGTTGCTGCCAGGATGAAGGAATGGCATGCTTTAGTTATTCTCAGAATTAAAAAGAGTGGACCTTTCAGTTCTTTCATGCACAAGTACTCATAGCTAATGTCCCCCTTCTGACTCCATATTATCACATCTTTATTCTTATCCAATTTCTGCTTCATTCAGATTAGCTCCCATAGCCAAATACTGTAATCATATTGCCTCCCGAATTAAGGACTGTGTGAGGGAAATCTACAGCGGAAAGTGACAACCGAAAGGAAGGAGGACCAGAGGCAGAAACAAAACGCTGCAGGGCTCAGAAACTCCAGCTTGATCGATGCCCACAACCATAGCCCCACCCCGCTTGAGACCCAGCCTGGGCTACGGTGATTACAGTGCCAAGGAAGGCGATGCCCCCAAGACACCGCTTTCAATCCCTTCTGGGCGGCCTCAGGCCAGCCCCCCTCTCTCAGCCTGTCCTGCCTCACCGGGTTATTGTGGTGAGGAAGGCGGCTGGCGGCCCGGAGGCTGCCTAGAGCCCCTTGCAAGAAAGCAGGGCACGTATGTGAGCTTTCCAAAAGGTGATTCGCAGGACTTTTGCACTGACATGGAGGAGCCTCGGGAGTCGGGACCACGCCGCTCCCCAAGACCTTCTCTGACGGAGCCTCCATTTTAGTTCACTGACCTTTCTTCTTTGGGGGCGGGGCGGGTAAAGCGCCCCCTCACTCTTGGGCAACTACTTCTCCACAGCCACTGAAACTACCCCCAGAAAAGACCCAGCTGCTGAAACCTCCGTTTCCTCACCATCGCCCGCTAAGATGAGGCGAGGCGGGGAAGGAGGGCGGAGAGGCAGCGCGCGCCAGAGGAGAGAGAGAGAGGATAATCCCCATTGACTTGACTGCGTTTGCCAGCAGCAGCTCTGCCCCCCCCCCCCCCGCAAGCCTTGGCATCGGACTATTTGCGCGCGGGGTTTCTTGGGAATTGTAGTTTCTTCTTGTGGGAAGAAAGCGGGCGGGAGGGCGGGCGGGGAATGTGGCGGGAGAGTAGCGGCGGGTGAGATTCCACGTCGGCCATTTTGCTTTGCCTCTCGTAATGGGAAGGGATGGGGGGGGGGTCGCTGCGTTGCCGCGCATTTTAACGGGAGTTACCTCAGTGTTGACAAGAGAAGGCGCGAAGGCCATGCATTGAGTTGTAAAAATTCTATTTTTTAAAAAAATTATATTTTATTAGTTTTCCATACATTTATACCACATTAACAATTTGCATTAAACTTTTCGGTTTTTTGACTTCCTTCAGCTTCTCTGCCAATCAATCAAATTCTAATTTTTTTAAATACACATTTCCAAATTTTAATATTGCCTTTATACCTACCCCCCTCTTATATTTTGCTTTTTTACAATATTTCTTATTCTGTTACAGAGCTTCTTTAAATGCCACTAACGTTATTCCGTTATCACTTATACATTCCCAGTATTCTGCTAATTTTCTCTAGTCCTTGATGAATTTTTGATCTCGTTGATATCTAATCTTCCCTGTCAGTTTATCAAGCTCTGCATAGTCCATCAGCTTCGTTCTCCATTCCTCCAACGTTGGTATTTGTTCTTGTTTCCATTTCTGGGCCAGTAGTATTCTTGCCGCTGTCACTGCATATTGGAAAATTTTGTAGTCCTTTCTATTTATTTCATTACCAACAATTCCTAAGAGATAAGCCTCTGGTTTCTTAACAAATGTATATTTCAACATTTTTTTCAGCTCATTATATATCAACTCCCAGAAGCTTTTCACTTTCTTGCATTCCCACCACATATGAAAAAAATGTACCATCTTTTTCTTTACATTTCCAACACTTCTTACATGTTTTGTACATTTTTGCAAGTTTTACTGGTGTAATATACCATCTATATATCATTTTCATAACATTTTCCTTTAATGCAGTACATGCAGTAAATTTAATACTTTCATTCCATAGTTTTATCCAATCGTTAAATTGTATATTATGTCCAATATCTCTGGCCCATTTTATCATAACTGATTTAACTTCTTCATCCTTTGTATGCCATTCCAACAATATCTTATACATTTTGGATAGGATTTTATATTCATTATTTATTATTTCTATTTGAAATTTAGAATCCTTCTCTGCATATCCATATTCTTTAAGATCTTTCTTAAACATTTCATTTATTTGGAGATAATGTAGCCAATCATACACAAACTCTTTCACTTCTTCATAGGGTTTCATTTTCCATTTCCCCCCTTCTTTAGTAATCAAATTTCCATATGTAATCCAATTCTTTCTCATATTAATTTTTTTAACAGTCATAACCTCTAACGGAGACAACCAGTGTGGAATTTTTGCTTCCAGTGTGGAATTTTTGCTTCCGTTAATATTTCTATTAACGGTCCTCGGAAAATGTGGTTTCCAAAACCTCTATGGATTTTCTTCTTTCCAGCCCATAAATACGCGTGCCATCCAAATCTATTATCAAATCCTTCCAAATCCAGCAACTCTGTATTTTCTAATTTTATCCATTCCTTTAACCAACAGAGACATGAGGCTTCATAATACAATTTCAAGTCTGGCAAGGCAAAGCCTCCTCTTTCTTTTGCATCAGTTAATAACTTAAATTGAATTCTTGGCTTCTTCCCCTGCCAGATATACCTCGAAATCACTCTTTGCCATTCTTTAAAAACCCCAGTCCCCTTGATTATTGGAATCGTTTGATACAAAAACAATAGTTTTGGTAACACGCTCATCTTTATTGTTGAAATCCTTCCCCAAAATGACAATATCATTCGTCCCCACACATCCAGATCTTTCTTTATCCCATTCCACACTGGTGTGTAATTATTCTGATATAAATCTATATTCTTGGGGGTTATCCAAATACCTAAATATTTCACCTTTTTCACCACCTCTATCCCAGCTTGTTGCTGTATATTTTCTATCTTATCTAGATCCATATTCTTAACAATTATTTTAGTCTTTTTCTTATTCAGTATAAATCCTGCCACTTGGCCAAATCTCTCTACCTCCATAAGTATATTTTTCATACTTTTTAAAGGATCTTCCACCGTTATGACCAGATCATCGGCAAAGGCTTTTGCCTTATATTCGTTCCGGCCTACTGCAACCCCTTTTATTGCCTCATTTTCTCTTAGTGATTTTAGAAAGACCTCCAGTACCATGATGAATAACAATGGTGAAAGTGGACATCCTTGTCGCGTACCTTTAGATATCCCTATTTCCTCCGTGATCACATTGTTTACAATTAATTTAGCTTTCTGCTCAGTATAAATTGCTTTTATTCCATTGAGAAATTCCTTCCCTACCTCCATATGTTCTAAACTTTTTAACATAAAGTCCCAAGATATGTTGTTGAAGGCCTTTTCTGCGTCAACAAATATTAACATAGCTTGTTTCTCATTTCTGGCAGTCAGATATTCCAAAATACTAATTATATTCCTTACATTATCTCTCATCTGTCTGCCAGGTAAGAAACCCGCTTGATCCTTATGTATTATATCTTGCAGTATTTTTTTTATCCTTTTCGCCAAAATACTTGTGAAGATTTTATAATCTGTATTAAGTAGTGAAGTAGGCCTATAGTTTTTTACTTGTGTTAAGTCAGACTTTGTTTCGGAATAAATGTGATAAATGCTTCCTTCCATGTTTCCGGAATTTCTCTTTCTTTAAGAATATTGTCCATAACTTCTTTCAGAGGCAACGACAGGATGTGTTTCATCTCTTTATAATATCTTGCTGTAAATCCATCAGGTCCTGGGGCTTTCCCTCTTTTAAGTTCTTTTATAGCCTCTTTTATTTCATCTAATTCAATTGGGGTGTTCAGCCTATCTCTTTTTTCTGTCGGGATCTTCCGCACCATTTTTTCTTTTAAGTATCTTTCTATTTTCCTCATATTATTCTTCTCTGTTCTTTTATATAAGTATCTGTAAAAGTCCAAGAATCCTTTTCTGATACCCTTCGGGCTATCTATTTCTTCTCCCTCCACGATGATTTTGTTAATTGTATTCTGTTCTTTTCTTTTTTTGATTTACCATGCCAGCCATTTTCCTGATTTGTTCGCCGATTCAAAATTCCTTTGTCTCATTCTTTTTATATTCCATTCAAGCTCTTTATTGATTATCATCGCAAATTGTGTTTGCAGCGCCTTTATATTCTGTTTTACTTTCTCATTGTTCGGTTTTTTAACCAGTTTTTGTTCGTTGTCCATTATTTGTCTTAAAATTTCCTTCTTTCCTTTTTCTCTATTTTTATTTTTGATTGAATTCTGCTGAATAAAGAATCCTCTCATAACCGCCTTGCTGGCATCCCAAACTGTTGATTTTCGTGCCTTTGTTATAATTATTTGTAAAATAGTCCGTCAGAGATTTTTGGGCTTTCTCCACAATTTTTTGATCATCTAGGAGGTAATCGTTCATTCTGTTGGGATACTGCCAGGGAGACAAAGTCCATCTGAGCCCCCAAGCCGGCTGCCAGACGATCCATCGATCTCCCGTAGACACGCAGTATCAGCAATTAGCGACACGAAGCCACATTCTTAGGCTGGTGCACACTCTATCAGCAGAATTCACACAGCAAAAGATGCACAGCAGGAGAGCATATTTACAGTTTATTCAGCGTTGGTCAGAACAAAGAAAAACATGACCGCCTGATTCAGCGTTCAGGCACGAAGGAAGCGAAAGCAACTGACAACATAAACATCCTGTGAACAGGAAATACGCAGACTCTGTGACTCACAAAGCCTGCTCCCTTTTAAGGTGGAACGGAAATATCCTAACATCCTCCCCCTTTCCGTGTAACCTGTAGTACCTGTGGTTCAACCCAATTGCAACCTTTGTACGTAAACCTTAAGTTGTTCTCTGTTAACAACCTTAGACAACAGATCAGCAGGAATTTCATTTCCTGGCATGTAGGACACCTGAATGAGTCCTTTCTGAATACACTCTCTTGCACGATGTAGCTTAATCTGCAAGTACTTGGTTCTTTGCTTGCAACTCTCCGAGTTCAGCAAAGCCAAACAAGATCTATTGTCTTGATACACTTGTATAGGACATTTCACAGAAACCCCGATGTCCTTAAACAGTTGCATCAACCATTCACAATCCATGAGTGAAAATGACAGAGCATTGAGTTCTGCTTCACAGGAACTTAGGCTAACTGTCGTCTGCTTTTTGCACAACCAGTCAAACAGGCAGTGGTTGTACATGTAGCATACTCCAGAAGTGCTTGTACCATCCGTGGTGTCACTTCCAAAACTCGCATCTGCAAAGATTTCAAGACCTCCAGTCTTCTGACTGGTGAACCTCAGCCTGTAGTGCAAAGTCCCTTTCAAACAGCGGGCTATGCGCTTCAGAGCTTTCCAATCCTGAACAGTAGGATTGTTAGCATGTCTGCTAAGCAGGTTAGTGCTTACAGCTATATCAGGTCTTGAGCATCTAGCAATGAAATTCAACTTGCCTAGAATGCATCTGTACAGCGTTGTGTCAGAAAACGCTTCAGCAGTACTATCTACCTGGTAACCTGTCACCATCGGTGTGTCTGCTGGGTTTGCATCAACCAAATTCAACCTGGTTAATACATCAGCAATTTTCTGTGTTTGGTGTACCAGAAAATTACCTGCTTGGTCCCTCTCCACCTGCAGAGAAAGATAGTTGGATACCTCACTAAGATCCTTCATGTCAAAGTGCTCCTTCAGCTGAGCTAGCTTGCTTTGATAGAAAGCCTGATTCTTCCAAAACGTCAGAAGATCATCAACAAAACATAAACAATACAGTTTGTTTTGCCCCTCCTCCTTGACAAACACACATGGATCAGCTTTGCCCTGGTGAAAACCTAGAGAAAGCAACGTCTCAGTGAGTTTTGTGTTCCAACACCTGGCACTCTGCTTGAGACCATATAAGGATTTCCGCAGTTTACAGACCATTCCCTTCTGTATCTGCATCAAGTCATGGGGAAGCATGTACAGCTCCTCCCCCAAAATCCCGTACAAAAAAGCTGTATTAATGTCATGATGGGAAACATGCAGTTTCTCCTCCGCAGCGATCTTGAGCATCAGCCGAATGCTCTCATATTTGACGGTGGGCGAGTAGGTCTCGTGGTAATCCTGTCCTGGTACCTGTGAAAAACCTCTGGCAACCAATCTGGCTTTGTGTCTGACAACCTTGCCATTCTGGTCTGTCTTGGCCTTGAAGACCCATTTGCTGCCAACCAGTCTCATCCCTGGGACTACCGGTACCAGTTCCCAAGTTTGGTTCCTATTCAAGGAATCAACTTCAGTCTTCATGGCATTAAGCCAAGGCTCAGCATCTTTAGAGGTTAACTCCTGAACCTCTTTGAAGCTTGAAGGTTCCCACACCTTCTCTGAGCTACTAAGAACAGCAGTTGCCGTCTTAGCAAACTCATCAGCAAATCTCTTTGGAGGTCTGCCTTTGGTTGCCCTTTCAGACCTGCGAACCAGACACAAGTCTTCTGGACTCATCTCCTCTTTCTTAGGAGAAAAATGACCAATGGTGAACAGTGGTTCCTCCAGTTCATTGTCAGACGCATCAGATGGTCTGACTGAGGCCTTTGCGCTCTTGTAGTCTGCTGTGTCATCACTGTCACTGACACCAGCAGCAGCGCCGCCCACTGAACTGGAATCCGAACTCTGATCATCATCATCCTCATCCTCAGCTTCCTCAGCATGATCTGCTTTTTTCACATCTCCTACATCTTCCTCTGGGTAACTCTGGAAAATTCCCACATTCCCCCCCCCCCCCACTTAGGATTGTACTCAACACTCCTTGTGAACTTTATGGATTTAGAGTCAGTCATCCATACTCTGTATGCACCTTTTTCGTACCCCATGAACAAACCATGTGCCCCACGCTTCCCAAGCTTGTTGCTCTGTGGGGTGTGTACCCACATGTCAGAACCAAAGATTCTCATGTGCTTGACGTTAGGTTTCTTACCAAACATCTTCTCATAGGGAGTACAACCAATAGGTGATGACAGTCTCCTGTTAAAAGAATAAACAAATGTCGACAGAGCTTCCCCCCAAAACTTCTCAGGGAGGTTGGCATCATGCAACAAGGTTTTTAGTCCTTGCAGCAACGTTTGATTTGCTCGCTCCGCAAGCCCATTCATCCATGGCGATCTAGGTGTTGACAAGTCATGTTGGATTCCCTTCTCAGTCAGGAAAGCTTCAAACTGCTGAGAAGTGAATTCCCCGCCTCGATCAGTAAACAGACAGCCGATACGTTTACCGTGAGCATTCTCCAACCAAGCACAGAATGCCTTGAACCTAGGAAACGCTTGCGATTTCTGCTCAAGCATAAACACATGAATGTACCTAGAAAAAGAATCAATTAGAACCATGAAGTACCTTGCTCCTCCCGAAGAGGGCGCAAGTGGACCAACCAGGTCTGCGTGCACTAGCTGGTAGGGTTTGGAAGCCTGCCTGCTAGACTCCTTGCCTTTTGGAGCAACCTTCACCTTGTTCTGTGCACAAGATACACATTTCATGTGAAATTTACAGGGTTTGATGTTCAAACCTTCAACCAACCCAGGCATCTTGGCCAGCGCTTGCCAAGACATGTGACAAAATCTTCGATGTGCATCGTGAATACATCCTGCATGAAGAACCTTGTTAGTTTGTGCAACACAACAAGAATCAACATTTGAGACAGCAACAGCATTGTCATCATAAGTTATACAGAATAAGCCATCCATAAACTTTGCATGCAAAATGTCCTCTTTGCCTTTCCTGATGACACAGACGCTCCTCTTGAAGGATATCTCAAAACCACGCCCAGTCAGCTGTGGGACACTAAGCAAATTGTCCGCAGCACCTGGAACAAAAAGTACATCTCTGATGGTAGTGTGCAGACTTGCAAGTTTCACAGTCCCAACTCCTGCAATTTGCAAAGTCCTTCCATCAGTCAGGTGGATCTCACCATCTTGAGGTGTGAAGGAGATACACAGGTGCCGGTCTTTTGAAATATGGCGACTGGCACCAGAGTCCATAACAAACCTGGCCTTGTCCTTTGGAGAAGCTGTGCCAGCAAACAAAACCTTGTTTTCCACTGGCGTGGGCTTTTGCAGCTTGCCCCCCTGCTCCTGGCCATCAGACTTGCCTTTAGCCTTTGGTGAAGCTGTGCCAGCAAACAAAACCTTGTTTTCCACTGGCGTGGGCTTTTGCAGCTTGCCCCCCTGCTCCTGGCCATCAGACTTGCCTTTAGCCTTTGGTGAAGCTGTGCCAGCAAACAAAGCCTTGTTTTCCACTGGCGTGGGCTCTTCACCCTCCCTCTGCTTCGGGCCATCTGCAGGCATCTTGCTCTGTTTACCTCTGGCCTTCCGGCCTCTGCAAAGGCGATGACCTTGGTTCCCACGAGAAACAGAGCTCTCAGCTGCCGACTCCTTGGCTCCCCCTGGAGGCTGGAATGCTGCCTGGGATGACGTGACAGTCTGCTCCCCCTGCAGCTTGCAACCGGTGCCCTCAGCATCCCTGCATTCACTCGCATTCTGGGAAACAGCCAGGACCTCCGATGCAGTCAAACTCTGGGCTGGGATGATTGGCAGATGGGCTTTTTTTCAAAGCATTCCACATCTTACGTGCCGTCACGTTGCCAGCAAGCGTTTTTATTTCCTCCAGAGAGACGGATAAGACTATTACGTCAATGGCCCTCGAATTCTGGGCCTCCCATTTCTCTGTCAGAGGATCTGGAGGGGCTTCAGACACAGTATGCCACACTCCAAACTAACGCAGCAAACTCTCACACCATTTTGCCCAGGTCTGATAATTGTGCCGATTTAACTTTGGGCACTTAGTGGCCTTAGAAGCTTGGAAAAACTCCATTCCAGCTTCTTGCTTTAGCCGTGAGCCTTTATGCCTTCAAAGATGTCTTATCTTGGCAGCTCATTAATCACGATGCCTCTGGCTTGGCTCCCAGGCCTATTAGTCTTGCCGGACATCAAAAGCTCTTCCGCGGCATTCAGAAAAGCCTCTGCTTTCGCTTTTCCAACACATACCTCAGCAATCTGTCGCAGTCTTACTCTCCTGTAAGTGCCGTGAATCTGGGCCCATAACCTGTTGTTGGGATACTGCCAGGGAGACAAAGTCCATCTGAGCCCCCAAGCCGGCTGCCGGACGATCCATCGATCTCCCGTAGACATGCAGTATCAGCAATTAGCGACACGAAGCCACATTCTTAGGCCGGTGCACACTCTATCAGCAGAATTCACACAGCAAAAGATGCACAGCAGGAGAGCTTATTTACAGTTTATTCAGCGTTGGTCAGAACAAAGAAAAACATGACCGCCTGATTCAGCGTTCAGGCACGAAGGAAGCGAAAGCAACTGACAACATAAACATCCTGTGAACAGGAAATACGCAGACTCTGTGACTCACAAAGCCTGCTCCCTTTTAAGGTGGAACGGAAATATCCTAACACATTCTCCATCTGAATGTTCTCTCTTCATATCCTTGTAATTCAAATTTTATTGGACTATGATCTGAAATTACTCTTGGTTGAATTTCTATTTGTTTGATTCTTGGAGTTAGCTCATTTGAGACCCAAATTTGATCAATTCTCGACATTGACTGGTTCGGATCAGAATAAAATGTGAATTGTTTTTCCAGTGGATGTCTCAATCTCCAGATATCTATTAAGTTGCAGCTTTTTATCATTGAGAAAAATGTTTTTTGAAGTTTCCCTTCTTTACTAGTTCCTGCTGCTCTTAATCTGTCCATTTCCAATGACACCACACCATTCATATCCCCCAGTATTATTATCTTTTGGTCTACATATTCAAACAGCTTTTCTTCCAGATTTCTAAAGAAGTCAGCCTTATTTACGTTTGGTGCATAGATCCCGACAATTACTATTTTTTCGCCTTGCCATTTGATCTGCACCGCGATGATTCTTCCTTCTTCATCTTTGAAAATTTGTTGGGCATCAATTTTGTTCCTCACATATATTACCACTCCTCTCTTGCTTTTATCAGAGGATATGAACTCGTTCCCTAATCTTCTGTTAATCAAAACTTTTCTATGTTTCTTTGCCACATGAGTTTCTTGTAGGCAGATTATGTCCAAATTTTTCTTTTTTAAACATTGTTCAATTTTATTCCTTTTTTTCCCTATCATTCATTCCATTAATATTCCAATTCCAAATTTTTAATGCCATTATTGCCTCTTAAATTAAATATGAACTTTTTATAATTTATTGTCCCTTTGCTCTTCCTTCCTCTTCTTCTTCTTCTTCTTCTTCCTCTTCCTCTTCTGATACCTTTCCTCTCTCATCTTTTTCTTCGCCTACCTTTGGGCCCAGTCCTCCTGCTCCTACTCCTCCTACAGCTCCTTTTTCTTCATCTTCTTCTGCTCTTAATTCTTTATATTTTCTCTGGAACTTGCTTGTCTCTTCTGGGCTAGTCAATCTGTGTTTCTTACTTTTATAAAAGAATGAGATTCTTTCAGGGAATTCCCATCTGAATTCTATGTTGTTTCTCTTGAGAATTTGTACAAATGCTTTATATGGTTCTCTTCATTTCAATAATCTTATTGGAATATCTTTAAAGATGATGATGTAATTTCCATCGATGTTTAATCTTTTTTCTCTGTTCTTTTGTAGTATCTGGTTCCTCATGTCTCTATCTTTAAATGTAATTAAACAGTCTCCTGGTGCTTTCCGTGTTTTAACTGATTTTGCTCTCAATCTAAATGCACTTTGAACTGTCTTTGCAAACTCTTCCTGCTCTATCTCAAGCCATTGTGCCAATTCCTTTATCAATTTCTCTTTAATATTCTCTCCCTGTGTCTCCGGTATTGCTCTCAGCCTCAGGTTACCTTCTCTCTGTCTTAATTCATTCATTGCAATCGAATCCAAAACTTCCTCCTGGGTCTTGTTCATCTCTGACATACCTGTTTTCATCTTCTCTTCCTCTTTTTTCACGTCTTTCATTTCTAATTTTGTTCTTTTCCACCCTTCCTCTAATTTTTGTGTTCTTTTAGTTACCTCTTTTATTTGCCCTTTAAGTTCATTAACTGTTTCGTCTATTTTTTTATCCATTTTACCGATTCTATTGTCCACCTGTTCTAATTTAGTTTCCAATTTTTTTTCACTTTCTTTAATTTCTGCAAACATTCTCAAAATTTCCGCTCTGAATTCTGACTCTTGTTTCGACCCTTTCCTGTCCCCTGGGGTTCCTTCACCCGATTTCTTCATCTTTTCCCTAATAACAATTTATAACAACTTATAACTGACCAAAAAAGTTCAAATTATTACAATCAACCTTTAAATAATATTAGATCACGTCAATTATTACAAATAAGTCCTTTCCCCCTGAGGATCAGAAAGGGTATAGTCTGCAGATCCAATTAAAAAAGAAAATAAATGTTATTAAATTGTTCCTTATTCCAGATTTTACAACTCCACTTGACGGTGTTAATAGAGGTAGGATGGTACGACCCTTATATCTTCTCGCCACCACTTAGGCTAATCCTTCTTTCGCCACCAATTAGGCTATTTCCAATTAGATAAGGACAGTAGAAACCAAAATCCACAATGTTCCAGAACAGATAAATCAATGAATAAGAGAATTTAATCAATTGTGGAAATTTTGTAATCCAATTATGGAAATTCCCCTCCGGAAATGGTCCAAAAATCCAAAATTTTAGATTGGTCCAAAAATTGAGTCCGAGGATACTCAATAATACTTCTCAAATTGGAGATAGAAGCAGACCAGACTCAAAACTTCAAAAAAAAAAGAGAGTTAAAAATTGATAAGACAGAAACAAAAACAAAAATAAAATAAAATAAAAAGGAATCAGATGCCAATAATGTCAGAAAGAGTCTTAATCCAATTCTAAATAGATTCCAGGGTAAGATAGTTAATATCCAAGTAAAAATATTTTAACCAGTTTCTAGGATTGGGGGGAAATCATCCAAATTGTTTCCATAAGTCCTAAAGCATCCTCTGAACATGACAGGGCATAAAAATGAAAAAAAGAGAATCGAAAGTAGCCAGATCAAAAAAACAAGTTGTAGTTCCCTGTTTGCCCACAGGGTTTCAGATAGCGGTTTTTAACCAATTTTAACTTAATTTTCCCCCTAATCCAAATAATGCTAGTAAGGGATAAGAAAAAAATAAAATTTGTACTCCTTCGAAAAAAAGACGACAGCAGAAAGAACCAGCAAAAACCAGTAGGAATAGCGTTCAAATATTTCCCTCTTTCTCTGCATTCCCGACAAGAGACATTGTTATATAAATAGTAACAATGGAGTCTGAAGCTCTGTTGCGCAGATATTTGAAAGGACAGATCCTAGTTATTCTCAGACTCCTCCTGACTCAGTGCTTTATTTCCTCGAGGGCTTAAAAGTTTCCACCTCCTTCCCCCTTTTTGACTTTGTTATTTTTCCACTGCTACTGAAACAGTTACTTTTAAAAGTTTCAAAAGTGGCAAAGAGATCAAAGCCGCTAGCGGCAACTCCCTTTCCATTTCCAGCTCTGCTTGCAGTCCTGCGTCTAAGCTGATTTCAGAGAACAGCCGACCTCCGTTGTTTAAGCTTTTAATTCCGAATCCTTCCTTAGGTCAAATCGATCCTTTTTTTATTAAGATTAGGTCCGAATTTCTTATAATTTGAGAATTGAGCACTTCCCCTGCGAACTCGGGGCTTCGCTTTCCGAAGGCAGCAATGGCTTCCCTTCAGCCCGCTTCCCTGCCCACCGTTCTCTTCACCCCGAATAGGAGTTACCTGACGGCCGGGCGGTTAGCGTTTCGGCATCAGCGGGAACCAGAACTCCTGAACCTCCTCCAGAGAGTATTTTCGGGGGGCTACTGCACCCTGTAGCACCCCCTTTTCCTTCGGAAAACCCGGGATTCTCCTAGCAGAAAAATCCCCGTTCGCGCTGGGGTCGGGCTCAACCGGAAGTCCGAGTTGTAAGAATTCTAAGGTCTCAAATATAGAATAAATGTTCGTAAATGTACACGGCAAACACAAAAACATAAGTATATCAACTAGGTGACTGAAATAGTACAGGAGAGCAATCCTGAAGCACATTTTGACTCCCAAATTGACCTCGAGTATTTCTCTGCAAGGAGGAAGGAAATGGGAAAAGCTTTCCAATTATCTTTGGGCTTGCACCTCCTTGCAAATAGTCTGGCAAGTATCAGTTAAGCTGAGCAAACTATCTATGTGTAAGAGATTCAGGAACTAAAGTATTGACCATCTAAAAGGAATGGCCAGGCTACCCAGAAAATGCAACCAAGTAAGGCATCATCAGGTATCCTAGCAGGAGAGAAGCAATACACTCAATTTTTTGCTGGAGACTGCCACCTTCTGTGATGTATGTATATTTTGGAGGGTGGTCTTGGGCTGTCTTTATAGGGGCTTGCACATCATTGTTCTGCCTACCTCCTTGCAAGGAGGGGAGGGAACTCTGTTGCAACAAAGATCCGCCTTTCTTTCTATGGATCTATGGATCCATTCATCTCTGACCAATCATGGGCTTAGAGGACTCAGTCCCTTGGGGAACTGGGCAGCAAAAGCCAACACCCCTATTTTTTTCTATAACAATTGTTATACAGTACTGGAACAAGTTTTTTTAAGAATTTAAAAAAAAAAATCCACGGCATGCTATCTTCTGCTGCCCTGTGGTCCCCCTTTTTTCCAAACAAAGCAGCAGAAAACAAATGTTATCAACTTCAAACAATATGTGCATCTTTCTGGAAAGAAACTACAGATATAGATTATATTCCTGCACTCCTATATACCCATTCCCTGGGAGTAAATCCCACTGAATACAGTGGAGCTTACTTCTGAGTAGACATGTATCAGTTTGTGTTGCAAGTCACTAGAGGACAATGCCGATTGGTGCTATTGTGGGTTTTGTGCCATGAGGCACCTGATCTATAATTTTCCTTATGGGATTCAGCAAAGATGTGAGATGTGTTCAGAGAGTCAGGTATTAGTGTCTGGCTGTAAAAAAAATCAATAAAGATCCCCTACCCAGGATTTTGCACCATTGCAGGGCAGATCTTCTACTCTCATGATCTCACATTGGGTCCTGAGGTATGTTTTTTGCCTGGAATATGAAGAGAATCTGCACTGGGAAGTAATAATGGAAAGAAAGACTGAGGATACTGTCAAGATCAGAAATTCCAGGATCTAGAACTTTGTGAATGGGAGGAAGGAGGCACTCAAATACTTGTGACTGGTTTTATTTTGCCATCATGTATGATGTTATCAGTCCACATTCTTCCCCTTGCTTCCTGCAGTTCTCTTAAGGTTCTCCCAGACTGGCACTATTTTTGTGTGATTTTCAATCACTTGCAGGCAAATTCAGATTGTATCGTTATACTTGTTTGGGAGTTATTGCACAACAAATCCTCTTCCCCAAAAGACTGGACTTTTTGTGATAAGGATAGTGATAGGGAAATGCGCTTGAAAGTGTGGGATAAAATTTGCTTGATGCAACATTATCTAACCTCCCCACAAACAAGTCTGAATGAATTCTCAATAAATAGCCAACATTGCATTCTCTCCCAGAAAACAAATCAGAATAAACATGTCACCTGGAAGCATTCTTGGCTTTATTTGGTCCTCAGGTTTGACCTGAGAAAGATCTCATATCTGCTTGCCCTTGGCGGGAAAGGTTTTCCCCAGCTAAATGGCTTCCTGCCATTCATGGAGAGAAGATACATTAGTGTTTGTGAGATGTTTTTTAGGTCTGCCAGCTAAGTCAGGCACTGACCAAAGGTCTCAGAAGAGCCATGGTCTGATGACCACACCACCACTCATTGGCCCCCTGGGCATGGGCACAGCCATGATTTATTTTACTGTGGCCCTGACCTAGCCACTGTGATCCACACGATGGTCACCTCCAGACTTGATTATTGTAACTCACTCTACATGGGGCTGCCCTTGAGACTGACCCAGAAACTCCAGTGGGTACAGACATCTTTCCGCAGGGCCTGCAAGACAGAGCTGTCCCACCAGGCCTTTGGCCAAGGCACAGTCTGACCCCTTCCTTTGGTAATCCTCATAGAACTCTAACCCAATGGTTGCCATTAATTTGATTTTGCATTGATTTTAGAATGCTGTGTTACTTTTATTGTTGTTAGCTGCTCTGAGCCCAGCTTTGGCTGGGGAGGGTGGGATATTATTAATATTATTATTATTATTATTCTAGGGGGGCAGGCTTTATGTTGGGAGGGGGCAGAACCGAGTTTTCTGCTATGCAATTGGGTGGCTGTCAGCCATCTGAGTTTTTCCCAAATGAAATACCCAGCCAGTTTATAGAGCTACAAAATCGATTTTTAAAAAATCATCCTATAGAGTTATGAAATCTATAGTTATAAAATTTTGTTGTTGTTTAGTCGTTTAGTCGTGTCTGACTCTTCGTGACCCCATGGACCAGAGCACGCCCGGCACTCCTGTCTTCCACTGCCTCCCGCAGTTTGGTCAGGCTCATGTTTGTAGCTTCAAGAACACTGTCCAACCATCTCGTCCTCTGTCGTCCCCTTCTCCTTGCGCCCTCCATCTTTCCCAACATCAGGGTCTTTTCCAGGGAGTCTTCTCTTCTCATGAGGTGGCCAAAGTATTGGAGCCTCAGCTTCAGGATCTGTCCTTCCAGTGAGCACTCAGGGCTGATTTCCTTAAGAATGGATATGTTTGATCTTCTTGCAGTCCATGGGACTCTCAAGAGTCTCCTCCAGCACCATAATTCAAAAGCATCAATTCTTCGGTGATCAGCCTTCTTTATGGTCCAGCTCTCACTTCCATACATATATATCAATAGTCCTACCCACCCTATTGATTTATAAAATTTTAGATTTTATAAATCAATAGGGTGGGTAGGACTATTGATATATGAAATGAAATGGCTAGGGCATTGCATATGGGGGGCGCTACCACAGTGGTTGACTCATTCAACAGCTGCCCGTGGGAGCGGGCAGTAGGTGGAGGGGAGCGGTGTTGCTCCTGGTGCAGCTGTGGTAAGAGCAGAAGGGGAAAAACTGCATGATCATGGCTGGGTTCCGATCTGTGGCATCCTGCCAGGCAGCCACTGAAATCTTCAGAAAGTCAGCCTGCTCGAGGACTTCCTGCGATTCCAGCTGATATTGCCTAGCTTTCCATGACGATGCCTGAATCCTAGCTCGGAAGCCCCGAGTTTCCAACGCCGTCCAGTGGCATTTGGCAACAAGCATCGGAGCAAGACCAGCAACATATCGCCTTGTGTTTAGATAGCACCCAGGAATACTGTACTGCTTTGGGGCGGGAGGTGGACGCGCCGCCGGATTGGGCTCGAAGCGGCTCTGCTCCCGGATTCTGCCATTGTTGACAAAGGAGAGAGGCGATCGCGGGCTCGGCGCTCGGCTCCTTCCGCCTGCCCGCCTGCCATTTCCTTTGCTCATCGATAGCTCGGCGCTCGGCCTCGTGACTGCCTGCCGCTCGGTGATGGCGACTCCGCGGGCGGAGGCACGTGGCCTCTTCCGCAAAGGGGTCGAGGCTGTCCTGGGCAGCTGGCCTGCTCTGCAGGTAGGATTCCTTCGCCACAGGCAGGGAGCGGGGAGAGGAGCGGGAGGCGGAGGCTGGCAGCAAAAGAGGCCGCGTGGAGGGCGAGCATGTGCAAAGTGCATTTCCTTCCTGCAGCTGCAGGTTCAAAGAATGCGGAGTTGGCTTTAGAACATAAGAAGAGCCCCCCTGGGTCAGGCGGGTGGCGCATCTCCTCCAGCATCCTGCTCTCATACAAGCAGGACATGAGCAAAGCAATAATAATAATAATAATAATAATAAATTTTATTTATACCCTGCCCTCCCCAGCCAAGACTGGGCTCAGGGCGGCTAACACCTGATATAAAAACAATTGATTGAAATACAACTTTAAAAAAAGATTAAAATACAACATTAAAAGAAGAGGAGTTTGGCTTTGATATCCCTCTTTATCACTACCCGAAGGAGTCTCAAAGCGGCTCACAATCTCCTTTCCCTTCCTCCCCCACAACAAACACTCTGTGAGGTGAGTGGGGCTGAGAGACTTCAGAGAAGTGTGACTGGCCCAAGGTCACCCAGCAGCTGCATGTGGAGGAGCAGAGATGTGAACCCGGTTCACCAGATTACGAGTCCACTGCTCTTAACCACTACACCACACTGCTAGATGTATTTCTAAGCCATGATGTGGGTTTTCTGGAAAACTGGAAAATGTTTGTAAGTTGGCATTGGAAAATTTTATGATGCCTAGATTGTGATCTAATTTAACATATTTTAATTGTATTTAACAAACAAAGCTAAAAACTTTGAAACTGCCAAGCTTGCCCAGTACAATATTTGCAGCTGGCATTCATTCATTATTGCTAATGACCTTATGAAACATCCATAGAAAAATTTTGAACTGGAAAATTTTCCACCTCCCATCACTGTTTCTAAGCATGGTCCCTGTTCTGCATGTGTCCAGAAAAAGAATGGAAGAAATTAAAACGAATCAATTTCTTAGAGGCTGAGTAGCTATCACAAAAATTGAATTCTCAACTTCAAAAATACAACTAGAAAAGTACTCCTTTTTCCTATATAGAAGCCAGAGATCTGTAAAAGTTTTAACATGGCATACAAATATACCTCCTGAATAAGTATAATTTTCAGAACTTTGAAATCTGCCTGTCCATAAAGGGGTTCAATATGGTAGCTACATGTGCAACTGGTGTTGAGCCAATTAATAGCTACAGTTGGTTAGCATGCTCTGCTGTTGAATAGGAACTTGTTACACAACTTTGTGCACCTGATATACATCCTGGAAAAATTAATACAGGTGGAAACTCTGGCTATAATCCAAAGAACCTAGGCATAAGCACTCTGCGACTGACATCTGAATAAACATGCCAGACAAAAGGCAGCAACATATTCAAGCAGTGCAGTTAACCTGTAGATTTTGCTTTCCCAAGATGTAGTGATGGCTACCAACTTAGATGGCTTTGAAAGGGATTCGGCCAATAAAGCGAGATGAGCGCTGCAACCCCAGAGTCGGCCACAACTGGACCTAATGGTCAGGGGTCCCTTTACCTTTTAGGGACACGGGTGGCGTTGTGGGTTAAACCACAGAGCCTAGGACTTGCTGATCAGAAGGTTGGCGGTTCGAATCCCTGCAACGGGGTGAGCTCCCATTGCTCGGTCCCTGCTCCTGCCAACCTAGCAGTTCGAAAGCACGACAAAAAGTGCAAGTAGATAAATAGGTACTCCTCCAGCGGGAAGGTAAACGGCGTTTTCATGCGCTGCTCTGATTCGCCAGAAGCGGCTTAGTCATGCTGGCCACATGACCCGGAAGCTGTACGCCGCCAGCTCCCTCGGCCAATAAAGCGAGATGAGCGCCGCAACCCCAGAGTCAGCCATGACTGGACCTAATGGTCAGGGGTCCCTTTACCTTTACCTAGACTTATTCATGGAGGGTAAGGCTGTCACTGACTACTAGCCGTCATGGCTGCATGCTGTCTCTGGAATCAGGCAGCATGCCTCTCTGAACAGCAGCTGTCAGGAAACAGCAGTGGGAAAGTGCTATTGCCCTTCTCTCCTGCCTGTGGGCTTCTAGTTGGGCACTGGAGGAAACTGGATCCTGGACTAGGGAGGCCTTAGGCCTGATGTTCTCAGTGTTGCATGACTTTGAAGAACCAAAAGATTTTGAATGGTTGCTAAAATTAATGGACTTGGCTGAGATGACAAAACTGGCATGTTTAATCAGAGAAAAGTCATTGTTAAAATTTACTGAAGATTGGAAACCTCTCATAGGCTTTGCGTTAAAAAGAAAAAGAAATAATGACATTTGGATTTGAGGGTTGAAGGTTATGATTACTAGAAAGTGGCTTTATTAGGTGTTAAAAGTGGAGTAAATGAATGTTTGTATATAGTGGTCAGATGAGGAATCAGAAGTTCTTTAGCTTCTTAATTTCTCTCAATCTTTTTCTATTCCTTTTTTCTACCTCTTTCTCTTTTTTCTTTTTTTTCTTAATTATTTTTATTGAGATTTTCAGTAAAACAGAAAACAAACCAAAACAAACAATCAAAAACTAAAACAAACTCTCTTAACAATCATTCTTTGGTACCATCATCTTATTTACATTCTCTTTTTTGCTTTTAGATTAATGTTTTAGTTTGGACAAAAAAATGATATTTGATAATAATTGTATTTTTCTTTATAAGCCCCATTAAAATTTATTTTAAAAAAGAACCAGGAGATTTGAAATAACCAGGGGTGACTATGTAGGTCACTTCTTTATTTTTAGTTATTATACGGAGGTCTTCATCTGCAGTTTGAAGTGGTACAAAAGTACAAACAGGAAAATGGAAAGCTGTACCATTGTACATGTGGGCTGTCGCTCATGCCCCCTCCTTTGTGCTTTAGGCAGACTATTTTGACACACATTTATGTTTCTCCATCTTAAATGAAAAAATGAAGGTTCCAAGGATTGTTGGAGGTGGTGTTGTTGATGTCACTGACGCTACCCAGTAGATGCACTGCCCATCATGGCCATAACACATCTGTGACAAAGGGAGGAAGTGGTTTTCCCCCAATTCATCTTCTGAAACACAGCTGAAAACCCCAAAAACTGTTTTGTTATTGTAGTGCAATCCAGGACTGAAAACGTGGGTGGTATCAGCTAAGTCATATGTAGAGCTGGCCCATTAAAATCCATGGAGTTCAGTTACTTAAGTCATTTGATGTTCAATGGATCTACTCTGGCTATATCAACATTGGATATCACCTTGTTGTAAGATAGTATTAAAGCAGCCCCAGCACTCTTGAAATCTCTGTCTTCACTCCCAGCAACCTCAACTCATTAGCTTGGAGTTTGCTTCCTGCAGAACTGCCTAACTACTCTCTTTTATGAACGTAGCTTTGTCTTCTTCTGATGCAGGTCGCAGTTGAAAATGGCTTTGGAGGGGCATACAGCCAAGAGAAAGCTGAATGGATGGTGGAGGCTGTGGAGCAATACTTTCAAAGCAATGGTGAGGTACCTAAACAAGATAATGTTCTGTTGAACCAGATAGCAGACTCCATGGAAGATAAACCTATTATTGTTACTATTATACGTGCTCATAGCTGTTAACAAAACGTCTCAAAGCAATTTAAGAAATATTAAATTACAGAGCAACTTATCAAACATGTAAAATCCACAACAAAAAATAATAAAAGTATTCATCTGTGAACATCAGGAACAGGACAAATACTAACCCGGTCCACTAAAAGGGAGAGCATCAGACAGGAGACCCACAGACTTTGGGTCTGCCCTGTGTTTGGTACAACATGATGGGTCCCTCATTTTATTTTGTGTTGTGGGCAGTTCAAGTCAGGCTGGTCTCACATTTACAGTGGTGCCTCGCAAGATGAAATTAATCCGTTCCGCGAGTCTCTTCGTCTTGCGGTTTTCTCGTCTTGCGAAGCACGGCTATTAGCGGCTATTAACGGCTTAGCGGCTTTAAGAAAAAGGAAACAAACTCGCAAGAACTCACAAGACGTTTCATCTTGCGAAGCAAGCCCATAGGGAAATTCGTCTTGCGGAACAACTCAAAAAACGGAAAACCCTTTCGTCTAGCGAGTTTTTTGTCTTGCGAGGCATTCGTCTTGTGGGGCATCACTGTACCTAGAAGTAGCAGCCAGAGAGGTGCTTGCAGCAACAAGCAGAATATCTTGCTCATTCAGTGCTGCTCTAAGTCAGGGTCCTCACTGTCACAGTGAACATTGGTACGTCAAGAAACCCCCTCTGAATGTTCTAAAATGGAGTGGAGACAAAACAAATATGGTAGAATCATTTTATTACAATTCTGAAAAGCTCAGCCATGTATGGAAGTGTCACTCAGCTAATCACAACTGTTTTGGAGACCAGGAGAGACATCTGGCTTAACATGTTGTCTGAGGTCAAGAGTTCCTGTCTTGTGCGTCCAGCTCTGGCAAGAGGGTTAGGTTGAATGATGACATCTGGGGGCTTTGGGGTTCATTTGGGCACTATCTGCGAGTCTGAATCCTCACCTTTATGGTTGGGATGGAGGACCTGTGCACCACCCCTCATCCGATGCTGTTGGACTTGGAACTCCCATCATCCCCAGCCAGCAAGGCCATTGGTCAAGAATGATGGAAGCTGCAGTCCAGCAACATCTGAGAGGGCCAACGGGTCCCCATACTTGTTTTCTGGCATCTCTTACGGAGATCCTGGCCACTTGAATGACTGAATTCTTTCCTCTTTTCTACACAGACTTTTAACTCCTTGTCTACCTTCTTCTCTGTAGCTGACTTGGAGCTGGATGAGATAGAAGATTTCCTTGCCGAGTTGATGAACAATGAATTTGACACTATGATAGAAGATGGAAGCTTAGCTCAGGTATATGCAAGGCCCTCTCTTCCCTACACCTGCACACACGCGCGCACACACTCTGTTGGGATGGAAGCATCTAGTCTGGTTCTCCAAGGGACTGTATAGGTCTTTCCCAGGCTGTGTCACATTTGCTTCCTTCCTGCAAACCTGCACTGGCTGGTTTTCCCACTGAGGATGAGCATTGTCTCTTGTCTTAGATCTCCTGTCTCACTAATGAGAGTGCAGTGGTATTGCTTAGGACTTGTTTCTCACAAACAGCAGGTGAGAAAAACTAGCCCGCACCACTTCAAGCTGCAAATAAGGGCTTATGTGACTGAATGTTGCTTGGTGTAAAAAGAAAAAATTACACTTCCAAAATTATCATGTTGGGGAGAAAGCTACACTCGGAACTTTTCCCCCTTGCATCTAGTTTTGTACATCTAGAATATATTTTTTAAGATAAAAAGGTAAAGGGACCCCTGGCCATTAGGTCCAGTCGTGACCAACTCTGGGGTTGTGGCGCTCATCTCGCTTTATTGGCCGAGGGAGCCGGCGTACAGCTTCCAGGTCATGTGGCCAGCATGACTAAGCCGCTTCTGGCGAACCAGAGCAGCGCACGGAAACGCCGTTTACCTTCCCGCCAGAGCGGTTCCTATTTATCTACTTGCACTTTGACGTGCTCTTGAACTGCTAGGTTGGCAGGAGCAGGGACCGAGCAACGGGAGCTCACCCTGTCGCGGGGATTCGAACCGCCGACCTTCTGATCAGCAAGTCCTAGGCCCTGTGGTTTAACCCACAGCGCCACCCGCGTCCCGAAGGTACAAAGGAGCATTCAGTCATATGAGCAATTCCCTCTTTACAGTCTGAAGCAGAGTGACTGTCTGCTGGTTGTGAAGCTTTGGTGTCAGAAATGATTTTTCCTGCAGCTCCCAGAGCTCCCCAAACCCTTGCTTTCCTCTAGACTGAAATGGGACTCAGCACCTTCTTCTTCTCTTTCTCCCCATTCTGTACCTAGCCAGAGCCAGTCTCAGGTGTGCCCACTTTGCCATGCTTCAGTATTTGTTGACACCTCAAGTGGGGTTGGCCTTAGATAGTCTAGCAGACTGGTCTGCAAGTCACCAGGGCACATGGGAGGTCATGAACGGCTTGATTTTTTCCTTGCTGAGGATTGGATGCTTTAAAAAATCATAGGGCTGGAAGAAGGCCAGGAAGTCACTAAGTCCAAATGCAAGGCAGGACATACCATTTCAGTGTCCTGCAAAGGAACCTACACAATCCATTGCATGAAGTGTCACAACTGGAGAGCAAAAGCAAGCCAAGGATGTAAATCACAAATAAAGCTCCAGGATTGCTAGCCAATCTGAGCTGAAACCATTCGCCCCCAGTCGCCTCAATATGAAGGAAAACCCATAAAAAACCCAAAATTTGGGGTAGGAATGTTAGCTTATTATAAGGCAGACCCAAAACTGCAGCCATTGAGATGAATTCTGCTAGTTCACAGCAAGCTGATTTAAAAAAAAATGCACTTGAGACTTTGCCTTTACAAAGCCTTTCTGCAAATACGAGTAGAACTTTTTTTAACCCTCAAATTCTCAGCCCTCATATAGATGCCTTTGATGCAGTGCAGGAAGTTGAATTTTGGACCTTGCAGCATAAACACATCAAACTAGTTATTCCTTTTTTTGCGTTTGGATAGATTCTTCTGCCCTTAAAGGGTTGCTTTCTTTGTCACACCTTCCGCTCCAGCTGTATCCATTTCTCCCTCACTGGTGTAATCCAGCCCCAGGACTTAAGACATTTTAACTGCCTCTTTCCTCCCTGATCTGACTGCCATTTACCACTGTGGGGCACTCTTGCACTGTACATTGAGGCACTGCAGCTACAGAACAGCGAGAAGGAAAATGTCAGATGAAGTTGCCTTCCAAATCTGGGGAGCCAATTTTTTCCAAATGCTGCTTCTCACCTTTTGCACTGCAGAGGGTAGTATAACAGAGAAATGGCAGGGTTTTTGTCAGTTTTCTGCAGGGCAAGAAATCCTATCTTAAAACTGGTAGCTAGAACAACCACACACACAAAATTACTCTTGCTTTTTGAGTAGGATCAGTTTATCCAGTCAACTGAAAGTTAGCACAGCATAGCAGCAAACTAGAGCCTTAAACCAGGGAGACTTGCTTAGCTACAGGGTGAGCGTAGGTCAATCACTGCCTCTTGGCCTAGGCATTCCCAGAAGATTAATGTGAGGATAAAATTAGAAGGAGGGAGAAACTTCGTATGTTACTCTGAATTTCTTGGAGGAAGGGTGGCATAAAAACATAACATCCATCATTGTTGATATTTCATCACATATCTAATGTTGATGGGCCTAAACTACCACGCCTTAATTACAAAGACAAATGTGGAACTTAAGAGGCTGAATTTCAGATTGTCCCTCTGGTTCTGAATAGCTACTAAACTGCCATTGCCTTAAAAGCTATTTCAACAGATCTGCCTTCTGGAAAACCAAGACTGGCCTCTTGCCAGATTTCCAGGCCACGACACTAGATTGATGCTTATATCAAGACGCTGCTGTTCAGACACTGCTTCCTAGAATGCTCTCTTCTTAAGGTCAGACAGCAGCTGGTGGCACTCATTTTGGACCAATTCCTCTATGGCACCCTCATTTAGAAAAATGGAAGTGTTACCAAAGGAGAGAGAGAAATGTGTAAATTACTCATAAAGCAATCTCAACCCACCCTGTTGCTTGGCTTGGTGGGAGGTCTAGCTTCCCAAGCTGCAAAAAAATTGGCAGACACTTCTCCCAGCGAGAAAAGTCGGGTGGAGGAGGGGCTTTGAAGGCAATGTCTCTTTTTTCATTAGGACGGGTGCAAGTCAAGGCCTTGTAACTTGCACACTGTAGCATTTTGGCCCCAGAGCCACTTCTGAGCCTGGCTCAGCCCTCTTTATGTGTGCATGCAGACAGAAAGAACTCTCCCCAATATAAATGGCATTCTTTTTCCTGTATCTTGCGGCTATTTTTATTAGTATGACTAGAAGTATAATGAGATGGCTGCCAACTTCAGCAGTAAACATGCAGATACGTTGAGAACAGGAACCTTTGGCTTCCGTTCTCTGCTCTAGGAGCTGTGTGTGTGGTCTGGTGGAAGATGCTGTTCTAGTACCAGCTCTGGAGGAGGGCATTGCTGCAATGGTTAGCCCTGTGGAAGTTCTTGCTCTGCTCGCTGAAAGAGACTTGACCCTCTTCCCGCACTGTAGGTAAGCCAGCAATTGTGCCTGTTCTTTGGTCAGTGCCAGCAGGGAGAGGGAGCAGCAGTGCACGAAGCCATTGTCCGGCTGGCTCAGAAGAAGCAAGAGGCAAAGGTGGCAGCTGCAAAATCAAAGCCAGCAGAAGAAAGCAGCAGTGAGGAGGAACAGGGGACTGAGGAAGAGGTATGACAAATAAACTGCACAGAAAATGAAAACAGCCAGCCAGCCTGTCACTTGTTTTGCATAACCTCTGATCTGCTGGCTTTATTCAGATTTCAAGTTTCTTCGTAACTCAGTAGGCTGACACAAGGATGGAGGGAAGAGGAGGGAAACGTGGCTGAATACCATGAAGGAAGGGGAAAGAACAGTTATGGTCCAGATGACTGGAGCCATTTGCTCCAGTCTAAACTTGTCAGATGATGAGGTTGAGCAACTGGCTATTTAATTCAGCAGATTTAGACCGCAGTTGATTGGTGAGAACCATGGCTCCTTGGACTTGCCCAGAGACAGGTTTCTGTGAAGCATGTACTGCCTTTGTATTTTTCAAACAGTGAAGGCTACAAACTGGGTTTTTGGTCCAGAATGTTAAAAACAGAAATTATGTGAACCAGAAAACAGCAATTAAATCCAGTCACTGATAACATTGTCTCGTTTTCTCCCCTGCCCAGGCTATGGACTGCAGTGCTGCCCCCAGCATGAATGGAGCACAGCCCAGCCCACCACCTTCCTCCGGTGCAGATCCTGAAGATGGCTGGACCTTGGTGAGGAAGAAAAAGAAATGAAGAACAAGGGGCAGGCACCACGACTGCAGGAGTTCTGGTTGAGCTGGTGCGGCAGGGACATGGCTGGGGAAATGGGATTGTGTGATTCCCCTTACCCCCAGCTGCAAGAGACTAATATTTATTTTTAAAGCATCAAAAGGAGCAACTTGGATGACAGAGATGTTTTTGGTCTCTGCGTGTGAGGCTTCTGCACAGGCCTAAGTATATTGTGCAGACACAGCTGCTTGGTCCCTCTGCTCCTTACTTGGTAAAGGCTCTCCTGCGCTGAAGGGAACGCAGGTTCAGGGCCCAAAGGGCTGAGGATCCTTGAAGGGATTTTCTTTTCAATACACGGGAGGCCATCTTCCACCTCTGCCACCTCCTTGTGCTTAAAAACAGCTGTTTTAGCAGCAGGGTGGGTTCTTTTGCAAGGAAATATCTTCTTCCATGGCAGGACACTGATTTCAACATCTCCATTGCCTCCCAGAAGACTAAATCAGGCCCATATCTTTTCCCCCAACCCCATCGCGAAGGGAAAGATTGCGTTCTAGACATTATTGAAACAGACAGATAAGCATAACAGAAAAACAAAATTCTGTATTTAAAAAAAAAAGACGACAATGGAAAACCAAATACAATAATGAAACTAGAAAGTAACATGGACAATACACAAATCCTTGGTTGTGGGACAGGGCACTTCTCTCAATAGAAGCCCCCTTCCCTATCCTCTGCAGTGGCCAGCCACTGTACATGAGCAACAATAAAATATTATTTTGGTAAGATTTTGTATATCCCTTAATACTGACTTTTTTTAATATAAAAGTTACATGCACTAGCTCTACACCACGATGGGGATGGGGGTGGGAAGAGGATGACAAAGAATTGGGACAGGCACCAACGGCCCCCACCAGGAGCCTCTCATAAAACAGGGCAACCAAGTTGGGTGTTGTTTTTTAGGACACCCCCCCAACCTGCTCACATGTAAGTTGAAATAGTAGAAGGGGAGGGGGAGAGAAATGTTGGAGGGATCGTAGGAAGCTCCTGTGACAGTCCAATAAAGGATTGGAATACAACGGAGGAACATCAACTCATGTTTAAGTGCATTGCAGAGGGGAAGCAACTGCATTAGAGAAAAGGCTGTGCGAGAGAGGTTTTTCTCCCCATTGTAATGACCCCCTTTCTCAGCAAAATCCGCTAGGAGCATCTGCTGCACAAGCACCCTATTTTATATGGCATGGGGCTTGCCTGCTCAAAGGTGGCTGTGGCCTCATCTTATTTTTAAAGTTTTATCACTGGCTTTATATTCACTGGCTAGGGTAGGTAAATGGCACTTCCATGTATCACTCAGAACGGCAGGTGCAAAGAACAGGAGAATGGCTATTGCTGTCATACCCTGCTGGCGAGGAACTCAAGAGACAGAATAATGTATTGGCAGATACACCTTCTTTTGATTGAGCAAGGCAATTCTTAACATTAATACTAAAATGAATGCAACTTGGGGGTGCATAAAATTGGGGCTTAAAATTGTAAACTGGTCATTTGCAACTGGTTTTTCTACCTTAATAGGTTTCACCCAGAAAGGATAAGAATTGGGAGGGGGTGGGTGAGATCCTGGCTGGCATTTTGCTGACAATATCAGGCAGGCACCACAAAAAAACCCACAACTTTGTGCAAAATTAACTGGTAGCCATCCAGGCTCTTGGGTAACGTCTTGCCTGTGTTCAGATTCAGCTTATGGAGTCTCATTCTGGTGCCCACCTACCCTAAAAATGTGAAGGCCAGAAAAATAGTAAATTCAGAGAATACTAGGTTTGCAAATACTAGGGGGGAAATCCTGCCTCCAGTGGCATGGGTTTTTTGTTTGTACAAAACCAAGGTTGCAAACCTATCCAAACCAAACTCAGTGGTGCTTAGTTCTCAGTAGGCATAGGATTCCACACTGCATGGCATTTATATTTTTGAAGCTCCAATTACCTGGGAGTAGGCTCTACTCATCGGCGTGGGTTTAAAAAATCCACAGGATTGCTCTTAAGTTCCATTAAGATGCCAAATAGTACAATCTTATATGCTAAAAGAAGTTGTAAATTAGGCACATCATGTTGTTGAAAAAGTAAAATAATTTTAAGCTTGGCAAATATATTCTTGCGGAGAAGCTTGTAAGATGTGGGCTGGATGAGGTAACTGGTTAGCTGGGTTTGTAGCTGGTTGACTGACTGAACCCAAAGTGTGCTCGCTAATAGTTCCTCATCACCCTGGGAAAAAATGGCAAGTAAGGTGCTGCAGGGTTCTGTTGTTGCTCAACATCTTTATAAATGATTTGGATGAAGGGATTGAGGGGATGCTCATCTAATTTGCAGATGACACCCAACTGATGCTGAAGCCAAAATCTGGATTCAAGGTGACCATAACAGATTGGAGAACTGGGCCCAAGCTAACAAAATGATTTTCAATAGGGACACATTTAAGGTTCTATTCCCTTAGGCAGGAATAACCAGGTGAACAGCACTAAGATGGGGGGACACCTGGCTTGCCAGCAATACGTATGAAAATTAGGGGTCTTACTAGACCAGAAGCCGAACATGATGCACCACCAAAAAAAAGCACATGCTATTCTAGGCAGCATCAACAGAAGTATAGCTTTCTGATCAAGGGAAGTAATAATTCTGCTCTATTCTGCCTTGGTCAGACTACACTTGAAATCCTGTGTCGTTCTGGGCACCACAATTTAATTAGGGTATTGACAAGCTGGAACATGTGCAGAGAAGGACAACCAATCCTTATGAAGAACAATTGAGGGAGTTGGGTGTTTAGCCTGGAAAGGAGGAGGCTGAGAGGAGATAGTGATAGGCATCTTCAAATATCTAAAGGGCTGTCACATGGAAGATGGAGCAAGCTTGCTGTCTCCTGCTCTGGAGGGCTGGACCCAAACTAATGGCTTCAAGTTACAAGGAAGTAGATTCCGACTATGCATCAGCAAAAACTTTCTGGTTGTAAGAGTTGTTTGACAGTGGAACGGACTTCACTGGAGGTTTTTAGCAGAGGTTGGATGGCCACCTGTCATGGATGCATTATTTGAGATTCCTGCATTTTAGGCGGTTGGACTAGAGGACCCTTGGGGTCCCTTCCAACTTTATAATTCTATGATTCGGGGGGAGGAATATATATCACATACTGTATTCAGTTTCTCCCAAATTTGTTTTCCCCTAGAAAAAGGGGGAAGATTTTTTTCTTCCATAGTTTAAAAGGAAATTTTATAACTTTAACCTGTTTTTAGGGATACATTCCCTTTTCAGGAGGCAACCCTTTGACAGGCTGCTCTCGCCAGGCCATAAGGTTTTGCTGCTCACTTAGAAAAATCAACTGTAGATTACATTTTTCCAGGTATCTTTTACAGGATCAATTTTCAGCAGCTTATTTCTGTCACACACACACCCTTTTTACTGTTGGATTTATCTTGACTTCTATGTGATTTTATTGCCTTCTTTCACGTTGTTGAAAGCACCTTGGAGCATATTTGCAATATGTAAAATTTCAAGCACAAACTGGAAGAGCAGTTGTTACAAAGACTTCACCTACAGCCTTGTGCAGCTGCACCCACTTTAGCAGGGCTTGCACAGGAGAGCTCTGGTGTGGGCTGTGCCTTTGGACCCCTTGGCAGAGGCAGGAAGATTGGGTGGTGGCAGGTGGCAGGCACCACTTGCTGGGAGGGGGCCCCGCCTTATCAGTAAGAAGGGACCCTGCATGCTATAGCAAGGACAAGGACCCTGGCTCGTTCTTCTTTTAGCTAGCTCTCATGTCCCAGCTTGCTTCTTTTGTTCAAGGGGGTGTGGGGTGAGAGAGAGAGACTTCAAGTCATCATAATCCATCTGCTAAGGCAGCCTCAAACCAGCCTTTCCAGGTCCAAAAATGGTCAGTATTGTGTGAGGAAACATCACAAGACAAAACGCCACCTAGTCTCACACATACAGGGAGGAGGGTAACAAGCAAGGGAAATAAATGCTCAAGAGAGGAAAATTCCCACGCCCCTGTTTGCGTTCCACTGAAAGAATTGTCTTAACTCTCTCCCTACCCTGCCCCAATTCCCCCAAACCACTGCAGAGGACGTATGTTCGGTAAGTGCTAAGTTCGGTAAGTAAGCAGTGGGGACTGAAAGACCGGATCTTGGTCCAAGATGCAAAGAAGGGGGGAAGCCCGTGTTGGAAGGAAGACATCCACCCGCTCAGATCCATTTCTTCCTGCATAGAGGATGGGACGAAAGGAAGAAAGTGGAGGTGCTCCGATTACTACGTGCTGCAGCTAGGAGCAGGAACTGGCCTGGAGCAAATGTCAGGACGTGTGACGTGCATCGCCTCTGCGGCTGGGAATGCTGCCCTCACAGAGCGGCAGGGTGGCTGCGTTGATGCGGACTAAAAGGAGGGGAAGAAAGTGCCAGAGAGAGGGGGAGAAAGGAACGTTCAAGTATACTGGTCAGAGAATGGTGAGCGAGTTCCCCAAGTGGGCAGAATCTGCAATTCCCAGCTGCCCAGCCCTCTGCCTCTAGGTTCTCTCCGCCTCCGTATCCTCATCTGCCTCTTGGATGGAGGGCGGGCCTCTGCCTTCTTCTCCGCGACCCGCCCTGCTCAGCACCTCCATCCACCGCTGCCGCAGCTCTTCCGTCTCGGGGCTGAAATACCAGCACAGGTGGCTCTGGCTGATCCGGAAGGCGTGGCGTCGGTCCACCCGCTCGCCGGGTTCAGGCAGGCTCACTTCGAAGCCGATCAGAGGCATCGAGCGCTGGGCCTTGACATCCTGCAGGACAGGCAGGGAGAGAGGTCAGAAGCCCACAAACATGGCCAGGCTGTCGACTGCCTGCCTAGCACAGCATTCTGCCTTCCCAACAGCAGGCCGAAGCGTGCTTTGAAGACAGGCAAGGGATGTTCTGCAGCTCCCATCTTTGCTGACCACTGGGCCATGCTGGCTGGGGCTGATGGGAGCTGGAGTCTTGCAGCCTCTGGAGAGCCATGCAGAATCAGAAGAATCTTTATTTGCATCAGCCACTAGCCACAGCAATAAAATAAAATGTACTGAATATAGAGGTAAAAACTTAAGTACACAAAATACATTCTGGAGGTTTACATCAATAATCTAATAATAGTTCTTATTGTAATTGTTATGTATTAAGATTAACTGCAGTTCTCACTCAGGGCCACCAGTAGGCAAATGAAGGATTGAGAACTGTCGCTCACTGATTGGTTAGTTAGTTGGAAGTTGTTACTGTTACAAGTTTCTTAGTATTATATAAAGCAGCCAGCTAGCCTGCAGTGTGTCAAGACTCCAGGAGCTGTAATAAAGAGCTGTGAATCTAACAGAGCTGTGTCCTTTGTCCATCTTTCCCACTATTTAACACTAATTGCCCCTGCTAATTTTATTATTATTATTTTGCAGTTTTTGCTGTCACCTGATTACCTTGATCTGCCACGCAGGTTTCCCACCCCTGCTTCAAAGGTGATTTGGGGCCTCGCCCTCTCCTTTCCCTCCAGAATAATATCTTGGGCAAGAAGCAGCATGCAGGAGAACCAAGTGCCGTTGCCATACATACCTGTGGGGCTCCATAGATGTACAGCACCAGGGGCTCGTTTTCGGGGATGACAAACCAGCCTTTGTGCCAGGCCTTCCCTCCTTTTTCCATGTAGTGCAAGAAGCTGCAGATCACACTGTTCTCTGCCACCACGGAAGCCTGTTTCTGCAGAGGGGCCAGAAAAGTGTCCTTGTGAGACCCACACAGTCCTAACCCCCAACAACCGGCAGCCCATCAGCACAGAGCATCACTTTGCAATTCCGAGAGCTGGAAAGGGATCTCTGAGAACATCCAGTCCAGCCCCCACCCCCAAGGCAGGAATTGCACTACCATTTATTCACTTAATTCATAAAATTTATGCACCGCTTGACTGTGAAAAACAACAACCTCTAAGTGGCTTTGCAGCATCTCCCAGCTCCTCTTGTGTGTTGATCACTGAGTAACGGGAGGTCAGTGGAAATTATTTTTAAAATACAGAATTAATTTTTTTTTAAAGTCTGATGCAGGCAAGAGGCACACTTTGAGTAGCTCTGCAAATATGAAAGCAGCTTAGAAATTTGCACCAGTAGGTGAAATCCAGTTGACTCATTGCTACAAACTCCATTCTGTAGTAGCAGAGGAGGAGGAGGAAAAAAGTATTTAAAACAATCCCATATGTGTAAGATGAAGGGCAAAGGAAGGTGAAGGTGGCGAGGGACTGTAAGGGAAGGCTGTGACCAGAGTGGGCTGAGTGATATGCAGGAATTCAGCCTCACCCTCTTGCCCCCAGAGTGTTTTGGGGGGAGCCTGCTGTCTTGTGTGACACACCAGAGAGAAACAAAGAGGAGGAGGGGGGCAGGAAATGCTGCATGAATAATCCTGGCTCCTCAGTATGGACAGCCTGCAATTTCTGCTCCTGCAATTTCTGCTCCTGCAATTTCTGCTCCTGCACTAGGTTGGAGTGCAGTTTTATTTTGCAAACCACTCTGAGAGCCTCTCAGGGCTGTAAAGCACTGAGCTTCAACCATATGCCATGAAAGCCTTGAGAATCTGCAGTAGACTTCAACTGGTGGATAAGTAGCCGGGACTGGGATCTAAGGTGGGTCTCAACACCAGCTCTGCCACCACCGACCACCGTAAAAAGTGTGTGTTTGCGTTGAATGTGCAGTAAAGGTGGAAGACTGCTGCTCCAGAGCAAGTGATCAGTATAACTATTGGGTTGTTGTTTCTATTATGTTTTTTGTGGTTTTATAGTTTGATTTTATTCTGTGAACCACCCTGAGACCCCTGGGTATACGGCAGTATATAAATTCAAAATCAAATGATGATGATGATGATATAAGTAAGTAATTAGACATGTAGGATAATGAGCAGGAGACAGGGAAGGACAGAGAGCTGCAAGGAAAGCCTCTCCTGAGTTTCCATACCTTCAGCAAACTCTTTTTAAAAGAAATTAATGAACATAAGTTAGTCAAGTCCGTTAACTAGAGCGGGTCTACTCAGAGTGAAAAAAGTGCTAAATAACACAGTAGAGTTTTTTAAAGTTGCATTATCTGCAACTTTAGCTCATGCTTTCTTTGTATGGAGGAGGTCCCAGGTCAGTCCCTCAGATCTCCTGAGCTAAAGCATCTCAGACCGAAGGGCTGGAAGAAAGCTCAGCTCAAGATCTTGGAGAGATCTCCTGAGACAACAGGAGGAGGGATCTGATTCAGTTGTAAGACAGCTCCATATGCTCAACCAAGAGGAGCAGACACTTTAAAACAGCATGATTGCCAAAGAATCCGATCGCTTTGCTGGAAGGTAAGATGATCAGGAAGGTGAACTCTACAACCAATATTACATGATGTGGCTTTTTCACACTTCCACAACCCTGGCGTTGTGTTTGTGGAAAGGAAACAGAGAGGGAAAGGAAATGCAGGCAGGTTTGTCTCCCATTTTGGGGTGCTGCAGTCATAGAATGATAGAATTGCAGTGTTGGAAGAGACTGTGAGGGTCACATCTGGTCCAACCCCTTGTAATTCCAAGGAGGTGACCCCAGGTGAGGGAATATTTGAGGAAGCACAAGAACAGATAAAATTGCCAAGACTCTGCACAAGAAGCTGCAAGGGGCAGGCTAAAGCAAGGCTAGTAACCAGGAAGTGTCCCATGGAAGGAAGCCAGCTAATGCTCTGTGGCCAACAGGGATTCCCGCGGCCCAGAGAGCCAATCTCACCTCCAGAATGGACCTCCGGCGCTGAGGTGTGTTGGGATGTGGGGCAGGGCTGGCGGGGGAGCCCTGTAGCGTTGCGTAGCAGTCAGTGCAGACACGGTTGGGCCGGTTGTTGTCATATACCAGTCGGGCCCGGAACTCTGAACATTTCCCACAGACAACCTGCAGCGAGTGGGAGAGAGGAGAGGAGCTGTCACTTGGCTGCAGAGCCAGTTTATGCACCCAGAGGAATGGAGGGCTAGAAAGCTTTTCCTGGACAGGAGCTTCTCGGGCTGGCCGTGGAGAGTGGATTCTCTGAATTTAAAACAAATCCCTGCAGGATAAAAGCCAGCGCGTTCAGGGAGAAGAGCCTAGCCCCTTAACCTTCATCCTGGAAACATTTTTTCTTAAGTACCAGATTCCCCATGCCCCAGTTGGGAAGCAGTTAAAAAAATAACACCCACAACAAGCAAACCTATGCCTGCAAAACCATCTGAGTTTCCCTAAATGTGTAAACTAGCCAAGACAGAGTTTTCAGGGCTCTTGGGGGAGGGAGTTGGCATTCAGAGAAGAGTCATCCCCACGTGCCATTTGTTGTTGTTGTTTAGTCGTTTAGTCGTGTCCGACTCTTCGTGACCCCATGGACCAGAGCACGCCAGGCACCTCTGTCCTCCACTACCTCCCGCAGTTTGGTCAGACTCATGTTTGTGGCTTCGAGAACACTATCCAACCATCTCATCCTCTGTCGCCCCCTTCTCCTTGTGCCCTCCATCTTTCCCAGCATCAGTGTCTTCTCCAGGGAGTCTTCTCTTCTCATGAGGTGGCCAAAGTACTGGAGCCTCAGCTTCACGATCTGTCCTTCCAGTGAGCACTCAGGGCTGATTTCATTAAGAATGGATGCGTTTGATCTTCTTGCAGTCCATGGGACTCTCAAGAGTCTTCTCCAGCACCATAATTCAAAAGCATCAATTCTTCGGCGATCAGCCTTCTTTATGGTCCAGCTCTCACTTCCATACATCACTACTGGGAAAACCATGGCTTTAACTATACGGACCTTTGTTGGCAAGGTGACGTCTCTATTTCTCAAGATGCTGTCTAGGCCTGTCATTGCCCTTCTCCCAAGAAGCAGGCGTCTTTTAATTTCGTGGCTGCTGTCACCATCTGCAGTGATCATGGAGCCCAAGAAAGTAAAATCTCTCACTGCCTCCATTTCTTCCCCTTCTATTTGCCAGGAGGTGATGGGACCAGTGGCCATGATCTTCGTTTTTTTGATGTTGAGCCTCAGACCATATTTTGCGCTCTCCTCTTTCACCCTCATTAAAAGGTTCTTTAATTCCTCCTCACTTTCTGCCATCAAGGTTGTGTCATCTGCATATCTGAGGTTGTTAATATTTCTTCCGGCAATCTTAATTCCAGCTTGGGATTCATCCAGCCCAGCCTTTCGCATGATGTATTCTGCGTATAAATTAAATAAGCAGGGAGACAAAATACAGCCTTGTCGTACGCCTTTCCCAATTTTGAACCAATCAGTTGTTCCATATCCAGTTCTAACTGTAGCTTCTTGTCCCACATAGAGATTTCTCAGGAGACAGATGAGGTGATCAGGCACTCCCATTTCTTTAAGAACTTGCCATAGTTTGTTGTGGTCGACACAGTCAAAGGCTTTTGCATAGTCAATGAAGCAGAAGTAGATGTCTTTCTGGAACTCTCTAGCTTTCTCCATAATCCAGCGCATGTTTGCAATTTGGTCTCTGGTTCCTCTGCCTCTTCTAAATCCAGCTTGCACTTCTGGGAGTTCTCGATCCACATACTGTTTGAGCCTTCCTTGTAGAATTTTAAGCATAACCTTGCTAGCGTGTGAAATGAGTGCAATTGTGCGGTAGTTGGAGCATTCTTTGGCACTGCCCTTCTTTGGGATTGGGATGTAGACTGATCTTCTCCAATCTTCTGGCCACTGCTGAGTTTTCCAAATTTGCTGGCATATTGAGTGTAGCACCTTAACAGCATCATCTTTTAAAATTTTAAATAGTTCAGCTGGAATACCATCACTTCCACTGGCCTTGTTATTTGCAGTGCTTTCTAAGGCCCATTTGACTTCACTTTCCAGGATGTCTGGCTCAAGGTCAGCAACCACACTACCTGGGGTGTACGAGACATCCATATCTTTCTGGTATAATTCCTCTGTGTATTCTTGCCACCTCTTCTTGATGTCTTCTGCTTCTGTTAGGTCCTTACCACTTTTGTCCTTTATTATGGTAATCTTGTACGAAATGTTCCTTTCATATCTCCAATTTTCTTGAACAGATCTCTGGTTCTTCCTATTCTGTTGTTTTCCTCTATTTGTTTGCATTGCTCGTTTAAGAAGACCTTCTTGTCTCTCCTTGCTATTCTTTGGAAATCTGCATTCAATTTCCTGTATCTTTCACTATCTCCCTCGCATTTTGCTTGCCTTCTCTCCTCCGCTATTTGTAAGGCCTCGTTGGACAGCCACTTTGCTTTCTTGCTTTTTCTTTTCATTGGGATGGTTTTCGTTGCTGCCTCCTGTACAATGTTACGAGCCTCCATCCATAGTTCTTCAGGCACTCTGTCCACCAAATCTAAATCCTTAAACCTGTTCGTCACTTCCACTGTGTATTCATAAGGGATTTGACTTAGATTGTATCTTAGATTGTATCCACGTGCCATTGTACCACATTAATTCTTCCCCATAAAAGAGTGTGTGTACATGTGTCGGTGTCCACCACCAACTCTGTCCATGCCAGTGGCATGAGGAACTGCCTCATGTGGTCCTTAGGGTTTCTCTGCCTCTCTCCGAATGCGCTGAGACCTCGTGGCTAAAACAGGAGATGAGTCAGAATGGGGAAAATTCCCTACAGGGAGGCAACTTTTTAAAAAACAGACAGCATTTAGACCAGACTATTATGGGTGGTGTACCTCACCCTCCCCTCCAAGGGGGCTGCTCTCAGTAAAAGTAGAAAGAAACAGGGGTGGCACTTGGGAGTGGGAAAGAGACGACCCCCCCTGCTGGAAAACACTCACATGGCCACAGGCCCGGCAATGGTGCCTCCGCTTGGTGAGAGCATTGAAGGGCTCCTTGCACTGCATGCACAGGGTTACCTCTTTTTCCCGGATGGGCGTGGGGGCCCGTCGCCCCAGCTCACACCCCTGTGGGGGGGGGGACAGGAAGAAAGTTAATATGTTTGCCCCACGAAGCAGAGTCTAGTCATGCAAAATTAGAGAAAGCATGCTAGTGAGCAGAAATTATACACAGTACAGAATTCTGAGGTTTTTTGTCGCAGGAATTGGGTTACCTTTGTTGTAGTTCCCCCTCCCCTCCATTATCTCTCAACTGAATCACATTCAATCACATATTAAAGCACACGGTCTCATCAGAGAGGCACACACAAAAGTGGGACTTACAGGCGAATTGGGTGGCGTTTCATCCTCGCTGACCAGCTGCTTGCATGTCTCCAGAGTCTGCTCATGTTTCTGAATTGTTGCCTGTATTGCCTGATGGTTTTAACAAGACAGTGTTAGTGGCCACAGATAAACAGGCCTCTGAACTGGGAAGGAAAGCAGAACCCCAGCCTGCTTCAATGAGGAAAAGGACAAGAAGGCAAGGACCAGCAGGCGCCCACACTTCTCTCCAATCCCGGTTTCAGTCTGGCGCATATTGCTGGGCAGCTCAGGGAGGAAACAGCTACCCAAATCTCTCACAGAGCTATTTACTGTGGGCCTCCTATTTCCCCCGTCAAGCAGGGGCGCAGGCACTGGTGCAAAAGCACAGATCTGCCAGGCCACCGGATGCATCGCAATGTGTGAGCGCGCTGTCCAGGGCCTGGTCTGCTGCATCCTCAAATGCACACCATGTGATCCCATAGGCAAGTGGGTCTGCTGGCCCACACAACATTGTCAAGAAGGCTGACTCGGCACAGAGTCATTCTGCACCACATTATTCTTACCTGAAGAAGCCTGGTCAGCCCTGTGACCCCTAACTTTTCTGTTGGATCTATGAAAGCCATCCATACAAGCATCAACCAGAAACCCCCACCCTCTCCATTGTTAATTAAAAGAAGGATCTCTCCCCCTTCTCCCAATCCCCCAAACCAGCATCAGAAGGATTTTGCAGAATGGGAAATGTAACCGCATGAGATTAATAAAAATAATTTTTATTTATACCCCGCCCTCCCCGGCCAGAGCCAGGCTCAGGGCGGATAACACCAATAAAATAACAGTAAAAACATAATAGGGGAAAAAGAAAAAAGAACCAATTTAAAATACAGGTTAAAATGCAATTTAAAATGCAGCCTCATTTTAAAAGTAGCCAATAAATCAAGACCATAAAGAGCCAGATCCTCTATTTCAGAGGCAAGGAAGCTCAAAATGTTGTTGGCTTCCACCTCCCACCAGTCCCAGGCAGCATGGCCAACTGCCAGGGCCAACTGATGGGAGCTGTAGCACAACAACCTCTGGAATGCCCCAGATTCCCCATCCCTGACCTACACCCATCTATCACAGTGATAAAAGGTAGGTAAGAAAGACCAGCAGTTACCTGGATCCAGTCTCGCTTCTCCTCTTCAGTCCTAAGGAAAAATGACAAACGTTGGAAGGCATGTTAAAGAGTTATTTTTCAGCAGACTTAGGGGAGTTATTAGGGGAGGATACACCAATTAACTTGATCTGGGATGGTTGGCAAAGGAGGAAGGAGGTGAATAGATTCAGGGCTCCCAACGGAAGATGAGAAGCAGCAGAGGAGTGTTACTGGGATGGGCAAAGCCGTGTCGCCAGAAGAGGGACAATTCGTTCAGCTTTGAGAAAGGAGAAGCTAAGTGACTGGCTTTGCTGGCTGTACCTGGCCTGAAGTTCTAGGGATCGCTGCTTCCCTGATACAAGGAAGGTCCTGGGCACATTGAGGCTGCTGGTCTCTTTCAGCTGCAGGGTGAGGAAGAAGGAGCATACAAGGTTGTTCAAAGACACACGCTTAACCTTCAATCAGCTACAGCATCAAGAGCAACTTCCCTGTGCAAACAACTAATCATATCATCACACGTTGAACCCTGCTGTGAGAACTTCCCCCAGCTATCTCTAGATTCAGACACAATTTCTTGGAAAAATGGTTTCCATTCTTAATACCGTTGACTCAGTTAATTAGAAATATAAAAAACCACTCAGATTTTCCTCAGTGTTTAAGAATACGCTTCTGTTATTTCTGGTTTTTTGTTTTTTTTAATTAAGCGAATGATTGTATTGCTCTTTATTGCAGATTTACCTAGCTTCTTGCCCACCCTAACGGTTTTAGGTTGTTTTGCATATTCTTGCTATTTAAAAAGCTGATTCTAATTGTTTTATAAAAAGCAGCAAGGATGTTTGGTTGAGAGCATAACGGGGAGAAAAATCAGAAAGAATGATTAATTTAAAAAATTAAGAACTCCCATCACCACTGTGAGAAAACACATTCCACATGCAGTCAGTTCACCTATTCAGATCAAGACATAAGCACACAAGACTGTGTGGTCCAGATGACAGTCTTGACTTCTGTTTGCTGTAACCACAGTCTGACCCAAACAAATCATGCTGCTTTAATTCCCCCTTCCTGAGTCAGAAGATAAATTACCCCGGCCTGGAGGGCAAGTCCTGTCCTTCCCTCTACCCATCCTATTCCATGTCCCTTGTTTCAACCTCGAGCAGCTGATAAAACTCCAAGAACTTGCTGGTCATCCAGAAACTGAGATTTGCGTGGTTCTCTTCTCCCCTTACTGCCTTCCCTCTCACCTCCATCCCCTCCACGTCTATGCGAGCACGGACTCCGAATTTCTGGCCTATGAGACGCAGCTTGGGGACGCAGTACAGCAACCAGTCGTTGAACTGGAGAAAGAAAAGGAGTTAATGGTGACATCATACGGTGCAGAGGGCTTCTTGCTGTGCCCTCTCCTGAGATGGGGCAGGTGGAAAGGGGCAAAACCCAACACCTCCTCTCACCAGGATCAGGTACCGGTCTTGTGTGGTACCGTTCTTGGCAGAAAGCTTCAGGATGTGCCCTTCCTTGATGAGCTCATTGGTGGGATTCACTATGTCTTCCTCACCTCCAAGCAGCTCGTACACCTTCAGCAACGAGTGCATCCTCTCCTGGAAAGGAGTAATAACTCATATATGGCACCCAGCTCTACTTGTTAAAACAGACAGGCGGGGAGAGTGTTGGACTTGAAGCAGGTAAACTCAGGTTCAAATCCCCAGTTGGTAATGAAACTCAGTGGGTGATCTTAGGGCAAGGCAGCTATCCACTCTCTCTGTTTAACCCACCTCTGTCCAAATGGCCCACAGGGGTTGAAGGGGATATGGATCCCACCCCAGGCTGAATGAAGTTTCCTCCTGCACCTACTCTAACCAATTTGTGGAGACCTCCTGCTTCAGAGAAAAGAGGACCCAGGCGTCCTGGCTTTCATTACCTCCAACACTTACCATTTTGCGGATGGCTGCATTGGAGTGCTCTGCTGCTGTTGCAATAAGTTCTAGGGATTCTGGCCATGAGGTGGAGAAAAGAAGAAAAGGAGAGTCTAAATGGCTAGCCTGGCCTTACTCAACACAGTGCCTCCAACTGAACTGAAAGCAGAAACAATGCTTGAACATGTGTCAAAATAAAGCCACGCAGGCAGGTTACCTGACCACTGTGATGGGGCTACAGGTTCACCATTTAGGTCAGGAATTTGCAGCTGGAGAAGACAAAGTGAGATCCTGCTCGCTGAGGTGTACTGCCTGGTCTAACCAGCAGGCAGCCATAGCTGGACTGGGTTGGGGGGCTGTGGCTTGGTCACCTACCTCTTATTCCAGGGGTGGGGAACATTTTTCAAATTGAGGGTGGCCAAAACTCTGGGGCCACATGCCGCAACACACACACACACACACCACTCTTCACAGCTGCTCAGCTGTTTCCCAAGCAGCTGGGCAGCAAAGGGAGGGGAATATCTCTCCCCCTCATCCGGCTCAGCAGAGCAGCAGTGAAAAGGGAGCTGCTCCTTCAGAAACTGACATGTCAAGGTGCTCCAGTGCTTTGAGGCAGAGGCGGCTCTCAGCGGGTGAGGGAAGTCTTTGAGGAGAGCTGCCATTTTAAGTGACAGCTGGAGAGGAAAGGTGGGAAGAGCACTGCAAGACTTGGAAGAGAGCAGACAGCGTCAAACAGTTGCTCCGATTCTCCTCCAACGTTTGCACTGCTTTCTGCCACCCTTCAGTTACCTTTCAAAACATCAGTTCCCCAAGAGGGAAATTTAGGCCGCTGCCAAGGTGGGCTGGCTGGCCCAAAACTCTTTGTGGACCACCTCTGGTCTGTGAGCCACCAGTTCCTCACCACTGTCTTACTCAAATTTCCAGAGAAAATATCCCACTGACGAGAGTTTTTGATACTCTCTGGGGTTAGTAAATCTCTGCTAGCAAACAAGACTATGGTTTTACAGGCAATGCGTGCTGTGGCTCTCCCCACGACCACCCTTTTCCCTGTATTTTTATGCTGTTTTTATGTTATTTTTCTTGCCATGAGATCTTTGGACAAAAGGTGGTATACAAATTCAAACAAGCAAACAAACACCCCCCTGCAATTCTTCCCTGCAGCTCTACTCACTCTGAGCATCCTTGCAATCAGGCGAGTCCTGAGGCAATTTGAGAAGATAGTCCTTCAGCAGCAGCTCGTAGCGAGGGATTCTCTGGACAGGTTCCAGCATGTGGTGCTGCAGGGTCAGGTTCCCACATATCTCTTCCCTCTGCAGAAGAGAGTGATCTCTAGAGAGCTGTCTGCCTGGCTCTCCTCCAATGGCAGCCCGCCTGCTCCCATAGGGAACCGAGACTCAGGCAACCAGAGGCAGAGTTTTCAGAGTACGGGGCAAGTCTTTGTACAGAGGCGCGAGCAGCTGCTGAGACACGAGCTTCTTCCCCCAAAATTCCTTCCAAACACTCCAATTTTGTTTAGATCTTAATTAGACCCCAAACCCCCTCACTCCACATCCATGTTGAACAGCAGGGCTGGGAGGAGGGAAGGGCAATCAGTGAAGCAATTCCCTACACTTTTGCAAGCGATTTATTTTTCTTTCCTGTGTCGGTACTTAAAACATGCTTGATTAATAATGTTTTAAAGTGCTTTTGAACCCTTAAGAAAAATTGCTGTATAGGGAATAATACAACTGGAATGATAACTTAATTGCGCCACCTGGGTAGCTCCAATGATGAGGCTGCGTTGTTCCCCTGCTTTTAACCTGAAGCGCCTGCTGCAATGCTAAGTTTGAGATCCCCCTGAACTAAGCTGACCTGCACTTCATGGATGATGCTCTTGAACTGTGCTGAGCGCTCCATCCAGGTGTTGACAAGCTCCATGGCACGGTCAAAGTTCTTTACATATTCGCCATACATCTTGAGGAAAGGGGCCAGTTTCTGCAGGATATCCCCGATGCGCGGGTGCTGGTCCCTGGGGAACAGAAGCAAAAAGAGTTAGGAAGAGGAGAAAGGTCCGAGACAGAAACTGAGCCGCCCCATTCACAGGGTGGGAAAACATCCAGATTCTATCTGCAGGACCAACTGCAGCCAGAAACCCAACCAGATGGGTGGGATAATAATAATAATAATAATAATAATAATAATAATAATAATAATAATAATATTACTACTACAGGGACTGGGAGTCAAAAACAAACACCCAAGCAGAGCTCAGGAATCCCAACATGAGGAGGTTCATAGCTCTTAACATTCTCAAAAGGGTGCAAATCAGGGACAAGACATAAGGGAGTCATGGACACTAAACTTTCTCTATTAAGTTACGCTGTGGGCTTGCATCTTTACAGTTCTATGGTTCCCTGCAAAGGGTGGAGTATTTAGGAGAACAGGACATGGGTGGGCAACCCTCCAGATGTTGCTTGACTCCCACTCCCATCGGCCCCAACCAGCCAGGCTTGAGAGATTGAGAGAAGGGCAGTGAAGCAGGAAGGAAAACAAGCACTATGCAGAAGTTCCCAGGCTCAATCCTGGCATCTTCAGGTAGGGCTTGGAAGGACTTCTGTCTAAAGCAACGTTTCTCAACCTTTTTCCGACCATAGCTCCCTTCTGACCTTGTTTCTTTCCTGTGGCCTCCCCCCCATCCTACTGGACAACTTGGTGCGCGGAAGTGGGAGGGAGAAGGAATCGGAAGCGACGTTGCTGTGGAGTGCACATGGAGATTCCTTCACTGGGAAGCATGGCCACTTCTCTGTTCCCTCTGCTTCTCTGTTTTCTTTTCTCGGTCACCTCTCTGTTTTCTTCACTTTTCACTTCCCTTTATGGCCCTCTAGTCTCATGCCTGGGCCCCCCCATTTACACGATTTTCACATGTGGCCCCCTTGGAATATCCTGGGGGGGGGGCCCGCTTGAGAAACACTGGTCCAAAAGATCACAGAGAGTCACATAAACAAACCTTTGTAGGCAGTCGTACCAAAATGTTAAGCCAATGAAATGTCCTCACCATTCCTCCATACGTTTCTCCAATTCTGGGAGCAGGAACTGCTGGTGGAAGCAGTAGATTGAGCAGATGTTGGCAAAAATACCCATCACCACGTCCACCGGGAAAGAGTTTCGGCTGCGTGCTTCCTCCAGCAGACGTGCGCAGAAGACCTAGGAGGTGGGAATGCATTTCAGCAGCATAGGAGACAGTCCCATCAGGCCCAGTCACCATGGCCAGTCAACAGGAATGATGGGAATTGAAGGCCAGCAACACTTTGGCCAACAGATACCATTCTGCCCTGTAAGAAGGCTGAGAGTAAGGGAAGCAGGCAGAGACATCACCAGAGCCTGCGCCAGTCAAGGTGTCCCCTCCCCCTGTAGGGCCAATTAGCACCACCTGCCCTGTGAAAAGGACAAAGGGTCTGCTTGTGTTTGTATTTTATCTGTTGGTGAGTGGGTGGGAGAAATGTAAAACTGTAAACCACCTTCGGTTCCTTGGCAAAAAGGTGATGTATAAATCAAAAGGGAAGGGAAGGGAAAACCCATGCTGATTCTACACCAAAATCCCTTTTCTAGTATCTGCAGCTTGGAAGGGCAGATCCACAATCCAAAGAAAAGGGCTGAGTTTTCCAGCAGGTTTTCCAGCTGATGCAGTCGGGCATGGCTTGCAGCACAGATGCTACATTTCCCCTGCAAAGGCTTCAGGAGGGGAAACTATGCCCACTCAATAGCTGTTTTGGGATATTCAGTTGTATCATAGGTACCTGGTCCAGAAGATACAGGCGAGACACATAAGCCTTTTCTGTTTGGAGAAGCTCGTTGGCAATTCGGAAAACCTTTTGTGGAACTGTCATCTGTCAAGGGAAGAAATTAATATCTCTGTGGGGAACTTAACAAAATCCAAGTTCACCCATCTGCCCTGTACGTCATGCACCTGTGAAACTGGGCGTGAGATTAGCCCACTTTTCCCCTCCTCTCCAAAACACTTTCGTATCTTCCATGGCCCTCACTCCTCAGCTGCTGGCCTAGAAATGACTGTGAAATACACACTGCACTAATTCCTTGGTTCGCTTTCTCACAGCCACTCAAGGGGGATAAGAATCCCCGCTTCTCACAGAATCGTAGAGTTGGAAGGGATCCCTGAGGGCCATCTAGTCCAACCCCCTGGATGCAATGCAGGAATCTCAACACGCAGTCTCCCATCCCATCTGAAACCATACTGGACTCTGCTTAGCTTTGCAAATGAGCTAGCAGTATTTTACCACCCTGTGAGTGAATCTGACCAGGCAGTGAAAATATTCTGAGGAGTAAGTAGTCCCCCTTAAGTGAATTTCAGTCCATCAGAAACAATCCTACCCTCAGCACCTGAGCTGGCATTACCAGACAAGGATACGACCCAGATCGTATTCACTAACCATGCCTGAATCACAATACAAAAGTGGACAAGGCTGCTCACGCTTCCACCGCTCTAATTGATGTGTAACCCCAACCCACCCCAGTCCCCTGTTATTTATCCCCCAGTTTTGCTTCTGACCTCAGTAAAGAGCATTGTATTCAGGAAAAGGCTTGGCAGGAGCCATCAGCTGTGCGGGTGAGCGGGAGATCACACTAACACCCAGGCATGCCAGTCCAAGTCTCTCACCTCCTCTGAGTCCTGTCTTTCTGCTTGTGGGGGAGGGAGCTCCGGTAGCAGCTCAGCCTCATCCCCACTGCCATCGTCCATGTCACTGTCCACTTCGGAATCCCGGGTTGAGCGGCGCTTGATGACAGCAGCAGGCACGGGTGGCCCCGCTCCCTCTCCTGTGCCCTCGTCAGCCCCAAAGCAGATCTCCTCACTGTTAGATGGGGAGCTGATGCTGTCAATGCCACTGTCCCGGTTGGCCAGCTTCCCCCCATCGTGAGACGGCAAGCAGGCAGCACCACCCGCAGGCTCTGGCCCTCCCTCCAGAGCCAGGAGGTCCAGGAGTTTGTGAGCCAGCTCTGCCGATTCCAGTGAAGTCGGGCAGTCTAGTGAGGGCTCCATGGGACCTGTCTCGGGGGTCTGGAGATCTGGACTGGGGCACGGCGACGGGGCCTGCTCGACAGCCAGGATTACAGGTTCTCTGCAACAACAACAAATCAAAACACGGACAGTCAGGCTCTCTGGGAAGAAAGTCTCCAGGAGATCACTAAAGCAAGACCTGCTGCTTGTTCTAGTCTCACCTTGGAAAGGGAAGTAGAATCTAGTGCGTTGGAAGTAAGAGAAGTAGCAGCCCTTGACTAAAAATAGAGTTAAGAACTGGCACACTCCATCAGTCCAACTATCCATCTGGCTTGGCATTCTGTCTTCTGACTCAAAGGCTAGCCAGAGGCCTTAGGAAATTAACATGTAGGACAGGATGCCATAGCTCCCTGCTGCTCATCTGGAAGCAAAGTGTTCCAGCGCACTCTTCCAGTTTGGCTGTACCGCCAAACTGGTGGCACTCCCTCACAATGGCTGTATGTGGAGAGTGCACCCACTCTGTTCTTCGCGCTGGAATCCTTCAGAAGTCTCTACAGCCCATGGCAGGAAGCATAACATCAGAAGGGAGCACCAGCTACATTCCCAGGGAAGCAGAGCCTTGCAAGCTACTAAAGCACCCACCTCTCAAACTTCTCAATGAGGCAGGAGACGGCAGATAATGGTCCCAATCCATCCTTAGGCAGGGGGCTGCGGCTTAAGCGGGGATCGGCAGGGAGTGGTCGCGATGGAGGTGGGGGGATGGATTCAGGGAGACGCAGTGGCTGGATACTCTGCAGATGGGCTGGTTTAGGAGGGACTGGAAAAGCAATTCAAGTTATTTTTTAAAAGCACACATAATATATGGATACTATACACAAACCCCCAGCAAAGACAACTGACAGAAGGGCTACTTCTGTGAACTGGCATCATTATCATCAGGTAACAAACAAACAAACCCAACAGCACCCTACACCCAGCCCATCTCCTTCTGCCACCCTTTCTCTGGAGAAAAGAGCCTGGATCCTGCCCTACCTCTGGTAGAGGAATCTGCCATACACAAATATGAACATGTCCTGCACTGGATTTTATTGCCAGCTGCTCTTGGAGCCAAACTTGACTGAAAAACAAGTCTAAATATACCCTACTATATATTTTGAAAAATTGTTTGCTTGTCTGCTTGCTTTGCACATGCTGTAACCCAATTTGGCATGATGGTTCTTGAGATCAAGGAGTAGGTTTTTGTCAACTGGACACCATTTTGAATCAAGATGGCGGACCAAACCTTTCAAAACTGCACCACCAATTTGGAAACTGCACTGTTTTCGTTGTTCTTGTTCTTCGAATTCCCAAGCAACGCCAGGCACAAGGCTGTTAGTAATGAACAAATAAATCAGAACCTCCCTCTTCTAACAACTGTGTTTCACCCCACTTCCTCCGCAGAGCTTGATGCAGGAAATGGGAAAGCCAGGTGCTCTGCCAAAGCCAGTTTGCTCTGCTTGCAGACTTTCTTCCCGGGAAGTTCCACAAAGAGCCTCGTTGTGATGGGCTCACTGGGGGGTGAAGACTCGCCTAAATACCTTGTGGTTTTGGTCCAGGGGGTCGTTTGAGTGGCCGGAGTTTGGCCACTTCTCCTTCGCTGCTGTCAGGTCCTGGATCAGAGATGAGCCGCTGTGGGGCTTCTGGTGAGCGATGTTCTGGACTAGGCTCCAAGGAGAGGCTCTTGACCAGGAGCCGTGGGGGCTGAGCAGGACCTAGGAGGAAGAAAAAAACACAAGACAAGATAGTGAAACAAAGGCAACCTTGAAGTACCCACTCTGTTGGGATGAAGTGGTTAGAGTACTGGCTGATGACCAGGGAGACCAAAATTAAAATCCTCACTCAGCCATTTCAGCTAGTCACTAATTCTCTGTCTAACCTACCCCACAGGGTAACAACCTACGGGTAAACTGAAGCACGGGAACCATGTATACCATCTCAGGTACCTTGGAGGAAAGGTAGAATATTAAATGTGGAAAACAAACAAACAAATAGTAGCCTCAAGGTTTCCTCGAAAAGTGTTAGCCCAGGAGAGAACTGGGGCGCCTTCAACAAGGGTGGAAGCAATGGTTGATAGCCTGGAACAGCCTTGGCTTCTCACATATAATAAGCCAAGTCGTATAATGCCTAAGATAGAAGTCTCTAGGCATTTAACTCTTTACATTGAAAGCAAAATAATGATTTCATAACTCTGCTTCGCAGAACAGACTTGCAAGCCCATCATAATGACTAATATGACACTTCTTCAGAGATCAGAATTAGTTTCCTGGCCTAGTTGCATCACATAGAAAAGCTGCAACTACTAGTTTAAACACACACACACACACACACACACACACACACACTTGTGTCTCGGTTGTGCTTCTGAACTGGTCTTTGACCGTAATAATAAATTATTACTATTATACACATTTGTGATTAAGTGCCTTTCCATAGCAAGCTCAGAGTGACTATTAAGCAAATTCAAATCACAAAACAGCAGAAGAAAAATGCATGGCTCTACTTTTTAAGAAATAAAGTCATGCTGAAAGCAAATATGTAAGTAAAAGCTTCAATAAAATATATGCAGTCTTAGAAGCCAAAACAAGTTAAGAGATGCCAATTAAAAACTAAATTAAACAAAGAAGGCCTTTTCCCCCACAGACAATAAAGTATTTACCTTGCCTTAAAAGAGGAATGATGGGGGCTGGCAAGTCTCCCGAGTGAGATGGTTTCACAGAAGAGTTTGCCAACCCCTGAGAATGTCACCTCCCCCAAGCACTACTGGAAAATACTGCCCTAAAGAACACAGAAAGAGTGTCATCTACCAGTCTCAGAGCTTGGGGAAGACTGTACGGTTGAAAGGGTTTCTCAACGTTTCTTAGACCATGGAATTTTAAAGCTTTACTGCTAATAAACTCCAATTGATCTCAGAAACTCAATGGTAACCTGTGCAAGCAATACCCCTTCATGCTCTGGCCTGATCCAGTTAACGCCCAGTTCACAAGCCATGGGACATTTTCTACCCCACCTATGTCAGAGATGCAAGCTGATGCAGATGTCAATGCCCAACACAGCAATAGCAGAGTTTATTGTGAGACAGAGCTATAGGGCCAAAAAGGTGGAAGGAGGCTGAGGCTGCGGATCCCAACCCAGAGGACCCCCTCAATATTGGGTGTTCCAAGAGCAAAACTGACCCTTTCGCAAGGTAAGGTGAATGGTCACCTCGTGGCATTTTCGGCTTCCATTAAGAGAGAGATACAGAGATCCTAAGAATGTAAGAAGGACCCTCTTGGACCAGACCAAAGGTCCATCTAGACCAACATCCTGATCTCACAATGACCAACAAGACGACTATGGGACCTCAATGCAAGAGCCCTCTCCCCACTTGGGATTCTTAGTAACTGATATACAGAGACACATTGCCTCCAACAGTGGAGGTAAAATATAGGAATCATCGCTAGTAGCCATTAATAGCTTCATCCTCCATAAATTTACTGTTGTAAATTTTATTGTTGTTAGCCGCCCTGAGCCCGGCTTCGGCTGGGGAGGGCGGGATATAAATAATTTTTATTTATTTTTTTATTATTATTATTATTATTATTTAAAGCCATCCAACTTGGTGGCCATCATGTTATCCTGTGGGAGGCAAATTACAGACCCTCCAAGTGTTCCTATTTTCCAGGGACAGTCCAGGATTTACAGAAGCCATCCCATTTCATCCTGGAATGTCCCGCTTTTCCTTAGGACGTCCCGATTTTCATCAGAGAGATGTTGGAGGGGATGGTAGGACATCCCTATTTACATCGGACAAATGCTGTAGGGTGTGAATTCTATAATTTAACTGAGAGGAGAAGTAATTTATTTTGTTTGTTCTGAATCTCTCAACATTCAGCTTCACTGGATGGCTCTGAGTTCTAGTAATAGGCAATATGGAGTAAAACGGTTCTCCAACCACATTGCACAATTTTCATACACATCTCTCATATGGTACACAGTATTCCAAGTGTGTACACACCATATATTTGCACAACAGCATTATGATATAGGTAACATTATTTTTAGTGTGGCGTAATGGTTAAGAGTGTTGGGGCTATAACTTAGAAGACCAGGACTTGAATCCCCACTCAGCTATGAAGCTCACTGAGTGACCTTGGGCCAATCACAATCTCTTAGCCTAACCTACTGTTGTTGTGAACATGAAATGGGGGGGGCAGGGTGGAGAGAGAACCATGTATACCGCCTTGGGTTCCTTGGAAGAAAAAAGTTGGTATATAAATGTAATAAATAAAATAAAATCCCTAACACAGAATTGCTTGTTTTCACAGCTGGGTCAATACCTGAGTCTTGGTTGACCACAAACTTGACATGAGCCAACAGTGTGACGCGGCAGCTAAAAAAGCCAATGCAATTCTGGGCTGCATCAATAGGAGTATAGCATCTAGATCAAGGGAAGTAATAGTGCCACTGTATTCTGCTCTGGTCAGACCTCACCTGGAGTACTGTGTCCAGTTCTGGGCACCACAGTTCAAGAAGGACACTGACAAACTGGAACGTGTCCAGAGGAGGGCAACCAAAATGGTCAAAGGCCTGGAAACGATGCCTTATGAGGAACGGCTAAGGGAGCTGGGCATGTTTAGCCTGGAGAAGAGGAGGTTAAGGGGTGATATGATAGCCATGTTCAAATATATAAAAGGATGTCACATAGAGGAGGGAGAAAGGTTGTTTTCTGCTGCTCCAGAGAAGCGGACACGGAGCAATGGATTCAAACTGCAGGAAAGAAGATTCCACCTAAACATTAGGAAGAACTTCCTGACAGTAAGAGCTGTTTGACAGTGGAATTTGCTGCCAAGGAGTGTGGTGGAGTCTCCTTCTTTGGAGGTCTTTAAGCAGAGGCTTGACAACCATATGTCAGGAGTGCTCTGATGGTGTTTCCTGCTTGGCAGGGGGTTGGACTCGATGGCCCTTGTGGTCTCTTCCAACTCTATGATTCTATGATTCATCAAGCTATCCACTATAACCCCAAAGTCTCATTCCTGGTCAGTCACTGCCAGTTGAGATCCTGCAAGTATATATGTAAAATTATATTCCCACCACCATGTACACTGCTTGATATTTGCTTACGTTGAATTGCATTTGCCATTTTTTCTGTCTCTTCCAGGGGCAGTGTGTCCCAATTTTCCGCTTGGGGCAAAAGCAGGAAGTGCTGCCTTGCCCTGCCACCACACTGCCACTGCCAAAGTGTCCCTTACCTAGGGTGCGCAGAAGGGGTGCAAAGCTACAGAGGCAGGTTCCAGAGAGATCTCTCTGGAAACCGGTGCTGAGGCCGGGGCTGCATTGATGCCAGGGCAGCTGCTTTACCCTGACACATGGGTGGGCCACTCCTGTCTGTTCGCTTAGTCTTGAGAGATTCTCTTGCAGCTCATCTTTGCTTCAATGACCCTGAACAATTTGGTTTCATCAGCAAACTTGGCTACCTCACTGCTCACCCCTAACTCTAGATCATGGGTAGGCAAACTAAGGCCCAGGGGATGGATCCAGCCCAATCGCCTTCTAAATCCGGCCCACAGACGGTCCGGGAATCAGTGTGTTTTTACATGAGTAGAATGTGTCCTTTTATTTAAAATTCATCTCTGGGTTATTTGTGGGACATAGGAATTCGTTCATTCCCCCCCCCCAAAAAAAATAGTCCGGCCCCTCACAAGGTCTGAGGGACAGTGGACCGGCCCCCTGCTGGAAAGGTTTGCTGACCCCTGCTCTAGACCATTAGTCCATGACTGCCAAGCTTACTCAGGAGTGGCTTTGATGAGAGACTTTATCTTTAAAAACAATAATAAAGAGTTCAGGTACACAATGTACCAATGGAGAACAATCCAGAAGCAGGTTCCTAGGCACAAGGCTCATTGAAATGGACAAGAGCTGCACAGAAGCATGACCATTTGGATTCTCTGTCTCAGGCTCCAAAATGTATTGATCCAACCCTGGTCAGGAGAAACAGTTCCTACCCGCTTCTTTCACAGAATAGTATACACACCATCATTTGCGACGATTCTGAGAGGTGCACCTTTTACCTGCTAGAATTGCTATCCTCGGCCCTGATATCTTTTTATTAGAGAATGTTTGATAACAAATCAATTCACAGACAATGAAGCAGTATATATTCTTTCCATTGGAATCCTGTCTGCATAGACTCCCTTCCTTTCTTTTCATGGCTGAGGATAAGGCTAATGGCAAGCTAACAGAAGTTTTTATCACAGGAAACTCTCACGTATGTTTGTAATTTGTCATATTTATCTTCTTTTGAGCTAACCTTCTGAGTGTGGTAAAACAATGAAAAAAACCGGACCATGTTTATTTTGCATCGAAGGGCTGTCTAAAGGCATCTCGAGGCAAAGCTAGGCATTATATCAATTTTTGTTATGTAAAATGGCAGCTATGGCAAAGCCTGCATAGCCTCAGGGGGTGGGAAGAGGGAGTTTCTGTCTCTCTGTCTGTCTGTCTCCCACTTCTGTGATCCCACCAAAACTCCCTGAAGCTGCTATTTCATTTCAAGTGGCTTTTTGCATTTCACTTGAAATGCAAACAGCACAGATTTTATCTGGACCATGAAAGGGGAGTGGGAGAGAGATAGGGTGTCAAACTGCCTCTCCCCCACCCCCATGGTCCTGTGGCTGCTCAGGTTTCCCCACAAACACACCCCAAAACACACTTTAACATGCAATTCACACCACATCTTATTAGGTCCTCAATTTCACTGCAAGGAGCATGCTCACAGGAACACATAAGGAATAATTACCAGGAGAATGTCACCTTGTAACATGAGCTACATGTTAAGACCAGAAAATGATGATGATGATGATGCAAACATGGCTGTCTAAACAACATCAACAACAAAGCCAGGGCAGAGTGTGTTTGTGTGAATATAGATCAGAGCAGTGGCATGGTTAGGATGGGAGCTTTGGTGCTGTGTCCCCATCATGGTCCTATCAGAACTGGGCCTCCTGCACCTGCTATTTGCAGTGGGGAAAGTCCCCCTTGGTGCAAGTGGGAGCTTTCCTCCCACTGCAAATAATGAGGGGCCAAGTTCTATTATTTCTTTATTAAATTTGCATATGCCCCTTCATCTAAAGATCATATGTTGGTTCTGATCGAGATCAAAACAGGGGGGAAAGGATTAAAGCCAACACCCCCACCATGACCTCAGTCTGGCTCCACACAAATCATTTGCTTATTTTAAAAGTCACACAAGGGCTGAAGACATGAATAACATCATAACTAGTTTGGTTCCAAGCTGTTTGAAATATTCCAAATCCTTCACTTAACCGAGTTGGAAGCCGAGAGATGCAATTCCACCTAGATGTCTTGCCAGGGCTTGTCCCAGGGAGAAGTTCCCAACAGGATTTTAAATAGATCATCTCAGTGTTTCTTCTCCGTGCAGCCTACCTTAGAAAACTAGGTAAGTCACTGGAAATTAAGCTCTCTAAAAGGTTAAGAAATTGCACCTCTGGGCACCCTCCACATTCTATATAATCTTCTGTAAGGTTTTGAAATATACAGAGGAGAAACAACCTCAACTTCAACTTGCCTCTTCCAAGCCCCAGAGGCTAAGTAAGGGAGGGATTTCTAGGCAACACCTCCATGACTCAAATACACCAGCTACTCCAAGAGCAAGGAACTGCTTTCTTCTATTTAGGAAGATCTGAATAACGTTGTGGGAGAACCCCTGGTCAAAAGGAGAAGCAGAAATCATGGAGTTGGGGCTAGGAACAGAAGAAGATGGTCTCCATGTTGGCACTCTGTGGCTTAAGTCACTGTCCTAGAAGACTTAGTGGACACACCAATCAAAATGCCAAACTTCGGAAACTTTATTGCCTCTTAAGCAAAAGCAAAACAGCAACAGGAAATGCTTGATGCCACCCAGATATAAGTAAGCCCAGTGCCCTCTTGTGACATTCACTGGGGTGGAAGAGAAGGGTGGAGAAAGAAGCTTGACAAGAGAGACAAAGGTTAGTTTTCCCATTTGTCCACTACAATTTGTTAGTTTTTCAGGACTACACTGAAAACCTGTGAAGACACACAAAAGGCTTCGGATGGATTCAGATGAACATTTTGCCACACATCTGTACCAGGTGTGCAGTTTTTTAAAAAAATCCATGCCACTTGGCAGGATGATACAGGCAACCATTTTCCACATGACTATTGACACAGTGTGGTGCATTTATCATGGATAATGTTCACTTCTATCCACCTGGTGTGTGTTTAGTCACACAATTCTGGGTAGAAGAAAACATTCATATACATGCATACAGACTTTGGCTCAGCCAAACTGGATTTGGAATTGGCAGTGTGGCTTCTCAACTAGAACTCACAAACATGTACAGGCATATAGCAGAAAGAGAAGAGAGCAAATATATTAGGTTGTATCCCATTAAGCTATACCAAGAACAGACTCACTGAAATTAATAGATCTAAGATAGTAATGTCCATTAACTTAAGTGGGTTTACTCTGATTATGGCTAACGTCAGATACAACCCATTTATATGTATATGGATTTAAAGGTGGTTATTTAAAAAGCAAATCTGGCACAGATTTGTGAAAAATAGATCCTATTAACCCACAATAGCTGTACACCTCTGCTGGAAGGCAATGGGTGGGGATCTGGTCTGGTTCATCTAAGCCAGGGGTCAGCAAACTTTTCCAGCAGGGGGCCAGTCCACTGTCCCTCAGACCTTGTGGGGGGCCGGACTTGTTTTTTTTTTTTAATGAACAAATTCCTATGCCCCACAAATAACCCAGAGACGCATTTTAAATAAAAGGGCACATTCTACTCATGTAAAAACACACTGATTCCCAGACCGTCTGCAGGCCAGACTGAGAAGGCAATTGGTCGGATCCAGCCCCCGGGCCTTAGTTTGCCTACCCATGATCTAAGCAACACAAAAGCAACCTGACACCACTCGGCACATGAGACCCAACTGCTGCTCCTAAGTCCTGTCTCCTCCCTCTTCTGCCCTAAGATAATAAAACAAGCTCCACCAGAAGACCTTGCGGATTATATTCCCTACCCAAAAGGTATAGCTTCAGGTCAAAAATTAAAACAGGTGGTTATGAAATGGAACATAGTCCATCACTTTATGCCTAGGAATTCTTGGGAGACAAGTGACCCACCCAGATGACTAAAGAGGAAGAGGCCTGTGTGTCTGGCAGGATAGTTAAACATACTGTACACCGGAGGCTACTGAACAGATCAAAATGAAACAACCAAAACCCAAAATGAAGTAATGAAACACAGTTATAAAATAAATTACTTTTAAGTACAATCATCCCACTCCCTCTAGCCAGAAATCTGCAGTGTTGGGAATAGGTTTGCTTCTCACTGAGGAATTGAGGCAGAATACTGTCTACGTGTTTTTCCTGATATTGCCATATCTAAATGAGCTAAAGAAGATAATGACTATGACTACGACTTCTTCTGCTCCTCCTCTTTTAAATAAAAGTTAACCATTCAATGAAGGAACTCAGAACTCATATCCATGAAAGAGTTGTCCCCTCCTCCAATGACTTACCAAGTATTAACAGAATATTTAATACAAAATGAGTCATGTCAAATTACGAGCTATGTTCCAACGAGCTGATTAAAACAAATTAAAGAGACAGTTCTGAAACACCTAAAGGAGACCTTTATGCTTACTGGTTGCTTGTGTTAATGCAATAAAATTTCTTTTTTTTTTAATGGTGTAACTGACTTGGTAGTTAAGACAAGAGATGTATTATATTGGTGGATATAGGAGGGGCACTCCTGTTTATTTTTTATTATTATTTTAACACAGCAAGTTGTTTGACATGGTCCCGCATAATATCTCATATGTAAACCAGGGAGAGCAATCACAGAATGAGTTCACTATTGGCTGAAAAACTGCAACCCTAGAGCAATTATGAATGAAGCTCTTGGCTCTCAAATTGTTCAGCATTTTTTAAAATAGCAGGGATGGTATCCATGCTATTATCACAGAAATGACACAGCTATGGAAAATAGGACTGGAATGAAAAGCGGCCCTTTAAAAATTGAAGACCTGGGCCAAACATATACACACATGATTAAAGCAGAGATAAAAATGTAAAATACCAGTTCAAAAACTGTGGTTTTTTCAGATTTTGAAAAGGGAGCTCAACCTTTCAGACAGGAAGGAAGGCCTGGCAGTATGTCCTTTATTGCTTCAAGAAGGATCTCTCAGACTTTGATATGCTCTTAGTCTAGTGTCCTGATTGTCTTAGAAATCCTTCAAGAGCAGACCTGCCCCATGCCCATTTGTGGTTTGCAGCTAGCAACCCTGCATCTCCCTGCCTGCCTACCCCCACCCCACCCAAATGGCTCTATACCTATTTTTCCTTGCCTGTAGTCTGGGAATTACATCCTTGGGCACTTTGACACAGGTTCACCAAAAGAAAATATTCACCGGCAGCTCCATGATGTTGAAAATAGATGAACAATTCTAGTATTGCGAGCCTAACTGGACTAGATAACCAAGACTCATTACTGGATTTTCCATCTCTACATCAGGAGTGGGGAACCCATGGCTTTCCAGATGTGGCCAGACTACAACTCCCATAATCCTGAGTACTACTGGCCTTGCTGACTGAGGCCAATGAGAGTTGGAATCCAGTAACATGTGGAGGGTTCCTGCTTTACATGTTAGCAAAAGACAGCTGAGAATGTGGGGACTCAAACTGGGACTGTGGCGCAGGTGTATGGCTGTGAATGCTTTTCCTCAGTGCTGTTTTTCAAATTAAATTGCTTCCCACCCATCCGCAGCTGGAAACTTACATATCCAGCCCGGCCTAGATCAAAAAAACATACTAAGCAACCAAGGAGCCCAGCTACACAATGAAGACTCAATGCTTCTTCCAAGGGGACACAGCAACATCTCCCTACATCCTGAGATCTTAAGTTAAACATATTCAAAATTCCTGCAGCTTATAAAACTTTTCCTAGACTATAACACTTCAGCCTGTATGATTAAATTTATTGCAAATAATTAAAAACACTCCCTGTATGTAGAAAACCAGCCTGTCAGGGGGAAGTCTAACCAGAGCCATTCTCACTGACATATTAGTTTTCTATGTGAAGAGATGGAACATTTCACTCACAAACAGATATTTTCCGCCTCTTCAAGCAAAGCAGAACAACACCCATCTGGCGCTGTCCTAGAACCCACTTGGGAAATCCATTTCTCCCTTCTTTTCCTTGCATGCTGTTGAAGTAGCACCCACCCAAGAAAAGCTTTACCATTTGATTTGGTGGGTTGCTGAAACTGGCCTCAAGATCTCCCTCAGAAACTTCCTTAAAGTCTCAAGTCTCCACAGTAAAGCTTAAGAAGGAATAATTGCAACCAGTGACTAATATACTGTTTAAGAAGGTCTTGTCGTCCCTGTCAGTTCTGCGGGGGTAACTCGACTGAAGGGCATCGTGGTGGAAGCACGGGGACCTAGAACACTACTTGATCTCTTGGCTGCGAGATCCCACTCCTAAATTCTGCACAACTTCAGGACAAGTTGAAAGTATAGAATTGGCGCTTTGAGATAAAGGAACTAAAGCAGGCTTCCTCAAACTCGTCCCTCCAGATGTTTTTGGCCTACAACTCCCATGATCCCTAGCTAGCAGGACCAGCGGCCAGGGATGATGGGAATTGTAGTCTCAAAACATATGGAGGGCCGAGTTTGAGGAAGTCTGAACTAAAGCATGAACACCCTACACAAGAATAGAAGGCCATTTCCTTATCCTGCCCATGCATTCTGCAGATAGTTGCTTATACTGTACAGGACAAGATTAGTCATGCCTTCTATGGTAAATGGTTACCAAAGAAAGTTTCTGTTTACATAGAGAAGAACCTCCTCTATTGAGTAAATGGAGTTGGCACTAACATGCAAACTTTAGGCAGGTTAGGCTGCAGACGAAGAACCACTGACTCACACTGTGGGGCATCACGCTTTAAGGAACCAGATCACACCACAGCAACAAAGACGCAAAATGATTTAGATGGCAGACTTGTAAGGACAGGAACTGGGACCAAAGGTCAAGCAAATTAAAGAAGAGCAAGATCTACAAGGGGATAGCAGTCCTCAACTATGTTTAAAGCCTCTGCCATTTTTTTAAAAAAGATAAGAGGATAATCCTTCCATACAGAGGGAAGGAAGTGGGGGTAGATTTTTTTAAAAGACACTTTGAGATAGAGTGAAGATAGCTATTCAGACAATCTTAACTGTTAGCATAGACTTAGGCCCTGAAAAGGGGGGGAGGGGGTCTTTAAAACCGCATTCCTTTAAAGGAAAAGAAATAAATAACCACGTGTACTTGGCTGTAGGCAGCCCAAGAGCAGAAGGCAAAAGTCTGTCAGGAGAACCAAAGCCAGACCAGAACCGAGAGCAGCCTTCGCCAACTTGGTGACCTTCAGAGGCATCAGTTTGGGGGAAGGTCTTCATCAAGGAAGCACAGGAAGTTCATGCAGAAGCAGATCTGAGGATTAGCAAAAAGCCCAAACTGAGAAATCTCCCACCTGGGACAAGAGAAGACCAGTGTCAGAAACTCCACCAGCACATGGCGCATTTTGAGACTGACCCAGGTCCAACTCATGTCTGAGTGGGGATTTGAACTCTGATCTCCCAGGTCCTAGTCTGATACTCTAACCACTACACCACACTGGCTTCCTAGAGTACTTCTGCTATGGGGCAGTGGCATAAAATAAAGTAGGTAAATAAATATGGGGAAAGCCAAATGTCCCTTAGAGACGGATCTGAAATATTTTCCTTGAAGCTTTAATTTGTTTTATTCTGAATTGTTTTATCTAATGTTTTAACGTGTTGTATGCTGCTTTGGTATTTTTTTCTTTAAAATATAAAGTGATACAGAAATGAAAATTATTATCATTAGTAATGATGATGATGATGATAGTCGCCACAACAGAATGTCTAGGCACCGTTTTTATGGGGACGACAACGACAACAACAACCCCCATAAAAAATGGCACCTAGACATTCTGTTGTGGCGACCATAACCAAGGTTTAGGGTTCCATTTGGTGATTAGCTTATATATGTGAGTTTCTAATACAGTCAAACCTCGGTTCCTGAATGGCTCCATTTTGGAACATTTCAGCTCCCGAACGCCAAAAACCCGGAAGTAAATGCTCCGGTTTTCAAACTTTTTTGGAAGCTGAACGTCTGATGCAGCTTCCGCTGGAGTGCTAGAAGCTCCTGCAACCAATCAGAAGCCGCGCCTCGGTTGTCAAACATTTCAGAAGCCGAATGGAGTTCCGGAACGGATTACGTTCGACAACCAAGGTTGGACTGTACTGGGGAAGACCCAAATCAGATGGCTGGCAGATGGGTCAGGAGACTGGGAGACTGCAAGAGTGTGAGGCAAACTGGGAAATTAGAGGACAAGCAAGGAGAGCTATCTAGACAGCAGTGAGGAGCAAGGAAGTAACATAGAAAAGTCCAAAGTCTGGAACGTTGCTCAGGCAAATACGCATATTCCGCCTAAAAGCATTTATAGCCAGGTCAGGCCTGGAGGAAAGAAAGGGCCTGTCTAGGAAGAAGCTGTGAAGCTGCTTGGGGGTTCCTGAAAACAGTTCTGTATCTTCCTCTTCCGCTTTACTAGTTTTCAACAGGTGGAGAGAGACCCACAAGTAGACCACACCTCAGACTACAATCATATTCTTTAAGATATTTTGAGGGAAAGAGAGGGCACTTTATCTCACACACAATATGTGTGTGTGTGTTAACATGGTTTCCACAACTGGTCGAGGCGTTTGGGCACTTAGCAAGTGATGATCAGACCAATTCAGGAAAAAAGGTTGGCTGTACTTAAGACCCACTGAAATCAAATAGATTTAAATCGGCCGCAGCTCATTTATTCCTTCAGCTTTCAATGGCACTCCCAAGGATGAGGCTTTCTCTGAACTGGAACTTCAGTTCTGTTTACTTATCTAAAATAACAGACATTGACTAGCAAGGAGCTGCACATTTTTGTAATGGTCCAGGACCCCATAATCTCTCCTCAAATTAATGGTTTTTCTATTTCACGAAGTTATGAACTTCTAATTGCCAGGAAACAGGAAATGATCTAAAATAAAGCTATAACCTATTCTCTCTCTGTAATTCTGGGTGACCAACTGACAAGAGTTGATACTGAACCATCAAATTGATAGTAGCCTCAGTGCAATGAAAGCAATCTCAGCAGGAGGGTGAAGGTTCTGTTTTCTCCATTTTCAACAAGCACACACACATATACCCACAAAATGGGGAGAAAGAACTAGCCCACCAACTTCCAAGCGGGCCTGGCCTGGGACATTTCCAACAGAAATGGCAGCAGCTTCCGTGGGGCACAATCCACTCGGACCTTCTCTTGCACAAGATCCACTGAAATGTGTGGAAACTTTTACCCAGCTACTACTTATTTCAAAGGAGCTTCCACGGAATTCCCTGGTGGATTATGCCCAAGGACCAGAACTTTCCGGCGCTACCTTTCTTAACTATAGGCAAAGCCTGTCGCTTGAGGAAGCAGCCTCTGAATCTAAGATCTTCTCTCCCCCACTAGTATTATCCCCAGAAGAAAAGGCTGAAGCCCACAAACTTGGGTTTCACTCACCCCTGTGGAAGGGAAGCCCGTGCAAACACTTCCTTGCTTTCCAGGTCCCTCTGAAGCTCCTAAGAACCCGCGGAAGAAGTCAAAATTCCTCCTGCTGCCTCTATTCCTAGCAACGGCCAGTCCAAACAGTTTCAAACAGCACGGCCCAAGCAGGAACCTACCTGCCTCTTTAAGGTGGCGAAATCTAGAAGTGGAACACAGGCTATGGAGCAATTTGTGTGTGTGGCTGGGGAAGGCAGGAGGGGGAATCTAGTTGTGAGCTAGATCAGAGTCCGAAATTAAGTCTAGGTCAGTGAGGAATGAGGGGAACATCTGAGTGCAAAGAATTGCGCACCTGGAACAACAGTTGTCGGCTTATCTCAAATGCTGGTGTTTGTATACTTCCCACGGGGGGAGGGAGGCATAACATGGATTAGATTGTATATTTTATTAGGACAACCAGTAATTTAAAAAAAAAAATGGTTCACACAAGTTTAGAATTTTACAAGTCTGTCCACCAAACTGGTTTAATGATCATTATGTGTGACAAAGTGTTTGGTGAAGCCCAGAAGTTCACACGCCATCATTAAACTGAGGGTACTAAACTGATAGAAAGCATACAAATATTAAAAATGAATGCATGTGTGTGTGTGTGTTCAAATAAATAGATGTTACTACTTCAGGCAAATCATTATGATTCCGTTCCTCTGTTTCTCGGGCTGTAAACTAGGAGTAGCCACTGCTCTGTTCTTTGTGATGTCTACTCGAAGGCAACGCATGACATGATATAGCCTCACCATTGTAGCCACACCGTGTGCTCCCTGCCATGACAGCTAATGATGCGAGGTGAAGTTGGGGTAATGCGCAGCACCATGCCATCACATCATGGATCTTGTTCAATGGCACATTACAAGGAACAGCTGTGGAACAGAACCCCTCTGTCCTTTTGCACCATTAAATGTTCATGTCTATTCTTTGTTCAGACAGATAACTCTTTTGCAAGGAATTATTAAAACTTCCAGTGCCAGGCACAACAGGATACACCAGTGCAACATGTGGGAGAGAGAAGACCCTGAATCAATACAGCACTTGGGATCTAATGCTGTTGGTATCTCAGTCTGTTGTGTGTAATTCACTTTCTCATAGGGCTGAACTATGCACAATGGTGGCACAACCAGGTGCTAGAACAGAGACAGCCAATGTGGAGCCCATCATCCCCAACCACAGGCCATGCCGGCTGGGGGTGGGAGTTGGAGCTGAAAAACAACATCCAGAGAGGAGGCGCCCGGGTGACTGCCCCTGTGCTAGAAGATTGGCCATGCTGAATTCATAGAAAGCTAGCAGGAAATTTACAGTGCACAGGCAGCAAGCAGGTGTTGAAACTTGCCCTCACCTGACATTTCCCTCTTCTCCCCAACCCCCACTCACCCAGGGGGCTTTAGTTTCAGTTTCAGAGCCCCACTGAAAGGAAAAATAGCTGAGGGACGAGGCTGTGTGAGAAAAGCAGTTCCCCAGCTTAAATCCCAGCACATTTTAGATGACTTCAACAGCAACCCATATTCTAACACATGAGTTTATGGCCATCAGATGCAGTTAGTCCACCATCTATAAAATGGAGGCAACTATTCTCTGCTTCAGAAAACTATTGTGAAGGTGGAACAAAGCACTGTGAAGCATTTTACACATTAAAAATGATATGTGCATGGATATATAACTCCTCTGAAAATCTTTAATAAGGGGACCTATTAAAGCAATTTTTCTTGGGACTATCACAGTTGTCACCCACAGATTGGAAAACCATCATCTCCGTAACGCCCTTTAACAGGTTTCCTTCAGCATATAACAAACCCTCCCAAGTTCAGGCTTTCCTCACACAGTATGATCAGTCCCTCCCCTGCGCTAGAGCCATTTCCAGCCATTAATGGACCAATCGCTGCAGAATCTAGCTAAACGAAAATGCGGCACTTTTTAGCAACCCACAGGAAAGAGTTCCAGTGTTTAACAGCACCTGACATGATTCTAAAAGCAACCCCCTTTCATGTGTGCTTTGCCCTTCCACGCAATCTGTAGCTGTACGCACAGATAATAGAGCTTTCAGGCAGAACGGAGCCTTCCCTCCCTGCTCCCAAGGTTCCCGTTTCCACCTTAACCCGGCCAGTGACCTCACCTGTAGGGCTCAGCCCTGCCAGCTCTGACTCGCCTGCTGCACTTCCGGAGCCTGCCTACCTGCCGCACCCAGTCAGGAGTGAGCCTCCAGGCTGCTCCATGTACCTTCTGGGAGGGGCAGGGTGCCATCTGAGCCCAGGTTCAGTAGGGCTTAGCCTCAGCTGCAGAGTTCACTGACTTCTGGAGCAGCCTAAGGTGAGTTGCGCTGGCAGCTGAGTAACTACACTCTGCTCCATGCACCAAGGAAGGGGAACAGGAAGGTTTCCAAGAAGAAAACAGGTATTCTAAGCAGGCTTTAGCCTTTATCCCCAACTGACGCTTAAATCCATCTAACTCAGTGGTGTCCAAACTTTTTTCAAAGATGGACAGATTTGATGAAGTGAAGGGCCGTGAGGGCCAACCAAAGTTGTTGACCTTTTTTTTAGGATTGAAGTTGTTGAGCTTTTTGTTGTTCAGGTTTTTTTAGGATTTTACCCCCAGGAAATAAACTGCCATGGGGGCCAGATTAATCCGACCGGCGGGCCAGATTAAGCCCCCAAAACAGATTTTGGACATACCTGATCTAACTGCATTGCTCTAAGTCATCATAAATCAATCCTTTGTTACCCACAACTCTCCCTTTGTTCTCTCTTCCACTTTCAAAATTTAGGATGTAAGCTCCTTGGGGACAGAGACCCTCCATTCCTCTCTATGTAAAGTGGCATGGGCACTGACCAGGCTATATAATAATGAAAGTTAAGAACTGTTGTGATAGGTTGTGGTCTCTTCCCCAGTTGTGTCTGTATACATAAGTATGTGTGTGTTTCTGGTAGTACAAATCTTGCTATGAACCCTGTATTTTAGGGTTGGACTAGATGACCCCAGGTCCCTTTCAACTTTCCCAATTTGTGGCTGATGAGTTGAAATTCAGCCCAGATTTGCTCTTTGTTTTTAAAAGGTGAGAGGTGAAAGCCGTGATGTTTTGAAGCAGAACTGGTGATATCAGGCATTTGAGTGATTACAGTGTTTATCATTTTGTCTATTATTTACAAAAATCAGACAAAAGTCTACTCAAAGTTTAAGCACATACAAATTCACATAATCAAGTAGAATGAGCCTTGACATATAATTGAGTAGCCTTCACCATCCTGTAAATAAAGGGCAGGAAAATTTTGTCTGCAAATGGTAAGGCTGAAATGACTGAGAATGTTAAAAATCTTATGAATTCTGACTCTCTGGCCATTTTTTCCCATATATAAGGACGTGGCAGATTGTTCCGCGAATGGCCAGAGGGATATTAGCCCTTTCCTGTACATAAAGGAAGCAGTCCCTTTGCTTGGGCTGCAACTGCTAGCTTTGGTTGGTGAATACTTGAATTGCTGAGTTTCTCTTTTTTGTTTTAAAATCTAGCCCTATTTTTAAAATCTACTCCTTACCCTTCCCTTCCCTTCCCTTATTCAAATTCTAATTTAGCCAAAAGATGCAACATTTTCAATAGTATAAAAGGTTTGCTGAGACATGAACTCTGCACATGCACAGAGGCTAGATCAGCTTACAAAGAGAGAGAGAGAGAGAGAGAGAGAGAGAGAGAGAGAAAGGAGGTGGGGAGAGGAGGTTTGGAGAGCATGGGCTGCAGGGAGAAACTTATCCAAATTTCCTTATGTAAAACTTGGAACCATTGAGGGAAACCACCCTTAATGTGTCCTTTGCTCCAGGGGCTACGTAAGACAAAAGGGTTAAGTACTGGACCATCAAAGTCAAGAGGTTGCCAAGTTTCAAATCTAACATGCCAAATTCTTTTCACAGGTAAATATCAAAGCACTCCCTCTGTGAGTTCCTCTCTTGAGTAGTTCGCCTCCCCAATGGAATTTAAAATTTTATAACAGTTTTTGTTTGTTTGTGTATATGCCTATGCATTTTAGGAACAGCATTTCCTGACAAGAGTTCTCACATGAAATAATTTTCCCTTTTAACAGGATATGTGAACCCCACTAACGAAGTGTTTGTTCCTTTCTTTTCTCCCACAGCACAAATGATAATGAGGGGATGCAAACAGTGATTTAAATACTCTATAAAAAGTAATTGCATTTGTATTTCTTTTCGTCTTTCTTCCCTTAAAGTCAAACAGTCACTTTCTTTCTGTTCAGCAAAACAAGTCTGAATCCCTGCTATATTAGTTGATTTCCCTCTATCTCTTTGTGGCTTTGACACTTTTTTAGGTTACAAATAATCTGTTTTTCATTTATTAATCAGTTTTTCATTGGGTTGTTAAGAATGCCAAAACAGATTACTTCAGGTTACTTCAGGTTTCTTAATAATTGTGTGTCTTAGCATTTATTTATTTTTGGTTCCTCATAGGTCATTTTGTGTGTGTGTGTGTGTGTGTGTGTGTGTGTGTGTGTTTTACTTTGGGGACATGTCCATCACTTGTTGAAAGTCAGTTTCATGAAGTTCTTTTATCAGATAGCACATGGTGAATTTGAAGCTTTTTTCCCCATTGTTTTCCCATTTTTTCAGTCCAGTAGTAATCTATGCGTTTTTTGATACTATCTTTGTATTATTTAATAATAATTCTTTTCTAAATCTGATGTCTTTGTGTCAAGTCCGTTTTCATCCGACTGGTAATCTAATTTTTTGCTTCCTTTTATTTTTTAACCTTTCTTGTATTTTTTACAGTTCTTTTTCTCTACATGTGGAGTAATTTTTTTTTATTTAATAATATGGAAGGAAAAAAAACCTAAGTGAAGGAAAGCAAACAAACTTAGCAGATAATAACAGTAATTATGGAAATGTGATAATAATATTGAAATGAATAAAATGTTTAATCCGCTAAGATTGTTATTATTTGCAGCTTCCCACGGAAACTGAAGGACATCCTTTTTGCCTTTTGCCCCTTCCTTGTCTAACTGTGTTTTTAAGTCCCCCAAACCCTGCTCCCTTACAGGATATCACTTCTATAGATGTGCAATGATGAAAAAGCAGCAACAACCCCTCAACTCAGTTCTTCACCATCACAAGACCTGCAACAACAGACACCAGAGTTTTGAAAATGCCCACAGCTATCTCTTTCAAAGGATATAGACTGACGGGGGAGTGGGGCTGACAAAGGGGGGAGGAGTTGAATTGCAAGGACATTTTCTCACTTTTGAACCTCAAGAATGTGCTCCAGCATTGAGAATATACATGCGTAAAATATCACAATTGTCTCTAGATATGCAACTGATACTTAATTAGTTTGTTTTGTATTATGTGTTATTTCGTAGGAATGTTGAAAGGTGTCTAACAGTGTGTTATTTCCACAAAGGGGGGGGCTATTTTTGTGTGTAATTGTTTTTACGTTTAATGTCTTATTCCTTACACCCCAGTGGAGGATTCTCATACATTTTATGCGTTCTAATAGACCAGGCTATTGTGTAGTCCAATGTTTAGATTGTCCCACCTGGCACTATGCCAACCTTCCCTACCCATTTTAAAAAATGTGCTAAAACTCGCTTTACCAAGGAGAAGCTTCTAAGATACATGAAGGTGGATATGCTTTGGTTTAGCACGAATGATCCCTTATAGAGTTAAATTGACTTATTTGGACAAATGCCCTTTTTATGAATGGTTTTCTTTTAACAGTTTGTTTTGATAAGTTGAGAACCATGGGCATATATATAAATTATATATTTTAATTATAATTGGACTCAGTTTGAATTGGGCAAGTGTATCCAGGCTGCAATTAGCTTTTGGGTCCTTTAAGTGCAAGTGAGCAACTTCCCATGAGTGCAAGACCACAGCCTATAATAAAATCCCATAGAAAGGCCAAGGCAAAGACATCTCTCTCGTGAGATGTCCAAACCTGTGCCAGCTATGGTGAATGCCAGGCAACATGGTTAAATGAAAGCCCTGAGGGGATTCAACAGGATGTGTTGCTGTAGCACTATGCCAGTGTGAGACCACAGAAGAGCTAGCCTGACACCTGAGAAACACACAAAAATGGCGAAGGACAAAACACCAACTGCATTTTTCAGTCATTAGTGGACCTTCCTGCTAGGTGTAAAGCATAGAACACTATTGAGTAAATGGTATCTCCCAAAGTGTTAGAATGCCACAAGTAATTTAGTAACAAAACGCAACATGTGTTATTTTTATATGATATATTTATACAAAGGCATCCATTTACAACATACGATGTTATTATTTGTGGGGCAAAAAATTTTAAGAAAAATTCTAGCCCCAAAGGGGGGATAATGTGATAGGAATTTTATGGTCTTAGATATACGGCAGATATATGTAGGGACGCGGGTGGCGCTGTGGGTAAAAGCCTCAGCGCCTAGGGCTTGCCGATCGAAAGGTCGGCGGTTCGAATCCCCGCGGCGGGGTGCGCTCCCGCTGCTCGGTCCCAGCGCCTGCCAACCTAGCAGTTCGAAAGCACCCCCGGGTGCAAGTAGATAAATAGGGACCGCTTACCAGCGGGAAGGTAAACGGCGTTCCGTGTGCTGCGCTGGCTCACCAGATGCAGCTTTGTCATGCTGGCCACGTGACCCGGAAGTGTCTCCGGACAGCACTGGCCCCTGGCCTCTTAAGTGAGATGGGCGCACAACCCCAGAGTCTGTCAAGACTGGCCCGTACGGGCAGGGGTACCTTTACCTTTACCTTTACCTTTATATGGCAATGTTCATAACCACACGTACATAGAACAGCACAGGAAAGCCAACCTGGAACCATTTTGATTCCTAAACTGAGCAAATGTTTCTCTGCATGGTCAAAATGGAAAAGCCTCCCCATTGTCTCTTCCTTCACAAATCCTGTCTTAATCTGTGTTTGAATAAGGGTGTGAGCCTTATCATTACAAAAGACTGCCCAGGCTCCCCAAGAAATCCAATCAAGTAACCTGCCAGACAGGAAATAAACAAGTGACAGGAGAAAACAACATGCAAATGTTCTGTTTTAGACCGCCTTTTCTGAGGGGTGGTCTTAGGTTACACCCCTTCTGTGATGTATGGATAATGTTTCTGGGGGTGGTCTTGATCTACAGGATGGGAATTTCAAAAGTCTTTATAAGCCCTTGCACAGCAATTTTGGGAGTCCTCCTCCTCTCCTGCGTGTGCGGGGAGTACCCTGTTGCAACAGATCAATAAAGATCAAGCTTACTAGCTGCTTTGCTTCTCAATATTCTCTGGTTGGCCTCTGTTATTCTCTCCTACCAATAGGGAACCTATATGTAAGGACTCTATATGGGCTCTTGGATACCCCATAAGGGAAAAGGGCATATTTTTATTTACAACACTGTTAGCAGGGAGCGGAGGGAAGGAGAAAGTCGCCATGTTCTTTCCATGCAAATCTGAGCTCTGGCGATGTGGGGCAGCTGGTCAAGAGCCAAATGGGAAACCCAGGCCCCTTCCTACTCTCCCCTTGCCCCATGGAAAGAGAAAACCCATCAAGCTCTCTATTCCCCAGGGAGTTACCTGTTCCACAAATGTGCTGGCGCCATCTGCACTGTGGAGTGAAAGGAACAGATGGCACAGAGGTCCCTTCTGCATCAGGGTCCCGACCCCCCAACCCCCCCACTGCTATTCCTGCCTGAGGCTCTGCTTGCAGGTCCCACAGGGCTTTAAAGATCCTCCCCCCCCAAACTCACAGCCCACCCCTGTAATGCAAGCCAGGCTGGGTCAAATGGATTAATGAGTCTCAAAGCAGGGATTAGACACTGATATGGATAAGGCAAAGGTGGGGACTGAGATATGCAGGTGGGGGTGTCAAGAGAACCCAGAAGCCTGCACAGAGGGAGGGGGGTCATCGGGGGTCACGAGGAAAATCCCTCAGACCACTTATGTACGAAAGTGCTTGGAACACAATTAAAGCTCCGTTTTCCATTAACAAAACCGGAGGCTGGAAGGGCTTTTAAAAACCATTAAGCCTGTGTGTGTGTGTGAAAGTAACCCTTTTGTAATATCTTTAACGTTTCCCGTGGAGAGATGGACTTGACAGAGAAGTGCCATTCCCAGCCTCTCCAGGGCTGCGAGGCTTCTCAGAAGCAGACAGCCTCGCTGCCAATCCAAGGCCACTTGTGTCTGGCAGTATTTGTGTCAAATCTGTCCAGGAGTCACCTACATAAGGCTGTCACCTGCGGGGGGTGGGGGAGAGGAAAAGAGCGAAAGCCTGCCACACAAAGGATTCTGGGTAAAATAAAAATGCAAATCGCAGCCTTTGCTGGTGAAAGCAGGTTCCCAGCGCTGCCCCCCCCCTTGACGAATTAATCCCTTCCCACAAATTGCAGCAATCACAGTGGGGGGACAAAACTGCTCCAAGTCTACCTTTATATGCACACAGATGCACACACACACATAGCAGTGCTCCTTAGTGGGAGTATTTGAAGAAACCTGTGAAGAGAACATCCTTTGCAGTCTCTCATACTGTTCTTCCTGGCTTTCACTCTGGCATTCTCAGGGTCAATTAACTTTGTGCCCCACTGTTTCCGTCAGTGGGGTGGCACCATAATGCACACCCTCCGTCTTTCTGCCAGCCAGACTGGGGCAGGAAGCAAATGCGCTACAGACCTGACTTAAAACAGTTAAGGCAGAGCACAGTCATGGGTTGAGGTGTGTGGGATTTGGGGCCTGCAGTGTTGGCAGGAAGACGAAGGAGGGGCTACGGCTAGACAGGAACAAGGATTGTGGGAATAGCAGGGGTCAGCAACCTTTTTCAGCCGTGGGGCCGGTCCACCGTCCCTCAGATCATGTGGTGGGCTGGACTATTTGGGGGGGGGAATGAACGAATTCCTATGCCCCACAAATAACCCAGAGATGCATTTTAAATAAAAGCACACATTATACTCATGTAAAAATACGCTGATTTCTGGACTGTCCGCGGGCCAGATTGAGAAGGCGATTGGGCCACATGTTCAGCCATCAGTTCTGATTTCAGTACCAGTACCGGGAGATTTGTTAGCTGTTTTGCCCTTGTCACGGAGTGACTAGCACCTGTCCCCAAACTCTTAGGATTAAGGAAAACTGGTTCAAAGCAGGTTTGACCCTCAGAGCCCCTTTTCTCCTGCAGAAATTAAGCACTGAGATATATATGCCTTTTATTTACGAAGGGACTCATTGACTCACACGCCCTTTCTGTTCTCTCTGATTCACCACTCACATAAAGCCATGCCTTCATCCTCCGGGAGGGAACGTCGCTAACATGGATTAGAACTCCTACACACCATCCATAAGCCTGCAATAAAACGGGGTGGGGGTGGGGGTCCACTACAGAACCTTCCAGAAAGCAAGTATAAGAGGAGAGTCTGGAGGGCAATGTTGCCATCAGGGCAGAGTGCGTCCAGGGTTCCCCCCAGCAGGATGAGCAGGAAGGCTCCTGACTGCAGCAAGGCTGCCTTTCCATGGCTGTGTGCGCAGCACACATTTCACACATGTTTCTTACCACCACCAAAAACCCCGGGAACTGTAGTTAATTAAGGGTGCTAGGATTTCTAGCTCTGTGAGGAATTAACTACCATTCCCATGATTCTTTGAGGGGAGCAATAATACTTTAAAGTTTGGTTGTGCACACAGCCAGTATCGTGAAGTGGAGGCAGCAACCATTTTAGGCCCATCCAATGTGTGCGACCGCACATGCGCTCATCACACCAAACCCAAAAACATTGCAAAAAGGGATAGAACGGGGCATTTGCAGGCTTTTCCAATGGTGTTTCAAATATATGCGAATTCATTTAAACATGCGGTGCTTTGGAACGTAACCTCCATGTAAATTGGGAGTTGCCTGTAATGCACATTATCATCAAGAGGGAGACCCTTTAAAACCATTAAATCCAGAACCTAAACTTATCTAACTGCACTTCTGCTGAAGAAATAAATAATCCGTTTTAACTGAATTAGAATGTGCAGGTCCAACGTGACAGAATCTATCCCCCGCCCAGCCCTGCCAACAGAGCCTACCTGACAACCTCTGCATGACAACCCTGTAAATGTCCACGCCTGATGTTACAAAGCTGTTGCTTATCTATTTTCTAAGCACATCACTGGCACTGAAAAACCACACAAATTACTGCCACGATTAGCCGCCACATTAGCCAGAAAGGAAGGCAATCCAGGACCCAGAAGAAAGTGTTTAGCTGGCTCAGAAATAAAGAGGGTTAGGGGGCTTTTTTCAAGGCTCAGCATCAGGCCTTGGCAATCTCCTCCTTTGCTTAAAAATCTGAGCTGGTTGCAGTCTACCTCCTGACTCCACCCTACAAGCTTCTCTTTCTCCCTCCCTCTCTCTCTCTCTCTCTCTCTCTCTCTCTCTCTCTCTCTCTCTAACTGTGTCCAGCTTGCAGCAAATTAAAGACCTGCTTGTAAAAATTACAGGGCACCAATTCCAAGCAAGAACCAGAGGCATGATGGCAGTCTGTTCTGTCGAGCGTCCACTCCCCAGAATGCAGCAGGCCCTGGATGCATGTCCTCGGATCTGGTGAAAGGAAAGTGGGTCTTTCCCAAAAAAGTTTAGAAGCAGGCAAGCCCACCAAGTCTGGCAAGGAATGGTGGCCACACAGACGGCTTTCCAGAAGTCCCCACCCCAAAACAAGCTTTGAGTACGTGCTGACCCCCAGTGTTCCATCTCCAGACAAAATACTAAATAGAATCTGAGCACATAAAAACAACCTGGGAATATGTCCAGTATAAGCAGTGCGTGGTGGGGGTAAACAGAGATCCGTATCAGCTTCATTATACCCCCTCCCTTGCACAGGGAAGGACAACTCAAAAGAAGAAGCCCCGTATAGGGGCTGGAAGGAGACGTCAGTGTGATTCAGAATTCAGGGGGTCCATTCCACCAACAGCTCCAGCCCCAGGGCCATCGGAAGCCTCTGTGCACACGATGGGCCCATATGGAACATATTAAGGGTTCTGCAAGAGGAAAAAAAGTTGGAGGGAGGGAAGAGAAGCCAAATGTGGGTGGTGCAGCAGGATGTATCCTGCCCTCACCCTGCTCTGTTACGACTGTTGGGGGGGGTTAACCCTTTGCGTTTCACAGAAGAGGAAGAAGGGGGCGGGGAGTGTCATCAAAGGCCGGAGGCGGAGGCTGGAAAAACAGGAGCAGTTAAGAAACTGCAGGATTGCCAGCTTCTTAGTTGACTGAACTTCAGGAGCGCTGGCCTGGCATTTTGAGCAGGCCCTATTTCTGGCCTTATCAGTTTCTATCCAAATGCGGTTTTGGTTTTAAACACAGTGTAAGGTAGTATTTATGTGAGTATATTGTACAGTGGTACCTCGAGTTACATACGCTTCAGGTTACAGATTCCGCTAACCCAGAAATATTACCTCGGGTTAAGAACTTTGCTTCAGAAATCGTGCTCCGGCGGTGTGGCAGCGGGAGGCCCCATTAGCTAAAGTGGTGCTTCAGGTTAAGAACAGTTTCAGGTTAAGAACGGACCTCTGGAACGAATTAAGTACGTAACCAGAGGTACCAATGTATTCAATTATAGGGTATCAGAGTTTTTACGGGCTAACTAGGCTGGGATAGCTGGGACAGCAGGCTTGTGAGTTTTTGAATGTCTGATGTAGATTTTTTCAATTTCATTGTCCTGTATGGGACAATGACAATAAAGATTATCGTATCATTACTGGGTGCTCTCTCTCCACCTTACCCACACCTTACAGAACAGGAGCCCCACATTTCAGGAACTGCTATTCCTGATCACACCTCCAAGAGGCGCAAGAAGTGGCTGGTGCAATCTTGAGGATACACGGGTCAAGTAACAAGGCTGCTTTAATGGACGTCTGCACGTTTTTTGGAGTAATATCAGCAGGCTTCTGCCCTGAAGAGCTTACATCACAGATTATGATTGGGGGTTAGGGAGGCAGAACCACAGAGAGCAGGGAAAACATAGGAGAGGAACTGAGTATGCCACAATCCTATATTGAAGTCGCACCAGTTGAGGGAGCTTCAGGATTTGGCAGAAGCCCCAGACCAGGTACGCTGCTATCGTGAGCACTGACTGAGCACACAGGCAACACTTCTCACTCTTCTACCTGCATCCAGGTGCAGGGACTATGAACTGCTCTCTCCATATCACCCCTTGCTCCCACAAGCACAGCCATCCCACACCATGGTTTGTGCAGACCAAGACCCAACCTATTACTACAGCCATGAGCACTGTGTTTCCAACTGCTCCTCTGTAGCATTGCCAACCAGCGCAAGAGCCCAGCCCAGGTGACTGGTTGGCAGTGTTTGTGGGTTACACTCCATCCCTGCTGGTGCCGTTCGGTAAAGATCGCCATCAATACTCCACGTATTGTTTCTGAATTTGGTGGGGGTTAGTGAGCAGGGTTCCCTCTCCTTCAGACTGGTGGTACATGAGTCAGGATGGGACTCTTGGAGGTAGGGAAACAAGTACAGTGGTACCTCAGGTTACAGACGCTTCAGGTTACAGACTCCGCTAACCCAGAAATAGTACCCCGGGTTAAGAACTTTGCTTCAGGATGAGAACAGAAATCACGTGGCGGCAGCGGGAGGTCCCATTAGCTAAAGTGGTACCTCAGGTTAAGAACAGTTTCAAGTTAAGAACGGACCTCCAGAACGAATTAAGTTCTTAACCTGAGGTACCACTGTACTGCATTTGCTGTCTCTGGTTGTGGGGGTCGGCCTCTGAGAGTATGCCAAGGGGTGCTTCTGACACAGTGTATGAAGGGGTGAGTAGCCGTGTTGGGTGCTGGCAAGCAAGACTGGCTTCTCAGCCAAACTGCTGGAGGAGAGACGGTCCCATGCGCTGCACTGATGGGAGACTGGCTGGGTCCTTGAGTCTGCACACTTGTAGGCACTGTGGTATGTGAGACTTAAGACCCCACCCTGCAGGGCACCTCTAGTCTTTTGGAAGCTACACACTAGCGGCCTGTGCTACTGGGGTTCATCATCTGCGGCCACTGTGGCACTGCTTCGTGCGCTAAGGGGACGTGGTATCACTGTGGACACATCCCCAGGTTGACCAGTTCCTTCCATTATGGGCAATGTGGGATTGGCGGGCAATGGCAGCATTGCCAAAGGGCAGGACTGAAGTTTTGCAGAATTTAAAAAACGTTTCTTTCAACTGTGTTTAACCCTTTATCATAAAATCATAGAGTTGGAAGGGACCTCAAGAGTTCAACCCCTTGCAATGCAGGAATCTCAGCTAAAGCTTCCATGACAGATGGCCATCTCACCTCTGCTTAGAAACCTCCAAGGAAGGAGAGTCCACCACCTTCTGAGGGAGACTGTTCCACTGTCAAACAGCTCTTACTGTCAAAAAGTTTCCTCTTGGAGTGGGCTGAGCATCAACTAGAGACAAGAGCTGTTCTGCCCACATAGTGGTGGAGTATAGAATTCCTCTGCCCAGGGCTTCATCTCATTTGGGAGTGAGAACTAAAGGACTGTCTGGTGGGAGCTGCATCACTTCTTACTCTTCCTCCCATGGTTGCTAGTTCCTGTCCCTAAAGATCATCTCCCACCAGCTCCACATAATGCGCTCCTTCCATTTGCCTAGTCCAAGGGTGGCTAACATTTTTGGAGGGCCATAATGACCTATGCTCAACTCTCTGAGGGCCGTATGTCAAAGTGAGCTGTGTGAAAGTGAACGTGGACAATTTTTAATTTTTGCTTTTTTGAAAAAGGACTAGTCTTTCCCCTAGAATATATGAAGTATTTTAACTTCCACCTTGGAAACAATTATGCACAAGCAATCGTTCTAATGTGTCCACCCACCCCCAATTAGTTCCCCTTTCCCCTTCATTATGTATTTGCAAACTGCAGAGCTGTGGGCAGGGCTTGTCTTCTGATTTCACTCTTGCGGCACCAAGCTATTTTTAGGTCCCAATTAAATAATATTTATTATGCATGTGAATCTTCTTCATCAGCATGATTTCTTCTGGCTAAACAATTTGGGTTTTTTCGTTGCAGGGTTTGGAGGGCACATAACTGGAGCCTTCTCCAGCCTTCAAAGCAGGCATAGGCAAACTCGGCCCTCCAGATGTTTTGGGACTACAACTCCCATCATCCCTGACTACTGGTCCTGTTGGCTAGGGATGATGGGAGCTGTAGTCCCAAAAACTACTGGAGGGCCGAGTTTGCCTATGCCTGCTTTAAAGACATCTGCCATACCTTTGCATGTGTGCAGAGACCCCTGCACGCAGGCTTACATGGCAATATGGGGCCATGCACCACATACATTACTCACAATGCTCCCCAAATTTAAGTGGGGAACTTAAATAGTGGCCTAAAGGTTCCTGGCAGCTGCCTGAGGATGCTCAGTGCAGGCACCAGCCCTGTACCTATTTGCATATATACCCTGACAGAACAGACTCAGGGACATGTTAATGATTAAAATTGCGTGACGCTGTATAGTTAAATATGACTTTTGTTAAGAAGCACTTCCTTTGGGCCTCATGCTAATATTCCAATAGAATGCACTTGGAAAGGGTAGGGGTCACACCTGGGCAAACTCCCCCCCCAAACCTCAGCAACAGCATCGAGCGACAAGACAGCGGTCCCAGCAGTGCCAGCGAAATGTCACAATGACGCAGCGTTGGCACAGCGGTTCATACGCCCCATCCTAAATTATTTTACTTGCTGGCACAGCAAGTCTTGGGATCCGGTTGTTAGCATACGGCCCTCAACGCCCTTCCCCTCCCATCCGAGAGCCCTTTCCCGTCTCAGGCCCAGGCTTCCCCTCCCCACACAGAGCCTGGCAGCTGTTGCTGACACAGTGAACTACAGGCCCAGAGCTCCCCAGCCCGGCCCCTTTCTAAAGATAGCACTTCTCACCCAGATGGATGGAAAAAAATGGTGGGGCCGGCTCAGTAAGACTGCAAGCAAGGAAAGAGAGCAGGAATCTCCCAGAGGTGCCCTCGGTTTTGGACCAGAGGGGTCTCTGCTGCCCCAAACGCGGCCTCAAGACGTTTCCATGCCCACGGCAGAAGGGGACCCTTTCTTACTAGCCAACGCTGAGGCACAGTCCAGCTGGAAGCCAGTTCTCCTATGCAAGCCCTGCTGAGCCCTGATTCATTTCCGAGGGTTGCATGGGAGAACTTCCCACCAGAGTAAGCTCCACAGGTCCAATATGCCTGGTTCCCATTCTGTCACCCTTAAAGGTAAAGGGACCCCTGACCATTAGGTCCAGTCGTGGCCGTCTCTGGGGTTGTGGCGCTCATCTCGCTTTATTAGCCGAGGGAGCTGGCGTACAGCTACTGGGTCATGTGGCCGGCATGACTAAGCTGCTTCTGACGAACCAGAGCAGCGCACGGAAACGCAGTTTACCTTCCCACCGGAGCGGTACCTACTTATCTACTTGCACTTTGATGTGCTTTCGAACTGCTAGGTTGGCAGGAGAAGGGACCAAGCAACGGGAGCTCACCCCATCACAGGGATTCGAACCGCCAACCTTCTGATCGGCAAGCCCTAGGCCCTGTGGTTTAACCCACAGCACCACCCGCGTCCCTTTCTGCCACCCTTAGTGATGCAGAAAACCCCTTCGTATAGTGAAACCACTCATTTTACCTCTGCAGCAGCCTCACGATGGGCCCTGTGCTTCACTCTCCCAAATTTGACCCCCATAGTTCCCTAGTTCCAGATCCTAATTTTCTCCATAATCCCCTTTTGGTTATGTCAGGAAGATGCACCATGCAGCAGCTGGAGAAGGAAGCATTAATCCCTGCCCCGTGTTTTGAGATTCAAATAGAACAGGAGACAAAAGATGAGTTCCCAGACTGCACCTATCAGTAATACAGTCTAGGACCTGCCCATGTCAATTAGACATTGCTAGAGAAGTGAGGGGACACTTCAAAGAGTGCCCCCCCCCAAAACAAGGCTGCAAGGCACGTGGAGGTTTTGCAATAGGCATACTGATTTAAATAAATTGGCATGATGGTTGTTTTTTTAAAAAAAACAAAAACCAGACAAACACAAAATTCTTTATAAAGTCAACAGCCCTGCCTTTAGGTTTGTGCTTCCTTTCCTGGGGTCCTTTGCCATGGCTCCCCCAACTCATTAATACAGTTGCTCAAAAGAGAAAGCACTGACGAATGAAGTGCTGAGTTAAGCCAACCTGAATCTCGGTTTCCTTTGACTCACTGCAACTGCAGGCTGTGCTCTTTTTCAGAACCACTGTGCTCCCCTGTCCCAGAGCCAAAGAGGCCTGGCTCCCGGTCTCCCTGGACCACATGCGTCTCCTACAGCAGGGGTTAGAGGGGCCGGGCCTTCTTCTCCCCATCCTGAGCAGGGCTCTCTGTCCCCCAGATAGTCCCCCTGCGGCTTTCCCTGGAGCCAGGATGTGGCTTTGCTTTTATGTCAACCCAGCAGCGTTCCTTGAGGCTTTGTAATGAAGGAAGATGGGGGAGGGAGATCAGAACCGTTCCTAGGGGCGGAATAAGCAGGCAGGAGACAAGGATGGGCAGCACCTGGTCCGAGCAAGCTCAAGTTTCTCCTGCAAGCACAGCACACTGGGGGTAAAGAGCACCTAAACGTTATGTTTTAACACATCTGATCCCCCAGTCCTAAATCCTGCCACTTCACTTCCAGGCTCCAGTCGCCCAGCCCTCCTCCTCCTCCAACCACAGGATTTCTGTCCCTTCTCAAAATCCCGAGTCAGCTCCTGCATCCTTCTGCTCCGACCTCTTGGGCTGAAGAGAGCTGCGGAAGGGAGCCCAAAGGAGAGAGAGAGAGACTGTATGCACAACTACAGCGGTACCTCGGGTTATATACGCTTCAGGTTACAGTTTCAGGTTAAGAATGGACCTCCGGAACCAATTAAGTTCTTAACCTGAGGTACCACTGTACTAGGTTCTGCTACTGCCTAAAAGAAGCCAGGATTTCCAACAGGCTTCTTTTCAAGAACAGCATTTTGTTTTCAAGCAGCGCAAGTCAGCCAACTCCTATTGGAAGCAACAAACCAAGGCTTCCTTTGTGGATGAAAATCTGGATTGCAAGATGGAAGCACAACACTCTCTCTCTCTCTCTCTCTCTCTCTCACACACACACACACACACAGGCACTGTCTTTAAGAATAGTCGAGTTTCCAGCTGAAGTGTTCAGACCCGCCTGAGTTTCTTTAGCCTCCCTGCGTGCTGGAGGAGTGTAAAATACAGTGCTACACAGCCAGGCATAAGAAAAGAAAAACAAAGCAAACCAGAAGTGGCTCACACCTCCCCAGCAGAAACCCCCTCTCCCTTTCTTCACACCCCTGTTATACCTCTTCATGGCACTGCCACCCAACAATCCAGGCCTGGATCATGAAGGCAAGCCAGAAAGACCATCTTTCCAGTTTTGCCTTATTGCTTCCTTCCCACCTATTGCTCAAGGGAGCAGTGGGCGAGTCCAGGGTATTAGAGAAGGGAAGGCTGGGAGCTAGGATTCCTGGGTTCTCTCCCCAGGACAGAGAGGGCAGTATAGCCTAGCAGATAAATCACATTTTAAAGGGGAAACAAGCAAGGAGGAGAAGATGATGTACAGGTGCCATTGCAACAACCATGATAAATGCACACAAGTAAACTCCTGTCGCTGGATTAGCTAACAAAGCAAAATAATCGGTTGGGGAGGGGAGAGGAAATGGTGCTTCAACAAATTGAATGGGTTGTACACATGAAAGGCTTGTGTCTGTATAGTTTCGCTACACTGTGGCAGCACCCAAGACTACTGGAGTCCCACTCAGGCCTCAGGCACAAAGCAAAAAAAGGGGGAAACAACACAAAGCTTACCCAAGTCTGAATCAACAAAGGAAAGGGGTGGGGAAGGGAAGGGCTTGCCCTGCGTCTGGGGTCACAGAAAAGAATCCACTGTTACATTTCATTCCCCCACCCACCCACATTACAGCAAAGGCCAGGAGACCATTATCCAGCCCCCAGGGCAACCTGCTCTAGCTACTGGGAAGCGCCACCTTCCTATTAAAGAGTGATGCCCAAAGCCATTAAGGGAATTGGCAATGTAATAACTGGCATTTCTGAAGAGCCAGGCCTAGTACCCAAAGGCTAGTGTGGATGCTGAGGACAGAGACCCAGTTCTTCAGCCTCCTTTCAAGGAAGGATAATTCTTCCTATTTTTTGTAATAATCCCCCCTCCCCAATCGCCTTCCTCAGGCTACAGAATGTTTCTAATAATACCAAACTTGTAAGGGTGACTCAAATGCTTCAGTCTCCTCTTGTGTGAGATTCTTCACAGTGGGAAGGGGGGTGGGGGAAAGAAAGAAGAGAAAAGAGACACACATCTCCCCCCCCTCCCATCCCCTTGCACATTTCACACTTACATCTTGACAGGATGCAATTTGCAAATCAGACCCAGAGAAAATGACACCAAATCCTGGCTCCAAACTTAATTCCACCTATGAATGCATGAGTTGTCAGGAGATACAGCTGATCTTTTCTGTATTAATCCTGTTAAATTTTCTCTAAGCCTTTGTGTGAGCCTGTGGCAAGGAGTTCCACTGGTGCAGATCCAGTAAGCCAAGTCCTTTATCAGTCAGTTTCAGAGTGGGGCAAGCTGTCTTGCAGAAGAGCTATAAGCAACAAGCTGAACAGAAAGGGGTAGGAAATTGTGTGGTCTAGGATGAGGGGGACACGCCAGAGTCATTTGTGACTGGACTTAACTGTCAGGGGTCCTTTACCTTTACCTTTTTACTCTTGCAAAGCAAGAAGACTCTGAGATGCTTGGGGAGGAATGAGAGTGCAGGCTGCAAAACTAACGCTCTTGCAACCCTCCCCCCTTCCCTTTTCTGAACCTCCCCCATTGCAATTTAACTGCATACCTCTTTGTTTCAAAAGCTGCCTTCTTGGTCTTTTATCAGGTTTGGGAATTTGCAAAGGAAAAGAAATCAAAATGGCAGGGTTGAAAGAAAATCAGGGCCAACTACAAGAACTGTGGGAGAGAAGGAGCGGTGGGGCAGAGGCAGCTCTAGAGAAGAGAGGGCGGCTGCACTAGCACTGTAAGCTCTTCGGGGCAGAGAGCTACAGAGTTGGCAGCATAATTCCTCCTGTGCTCCAGGACCTCTAGGCACGTTTCGGAGGAGAGTGCAGATGAAAGAAAAGAGGCCCGTTGCCCATTCTTATTTTTAACACCTCCAGTGACCAGAAACTGTAGACTTAAAAAAAAATATTAATCCACATTTGGTAGAGCTCCACATTTGCGCGCACCACTCCCCAGATTCCCACCAGACACAGCACATCATTTCCTAGAGAGAAAACTGCCATTTCGGCATACTGCTCTAGCCACTGGCCTCCACTCCCCCGAATGCGGAGCCAGATGCTCCTGGCGCAAGCGCTTCTTTGATCTAACCATTGCGCACGACTTCCCTTGCTCAAGGTGCAAACCGAAAGCAGAAACCCACCTCCGCTCCAGCGTGGACGGCAGAACGAAGGCTCTCCCATTGACCAGCCAAAGACAGAAAACGAGGCGCCCCCCCTCGCCCCCCAATCCCTCCTCCCTTACCGGCTCGAATCTGGGGAGAGGACGCTGCTCCCGCCTCGATGTGGTACGAAAACCTCATGGCTTTGAACTGCTGGGAATAAGATCCACTGGGTTCCGGGCAGGGCATCCCCATCACGCTGGCCCGCTGCATGATCGCACGGCACCCCCCGCGCCCGCTCCCTCAGTCCCCCCCAAAATCCCTCCGAGGCCGCCCCCCAAACGCCAGGCTGCCGAGAGTCCCCATCAAACGGCCCGATCCCCTTCAGGAAAAAAGAGAGTGGATCCGAATGCAGCTCAATCGACCGAATAGATCCACGCTGGAGCAAAGAAAGGGAAGGCGGGTGGGGGAGAGCGAGCGAGCGATGGATCCAGCCTGGATTGGCTGCGCGCGTGCCTTCCCCCCCCTCAAAGACAGATCCTTGCAACAAGTCAGCGCAGCTCTTGCAAGAAGCATCGCCTTGGCCAGGAATGTATCAGAAAGCGAGCTGGGAAGCTTTTCCACGTTGGAGCGTCTGCTCCCATTCCCCCTTCGCTTCCTCCTCCTCCTCCTCCTCGCTCAGTGGGTTGGCTCTCTCGTACTGCAGCGCCAGGCGCGGACAGCCGATTGCTTGCAAGGAGATTTCAAACCCTCCTCTTCAGTCTCTTGGGCTGTGTGTGTGTGTTTGTGTGCGCGCTCTCTTTTTTGTTTCCAAAAATTGGATTGAAGTGGGATTTCGTTAACAGCCACACACAGACATGGATGTCGATTCGCTCTTCCTGCTTGGGCTGGAGGATTCGCTCCACTCCCCCCCCCCCGCCTCTCTCCAGGATATTGACCAAAAAAAAAAGGCTGAAAAAAGGGGGTGTTGGCAATTTATTTCCTCGCACTTGGGAGGGTTCCACTAACAGCTGTTGTTTGAAAAATCAGCTCGTTTTGAAGTCAGTTTGCTTTGAGGTTTCTCCCTCTTCCCCCTCCTACACTCCAAGAAGGTTTCCACGGTTTGGGGGAAGTCTCAAGTCAGCCTTTGATCTTTCTCTGCGTTCAAACGAACTGCACATTTAGGGATCAAGTATCCCCCCCCCAAAAAATATTGATTCCCCCTCCTCTTCCTGAACCCTGATTTCTTAGCCTTTAAGGTGTCCGTCTAGTTCCAGCGCCACGCTGCCCCCTGAAGACTTGCCCTCCCCCTCTACAATAACCTTTTTAGAAAACATTTGAAGCCAGTTTGTGGTTTCAGAGATCTCTAGATTTCCTGGTCAGCCCTGAAACCTTAGAGTTGGTTCCCTCCCTCCTTCTCCTTCTCCCCCTCCCCCTCCCCACATTAAAAATGTGGTCACACATTTTTAATAGCATCACAAACTTCTCTTTCTAGTAAGGTTCAAACAGACAGCAAACGTTTATTTTCCAAGACATTTCAGCTGCTTCCTTCACCAGAGTCAAGTTCTGGCTCTCAAGTTTTCCAAGGAAATTTAACAGTTTAGAAGAGTTCCAAGTCCGTTGTAAACTCTGAACTGTCTTCAAGCGGCTCCATCCCACTTTTTAAAACTAATAATAATAAAAATAGCATGGTCTGGATTTTTGTGGCTTCGCAGCCAAATTCAGTTGCGCTTTCCTTTTTTTAGCTGCTTTTGAAAGCAAACCGGCTTCTCTGGATGGAGGAATAAAGGACAATCATAGGCCAAAAACAAACAAAAGAGAAAAAGCACCCCCCCCCCCAATCTCTGAACCTTTTACAGAACTAAACAGTTGTTAACTCTGCTCCATGTATGGGGGGGGGGCGCCTCTCAGATAATATGCTTGCAAACCACAGCAGCTGTGGACAATCGAAGTGATTTAAAGGCACAGAGCCCTGCTTTTGCCAAGTCAGGAGGTGCACTGGCAGGGCAAGACGGCGATGCCCTTCCCATGCCAATGTGTTGAAAGCAGAGGTGCCCAGTCTGCTTGCTTGTTGCAATCTTTGGAAACAGCCTTTCAGAACTCCTCACCTCCTCTGGGCAAGCTGTGAAATATATTTTGCTACCTTGGAAGCCAAATGCCACCTTTCCTGACTATTTTTGTAAAGCGAGAAGGATTCAGTAGCAGATCTGGTGCTGTTTGCTTGCACCTGCCCAGGGCCGTGGGGGGAGGGGCTAGTCAGTTTTTTTGCCCCCAGTGAAGCCCCATTGAGGCTCCCAGCCATGGCAGTTGCCCCCCCCATCCACAAATATTATTGAAAGCATTGAAAGTACTCAATTGTCTGAGGTTCTCCCCCCCCCCCAGTAGAAGCCTGCTCCCCAGCAATGTCATATTTATGGGAATTTCCTTTAAAAACCTCAACAATTTTGGCTCCCCCCCCCAAAAAAAATATTCCTGGCTATGCGCATGCATCCCAGCTTGTGTGTGTGTACACAAATGGACATGGGTGAGGTGCCAAACTGGGTTTTTGACCCGGGTGGAATAAAGCCTAGTTTTGCCACTGCACCTGCCCTCCCAGCTATCCCGTGTGTTTCCCTACCCCCACTGCTGAACTGCACTGATCCCTTTGCTCGCTCGGCCCTCTTTTGAGCTCACTGATGCCCCACCCCACTGGACACTACTGTTAAGAGCAGGGGGTGACGGTGAGGGAAATCCGTGGCTAGAACAAGGGTTGGGCGACCTCAGGCCCTGGGGCCCGAAGGAGGCTCTGCAGGCCTCTCTTATCTGGCCACACCCACCCTCTGGGGGCCATGCGCCTCCCCCACCTTCCTCCATGCCCTCTCTGAGTACTTTTGCCTGTCTGGAATGTGCCCTTGAACTCTGACAGTTTCTGGTGGAGGGTGGTGAGGGGTGTAAGAAATCTCCTTTTGTGTGGCTAGAATGTTGCCTCCCCTGCAAAAGCACAAAGAAGCCACCACTCTTGCCTCTGTCCGCACCCACCATTGGCAGAAGGTTGCCCATGGGAGAACGTGGCCTCAGGTTGGAAAATCCCTGCGCTAGAGAGAGCCTGAACCCCTTATCCCTCACCCCTTGGAATCCAGCCCTCCAGCCCACTAGTACCTCCATCCAAAACGCAACAGGTGGCTGGGTCATAACACTTGTTAATGAAGCCCAGCTCTAATACAAGGCTCACCAGGACAAGTCACCAGGTCTTAGCCTAAATTACCGCCCAGAGTTGTCCTACCTCCTCATTTTATTTGTATGTTGCCTTTCGATAGTCAAAGCAATGACTCTCAGGCTGCCAATCATTCTGGGCCCAATTCAAAGTCCTGGTTTTGATGTACGAAACCTTAAACGGCTCAGGACGGTGTGGTGTAGTGGTTGAGGGCAGTGGACTCGTAATCTGGTGAACCGGGTTCGATTCCCTGTTCCTCCACACGCAGCTGCTGGGTGACCTTGGGCCAGTCACACTTCTTTGAAGTCTCTCAGCCTCACTCACCTCACAGAGTGTTTGTTGTGGGGGAGGAAGGGAAAGGAGAATGTTAGCCGCTTTGAGACTCCTTAGGGTAGTGATAAAGTGGGATATCAAATCCAAACTCTTCTTCTTCTTCTTCTTCCTCTTCCTCTTCCTCTTCCTCTTCCTCTTCTAAGGTAAAGGTAAAGGGACCCCTGACCATTAGGTCCAGTCGTGGCCGCCTCTGGGGTTGTGCCGCTCATCTCGCTTTACTGGCCGAGGGAGCCGGCGTACAGCTTCCGGGTCATGTGGCCAGCATGACTAAGCCGCTTCTGGCGAACCAGAGCAGCACACGGAAACGCCGTTTACCTTCCCACCTATTTATCTACTTGCACTTTGACGTGCTTTCAAACTGCTAGGTTGGCAGGAGCAGGGACCGAGTAATGGGAGCTCACCCCGTCGCAGGGATTCGAACCGCCGACCTTCTGATTGGCAAGCCCTAGGCTCTGTGGTTCAACCCACAGCGCCACCCGCGTCCCTTCTTCTTCTTCTACCTCTCCCCAAATGACTCACCTGGAGCCCGAGATCATCCTCTGAGGCCCTCCTTCATGTGCCTCTTCCACGAGAGGTCTGGAGGGAGGCCTTTTCTGCAGTGGCTCCCCGCTTGTGGAATGTGCTCCCCAGACCAAAGGCCCATCATATCCAGCATTCTGTTCTCCCATTGGCCAACCAGATGCCTGTGGGAAACCAGGGAGCAGAACCTGAGCACAAGAGCCTTCTCCCTTCCCGTAGTTTCCAGCAACTTGTACTCAGAAGCACTGCTGCCTCCATCATGGCAAGCAGCACGTGAGAGCCCTCTCCTCTGTGACTGAACCTCCAAGCTCAACAAAGCCTATATAGAAGCCACACAGACTTTGATGAGTTGCAAAAACAAGGAGTTATCATGCACCACTTCCGTTATAATGCATGGTCGATGGGCTACACCTGGCTTGGGGAGTGACAGATAGGGCAGGTCTGTGTTAACTACGAGGTCTGAATCAAACTTGCTGCTATGGTATGTTTGGCTGTTGCAAATCCATTTACCCCTGGCCACCAGCCATGTTCTTCCCGTCCCAAAATCAGAGATGACGGGCCTTAGAATCCCTTCCCAGAGATCTGATTTTCAGCTCTTTCCTCCCCAACTCTCACTCATCGGATCACACTTCGCTCTCAGAAAAATGGACAAAACTCAGATTGCGGCATGCTAGTTTGAATGGATCTTCAAAGGCAACTTTTCCTGACGGGTCTGGATTTTTCTTTGCAGGGTCCCTTCTCTGGATCTGGGCTGCTGAATGAAATTCCAGCCGGGAGTGGAATCCTGGCTATTTCCTGTTCTCTCTATACGTACTTAAAATCTTCCTAGGGTCCTGTGTTTCCTATGGCCTCTATACTTTGACAACAGCACAAGGAAGACTAAGAAAGAAAAAGAACCGCAACCACCCATTTAGATATGACAACTGCACATAGGTAAGAAGCAAGTGAGATGCATGACACATTAGAAATCAGCCTGAGAGCCATAGATCAAAATTTCCATATGGCCTCAGATAACCCCACAACCTATATTTCTATTTTCTTCCTGCATTCCAAATAGCACGCCTTCCAGCTGTAAATATTTAATAGCTACTTTTGCATTATGTATACAGATTACTGATGCAGACTAAATTTGGTTGCAATCCTGCACATTATGTGTGTGTGTGTGTGTGTGTAAATATATGTAAAAATAACTGATGTTTTAATAGGCTGGCCACAATCCAGATCTAATTGTGTGTAGTCCAATTATTCTCCTGTTCAGAAAACACACATGGACACACAGCCAAGTAGTCCAACAGGGCGCATAGAGACACCAAAATGCGAAGGCACATCATGATGCGTATCTGCCTAGGGTGTGCATTCACAAGCACCTGTTTTGACATTCTAATTGTCCTTGTTGGATCAGGACATCTGCGTCTAAAACTAAGGCTTACCAACCATTGGTACATATTTCAAATGACATAACATCTAACTTACTAAGAAACTAATCCTTACACCCTTGCTAGTATGTACAGAATCACACTCTCAGTTTTGGACTTTAGGGACAACAAATTTATGCCCTAAATTTATGTGCCTTGCAGGTACTTTTCAAAAATTATTTGGTGTTGTATAATCTCCAGACTCCATGCATTTTGAAGTTGCTCATTGGCCTGTACACTCAGAATTCCCTTGTTCACTGAACATAAATGAAGTTATATTTCATTCAGTCAAGAAAAACCCTCAACCGTCTGGGCTGAGAATATCTCAAAGATCACTAGCTTCTATTTCAGCTGGCCTGAGACCTTCGTCTCTCTTCTGAGGTCTGGACTGGAGTTTCCTCAATATCTGTTGAGTGGGGTCCCAAGACAAGGACTCAAGACCTGGAACCTCTCCCAAAGTTCATCCTCTTGATCCTGTTGCTGCTCATTTTTAGGCAGGAAATGAAGATCATTTTATTTCACTGAGTTTTCCTCTAATATTCTCTTAGCTGATTTTTTTTATGCTTCTGCTGCTTTTCCTGACCTCTTAAGACTGTTTTGGTTGGCAGGACTGCAGTTGTGATGTTTCTGAACCCTGTGCATGGTTTTTATTTTTAACTGTAAACTGTCTATCATATTTTACAGAAAGGTGGGAGGTAAATTTGCCCCCACCTGCCTGCTAAGCGCACACCCTCTTCAAATAAAAGCAGCCCACACTGACCACCCCATTCAGGATATAAACAACGACAACACACACGGCGTCTTCTGCTTCACCACCATCCCAAAACACACGTTGTATTAAGTCCTGGATATACACAGTGAAATATTTCCTCCATGCTATTTAGATGATACAAATTCATACCCTTTGAAAATACAGTCTTCCCCAGACACTTACTTACCTACTTACTTATTTAATGGGTTCAAATAGTTTATTTTAAAATTAAAAAAATAAATGTGCAAAGAAACCTCCCAAAGTGACATGTAAAATAATTACAACATATACAATATAATCCTATTATTTCATACAAGCGACTGTAGACATGGCAAGTATCAGTTCTGTGGGAAGTCCTGTGCCCTTTTAAAATGTGGGTTTTTTTGGGGGGGTTATTGAGTTGTTGTATTTTGATTGTATATTTTGTGGTTTTATATTTTGATTTTGTTCTGTGAACTGCCCTGACATCTCCGGGTTTAGGGCGGTATATAAATAAAATAAATAAATAAAATAAAAATGTATTCAGGTTGTATGTCTTTAGCACACCTGTCTATGACTTGGGCTCTGTATAAACTTTCCCTAGCACCATATTCCTTCACAAAAGGGATGGGGAACCTGTGGCCTTCAAGATGGACTACAGATCCCATCATCCCCAGTCATCATAGTCCGTGGTCAGGGATGATGGGGGAGCATCTAGCAGCATGGTTTCCCTTCTTGATGGCGTCTGGGTTACTGCCCTGCTAAGTGTGTGGAAATGGCCTCTGGTCCCGCTGTGGCTAGAACCACCTCAAAACGTCACTGCCCATGGCAAGAGTAAAAAATGGCACCCCCTTCCATTAATGGGGATGAGAACCAGACATTTTGCTGCTTGAAGTGATGGACAAGATTACCATCTCTGCCCCCTTCCAGGCATGAACGCTAAATGGATGGGGACCTGAATATTTTTTCAACACAAGGCAGGTCAGCACGATGCCACCACCCCTGAGTACAGCTGAGGAAGCACAGGGCAGGCCACAGCTCTGTCCTTCAGCATCTTGCCATTGCTCCCACCCTGGCATCTGCCGCCTGAGGCAGTCGCCTCACACTACCTCATGTTAGGACCGGTTCTGTGTGGGAAACAATCCACCGGGAAGTTCTCTTGCACAAGTCCAATTGAACTATTGGTGTTATTGCACTGCTCTTGTTCATTAAAAAAAAAAATCTTAGTGGAAGATCTTCCTAGTGGTTTGGGCCCAACAGTTTACATCTCTCTCCCCATCTTTCTGCCCTTAGTGGCACACAAAATTTACCATTCTCTTGACTCAGGATAGGGCCCCGGCCACAAACTCCCAGTGTAGACCATCATAGTTGCTCTATTTTTGGATACAGAATCTGACAGGGGCAATGCAGACACACCACTAATAAACTGGTGGGGCAGAATGTCTGGGTACCACATCACCCTCAGACACCTGCAAGGGCTCACTACTCTTCTCAATAAAAAAAATGGTTAGATTGCGATATTTGGTTGTGTTCCCTGTGGTTTTTTGGAGGGGGGTAGAAGTTTTTGCTTGTTTGTGGAAAGTTCTGAGCATCACCAGTTTTCCTTCTGTGAAATGGGTGTTTTGTGGTGCCCATGACAGTTCATCAGACATCCAAATGTGCTCCTGGGCCCAAAAATGTTGGGGTTGTCTTGCCTACTTATTCCAAAGGTTCTCTCCTATGCCTGAACTGACTGGTGTTGACTGGCTCTGCGAAAGAACAGCTCTGCTAGACAGCTGCTAAAAATAAAATAAACATAGCCTGGATCAGAACCAGGCCAAGGCACAGCACTTAAAAGAAAAACCCCAAACCATAGGCATGCTGGCTTGAAGGGGGCGGGACAGAAGACAGCCAGTTGGCAACCTGAGGTGGCGCTTCTACATATACTGTCAAACATGAGGAGCAACAAGTGAATCATTTCTTAGTAGCCAATATTCTCACTTCTGTTCCAGTTTAACTTTCTTTGGTGGTGGGTTCTGAAGCTGGGACTTGTGGGAATTCAGTCTAGGCCAGGGGTTGGCAAGGTTTACCTCGCCTGGGCTAGTTCACTCCAGCGGAGATCCCATTTCCGGCACCTGCGTCTAGGCACATCAACAGGCCAATGGAGCACATTACTGGGAAATCAAGTGGAGCATTGTTCCTTGGTTGAATAAAAGCTTCTAGGCTTCAAGCAGTGGGGAGATGGCTGTGCACCTCCAGTCTCATCTATTCCTCCATGGGACTAGAATTCATTTAGCCCAAAAATGGAAACAACAAAAAGTACCAATGAAAGAAGAGCGGCAGATGAAGATGATAGACTTTGCAGAACTGGCAAAGCTGACAGGAAAAATCCAAAACCAGCATGATCAATATGTGTTTGTAAGGTGTATATTTTTGTAATCTTGTGAAATCTGAAAAATAAAGTTTATATTTTTAAAAAAAGCACTCTGGAAGTGTATACTCAGTTCTGACCAAACAAAGCCTCCTGATGTGTATTTTGCTCTAACTCCATTGCTATGCAAAACTTTATTTGAAAATGTGATGGCGCAGTGGTGGGGAAAACAGAGATTACCAGCTAACTTGGTATCTCTTAAACCTGCTGAAATTTATATGCAAATTTTGTGCTCTGTCTTCCAGTGCTGAACAAATGCCTCTCTCTCACACACAGATTCCCTTCAGACACATCAGTTAGCTGCCTGCATCTGAGTGCAAGCAAACAGATTCCCATTTTTCTTTTCCCCCCCTTTTCCTAAAAAAAAAAAAAGTTGTTTCCATCTCAGAGAAGATGGTGGCCTCTTGGCTTTGGATTGCAGTTCCTTTGTACTGGGAATGATAATCTCACAAAGCCAGCAATCCAACGGTTAAGCGAGAGCTCCCAGTTGGCTCCCCTGGTCATTCTTGGCAGGAGCTACGGAGATCATGCAAAAGGCTTTGGCTCCAGCTGCCAGGCTTGTGGCCTGTCCGATTTCAATAGCCACTTGTATAACTAGCCCCTCGCATCCCTGCTTATGGGATTTTGTCCCCAAGCCAGAAACACTGCATCTGTAAAGGCAGCCTGTCGAATGGTTAGAGCGCTGTGTGCATTGGAAGGGGGCAAAAGGGACGGAATTATAGTTTCTGGGTTTCCTGTCCTTGGCTTTTCTGAGAAGAATTTCAAATGATGCCTGGAAGATCAATTCCCCCACCCCACCCCAATCTTTTCAGTGGCAAAGGGGCAAGGCTTCTGCAGGGACCCAGCAGGCAAGATGGCCAAGGGTCCTTTGGTTACTTTCTAGAGTAGACCACACACTTGTATTCTGTCCATGGGGCTCCAGGCAACAGATATGATGTCTCCCCTTTCTGTCCTCAGCTAGGTTCAGATGAGAGAGGTTGACTGGCTGAAGGTCGCCCAATGGGGCTTCACGGCTGAGTAGGGATCTGAACCTGGATCTGCCTCGTCCTAGCCCAGCACTCTAACCATTAACGGCAATGGCTCTTAACTTCCGTAGATCCAGGGCTTTTGTTGTTGTTGTTTAGTCGTTTAGTCGTGTCCGACTCTTCGTGACCCCCTGGAGCAGAGCACGCCAGGCACTCCTGTCTTCCACTGCCTCCCGCAGTTTGGTCAAACTCATGCTGGTAGCTTCGAGAACACTGTCCCACCACTTCGTCCTCTGTCGTCCCCTTCTCCTTGTGCCCTCCATCTTTCCCAACATGAGGGTCTTTTCCAGGGAATCTTCTCTTCTCATGTGGCCAAAGTATTGGAGCCTCAGCTTCACGATCTGTCCTTCCAGTGAGCACTCAGGGCTGATTTCCTTAAGAATGGAGAGGTTTGATCTTCTTGCAGTTCATGGGACTCTCAAGAGTCTCCTCCAGCACCATAATTCAAAAGCATCCATTCTTCGGTGATCCAGGGCTAGTATGTGTCTACTGCCCTCTGCTGGTGGGGATAGGGAGGGGTGGATGGGGCTTCAAAGTTATTCTTCTGGACATATTTCAGACCCCAAGGTATCCACACGCAGGCATCCCATGTTACTAATGTAAGGCCTTATGAGGACACTCCTTTTGACTGGGAAGGTAACTCTATAATGGAACACTTATTTTCATGCTTGTAACTGACATGCACATGGTACATAAAAACAATTTTAAATCAACGCAATCAAAGCTGCCTCACTGAATTCTTGGAATGGCTATGTTCTGAAGGGACCCATTTTGGTCTAGGAGGCTGTGACATGCTGGAATAACATGGGACGGCAGCCATTTAAACGATCCACATCTGGCAACTCTCTTTGTAACCCAGAGCAAAGAAAGCTGTTATGTACTAATTTTGTGGCCTTGCAAAGACCCCTTTCTTCTCCTCTGGGTTATTCCCATCTATAAGCCTACACATAAATGCACTTTTGGCAGTTAATCTGAGCCGTTCAGTCAGCAGTCTGATTATTCTTCTGCGTTCTATTTTTTCCTCAAATTATTCTGAGTCATATCCTTACATAGACAATTTGGATTCCAAGTGCTACAACACAATGCACTCAGTTCCAAACAGCGAAGAAGATTACATCTCTGGGTTTTGAAACCAGATGGAATGGAGGCTAGGTTCTGCTCCTGTTGTAATTTTAATGCATTGTTGCAAGCAAAAATATGCAGTACACTGCTAAGTAAGCTCAAATCCTCCAGATTTAAAAGTGGAACAAGGCCACTTTGCACTCCACATGCAAACCAGGGCCAGCTCTACCATTAGGCAGAGCGATGTGATTGCCTCAGGCAGCTGATTTGAGATGTCATTAGAGGGCAACAAATTATTATTAGAATTTTTTAGTGGCAAAGAGAGGAAGAGGTGCTTGTGGTATTTTCTGCCACATGTGCCAAAATGACTTGGCTGGCCTTGGATATATTATGCCTCTTGACTGTTGTACCTCAGGCAGCAAAATGCCTTGGGCTGGCCCTGGTTGGAACTTTGCTGTTGGCCCTTGTGCAAAATATATTTTGGGGGAGCAATTTCCCAATTTAGTCTTACTATACACCTTCCGTTGCAGATGAAATATCCCAAAGAGAAGATATTTAATTAAATAGGATCTATAAAGGTGATCTTCAGTTCCCTGTTATCAAGTTATCCATCTCTCTCTCTGCCTCCTTCCTGATCCTGGCTTCAGGACAGGCAAGATCTCCTACTCTCTCCTCACAGGTGATTGGTGAGAGGGGTGGGATCTGTCAAGCAGGGCAGGCCTCCTGCATTAACTCAGCCTGCCCAGGAGCCCCACACCCACAGAAGACCATCGTTCCTCTTAACCCCAGAAGCTCAGGACTATAGCATCTGACTTTGGGATTGGCCTAATGTGAGGTAAAAAATGGTGGCTCCTTCAGTCCTCTGGGCCCTGGCATTTGTCCAACATGGGATGACCTCTGTCATTAGCTGGAACCGCTTGCTGACAATTCGGGGCTGGGAACTCCTAAGCAGGGCTGCTAGACTCCCATGGCTACATTCACACTGTCACTTTAAAGAACTCTTTGTGAGAGACTTGACTTCACTGAACCTGGATGAGCCATCTCAAAGAGCCCATGCTTTTAAAAGCTGCAAGGCAAACAGACATTCACCAGGTACTGTTTTTGCCCATCATCGCTAACCCTGCATGCTCAAAAAGCTTTGCCTGCTGACTATCTGCTTGCCATAACAACGTAAGAGCCGCGCTGGATCAGGACCAGAGGTCAGCATTCCGCACAGTGGCCAGACGGGTGCCTATGAGAAAGATGGTGCTCTTCAGAGACATGGTGTGGCCAGTCCTGGAGGCAGAACAAAGCCATCGCGGAGAGTTTAAAAAGCATCTAAGTTGGTAGTCATCACTGCATATTTCTGTCTATTTCTAGCTTGTCTTCCGAGTGTCTGTCACATCTTGTTGCAATAAATGCCTCATTTTAACTACACACTGTGAAGTGTTTGTCTTCCTCTTGGCTTTCCTCAATCAGCAATCAGCTTCATTAGACAGCTTCTACTATTATGGGAAGGACGTGGGTAGCGCTGTGGGTAAAAGCTTCAGCGCCTAGGGCTTGCCGATCGAAAGGTCGGTGGCTTGAATCCCCGTGGCGGGGTGCGCTCCCGTTGCTCGGTCCCAGCGCCTGCCAACCTAGCAGTTTGAAAGCACCCCCGGGTGCAAGTAGATAAATAGGGACCGCTTACTGGCGGGAAGGTAAACGGCGTTTCTGTGTGCTGCGCTGGCTCGCCAGATGCAGCTTGTCACGCTGGCCACGTGACCCGGAAGTGTCTGCGGACAGCGCTGGCCCCCGGCCTCTTGAGTGAGATGGGCGCACAACCCTAGAGTCTGTCAAGACTGGCCCATACGGGCAGGGGTACCTTTACCTTTACCTTACTATTATGGGGGGGGGAATCTGTCCACTTTCTCTTCACCATCCATGTGTAATTTAATATTCCCCTATTATGTCCCACCTTACGCATCTTTTTGCTAAGCTAAAAAGCCCCATTGTAAACTTGACTTGAAGGAGAACTGCTCCTGCCCCAATCGTTTTGACTGCCCCTTTCAGCACTATTCTGGGCTCTGCAATATCCTTTTTGAGGTCCAGTGACCAGAACTGTACACGGTATTCCTACTGCAGTTGCACTGCAGATTTAATCGAACTATGGCAAGTTCTTAAAGAAATGGGAGTGCCTGATCACCTCATCTGTCTCCTGAGAAATCTCTATGTGGGACAAGAAGCTACAGTTAGAACTGGATATGGAACAACTGATTGGTTCAAAATTGGGAAAGGAGTACGACAAGGCTGTATATTGTCTCCCTGCTTATTTAACTTATATGCAGAATTCATCATGTGAAAGGCTGGACTGGATGAATCCCAAGCCGGAATTAAGATTGCCAGAAGAAATATCAACAACCTCAGATATGCAGATGACACAACTTTGATGGCAGAAAGTGAGAAGGAATTAAAGAACCTCTTAATGAGGGTGAAAGAGGAGAGCGCAAAATATGGTCTGAAGCTCAACATCAAAAAACGAAGATCATGGCCACTGGTCCCATCACCTCCTGGCAAATAGAAGGGGAAGAAATGGAGACAGTGAGAGATTTTACTTTCTTGGGCTCCATGATCACTGCAGATGGTGACAGCAGTCACAAAATTAAAAGATGCCTGCTTCTTGGGAGAAAAGCAATGACAAACCTAGACAGCTGCTTAAAAAGCAGAGACATCACCTTGCCAACAAAGGTCCATATAGTTAAAGCTATGGTTTTCCCAGTAGTGATGTATGGAAGTGAGAGCTGGACCATAAAGAAGGCTGATCGCCGAAGAATTGATGCTTTTGAATTATGGTGCTGGAGAAGACTCTTGAGAGTCCCATGGATTGCAAGAAGATCAAACCTCTCCATTCTTAGGGAAAACAGCCCTGAGTGCTCACTGGAAGGACAGATCCTGAAGCTGAGGCTCCAATACTTTGGCCACCTCATGAGAAGAGAAGACTCCCTAGAAAAGACCCTGATGTTGGGAAAGACTGAGGGCACAAGGAGAAGGGGACGATAGAGGACGAGATGGTTGGACAGTGTTCTCGAAGCTACCAATATGAGTCTGAACAAACTGCGGGAGACAGTGGAGGACAGGAGTGCCTGGCGTGCTCTGGTCCATGGAGTCACTAAGAGTCGGACATGACTAAACAACTAAACAACAACACCACCACCATACGTAGGCTTTAGAAGCTGTGATATATTGCTGAGGGGGGCAGGAGAAGAGAAGGGGAAAGTAACTCTTCAATCACCAGTCTTGTCTAGGACTCATCCAGAAAGTATAGCCAGAGACATTTTGGCAAATTTTAAAAATGTTACCCCTGAAAAAGAGGATGTGTCCTGGAAAAAGAGGACACATGGCAACCGGGGGGGGGGGCAGAACTGAGTTACCTGCAACACAATTGGTCAGTTAATTTTTTTTAAATTTACTTGATTGGGGGGCAGTTCTCCCCCGAACCCCCGGCCACACCACCTGCAACCAGGGGCGGAGGAAGGGCTGTAGGTGTGGGGCCATCCCGGGTGTCCCCACTGAGGGGGTGACAAAATGCCGGGCGGCACTCACCACGGGGCCTGCAGTGGGCCGAAGGCTCTGCGCTGCCCAAACGGTCCGCCGCTGCCTCCCCCCCAACTGTAGGGCGACTGAGTGGGAGGAGAAAGGGACACGACAAGGCTGCCCAATTTCCCCATTGCTCTTTATTTCGGTCCTGGAGGTTCTGTTAAATATGATTAGAAGGGACCACTTGATCAAAGGTATAAAGGTCGGAGCTAAACAATACAAATTGAAAGCTTTTGCAGATGACTTAGTATTGACTTTACAGGAGCCAGAATCTAGTACTAAAAGAGTATTAGAATTGATTCAAGAATTTGGTCTTGTGGCAGGATTTAAGTTGAATAAGTTAAAAACTAAAGTCCTTGAGAAAAATTTAACACCGATTGAGAAAGAGAGGTTTCAGAATGAGACAGGTTTAACAGTGGTTAAGGAAGTGAAATACCTGGGGATTAACATGACAGCTAAAAATGGGAATTTATTTAAATACAAGTATGATAAATGTTGGTCAGAAGTGAAAAAGGATTTAGAAATATGGTCAAATTTGAAGCTTTCCTTGTTGGGTCAAATTGCTGCGATAAAGATGAATGTATTGCCAAGAATGTTGTTTTTGTTTCAATCATTACAAATTTTGGACAAAATGGACTGTTTCAAGAAGTGGCAGAGAGATATTTCTAGATTTGTCTGGCAGGGCAAGAAGCCCAGAATAAAATTTAAAATACTAACTGATGCAAAGGAAAGAGGGGGATTTGCCCTGCCAGACTTTAAACTTTATTATGAATCAGCAGCATTCTGCTGGTTGAAAGAATGGCTGCTTCTTGAGAACACAGACATTTTGGATTTAGAAGGTTTTAATAATGTTTTTGGGTGGCATGCATATTTGTGGTACGACAAGGTTAAAGCACATAAAGCATTTAAAAATCATATTGTCAGGAAAGCATTGTTTAATGTCTGGATAAGATATAAAGACTTACTTGAAAATAAAACCCCAAGGTGGCTGTCACTGATGGAGGCAAAGGCTCAGAAAAAGCTCAATATGGAGGCCAAGTGGCCGAAATATTGGGAAATCTTGGAGCAAGAAGGAGACAAATTGAAATTGCAGAGTTTTGAGAAATTAAAAGACAAAGTGCGAGACTGGCTTCATTACTATCAAATAAGAGAGGTTTATAATTTGGACAAAAAAATTGGCTTCCAGGTGGAAAAATCAAAATTGGAAACAGAACTGTTAGATCCCAAAATAAAGATACTTTCAAGAATGTATAACTTGCTGTTAAAATGGAACACTCAGGATGAAACGGTTAAATCTGCTATGATTAAATGGGCACAAGATGTTGGACATAATATTATGTTTGCTGACTGGGAACAGTTGTGGACCACAGGTATGAAATTTACGGCATGTAATGCCTTAAGAGAGAATATTATGAAAATGATATACAGGTGGTACATGACCCCAGTCAAGCTTGCAAAAATATATCATTTGCCCAATAATAAATGTTGGAAATGTAAAGAAAATGAAGGTACATTCTTTCACCTTTGGTGGACGTGCCCAAAGATTAAGGCTTTCTGGGAGATGATCTATAATGAAATGAAAAAGGTATTTAAATATACCTTCCTGAAGAAACCAGAGGCCTTTCTCCTGGGCATAGTCGGTCAATTGGTGCCAAAGAAGGATAGAACTTTTTTTATGTATGCAACAACAGCAGCAAGAATACTTATTGCAACGTTTTGGAAGACACAAGACTTACCCACACTGGAAGAGTGGCAGATGAAGGTGATGGACTATATGGAATTGGCAGAAATGACTGGCAGAATCCGAGACCAGGGAGAAGAGTTGGTGGAAGAAGATTGGAAGAAATTTAAAGACTATTTGCAGAAATACTGTAAAATTAATGAATGTTAAAATGATGTTGGATTGAAAAGTGGTATTGGTAATAAGGTTAACAAGAATATGCAAATATGGATTGATAAATGGATGAAAATATAAAGTTATAATAGGTTACGATATAGAGTAAAGATAAATGAAAGGGGGTAAGGATTTGCTGAAATGATTTTGTAAATGAGAATACAAAAAGGGGAGGTGTGAGGAGGTCAAGGAAATAAGTAAACGAGCTTAAAGATATTGAAAAAAAAGAGAGAGAAAGGCAGACTCTGGAGGCCCCACGGTGTGCTCTGCCCCTATGGACACCTTGCCCCTCCCTTGCCCTGCCCCATAGGCAGCAGCTTGCACCCCAGGTGCCCAAGCGGCTTCCTCCGCCGCTGACTGTCCCTGGCAATAATACTGGTTTAGCCCTCTCACTGGTCAGAGCTGAAGTTGTTATTTACAACTTTAAAAAGAGATACAACAAATTTTCACTTGTGATCTCCATAGTTGACAATTTTAAATGTTGCTTATAGATAGATAGTTAGATAGATAGAGGTAGATAGCTTTAACAGTTTCTTAGCATTTTCTTAAAGCATTTTCTTAAAGCGATAGGCTATCCATTTTGGGGCCCCTGGGGCCCCTCCCACAAGGAGAACCTCCAAAAAAGCACACTGTGGAGGAGAGTTTCATTCAAAGAAGAATTCAGACTCAGGCTGCAGTGTCTACCAAAATCTTTACTGTTCAGATCAGTGCGAAACTTGGGCAAAAAGTCATTAAAAGGCACAGCACGTTCTACAAATAGGCAAGCAAGCAAAGACATTGATCCAGGAATGACACATACCCTGGCTTAGGAGCTAACTCCTCTTAAGCCCCCCCAAAATATTTAAGGGGGCTGGAACCCCCCCCCAAACTATTGATGGCCATTGCCATTTAATTGTGTGTGGCGTGTCATGTGACTATGTAGGGCAGGGCTTACTGCCCCCCGCCCCCCATATTTTATTCAAGGTGGCCCCCCAGCAACCCAGTTATTAGGGAGAGGGGCCGGCACTAATTTCTCACCCATGTGCAGTGATCCCATGTTGAAAACAAACCCATTTGTATCCACTGTATTAATGCGCCAAGGGACTATTTTATGTGCCCTTATGACTGACAGGTGGTGGAAGGAGCGAGCCAGAGTCTAGGGAGTGAGACTGTCCCTGGCTATAATACTGGTTTTAAATCTCTCACTGGTCAGAGCTGAAGTCTCACTGAAGTTGTTATTTACAACTTTAAAAAGGGATACAACAAATTTTCCCTTGTGATCTCCATAGTTGGCAATTTTAAATGTTGCTTGTAGATGATGGATAGATAGATAGAAAACTCATAGAAAAAACCAAGATGAAGATTTTAAAGAGAATCAAGAAAAGCAGATATACCTGATGACTAGAAAGGCCAAGGGAAAACAAAGATACATGAAAGAACGTGAGGGGCAAAATCAAGTTTATTTCCCTTTCGACCAACAAGTCAAGGAGCAGAGGAAAGGGTAGGTGGCGATGACGTCGTAGCTGGGCCACCAGCCGAAGCTGATGGAGGGCACTGGGGGTCACTGAGCGCCTTCCCTTGTTTCTCGCCAGAGGTGCAGGGCGACCAAGGCCCTTTCCGTGCCAAAAGCAGGCCTAAACCCTGATGGAAATGGACCCAGAAAAGCAGCTTCTTCCAAGGGCCCCTGGATCTGGTCTGCGACCACTCGCTCCAGAACCTCACTCCAGAAGTTGGAAAAACCAAGACGGGTAAGATTTTAACACAGGTAAGACTTAGAAGTGAGAAGGGTCCAGGGGGATCCAGGGGGAAGGAAAGCTGTGCATGTGAGAAAGAGCAAAGCAGAGGCGCAGAAGACAACATAGTTCCATTTAATGTCATTTTAGCTCAGGTTGCCTTGTTGACAAAAATGCTTTGCAGCCATTTTGTGATAGCTTCTTGGGGACTATAGATAAGCTCCTTCGCTAATCGGAAGAACTTCCTTTCATTTATAATGTGGCTTCCCAGGAGTAGAATAACAAACCCTCTTGAGCAGCTGCTTAAAAGTGGTGGCATTTGGCATATGAAGCCAAACAAATTGTACTTACTGGGCAACTGCAGAAGAGGGTCACCTAAATATTGTTGAGTTTTTGTTCCTTCAAGTGTGTATAAATCCAAAAGGTTCCAAACATGCCAGCATTTTACATCCTCGCCAGTAATTCTGTTCCTAAGTGCATTTAGGTATTTAGAATACCCATTTTAAAAGCTGATGCATCAAACTGCATCTTTTGTCTGTAACAGTTGCCTTGCTGATTTCAGTGTGAAAAAGCAAATAAGGCATTTTGAGGGTCAATCTACTGATGGCATTGGTAGAGGTGGCCTGGTAGAGGCACTGGAGTGAGTAGAGGTTTTCACCATTTTGCCAGCCATTTTTAAGCAAAAAAAGTCCAGCAAACGTTTAAGCACAAACATATTCACAATTAGGAAGGATGAGCCGTGACCATTTTTTCCTGTACATAAAGGGCAGAAAATGTTGTCTGTTAATGGGAAGGCTGAAATGACTGAGAAAATATTTGAAATCTTATGAATCCCTTCTCTCTGGCCATTTTTACTCATACATAAGGGGGTGGCTGATTGTTCCACTAGTGACCAGAGAGGGCCACACAAAATCATAATAACCCACATTTGTCAAATATTTTGGAATAGATGTCTGTACCCTTCAATCCTGTAGATAAAGGAGGCGTGTAGCTCCCAATTTTCTTTGCCTGGGGTACCGGTATGTCTGTTGAATGCAGGGAACATGATCCATAAATGCTGAGACTTTATGAGAAATTTAATTTGACCCAAATTGTATTGCTGACTTTTTGGTGAAAACTTGCATGATAGGGTTGCTGGGTTTCCAACAAATACTAAAATCTGGATCCTCTGGATCCAGTACTTCTGTTCCTAAGGCAATATATTTAAAACCTGGTGTGGCAAACTGCTTCCTTTGCCTGTAACCTCTCACTTGGTTACCTTCAACTGCAATCGTAGCTTCTATTAAAAATACTTTCAAATTCTCAGAGGCCGCGATAGGCACTAATAACTAACAAGTAATCTCTAAATGCTCCATCGCAATTATGGCAGCAATGCAGTTGTGTGTCTTCTGGCTGAAGGTCAACTAGGTGAGTATCTTGTGCTTGGCTGAGGGGAAAATCTCTGCTGTGTTCTGCCTGCAACTCTTGTACAAAGATTATTTCAGGTCGCAGTGAGGGGGACCATTCAAGCACCCTGAGCCTGTTGGAGAAAAGGTAGGCTCTAAATGGAATCATACATCAAATATGCAAACTAAATATTCCAAAGAGCTTGTATTGAGCAATGTTGGTTATTCAATCCCTGTTTCAGAAGAGCTGCGAACTCAAAAGCCGAATGCAGTCGCTCTCCGTGCTTCTACCTGGAGGGACTTCTCTTGTCGGGACACCACTGCAGGGGAGGCCCTTTCCTGTGCCATCACCACACAATAAGGTACATCTTTGGGTGGGACAGCCAGCCTTGTTTTGTTCCAGCTCTTTTTTTTACAGACCTCACAGAGCTACCTGTGCCGGAAGCAGATCTGCTCCATTGACAAAAGGCAGTGTCAGAGCTCTTGATACATCAAGTGACCATCTGCAGTGCAGGATTGAGAGACACCTGCGTCTTGACTGCCTGCTTTAGGTAACCGGCTGTTTTTGCTCCTGTGTCTGGAGGGGAGGGCTGCTGAAGACCCTAGTCTCTTCCAGGTGCATCTCAGGGACGCAAGAAATAGAATTTTGCAAGCCTTCAGGAAACTTAACGGCAAGTGAACTTCACACTCCACCATTCAGTGAACTTTTTCAGTCCAATCCTTTAGTGCTGGCTTCTCCATTTCCCCCCGCTTGATCTCTTCACAGTTCTGTCCAAGAGCCCACCACACTCAGGGGAAGCCAGCTCTTCCTGCAGAAGTCAGGTCAGTCAGAACAGCTGTGTTCCAAAAACATTTCTCTGGAATTGGTGGGAAAGAGCCGGGGACAAACTAATGAGTCCAGATTGCTTTTCACAGATCAGCAGAAGGAACTTCCAGGCCCATGAATTCACACTTTGGAGGGACAAACAAAAAGGTGAGCATAAAGGCAGAGTTTGAAGACTGGAACCAGTCTCTCTGTTCTGACCTGCAAATTAATGGCAGTCAGCATGGCACTCTGTGACTTAAACACATCTAGGTGAATATCCCTTGCTAATGGCAAGGGATCAAACCTCGATTGTGTTCTGTCTGCAACTTCATAATTCTTAAGGGTTTTCTTTTTTCCTGAGAGAACATTCTGTATTCAGAGTGTTCTCTCAGGTTTTGCTTTTCACCTTGTTGCATTGGCCAAAAAAAAGCAAAAGACGCTGGTGGTTGGCGCTCCTGGTTCCCAGGACGGGGTTCAAGCCCCTGCGGTGTCCCTGCTTACTTCCAATGCAACCCCTCTCTCTCTCTCTCTCTCTCCCCCTTAAGAACTAAGTGAAGCGCAAAGTGCTCCTCTGATGCATCACTGGTGTGTCTCTAAGACAAGGTGGATTACATGGATGCTTCCCATCCTAGCACTCCTTGCCATAGGGAACAAAATACTTACTTCACACACACACACACACACACACACACACACACACACACACACGACTGTCTACTAATTTTGCATTGTTTGTTTAGAAATTTGCTCCACTTCCCAGTGGGGAGGAGTTGCGGTGGACCACGTGGTCACCATCTCCCCACCGGGGGCTTGGGACTTTGTCCCCCGTTGCCCGGGGAATCCCAGCCACCTCAGAGCCCGGCCACCCAATCCTGCATGGCCGGGGGCGTGGCTGGGGCTGTTTAAACCCGAGGTGCGAACCAGAGGTCTTCCTCAATCACCTGCCCTCCCTCCCTATTTTGCAAGTTAGGCACTGGCCTTGCTATGGACTTCAGTTGGTCGCCTTGGTTGTCTGAGGGGCCTGGTAGGAATTTTTCCACTTGGCAAATTGGCACTGGCCACTTGGTTTTCACCTACCTCGTAGCAATCGTCACAACTTTGTTAGGGTTGCGGTTAGGCATTGATTGACCTTGTGTGGGGGAGGGGAGGTGTGGCCATCACCTGCCCCTCCAAGCTTAAGGGTATTCCGTTAAAGGAATCCGGGGGTGTTGATCTTGTCCAAAGCCCGGTTGGGGGCTAGGGCCTTGACAGGACCCATCGACAGGGCTCCCCCTTCCGGTGGTTTACCCTTACCGGACTTCCTGCACTGCGGGCAGGAGTCAGATATAGTCGGGTCCAATCAATGCCTAAGCCAATACAGCTCATTCTATAATTTAATAAAGTTGTGGCAAAATTTGCCCAATGACATAAACCTAGTATCTGTGTCTCTGTGTGAGTTATTTCCCAATGAGGGGGTGGCTGCGGGGTCTCAACATGCAGAGTAACCTAAATATACAAACAAACGGATCCTATTTAGATTATGCAGAATGTGGAAAAGGTCGGGATGGAAGAGGAAATGGTATGACGTTCAGTCATTAGCAGAAGAAGAAGAGCAAATATAAGATGCTCAGATGTCCTATTTTACAGAAGACAGTTGTCAATTTTCAGGGCTATCAGAGGCTTAAGATGTGGACAGGTGACAGTTCTCTGTATGAAGGTGTCCTCTGTTTGAATGGCCGGGCATTCCAGGTCTGGCTGAAAGATACAGAAGGAAGAGCAGGGGCACTGAAGTTGCCCATCAACAGATAGCACCTTGGCAGCAGACTAAGCACAACCACCCAGGCCACAGTCTTCCCCACTGCAGTGAGATGTATAATAGTCCCATGTAGAATTATAGGGTGACCCAACACATCAGTCATACTCAAGGTAATATCCTATATCCAGCTAAGGCATACTCGGAGTCACTCAAATCAATGGGACTAGTGACCATGACTTAGTAGAATACAAATTACTAATAATAAATGTGCATTTACACACAGCGTATGCAAACTGGTGTCCATTCCTTTGGCCAAGTGTCAATGGCCACTATAAGCAAAGACGTGTCCAATTTCTGCAATTGGGGTTATCCAGGGATGCAACATTGTATGTTCAGTCAGGCCCTTTTGTTTTCTCCTGATCAGGAGGAACCCAGTTTGACCCTAAGTAAGTTTACTTTGAAGGAAGTCGGAGTGCTTCCATAGTCTTACTCCCTAGTAAGTGCACATTGGGATAGGGCTATAGCTCCGTTTCAGAGTGCATGCTTTGTATGCAGGAGGTGGGGTCCCAGGCATTTCCAGACAGGGCTGCTAAGAAATATCCTTCCAGAGCCACTGCAAGTCAGGGATACCCAGGCATCAGAAGAACTATCCACCCAGATCTTCAGGAGGGCCAGAATGGCATTTTGCAACGTTTTCCACATTAGTTTGTAGAAATTTCTTTCTTTCTTCAGGGCAGTATGTTGCTGAAGGGAACAGCACACCTTCCCCTGCAGTGAGAATTCCTACAAACACACCACACACACACACTCTATATTGGGGAATGGAAGCACCAATGACTCACCAATATTTATTTTAGTGTGTGTAGTTCCCCTTTGAGAAAATTCCAATATTACTGCATTATAATGAAGCGCATGGGACACTAAATGTGACACTCATTTGGTACCAATGTTCTGGCCCTGGTAACATGCGACAGAAGTGCTCTGGCCTGGCCAGAGAACAACTTGGAAAGTTATACATGATTCTACAAACCATTGTGTCCACCATAAATCTACTCATAAATCTCTGTCGTTTTTTTTTTTACAGCTTTCTCAGAAAATCAAGCATGTGTGAAAGGTCACAGCCACACCATAGATGCAAAGCACATTTAAAGCACAGGGTCCCACCCACACAGCCAGAATCGTAGGAACTATAGTTTACCCCTCACAGAGCTACAATTTAAGAAACTACAGTTCCCAGAATCCTCTGCGGAAGCCATGTGTTTTAAATGTGTAGTGTAAATGGGACCAAAGTTCCATCTGCATTTTCTTGTGCCTCATAGATTTTTCCCCTGACAGAGGACAGTAGTTTCCTTGCTGTAACCCATTTCTCTATGCAGAGGCCTAAAATCAGCAACAAATTAATTACCATTATGTGACCCCTTCTCCTGCCGCGCACTGAAACACTCCCCCCTTGCCCAGCTCAGCCAGAGGAGGGAGCCTTCCACAAGGTGGCAGAAGGGGTGGGCAGAGCGCTGCCTCTTGCTTTTTTTGCAGCCTGAAGCGGGTGCTTTGCCCTGTCTCCTCAGTGGGCCGGCTCTGGTTATGTGGACCAGAAAGCCAAAATTGCATGTAATCAAAACACACTGGGTGCAATGGCGTGCTAGATTGCCAAAGTCTTTCCCCCAGATCCTTTCGACCCCATTTTTTTAATTAAAAAAACCACTGCTGAGCACAGAAAGCTGAAAGTGTGCAAGTTACGGTAAATGCACGTAAATCGCGGGATTGCTGTACTTTATACCAAAAGTGACTGGCCGATTGGCAAGCTATGCTCCCGAGTTTTGCTTTTGTGTTTATTGCTCTTCTGCGGAAAACCCCCAACCATAGCTGTCAACTTTTGGATTTGAAAATAAGAGATCAGAAGCTTCCCCTGTCCTGGGGACAGTCTACGGTACATCTAACAATCCGGGATAGCAGCGGGAAACGGCAATTTCCCGCAAAAAAAGGGAAGGTTGACAGCTATGTCCCCAACCCACCACACATTGGGCATATTTCCCTATAATATTCATAAACGCATATTGCTCGCCACCACCTCCTCTCCAATGCTACAGCTAAGGCTGGTGGATCCCGAAGGATCCCCCCACGTGGCCTGGCCGCTCCCTGGGATCCACCCCTCGGCGCCCCGGGGGGAGGAGGGGGAGGCGGCGATGGAGGGAGCGCTGTGTCTGGGCAGGCCTCGCCTTGTATCCAACGGAAAAGAAGCAGGTGAGACGAGGCAGCATTTAGTCGGAAACAACTAAACAACAACAACAGTCAAGATCTTAAAAGCTTTATTGTCAGCCTGTTTCCCAATGATCCCAAACATGGAATTTGTCTTTTTCACAGCTGATGTGCACTGGTCCAACATTTTCACTGAGCTATTCAACACAGCTCCGAGATTTCTTTCCTGGTCAACTGTTGTCAACTTAGCCCCTATCAGGATGTACAGTATGTGCAGCTAGACCTTGACATTGTATTGCCTATTCGTCCAATTTGGAGCTGTTCATGATTCCCTTTTTGTTTTTACCACCGTAATTAATTTGTGTCATCAGCAGAACATAGCTCAAATCCTAACTCCTCCTTATTTATGAACAAGTTCAAAACAGCTCGAATTGCAACACAGTCCTTTTGGGACTTGCTTCTGACATCCCTCCAATCAGAGCGCTGCCCATTTATTCCTACTCTCCACTTCCTGTCCTATTAACCCGTGGCTTCTAGGTTTACTCAAAAGAGACTTAGTCAAAAGATTTTTTTCCAAAGCTTTCCTGACTGTTGCTCTATTGCAGGTGGGCTATAGTCCCATGGTGCAAGATCAGATTTGCAGAATTTTGAAGATTTGGCATTCTTGTGCGACAAAACCACTTAAAAATAAAGCAGACTTTTTGCAGTGATTAGAAAATTCACTGGAAAGTGTGGGGTTACGATTGTTAGATGTGACCTCATGAAACTTCTCTACAAACCACATCAAGCTGAATGCTTAATAAACAGGAACAGTAGTTTGGTATACATTGCTATACTGGTCAACTGCTTTATCCATATCCACAAGCTGAATGCTCTCAGGTTAGGACTGCACAGGACTTGTGCAACTGGCTAGAGACTGCAGGCCTGCCAGAAATGAGTTACAATATTGTTCAGTATGAACTACAGAAATAACAGTACTGAAGCTATTTGCTGTGTCCTTGCAGCAGCATCTGACACCCTTTGCTCATAGAGTTGAATGCAGGCCATGATTGCCCAGACAACGTTGGGATAAGCCTCACCCCATCACAGAAGACCCTGGGACCAAATATGTTCAGCACTGGGATTTAACAGGGTCTCCACTGAGCCTTTATTATTCACTTCCACCCATTACAGGGTATGAATAATTCTCGTTTGAGCCCTTGCCTTTTTCTTGCAATCTGATGCTTAGCATCATCTTTTGCGTTTCCTGCACGGGACTAAAATTCCATTTTTTTACATGCCTTCCGCCGTTCTCTCCATCGCCTATAGCGAGCACGGGGGGCGATCGCATATATCTAGTTTCCAGAATCGCAAAGCTTTCTATTAAACGCAGTTCCTGCAAACCATCGCTGCCTGCCAGTACTGCCAGCACCACTCAGAAAACCATTTCCTCCGGGCGGTTTCACCGCACGTCTTGCAGCTTTGCATCCATGACTTCCTGCAGGTCTGCAACGTGGGGCTGCTCACGTCCTCGAAGGGATTTCTCTGCAATGGGTTCTGCACTGCAAAACTCCCCCCCGCCCCGTGTCGGCTGGGTAAAGACAACAACCGAACCCCCCCTGGCCTGCAGTTCTGCAAATCGGGTCGTTCCCCTGGCGGATTTCGCAAAGCTCTTTCCGTAAAGCTTTTCCTGCACATTCACACGTGCAAATTTCCCAAGGCGCAAGGCGAGACATTTTTAATACAGGGACAGCCTCAAGGGCTCTCCATGCCTTCGCGCCAGCCTCCCCATCTTTCCCTTCCTCCCTTCCCTGTTCGCTTTGTTCCGATCCCAAGAAATCCCAACCCACAGGCGTGCAAACTCAGCAAAGGGAAGGGAGGGGCGTCTCGGGGTCGCGCGCGCCCCCCGAGCTCCGCCCTCCTCGGGAACGCGCAGGAAACCACGTGTCCCATCCAGGAAGCCGCGTGCGTCGTAGAAAGCAGACGCCGCCGCTGCCGCCGCCGCCCTGGAAGGGGAGCTTCGACCTGGAGGGTAAGGAGGAGGATCGGGGCCGGAGTGGGCGGAAGGGCCGGGCATGGGGCACCGCGGCATGCAAGTAGATTGACATGCGCGTGCTGGTTACGCGGGCGACCCCAAGCTGCAGGCTGAAGTTCAGCAGGGGAGGCGGCACATGGGTCCGGCCGATGGAATCAAACAGTTGTGAGATCTAGCATCCTGCTTCGTGAATAATCAAGGGGCTCTTTCAAAAGGGGGACATGGCAAATCTGAAGAACCATGAACTGTGCAGGCTCTTTATGTCAGCCAGATTTAATATGTTTCCCTCGATGATAGTAAGAGGAAGATATTTAGCTCTCCCAGACGCAGAGCGTCTCTGCAAATGTGGTAGACAGGAACCTGATACGTTGGAGCAAATTTTCATTTCTTGTGATTTTGGCATTTATGCCAGAAGACAGTTGTTAGAGGCCTTACAACTTAACAGGCTCGGCTCTATGCCGCCAGCGGTTCAGGACTTGCTCTCGGACAGGAATGATCAAATTACTTTAATAGTGGTTAAATTTTTGAGTGTTGTCCATGTGGAAAGACTGGGCCATTATAGAAAGATTTAGTGGTTCTTGATTGGTCAGTGATGTGGTAGTGTTAGACTGTATTATTTATGCAAATTGTTATGCCGAATTCGTATTTTCCACAATCTGTATACGGTGTTTGTTTTATAATGTGTGGTTTGCTGTGCCTAATAAAGGATTGTTTGAATAAGATCAAGGGGATCAAGAAGGTGTGAGTGTCCTGTCCAAGGTTTGTGGGCACTCTCTGCCTTGTTTGGTTATCTCTGTTCTGTTTCTCCAGCAACAAGAGATCACAGGGTTTCGGTTCTCCTCCGCTCAGATCTTTGGTTCTGAAATAGGGGTGCTGGTGGCACCTTTCCTTCCTTTTCCAGTTGCTGTTAATCAGAAAAGAGAGCAACATAGAAGTTTCTCCAGAGGCCACAGAAGCTCTCATCGGACAGAAAAACAAACCTCCGCCTCTCTCAGCTTTTGACGCCATGTCAAAAAGTAAGTCATTTTGCCAGGTTTTTGGGTCAAACGTTGCATTCCTACAAACTGGGGAACCCAAACGTAAAATGGTGTTCACCTTTGATTTTATTCCCCCTTCTGCAGAGCAGAAAAAATCTGGGAAGAGACAGAAACGTGGCAAGGTGAGCAGAGACTGGCAGCACCAACCGTTCCCACTCGTCATACGTCCTTATGAAAAGTGAAATTTAGCAGGTGGAAGCATGAAGGGAGCCAACAAGGAAAAGAAAAGAAGGGCCAGTTGCACTGAAGGCAGCAGAGGTCAAAAAGTGGAAAGGCAGAGAGACATCTTTGGATTTGGCAGTGCGATAGCTGCCAGTAATTTTAGGGAGCTGAGTTTCATTGGAGGAGAGGAGGCAGATTTTGTCTGGGTCAAAATAAGAGTTGTAAAAGACAAAGTAAGTAAGCTTCACTTAAGTTAAAATCCAGAGTACAGTTTGCAGATGTGAAACATAACAAGATTCATGGGCTCAGCAAGGGAGTGGAAAATAACAGGCTGGGGACTGGGAGGACTTTATTCCTAAGTTTTGAGGGGAAGGGAATGAAGCTTCTGACTGTAGCATTAGCTGGGAGAAGAAGGATCTTTTAATTTTTACTTTCAGTGAAGCTAAGGTGAATTTCTAGGGTCTTCTATATCTGATGTCTCGTCCAGTTCATTGCCTTTACCAGTGTGTCTCCTTTGGCTTTTATAGAGAAGGGATGCAAAGCCTCATGGGAAAAAGGACCCAGGAGTGCCTCAGCTGCAACATTTCAAAGAGCATGTCAAGAAAGGAGCAGCGCTAAAAGAGAAAAGGGTGAGATTAAGCAGTGGGATGCCCTGCATGGGGAAATGAAGGCTGGCTTCTTTGAGTTCCTGCTTTCATTTCCCAGTTTGGGATCAGTGGTTGGGTACCAAACCTTGGCTCTAGAGCAGCCTTTCTCAACCTGTGGGTCCCCAGATGTTGTTGAACTACAACTCCCATCACCCCTAGCTAGCAAGGCCAGAGCTCAGGGATGATGGGAGTTGTAGTCCAACATCTGGGAACCCGCAGGTTGAGAACCGCTGCTCTAGGATCTTAGGTTTCAAAGAGCCTGAGAAATGGGTCTCTTTCCAATGGGGCTCGTGGCAACCTCTTTGAGTTAAGTCTTTTCACATCCTCTCAGGCTACAGAACTGCAGGAGCGGCAGCGAACGGCACGGCAGAAGGAAATCAGCCGGTTCCGGAGTTTGGAAGGGCTGCAGAAGGATGCCTTGCACAGACAGCAGAATTTTGAACAGAAGGTACTGAAGTTTCAAGGACATGCAAACCGACTGCAATGGGACCCTGTTCATATAGCTGTTTAGAGACTACTTGTCTGCCTCCTTTTTTGGAGACCCTGTAAGGCAGAGCTGGGGAACCTTTTTCAAAACCTAGGGCCATGTTCTCTTGTCTCTCTGGCACCTTCCAGCGTCACATGCCAGTGGTGTGCGGGGACAGAAGCAGAAGCAACAAATGCGGAGCAACAAATGTACATTTTCCCTATGTACTGTAAACTAGTTTCTACATTCTCAGTCCTCTCTATCCTGTGTTCCATCCAGACAAACAGAGAGCATCATGAACTCCATGTTTTCCCAGTCTTAACAACTTGCTGATTGTGCCCATGCTTAATAATAATAATAATATAATTTATTATTTATACCCCACCCATCTGGTTGGGTTTCCCCAGCCACTCTGGGCAGCTTCCAACAAAATATTAAAATACAAAAATCTATTAAGCATTAAACTTTGGAACAGCCTCCTGAGAGAGGCCCCATCACTGCCTTTGTTCAGACAGTCATTCTCAAAATGTGGATTTACTCCCCAATGTGAATATTCCTGTTGCTCTAAAACAGCTTGTTTTTAGGTGTTGGTCATATTTTACATCGTGTGTCATGTCGTCTAAACCGCAAGCTCCCTTGTGTACAGTTGTAGACAGGTAGGATAGAAATTATTGTCCTAAACCCAACCCATGGGCTTCTTGGTTTCCAGACAGTGGCTCATAGTGCCAGTCCTTGTAATTCTGCTTATGCTACAAGCACAATTGCAATTCACTTTCCATGCTGTTCGAAGCATTGGACTTGTTCCTTTATGTATGTCCCACTGTGTTCCATTCGCCCTGCCTTATATTTTTAATTTATCCTTTACTTAGTGTTAAAATGCTTTCCCAGCTGTAATTATTATTATTGATATTTTTTATTTATTAATTTTGTATTCTGCTCTTAATGAAAGAGAGAGATAATGCTGTAAGGTTTTTAATTTATTTTAAAGCTAAAATGTGAACTCTTTCTCTCCCTGCAGGAGATGGATCTGAAGCAACTGGCGAAACATGCCTTGCTGGAGAAAGACAGTTCCTGCAGGGCCTATTATAGGGAGTTCAGGAAGGTCAGTGGGACTGTTGTCACTTAGTGTGGGGAAAGATGCATCTGCTCTGAGCGCGACTGTCCTCAGGGGCTGAGCCACTTGTCAGGTGGCAAACTCTCTTGGCCTTCTCTCCCTTTAGGTGGTGGAAGCAGCTGATGTGATCCTGGAAGTCCTCGACGCTCGCGATCCCCAAGGCTGCCGCTGCCCCCAGGTTGAGCAGGCCGTGGTGCAAGCTGGAGCTAACAAGAGGCTAGTCCTGGTGTTAAATAAAATAGGCAAGTGTGAAGGCTCTCTGGGAAGGAAAGGGGGTCTGGCACTGGTATGCTATGATTCCAGTCCTCTCTGCTGTGTTACTCAAGGATAGCAGAGTGTTAGACGCTCTCGTGGTCAGTGTTCAGCAAGTGTTAACCAGCATACTGCACTGTTATATTCAGGGTCTGTGCTTCTCTCCCAGAATTCAAATTCTGGCAGGGCAGTGGTACCTCGGGTTAAGTACTTAATTCGTTCCGGAGGTCCGTACTTAACCTGAAACTGTTCTTAACCTGAAGCACCACTTTAGCTAATGGGGCCTCCCGCTGCCGCCACCGCCACACGATTTCTGTTCTCATCCTGAAGCAAAGTTCTTAACCTGAAGCACTATTTCTGGGTTAGCGGAGTCTGTAACCTGAAGCGTATGTAACCTGAAGCGTATGTAACCCGAGGTACCACTGTACATAGAATAAACAGATGAATTACAATAGCTGCTTTTCCATAATTTTATTGTGATTTCAGGGTTCTTGTATCCAAATAATTTGGAAACATAAGCTTTGGGGAAGCAGAGAAGGGCAAATGCGGGAGTGGTAGAGGCTTAGTGACTGATTTTCTGCAGCCATAAGCTTAAGAAGCTGAGTTGCAGCCACACAAGCCCTTCGCTCCTTCCCTTGCAGGTGTGAGTGATTGAACAGGCAAGGAAGCCTTCAGTTAACTATGATTTCCCATTTTCATTCAGCTGAGCAACTGTGATTAACAGCTTCAGAACCAGCCATGCTAGGAAGCTTGTTGGGCTACTGCAAAGAGAGGAGGAAAGGGGCTGCATTCACACCCAGAATGCATTTTTTTATCTCAGCTTATTCAACTCAGAGATTACTCAAAGCAGTCCAGAGGGGTTTGGCAAGGCTTGGCAGTTGATGCAAAGATGTTTTGTCCCTGGAGACGTGCTTGGTATTCAAGCTTTGCTGAGGATCCTAAAGTTAACTCTTCTCTTCTGTTCCTGGCCCAGATCTGGTATCTAAGGAAATTGTAGCAAAGTGGCTGAAGTACCTGAGGAACGAATTCCCCACAGTGGCCTTTAAAGCTTCCACTCAGCAGCAGAGCAAAAACCTGGTAAGTGATGCTGAGATTTTGCAGTGGGGCAAGTGAGTGACAGCTTTGGCCAGTTATTAGTTTTCATTGAAAGCCATTTGGGGAAGAGCTCTGTCAGCCGGTTCTGTTTCCACCGATTTCTCTTACTCCTTATTACTGTTAACACAAAGTTAGCAACTCTGAGGCCAAGTGGCGCCTTTCAAGAGGTATCAAGGTGCTGATTCCTCATTGATGAAGGAGCGTCTCCACCCCCATTGTTCTGCCCAGACACTGAGGTCCAGCTCTGAGGGCCTTCTGGCGGTTCCCTCACTGCGAGAAGCCAAGTTACAGGGAACCAGGCAGAGGGCCTTCTTGGTAGTGGCGCCTGCCCTGTGGAACACCCTCCCATCAGATGTCAAAGATATAAACAAATACCACACTTTTAGATGACGTCTGAAGGCCGTCCTGTTTAGGGAAGCTTTTAACGTTTGATTCATTACTGTATTTTAATATTGTGTTGGAAGCTGCGCAGAGTGGCTGGGGAAACCCAGCCAGATGGGCGGGGTATAAATAAATTATTATTATTATTATTATTAAACCACTGAGCCTCTTGGGCTTGCTGAAGGTTGGTAGTTCGAATCCCCGCGACAGGGTCAGCTCCTGTTGCTCGGTCCCAACTCCTGCCAACCTTGCAGTTTGAAAGCGTGCCCAAAAGTGCAAGTAGATAAATAGGTACCGCTCCGGCGGGAAAGTAAACGGCGTTTCTGTGCACTGCTCTGGTTTTGCCAGAAGCGGCTTAGTCATGCTGGCCACATGACCCGGAAGCTGTACGCTGGCTCCCTCGGCCAGTAAAGCGAGATGAGCGCTGCAACCCCAGAGTCATCTGCGACTGGACTTAACTGTCAGGGTCCTTTACCTTTACCTTTTTTTAACTGTATGTGAGACTCCAGATTACCAGAGGTGCCAACTTGAATAAAATATTGAGGACAGGTAAGCCCCACCCCGCACAATCAACCGCATGACATGGTGCATGCACACCATTTGAATGGCAATGCCTATTAACTTTGGGGGAAGCCGGCCCCCTCAAATACTTTATGGGGAGGGGCGAAACCCTGTTGGCCCCTAGGAGTTGATTCTTATGCAGATTACTATGATCCATAGCCGATATTTCCTTTCTCTTTTATTGTTTATATTCCTTCATTGTATTGATTGTTGGGGGAGGGGGGGAAACAGTAAAACAGTAAAGAAGAAAACCAGGCCATTTTTTTTAGCGGCAGAACTTCTGGCTGCAGCTGTGCATCACCCCCTTTGCCTGCTTCTCTTTTTCCCCACCTCCAGCAACAGAGCCGAGTCCCCGTATCCCAGGCTTCGGGGGAGCTGCTCAGCGGGGGAGCCTGTGTTGGGGCAGACTGCCTCATGAAGGTGCTGGCCAACTACTGCCGCAACCAGGATGTCAGGACGGCCATCAGTGTTGGGGTTGTGGGTAAGTAGGGAGCCTCGCTTGGAGGGAGGTGGAAAGCCGGCGGGGGGAATCTCTTAAATCCTACCCCCATTGCTCAGAAAGACATTGGGATAATTTGAGGTAATTTAAATATGTTTTGGGACGCGGGTGGCGCTGTGGGTTAAACCACAGAGCCTAAGGCTTGCCAATCAGAAGGTCGGCGGTTCGAATCTCCGCGACGGGGTGAGCTCCTGTTGCTCAGTCCCTGCTCCTGCCAACCTAGCAGTTCGAAAGCACTCCAAAGTGCAAGTAGATAAATAGGTGTCACTCTGGCGGGAAGGTAAAGGGCGTTTCCGTGCGCTGCTCTGGTTCGCCAGAAGCGGCTTAGTCATGCTGGCCACACGACCCAGAAGCTGTACGCCGGCTCCCTCGGCCAATAAAGCGAGATGAGCGCCGCAGCCCCAGAGTCGGTCATGACTGAACCTAATGGTCAAGGGGTCCCTTTATCTTTAAATATGTTTTAATATTTTAAGTTTTGTATGTTTTTACATTACAGTTGTATTCTTTCTTGACTTTGTGTTATCTTTTTGTAAATGTTTTGAGGTGTTTTTTTTTAACAGTTAAGCAGTGTACGTATAAATTTTGTGAAAATTTATAAAATATGGTAAGAATTGAAGCACTTAGATGCCTTTCCTGACCTTGTTAAATATCGGACTTCTTGCCTCTGAAGTCCAGATGACCTGGCAATGTTTGCCAAGGCTGCAAGCCCATGATGTGTGGGTACGCACATTGTAAGAATAATATTTATTTATTTATACCCCACCTTTCCCCCTGGCAGCGGTTCAAGGCTGCTTAGAGATAAAAAAGAACAGCTAAAAATGGGGGGGACACCCCAGCATTAAAAAATAATTAAGCATTTATAGAATATTATGTATATTCTATTTGAAACATACAGTCACAACAAAAGCAGTATAGCACCAGCTCCCTCTTTAAAAGCAGCCCATTCCCAAAAGCCTGTTGGAACAAGAAAGTCTTCACCTGCCTATGGAAGGACAGCCAGGAGGGAGCCAGTCTCACTTCTCTAAGGAGGGAGTTCCAAAATTGTCTGGCCACCACCAAAAAGGCCCTCTCTTGCGTCTCCACTCAGAGAAGGGCCTCCCTCAAAGATCTCAAATCCGGCCAGGTTTGTAGGAGGGAATGCAGCCCTTCAGGTACCGTATTTTTCACTCCATAGGACGCACCGGACCATAGGGCGCACCTAGTTTTTAGAGGGGGAAATCAAGGGAAAAAATGTTATTTCCCCCCCCCAGCCCCAAAGAGCAGCATACAGGCTGTGCGCAACCTCTCCCTGCCGGAGGGGTTATGCGCGGCTATGCCACAAGCGAAGACAACGAGTGGGATGTTTTGGCTTCCTCTTTAGCCCTGCGCAACCTCTCCCTGCCAGAGGGGCTGCACGCGGCTATCCCTGAAGCCTTCTGAGCGCAGCGCAAGTTCCTGCTGCATTCCTCAGGCTTTGCGTTGCTATCGCTGAAGCCAAGGAGCCTGCATTCGCTCCATAGGATGCACACACATTTCCTCTTAATTTTTGGAGGGGAAAAAGTGTGTCCTATATAGCGAAAAATACGGTAACTTGGACTTAAGCTGAATAGGACTTTATAGGTCATAATCAGCACTTTGCATTGTGCCCAGAAACATACCGGAGCCGCTGCAACGAGGGAGTCATATGCTGCACATCAGAGCGACTTGCTACTGAGCAAGGATCCTGCCTGTTGGTGTTGCTGGACATGAACCTTTGAAGATGCCTTTATTCTGGCTACTGGCACTCATTCATTCAAAGAGGAAAGGTGGCTTGTGGGCAGCTGTGCCTTCCTTTTCGGTGCTGCCTTATTTTTGCTATAGGGAGTGGAGAAAAGGAGGTGCTCACATAGGTAGGACTAATCTTGAGTGGGAGCAGGTGCTTTTGCTGATAGCCCTGCCCGCTTCTCCTATCTCTCACCGCAGGCTTCCCTAATGTCGGCAAAAGCAGCTTGATCAACAGCTTGAAGAGGAGCCGGGCCTGCAGTGTTGGTGCCACTCCTGGCGTCACCAAGTATGTAGCAGTCCTTCTGCGCATGCTGTAGAAGCCAGGGTTTTGGGGTGGGGGTAGTTCTCCCTTGAGCTTTGTCTATGTATGGCAGCGGTTCTCAACCTGTGGGTCCCCAGATGTTGTTGGACTACAACTCCCATCATCCCTGAGCTCTGGCCTTGCTAGCTAGGGGTGATGGGAATTGTAGTTCAACAACATCTGGGAACCCAGGTATGGCTCCCCTTTATCACATACACAGTCCAACAAGACAATGACAATAATCCGCCAACAGCATACAAATCAATATGGCTAACCTGATCCAAAACACCCACCCACCCCACTCACACACGAAAACAAAGATCACCACAGCCAACCACAAACAAACAACCACACCGTAGGCCAACCCCAACCTCTCTCACCACCAAAGGAACATAAGTGAACAGCAGAGAACCTGCACAAGCACTGCTGAACACCAAACCCCACATATATTAAGCAAAATAGAAACATCGCCACCCGACCCCACAGCCACCCATCTTCCCCCCCACCCCTTTTTTCCCTAATGTCTCAACAAATGAAACTGATTTGTAAAAATGTTAGGTGGAAAAAATTACCAGAGACATTACACATACTTCTGTAAAACAAGAAAATCTTTAATAAAAACCAAAAAACCCCAGAAACAACATCTGGGGACCCACAGGTTGAGAAAGGCTGGTGTACGGTGTCTTCTTAAGCTGTTAAGGCCCTCCAGTTCTCTTTTAGGTTATCTGTAGAACCCGCAACATTTTAGGATGTTTGTGAGCCAATCAGAGGCGCGGCCGCAGAACAGCATTGGTTGTGCTGGAAAGGAGAGCTTTGGATCTTGTGTGTTCAGGCCAAGTTGGATTTCAGGGCATGGAAAGGAAAGGTCGGCCAGACAGTGTGCGAGGAAGGGGAATGATGGAACTGTGGATGCACTCCAGCTCAGCAGTGACACATGTGACATCCCCCCAGATGCTGGGAAGGGGCTGTGGGCCTCAGAGAGACAGGGAAGAAGATTTGTGCTGTGGGTCTTAAGAGACGAGGCAAGATGCATCCCTCTACCCCCTTTCCTGAGACAGTCTGGACCATAGTTTAGAGGTCCCGGGCCCTAAGGAAGTCAGACTATCCTCCACCAGGGCCAGGGCCTTTTCGGTGATGGCTCCGACCTGGTGGAATGCTGCGTCCTATGAGACTAGGGCCCTTCAGGATTTAACCTCCTTCTGTCGGGCCTGTAAGACAGAGCTATTCCGCCTGGCCTTTAATGTGAATTCAGCCTGATCTTTTATTTCCCTTTTCTTCCCTCCCCCTCCCCTTTTATGAAGATTACCTGCTCTGAAACCCCACAGTTAATTCTCCCCTGGCCTCCTTGCTGGCCCAAGTAGGACCAATTCAGCCAGCTAGCCCTGGTGATTATCTAATGCTTATTTCCCCTAAATTGATTTCTGAATTTTATTGTTATGCATGTTTTTATACTGTATTTTATGCTGCTTCTATAATTAAGTCTTTTAAATTTGTTGTTAGCTGCCCTGAGCCCGGTTTTTTGAACCGGGAAGGGCAGGGTAATAATAATAATGATGATGATGATGATGATAATGTAGCTTTGGGGAACTGCAGAGGCCTTGCACTGCTTTATTACCTACAGTGAGCTCTTTCACAACAGAAGGATCACCGTGTAAAAAGTGGCCCAGGTCTTCCCACTGCTTGGGAGCACAAGGAATGTTGCAGGATGGAGGAGGCGTTGGGGGGCAGGTATCCTGACAAAGGTGGTATCCTATAGCACCTTCGCTATAGGCAGATGGGGGGGATGAATGAGAGACATGCTGGTAACCCTCTTGCTCCGCCGCACTCTGCTTATTTGGCCGATTGGTTGAAACTTAAAAATGATTAAATTCACAACAGAACTCCCAATGGAATAAATTAAAACCTCAGAACAATTAAACGGTTAAAATACAGCAGCAAAATAAATAAAAGCCATTTAGTCAGACCAGATAAAGGACTCCTTCAGAGGCACGGACTATTTTGCCTCTAAAGCTCTGTTGACAAAATGGACTTTGTGCTCTTTTTCTGAAGGCCAGGAGAGATATCTAGGGGGTGGGGGTGGTTTTGCAACACTGGGGCTGCAGCTCTGGGTGGACTTTGAACAGAGAGGCCTGAAATCAGATCCTTTCTCCAATAGCCCACAGGCTGTGGAGCGTTGCTATCACTGAGCATAGCCTACCTTACAGATATGCAGTGAGGATTACAATAGTTGTGGGGGGCCCTGAGCTCATTGGATGAAGTTGTGTGTCGAGACCCCGAAGCCACCCCCTTGCTGAGAAATAACACACACAAGGACCACGGATATTAGGTTAATGTTATTGGGCAAATTTTGGCCACAACTTTATTGATTACAGAATGTGAGCGGTATTGGCTTAGGCACTGAATGGACCCAACTATATCTGACTCCTGCCCGCAGTGCAGGAAGTCCGGTAAGGGTAAACCACCGGAAGGGGGAGCCCTGTCGATGGGTCCTGTCAAGGCCCTAGCCCCCAACCGGGCTTTGGACAAGATCAACACCCCCGGATTCCTTTAATGGAATACCCTTAAGCTTGGAGGGGCAGGTGATGGCCACATGTCCCCTCCCCCCCACAAGGTCAATCAATGCCTAACCGCAACCCTAACAAAGTTGTGATGATTGCTATGAGGTAGGCGAAAACCAAGTGGCCAGTACCAATTTGCCAAGTGGAAAAATTCCTACCAGGCCCCTTAACGGTGACCCACCGAGGTCCATAGCAAGGCCAGTGCCTAAAACCTGCAAATTAGGGAGGGAGGGCGGGTGATTGAGGAATTAAATAGTCCTGGCCACACCCACAAACCCCGGCCAGCGGATTGGCTGGCCAGGCTCTGATGTGGCCGGAGTTGTAAACAAAAATTGCCCTTTTCCCTTATGGGGTATCCAAGAGCCCATATAGAGTCCTTACATAGGTTCCCTATTGGTAGGAGAAGATTACAGAGGCCAACCAGAGAACATTGAGAAGCAAAGCAGCTAGGAAGCTTGATCTTTATTGATCTGTTGCAACAGGGTGCTCCCCTCACCCGCAGGAGAGGAGGAGGAACCCAGAAAAATGGCATGCAAGGCCTTATAAAGACTTTTGAAATTGCCACCCTGTAGATCAAGACCACCCCCAGAAACATCATACATACATCACAGAAGGGGTGTAACCAAAGACCACCCCTCAGATACATCATACCTACATCACAAAAAAGGCAGTCTAAAACAGAAATTTGAATGTTGTTTTTCTCCTGTCATTGTTTATCTCCTGTCTGGCAGGTTACTTGATTGGATTTTCTGGGGAGCTTGGCCAGTCTTTTGAAATGATAAATACTTAGTTCCTGGGCCAGGTCACAGGCTCACACCCTATTCATATCTTAAATGTGCCCTTAAGACAGGATTTGTGAGAAAAGAGACAATGGGGAGGTTTCCCACTTTGACCTTGCAGAGAAAACATTTGCTCAGTTTAGGAATCAAAATGGTTCCAGGTTGGTCTTCCTGTGCTGATCTACGTACGTGCTTGGTTGGTACGCTTATGAACATTACCATATATCTAAGACCTCAAAATTCCTATCACACCGGGATCCCCCGGGCAACGGGGGACTAAGTCCCCTGCCCCCGGAGAGCAGTGGGTGGCCACGCGGTCCAGCGCAACTCCTCACCACAGGGAAGTGGAGTAGTTATGCCTGGAGTACTGTGCCCAGTTCTGCGCACCACACTTTTAAGATGCGTATTGTAAGAACATAAGAGCCTGGTTGCTGGACCAATGGCCCTTCTTGTCCAGCATCCTGTTCCCTCAGTGGCGATTCAGATGCCTGTGGGAAACACAACCAGGACCTGAGCACAAGGGCGGAGCCCCCTCCTGCCTTGTCTGACAAGTGGCCTTCAGAAATACACAGTCTCCAGTCACAGAGGCAGGGCCCTAGCCATCCAACAGATACCGTATTTTTCGCTCTATAACACGCACCAGACCATAACACGCACATAGTTTTTAGAGGAGGAAAACAAGAAAAAAAAATTCTGAATGAAACAGTGGATGTATCATTTTTGTGCTTCATGCTGCGGCCACAGACATGTGATTTGACGGTGAGTTTGGGGTAGCCCAATGCAAAGATCCTGAGGATCCATGTGGATCCATGCTTTGTAACCACGTTTTTGTACCATTGCAGCCCCAGGCAACAGTGGGTGCGTGATTTTTTTGGTGCAGGCTGTAGCCATGGACATGCTATGTGATCTGATGGTGAATTTGGGGTGACCCAATGCAAAGATCCTGAGGATCCATGTGGATCCATGCTTTGTAACCACGTTTTTGTACCATTGCAGCCCCAGGCAACAGTGGGTGCGTGATTTTTTTGGTGCAGGCTGTAGCCATGGACATGCTATGTGATCTGATGGTGAATTTGGGGTGACCCAATGCAAAGATCCTGAGGATCCATGTGGATCCATGCTTTGTAACCACGTTTTTGTACCATTGCAGCCCCAGGCAACAGTGGGTGCGTGATTTTTTTGGTGCAGGCTGTAGCCATGGACATGCTATGTGATCTGATGGTGAATTTGGGGTGACCCAATGCAAAGATCCTGAGGATCCATGTGGATCCATGCTTTGTAACCATGTTTTTGCACCATTGCAGCCCTGTTTTTGCATCAGATCATTGCTATGTGATCTGATGGTGAATTTGGGGTGACTCAATGCAAAGATCCTGAGGATCCATGTGGATCCGTGATTGGAACCACGTTTTAAGTAGGGAGGGAAGGAAAAACATAGAAGCGACAAGGAGAGGGGTGTGCAGAGAAGCAGCTGGCTAAGAATGCAGGAGAGGGGTTTTACCGGAGGGAGGAAAGGCAGGCAAAAGTCCCCCCCCCCACAAGCCAGCCAGCTCTCTCTCTTTCTCTCTCTCTCCCCCCCCCCCAACCTGCATGTTGCCTTCGAGTCCCAGACGCACGGAGAGGAATTAGACGCTCTGCTTGCCTGGAGGGGAGGGGTTTTCTCTGCTCTTTGTTCCGTTTGAGCAAACACAGTAAGGAAACAGAAGCGGGTGGGCAGTAAGACCCTGAGGCAGAATGCAGGAAAGCAGCAGCTTTCCTCCCTTCTCCGGACGATTTGATATTTGCCTGATTTTTGCCTTCACTCGCGCTTGTCAGCTCCAGGGACCACACATTCGCTCAATAACACGCACAGACATTTCCCCTTACTTTTTAGGAGAAAAAATCTGCGTGTAATAGAGGGAAAAATACGGTATGTGTTCAGAGGTGGGTGGCATAGATGGTGAAAGGCCTAGGGATGCAAGTCCTGTGAGAAAATCTGGGGGTGGCCTGGAGAAGAGACAGTTCAGTGGTGATATGAAATAAATTTCAATATTTGAAAGGCTGTTGCACAGCTGACAGAGCAGATTTAGTTTCCGTTGCTCTGATGGGAGAGGAGGGCCAGGCTTAATAGTTGTAGATTCCAGCTAAACACTGGAGTGAGCTTCATTATTTATTCCTACATCATTTTTATTGATTTTCCAAATTTTAATGAATCAACCACAAATTAAAACAAATTTAATACATCCCCCCCCAAAAAATGGCTTTCCACCATCAATGTGTCCATAAATTCCTCTTGTTGCTGCATTGTTTTCTTGGTTATTTCTAATCCACATTCCACTCCCTGTAATTAACCTTACATTACAATATTTTTTGGGTTATTTTTAACTTGTCCTTAACCATCAGCTACCCACTTGCCAATTCCTGCAAGGTTTTAACATTTCCAATATCTGCCAGTGAGGTTACTCAACAAATAGATCAGCTGGAGTGAACTTTCTGATGAAAGGAGCTGCTCAGAAATAGGACAGACGGTCTCAGAAGATCGTAAGCCGGGCACCCCCAAACTCAGCCCTCCAGATGTGTTGGGACTACAACTCCCATCATCCCTTGCTAACAGGAACAGTGGTCAGGGATGATGGGAGTTGTAGTCCCCAAACATCTAGTGGGCTGAGTTTGCCTAGGCCTGTTGTAGGTTCTCCTGCACTGGAGAGGGAGCTGTAGGGTGAACATTTCCTGTGTCATCAGGACATTGAACTAGATGCCTTTTGAAGTCCCTGTCAACTCTGATTCCACAATTTATGAAGTGTGGTAAGATAGACAGCTGGAGCAATAATGCTCCAGCTCTACCTTCACGACAGGAAGGGATACAGCACAGTGCTTTAGCAGATGGTGCTAACAGGTGGAGGGGCATTTTTCTTGGAATAAGTTGACTCCCTCCCTCCCTCTTGTGCTGTCTCCTTTTAGGTGCCTGCAAGAGGTGCAGCTGGACAAGCACATCAAACTTCTGGACTGTCCAGGGATTGTTGTGGCTTCTCCCACTTCAGATGCCGCCATGATCTTACGAAACTGTGTCAAGATAGAGCAACTGGTTGACCCTGTGAGCCCAGTGGAGGCCATCTTGAAGCGATGCAACAAGCAGCAGGTAGCTGTGGGGCGGGGCAGGGGGAGGCAGGCCCTGGTTGTGATGGGGGGCAGACAATTAGGCAGCGGGGAGCCAGGAATTCTGGACTCCTCTCAAAGCTTTAGGGAGAATTGGGAGAGAAGAGTTGTAGAGTGGCAAACTTAATTCACTTTCATTGATGTTAGCTTCTTAATTCACTTAATTCATTGATGTTAGCTTCTGGGGGTAGGCTTGTTGTGGTTTTTCTGGATTAAATCCAAGTTGAAAGGAGCGAGTGTGCCCTCCAGGTTCCATCCGCTCAGATGCAATTTCAGGCAAAGGTCTTCGTTTAGAGCAGGCATCCCCAACCTGCGGTCTCCAGATGTTTTGGCCTACAACCCCCATGATCTCTAGCTAACAGGACCAGTGGTCAGGGATCATGGGAATTGTAGTCCAAAACATCTGGAGGGCCAAAGGTTGGGGATTCCTGGTCTAGAGTGATTATTTTTCCAGGAAACCTGTTGGTCTTGAAGGCATGTCACTGGGTTCTTGTTGCTTTTGTTGCAGCAGACTTCGCAGGGCCTTTTCTTTTGGGAAATTAAATTTTAACAGTAGGTAGTAACTGGGTTTCTCAACTGCCCTTGATTTAAATACATTCACAGCACATGTCTTCCTTCCCCAAATCCTGGTAATTGTAGATTTTTACAGGTCTTTGGGACGCGGGTGGCGCTGTGGGTTAAACCACAGAGCCTAGGACTTGCCGATCAGAAGGTCAGCAGTTCGACTCCCCACGACGGGGTGAGCTCCCGTTGCTCGGTCCCTGCTCCTGCCCACCTAGCAGTTCGAAAGCACGTCAAAGTGCAAGTAGATAAACAGGTACCGCTCCAGCGGGAAGGTAAAAAGGGTTTCTGTGTGCTGCTCTGGCTCACCAGAAGCAACTTAGTTATGCTGGCCACATGACCTGGAAGCTGTACGGTGGCTCCCTCGGCCAGTAAAGCGAGATGAGTGCCGCAACCCCAAAGTCGGTCACGACTGGACCCAATGGTCAGGAGTCCCTTTACCTTTTTACAGGTCTTTGGAATTGTAGCGCTGTGTGGGATAAACTGCAGTTCCCAGGATCCTTTGATGTGAGGGAATTTGCTTTAAATTTTTGGTGTGTGCACAGGCATGTGGAGGCTTCCCCCCCCCCTTTCAGAGGGCTGAATTCCCTTGAAGCAAACTAATTGGGGGCTGCATATCAGTGGTGAGTGAGAAAGAAGCTGTGCTGAGAAAAGGGAGCCACTTTATCAAGGCACAGAGGCTAGGACCCGAACCCATGGCTTCAAGTTACCCGAAAGGAGATTCTGACCAAACACCTAGAAGAACTTTCTGATGGCAAGAGCTGTTTGACAGTGAAACGGACTCCTGGGAGGTTTTTAAGCAGAGTTTGGATGGCCATCAGTCATGCATGCTTGAGTTGAGATTCCTGCATTGCAGGGGGTTGGACTAGATGACCCTCAGGATCTCTTCCAACCCTACAGTTTTGTGATTCTATGAAAAGTGAGCTGGTGGGGTAGAAAGTGAGTGCAGTCTTGTCTGTAATGCACACCCCCCTCCCCTGGTTTTCAGTGCTGCACAAGTGACTTGAGTGTGCCAGGAAAATTGTGGCTTCTTCGGCTGCCTGAGAAGAATGGCAGGGGCCAAACTGAGAGGTCTGGCTGGCAGGCTGGACTTAGCCCACTGCTTGGAGATTAATAATAATAATAATAATAATAATAATAATAATAATAATAATAATTATTATTATTATTATTATTATTATTATTATTATTATTATTATTTATACCCCGCCCATCTGTTTCGGTTTCCCCAGCCACTCTGGGCGGCTTCCAACATAACACTAAAATACAATAACAATGGTTTAGGGTATGATGACCAGTATATTTCCCTGCCTCTCTTTCTCCTGAACTCAGTGTTGCATCAGCTTATTTCCCAAGGAGCCAGCAATACTATGGCTGAGTGTGCCAGAGGGAAGACTTCAAGAGGGGCATTGTGAGCCCCCAGTGCTTGTCAGTCAATCCTGCTCTTTTTGCAGTCATCTGAGGAGGCAGGAGGATTACCACTAACTGAGTAATTGCTTCTCTCTTCTTCTCCCCCCCCCCCCAAGATTATGCAGCACTACCGCGTGCCAGATTTCCAGGACACCATGGAGTTCCTGGCTCATTTGGCCAGGCGGCAGGGAAAGCTGAAGAAAGGAGGGACGCCTGACCACGAGAAGGCAGCCAAAGCCATACTAAGTGACTGGACAAGGTGAGCGAAGAACTGATTTTTTATTATTTATTTATTTAATTTATTATTATTATTATTATTATTATTATTATTATTATTATTAATTGAATTTATATACTGCCCTATACCTGGAGGTCTCAGGGCCGTTCACAGAACAGAATTTCAACAGGATGAAGGAACTTTTGTCTCATGCAGTGGTTGGTGATGATCAAGTGGACCTGTTGGAATGCTCTGTCCCAGGAGACCAGGGCCCTGCAGGATTTAACTTCCTTTCGCAGGGCCTGTAAGACAGAGCTATTCCGCCTGGCTTTCAATCTGAACTTAGCCTGATCTTTTATCCCCCTTCCTTCCCTCCCCTTTTTATGAAGATTACCCGCTCTAGGATCCCACAGGTAATTCTCCCCTGGTCTCCTCGCTGGCCCAAACAGGACTTATTTAGCCAGCTAGCCCTGGTGATCATCTAATATTGGATGGATTTCCCCCCTAAATTGATTTTTGAATTCTGAATTTATTGTTATTCACGTTTTATACTGTATTTTATGCTGTTTTTTGTTGCATCAATTGTTTTAAATTTGTTGTTAACCTCCGGGAGCCCAGTTTTCTGAACCAGGAATGGTGGGGTATAAATAAAAATTTATGTATGTATGTATGTTTGCCATTGTTAGGGCAGGAGTGAGGAACTTCTTCCAGAGGAAGGACCGCCTTCCCTTGAGGGCAGCCAGGGTGGGCGGGGCCAGAGGCAAAGTGGGCGGAGCAATGAACCTAAATTTTACCTTTGTGTAGTAGGCAGGTACACACACACACACACACACACACACACACTCCTCTGAGTCCTCCATAACAGGAAGCAAGAAGCATTATCTAAGTTCAAGAACACATTCCAGCTGGGCAAAAACACTTGAGGGGATGTAAAGCAGGGCTGGTGCGAGATGTGGCCTAGGGAGAGCAGGCAAGGCCGGTGTAAGGTTCTGAGGACGAGATGGAGCAGCCCCAGGGCTGAGCGTTTTGTGGCCGCCAGTTCTAATCCAGTCTCAAGTGGGCAAGGACCAGCCATGGGGGGAAATGGATCTGAAGGGTTACTTCCTGTTCTTCCTTGTTTTCAACAAAATATAGTCAAATTGTAACAAGTATAGCCAGCAGAAGCAACAGAAAGAAAGTTCTCTTTTTCCGTCTGACAGCTAATTTGACAGCTGTCAAACTCTTCCAATACCTTCAACAGGCTCTCTCGCGGATCACTCCCGGGTCCGGGGGGGGGTGGCACTTCAGCTCCCAAAATTAGCTCTTATCTTCCAGTAAGATTTCTTCTAGTGCCAAATCGTGAAATTAATGTCTTTTGCCAAATGATAAAAGAAAAAATTCTCTCGACCTTAGTTAGCAGGTCCTTGCTTTAGATTGTTTACAGGAGGAGGAGGCTGACTTCCTGTTTACACCTCCCCCGATCGTACCTAATTCGCCGAAAAATTTTCTTTAAAAATCCAATTTCTGTACTACTCACGGGTTGTTATTTTGAAGTCCAAATCACAAGAAGAAGTCAGCGCTCTCCGGCCATGGCAGCGCGGCTTCACTCCACAGGAGAAGCAGACGACTCACAGCACCGCGCTGCTCACCCCGTCCCCCGTTCCGGAGCCTTTAAAAAGGCTCCTTTGCAGGTCGGGGGGGCGCAAATGGTGCCCGCCGAGTCACCAGGTTCACAGGCTTCTCCGCCTGTGATTTTTAAGGGTCTCCGCGTCGCCGCAGCGGTACGACCCTGATCCTGTGGAGCCGATTCCCTCCGGAGCTCGGAGGGAATCCGCCATTAGCCGTTGGCGCTAACCCGGAAGTCCTGAAGGGTTACTTCCTCCCTCCCCGGAATGCATGCTGCCGATAACGGTGTTCAATGCTTTCCTTTTTGTCCTGCTAGTGGGAGGATCAGCTATTTCACACACCCACCTGAGACCCACACGCTCGCCACTCACCTCAGCGCCGAGATCGTTGCGGAGATGGGCCAGGCCTTTGATTTTGAGGCCCTGGAGCAAGAGAACGAGAAAGTCTTGGCAAGTAAGTGACAGGGCAGAGAGAGAAGCCGAGGCACGGTGATCCTGCTTCCAGCCATTCCAGCTATTATTAAATCTTCTATACAACTTTTCATCTGAAGATCACAGGGCGGCAAACCTGGAAGTAGGTGTTTTGGTTTGTGATCTTTGCTTTGGAATGAGAACATGTTTTGCTTCCTGTTGAGTTTGTTCCATTTGTAAATTGAGTCCCCTGCTGCTACGAGAAAGCACGCCTTGGTTTAAGAACGTTTTGGTTTAAGAACAGATTTTTGGAACTGATTAGGATCATAAACCTAGGTACCACGGTACAAAAATACATACCATAGTATCAAACAGAACAATAACACACCACCCCTACCCCTCCAGTTTAAAAGATTGTATACTCAAGAGAAAAGGAATGTATTTGCCTGGTGCCTAAAGATACGTAGGCAAGCCTTGGCAGCACCCACCCCTACAGTGGCTTCTCTCATCCCACCCTTGTTCCCAGTGTAGCTCTTCATCCCTTCTTCCCTGGCTGGAGGAAAGGCGCCAGTTGTGGTTTGCCTCAGGTGCCCAAATGTGTGTGTGCTCCTCACCCCAAGGTCACGCGTGCAGGCAGGCTGAGGCTGCCTGCGGGTGGGGAGTGTGCTCCCTCCGGACCCCACTCCCCACTCCGCGATCATCCCTACATGAGGGAGATGGCGATCTATGAAGGTGCCCAGTAGATGGATGACCAGATTTTGCTCCTGTTCTCCTTTGGTCAGAGATGAGTCGCCACCTCAGTGTGTCCTCCTTCCCCACACCGCTGTCCCTTTTCATCAGTTCAGTCTGTTGCAATTCAAGAGAGGTGTTTCACAGACCTTTCCTGTTGCAGACTTGCCCTCGGGCCCTGCTGGCATCACCTTGGAGGGCTCTGGCCTCACCACTGGAGAAGAAGCTGGCATGGAGGAGGAGGAACTCTGTCCTCAGGACCAAGGAGAGGTTAAGATGGAGGAAGCTGGGAGTGAGGAGGTAGGCATGAACATGAACACGACCAGTGACATGAGCAAGCCTGCAGTAAATCACAGGCTCATAAGAGATAATTTAAAGGAACAAATTATGTTACTATTGTTATTTACAGATATATGTCTTATATTTATGTTAAATTATTTCTTCTTCTCTTGTCTTATTACCATGCATTCGTCTGCAACATACTACACATTGATGAAATGATGAAACAGAAAAGCAAATAATATTTTTTTTAAAAAAGCCTACAGTAAATCACACTGAGCAGGTTAGCCGTTTATTAGAAAAAACAGGCTCTGCCCCAGAGTGTCAGGTCTATAGTGAAAAGCAATTCATTCCCAGGAGGTCTTGCCCCCACGAAGCCGTTGTTGAGACTGAAGGTTCCCACCCCCACAGCTGCTTCAGGTCCCCTCCTTTCCAAAGACTGCTTGTGTGAAGCTAACTTCTCTTCCGCCCTCTTCCTGCCTTTCCTGGTTCTGGGAGATATGGGGAGAGGGGGCAGGAGGAGGGGGAGACACCTGTGGCTCTTCACCAGCCAGATTCATCTCTGCCTCTTGGCCTCCCTCCTCTCCCCTTTCAGCTTCCGATTCTGCACTTCTCTCTGCCACAGACTCTCCCAGCTCAATAAGCCCTGTTACTTCTTCAGCTGCTGCTGCCGCCACCTCCTCCTCCTCGTCTTCTCCCTCTGACCCCTCTTCTCCATCCCACCATCAATCCCTGGGCTCTGAGCCTTCTTCCCTTGGAGGTTCCCAAGCTGGTTCCTTCTACCACTCCTCTGTCTCCAATCCATTTGTGACACCCAACTTCAAGATCCTGGCTGCAGAGGGCTTTGACTTGTCATGGCGCTGTTTTAGGAACCTAGGAAGCTACTTTATCCTGAGTCAGGCCACTGATCTGCCTAAGTCAGGCTTGCCTACAACAGGAATGGGGAACCTCTATCCCAGGCATCCCCAAACTCAGCCCTCCAGATGTTTTGGGACTACAACTCCCATAATCCATAGCTAACAGGACCAGTGGTCAGGGATGATGGGAATTGTAGTCCCAAAAAAACATCTGGGGGGCCGAGTTTGGGGGTGCCTGCTGTAGCCCATGGGTTGTTTTGGGAAAGCCACACCTGATGTCGGGCGGGTAAGGGTAAGGGCTTCAGATTGAGAGCTTGATTGCTAGAACAAGGTGTGTGCTAAACAGCTGATGAAAATGGAGGCTGCCATAGAGTCCACTTCTCCCTGCCTGGGCTGCTTTTTGTAAGTTTCAGAGCCCTTTGCAAACCTTCCTGCGCTCCTCCTTTACACCTCCAACAATGGAGGAGGAATAGAAAAACACAGGGAGGATTGCTGTTGCAATAGGAAACGAGAGAAAATGCAGGATTCCTTTTCTTGCTTAGCAGAGGGTGGTGGTTGTAGGAAAGGACCTAAGGGGAGAAAGACATTCACAGTAGCAGGAAGCAAGAGGAAGCTTCTCTCGCTACCTTCTCTCTCTTCCCAGCTGGGGTGGGCAGTAAAAGGGCAAAAGATTCCCCTTTGTCATCCTGGGCCCCCCCTCTGCTGCAGGAACCCCACAATATCATGTGATAGGTGGACAGCCCTGCTCACCTGTTAAATTTGGCCCACAAGGCTGACCCTGATAAGGATTTGACCCAGGGAGCGAAAAGCATTCCCTTTTCTTTTTTGTGTGTAGACTTATTCCTGTCAGAATGACATTTATTTTTCTCCTATACAGGAATTATTATCTTTTTCTTCTTCTTTTACTGGGTTTTATAAACAAGAATAATGTAAAACATTCCCTTTTCCACTCAGACGGAGGTCTCTCTCAGCCCTCCCTGGAGATCCCAGGGACTGAACCTGGGACGTTCTGCATGCAAAACAAATGTTCCGACACAGAGTTGTCAGTATCATGTTGTGGAATATTTGAAACTTCCCCCCATAATTCCCAGGTTTTTAAGAATTCCCTTTGTGGTTTATTTTAAATTTTGAACTAACTTGATGTGTAAAAAGAACACTTCGGTGAATTCAGAATTGTGTGTCTGATATTTGAAGTAGCCATTAGAAGAGCGCAAAAGTGGAAGTGTTGTGGAGTGAGAAAAGGGGCTTGAGGGAGCTGCTGGGTCGTCCGTCCCCCCCAGATGTCCTGCAGCCACAAAAAGTTTTTGTAGGCTGTTTCCTCTCCCCCCCCACCCCGGCCAGGTTTTGTCAGGAATCTTGTGACTGTCAGATAGCCAAATCCACAGGCTTGTGGTTTTACCTTCTTGCGATGAAAACACTCAAGGTCTGTTTGGTTTTTGGCTAGAAACAGAGGGGCAAACTGGAAGACGGAGGTGCCTGGAATGAGAGAGAGAGAGAGAGAGACTCCTTCCTCATACAAATTAGGAACAGCACTGGCAGCTAATGCCAGAATGAGAAAGGAAGAGAATGAGAACTCTCTGCCGCCTAAAAGACAAGATTCTTTTATTTAACTCCTAATGTTCCAAAAAGCACAGTACAAGATGAAATATATGTCATGTCAACAGCAACAGTCCCTTGCCAGCTATGGATTGAAACAGAGAGGCAATGTGGTTTAGGGCGAATGCATGCCGGACTTTGAGCAGGGAGATGGCGAAAAACTCTGGGTGGTCGTGTCTAAGGCTCAGTCTTGCCCATCTTCATTTGGCAAATGATAACCTTTCATGTAGTACCTTTAGCCCTGGATCCACAGTGAGACATATGACAGTAGTGTTACAGACATGTAATCGTGATCATAAGCACGTGTATGATCTTTATCTGAATGGCTCCCATTTTGCACTAACTAGCTCAAAGATCTGGGTAAAATTGGATGGGCTATCCATCAAGTTCAGTGCCAGCTCTCCAAATAAATACTTGTAGCCACGGCTGTATGTACTGAAATGTCACAATTCTGCATCAAGAAAATGTGGGATCTCCAACCTGTATAAATTGGGTCACTCTGTGCTGTTTGCCCAATCTGATCCGTAATTTTATGGGATGTTAAGGCCCCAAAGTTGTTGACTTCAAGCAATCTTATTTCATATGCTCTTAGTTGCTTATATGCTGCCACTTCTTTTCAACATTTGTTGTTGTTTTTTGCAACCAACAGGGCTAGAAACTTGCTTTCTCTTTTTAAAATGAAAGTTCAGATCAGATTTCTGCACACTGTGCTTCTTTGAAATTGCACAGCGCACAGTCACGGTCATAGCACCCAGGATAAAGCCACTTTAAGAGTATTCCAATGAGTGTTTTTTGTTCTTAAATATTTATAGTGCAGTTGTGGCTGCAGTAACTGGGCCATGGCAGTATAACGGTGACTGGGCTCTAACTTGAGTTTAGGCATTGCAACTAATTCCAACCCAGCAGCCTCAAGAACTTAAGCCAACTGCTAGAGGCTGCAATCTTCCTTGTTTTATACATGCTAGAGAATGAAGCTTAAGATGAAGGAGATCTTCCTTTTGCCCTCCCTAGTTTGGCGCAATGACTGTAGAGCTGAAAGCCAAGAACAAGACCTTAGTGGAAGCAGAGAAGTCTGTGCCAAGGGCTCCTAACCTAGCAGAGATCTCCGCCTTGGACCCTCTGCACCAGGGGCAAGGCCTGAAAGCTGCAAGCAAGAGACGCAAAAAACGGCAGAAACGAGCAGGTAAAGGATGCCCAGAGTGGGAGCAGATGCCTTGCTGAATATCTGCAAATGTTTTTTTTCTCAGTTACTTCCTGGGAATCATCCTTCGAGTAAATTAAGGAACCAGAGCAAGCAAGGCTGTCCTCATGGAAAGATTTAAGAGCTGTCATTTGGTCATATTCCTTTTCTTTGTTGTGGGGGTAGAGTGGGGGTGGGAAGAGTGAAAAGATAAAATTCAAGATCCCCCATTTGGAATCCCCATCCCCAGTGGATGGGGACAGAGTCTTGCCCTCTGTAGCTTCTTCCCGGATTGGGTTCCAGAAGCCCGTGAATGTCCCACAACATAAGATTTCTGTGACAGAGCCTCCACTCTTCCTTTTCAGTAGTTCCCAGGCCTCAGGCACCCTTTCCTTGATACCCTTCAGTCCGTACATGGGAATCAGTTATTATGTCCCATCTGTGGAAACGATGTGCAAGGATTTCTGCTTGCACAGCAGGACTCTCCCGCAAATCCTGCCACCATTCGTTCATGGGGTATGGAAGGACCCCCAAAACAGTAAAAAAGGTAAAGGGACCCCTGACCATTAGGTCCAGTCGTGGCCGACTCTGGGGTTGCGGGGCTCATCTCGCTTTATTGGCAAAGGGAGCCGGCGTACAGCTTCCGGGTCATGTGGCCAGCATGACTAAGCTGCTTTTGGCGAACCAGAGCAGCACACGGAAACACTGTTTACCTTCCCACCAGAGCGGTACCTATTTATCTACTTGCACTTTGACATGCTTTCAAACTGCTAGGTTGGCAGGAGCAGGGACCGAGCAACGGGAGCTCACCCCGTTGCGGGGATTCGAACCGCCGACCTTCTGATCGGCAAGTCCTAGGCTCTGTGGTTTAACCCACAGTACCACCTGTGTCCCATCCCAAAACAGTATGTGGAGGCATATTGTTTTATCTGGCCAGCCAAAACGATCAGAAAAGCACAATGTTGAATTCCTCCCTGTATGATTTTTACTGTCATCTAATCTTCTCCTTCACTGCCAGAAGAAAGGATGACACATTTGCATGTACATCATTCACCTTTCCTCCCCCTCTTCAAATGCCGAGGGGACAAGACTGTCCTTCCCCATCAGTTTGTTCCATTAATAGCGGCTGCCTGAATCTGATTAGGCTACTTCCCTGCAAACCTAAAATGGCCAGCCAGCTGCAGCTGCACATTTTAGAAAAGAGACAAGAGGTTTCCAAGGATGCCATTCAGACATCTAACCCCTTTTTATCTTCTCCTCTTTTGCAGAGAAGATCGCCACCAAGCTCTCTGCAACGTTGACGGCAGCCATGAATTTCAGCTTGTCAGATGACTAGGAAAGGGGGTGCTGCATTGTGCAGAAGAAGAGGACGGTCGCAGGGAATTTGTTTACCTACCTCAGAAAGGCTGCTATCTGTGGCCTGCCACACTAGGCAGGAGGAGAAATCCCTTGCCTCCTACGATACTCACATAACATTGTGGGAATCGACAGCCTGAAGCCTATGCAAAACGCAGAGTTGTTTCTGTAAGAAACTATTTATTAACAGGTTAAAAATTTGAAAGCGTGAATAAATAAATCATGTCTCTAAATGACCCTTTCCTCGGCTTTATATATGCTGCAGCAGACTAACTTTCAAGGCATAGCAAAGACTAACTCTGGTTCATATCGTCGGTTGTTCTTGGGCTTCTGCATCTCTTTGCTTGCAGCTGGGAAAGTGTCAGGCCTGAGAAGACTCAAGGCACATGTCCATGTTACTTGCCAAAGCTCCACTGAGATGGGGATGGTAGAGGGGAAATGACATTTCTTCTTTATTAAGAGTGGAAGTGGTCTTGCTTTCAGTTCTTTCCCTTGAACAGATAAAAATTAAGATTAGCTGGGTTAAATAAAAGGGGGGCACTTCTAGACCCTAGACGCAGTGGTTCTCAACCTGTGGGTACCCAGATGATGTTGGACTACAACTCCCATCATCCCCGAGCTCTGGCCTTGCTAGCTAGGGTGATGGGAGTTGTAGTTCAACAACATCTGGGGACCCACAGGTTGAGAAAGGCTGCCCTAGAGTGTAATGTCACTGCCTGCTGCAGGTAGCTCAGGATCTTACAGAGAGGAGTCACTCATATGCTAAGGTCCAGCAAAAGTCATTCCTGCTCTCATCATTGTCCCAATTCAGGGCATGGAATTCCACCAAAACACACCCCAGAGTATTGTTCCTTTCCAAACTATTCCCACTCTGGCTGGAACTGAGGCTGCTAAGGTCCAGGGCTGGAAGCCGTAAGAGAAATCTCCCCTTCAGCCGCATAGGTGTATCCCTGGAGTCTTCCCATTCGCAAGCCCAGCTTTAATGATGGATTGGAGGGTGAGGCACTTCCAAGCATCTCTGGCTCCGAAGGCTGCACTGCAGAGCCTGCAACAAGTGAGAGATTTGGCTTAAAGTGTCCTTCTGAGCACCTTTGGTTTTGTGGTCCTGCTTTCTGAACCACTATAAGACAAAAAACAGGATTTTCGAAGCTAGAAAACTACATTACTTCCAGTGCACTGTGAGCAGCATCCGAAAGTCAAATTACACATAGCAGAGATATGCTAAAAGAGTACTGAAAACATGCCTGAGATTCCAGGATTGCTTCTTCTGCTGTTTAATTACCACAGCTACACACTAGATGGAAGCCTGGTCATAGAGTAGTCCCTGCCCCAAATGTTTAAGGGTCTCTGAACTGATGCTGCAAGAACCTTGTTTCTCAGAATCTGCACTGGACTCCCAAGTTAGAAGCTGTACCACCATCTGCAGTAGGACTGCAGCAATGCAGTACTGTGTCAACATTTTTTAAGTCATCTTCTCTCAAGAACTTTAAACTGTTATATGAATCAATTAAGTTTACAAGAAGGTGATTTTGTTTTGTTTTTGTATTGGCTACCAATGCAAAATTATTGCATTGGCATGCATAATTCTAAACCCTAAAACTTAACATTTTAGCCATGAGAGGTCTGTTTGCAACAAAACACTGCATTCCGCACTGTGATGACAGAAAGCATGCAGCTGGCCCTGGTCTCATGCCACCATTCCACAAAAATACACAAAAAGTACTTTTCACCCTATGGTTCCTAAGTCCCTGTGGCTTGAAATATGCACACACCGGGTGTGTGTGTGTGTGTTGAGTTAAGGTTTCCATGGGGGGGAAGGGGAGATTTCAACCTTGTACATCTTCCCCTCACCCTTCCTAGAAAATCTAAATTATGCAAAGCACTGCACCATTATACTAAGTGAGAGAAGCTATGCAAGCTAACAGAAGATGAGTCCTGCTGGACTGAAGGGCTCACCTATTCCCATGCTATAACTGGGACAGGAGCTTTGAACTGTCAGCTCAGATTTGCAAAAGAACACACAAGATTCAGTCTTGTTCCTGCTTTCCTTAATTGAATAAAGTGACACATCAAAAAAATTATAGATGAAAGGAGGAATTGGGGTCGGGGGAAGTTTGTCCTCACAAACTAATCTCCCTGATAGAATTCTGTGTGTTCTCCTTGTGTCTTGGGAGCCCAATTCTTTGCCGCTTCAGCTTAACACAGGCATTCCCAAACTCTGCCCTCCAGATGCTTTGGGACTACAATTCCCATCATCCCTGACCACTGGTCCTGTTAACTAGGGATGATGGGAGTTGTAGTCCCAAAACATCTGGAGGGCTGAGTTTGGGGATGCCAGGCTTAACACCCATTCTGCTGTCAGGGCTCCCTGACAGCATGCATGTGCACCCCTGCTGCTTTGGGAAGTCTATAAAGGACAAAGAGCCCTGGACAGTTAAGTCCAGCCAAAGGTGAGCAAAAGCTCATCTCGCTTTTCAGGAAGAGGGAGGATTGCTCCAGTCTCCAGTATTCTACTGGACTCCTATCCACTATTACTTTTACCCCCCTTTTCGGGGGTTCCAGGTCCCCTCGCACATAATACACCCACTCACGTTAGTAATAATTGATAGAATCAAAAAAGGGTTCCGAGTTCCGATGCTACCACTTTGATTAATTAGAGTCAAAGTAAAAGGGGTTAGGGGCAAATCCTTTGAAAACCAATTCCTAGTGCTGTGCTTGGAAACAGGAGGCTAATCTTTTCTTGTTCTCTCCCTGCCCACCTTTGCTCGAGTCTAATCCATAGGGCAGACTTCCTCCAAGTGACCCAAAGCGGAACTTTGGTTTCCAGCTGTTGGGTTTCTGTGCATATCCATAGCATATGCAGTGAACTCACCTGCTCCAGAGGTACAGGGATTGCCAGCGGCTGGGCAGCGACATTCCTAGTCCGACTGCGCTGGCGGGACCGGGAGCGTCGAGTGCGGGACGGAGAACGTCGCGTGCAGGACGGAGAACGTCGCATGCGGGATGGAGAACGCCCCCTCCGCTTGGGACAGCTAGTCCACATCTCTTCCACTGAAGGGGGAAAAATGGCAGACTGTTGGTTGCTCCAGAAGTGATATTTAGGCAAGAGAAGCAACTTCACCCCAAATATCCTCACAGGTGGCTTATAGTTACTATCCCTTTTGAATTGCCAAGTCACTACTTTTTCTAGAATCAGCTAGAAGTGGGATTAAAGCAGAAGATCCACAGATCACTTCTTGACAGATCTATATTATCCAGCAATATCCTTCCTTATGGCCAAGAACCGGTTATGGTGCTTACTAAGAAGCAAGTCCCATTCAGCAAAGGTCCTTTTCAACTTTCATTAAAAGCTTCCTGCTTGCTGGGGTACTAGTCAACAGGAATAAATGAAAAGGGCAGACCCAGCAAGCAGGAAATTATTTAATGCCACAGGAGCCCTGAAAAGCCTCAACCACATTTTTGCTGTTGACATTGGGGGTGGCCATCTTGATGCTGTTCAGATGTTATTGAACTCCCAACTTCCATCAGTCCAAGCCAGCAGGGTCAAGGATGATGGGAATCTCACTGGCATCCCTGTTCTAGACAGCACAGCAGTGGCAGGGAGCCTGGTCCCCTCCCCAATTACTGTTGGACCACAACTCCCATCATCCCTGACCACGTGGAATGTTGTCTTGTGCTACTGGGAGCTGGAGTCCCAACAACATCAGGAGGGCCACAGGTTCCCTAGCCCTACTGTACAGGCGAGTGTACTTCTTTTTGAACATGCCGTGAGCCAGGTGGGTACAGGACAAGGATACAGAAAACACAAGAGGGAAAGCAGGGATAATGCTGGAGTGCGATGTTTTGGAACAGACAGTTTGATGCTCCACAAGGGCAAACAAACATACAGCAATTCCATAGAAAGGGGCAAGTGTGGATGCAAGCTGTGTCAAAGCCAACTTGTTTTAGCTGGCGGGGTGGGGAAAACAAAAGCCTGCCACAAACCAAAAGTTAAAGCACAACATTTTAGAAATTGATAGGACATGAGTTATTGGAACAGTCTGGCTGAACAGATAGGTCTTTGCCTGGTACTGAAAAGACTACGGGAATGGTACTAGGTGAATTCTCTCTGGAAAAGCTGTTCCATAACTGGGGGCCACTATTGGAAAGGCCCTTTTCCTGGTGGTTTCATTCGTCAGGGGCAGGATTACATTAACTTGTGGGCCTCCGGATGTTACTAGACTCCAATTTCCAGTAGCCCCAGGCAGCATGGCCAATGGGAGCTGGAGTACCGCACCACCTGGAGACCCCTAGGTTCCCCACCTCAGAAGCACAGCAGCAGTAAGAGACAGCTTTCAACACAATTGTGTTTGTGGTCTGTTCTGCCTCCTAAATGCTGCTTCAACCTCCTACAAGGTAGGTTAGGCTGAGAGAGAAAAAGAGAGAATTTGGCTCAAGACCACCCAGTGAGCCTCACTGGGATGTTGGAATTTTAAAGAAAGTTTTTTCTGCTTTGAGACCAGTGCTTCAGCCTCCCCCTTGCCCCAGGCACACCAGCTCTCCACCTGCCACCTTCCAGTTCCTTCCTAATACAGTGGACGCTCGGGTTGCGAACATAATCCGTGCGGGAGGTACATTTGCAACTCGCAGTGTTTGCAACCCGCAGTGCTGCGTCTGTGCACACGCAGGTTGCAAATTGACGCTTTTGCGCATGCGCAAAGCATGATTTAGCGCTTCTGTGCATGCGCGACCGCCGAAACCCGGAAGTAACCTGTACTTCTGGTTTTGGCGCGTCTGTAACCCGAAAAACACAACCTGAAGCATCTGTAACCCAAGGTATGACTGTAAGTCACTCACTTTTCTTCTGGTCAGCCCTGCGTTCCTTTACTTCCGTTGCAGTTCTGTGCTGTGAGCAGGGCAGCAGCTTTGGGAATCCTGAGTCCGTGAATTCCTTGTTCTCTGCATTGACCTCGGAGTCCAGAAGCAGGAGCTCTGGTTTCGGCAGTAGCCTCTCTGCAAGCAGAGATCACACACAAGCTGAGCAGAAAACCTCCAAGGTCTGTGGAGTGCAAGTGTAAAAGGAAGCTGCAAGCCAAGAGGCTCCTGGGTCAAATATGCTGCATCACTAAGGGGAGAATGAGGCCCAACAGTGTGGTGTAGTGGTGAAGAGCAGTGGACTCGTAATCTGGTAAACGGATTCCCTGCTCCTCCACATGCAGCTGCTGGATGACCTTGGGCTACTCACACTTCTCTGAAGTCTCTCAGTCTCACTCACCTCACAGAGTGTTTGTTGTGGGGGAGGAAGGGAAAGGAGATTGTGAGCCGCTTTGAGACTCCTTAGGGTAGTGATAAAGTGGGATATCAAATCCAAACTCTTCTTCTATAACTAATCCGAAGGCAACCTGGAGTTTAGGAAAGGCTACTAGAGGGTAACCCATACATAATTCACCCAGACTTGCTCTAGTTTCTTCACAGCCCATTTCCTGGTCACTTCTAGAGAGGCACCCTTGCCGTTGCTGTACCCTGAGACCCTGAATCAGCACTTTTGCTAGGCAAGGGGGAAGAGGACATGGGGGGATGCTCTGTGACGGTTGCTAGGCAACTGCAGCACTCTGTTCTCCAGCCACCCCCACACCTGCTATTTGCAATGAGTTGTGTACACTCTTAGGTTCCCTTTCAAAATGGAAAAATGTTAATCATGTGAGCACCCAGACTCTTTGAGATGGGGAGGAATCAGTCACTGGGAACATCAGTGCACACACAGGAGGAACAGAGTCAGGCCAGGTTGGCCTGGGGTCCCAGTAACAGCTTCTTCCCTTTTCTTAGCTCCCATCTGCTAAGGCACTGGTGTCCAAACTTTTTTCAAAGAGGGCCAGATTTGATGAAGTGAAGGGTCGTGTGGGCTGACCAAAGGGCCAACCAAGGTTGTTGAGCTTTTTTGGGGGTTGAAATTGTTCAGCTTTTTTTAGGGTTGAAGTTGTTGAGGGTTTTTTGGGATTTTACCCCTGGAAATATTTTATTTCCTTTTTTTATAGAATATTTATTGAGATTTTACAAAAACATAGGTTTAAAAAATACAAAGAGAAACATAGCAAAAGAAAAAGATAAAGAAATCAAAAACATCATAAAAAAGAAAAAATAAGAATAAAAATACAAAATACAAAAAGACAGATAAATAATAAAGAATTAAAAACAAATCCATTTTTTATAACTTTAAATTCGTTAGCTTGTTTCCTTGACCTCCTCACACCTCCCCTTTTTGTATTCCCAATTAAAATAATCAAGTCAGCAAATCCTTACCCTCTTTCATTTGTCTTAACTCTATATCTTAACATATTGTACCTCTATATTTTCATCCTTTATCAATTCATTTTTGCATATTCTCGTAACTTTGTTGCTAATGCCACTTATTTCCAATCCAACATCATTTTTAACATTCATTAATTTTACAGTGTTTCTGAAGATAGTCTTTAAATTTCTTCCAGTCTTCTTCCACCAACTCTTCTCCCAGGTCTCGAATTCTGCCAGTCATTTCCGCCAATTCCATATAGTCCATCACCTTCATCTGCCACTCTTCCAGGGTGGGTAAATCTTGTGTCTTCCAATACTTTGCAATAAGTATTCTTGCTGCTGTTGTTGCATACATAAAAAAAGTTCTATCCTTCTTTGGCACCAATTGGCCGACTATGCCCAGGAGAAAGGCCTCTGGTTTCTTCAGGAAGGTATATTTAAATACCTTTTCCATTTCATTATAGATCATCTCCCAGAAAGCCTTAATCTTTGGGCACGTCCACCAAAGGTGAAAGAATGTACCTTCATTTTCTTTACATTTCCAGCATTTGTTATCGGGCAAATGATATATTTTTGCAAGCTTGACTGGTGTCATGTACCACCTGTATATCATTTTCATAATATTCTCTCTTAAGGCATTACATGCCGTGAATTTCATACCGGTGGTCCACAACTGTTCCCAGTCTGCAAACATAATGTTATGACCAATATCTTGTGCCCATTTAATCATAGCAGATTTAACCGTTTCATCCTGCGTATTCCATTTCAACAGCAAGTTATACATTCTTGAGAGTATCTTAGTTTTGGGATCTAACAATTCTGTTTCCAATTTTGATTTTTCCACCTGGAAGCCAATTTTTTTGTCCAAATTATAAGCCACTCTTATTTGATAATAATGAAGCCAGTCTCGCACTTTGTCTTTTAATTTCTCAAAACTCTGCAATTTCAATTTATCTCCTTCTTGTTCCAAAATTTCCCAATATTTCGGCTGGAAATATTTTATTTCCACAGGGGCTGGATTAAACCTACTGGCAGGCCAGATTAGGCCCCTGAAACGGACTTTGGACATGCCTGTGGTAAGGAATGCCTCACATGCCCTCTCCAGGTCTTATGCGAGGGAATTCAGTGCTGATAGGAGAGCCAATGGGATGGATTTTAATGACTCGGAGAGAATATATTCATTGCCATTTATCCCTCCAGGCGGCCACATATGTGGGTTGAACAGAGTTTCAAAATCCCACTCTTGGCAGCAAAATTGAAAGCATAGGAATTAGGCTGTAATGCCTTGTTTTGAGCAACTCCAGCTATGAAGGAAGCTGGCACCCCCCTTCTTAAACCACTTAGCAAAGAATCAGGTAAGAACTTGTAAAGCAAGTTTTAAAATAACTTGTACTTACTTTATGATCATGCATTGGTTCACAGCAAAGGCAGCAATAAAAACTATGCAGGCAAAATTGTTATATTTACTGTATACCCAGCTTCAGGAATACACCTAATGCTGGAGCCACCAGAGGCATGTCCACATCTAATGTTGATCAAAATAAGAGGAACAGGAAGTACTATATGCTTCTTCCTTTCCAGGAGAGGAGGGGAAATGACATCACACAGAGCCCTCTCTACCAATTGTATTTCTCTGGTCTGAGTGTCTGCCTATCACAATACAGCTCTGTGGACATAGCCCCCTTTCATGCTGACTAGCAAGAATATGCATTTGTTTGGCTTGGTCGCTAATTTCCCAGAGAGCCCTTTCCCAAAACCACCCTACCTGTTTCTTGCAGAAGCCTCTGGATCTCTGTCCGGGTCTGCTGTAGACTTTGCAGTACTTCCTGGTTCTGTTTGGCTGGGTCTTTGTAGATCCAGATAAAATAAGTCATCACAGCGAAGCCCAGACCAGCAAAACCTCGACGTGATAGGCCCACCCAGAAGGAGATTCTCTCCTAAAGTGAAGAGAGACAAGTCAATGCAACCAAAGACACACAGATCATCATATAGTGTAAGAAGGAACACAATCCTTGAGTTCTGCCTAAAACATCAGCCTTCCCAAAGTACCTTTCCAGATCTGGGGCATTCTCATCAGTCGGCTTCATCAGAACCGGCTCTAACCTTAGGGGAGTGAGGCAGCTGCCTGCCTCGCCTCAAGCAACAGGTGTTGGGGGCAGGCAGGAGGGTGTTGTGGAGCAATGCTGTGACAGCCACGTGGCCTGTTCTGCACGTGGCCTGATGCCCTCAGGTCTGGTGTTTGGTAGACACTGTCCTCCAGTGTTGCAGTAAGAGTCTACAGCCAGGCCAGTCAACTCTGGTAAAATGGAGGGCGGTGGAAATGCCAGCTTGTCCTTTGCCCCAAGAAGCAAAATGTCATGGGTCAGGCCTGGTCCTCATCCTGGTGAGTCAATGTAAAAGAGGATAGGGTTGCTGTGCTTTTTAGTAGTTATGAGGGGTAGAAACCTAACCTACATTATTTCAAGTATCAGCTGGAAAACTGTAAAATTTAAGGAAATAATAATTAACTTGTAAAATTCACTGGTTGCTAATAGCATGAGTTACTTTTAACAATAATTAGGCACATTAGCTAGATTCAGGGGTGGCTAATTGTGGCCCTCAGATGATGTTGGGACACCAACTCCCATCAGCCCCAGCTGGCACAGTCAATAGTGAGTAATTATGGGCGTTTTAGTTCAAGAGCATCTGGAGGGTGACAGGTTCCCCAGCCCCAAGCAAAATGGAACCTACATTTGTGAGTTCCCAAAAGCATCTTGCCTGTCAATCTAGCCTTGATCCTACTTAGCAAGGTAGTACTTAACAAAAAATATGGTTATTTAAGGCTGCTTAATCTGCATAATTTACACAGGTTGCAAAATCCAGTTTTTCTTGGCGGAAAATGTGGGTCACCTTGGTGCTGAATTTAGAATTTGTTTTTTTTAAAAAAAGAATAACAAAAAGCAGCACACACCCTAAACATACACAGCCCTTGGCCCTGTCCTCTGCTGCACTTGCTCATCTCACCATCATTACTGGCTGCCTTTAAGATTTCCCTCTCCTTATTTAAACTGCAACATGCAGCCACACCTTGTTGTTGTTTAGTCGTTTAGTCGTGTCTGACTCTTCGTGACCCCCTGGACCAGAGCACGCCAGGCACTTCTGTCTTCCACTGCCTCCCGCAGTTTGGTCAATGCAGCCACACCTCTATAGCCCCATTTAATGCAAAGTTGGCTGGTAGTGGCAGCAAACCGACTGCAAGGGCCTAGGAATCTACAGCAGCCCAGTCCTTGGAATGCAAGCACAGGGCAGGGCAGGGGTAGGAATGGCCAACTGTGGTCACCTCTAGCTTCCACCTTCAGGAAAACCGGATATGGTGTGATGGAGAATGGATTTAAGGATATGCTAAACAAAACACTTATCATCACCAGAGAAGTTCTAAAAAAAGGAAACCCCAAAACTATAAGAGATTACTTAAAAGACAGGCCGGTAGTGTTGCCGGATTGTTGAGAAAAAGAAAGATATGAACCGGGATGCTGTTAATTGAACGGCAGCTTTATTATACAGGTTTTACCACAGAGTTGGTGATTCATGTATCTTAGGCATCTTTCAGGAATGCAAACAACAATTAGCGTGTGGGGAACCTCAGGCCCTTCCTCCTCACCTCGCTTCCTCCTCACATGATCAGTGAGCATATTAATCTCAGGACTATTATTACCCATAGAGATAACAGCACAATTTTCAGCCTGCAAGTAGATTTGGCTGGGGGCAAAGTCTTGTTGTTGGACTGTAGTCTTGCAGCAGAGGGACCAACAGAGTTGCGATCTGTCCTCCCAACTCCCTCTTCCTCCTCCTCTATCCCTCTTGGTTATTTTTGTTTTGTTCTAACTATAGTGGTTTAAAATCCATTAGCAGCAACCTGAAAAAACAGGGTGAGAGGCAGGAGGGGTGCAATTCAGTGGGACTGCCAGCATTTGGTAGATAATATATTAGCACCTGGACCGGGTCAAGGGGACACATCCAGGCCAGATTCGGAGGTGGGACTAACAACAAACGTGCCTTTGTCCACCCACCCTACATAAGAAAGCACACATGCGCACCCTGAATCCTGGAAACTGCCGTTTAAGTGTGCTGGGAACTGTAGTTCTGCAAGAGATAATTCTAGGATTCTTTGGAATTTAAATGCATGGTGTGCCCTCAACAGGGACACTCCATACAGCAGTACAGTCATACCTCGGGTTGAATGTGCTTCAGGTTGAGTGCTTTCGGGTTGCACTCTGCGGCAACCCAGAAGTAACGGAGCGCAGAAGCGGCAAAACGCGACATGTGCAGACGTGCCGTCACGTCTTACGTTCTATTCAGGATGCGAACGGGGCTCCGGAACGGATCCCGTTCGCATCCCAAGGTACAACTGTATATTGTTTTAATTCTAGCTCTTATGGTTACAGAAATGTAACTTGAGAAACAGACTTGGGGAAATAGGATCCAGCCCAAGGGCCAAATCCTTATCTCCCTCATGTGCCAAGTGTCCGAAATGTAACTTGTCAGCAGTGTGCAATCAATATTTGTATCCTTGTTTTTCAGAAGAGCTCAGAAGGGGTGTTTTAACCTCACAACAGCCGTGTGACATAGATTAGCCAAGAGAGTGTCACCTGCCCAGGACCAAAAATAATAAAATAAAATAAAATAAAATAAAAGCACGGTGTGCCTGGGGCCTGGCTTTTCAGTCCCCATAAGACAAGGATGGAGAAACTTCAGTTGTCCCAGATATTGCTGGATTAAAACTCCCATTGCCCCTGGCCATTGGGGCCCCACTGGCTGGGGATGAGGGGGGCTGGGCATCTAAAAGCATCTAGGTAGCCCCATGTTTCCCATTCCTTTTGTAACCATTGCGGATAAATAGTACTATCCAGATGCCCCGGAAAAAGTTTCTGCTCAGCACCTGGTGTTCACAAACCTGCCAGTTTTCAGGAACATTGGTAGTGCCAGTGTAATAATGGTTGGCCTGAAACTCTGCATGAACTAGAGCTCTCTGTCGGGTCAGTACTCCAGTCTTTCAGGTCACTGGTGCAGTGGTGAGCGCAATGGGAGATCAGGGTTCAAATCCTCACTCAGCCAAGCAGCTTACTTGGTGACTTTGGGGGCTATTCACTGCCTCTTCGCCTAGCCTACCTCACAGCGTTGTTACGGGGAATGAACGAGGAGTGGGGAGAACCATGTACACCACCTTGAGAGCCTTGGAGGACGTGGGAACATAAAGGTGAAGAAGGTGGGACATAAATGCAATAAATAAATATAAAATAAATACAGTGGTACCTCAGGTTAAGTACTTAATTCGTTCCGGAGGTCCGTTCTTAACCTGAAAGTGTTCTTAATCTGAAGCACCACTTTAGCTAATGGGGCCTCCTGCTGCCGCCGCGCTGCCGCCACCCGATTTCTATTCTCATCCTGAAGCAAAGTTCTTAACCCGAGGTAATATTTCTGGGTTAGCGGAGTCTGTAACCTGAAGTGTATGTAACCTGAGGTACCACTGTACCATCGTTGTTTATCTTGCACTCTGTTTGGCAAATGTGTCACGTGCAGCAGGGGTCAGGGAGGGAGGGATAGTTTTTATTTTAAAATGAAAATGAAATGAAAAGCCAGTTTCTAGATCTTACGGCATTGAAATAGATGCTTGAAAATGCCTGCGAAACACTACCTGGCAAAGCTTGACAAGCCAGGAAGGTGGCAGAGAGAGATTTCCCCTCCCCGTCCACCTCCAGTGCGGACGCCTTCCCGTGACAAGTGTGAGGGTGACACCACAGTGCCGTGGGGAAAGAGGGGGGGCCGAGGCTCCCATCAAGCCACCTACGCTTGAAGGGCGAGACGGGGCCTCACAAGAAATCAGCATCAAATTGTCACTCCAGGGGCAGCTTGTTTGGGGAGATGCACCTTGCCCTGCTCCCTCCCCTGTCCCACACTCCAACTCGGATTCCATTAGTGCAGGAAGAGGCCATACCGTCAAGTCCTGGCCCCCGCCCCCTTCTTCCATGAGAAGGCTGCAGATGACACGCTCTAGGTAAATGTTTGCTCCCACCAATGTCAGCAGAGGAAACCTGGAGACAGAAGGGGGGGCATTAAGAGAAGGAAGTGCTTTAGGACAGCAGCGAGAATACTGATAGCCAGCTACTGGAAAGGAAATAATATACCGACAAAAAGAGAATGGCTAAGTAAACTATGTGAGTACCTGGAGTTAGCTAAATTGACGGACTTAATAAGGCGAAAACCTAAAAACATGGTACAGAAACAGTGGGATTGTTTAAATGAATACTTACATAAACAGGGCTCAACTACGAAAATTTGGTTGTGTTTAGACTAACCTTGTGCGGATCATAAAGAATGTAAAGAGTTTAATGGATTACGGAAGATCTTAAGGGATCTTAAGGGATGGAAGTGAAGAACAGAGGTGAAGGTGAACTAAATAACAAAAAAAATGTGTGGTTTAGGTGGTGGAAGTCTTTTTAAAATATTTTAATTAAGATTTGCACTTTACAATGTGTGTAAGTATAAATTTGGTGTTGTTGTTTATGGAAAGTAGCTTTCTTTTTTCTTTTCTTTTTCTCCCCCCCCCCCCGTTTCTTCTTATCTTTTTTGCGGTTTTCATATGCCAAGTATGTAAATAATTGTGCTTTTGCAGATGTGTTTGGAAATTTGCTTGTATTATTCAATAAAGTTATTAAAAAGAAAAAAGGAGGTGGCCATTTTAAGGGCTTTCCCACGCTTCTGCTCATCTCATGCCTAACAAGCACAGGGCCAAGTGGGTTTTCTTTTCCAAGAGAAAACCCACTCTTTAGCTCTAAGTCAAATGGCAATCCCAAGAAAACATGATTTGCCCTTTCCTCTAATTAAGCGGTTTCCCCCAATGAAACCCGAAGCTTCACCAGGTCCCTGCCTTGTGCCCAAGCGGGGACTGCTATCTGGTACCCAGGGCCCAATCTTTGCCTTCTGAGAGCCTTAGCTTTCTTTTTAAAGACAGCTTGTTTCTAGCGCTTGTTGTGGGGAAATAAGTTTGGAAATGGGAAACCAGGCTTCTAGGGATCAGGGGTGCCAACCTGAATAAAATATGGGGGGCTGGAGCAGGTAAGCCCCACCCCACATAACTGATCACAAGACATGGGACATGCACACCATTTGAATGGCAATGCCCATCAACTTGCGGGGGCAGCCCAATAAAATAATTTATTGGGGAGGACGAAGGGACCTCAGCCCCTAAGAGTTGGCTCCTATGCTAGGGACAATGGACAGTTTAGGTGTGCAAAGTACAGTGGTACATGCTGTCTTTCCCCCTCGTCCGCTGCCACCCACACAAAAGTCTAAAAATCTAAATCTTAGAAACAGAACCTTGCAGTGTTTATCTATGCATAATTTATTGGGCTTGCAAGAATGTATTTAGAATCATGGGCTTTTACTAAGAGCTAGAGCTACTTAACTGCTGAGCCACTGTGAGCCAGGCAAGAAATTTCAGGAAAACAGAAATCTGCATTCTGCACAGTCAGGCCAGCGTTCCTGAACCTGTGGCTCTCCAGATGATGCTGAACTCCAGCTTCCGTCATCCATGACCACCACCCATGCAAGTTGGGGATGATGTGATCTAGCAACATATGCAGGGCCACAGGCTCCCCATCCCTCCTGGATTGGGTCTTGAATCTATGCTGGCGACCAAAAATGCATCACAAGCAAAAGGAGGACATCTCACCATAGTGGGCAACACTGACCTGTGTTCCTTCTCAGTCTGCTACCCAATTGCTAACTGTTTATTGGCGACTTCAAGGCCCCCTCCTGCTCTCCATTCTTAAGGTTCTTAATCTTTAAAGTGGACCTTCAAGTAGAATAAGGGGTCGCCAACCCAGCACCCGTGGGTTCATCCTGCTCATTCCTCTACTGCAATTAGTCTTGAAAAAAGCCAACTCTTGTTGGTCACAGCTGGAAGGAGGTTCGCCCTCCCCTCCCTGGCTGTGGCCCCACCCACCAAACACACTCACCTGGACTGCAGCAAGTAGGCATGCCAGAAGCCTTGCACTGGCAGCAATCAAAAGCTTTTTTCAAAGTTAATTGGGAGGGGCATTAGGGGAGAGGAGTGATATTCCTGGGGGAGGATCAACTCTCCTCCCCCTGCTAAAAATATTGGGCCGGTGTTATGTACTGAGTTGAATAGGATCCAAACTGCAGCAGTCTGATTGGTCCTAGAACAATAGGATCCAAAAGGCAGCAGTCTGATTGGTCCTAGAACAATAGGATTCAGAATGCAGCAGTCTGATTGGTCCTAGAACAATGCAGCAGTATGATTGGTTGGCAGGAACTACCCAATCATGCTCCAGATAGAAGTGAATCCACAACCTGATTGGCTTACAGTAGAATTCCGGAATTAGCCAATCATGTGCAGCCCATTGTGTAAATAATGTATATAAAGCAGATACTTTGAGGGGACATTCATTCATTCCTCCTCACCACTATGAGCTGAATAAAGAGCATGAAATCACCTTGCGACTCTGAGTATATTTCACTGGCGACGAGGATGGGATCCCGCTGAGCTGACTGCCACACACAGCACCGCAGCACCGCCACCTGCCGCACCGCTGCCTCGCACCGTGTATCCAGGCTTCAGCTCCGGGACACAAGGAACTCAGAATGGCAACCGACAACAGCTTCTCGCCGTTCAACCCAGCATCGGGAGACTGGGAAGCGTACGCCTCCCGTTTCACCTTCCTCCTAGAAGCCAAAGGGGTCACCGACGAAGAAGACGCCAAGAAGAGGGCGATATTCTTCAGCGTATGCGGAGAGGAGACGTTTGAAATTGCCCGGGCTCTCCTTGCGCCTGAAGACGTCGCTACTGTTCCATACAAAACAATAATGGAACAGCTGAAGGGGCACTTTTCGCCGCAGCCCTCAGTGGTGGCTCGTTGAAATGCCTTCTACGCAAAGCGGCAAGCCCCTGGGGAAACCATAACTGGGTTTGTGACCTCTCTCCGCCAAGCCGCCCGGTTCTGCAACTTCTCAGAGCTGGAGAACATGCTTCGTGACCGCCTCGTCGGTGGCCTGAAGGATGAGAAGCTGCAACGACGCCTCTACGCTAAGAAGGACCTAACGTTCCAGGTCGCTCTGGAGGAGGCCCTGGCAACGGAAGCTGCCGAGAGGTCGACGCAAGAGGCACGGCCGAGCCAGCTGTCCCAACCGAGGGTCCACCACGAAGACCTCACCGACGACTCAGGATCCGACAGGGAGGAGGTGCACCGAGTACAGCAGCGCACTCAAGCAGCCCACATACCACAGCTGCCTTGACGAGAAGGAGGGAGCTGCGCAAGCTGTGGAGAAAGTCACGAGAGGAGGACCTGCCGTTTCCGCAACGCAGAGTGCAGGCAGTGCAGAAAATTGGGACACATTGCCCGGGTGTGTTGGGCTCGGCCCACCCGACGCCAGGCATCAGATGACCAATCCAAGAGCCCCAGGTCCCGGGGCCCAACGCACCAAGGCAACTCGACAGAGCTCACGGACTTCCAGGTATACCAGTTGCCCCACCCCAACGTAGAGAAAATTTATGTTGACGTACAGATAGAGGGGGCCCCATGCCGCATGGAGCTTGACACGGGTTCAACTCTATCCATAATCTCGGCAAGGACCTTAAGGAAACTGTGTCCTACTGGGGGTCCCAAACTCAGGCCGGCCCCATTCACCCTCCGGGACTTCCAAAAACGTAAGGTCCCCACAATGGGGGTGGGGACCTTCAGGGTGCAATACCGAGGGCGGACGCGGCAACTGGACTTGCTTGTGGTCAAGGGCCCCTACATTAGCTTACTGGGATTGGCATGGTTTGGACCACTGGGGCTAGCCGTCACCGGGGTGAACCACACTAGCTTACAAGAGGACGTGGACGCCATATGCAAGGAATTTCCGGGGGTTTTCGATGGGAAATTGGGACAGTATACGGGCCCCCCCATTGCTCTACAGCTTGACCCCGCAGTACGACCGGTCAGGCTCAAGGCCCGCCGGGTCCCGTTCGCCCTGAAACCCCGTATAGACGAGGAATTGGACCGGCTCGTGGAGCAAGGAGCGCTGGAGCCGGTGCCTAATGCCCCCTGGGAAACCCCAATCGTCACGCCCGTCAAGCCTAATGGTTCAGTCCGCATCTGCGCAGACTACAAATGTACCATAAACAAGGCCCTCACGGCCCATGCATACCCAGTGCCAGTGGTCAGCCATGTTCTTGCCACCCTGGCTGGGTCGAAAATTTTTGGCAAGCTGGACTTGGCCCAAGCATATCAACAGCTGCCAGTAGATGAGGCCACAGCAGAGGCACAGACGATTGTGACGCACAGAGGAGCATTCAGGGTAAAGCGGCTGCAATTCGGTGTCAGCGTGGCACCAGGCATATTCCAGAATCTAATGGACTCTCTACTTAAAGGGATTCCTGGCGTCACCCCCTTCTTCGATGATGTGTTGATTGCCGGGCCCACACCAGAGGAGTTTGAGGACCGCCTCCGCACCGTTCTGCACCGTTTCCAGACAGCGGGTCTCAAGGTGAAGCGGGAAAAATGTCTACTAGGAGTGCCTCAGGTGGACTTTCTGGGATTTATGGTGGACGCAGAAGGGGTCCACCCGACTGGGGACAAGGTACGGGCCATTTGTGATGCCCCAGCGCCCAAGAACAAGACTGAACTTCAGGCCTTCTTGGGACTATTGAACTTTTACCATTCCTTCCTTCCCCACAAGGCGGCGGTAGCAGAGCCCCTACACAGACTCCTGGACAAGCGGGCCCCTTGGGTGTGGGGCCAGCGCCAGGAGGCCGCATTCCAGGCAGTCAAGGACTTGCTTGTCTCAAACTCGGTCTTGGCACACTTCAACGAGAGGCTGCCGGTGGTGCTAGCATGCGATGCCTCGCCCTATGGAATTGGCGCTGTCCTGGGACACCAACTCCCGGATGGAAGAGAGGTACCGGTGGCATACTTTTCCCAGACACTCAACGCAACCGAGCGGAACTACTCGCAAATCGACAAGGAGGGTCTGGCAATTGTGAAGGGAGTAAAAAAATTCCATGATTTCTTGTACGGGTGGCCCTTCACCGTGGTGACTGACCACAAGCCGTTGCTTGGCTTATTTGCCCCTGAAAAGCAGACCCCCCAAGTGCTGTCTCCTCGCGTCCTCAGGTGGTCAATTTTCCTTGCCAGCTACCAGTATGCACTGATTCACCGTCCGGGGAAGGCGATGGGCCATGCAGATGCCCTCAGCAGGCTACCATTACCGGAAACAGGCCCCGACCCAGCACCTGCACAAGAGGTTATGAGCCTGGAGCTGCTTCCCGACCGCCCCATTCAGGCACAAGAAGTTGCACACCATTCCAAGAAAGATAGGGTCATCTCCCGGGTCCTGGACTGGGTGTGGAGGGGATGGCCCAGCAGCAGCCCCGGGCCAGAATTCGCCGGCTACACAACCCGCAAACATGAACTGTCGGCCCACAAGGGGTGCCTGTTATGGGGAAGCAGGGTCGTTGTTCCCCAGCCCCTCCGCAAAAGGGTCCTCACAGCCCTACACGAGACACACCCAGGGGTAGTAAGAATGAAGGCCCTTGCCAGGAGTTATGTGTGGTGGCCGGGGATCGACGGAGAGATAGAGGCCTGGGTCAAACACTGCTAGGCCTGCCAAGAATCCCGCCCAGATCCCCCAAGGGCCCCAGTCCAGTCCTGGGAGTCCGCCCGAGCACCATGGTCACGCCTGCATGTGGACTTCGCTGGCCCCTTTCAGGGGAAAACATTCTTCATAGTGGTGGACTCCTACACCAAATGGCTGGAAGTCGCACTGGTACCGTCCACTTCTACGTCCGCAGCCATCCGGGTACTACGCAGGCTGTTTGCAACCCACGGGCTCCCTGACACTCTCGTCTCAGACAACGGGACTGCATTTACGTCAGGAGAATTCCAAACCTTCACAGCGCAGAACGCCATCCGCCACATCCGTTCGGCGCCATTCCATCCTGCCACCAATGGCCAAGCAGAACGCATGGTGCGGACCACCAAGGACACCCTTCGCCGCATGACGCAAGGGGATTGGGAGTACCGCCTTGCCACATTCCTTCTAGCACAGCACAGCACCCCCAGCTCAACGACTGGCCGGAGCCCCGCTGAACTACTAATGGGTCGGCGCCTTGCAATCAGATTGGACCGCCTTCACCCCGATAGAGCTCAGGATGAGGTAGTGGTGGGGGAAGGCAGGAACCCCCGGACCTTCGAGGCCCAGGACCCAGTGTACGCAAAGAATTTTGGGGCAGGCCCAGCATGGGTACCCGCCACAGTCACCAGGGTCACTGGCCCCGTGTCGTACGAGGTGCTAACAGATGGGGGGCAATGCTGGCGCCGCCACTGCGACCAGATACGGCGACGATTCCCGGGAGAAAACCAGGAGGAGGAAAGGTCAGAGGAGTCCCAAGGGAACAGAGGGGCAGTGAGGCCCATAGAGCACGAGGGGCCAGCAGGAGAGGCAGAATCAGTAAATACAGAGAGGACCTGCGAGGCCGAAAGGACACCGGAACCAGAACCACGACTGAGCGAGCCGGTTGCGCCAGACCAAATAGCCCCATCACAGCCAGCATCCTTGGAACACGAGCCAGAACCTGAACCCCGGACCAGGGAACACCCCAGGCCGCAACGCACACGTAGGCCGCCAGCGTACCTCGAGGACTATGAATGCGACCTCCCGGGCAGGACTGGAACTTAGAGGGGAGGGGTGTTATGTACTGAGTTGAATAGGATCCAAACTGCAGCAGTCTGATTGGCCCTAGAACAATAGGATCCAAAAGGCAGCAGTCTGATTGGTCCTAGAACAATAGGATTCAGAATGCAGCAGTCTGATTGGTCCTAGAACAATGCAGCAGTATGATTGGTTGGCAGGAACTACCCAATCATGCTCCAGATAGAAGTGAATCCACAACCTGATTGGCTTACAGTAGAATTCCGGAATTAGCCAATCATGTGCAGCCCATTGTGTAAATAATGTATATAAAGCAGATACTTTGAGGGGACATTCATTCATTCCTCCTCACCACTATGAGCTGAATAAAGAGCATGAAATCACCTTGCGACTCTGAGTATATTTCAGCCAGAAAAAGTGAAAACACCTTTCTTACACCTAATTGCTGGAAGAACGGAAGAATCAGGACCTTTTTTTCAGCCAGAAATCACCCGAACTCAGTTCCGGCACCTCTCAGGTGGACACCATTGCCATTCTAAGAGAACATGCTGAGTTCCTGCACCTCTTTTTCTAGAAAACTAGCACTGAGAAGAATATGTGTGTTTTAGTGGGATATGTTGCCAATGGCAGCTTCTCGGATTTCCAGATGTGTACATAGTCCTGATAAGGTGGCCAATGCCTGGAATAAGAGGACTGTTTAAAAAATGAGGTGCGCGGCAGCTCTGCCGGAAATCCTCCCATCCCATCTCTCAAGCCAGCCTACGTGTTTTGATCAGGGTGGAATGTGTCTTTCCTCCAGGGGGATCTTTTGCATCTTCCATCCACACCCATTTCCTTACCGCGCTCCTGCAGTCCGTTGGCTAGAGGTCAGCACCAGGCTGGCAGCCCCACTTAGGAGATGGAAGAAGATCGAGTAGAGAGCGCTGGATTCCCCAACGACAAAGCGGTGCAGAAATGTAACCCGGTTGAAGATCTCAGCAAAGGCTACTCGCTGCTCAAAAGCTGAATCCTGCAATTCTTGGAAGGCCTGGCGCACCCCTGCAGAGGAGAGAGGCAAGCCAGCAAGGTGCCATCCACATTCCTCTCCCAGCTAAAACCAGAAACTAGGTGGAAACAGAACATAAGCATCCCATTTCCATTTGTTCCACTTATTATCTCCCCCCTGTAAGCCATATGTTTTGTCCCACAAAGATGATACAGAGCATAGGGCATGCAGATATGCATTTATTTTAAAATATCACTTCTTTCTACTGCTTGCTGCAACTCTGAAAAGAAACTCTCTCACATTTTGCAGTACTACCAGAGGCAGAGGCAGTGTATTGTCAGGTGGTTTTTGGTACTCTTTCGTAATGTAACGCCCTGTGTGAGGCCAAAATTTGGCGCCCTCCAAATGGATTTTCTCAGTTATGGCTGGAGTGCACGTTACTGTACAAAGGTGAGACCTGCATCCTTTGCTTTGCCCACTTTTGATTCTGGCCTCATCCACCTCTGGTATGTGACCCCACAAAGGTTAGGATGAGGGGAGAAAGGTTCCCAACCCCTGAGCTAATTCCCCCAGTATCTGCATATTTGAAAGGAGGGTTTGGTTTTTAATACTAGTGCAGCACTGGGGAATGGGTTCTGTTTCAGGAAAAGGGGGTACTAGGGCAGGGATGTCTGTGTAATATGGTAATAATAATAATAATAATAATAATAATAATAATAATAATAATAGTAATAGTAATATATTTATACCCCACCCATCTGGAGTATAACTCAGGGTGGCTCCCAACTGAATAGTAAAAACACAATACAGCATTAAACATTAAAAACTTCCCTAAACAGGGCTGCCTTCAGATGCCTTTTAAAAGTAAGATAGTTGCTTATTTCCTTGACATCTGATGGGAAGGCGTTCCACAGGGCAGGAGCCACTACCGAGAAGGCCCTCCGGCTGGTTCCCTGTAACCTCACTTCTCACAGTGAGGGAACTGCCAGAAGGCCCTCGGCGCTGGACCTCAGTGTCCAGGCTGAAAGGTGGGGGTGGAGATGCTCCTTCAGGTATACAGGGCAGAGACCGTTTAGGGCTTTAAAGGTCAGCACCAACACTTTGAATTGTGCTCGGAAACATACTGGGAGCCAATGTAGGACTCTCAGGACCGGTGTTATATGGTCTTGGCGGCCACTCCCAGTCATCATTCTAGCTGCCGCATTCTGGATTAATTGCAGTTTCTGAGTACCTTCAAAGGTAGCCCCATATAGAGCGCATTGTAGTAGTCCAAGCGGGAGATAACTAGAGCATGCACCACACTGGCAAGACAGTCTGTGGGCAGATAGGGTCTCAGCCTGTGTACCAGGTGGAGCTGGTAGACAGCTGCCCTGGACACAGAATTGACCTGCGCCTCCATGGACAGCTGTGAGTCCAAAATGACTCCCAGGCTGCGCACCTGGTCCTTCAGGGGCACAGTTAGCCCATTCAGGACCAGGGAGTCCACCAACCAGCCCCCCTGCCCCCTGTCCCCCAAGAACAGTACTTCTATCTTGTCAGGATTCAACCTCAATCTGTTAGTCACCATCCATCCTCCAACTGCCTCCAGACACTCACACAGGACCTTCACTGCCCTCACTGGTTCTGATTTAAAAGAGAGGTAGAGCTGGGTGTCATCCGCATATTGATGAACACCCAGCCCAAACCCCCTGATGATCTCTCCCAGCGGCTTCATGTAAATGTTAAAAAGCATGGGGGAGAGGACGGAACCCTGAGGCACCCCACAAGTGAGAGCCCAGGGGCCTGAACACTCATCCCCCAACACCACTTTCTGAACAGGGCCCAGGAGAAGGATGAGAACTCAAATAATCTAGCATAGGACTCTGGAAGCCCCTCCCCGACCTGATGGACTCCAACTCCCATCACCTTCATCCAGCAGGACCAACAGTCAGGGATGATGTCAGCTGTAGTTCAGCAGTATCTTCGGGGCCATGGCACATTGTTGTACAACTTTTCATTTTAAAATGCAGCTTTGTTTGTTTCTGAGATCATAATCCCTACCCAACCACCCAACTCCCAGCCTACCTTGGGAGGAGTCACGCAGCATCTGATGTAGCCGCTCCCCATCTTGCAGGATCTGCTCCTGAGAGCGCAAGGTGGCATCCTGTGCCTGGGCGATCTCTCCAGCAAGCTGATGGGTGGATTCCAGTTGGCGGGCCACAGTCTCTGAAGAGGAAGTCAGTCTGGAACGGGCAGAGAAGGTGGGAACCAATTCATTATGACCAGGAACATCTTAACCACACAGCATATCCACTGTGCCAGGAAGGTGCTGAAGCCCATATATTCTGCTCCGCAGGCAGCCTCCTTGGGTGAAGTCATTTCATCACTTGAAGGAATATGGCTGTAACTATGCACTCTGACTTGGGAATAAGTCCCACTGAACTCAGTACGACTTAATGTCTAGTTAAGCATGCATAGGAACAGAGCATTAATTTCAGAAAGAAGATGAAAAGGGTTCAAGGCCACCTGGAAGTTGCAACTTCTAACCTGCCAGCCCTTCTTGGTACCATCAAGGGCTAGATACTTTATTTTTAGATTACAATGGAGGGTTAGGGCGCACAGACCCGAGTTTTCACTCCCTGATTCCATACAATAGGGTTCCTATTGTTCCTGCATCCTATTGCGTCGGCCAACCATATAGATTCCAAGTACATCACACCTTCCCACCCCACTCCACGTTATGAAAACACAAAAATATACTTAAGTCTTTTTGGGCAAGCCCAGAGGGCTTCAATGCCACATTGTATTTTGAGCAACAAGGGAGCAGGAACTGAGATGCAGGCAGCATCCATTATACCAGTGGTGGGGAACCTGTGCCGCCCTCCCAGAAGTTGCTGGACTGCAACTCCCATCCTTCACTGACCATGGGTTCTGCTGGCTGGGGATGGTGGGAGTAGGAATCCAAGGGTGTATGGAGGGCCACAGGTTCCCCAGCCCTGCCTTGTGCTTCCTTATTTTGGTGAGCTGCAATTACTCCCTAGGGGGAAAGTCAAAATACAGCACGCGGCTTTGCTCTTCCCCTCCCTGCTCCAAGTCACTTGTTCTAGATTTCCACCAAGTGTCAACCAGACAAATGTTGATGTTAAGCAGATCTGATGGTCCACGCTTCCCAAATTAGACTATCCTGTCACACTGAAGCTAGTCTGCTCTGGGAAATGCTGGAATTAAGAGTGTCACTCTGGGGTAGCTCTCCCCATGTAGAATAAGTGCCCTACTTTTTGGTGCTGCCGGTTCCAGTGGCTCAGATGGAAACCCAACACTTAGCTTGCCTGCTGTCCAGCCCAGCTGCTAGTCAAGGAGCTGTCTTTGAGGAGGGAGTAGACAGGAAAGAGCACTTCATTCATACTGAGAATTGGCAACTTCTTTACCCTAACAAGGAGGGAAACGGGTGGCACTGTCGGTTAAACCACAGAGCCTAGGACTTGCCGATCAGAAGGTTGGCGGTTCGAATCCCCGCGACGGGGTGAGCTCCCGTTGTTCAGTCCCTGCTCCTGCCAACCTAGCAGTTTGAAAGCACGTCAAAGTGCAAGTAGATAAATAGGTACCGCTTTGGCGGAAAGGTAAACGGCGTTTCCGTGCGCTGCTCTGGTTCGCCAGAAGCGGCTTAGTCATGCTGGCCACATGACCCGGAAGCTGTATGCCGGCTCCCTCTGCCAATAAAGCGAGATGAGCACCGCAACCCCAGAGTTGGTCACGACTGGACCTAATGGTCAGGGGGCCCTTTACTTTACCTTGCTTACCCTAACAAAGGGTTGGGAAGAGAACAAAATTAGACATACCAAAGACCTCCACCCAACCTCCTTCCCCTCCTATCCTGGTTGTCAGTCCAGGGATAGTGGTAGGGTCAGGCAGCTGCCAATGCTCCAGTTAGGGCCCCCAACACTGAAGCTTCTCCTGTCTCTCCTCCTCTCTGCTGCTGAGCAATGAAAGAAGCAAGCAGAAAGAGCAGGAAACTCCCTACACATTGTCCTCTTGCATGCGTGCCGGTGCGGATTGGATGAATACAAATGGGCATCTTTACCTGTTGAGACTGCAGAGTGGTTTTAAAAAGGAAGGGGGTAGGGTGAGATTTTATTTTTTATTTTTTGCTATGGGCATCTGGAAAAGTTACTCCCCTCAAAAAACAATTGACCCACTCTCTTTTCATCAGTTTTCTCCCACTGTAACAACTCACTCTTCCTTTCTATCTTCTTCCTTGACGTCTGGGGATGCTTCCAAAGGAACTGCTATTGAGCTTTCATCCTGATTTGTTTGCAGGAGGTTAAATGACAAGACATGAAAGCAAGTATTATCCCATGCCTCCCTGTGCACTTTCCCACCCCTTTCTATCTCACAAAAAGCCCAATCTTTTGGAGAGGTGAGTTTGCAGTGCAATACCTCCCAATCAATTATAGTTGTGCAATCTGAGTTTGCTGGTATGTGATTGAATCCATCCTAAAGATAGTAACACTCTGGAAGTGCACTGCATCACTGTGAACGATATTGATTCAGAGAGAGAGAGAGAGAGAGAGAGAGAGAGAGAGAGAGGGAGAAAGTAATCCTGTGTAGGTCTGCTTAGTGCACTGAGATCAGAGGTACAGTATAAGCATGCATAGGATTAGCATCTTTCTAAGGGAGGAGGATAGGGACGCGGGTGGCACTGTGGGTAAAAGCCTCAGCACCTAGGGCTTGCCGATCGAAAGGTCGGCGGTTCGAATCCCCGCGGCGGGGTGCGCTCCCGTTGTTCGGTCCCAGCGCCTGCCAACCTAGCAGTTCGAAAGCACCCCCGGGTGCAAGTAGATAAATAGGGACCGCTTACTAGCGGGAAGGTAAACGGCGTTTCCGTGTGCAGCTCTGGCTCGCCAGAGCAGCGATGTCACGTTGGCCACGTGACCCGGAAGTGTCTCCGGACAGCGCTGGCCCCCGGCCTCTTGAGTGAGATGGGCGCACAACCCTAGAGTCTGTCAAGACTGGCCCGTATGGGCAGGGGTACCTTTACCTTTACCTTTAAGGGAGGAGGATAGTGAGAAAACCAGTTAGTTGGCTCTGCCAGCTCTGATCTCTGGTTCCACCTACTGAACTCAACCTATTATTAGTTGCTCTTCTCGTGCTTCACTAGGCCCAAAGGGCAACATCCACCACTGGAAGATCAAAGCAGCACCAGGAAACACAGGACTGCGTGCAAATTATGCTATGTGGACCTCCCCATACAAGTGCCTAGAAGCAGTGAAGGGAAAGCCCACTAACATGCTTAGTGGTTCCAAAGGGCTCTCACCAGGCCTTAATTGTCTCTGCCCTCCCATGCTGGTTCATAGGAACTTGCCTTATACTGAGTCAGACCATTGGGCCATCTAACTTAGTATTGCCTACAATGACTGGCAGTGCCTCTTTAGGATTTCAGGTACAGTCAAACCTCGGATCCCAAACGCCTCTGTTTTGGAACGTTTTGACTCCCGCATGCCGAAAACCAGGAGGTAAATGCTCTGGTTTTCAAACATTTTTAGGAAGGCCGAACGTTGTAGGCTGAACGTCCGACATGGCTTCTGCTTGAGTGCAGGAAGCTCCTGCAACCAATTGGAAGCCACGCCTTGGTGGTTGAACATTTCGGAAGCTGAACGGGCTTCCGGAATGGATTATGATGGACAACAAAGGTTTGACTGTATGGGACATTCCCAGCCTTCCCTGGAGATTGAAACTGGGAACTTCTGCATGCAAAGCATGAGCTAGAATTACCCTTCCAGGCTAGTTGCTCTCTAGAGGAAGAAAGAGCCCCATTTTCCTTACCTGTGCATGGTATCTTGGGCTCGTTGTTGCCAGGCCTCATTGTGCAGGAAGTAACAGATGCTTTGAGCATGGGTGAAGAACTCTGTGTACACCCCAAAGGCCACTGGGTCCATGTCCTGTGTGCAACCACGGATGGAGCTGCTAGGCTCACAGGGGGGGAACTTCCTTCCAGACCTGCCCAGGAGAAGACACAGAATAAGCTGAAGCTCCTGGTCAGATGAAACAATGAGAACCAGTACAGCCAGCCTTGAATTATGTTGACTTGACATCCCAGACAAAACAAAGGCAAGATCCAGACCATACATTGAAAGCACATGGCTTCCCACAAAGAATCACACAAGGAACAGTAGTTTCGTAAGGGTGCTGGGAACTGTAGCTCTGTGGGGGGTGTGCATGGAACTACACCTCTCCAGATTCTTTCAGGGTAGTCAGGACTGTCAAAGTGATATAGATGCACTTTAAATGTATATTGTGGGTGTGAGCAAAAGGAAAGGGAAAAGCTCCTCCTCCATGAAGCTTTAGGTCAGGGGTCAGCAACCTAAGGCCCATGGGAAGTGGCCCTCGGAGGTCGTTTGACGGGCCCCCAAGCCACCCCCAAACTGAGCTGCTTGCTCGTGAGGTGTGCTAAACTGGTGCGGTGCAATGCAGCATGGGGACTCGCTTCCGCGGTGCTTGAAATCATGTCTGCGCATGCGCAGACACCGAAAATCACGGGCGCGGGTGTGATCCGGCCCATGGAGGGATCTCCGTGGGACCGATCCGGCCCAGGCAAGATAAACCTTGCCAACCCCTGCTTTAGGTTCAAGCAATGTCTCTCTTCCACTGTCAACTCCGATGAGCTACTGAAAATGTTAAGAACTACAAATGTTAAAAAAAAACCCCTAATAAAAGCCATTAATACAAATTGCTAAAAATAAAATACTGCTGTAAATGCTGAAACCCTTCCCCACCCAACACCTCTTCCAATTCTGAGCTCCACCCTGCTCTCACTCAGGGCCCAAACAAACTCACAGATCACCCCTCAAATCCCACACCACAGAGGGTTTGTGGAGCCTGCAGACATCACCCTAGACTGTCCTACTAGGGTTGATGGACAGACACCAATGTTGATGGGGCTTCCTCAGGCTGCCCCCAGCTGTGCCCCATCCAGTACACAAATCAGCTGCGCATTGTGCAGTTCCAGGCTACAACAGGTTGGGCTGGGTGAGTTTGTTGAAGTAGATTAAGCTGAGAGGCTTTGGCTAGCCAAATTTCACCTAGTGGCAGGGTGAGGATCTGCTTCCTGATACCTCAGGTTCTAGGACGGGTTTCCCAAACTGGCGTTTCCAGTTGTTTTCGGACAATTCCAATCATCCCTGACCACTGGTCCTGCTAGCTAGGGATGAAGGGATGAAGAGAAACCCTATCCTAGGACTACACTCTATTACACTGGCTGTCACCAGCCCATCCCCCAAGACCCAGCTCTCTGGACTCACCGCTGGAGGTGGCAATGGGCAAATTTGATTGCAATGCGGCTTTGCTGCTCCTCATCCAGCTCCCTGCACCCGGCGTCTAGCTGCCCTAAGGCTCCCATCCAACAACTGCCATAGCGGGGGTGTCGAGCCAGTTCACGGGCCTGTTGCAGGCGGGTCCTTCCTTGAGACAGAAGCTCAGGATCGGGAGACACCAGCGCCCCAAGACTGGGACAGAAATAAGCTATACAAAGAACAACTGAAAAGCCCATCCTTATGGGATGTAACTGGTGGGATGGGAGGAGATAGCCTGCGGTAAGCCCAGCGGATAAAAGTTCAGGTGATAGGTTAACTTCCCAGGGTGGAAGTATGGAAGCATTTAAATGTCCTGTGGGGTGGAGGAAACAGTAAATCATGTGGTGTGGGATTGGCTGCAATACAGAGATGAAAGGGAACCTCTCCCTTGCAAACTTACATTTAAAGCAGTATCATACCACTTTAAACAGTCATGGCTTCCCCCAAGGAATCATGGGTGCTGAGACGGGCTTGTTTGTTTGTTGTATAATATTTCATTGTTGTCAAGATCAAGTACAGCATTTTATTTTATTTTTACAATAGCAAGAATACATTAAGTTATAACTCACTTTAAAACTGGTGAGAACAAAAAACTAAAAACTGGTAAGAACAAACATAAAAAGGTAAGGTAAAGGACCCTGACAGTTAAGTCCAGTTGTGAATGACTCTGGGGTTGTGGCACTCATCTCGCTTTACAGGCCGAGGGAACCGGCATTTGTCTGCAGACAGTTTTTCCAGGTCATGTGGCCAGCATGACTAAGCCACTTCTGGCAAACCACAGCAGCGCACAGAAACGCCGTTTAGCTTCCTGCCGGAGAGGTACCTATTTATCTACTTGCACTTTTTGGCATGCTTTCGAACTGCTAGGTTGGCAGGAGCTGGGACCAAACAAAGGGAGCTCACTCCGTCGCGGGGATTTGAACCACGACTTTCTGATCGATCAGCAAGCCCAAGGCTCAGTGGTTTACACCACAGTGCCACCCGCGTCCCGAGAGAACAAACATACCCCCCCAAACCCCCCAACTCCAAGTGCCTCAGAACCAGGTGAAAAACACCCAATAGCAAACCAAAATAAATGAGACCACATAGAGGAGGGGAATTGAGATGTGAAAGCAAATTATCTGCAATACGCTAGAAACAAATAGAATAATGAGGGGTTTTTTTTATATTCTTGTTGGCATTTGTGATGCAGGTATTCAAAGTTGAAATACATTTGTCAGTTTTTGAAACACCATGAAGAACTCTTAATTTGTGTGTCATTTCCCGCCATAAAAGCTAAGTACAACACCCTGTGAAACCAGTATTATAAGGTTTCACCTTGCAACTTTCAATCTTTTCTCATTCTCTACTGGACTGCTATTAATAGATGGTCAATCAGAAATTTATCCTTCATGCCTTCTTCAGAGAAAGGTGCTGAGCATTGTTAGGAGACCTCTAGGCCCTCACAGGGAATTCCCAGGCTGTTAAACCACTCTGAGAACTGTAGCTCTCTGAGGGGACCAAAGGTTTCCTAACTTTAAATGAATTAAAATCCCCAGGGCCTGATGAGCTGCATCCAATGATACTAAAGGACCTTGTGGGTATAATCTCAGAGCCTCTGCCTATAATCTCTGAGAAATCTTGGAGAACAGGTGAGGTTCCTACATACGGGGAAGAAAGAAGACCCAGGCAACAACTTACCAGTGAGCTTGATATCGATACCAGGAAAGGTCTTCCAACAGAGTCTGTGAGCACTTAGAAAAGGGTGCTGTGATTACTAAGACCTAGCATGGGTTTATCAGAAACAAGTGGCCACCTGTCATGGATGTTTTAACTGAGATTCCTGCATTGCAGCAAGTTGGAGTAAATGGCCCCTGGGGTCCCATCCAACCCTACATTTTTTTATTCTAACAATGCTCAACACACTTAACCAAGCTACATTTTCCAGGATTTTGTGGTGGAAGATGTGCTTGTTTAAAGTGGTATGCTACTGCTTTAAAGTTATAGTGCAAATGGAGTCTTAGTGATGAGCATTATACACTTGTATTTTGGAGCTGTCCTTTGAGACAAAACTCTCTGTGGTCTTTTGTGAGACACTACCTTCATTAATAATTACAGTTGTGGAGTAACAACATTATAAGAGTAGGTATGGTGGAAACAGGGCTCTCCTATGGCCTTGCAATGCCATGATGCTCTGAGATTTTTCTGTGTTTCACTCACTCATTGTTTTGGGTCACAGAATATTTGCAAGTAGTGTCTCCGAATTACATGGGGCTCATACCCACCCCCAGGTAAGAATGCAATGACACCTGCATTCATGGGTCTCTGAATATCATGATCTCTTTATATGAGATATTATACTGTTGATATTATTGTATTAATAAAACACCCAACTTCAAACAGTTGACGGACTGTTCAATCCTATACATATATTTTCAGACGTTAAGTCCCATTTTAATCAATGGAGCTTACTTCTAGGAGAGTGGATACAGGATCACAGCCTGGTTCACCTCTGCAATGATGCATGTAAATACATTTGCTGTTTCTTGGTCCCTTCACACACTCGTCCTAAAACACAAAATACTGTTTAAGTGCATACAGGATAGAGAAGGCAAAGGATGCTCACATTTTGTAGTTCCCTGGTTCAGATGGTGTCTGTTGCCCCCTACTGGCCCGAGGTGAGATATTGTAACCCCCAGCCCAGCCCCCTCTTTTTAAAAGCAGCTCCTACAAGCCAAGTAGGGGCAGGCATTGTATGGTATGAATTAGGATGGGTCGTGGTGAGACCTCATCGGAAAAGGCTCCCGCACAGATGCAACGCTTGGGGCAAGTGGTAGAACATGGGAGATGTGCTCTGCTCTTTCCTGGCATGAACAGCAGGAAGGTAGAAGTACAGTGATACCTTGGTTTACAACCATAATCCGTTCCGGAGGTCCGGTTGTAAACCAAAACAGGTTGTAACACAAGCCGCGCTTTCGCCAATGGGGCCTCCAAAAAAAAAAAAAAGGGGGTTGTAATAAAAGAAAGGGTTGTAATCCAAAAAAAGGGACACACACTTCAGGGTTTGACGTGGTTGTAATCCAAAACGGTTGCAAACCAAGGTACCACTGTAATGCCATTCCCAACCCCCCACCCCACTGCATCACACCAAAAATAAAATTTAGAGAGCTTGGAGAAGGAAGATTCTTTGCCTTCTGCTTTATCTCCAAGGGGTTATTCAGAAGCAACTCTATCTGGGGCCTCTTCACAGCTTCTACATATGAACGGCTCACTCTTGCCCCTTGAGCTTGCTCTTTCCCTCCTCCCTTCCAGTATCTCTTTCCTTTTGTGCTCATCTTTCAGGTTGTACACCAGAGGGCAAAGGCTGTCATATCACTGATGCCTGTAGAGTTGCTTCTGGAGGATAAGAAAAAGCTTTAAATTAATGTAGCAAATTGTGCACTCCCAGTGAACACCATCAGACTTTCCTCCTGAACAAACATGCATGGGATGAAGTTAGGGTACGGAATACTGCATTCGGCAGCAGTGTCTGGGTGGAAATTGTAGAAGCAGTGCTGTTTTTGGCAATTTCCCATAAAAATAGCTCAAAAACACCAATTTTTTTTTTTAGTGTTTTTGCCCCCCCAAAAGCTCAACTTTGGGCAAAACTAAAAAAGCTTAACAACTTTTCTCTCCGGATTTTCACTGTTTGAAATATGGCAACCCGCGGCATGTCTGTTGGAGGCACAGATCCCTTTTCTTTAACACCTGGAGGGTAGCTTTACCAGTGTTTGTAGCTTGGCTACATAGCTGGTGTTTTTTATTTGCTGAGAGGTCAGTGGTGCAGCTGGGTGTTTTTCCACTCTGGACTCAAAGGTGCTTCAGATGGCAATGTATTACTTCAAAATGTGGTAAGCCAGTCCTCCTGTGGGCAGGAGTTCTTCCTCTCATCCTGTTGAGCAGAGCCCTGGACTTCCGCCCCAAAGTCTAACCCTGACAGCATCACAATCCTGACAGGGAATGCCTATGTACATCTGCTCAGAAGTTAAGTCTCCTTGAGTTCAGTGGGACTTTCTCCTGTGTAGGTTGGTATAGAATTGCAACTTTAAGCATGCATAAGCACAATATTCATAGCCTGCCATACCCCAAAGGATCGGCAGGTCAAAGGAACAAAACTCCACAGAATCAGGCTTGATTAAATTAAAGGAACTAGGACAACTAGAATATTTTCCTATTCCGTTTAATTAGATGGAAGGCGTCCATTCTGTCCTGGAAATAGAAATAACTTTCTTTATCTTTTTCAGAAATGGTGCCCCTAACCTCAGACAGAAATTGAACTACTCCTATGCAAGGCAGATTGCAACAAATGTACTCTGACACAGCTTGCATTCATTTTCATGGGTCTTGTGCAAGAGAACTTCCTGACAGATTGTGCTCCACAATTCCACCACTGCCTACAGGTCTCATATGGTTGCATATATTGCCTCTGGCTCCTGAAGCTCCACAAATAGTCACTTTTTTTTTTACTCTTCTGAATTAAAAGGGAATTTCACAAGTATACTGTATACTTAAAATAATTCCACAGAAGAGGAACAGCTTGTTTATTGTTTTTTCTGCAAAGATTATTCTCACAGAAGTTATTCTCGTTTCTATAACTGGTGTATTTAGTTGATGTTAAAGTAACAGGCAGCTCTGCATTAAGGAGCTACATAATTTAGGCATGTCTAAAGTCTTGGGCACAGCCAGTGGGATTTTAACATGATAATCACCATCATCATATTATTTGTACCCCACCCATCTGACTGGGTTGCCCCAGCTATTTTGGTGGCTTCCAACATATATGAAAACATGATAAAGAATTACACATTAAAACTCTCCCCCGCCTTCAAACAGCACACCCTCCCATCATGTTATTTCACAATCTGTTTTAGAAATGCCCAATTTCCAAGCATATTTGCCAAGTGAAGTGGGGAGGCTGTTTTCAACAAATCAAACCCTCCGGGGTGGGTTGAACTAACTGTGTGGGTTTTTAGATCTCGCCAGTATGTATAATCAGACTCGTCTGTATAATAATGCAAAACACACCTATATTTTGCATTGCTTCTCCTCTGGAGTCACTTTAACACACTGTTTCTCCCGTCCAGCCCCCATGTACTGATGTATATTTGGATATATATATCTTGCTATTTTTGTTTCATTTTAAAAATATTGATACATAAAATTATCAATCAATAATACAAACAAAAGAATCCCAACAAAGAGAAAATGGATTTTGGATTCCTCCCCCAGACAGTACTTCAGATACCATTTAGTTTTACAGGTTTCTTCGAGGGCGTCTAAAATAATCCGGTTACAGAGCATGCTACACAATCGATAAAATTTCTACACAGAAATGTTATTGTCCGATTCATTCATGGGTAAAGTTACACCAGTTTGCTGAGAACATGTCTTTTTTTGGCCTCTGTCTATATGTAATTTAGACTGCACATGATGTGTAATCTGGCTAAGCAAGTTTCCATACTGTTTGAAAAACCTATAAAACCTGTTTTATAGGAAAGGAGGTATATGTTGACCATGGGAAACAAAGTGTCTCTCAAATTACCTACAGTTCATGTCTGTCTGCAGCCTTAAAAACAACAACCAAAAACCAGGAAACAGCCGCCACCCCCCATGAGATGAGTAAATTGAATAACCTATTGGATCATCGTTCTAAATTCCTGTGTGTTCTTCTCTCTTCCCTCCATCACACTAACCATCTATTTGACAAGGGGAAAATCAGCATGGCCTCTTCCATCCAAAGGTCGGTCAGATGCAAAAGAGGGGCTGGGATCTTGCATTTTCACAGTTGTTTAGAAGTAATTTCGGCAGATGCAGCTTTTTCTCTTTTGTCTAAAATAGGTTGTGAGCCTGCAGGTACGACCTGTCTTATCTTTTAATCTCTGTACAGTTCTTAGAACATTTTAGGTGCTTCTATTATGTTGCACATGAGGCTGCAACCTCATGTGCAATTAATTGCAAGGAAGTGGGACTTACTATTATAATAATAAATGAAAGGAATTAAAACATTGCGCTAAGTTGATCACCCTCATGAACTTGCATTTCGGCTTGCCAGACAGAATGGAGGATGTGGGAATGCAAGGGGGGGAACGCCTCTTCTGAGTAAGTGGAAATAATTGAATAGGGCTTCTGCTGACAGGCCTCATCAGGTGGATCCTGCCCTATATCCCACATTTCAGGATATAAAAATACTGAAGCTCACACTGAAAGAAGCCAAGGGAAATGCACACACTCGTGTCAGATACATTTCTGGATCACATCATTAAGCAACAGTATGAAGTGTATCCAAAGAATAATGATAATTAGATATTTATTTATACCCTGCCTTTTTCCCTAATAAGCACTACAAATAAAAGAGGAACAACTAAAAGCATAGGAGGGAGAGATAATCAAAAACAATTAAACATTATTAGAATTAAAACTGTATATAAATATAAAGGATCTATTAAAACACAAAAGGAGGAGTGAGGCGTTGTCAGAAGGCAACATCTGTGACCAGAGATCTGCTCTGGTTGCTGATGTGCTGCCGGGCCAAGTTCGAAGCGTTATTGTTAGCATAAAGGTAAAGGGACCCCTGACCATTAGGTCCAGTCGTGGCCGACTCTGGGGTTGCGGTGCTCATGAGCCAGTGTACAGCTTCCGGGTCATGTGGCCAGCATGACTAAGCCGCTTCTGGTGAAACCAGAGCAGCACACAGAAACACAGTTTACCTTCCCACTGGAGCAGTACCTATTTATCTACTTGCACTTTGACATGCTTTCGAACTGCTAGGTGGGCAGGAGCAGGGACCGAGCAACGGGAGCTCACCCCGTCGCGGGGATTCGAACTGCCGACATTCCAATTGGCAAGCCCTAGGCCCAGTGGTTTAGACCAGGAGTCAGCAAACTTTTTCAGCAGGGAGCCGATCCACTGTCCCTCAGACCTTGGGGGGGGGGGCGCGCCGGACTATATTTTGAAAAAAAAAAATAACAAATTCCTATGCCCCACAAATAACCCAGAGATGCATTTTAAATAAAATGACACATTCTACTCATGTAAAAACACACTGATTCCCGGACCGTTCGCGGGCCAGATTGAGGTGATTGGGCCAGATCCAGCCCCCAGGCCTTAGTTTGCCTACCCATGGTTTAGACCACAGCGCCAAAGCCCTTAACAACTTGGGACTCATCTTACGCTACATGCCCACTTTGACTGGCGGAATAGCCAGGTACACTCGCCCCAGGCCTTGGGAGGGCTAAACTGGTGTGAGTTTTTATTTTTTTTTCTAAGAAGACTCCCACCCTGGCCCTCAGAGGAGCTCTGCACGGTCGGACTACAGATGCCACACAAGCCCTATTCCGCATTTGTAAGAACACAGCCCTTGAGTGTGGCACCACCTACACTTTGGAACTCCCTGCCTATGGAGATCAAGCAGGCACCTTCGCTGTCCTCTTCTCGGTGCCTGCTAAAAACACATTCCTCCTTAGACAAGGCTATCCAAAGGCTTAGAAAGCTGAGGTAATCTGTTTTGGCATTTCAACTTTTGTACCTTGGGTTGGGTTTTTCGATTTTACTGTTTTATCTTTTTTAAGCCGCTTTGAGGGTTCTTTCTTTTTTTAAAAAAATTATTTAATCATTTTTTCAATACAAACAACCGCAAAAGACACATACAACAAAAACCATAATATCACTAACACAATTTGACAATTCAGCTTTGAATACTGATATACCTATGACTACACCTTTTTAAAAATATTTCCCCACCTCTCCTCCCCCTACTTCCCACCACTGTCCACTTTATCACTTAAATATTCCTTCCAGATTTCTTCGTATTTATCCATTCTTAATTTGCGTCGACATGCAGTTTGTTCGTATGCAACCAGTCTGTCCATATTATCAATCCATGTGCTCAATGGAATCTTTTTGCGGCTCTTCCAATTCATCAAAACAAGTTTTTTTGCTTCTAATTTGGCACGGCACATCCGTTTATTTATTTTTACCCCTTGTAATCTCCCACATTTCCGGAATATAATTTAGAATTAAATTCAATTCCCCTAAATAACAATTTCTTTTTATTACTCTTGCTATAACTATCCTCACCTTGCACCAAAATGATCTTATCATTGGGCAGTTTATCATCATATGTACTAAGTTCGCATTTTTACTCCCAGCAGTTGTCTGCACTTGTTATTTTCTTCTGAAACTGAAGCCTTAGATTAGCAGTACCCGGAGGTCCAGCGGTCCGCCAACCCCGTGGCCAGAGGGGAAAAACAATTCCAGAGACTTCTTGGTCAGAGAAAAGAGATTTATTGCAAATCTGTGCACAGAGACAGTCAGCAGAATATAGTTTCTGAAATCTGACTGTGTTGTTACCATGTTCAGCAAGCATTTTTATACCTGAAAGCATTCACCCTCCTCCCATACCTCCCCCCCAATATTTGCTGGCTAAGGCTGCTAGCTAAGCACTTCCTCTGCTGGTTAAGCATTTTCTCTGCTCAGTAAGCACCCCCTCCCACCTTCTTGTACACGTGTCTTTCTTTTGCTAGCTAAGCATTTCCTTCGTATCTCTTCTTATCTTGCATTACTTAAAGCAGAAGTAAAGCAGGAAACATCTTGCTAGTGGTTTTTAGTTGACAGCAGTTTTTGGCTAGGCAGGAAACGACCTTCTGACCTGTAGCTAGCATCAGCAGTTTCAGATAGCTGGTTAGACAGGAAACGGTCTCCTGACCTGTCTGATTTAGGCTTTGCAAATAACTGCATTTTTGAGTTTGTGTAGCCATCCTAGCAGAGTGCCGGAATTTACTATGTGTAGATAATATTAATGATTAACCGTTCCCCTCTCCCTTCACTCCCTCCTCTTCTTCTGAACAACCTAATACTTAGGTTCGTTCTGGGGTATGGGCCTATACTCCCTCATCACAGCGATGACTGTGGGTCCTAGCTTCCGTGACAGGAGTCTTTGCATCATTTGCTGCAAGCATTGCAATAAGCAGGGGATACAGAGGCAAAGAAGCAAAAGGATTAATAGCGGTCCTGCTAATAATACTATAACATTCCTGAGCCAACTGCCATCAGGCAGCCAGGAATACAACCAACCCCATGCATCACTCCCTGTGGCTTTCAGCGGGTTCCTGGCTATCATTGTTTCCATGTGATCAATGGTGGCTGAAATGCTGACATTATTATCTGGGACATATCTATTGTATTGCTGAAGGGCCCACTGATACTCGTGCTCTATCAGCTGCCTTGCTTTTTGGGAGGTTGTGTCCCACCTCTCTGAGGAGGAGCTTATTATCTTAACCAATTTTCCCACCTGTCCTTGTGGATGCTTAATACTCTCATGATTTCCTCCCAACATACTGTATCCGAAAGGGGCTTCTCCCTCTACATATATTAACATATACCCACAGGAATATATATATCCACCCTTGCAGAGGCCTGACACACGGAGTGACCATATCAAAGAGTTCTGGCCCCAATATCAAAAGTCCTGGCGGTGCCTCAGAATTTGCTGGGGAAAAAAAAAAGTCTCTACGTTGGGGACGCTGCCCGCGGGCGTCCCTCCCATCCACTTGTCCAGTCGTCTGGCGCTCTTCTGGAGATGGTTAGCTTCAGAGGATCATCAGGATTTGGTGTAACTGTCCAATCTAAAATAGCCTTCTTCACTTAAGTGTGGTGGACCCAAGGGGTGAGGTCAGCAATTTTAACAGCTGTGGGCCTGGGTCCACCTGTTAGAAAGAGAAAAAATCTCGGGAGAATTACTGCACATAATTATTAAACTGCACATTTTGACTAACATGGGGGGTTATTGCAAAACTGAGTGGACAAAGGCTGGTCCATTGTCAGATCCTATTGACCTAGGTAGTCCATAGCGGGGAATGATCTCCCTAAGCAGGCACCTGGTTACTTCAAATGCCTTTTCAGTTCTGGTGGGCCAGGCTTCAACCCATTCTGTATACGTGCACACTGCCACCAGCAGGTAGCGGTGTAGTCCACAACGGGGTAATTCAGTAAAGTCCACGACAAGATCTTCCATAGGTGCCGTTCCACTGTGCTGAATCCCTGGGGGAGCCAGTGGTCCGGTTCTGGGATTATTCTTTTGACACAGCAAGCATTTCCTGGAGATCTGGGCTGCCAGTTGGTAGAGGTGGGCTATGTAGAAGCATTTTTCCAGCTGCTTGGTTGTAGCATCGGGTCCTATGTGGGTTGAATCATGGTATCTCTGAATTATTGGCCGCGAAAGAGACTCTGGAATCCATATCCTGTCATCAGGGGTAAGGTACCATCCTTCTTTGGTTAATGTCAGTTCCTGGGCGTCTGCAGTGTCCCTCTCCTTTTTGGTGTATATTGGCTTATCAGCGGTGTTCAAGATCCTTCCAGGGACCAGTGCTCCAATAACTGACGCGGGAGCTGGTTCTCGGGCTGCTTCCTTGGCCACCCTGTCTGCTAGTCGGTTTCCTCTGGCCACTTCTCCTAGTCCAGTTTTGTGTCCATAACAATGGATAACTGCCACTGCCTTGGGCTCCCATACAGCATCCAGAAGGTTCAATAAGGCTTGTGGGTGGGCCACCTGGTTTCCTCTGGAGGTAAGCAAACCTCTTTCCTTCCATAAGGCTCCATGGGCGTGTAAGGTCAGGAATGCATACTTAGAATCAGTATAGATGTTTATCTTCTGTCCCATTGCCAGGCTCAGGGCTCTGGTAAGCGCAATTAGTTCTGCCAGCTGGGCCGATGTTCCAGGCGGGAGTGACTTTGCTTCGACCACCTGGTCGTCCAGGGCTACCACTGCATAGCCTGCTTTTCGCTGCCCAGCCTCGACAAAGCTGCTTCCATCCACAAACCATGAAGGCCAGTGGGGGTTTGCTTCATCTTTGAGGTCAGGCCTGCTAAAATATTCTTCATCATCTTTGCTTGGGAGAGGAAATAGGTACCCTTCATGTCAAGCAGAGCTGGGACTGCATGCGGGGTCACACAAACAGTGTCTTGGCCAAAAATAAATTTGTCTGCTTTGTTCAGTAGGGTGGCTACTGCCACAACTGCTCTCATGCACGGCGGTAAGCCTTGTTCTGTAGGCATCAGGCGCTCAGATAGGTATGCCACTGGCTGTTGCCAGCTTCCCAATTTTGGCACAAAACGCCTTTCGCTGTCCCTTGGTCCTCATCCACGAATAGAGTAAAGGGTTTCTCAGGGTTTGGGATGCCAAGCGCTGGGGCTTGCTGTAGTGCCCTCTTCAAATCCACGAAGGCTTGCTGTTGTTCTGTGCTTCAAACAAAGGGGTCTCTCTCAGTTCCTCTGGTTGACTCATGTAGAGGCTTGGCAATGATGCTGTAATTAAATATCCATATCCTACAAAATCCTGCAGACCCCAGAAAGCCACGGAGTTCTCTGCAGTTCTTTGGCTCTGGTATCAGGATAATAGCCTGCTTCCTTTTTTCACTGGTAACAAAAGGGTGTTCCACTGTGATTGGCATTGCCTCAAGATCCTATGTTGGAGCAGTCGCTCTAGATGCACCCACACTCCTTCAGTCGCCCTTCGTGGGATGGGATACTTATTTACTGCAACAGGATTGACAAATGGCTTGGGCTTCACAATTATTGGTGGGATATTCTTTGCCATTCCTGGGGGGTTGCCTTCAGCCCATACCGTGGGGTTCACTTGTTCCAGAATACTGGCGGGGATGGGTCCCTCCTCTTCTTTTATTATCATGAGGTGCCAGTACTCCCTCAGGGGTGCCTCCACAACCAGTTCCCCAAGTGACATAGTGGACAATGTGGCTTCTCCCGATGGCTTAAAAGTAATTTGGGCTTGCAACTTTACCAACAAATCTCTTCCTAATAATAGAATAGGGCATTCTCTCTTCCAGTGCCCTTCCTGTCGGCAGATGGCGCACTGATTCCTTCCAAGACGGCTTCGCCCTCCTCCCCGGGCACTTCCTCTTTCCTGAGGGGTGGGTGTGGTAGCCTGTAATGCCGTCAACTTCCTTGTTTGATACTACTTCAACATCTATTCCAGCCCATGATCGATGCACCCCTCATGCTTTTGGATTTTTTCTTTTGGCGAATATTGGACGCTGCCTGAGCTACAAAGGCAGCCTTTATAATGGGGCGTTGGCAATATCATCTGGGTTCTCCTCAAAGGTAGGGTTCTAATTTCTCCAATTGCACACATCAGCACTTGAAAAAGGCACATGTTGGACTGTATAAGTGCATGGTGGTGCTTCCCCACCCTGTCCTGGGGGGCTGGTGGGTCATACACTCTGCATAGAGGCATCATTGCAGTCCCACCCTTTTTCTGTGCCTTATGGGACTTATGGAGGGACACCCTGGTTGCTGCTAACAAATGGGAACTAACATCCACTTCTTTCACATAGGGTTGTACATACTGTTGCAATCTCAATTGTCTGATACTGTGTCCACATTTTTCCTTTCTTTGCTAACTCAATTAGTCCCTTCATAAACTCCTCATCATCCTCTTCCTCTTTGCTCTCTAATTCATCAACCTTGGAGGGTTCAGGCTGAGGGCCGGCTCCTCCCTAGTCCTGGGGCCCTGGGCCTGGGGGATTCGCTAGAGGGGCAGTTGGTGGAGCATAGGGTGGCGGCGGTTTAATGACTTCCCCCTCTTCTCCTTCCTCTCCTTCCGGCTCTGATATCACCGGAGGCTTTTCTGACTTCCCTGCCGGTCAGACTGAACAAATTGTATTTTGTGGGGCGTCGCCTTGGCAGGCTTTCAACCACGGTGGATTCTTTTCTACATTGGTTTTCCAAGTAGAAATATAAGGGATCTGGTCTGTGTGGACCTTCAAGATATTTTGATATAGTGGGTTGATTAGTTGCAAATTAAATCTCCCCTCCGAGGGCCAGTTAGTTTGTTGGGGCCAATCAACTTCACACAATGTCCTCATCCTCTGTCTTCTCAATTTGAACCCCCAATCATCATGCTTTGTGGCCGCTTTCCAGTTCTTTAAAAAACATTCCAGAGGACTACATTGGCTTGCCCCAGACCCCATTTTTTTTTTTCTTTTTCAGATACCCCGCACCTAATGGGCTGTAAATTCTTTCACACTCCACGCACTACAGATTGTGACCTGCCGAGGTCGCCCTGGCAGAAAATGCACAACCCTGCAATCGCTCGGCCAAGGGGACGCTAAGCCCCGACCCACACTTGACAACAATTCAGTCACTGGGGTATCCGACATGCAACATATAACATACAAATCACACCATTATAATTTCAACATGCAACACACAAAACACACCAATACAATTTCCCCTCTGTTTCCCTTTTACCCAACCTTACTGGCGGCACTCTACTGCAATCGGCCAGTTCCCTTCCTGGCGGCCCTCTGCACAACCAGGTGAGGCTTGATCAGACCTCGCCCCCCTTTTCCTTGGGGCCCACGCCCTTTCCCTTGGGCTTACCGTTTTCCGCTGCGGATTCCCTCCTGGCCAGTCCTCTTTTCTCTCCCGACTGGGTGTCTCGGCTCAGGCACAGCGTGGCGATCTCCCCCTACGAACTGGCAGGGTGCGCGCTGGAGATTGCGAGCGCTGGTCCTGGTTGCTCACCCGGTCGAGTCTGGCCCCTCGGTCCACCTTTCGTGGGGTGGGGACTCATCCCGGACACGAGCCCCCAAAACTGAAGCCTTAGATTAGCAGTACCCGGAGGTCCAGCGGTCCGCCAACCCCGTGGCCAGAGGGGAAAAACAATTCCAGAGACTTCTTGGTCAGAGAAAAGAGATTTATTGCAAATCTGTGCACAGAGACAGTCAGCAGAATATAGTTTCTGAAATCTGACTGTGTTGTTACCATGTTCAGCAAGCATTTTTATACCTGAAAGCATTCACCCTCCTCCCATACCTCCCCCCCAATATTTGCTGGCTAAGGCTGCTAGCTAAGCACTTCCTCTGCTGGTTAAGCATTTTCTCTGCTCAGTAAGCACCCCCTCCCACCTTCTTGTACACGTGTCTTTCTTTTGCTAGCTAAGCATTTCCTTCGTATCTCTTCTTATCTTGCATTACTTAAAGCAGAAGTAAAGCAGGAAACATCTTGCTAGTGGTTTTTAGTTGACAGCAGTTTTTGGCTAGGCAGGAAACGACCTTCTGACCTGTAGCTAGCATCAGCAGTTTCAGATAGCTGGTTAGACAGGAAACGGTCTCCTGACCTGTCTGATTTAGGCTTTGCAAATAACTGCATTTTTTGAGTTTGAGCCATCCTAGCAGAGTGCCGGAATTTACTATGTGTAGATAATATTAATGATTAACCGTTCCCCTCTCCCTTCAGTATAGTTTTGCTGGAGTGTCCAGTGGACTCTGAATATTATTCTCTGTTGTATAAGTCTTAGTCCTTTTTATCTCTTTTAAGCCGCTTTGAGGGTTCTTTCTCACAATCAAGCGCTATGTAAATTTTAAGAAACAGATAAAAATAAATATAGAATGAAAACAGCACGTCAAGGGCAAGCCATCCCCCTCCCCCACACCAACAACACCCGCAAAAATTTCCTTTCGCAGCAGCTTCCAGAAGCAGAAGCCAAAAGCGTAGCAGGCTCTCGCGAGAGTTCAGCCCACTTCCCGCGTGATTACGCGAGCGGAAGAAAACCCGTCGCTCCTTCCCTCGTGCGCAGAATTGCTGAACAATCCGTCACGTTCTTTTAGCTCCCTGTTCCCGCGAGATTTCGTGGCTGGAGCTGCGCGCGCCTCTCGGCCCCCTTCCTCGCAGGAGGAGCGACTGCGGACTTCCGCGTGACGTCATTCTCGTGATATTTCGCCTCAGCCGTCCCCATACGCTGAAGCTCAGGGAGGCAGATCTCGTGACCAGATCTGCGAGCTCTCGCGGGAGCTCCCTCGAGATACCAGTCCCCTCCCCCAACTCCATATCCCTTTATGGCTCCACATCTCAACCATAACCGAAGACATGTATGTATCTTAGGAGTTTCGTCACTAGAAGCGAAGGACGGCTACCCGCGTGATTTTATTCTCCAAATCTCGTGAGGTTTCCAATAAGCAAAAGTAGGAGGAGACCTAGTCCGCCAGGGGAATTGCTCGAACTCTCGCGGCTCTTTGGGTTGTTCTCGCGTGGAATATTTTGCCTCAGTTCTCACGGCAAGTATCGCGATAAACGCTCGTTAACTAGCTCCTTTCCGAGGTCACAGACCTGCGGCAAGAACAGGAAAACAACTCTGCCCTGTTTCCCGCCGCCTCATCCCTAGGAGTAACCTCCTCCACCAGAGGGGGAACGTCACCGAAATCTCGCGTGATTTCAACTTCCTCTTTTCACGTCTCGCAGGAAGCTGCCTTCTCAGTCATTGTCTCGCGAGACTGTACTTTCCGCCATAACTCGCTTCGCCCTCCTCCTCCTCCTCCCGCAATTCTCGTGGGCTCTTGTGTCTCCTCAGATATCGCGTCTCTTCCTCCCTCCCTACCCGGTGGCGAGTTCTCGCGCGACCTGGCTAGGGCTGAGGCTCAGGGGCTGCTGTTAAGATGGCGGCGGCGGGAGGCAACGGGGTACGGCACTGACACCCCCTCCATTTCTGTCCCGGAGCAGGTACCCGTGTTCTGGGGCGGGGAACGGGAGAGCGGCAGCTGCGGAGGAGGGGGCCCGTTGGGGAAAGGCCCGAGGCGGGAGACGCTCTGGCGGCACGGGGAGAGCGGTGTGCGCTGAGGCGGGACAATGGGGCCTGGCTTTTCCCCGTGGGGAAAGGGCGGCGGTGGTTGAAGTCAGGAGGGAGGGTGGGGGGGCGCTTCTGCCTGGGCCTTTCCGTCAACCGGGACCTCGGTTCCAAGTGGGGAAGGAATACGTCTCTCTTCCTACTAGGAGGCACTTCTCAATTCTCGACCCCCCCAACCCCCGCCGAAGCAGCTCTGTGGGCCTTATCACCCTTCACGCCCTTCCTACTCGCCTCATGTAGGGCTTCATCCCCTCCGCTCCTCAGTAGACATTTAATCTATAGTCACATCTCGTGAGGAAAGCCGGTATTTTCCGGTTTGAGACAGGGAGCTTCGTCGTTTATGCAAGAAAACAAGTCTGGTCAACATCCCGTTGAATTCATTAGGAAACATTGCAGAGGATGCTCATAGTTGCAGCCTTGACCTGCAGCCTCCTTGGTTTCCTTTGGGTCTAATTTCAGAACCTAAGGATAGATCCACACCATTGATTGAAAGCACATGACTTTTCCCAAAGAACTCTGGGAACGGTAGTTTCTCCCTCACAGAAATACAATTCCCAGAACCATTAACGAAACCTTACTTCCCAGGACTCGGGTGGGGGGGGGAGTTATGTGTTTTTAATGTACAATAGTGTGGATCTGGCCTAATTGGCAGGTAATTTCTCTTGTTTCTTCTCTCCTCAAAGGTGTAGGGCTACTTACACCTTTTGTCCTGGTACAGTGGGAGCCTTTGGCACCCATTCCATCTGCTCCTGTAAACTTATGATAAAATCGCCCTTCCATTTCCCAGTGTAGGACAGTACTCAAAAATCTCTCTTTTGCCTGGGCTAGCTCATGTGGTATATTAGTTTATTCTTATAAGAAGTCTGGTAAAGATTGGGGTTCTTCTTTGTCCCTTTACCTGGTAGTTCCAAGCATCTTTGGAGTACCATTTTCTTTGGAGTACAATTTATATGTGCTACATCAGTCTCCATTCCTATTTTCCTGGATAGAAAAATTATTGGCATATAAGCAGTATGTGTTCACACAGATGAGAAAAACTATTATCTGAGTCAGGACAAATGACTCAAATTGAATAGCACATTTCATTTGCATTAAGTAAGCCTTTTATTTTAACTGTATATAGACTATGGTAGTTCTTATACCAGAGAGCCTAAAAATGCAAGAACAGATTTAACACTTACCCAGGCATTAGCTTATGTTGCTCATAGCCTCTGAGGAGTATCAGTATAGTTCTAAGTTCTTTTAAAATATATTTTCCTATGATTCAGATGAGTTAATCCATGACACTATGGTTCTATTATAGTTTCATAGGTGCAGTTTACTCATTTTTCAGTAGGAATAGATATTGTTGGCAAGGAAAGTTGGGCACCTTATGGCATGGTTCTGGCAAGATAAGGATCCATGATCAGTTTCACAAATTGATTATTTTTAGTAGATATAGTTGATATGGCCATATTTGTCCCTGAAAACTTGCTTCCTAAGGATGCACAAGCTGATCATTTAATCTGGGAAAAAAGAAAAGAAATCAAGCCTTTGGGGAAATAGTACACAACGTAGAGCAAAAGCTGGTCATCTTAAAATTATTTAAAACTGTTACTTTACCACAGTAGAAGTAAACATCCTGTGAAAGCTTGTTTCTGTTGTCTCCATTATATGGAAAGCTTGCTAGATGCACAAAATGCCAAAGTAATGTGCTGAGTTTACAGCATTTCTTAGTTCTGCTTAGCCAGTTCACTTTGGTATGATTAGGATGTCAAAATGTTCTTCCTATCAGTGAACTGTGCACCTCCTTGCTTGTATTCTAAGTTGTCCTGCATTTAAGACAAATATCCTAGCCAAGGGGAGCTAGATTAGCAAAGTCCAAAGCTATACCAGCCTGAATGTCTTTTCAAAAAATACCTGTCAGTACCTTGAACTCTGCCTGCTTGAAGCCCAGTACTAACTTTTGTGGTTTTGTTGCAGACCCTAAAATAGTCTGACATAAGTGGATTAGAGTGACTGTGAAACCAGAAGGTGTTACCCTTGGCTGACTAGGGTGAGGCAAAGGTGCCAGAACAGTGACTTGGATAGTAGACCAGGCCAAGTATGGATTGGCTGTGATTCCAGGTTAGTATTGAACTTTCTTTGTTTAATCCTGCTTCTCTTCAAATGGTAGCGATTCCCTGAAATTTTCTTTTTCCTAAAAGGTACCCTCAGATCTCAGAACAACACTTGTTTAAGAAAGGCTTCAGAGTATAACCTTGGTTTGTATGGGGTTATGGCTGGTTGTTTATGTGGAGTGAATGTAATTCCTTAGTGGAGTGGTCATGCCCCTTCTTTTTTCTTGTCCAAATGCAAATGGTAGCTTTATTTGCTGCATTAGAACTATTACTGTGCACCAGTTATTCTTTCATTTCAATACTGTAACAGAAACCCGCAACCACATATGGTACAATTCTGCATCTGTTGTTGCTACTTAAGAGTGTAATCTGAGGCTGAAGAGGCAACTTGTCCCAAGCCATCAACAAATGGTTTTTTTGCATACCAAAATCCTGACCACAGAACCAAATTTGGGAATGGGAGTTGATATTGCTTTCTATATTCTTTCTGTGTAGAGGGCTGCAAAACTAGGGATTCAAAAACCCACTTTGATTTTTCAAAGCTTATTGAAAGGAATGCACAGTTGGTAGAGCATGAGACTCTTAATCTCAGTTCCATGGGTTCAAGTCCCATGTTGGGCAAAATATTCCTGCATTGCAGTGGGTTAGACTAGACCCTTATGATCCCCTTCCAACTCTACAATTCTGTGATTCAACTAAGTAGGAGTGGTTAAACTTTTAATGTTTGCTTGTTGCTTTTTTATTTTAATTTTAAAAATCTTGTTCACTGCTCATGTCTACAAATATCTTTTCACTAACATTTTCATCAGTTTTAGATCTTAGTTCATTGTGGTTTTGCTGGATTAGACCAAACTTCATTAGTCCAGTATTTTCTATAGAGACTAGCCAGAGGCCTGTGGAAACTTGCAAACATTGTACAAAAGTGATGACAGTGTCTTATTTATCTCAACATCTGTTGTTGGAATGTATATTACTTCTATGTTGAGGTTCTGTTTAGCTGTTGTGGCAAATAATTTTCTTCCTTGATGCATCCCTTATTGATGCAATACAGATGTAATACAACCCATTGCTGAATGATTTTCCAAATATTTCTATGTTGCAGTAGTATGCATTTGTTACTGTGTGTGTAGTTGATAAGCATTTGTACGAGGCTCTTGAGCGTTCAGAGCATTTCACATACTGATATCCTTGCAATAGGTAGATGTCATCCCTTTATTGCTTGAGGCTGAGAATTCATAGCTTGCCTAAAGCTTCATTGGCAGAGGTGAGATTCCAAGCAGGAACTTCCTCACTCGTAGGTCTGTCTCAGAATGGTAGTATGTCTCAGAATGGTAGTAAAGGTTAGTAAATATTTTTTTGGATAAAGTGGATATTTGGTAGCATTTCTGTCCCCCACCGTAATTGTTATACAGTATTGACTTTAAAGTAAGAAAGGCAAAATAGATAGGTTCTGCATGGCAGTTCACACAACTCGTGATCTCCAGTGGCATTTATAACATCTTCTAATCTAACAGGTACAAGGAAATTTTAATTAAATGAGTGCAAGTTAGGGCCATTGAGTGATGTAGTTCATGCAGGAGAATATCCTAAAGTCCTTGGCTATCCCTAAGGAGAATGAATAATAATAAATATATTAAGCCATAATTCTCCTGCTGTATTGTGTGTGTATCCTCTGGAACATTTGATCCTTGTTTCTTTTTGTAGGCAACAAACTAGGTTAGATATTTCATAATCACCCATGGTGTAATCAGCACTTGGGAATGTGAGTTTTTGCTTAATAGATTTCTTTGGGTCTTTGAAAGGCATTATGATTTGACACCTAGAGATCTAGTGTCCAACTTATCTTGGGCTATCTATCAAATCATTTAACTTTCTGTGTTTGTCAAATTCATCCTGAAACAATTCAACTGGATCTAGTGCTTCTAGAGAGCACTTGGTGTTTACATATTACTCATTCATAAGCATGAGGGCAGACCAGTTTTTTCTTTTTGCAAGGTCCAGTAGTCCTGCTTTGATTCACCATATGCTGACTGACTGGATATATGACCTGAAGGCTTTGTTTAAGGTTCTGGAAGGTAGATGTATGTCAATTACCCTGTGACAGCTAGAAATAAAGCATTTGGGGATGTGTCCCAGGTGTTTTTGAGCATAATAAAATGTGCTATATTTATATATTATCCAGTGCTTTCTTGGGACTTAGGACTGATAATGTATTATAGCTATCAAAAGTTTTCTTTCCTGTATGTACACAGCATAAATTACAGAACTAGTTGCTCCAGTTGTTGATCAGATGATTATCTCAAACGTACAAATAAGTCCACAGATCTTAGCATATTAAGATTTAACCACCACTGTCTCTAGCTGATACTTGCTTCTCAACATAGGCCATTAGAGAAGGGCCAAAGTATACATGTTGGCCTTGCTGTTACCATGACTGAGGAAACTGACTTGATGTTTTTTTTGTACATGTATTAGTAATGGTTATTTTGTGCATGTTAGCTACTTTTATTCTGAGTTCTTACATACTGTATAAATGGCTTCTTGGCTTAATAGCTACAATATCACTGTCAGAGCCAGTTTTGCCCTCTGTCTCAGAGACTCTTAATTTGATGTGTCATAATAGTAGAGTTGCTAAAACCTGATATACTTGTTGACCAGCTTAACACATCTGGCTGTTGGAGTGACTTGCAAACTTGCAAACAAATGTTCACAGTGAGGAGATTAGCTCTGTCTTCTTTTTTGAAGGTCTCTCCTATTAAATCCCTCAGTTTCCATTGTTACTACATTATTCCAAGATGACCATTGGCCAGAATGCTCAAGATATGTGGGATTGTAGCAGGATAGAGGCTGTGGTAAAGAGCATTAGCCTCTTAGTTTACTACATGTAGAGAATGTCTAAAAGTGCCACTATGCTAAACTGCACAGCCATGTGAAACAGCTTAAAATATTTATTTCAGGCTTCATTGTTTGCCCAGATCTGTGTGAATACAGTACAATTGTCAGGAGATAGACATTCTCTTAGATTGGCATGTCTATTTTCTTCTTTGGTGATCACTCATAGCCGAGTAAGATTGTCTTCTATTATTGATACCTTTGTATACAGCACCCTGAAAAATGCTTTTGAAGGGCAGTATATAAATTCCACATATGGTTGTAACCATTGTCTCCTGAGACAGACGTATGCCAACAACATGTATCGAGCATCGCCTTTGCTCAAGCAGGACAGGCTTCCACTTGTGCAGTAGGACTTCCTCTTCCTCTCTTTGGCAGTCCTATAGATGGTTTTGCTGAATTGTATTGGATTTTAGAACTTCTGTCAAGGTTTTGTTAATATGCTTGAAATACCAAAAATTATTGTATATTGTTAGTTGTGGCTATGCTGGGATGTAGGATGGATTGTGGTGGCACTTTTCCATTCAAACTGAAGTGTAATCCTTTATTTCCTTATCTGTGCCACTTACTGAATGTTTGGCCTTGGTTGAATTCTTCTGCCATGTATCGGCTCCATCTTCTGTCTTGTTTATACTACATAGTTCCAAAGGGAGGTGATTTGTTGACCTTCCCTCTAAAGCGTGGTAGGGATGCAGAATTCTAAAACATACAAAGACTTGATCAGGAGTGACAGATTTGTTTAACTGAAGAAACTTAAATATTATGGCAAGCTAAGAAGAAATCTCATTAAGAACCTAGTGAGGTGAACTTTTGGAGTACATGAAATCCAGAATATGGTCCTAAATTCACTAAGAGAAAGGAAAGAATTGCAAGAGATGTTAATCTGAAAGTGGTAGAGAATGAATGAATGAATCTTTATTTGCATCGGCCATAGCAATAAAACAACAATGCGATATACAAAGAATAGATTTTAATCGAGTGGTAGAGGCATGGTACCCTGTCTCTCTTTCACTTGATATTGGACAGATTTGCTAACGCTGGTAGTCGTGGGTAGTTACACATTTTGAATCTGAAAGAAATCACTTCACACAACAGATCACAGAAACTTCCTTTGTATTATCTGCACCAAGCATTTAATGTATGGCAGAGGTTGAACCAGATAAGTAAATTATGCTCTTTAAAAAGAATTCTTACCTTTTCTCAAGAGGCAAGTTTGCAGAGCAGTTCCACTTGTTATAAAACTTTGAATAAGAAAAGACCATGGATCATGTGTTTACTACTTGTACTGTAGATCAGCTATTTTCACCCACCCCCACCTCCAATGTTTTGGGGAAAACCTGTGCTTTCAGTTGGAGCTTATCAAGCATTAATGAGAAGATCACAACGTGCAGCCATAGTCTGGTGTTAAGTGTGTGTGCGTTCTAAGTCTTCTACTGTGCACTGAATTTCTATGATTGAGGTTCAGGAGTTCCACGAAGGTAGAACACTTTTGAAAACAGCAAGACTTCTTAATTCTTCAGATGAGGTTTTTTGAACTTCAGCAACTACAGCGTGTACCACTGAGGCTTGCTTGGTCTTTGAGTAAAATTTAATAAGCCAACCAAAAGCTTTTGCGTGTTAGAAAAATCTATAACTTGAATCAGAAATGTCAATTGACTTGAAGAAATGTCTGTTTCAGCAGTCTTTTTGAAGGAACACACTGCATAAAGTGGAATTAACATGGAAGCTTATATCTTTGAAACTGCATCGAGTTTTCACTCCCACACTGCATTCCAGTTGAGGGACATGCACTGTTTGATGTTAGCCTTGATTCTGATATTCTAATCCAGAAGTTTTCAACCTTTTTGAGTCCATGGCTCTTGACCAACTGCATTCTTTCTGTGGCACCTCTGAGGCTTAGGAGCCCAGTTTCGTCACCCCTTGCCTGCAGAGCTGGCAACCCCTCACCCCTTTTTGAACACCCTCGCTTGTGGACTGTTCCCTCAGCCTCCTCTCTTCTCCCCTCTCCTTGGGAGTCTTTCGGGCAGCTGCTGCTGCTGTCCCTGGTCTCTGAACTGCCTGCCACCCCCCCCCCCGCCCGAAAGAGAGGTGCCTCCTCACACTGCCTCACAGGGGCCTGGGAAGAGGATGCCCCCAGCCTTAGTGGCCCAACAGAGACTGGCCAAAGTTGAATGTGAGGCCAGCACCTTACCTTGGGAGGCAGCAGCAAGTGCTGCCAGTCCTGCATGGCAAAAAGGCGCTCAGCACCAGGCACTCGGCTCCCTGGCAGGCCTTGCACACAGCAAGCACAAGAAAGGTCAGCGCACTGCCTGCCTCCCTGCCCAGCCTCCTACTTATCTGTCCATTCCCAACAGCAAGGGCTGGTGGACTGGCTGGCTGGGCTCCCTAGTCAACAGACTTGCTTCCTTACTCCAAGGCCACCTCAGCTCCTGACAACCAGCACCCCTTGGCCAGCCCCAGAGGCACCATTCACCTGGGGAGCTTATAACCACCACTGCTGCAACAAACAGCTGTGCAAGCCTTTGGGAGGCAGAGACGCGAGGGCATCAGAGGAGAGGGAGGGAAGGAGGCCAGTGTTGTCCGCGGCACCCTTGACCATCATTCAAGGCACCCCAAGGTTCCATGGCACACTGGTTGAAAACCACTGTTCTAATCTAACAATCCAACACTTTCTGTGCTGGTTTGTTTTAAATGTCACTTACTGGGTTTTGGTTACCACCTACAAGCTGATGGTGTTGAACCTTTACAGATCAGGTAGTTTCTGAAGCCATTTCAAGAAGAGTTAACAGTGCTTGGCCTCTGCTTACCTGGAGCTGCAACACAGGATGTGTAAACTTAGTCTCTCCTTTGCTGCATGGTCCTGTCAGACCTCTATGTATGCTGTTGTTGCTTCAGTAGCTGAGGGCACAATGAGTCACAACAGACAAAATGCAAAGGATGGTGCTGGGAATTCCATCACTTGTGGACACTGTATGCCTTGCTTTTGGTGATGTGTTATGTTTCATAAATGAAACTTAAATTCTTAAGTTGTTGCAATGACTAAGCATGTGTATTACAGGTCTCATAGGAGTCTAAGAGGAAATCTGGCAAGACATGCTAGTCTTTTGGGATTTCCAGAGTGTTTGCTGTAGTTAGCCTCTAGGGTTTCTCATCATTCTTATCTGAGTAATTTTGACCCTTCAAAGGCAAGTATATGGATCTAATTCTGTCTTCATCTAGACTGTGTTTTTTTGAAGTCTGAAGATTTGAGACAACAGTGAACAGAGAACTTGTGGTACTTTCTTTTTGGAATCGTGTTGCTGCAAGGTGCAGGGCATCCATATCAGAATGCTTCCATGGTCGCTCTATACAGTGGTACCTCGGGTTAAGTACTTAATACGTTCTGGAGGTCTGTTCTTACCCTGAAACTGTTCTTAACCTGAAGCACCACTTTAGCTATTGTGGGCCTCCTGCTGCTGCTGCGCCGCCGGAGCACGATTTCTGTTCTCATCCTGAAGCAAAGTTCTTAACCTGAGGTACTATTTCTGGGTTAGTGGAGTCTGTAACCTGAAGAGTTTGTAACCTGAAGTGTGTGTAACCCGAGGTACCACTGTAATTACTTATTTATACTTAGACCCCACCCTTCACCAAATGGTCCCAGGGGAGTAAGTACAATTGCAGTATAATAATAAAAGAAAACCACAGAAACAGCCGCTATCAGAATAACAAGACAGCAGCATAGAACAGCAGCGCTCAGCAGTATAAAAGGAAGGAATGCACCCACTAAACAAAAACCTGGGTAAAGAGGTACATCTTTGCTCATATCTTGCACATGGAAAGATAACGCCTTGGGAAGACAGAATGTCTTAGCCTAATGTTTTGTCTACGGTGAACTTTTGATATGGGAGAGCATTCAAAATCTCAAGCTTACATGCCCAGCTAGAATGTACCTCTTGCTTTTTCTTCTCATTAGGGGGCCTTCATATAAACTCTGTAACAGAGATTACAAGCTCATGGATGGATTATGTATTTTATCTAGTAAATATAGTGGCTGCTCCAGTGGTCATATAAGTCCTTTTTTTAAAAGCATGAATCCTGTGGAAATGACAGTGTTATTTCTGTTTTATAAACTGGTTTGCTTGCAGTAGGGTCCCTTGTTCAATCATCACTCAGGTAGCAGGACAGTCTCTTAGACTTGAGAATCACCTACTCACAATTTTTGTGCTGGGCTAAAATTCAGTGTAATGCTTGTTATTTATGGTCCTTCTCAGTAGACCTGGAGAGCCACTCTTTTCTCATGTCCCTACCAAGATGTCTGAACATTGTTAACCAGAATGGCAGTTGGGCAGGGAGAGAAGAAAAGTGTTAATTGTGTGCTTCACAATGGAAGTAATTAACATGGCTACGTAAAGTTGAGGATCTAAAATTCCCTAAGTGTACCACTAACTGGAGCTCCAGCCCCCCTGCGCAGAGTGAATCCACATGCCTCTGCTGCCCCCACTAGCTCCAGAGCTAGAGAAGGACAAGAGAGGAGCTTCTGTTGGGTCCCAATCTTGTGCTGATGTTTACAGATGAAGGATAAAGTTGAGGGCAAGATCCTGTCCTTTAAGGGAAAGTGCATGTCCTGGTGAATACAGTTTTTTAGCTGACTATCATTGCTGCCCCAAATTTGTTGACCATTATTTATCTCCCAGTTTGGGGTATGAGTTGCTCACGTGGCAAATTCTTCATCAGTGCTATGCATTCTAATTTATTTCCTTTTGGCGGACAGGTTCATTCCCTCACAGCTGCAGTGGACACTGGTTTCTCAAACTTGAACACTTCTTTCAACTAGGGTTTGTGTAGATAGAACATCTGGCATGTTCTTCAGTTATGACTTCCACAAAGAGCAGGCCATATCTGACGTGTGTTGCCTGCTTTTTCAAATTGTTACTTTTAGGGCAGAAGAGAAAACGTTGCACATGATTTATTCCTGTTAGTTTGAAAAAGCTAATGAAAAGCGCTGTAGCTAGCAGATGTTGGTGTTTTCATGTGTGCTGAATTTTTCTTGTATCATGAAGTGAGATTGGGAGCCAACAGAAACCTTCATTAAGTTATATTGATGTGTGACAAAGTGTCTTGGGTTATGGCTATGTTTTGTGTCTGGTCAGGATGCTTCAAGCATGAATGATGTGTCTGATCATGTAGATTTCTTAGCTGGGAATGCATATGTAATAGAGAGGAGAGAAACAGGCAACCGGATCTTTCTAATGGGTGCAAGATGATTTGTGGAAACAGCTTTTGTGTTTTTTGTTGCTCTTTAGTGTTGAGCACACTTTGTTAGAAATGTAGAAAGATTTTGGAACCTTTCTGTCTGCAAGAGTATGAAGTTCATATTAGATGGATTGAGTGATACCCTTGATTCTCCAGAGAGGGTGCCATGTTTTTACTGTACGAGACTAACAGAGTTTTGTGGCACCTTTAAGGCTAACAAATTTATGAAAGTTTACACTTCCATAGACACATGAAGTGTAACTTTTCTTCCGTATCCAGTGAATTGGATTATAGTTTGTGAAGCTTATGCCATAAGTTGGTTAACATTTCAAGTATCACAATATTTTGTTTCCCCTTCATTCTGGTATTCTTGGGTGATCTGTGAATGAAAATCCAGCTGCTAAAGCAATTTGAATAGGTTTGTTGTAAACTTACTTATGGATGTGTACTGGTGCAGGCATGTCATAAGGATCTCTAGAAATATGAGTCTTAAGTGTGTGCTTTTTATAGCCAGTGTGGGAGCCAGTGTGGTGTAGTGGTTAAGAGCGGTAGTCTCGTAATCTGGGGAACTGGGTTCGCGTCTCCGCTCCTCCACATGCAGCTGCTGGGAGACCTTGGGCCAGTCACACTTCTTTGAAATCTCTCAGCCCCACTCACCTCACAGAGTGTTTGTTGTGGGGGAGGAAGGGAAAGGAGAATGTTAGCTGCTTTGAGACTCCTTAAAGGGAGTGAAAGGCGGGATATCAAATCCAAACTCTTCTTCTTCTTCTATAGCAGAATTCTTTTCAGGGTCTTAAGGCACTTTCCCAATAGCTTAGTAGGTAGAGCATGAGACTTAATCTCAGGGTTGTGGGTTCAAGCCCCATGTTGGGAAGAAGATTCCTTCATTGCAGGGAGTTGGACTAGATGACTCACATGGTCTCTTCCAACTCTGTGATTCTATGATTCTAAGACTAACCACTGAAATGACTTTATGAGTTCCATCTATTCAGTTTGGAGTGCATTTGGGTGTTTATGCAGCCCCATTCTTCCTACTTCAGACTGTAGCAAATTGTTTTGGTGCCAAGCATTGTTAGCATACTGGCTCTATGTAGGCATAATTTCTAATTACTTCTGAATACACATGCCATGGTTAAGAAAATAATAACATGGGATTGTATTCTTGTTAATCCTACTTAGAGTAGACTTATTGAAATCAAAAAGTGTGTCCAACTAAAGCAGTATGGTGTAATGATTAGAGATTCAGACTCAGAGTAGGATTGAAATTGCCACTTGGCCATGAAACTCACTGGTTGACCTTTGGCAAGAAACTGCGCCTCAGTCTATGGGAGGACAGGCAGGGTGTAGTAGCAGTGAAATAGCAGGTAGAACATAATGACAAAATCCTGTTGTTAGAAGTAAGCCCTGCCCCCTGTTATGCTCTATATGGTTTCCTTCCTTTGTAAGAAGAGCACTTGCCTTTTGTTTTGGAGTTTTCAGTGGCTCACTAATTAATGCAAGATTCAGGTAGGTAACCATGTTGGTCTGACTCAAGTCGAAATAAAATATCTGAAGAAGTGTGCATGCACATGAAATCTTATACACAGAATAAACTTAGTTGGTCTCCAAGGTGCTACTGGACAATTTTTTAAATTTTAATTAATGCAAGTAACTGTAACGGGACATACCTTTTCTCCATGCCTTCTTGATGTTTTAACTGTATAAACCTATCTATGTTTGAACATCAATTCTGTTTGGAATAGGGAATATTGTTGAGGTGCACATCTGTTGAAAGTGCTATATGTTTGAGAGTACATATTATAAACTGATCCTCACAACAGTTTTAGGTATCTAGATATAGACTCTTAGGCTGCTGTGTTCTGGACAATATCAGAACACAGCTGAAAGATTATTTTTTGTTGGGACCAGTAAAGGGGTCACATGATGCAGCATTTTTTCATTTACCATTTCTTGGTCCATTTGAAACTGGTGATGTTGAAACTGGTGATGACTGGCTAGAGGACCATCGATTGTGGTTCCATTATTTTATATTTATGACCCACCTTTTTTCTTGACAGGGATTCAAGGCTGTTTACAGATAAAATAAAAGCAGCTTAAAATATGGGGGGGGGGGAAACGACTCATTAAAAAAGAAGTGAAGCATTAATATAAATAAATAATATTAGAATATTGCAATATTATTATTTTTTTAAGTACAGTATTTCTCTCCCTAAGGAAGCTTGCCTGATGTGTATACTGTATTTTTGTCACCAGGCTTTTAATCTTTAATCTGTGATGAGACTTTGTAGCCAGTTCTGCTTTGTGAATGTAAGTTGCCTTGAGAATTTGTATTGAAGGGTGGTATGCATATTTAATAAATATTGATTCCACAGTAAGTATGAAATCACTTCCATAATGGAGAGAGGCTGGCCAGTGAGGATTTACATAATAAGTTAATGTCACCAAACCTAAAATCTTCCAGGATTTAACTATTCTTTTAGAGAGATGTTACCAGAATATGTGCGTTAAAGAAATAAATCTGCTTAGCGTTTTATGCATACTATAAGTCTTCTCCACCAGAAGCTTAGCTGGCAACTTTTAATGAATATGCAATTATTCACCCTTATATATCTCTTCACTTCCTATTCCTTTTATCAGTTTTCCTTCCCCTCATCCCTCTGGACGACACTCTTTCTTAAGACTGGGGTAGCTCAGTTGGGAGAGCAGGAGACTCTTAATCTCAGGGTCATGGGTTTGAGCCCTGCGTTGGGTGAAATATTCCTGCATTGCAGGGGATTGAACTAGAAGACCCTCATGATTGCTTCCAACTCTACAATTCTATGATTCTATAATTCTGCTCTCCTTGGCCTGCCGCCACCCTTATAGATTAGCCCTGTGCTACTAGTCTGTCATGATGAAGCAAAACCAGAGAGATATAGAATTGGAAATTGTCAGGGAACTGCCATCAGCTCAGAGGCGAGAGGTGGAAGGGCAGTTGTGTTATAGGGAACCTCCTAAGATCTTGTGAAGCAGTTCCTCCTCTGGCAAGGAGGAAAGCCCTGCCTCCAGTGGGGAGGAGGTGCAGGGACCAGGAGATGCTAGGGAGCGCCTCAACACCGAGCCTGAGCAAAGCGGAGGGGAGGGAAGTACCCCTTTGCCAGCGCCCACTCTGCGCAGTAGGTTTCAGCTCAGAGAGGGGAGGAGAAGGATGGGGGTCATGCGACTGTTATGCTGGGGGAGGCACAAGGACCGGCCACTCCCAGATTCTGCTAGCGACTGAACCAGACACGAACTTGCAACGCTCTTCACTGTAAATAGTTTGCACTAAGAATAAAGCTTGGAAAAGACAGGAGTCTTGCCTGTTTGCTCTTGAGCAACCACACCACCACCTGACAGAAATCTTTACTCCTCCAATAGCATTAGATTTCATTTTCATGTGACTGAATATCTTTCCCCTCATCTTAAAGCAAGGCTATTGCTTGCCCTCCTTGAAGAACATCAGGTACATGCACACAATCAAGATCTGTGACCTGCTTAATGCAGCTAACTCATGTACTTATTTCAGCCAAATAAATGGAGATTTGCAGAATCACTCAGTGTTGTAATGGGCAGGAGTTCTATTTCAGGTAGTAGATTTAAAATAGTAACTAATTTGATCTTGGGAGTGTTAAGTCTTTCAGCGTTTTTAATTGAGGGTGGGGAAGGGGAATCTTTCAAGTAGTGCTTGAAAATGGTCTATTTTCTAATCACCACTTGGTTTTTGTGAGCTTTCTTTCTTTCTTTCTTTCTCTCTTTCTTTCTTTCACATTCATTGTTGCAGGGAGTAGCTGCCATCCTCCTAATCAGATGGCTTCAGAGCCAAGTGTCAATCTTAACTATGTTGCATTCTGGGATTTGCAGTTCACTCTGCCTACAGCAGATGGGAATGTACTAGTGTCTGTCTAAAGGCAGACATTTATCCAGAGAAAGCTGTGCTTAAATTTTGACCCAGATGTATTAAGATAAAAAGAGAAAACTGGAATGAAGCACTACTAGGTTAGCAGATGGAACAAGTTGTGATTTATGGACAAACACAGTCACTATTAAATGCTGTGGTAACTAATTTTATAGCTGATCTTTCCACAAGTTTGACTTGGCATGTGAATAAAAATGCTCATCATCCATCTGGCCCACAGAATTAAGCAGTTGACTCTGTGGAGGGCCAATACATTGAGGAGATTTGCTGAGTTTGTGGCAAGCCAAGCCCTAGGGGTTGTAGGGGCTTCGGCCCCGACAATAAAATACTGTCTAGTGTGTAGTATCTGTAGTTCTACAAAGGAGAGTTAATGCTGTGGCAGCAGGGACACTAAGATCACAGTCCTTTGCACACTTAATAGATAGGAAGGCTCATTGAACACAATGAATTTTCCTTCCAAGTAAGCATGCATAGTAACAGTGCAGTCCTTTGCATGCAAGTCACACTGTTCAATAGGAATTACTCTCCAGTAAGTGTGCAGAGTATTACAGCTTACATTCCTTTTTAGCCAAAGAGAATAATAATAATAATAATAAATTTTATTTATATCCCGCCCTCCCCAGCCGAAGCCGGGCTCAGGGCGGCTAACAACACTAAAATAGTGCAACATTATAAAAACATTATAAAAATTAATTAATCAAAATTGATGGCAACCATAAACTAAAGTTTTGTAAAGATTGCCAAAGGAGGGAGTCAGGCTGCGCCCTGACCAAAGGCCTAGTGGAACAGCTCTGTCTTGCAGGCCCTGCGGAAAGATGTCAAGTCCTGCAGGGCCCTTGTCTCTTGTGACAGAGCGTTCCACCAGGTTGGAGCCGCAGCCGAAAAAGCCCTGGCTCTAGTTGAGGCCAGCCTAACCTCTCTTTGGCCTGGGACCTTCAAGATGTAGTAAGGACTGATGACTCCTCCTTGTTAAAGAACTGCAGTATATAATTTTACCACTTGATGGTGCCATAATGCTGACAGTTGTGCAAAGCATGGAAGGAACTGGGAATATGTAAATGCTTCTTTAGGGCTACATATGGTGTGATAACAAGGACTAGTGTAAACTTGTACTCAAGCACCACTACCCTTCTCACATCAAGACAGGCAGCCTACTTGCCTGTTTTTCTTCTTGCATTTCAAGCACCTGTCTCTTCTCATTCTGCTTGTTGCTAATATGAAACAAGTGTAGAGTTTTTCTGCCTGTAACTTTACTATTTCTGGAAATGGGGACAGGCTGCTGTTTTCCAGGTGAAAGGAGGCTCCTGTCAGAGCAACAAATAGGAAAGCTAGAAAGATAGCAGGAAGTGATGGAAAAGATGGGAACTTATCTTTCCAAGGATTGAACAGATGGTTGGATCAAAAGATGGCTAAGAGAACAGGGCATTGGGCAAGATAATGAATAGGGAAAAGTGTTGAGCCCCCTGTGTAGCTATGGCCACACATTGAGACCTTCCTATGAATCCCCCTATGGTCTGGCCTTTCCCCCTTCTGCAGTGGCAGGTCAGCTGGCATCCTACATCAGCTGGGGCAATAACTGAATTAGGACTGGTATAGTCAAGGAAGTATGACAGTCTTTTTTGACATTTTCATGTTGCGTGTAATTTTGCCAACTTGTTTGAGAGGTAGACTAATATGTGACTGCTGTCAGCTAAATGAAGATCCAGAAATCAGCCTACAATACTAAAAGACACACGCACAACAACAAAATAGGGCTTCAAATATAAGGATATAGTACCTTGAGAAGGGGAACACATCAACCATGAAGTTATTGCTTCAGAACTAGCAGATGTGAAGCTAAGTAAAAGCTGAAAAGTTGGTCTGTTAGACACCAATATAGTCATGTGTGGGGGGGGAATCCACACACTTGGGTGTCTAGGTTTCTGTAGTTTTGATGTAGATCATAAATTTTTCTATTGTTATAGCATTTTTTATAAATATGCTAGGTATCTAACAAGTATCGCAGTGACAGGTTTCTGTCACCAGGACCTTCCAGTTTAAAAGCAAAAGCTTTTGACTGTAAGACAACCCAACCAGAAGTAAAATGTGGCTAAGCCAGAAAGGACAGTGTTGCATAGCCACTCCCAACACCAATTTGCTACCCATAATGTGGAGAGACTGGGGTGTTTGAGAGTCACAGCTCTAGGTAACCTGACAGCGCTCAGTGTTTTAGTGGGGTCTGGCTGTTTCACAGAGAAGATTTCTATGTATGAGTTCTTTGGTGCCAGAGAAATTCCTCCCAGGCCAGGGGGAGTGTAGAGCTAAAAATCGTCTTCTGAATAATTGTCTTACAGTACTAGAGAAAGTAAAGGAGAGGCATCTAATAAGCTGTGCTAGTGGAGAGTGCAGCACCCCCCTGTATTCTTTGGCCAGGCTAGAAGGAACATGCTACACACCTTTTAAGCCCAGGGGTCAGCAAACTTTTTCAGCAGGGGGCCGGTCCACTTCCCTCAGACCTTGTGGCGGGCCGGACTATATTTTGGGAGGGGAATGAACAAATTCCTATGCCCCACAAATAACCCAGAGATGCATTTTAAATAAAAGGACACATTCTACTCATGTAAAAATACACTGATTCCCGGACCGTCCGTGGGCCGGATTGAGAAGGCAATTGGGCTGGATCCAGCCCCTGGGCCTTAGTTTGCCTACCCATGTTTTAAGCTGTACTTATTAGTTTTTGGTCTTGCTGCATCACTTCCTGGCACGTTCAGCTGAGGCCGAAGCCTGTGGTAGTGAGTTCCTTAGTATTTTCACCTGTTCATTCACCATTGTTTTTAGACCATGGAACACACTCTTATAAGCTTTGGGATTTTAGTTGTGTTTCTTAACTGCTGACTTGGTTTCATGGGATAAGAGAGGAGCATACTGCCAGAAAACCATTTTTTGTGGTAACTGAACTGATTCTCCACCAGAAGGTCTTTAAAAAGAATTATTAAAGTTTTTAATGAAATACAAAAGAACATGCAACACCTGTTCTTTATGTTCATATTTTAAGTCTTTTGCTTACATTCAGTGTAAGATAATATGGTCTCCAGAGCTAGGGGGAGAGGGTGGATGATAAACTTGCACGCTATTTTTTCATTTTTCCAGCTTGGTATAAGTGTGAGGTTTTTATGTCAGCATCATTTGGGTAGGTTTTCTTTCTATATATTTGTCAGCAAGGTCTTTCTTAATTTGATCTGGCTTGTCAGTGAAATGAGAATGTATTCATATTTTTGTGGCATGGGTACTCTATATACTATTAAGTACAGTTAGATATGTTTTTCAGCATTTCTTTCTCTTTTTGGCAGTTTAAGACATTAATGCTGACACCTAAAAGTAAATTCCAGTGGAATCAAATTGAGCAGGCTCTGATCAGTCCCTACTTGAACTTGTGCATGACCCTTGGGGTCCCCTCCAGTTCTACAATGCTATGGTTCTTTGTTCAGCCCTGTGCCTTACTGTCCTTCTCTATTGGAATAGATTTTCCTCTGCAACAACATTTCAGTTTCTTGGTAGCTTTACTGCCCCCCCCCCCAGTTTGTGCCTCTTATTGCTGTCCCACAACCGGTATGCAATATTTAGGGTAACTGGGGACAGTATCTTGGTCTAAGGATTAAATATTTTAAGAGAATAGAAGCCTTTTCCTTTTGGGGTGGGTGGAAAATAAATGTCAGTAGTCCGCAGCTCTTGTCCTAACTTCCAAAATGTGGCTACAAACCTGTTTGTATGATTCCAGCATGAATCTGTAGTAGTAGCAAATGTGAGAGATGTACAACAAAGAGGTGCCTACAATGAAATCAGAATAAAGCAGGAAGTATTTTGGTAGCCTTGTGTGCTAATGAAGTGTTCATGTGAGCAGTGGAAGCTTAGTACAGTGGTACCTCGGGTTACATGTGCTTCAGGTTACAGACTCCGCTAACCCAGAAATAGTACCTCGGGTTAAGAACTTTGCTTCAGGATGAGAATAGAAATCGTGCTCTGCTGGCGCGGCAGCAGCGGGAGGCCCCATTAGCTAAAGTGGTGCTTCAGGTTAAGAACAGTTTCAGGTTAAGAACGGACCTCAGGAACGAATTAAGTACTTAACCCAAGGTACCACTGTATAGAGGTCTTTGGTATACATGCAACCTCAGAAATTGCTTTTGATTCCTTATGTTTATCTAAGACTGCCCCCATTTCTATGTAGTTTGAGCTTTTTAGGCCACCTTTGTTCTTTTGCACTGTCACTTGTTTGTTAACTGATTAAAATGTGTCCTGTTGACAGTCAACTCTGTCATTTTGTTTTTACCAAGCAGGACCAGGAAGCGGAAAACTAATAAAAATGAAAGTGGACCGAACTAAGCTGAAGAAAACACCTACAGAGGCTGTAAGTATCACCTCTTGTTACCTTGAGCTCATCATAGGAAAAGTGTGAGAATATTGGGATCAATATGCATTGGGATCAAGGAGATTACAGATTTGACTGTATCTACAGCAGTGCATTTCTGACATTTCAGTTTTGAATGTCTTTTGGGTTGTGTGATAGTTTATTGCTGGGATAGTCAATCCGTTGTAGGCTGCATTCCCTCAAGGGTAATCTTTTGGGAGGGGGTGCATGCTTTTAGTGGGTAGAGCCATACACAATGATAAAAAAACCCCTCTGTGTTCCATTAACTAAACTGAAATAAAGACTGCCTTGCCTGGTTCAATTTTTACATGGCCACCTCACATGAGAATTCCTAATCCTATGCAAATCTACTCATAAGTAAGCATCACTACCTTTGGTGAGGTTACACTCAGATAAGGATTCAAGAGTTTTTTCATACAACAGATCAATATAGCTACTGTTCTGGAAAGCAAAGACAGTAAAAGTAGTTCCTTTCTGCCTTTGTGTGATATGGACACACACATACTCCAGAAAACTACCACTTTGTTTTCAGACAGTTGGGGAGAAACTTGTTTTCTGTAAGCCATACAAAAAGTTGTTTTAAACAATCAATTTGTTTTTATCAAATCAAACACCACCCAATGGTTCTGAAACTACATAGAGGAAAAGAGGGAAGGGGAGTTTAAAGCCCGGAAAAATTAGGAAGTAAACAAGATTCTGGGATTTCAAGAGTGAGGTAGCTTCAGGAAGCATGAGTGTGTGTGCATAAAATGAGACTGGGTGCTGCAAGTTCCCCATCTGTGTTTTACTGAGTGCATGTTCCTTAGCAGCAAACGTGGAGATAAATGGGAGAAACTGGAGATCACTGTGTGCTAGAAATAAACGGACTTTCTTCCACTTGGCAGGTTATGATTGCCAGTATCTCAGAAGCTATAGAAATTGGTTTCTAATATAGATCATTACTCCTACAAAAATGGATTCCAAAAGAAATGGAATGAAGGCTGCTTTCTTTGATCAGTATCTTGTAGTAGATTGCAACTCAGCGTACGCCTTAATTGAGTTTAGTAACTCATTTATTGCAGGCAGTGAAGTGCTTTTTCTGATATTACATATCTGACTGTTTAAGCGTCACACAATGGGAAAAGGTAGAAATTTGGGGGCATTTTGTTTTCTATAATTATAAACACAGAAACACCCAAGTTGTTGTTGGTAGGATCACATGTCTGTTTGTGCACATTGGGCTGAGGAGAGAAGTGAATGATTTTTAAAATTTAAAGCAACACAACTCATTGCTTACCAGCATTTTCTTTTATGAAGAAGCATCCATCGATGTGTAGCAATTAGTGTTCCTTATGCAGTTTCTTCACCTTTCAGCCTGCAGATTGCAGAGCCTTGATTGACAAACTCAAGGTTTGCAATGATGAGCAGCTGCTGCTGGAACTTCAACAGATCAAAACATGGAACATCGGCAAGGTATGTGGTAGCAGCAGATCATGTAGTAAAAAAGCTTGAGAAAATGCAATGCCTTTTGTCTTTTAATTTATATTTATTTTTAGGCTTTATAATACAGCATTTTTTCCAACTTAGTGTGCTCTAGCACTACAATTCCCATCATCTGACCATTGACCATGCTGCCTAGGGCTGATGGGAGTCCAACAAGTTTGGGGAAAGCTCTTGTGGAAGGTTGAGGATGGCATGTGCTTCAGACAACCATGACTGGTCCCAGAGGATTAAAACTTTATGATGCACTTCTGGTTCTGCAAACCAATTTATAGCTTTATCCGTTGTTGTTGTTGTTACCACTACTACTATTATTATTATTTACAATATTACATTCAGTTACACATTTCATCATTCTTTACAATACATTCCAAATTGTGGTATATGTATATATGTGTAGATGTATATTTTCCTTATTTCTACCATTGTGTCTTCCCTCCACCAGAGCTCGACTTCTTTTTTTTTCCTTTACTTTTATATTGTGTTATAAATACTATTTACTTATTCCCCGTTAACCAACTTTCCATATTTTACCCTTAAGTTTGTGGACTTCAGTCAATGCATATCAATAACTTTGTTATGGAACAATGTTTTATCATATATTGTTCTACACATTCCCATTCTTTCCTCAGTTTCTGATTTGATTGGATAGCTGCTGTCATTTTGGCCAACTCTATAAACTCACAGAGCTTGTTTTGCCACTCCGCTATTGAGGGAACAATGTCCCCTTTCCAATTTTTAGCTATTAGTATTCTGGTGGCAGCTATAGCATATCAAAACACTTCTTTTCTTATCTCCAGGGATGTCTGTTGAGACTATACCTAATAGGAACTCTTCTGGCTTTTTCTCAAATGATGTTTTAAACATATTTTTTAGTTCTTCGTGGATGCTACTCCAGAATTTTTTTATTTTCCTGCATCTCCACCATAGATGGTACATCATTCCTTCTACCTTATTACATCTTCAACACTTATTTGATTTTAATCTGTGTATCTTGGCCAGTCTGATGGGGGTCATATACCACCCGTACATCATCTTTATCAGATTTTCTCTTAATTGTGTAGCAAGCAGTAAATCTAATGTTTTGCTTCCACAATTTTTCCCATTGCTACATCTGGATATTATAATCGAAATCTTGGGCCCACCTCTTTTATTTCTTTATCTTTTAACTCCCACTCTAACATTAAATTATAGGTTTTAGATAATAATTTCTTTTTGTTTTGTAATAGTTCTTTTTGTAGTTTAGATTCTTCTTTTCCAAAGCCGATTTTTTTGTCTGAATTAAATGTGTTGTGTAATTGATGGTATTTCCTCCAACCAGTACAATGTTGTTTAATTTCCTCAAAAGTTTTCAGTTTCAGTTGGCCATGTTCTTCTTTTAGTAGTTGGTTGTATGTAGCCCAGTTTTTCTCCATATTTTTCTTTTTTACTGAGATTGCCTCCAGAGATGACACCCACCACGGTGTTTTGGGTTCTAGTAAATTTTGATATTTCTCTAATTCTTTTTTGTATGGCATTTTGTTGTAAGTAATATCCTCTTATGAAGGCCTTACTTGCGTCCCATATCACTCATATCTGTTTCCTGAGCCATATTTATTTCGAAGAATTCCTTTAGCAGATCTTGAGCTTTGTTCATCATTTAAGATCTTTTCATTCATCCTCCATCTTATATTTATTTTCCTGTTTCCCCTTAATTCTAACATAATTGAGCTGTAAAAGTTATAGCTTTATCCTAGTCAGGCTTACTTGTTGTGCCAGTCAGACTTCCAAATAAGCACGCATGGGGGTTGGATCTAATGTTTTACTCTCCAGTGACTTAGTCAGCTCTTGAGTCCGCTGTATTTAGCTGATTAATATGGGGATAGCTTGGTTTCCTCCCCCATCCCCCGGGAGGTATAGCAGACCCTTTCCCAAGAAGTCCAGTTATCTCTCCTTGTCACTATCATTCTTTCCTGAATGTGCTTTCCCCCCTCTTTAAGTGCGAACTTTACCACTGGGTGGACCTGCTAGACAGATTCGATGGGATCCTAGCAGATGCTGGGCAGACAGTGGAGAACATGGCATGGATGCTGGTTTGCGACAGGCCGGAGAGGGAACAGCTGAAATCCTTACTGCTGTCAGTGTTGAACTTCACTGCCCTGCTAATAGAATACAGTTTTTCTCGCCACCTGTACAGCTCTATCGAGGTAAAGAACTCTAAAGTAGCAGGGTTGGGATTTAGAAGGGCTGAAGGGCCTCTCATCTGAAACATGTTTTAGAAGCAGATGATGGCTTTAATAGTGTGAAGCCGCTTTTCTGTTGGCACAAGAAAGACAGCCACACTATATTGTTGATTGTGGGAGGCAGATGGACTCAAATATTTAATACTTAAATACTTAGCGATTTTATACAATGCTTTAAAGCATTCAAGAGGTTTACATAGCATACATTTAATTTTTAAATTTTAAAGCCAGTAGGCAGGCTAGTATTATGCTCCCCATGTTGTAGGTTGAGGATTGTAGCTGCCCTAAGGCTGCATATGGAGTCCATAGCAAAAGCAAGGTTTGAATTATGGACTTCTGGTTGATAACTTAGTCTGTTAGCCACAACACTACAGTGACTAAGTATGGCAAGTAAGACCAGAGTATTTATTTGCTATAACAGGAAAATATTAATCTCTGGAAATTAAGATTGTGGTAGTTTCAGGAATGTTTCAAATACTTTGCTCTTTTTTTAGCACTTGACAACATTGTTGGCATCCTCGGATATGCAAGTGGTGCTTGCAGTGCTCAACCTCCTGTATGTGTTTAGCAAACGCTCCAATTACATCACGCGCCTGGGCTCTGACAAGAGGATGCCTCTTCTGTCCCGGCTACAGCATTTGGCAGAGGTAAGGAGCTGTAAAGAGACCTGCAAGAAAGTTGAAGTTCATTGGCTTAATGGCTTCTTTAGATAATGCACCTTTAGAAGCCATATTGATGGATCAAAAATGTAATGTCTCCAGTAAAGAATTATTCTAATCCGTTTCTCTCACGTGGGACACACTTGGAGCATTGACAGTCATAGTATAAATGGATTTGCTCAAAGCAATAGAAAATGGAAGATCTCTGACACATTTTCTACCGCTGCTTCCTAAATTTAAGGCTTTAGGCATCACATCTTAAATCTGGTTTGTCCTTTGGGCTGTTTGCATCAGCCCATCTTACTCAGTGTTATATTATGTACTGAGGTTATTTATTTGTAATATTCCTGTTGTCAAAGTATTAAGACTTAAAAGCCTGAATTGTCTAATTTTATTTGCTTTGGGGTCTTCTTCATATAGCCAGTTTTTTATTTGTTGTGGGAGCAACTCCTTTTGAAGGGTTGTGTATTGTTAAACAGACTTTTGAGCCTCATGATGAAGCTACAAATCCTGAAGATCATTGTGCTACAGTTTAGCCTGCTCTTGTGGCTTTCTGTCACATTGCAGGTGTGGTGTAATCTGAGACAGAGAGCAGGCGTCAGATTCCTTGAGCACTGCCTTTTTATCTGCTGTGTGATAAAAGCAGCATGCAGCCAGGGTATATAAAGGAAGTTCAGTCTGTGACTAGCTTCAGATGTGGTATATTTTTGGCCGACCAGACTTCTAAGCATGCTTAGACTTCTACAGCAGTCCTGTAACTGATTGTGTGATGGACTGCTTCACGTGATGTGTTTCCCCACCAATCCTTCTGCACAGTACAATGTAAAAATGTATGAAGGCAGATGAAGAAAAATTGAGAGGGTTAAAAAAGCGGGCCGGCAGGACAGACACACAGCTAAAACAAAGCACTTTGAGGGAATTGTGTACTTTCAGGGGGAAAACAGGAGTGGCTTTGTAAAACTTTGCTTTGGAAACAATGTTTAAATACTATATCTGTTCTCTGCTCTATTTTATGTTCTTGATTTATTTTCTGTATTTTATTGGTGGTATTTCTGTTTTGTTTATAATTGGAAACTATAATAAAGTAAAATATAAGCCACTGCATAGGTGGCTCCACTCATCTTTCTCTGGATCCAACCTACTAAATTTTAATCTGTTTGTGGCTTGATTACACATCCAGATTACAAAACAAAGGTGACCCAATTCCTTCTCTCATTTTCAAAGCAGTTGAAATTTACTCTCTGGTGTCACTTGTAATTGCAGTTATCACAGGAAGCAATGATGTACATACATGACACTGCAATGTGCAGCTGGTTGTTTTCTTAAAAGGTCCAGTTTAGGTGTGCCTGTGGCAAAGACCGAGTACTATCATCGCAGGTACAAACTATGATTCAGTGAGTCATTTCAAGCAGCTCTGAAGGCAGCTGAGCACTGGCACTCTTTATCATAGCCTGTGACAGTTACTTAGCTCTCAAACGTCTGTTTTACCAGTCAACATGGTTGTATTGGGTCATGTTGGATAGTATATTGGCAGTTTCTCACTGGTATGTTGGCTTTCATCTTGGGTCGCCTTCATTACCACAAAGCAGATCTTGTCAATTGCTTTTGGAAACAATCATGAGGACTGTTTACATTAAGTAGGATTTTGGAGTCATAGGGAGAAGGGGAGCACTTAGTGAGATTTTAAATGCAGCTGTGATAGAACATGCATGCCAGAACTTCACATAGCCAATTTTCTATTGATCAAGTCCAACTGAAGTGTACAGTTGAGTTTTCCTTCTGGATTGTTTTTTGTAGGGTTTTGGGGTTCATTCAACCTTTATGTTCTCCTCCTTCTGTCCTGCAGAGTTGGGGTGGCAAGGAGAATGGCTTTGGTCTGGCAGAATGTTGTAGAGATTTGCACATGCTGGTAAGTATTCCATTTTGAATTTTATCTTTTCTGCTACTTTGCGGTTGGTAGCTTGACTCATGGTGTGTAGAACTAATTCCCAGTTGCTTTTCTGATTTACGTGAATACATTGATAGTCCTTTCCCAAGTGTGTCTTTTATAGTGCCTCTCACTGTTTGTATCTAATAGCAAATTGGCAAATAGTTGGTACTCTGCTCTTGCAGGAAGAAAATTTGGTCTTCCTAATGGGCAAGAGTCCATTAAAACACAGCAGGATTCTGCGATATATTTGATATAAAAGCCACTTTGCATTGTCTGGCATAGGCTTTGGAAAAGTTTGACTTCAAACAATGTTTTAGGGTTAGGGATTCTGACACCAAGATTTGGACACTGAAACTCTCCTTTTTTGCTGGTATATATAATCTTCCTTCTTGAGGGTAAGCAGTGTGTGATTTGAAAGAATACTGGGTATTTGGGGACGGGAGTTCTTGGGTGCCCTTTCCTTGCTCACTGCATAATTCTTTCCCCCGTCCATGGTGGTCCCCTGAACCGGGAGAGATGCCAGCTTGTGGTGGTTCTGATAGTTACCAGCCTCATCAGAACCGCCCTGTTGCTTTAAAACTTTCCAGTGCCTGCTTTGCTGATTTTTGCTATGTTTTGAAATGGCTACACTCTGGAGTGAAGCAGCATCATTGTGGGCAGGATCATACATAGAGTATTTTCAAGATGTATTGTTTTTGAGAATGATCAGAGTAACAGTCCTTTACAACATACACGTTCTGGGTGTTGATCCTGGTGGAGATCACTTTTTGCCCCAGTTGGGTTAGCATGATCAACACAGATGGTACAGCTGCTATCATACCAAAACAGTGGCAGTTACTGTAAACTTCTGGAAATAGGAAGCAAATCATTTTTAAGGTGCTTCCTGGTTTGCCGCTACCGTCACTGCTGACAGCGATGTCAGGAAGTGCACCAATTGTAGGGCTCATATGAGTTGTGAGGCCCACAAGGTCTGATGGCATGTTCTGAAATACTGCCCTTGACCTGGGGCCAGCGAAATTCTCCCCCTCGGCTGCTTCAACTTTTACATTAAGCTTGCATGAGCTGAGTGATGCAAGGCTGAGTAGTCTTATATGCATTGCTACTCATACCCTGTGGGGCTGCTGGAGGCACAGGTCTAGGCCATTGTTCCATGTCTGTGCATCTTCTTGGATATTGCTGTTGTGTTCCTAGATATCAGCAGGGCTCCCTCTGCATCACCATGTCTTCATACCTAATCCTAACTTCTTACATCTTAACTCTCTTCCTCCTCCCACGTGCACAAAAAGATGTAAGGAGAGTTGGGGTGGTGGTTATACTCACACTTCTGCAAGTGGGTGCTCTTAGCACCAGGGTGCATTGTCCTTTGTTACGCTAACGCCCCTCCCTTAACCTCCCCCTAGTCCAGGGTGAGAGTGGTTTGATTTTTTTGGAGGGAGTGTTTGCCATCTGGTTTGTTCTGATTCCATACTGTGATCTGTACACAGAAATACCCTCCCAGTGCAACTACACTACACTTTGAATTCTATGCAGAGCCAGGGGCCGAGGTCAAAGTGGACAAAAGGGTGAGTCTCCTACAGACTTGTTCTTGTAGGGTTCTGAGGGAAGTGGGTGGGAGCAAGATTTGGCAAATAAGCCCACATTGGATTGGAAAAGGCTATAGCACGTTGCTCCCTATTCCGTTTCTAAGAGAAGTGGGGTTCTCTACTCCCAGTGAGTGAATACTAAGATGGAGGAAGTTACTTTAGGTATGAGAAGGTGCTGGCAGCCAGTCTTCCTATTCTCAGATGCTTTCAGTAGCTTGATCAACTCATTTTGGAGGTTGTCATGGTCCACTCAGTGTCCTACCTCTGCTGTAGCTGCTGTGCCCTGCAATCAAACATGCTGCTTTTAACTCTTGGAGGTGGTGGTGATGGTGGTAGGGATTCAGTGGTGTTGAAGGCCCACTTTGTTGCCCTCATATCTCAGGGAGAGTTTGTTTTCCTATGTCTTGAGAAACACTCTATGAAAGGTCTCTTGTCAGGTGCAAACAGTTCAAACTTTGTCCTCCCCAAATTCCACACTAGGCCCTGTGAGGACCCTTACATAGTAGCTCCAGTTCCCTGAGTATTTGGGTGTAAAGTAGATGGCACACCTTGACAGTGTTCCCAAATTAAATGGGAACACTTCAGTGCCAGGTACATACACCATTGACACTTTCAAGGTAACATCTCTGTCCACCTGTGAAGAGACTTCTCCATTTTGCTTCTCTAAATGCTTGTTTTTTCTAGGTGTGGATTTATGGGGCAGATGTGGATTTATGGGGCAGCAGCTCTTTCTCAAATAGGGGTTGCCAGCACAGTAATCCATATTGGGATATGATTAAAACACCCCACGAAAGCCAGGTCTGATTGTTGGCCAAAGGCACAACTCATTTTTGAGCTGTTGCTCTTGGTGGCTGCCCTTAAGCAGTTCTGTGGCACAGTTGTGACTTTGCCATGGCTTCCGAATGAGAGATCGGAAATGAACTCCAAAACCTTTTTGTTTCCTTTTCAGACTACCAGCAACACACTACATTATATTCACATAGAACAACTTGACAAGGTAAGCTAACTCCCCCTGCTTAATTGAATGATATTTTTAATTTTGCCTTTGTATTGGCTTCTAAGCCTCTCTTATTTACCCAATGCAGATTTCAGAAAGTCCCTCGGAAATTATGGAATCCCTCACCAAAATGTACAGCATCCCAAAGGATAAACAGGTACATTGACAGGAAAGACCAATGTGGTGCTCTGGGTGCATTACAGAATGAGGCTTCTGGTTTAGTTTCAAGGAAAACAAATTTGCTGTGCTTCGGAGATTTTCAGTAGCTAAACCGAGTTAATGAATCTCCTTGGTACTTGAAATGGATTTTTTTCTGGGCTTGGTAGGGCGCTTAATGAGTTGAGAGCTCATTTGGTGTGGTTTCCAGATTGTGTCCTCAAAATGGGGAGAGTGTGATGAGACAGAGAAATGGAAACCCATTGAGAGTGACATGGTTACACAAGGTAGCAGCAGATACTGCCCCGGATTGCATCAGGTTGAGTGCATTAGGGCCACCTTTATACAGATGGCTAAATGAGATAATAGAATAAATTGTATCATCTGGGAATTGCATTTTGAATGTGCGCTCTCTAGACAAAACGAGGGCATTGGGGAGACTGGTTCATGCCCTGCCCTTGTTCTAGTTTTCTGCTTGCAATATTTACTTACGTACATATATGACTGAAGTAATAAAATTCGTTGCATCTCATTTTGTTGCATATGTAGATCCTGCCAGGTGACTGGTGTCAGTTATAACCCTGTGAGGGATTCATTGTCATGGTGGGTGCTTGGGCCTTTATTGCAACACTGCTAACTCTTTTCTTCTTGTAGATGCTGTTGTTTACACACATTCGCCTGGCCCATGGCTTTTCCAATCATAAAAAGCGGTTGCAAGCTGTTCAGGCCAGACTGCATGCCATTTCTATATTAGGTGAGCATGATGGCAGATGGATTCTTATCTGTGGCACTGCCAAAGTAAAGGGGAAGAATATGAGTTTATACAAGTGGACATTGGGATAGCTTTAAAGTGATACTTTTTATTTTGTTGCACTTGATCGTGTTTTCATGTACTGCCATTAAATAAATAGGCGTTTGATCAACCAGTGGGGCAGGACAGGAGGCATCTTCTCCCTGCCACTCTGTCACGTGTCCATGCCCCCATCCTGGCACTGTTTCTGTTTTTGGCCCTCTCCTTCCATGGCCAGCTGCCGCCAGTGCATTCACTGGCTCCCCTCAGGCAGGCAGGGTTGGGGCAGGCTAGGCAGTGGCCCCAAGCAATTTCCAGGGTGAGAGTCTGTCTCTGTCTGTGTCTCTCCTCCTCATGTGCCCTCCCCGTTAAAGTGAGAGCTCTCCACTTTATGTAATTTCACTTGCATGTGCGGGGTCCTGGAACGTAACCCCTGCGTAAGGGCGGGGGAATGCCTGGACTATGCATTTCTGGGGACTCTTGAGTCACATACTTGACTTAGCTATTCAAGCTGCTTTTTAACTGATAGATGTAGTGGCTCACAACAAATGAAGTGAACAAGTCTGTGTATCAAGGAAATCCTACAGTGTAGCTACCATTGCTGAAAAAAGACTTGGCCCTGGACATGTCAGCCTGTCCTCTCTATGTATCAGTATTTAGACCCAGATGAGTTAGTGCTATCAAGTCTTGACTTATTTCCCAGAGACTAACCGGTAACCAGCTGATATCTTTTGGTACCAAGGAGATGATTCTAATAGTCCAGGCATAGGCAAACTTGGCCCTCCAGATGTTTTGGGACTACAACTCCCATCATCCCTAACCACTGGTCCTGCTAGCTTGGAATGATGGGAGCTGTAGTCCCAAAACATCTGGAGGGCCGAGTTTGCCTATGCCTGCAATAGTCAGTCCCAGCCACTAGCTTAGCTGCTGCACTAACTGAAGTTTATGAACAGCTTTCAAGGGTAGCCCCAAACTGAATATATTACAGTAATATAATATGGAAATTACCGTAGCGCAGATCTCTGCTGCTCCTACAGAGAAGGCGTAACTGGTTGTACCTGGTAAAAAGGTACTACTTGTCATAGTGCCACCTTTATATATAAAAGCAGCAGTATCTTAAGATACAACCTTAATCTGTGATCTCTCCCCATCCCCCAAATCTAGATAAGATCTATTCCCACTCCCACCACAATATTGTCAATGAGATAAGTTTAAGTTGGTTGTAAGCTTCTTTCCTACTTAACTACTACTGCAGATACCAATTCAGGAATTTCACTGCCCCATATGGATCTGCAAAAAGGGCAAGCATTAATTGTTGCCCATATATTGATGATACACCATTCAAATTCTGTGATGACATCTCCCAACAGTTTCATAAACATATTAAAAACATAGGAGAGAAGCCCAAGCCAAGATGGTTTTTAAGTAGTCTGAGAAAAATAAAGAACTTTACACTAAATTGCCATCTTTGAAAGCTGTAGTCTCTTCCCACCCACCACCCACCCCTAATTTTTTAACAGGCCAGGGAACAAATGTTATTGTGCTTATTTGTGATATTGCTTCATAGAGGCCTGGTTGACTTAAATGCTTGTTCCTTCATGGCCAGTTGGTGGGGTTGTGGTTCATAGCAATGAGAATTTCAGGTTGTGGACTAACAAATGCAAGGACCAGAGGGAAGCCAAACGAAGCCATATAGAAGCATGTTTGCTTTCTTCCTCTGATCTGGAGCACCTGGGCATAGCTTGTACAGTAGAAGCTTGTGCTTCTGGATCAGAAACCATAATTGTATTAACCAGTTATGTGTCACTTAAAATAATGGATAGGTTTGTCTCCTCCCCCCCAAAATGTCTGTCACCTGCTGCAAATTCTTAACAAAGCCTCTGTCTCTTTCCACAGTATATTCAAATGCCTTGCAGGAGTCCGCCAACAGCATTCTATACAATGGGTTGATAGAGGAGCTAGTGGATGTACTGCAGATAACAGATAAACAGTTAATGGTACGTCATCTATCGACCTGCTTCTCCTGCCCAGACTTGTTGGTAAGGAAAGCTAGCTCAATGCTACTCACCTTAGTTCCTTCCCAAGGTATTGGCATTGGGTTGGACTGTAAAGATTCTGGAGTTTTTTTTCTGCCATTTTCCCTGGAGCTTGTCACTAGCCTATTCAGCTGCCTTTGATACTGACTGAATATGTGGATATTTATAAATTATAATATAGCACACGATTCTCCTCGGAGCTAAATCCCTAATCTCCCCATTTCTCTTTGACAGGACATCAAAGCCGCCTCACTGAGGACGTTAACTTCCATTGTGCACTTGGAGAGGACTCCAAAACTCAGTAGTATTATTGATTGCACTGGAACTGCCTCCTACCATGGATTTTTGCCAGTCCTAGTCCGGAACTGTATACAGGCCATGATCGGCAAGTATTTCTAGATCTCACATGTACTTTGGTTGTATTCTGCTTGTTGTATTCTAATGGTGCTTCCTTCCCTCTTCCCAGATCCCTCCATGGAGCCATATCCACATCAGTTTGCCACAGCACTCTTCTCCTTCTTGTATCACCTGGCAAGCTATGATGCAGGAGGTGAAGCTCTAGTCTCCTGTGGCATGATGGAGGCCTTACTGAAGGTAATGTATGCTCAGAAGAATGAGTAAGGCAGCCAGTTCCAAAAAATTAGAGAACTGTTTGCTGGACTCCGGTCAGACAAAAATTGGACATGCAGTTCTTTTGACTGTTGTCCAGAAAACTGGAGCACTGTTGTGTGTACAGATACCCTTCTCTGTCCCTCGCCTCCACATCTTGCTGCTGCTGTTCCCGTTAGACTACAGATGTTTGCCAATTTGTTTCTATTGAATTAAAACTGGTAAATCTTGAATGCCAGCCATAGGGAAGGCCAGTTTCTGAGGCCGAGAAACTATCTTAAGAGTAGAAAAGATTGGCTCATAAGTACTGGCGCCTAAAGCATGCATGCATATGTGTATCTGGTTTGTCTCAACTGAAATGCCTGTTCTGTCAAGCCAAGCTCTGATTTAATAGCATTTGAGATTAGGCATAGTAGCTGCCCTTTGAGAAATCAAACTGCTTGGTGGCATTCCAGAGCATTTAACCATAGCCTAACTTTGCTGTTGTGACTTTAGTTGTTGTGTTGTGGTCCTCAGACCTCAAGAAGGGCCTTATAGAACTAGAAAAGGGCAGTCAAAATGATCAGTGGGCACTGGAGACACACACACACACACACACACACACACACACACACACACCCCTTTGAGGAAAAGTTACAGCCTTGGGGTCTTTGAGGGGGCAAGGGGGAACATTATTGATTGAAAGATATAAAATTAAGTATGGTGTAGAGCAGGGATGTCCAACAGGTCAATCCCAGAGTGATAGAGGTAGATCACGTGCTCATTTTCCTCTGTGTGTGGGGGGGGGGATTAGCATCCCTGCGCGTGCTGTCCTGACCTGGCGAGAGTCAGTTGTTGCTCAGATGCCTCCGCCGCCCTGCTACATGGGTGTTTTGGAAGCTCCAGCCAGCGGGCTGCAACAGGTTAACTCTGACAGGATCGCGGATCCCTGGCTGTGCCTGTCTACTTATGCAATCGGGCGGCTGTAGACTGTTCCTGGTGCTCAGCCTCTGGGGAGAGCGGTGTAGTGCTTAATATTTTTAAAGTGATTTATGGTGTGCCCCCCCAAAAGCAGCAGAAGTACTGCACCCCCCAAAAAGCTAAACAAATTTGGACTGGCCCCCTTAAAAAAGCTAAGCAAATTTGATCCCCCCCCCCCATGGGCAGATCACTGCCAGTTTTTTATTCTGAGAGTAGATTGCAGTCTCTTGGGAGTTGGACGCCCCTGGTGTAGAGAAAGTGGATAAGTCAGTAATCCAGGGTCACTGAAAGAATCCGAATAATGGGAGACTGAGGATAGGCAAAACAGGTACTTCTTACAGTGCATAGTTAAACTGTAGAATTCACCCTCAGAAGATACATTGATCGCAACCATGATCACAGCCCACTTGAATAATTTTAAAAGGGGATTGAACCCGTTCGTAGTTGAAAAGGCTGTTCATGGTTACTTAGGGTTACCGTATTTCAAGAAGTGAAAATCTGGACACAAAAGTTGGTGAGCTTCCCTCCCCCCAGCCCCCCCCCAAACACTTCTGATATGGGCTGCCATACACCTGGGTTTTCATGGACATTTTAACCAACTTTTGACAATTGCGCCTGGACTCCCTTTTCAACGGATGAATCCCGGCTTTGTCTGGGAAATTCCAGACGTATGGCACCCCTGTGGTTACTAGCAAAGATGGCCATATGTTGACCTCCAGTATGGAGGCAGCGTGCCTCTGAATACCAGTTAATAGGGAATTTGAGAGGGGAAGAGTTATATTATATTGTGCCTAGGTCCTGTTTGAATGCTGGACTAGATGAACCATTTATCTGATGCAACAAACTTCTTAGGTGTTTTCTTTTGAAATTCCGGATTCTCCCCAGTGTCAGTTGAAAATGGTGGGTTGTTGTACTCATGGGTTTATCATTTTTGTGGCTCCTGCATTCACACATTCTTACCTGCTTTTACATTTTTTCTTCCCAGGTGATCAAGTTCTTAGGAGATGAACAGGACCAGATCACTTTTGTGACCAGAGCAGTCCGTGTGGTGGACTTAATCACAAACCTAGACATGGCAGCTTTCCAGTCTCACAGCGGCCTCTCTATCTTCATCTATAGACTAGAGGTAGCTGTGCTTTATTCTTGTGTCAACTGCTATTCATTGCATACTCTTCATGTAGGCCTGACTTCACAGCCATTGTTCATTTTTATTGCAGAGTTCACAATCATTGATACCAGTGATTCAGCTAACTCTACTCAAGTTGTTTTAAAGCTCTTTTTACATATAGCTTCCTTTGTGTTTTAGCATGAGGCAGACCTGTGTCGGAGGGAATGTCCCTTTGTAATAAAGCCAAAGATCCAGAGACCTGCTGCTACCACTACACAGGAGGGTGAAGAGATGGAGACAGACATAGAAGGTATCTCATAAGAGCTATTGGTCACTTTTACAGAAATGTTTATAGCTTACTGAACCAATAAACGTAGAGAGGAAAATCGGTACAGAAACGGTATCTGTTGATAGTATTGGATTTTATTTTAATTGCAACTTGATGTATTTCTGTTAGCTTTTATTACGTTTTAAAGAGATTTAATAATCCTATGTTTTATAGAGCTATAGCTAAAATGTTACATGTTAGATACAGTTGGGATGCTTCTGCCTTTCAAGAACTGCCTTTCAAGAACTGAATTAAGTAGAATTGTGAGATGAAAGGTAAACTTCATGCATTCTCCATAGATGGCAGATTTGACATGCTTAGCCAGTCTTGCTGGGGTGTGTGGTTTGGCAGAGTTGGCTCAGCATTTTCTGAGTATTGGGGGAACCTCTGGGATTTTTACTTTAGAAAATGGGTGAGGTAGGGTGAGACAAGATAGAATTATACATGGTGTAGAGAATGAATAGGGAGAAGTAATATTAGTCTGTTGCTCTGGGGCAGGTTAGGTTGTTGAGTTTTGAAAAATGATAATAAAGAAGTCATGCCTACTGTCATCTTGTGTCGGCAAAGAGAAGATACAACTTCTAAATGAAAGATAGGGTATTCCAACAGCTATAGCTTTGCAGATGTAGGGTAGAACTTGTGAAGGGCCTCTGCTAATTTGTCTTACGCTGAGCGCTGCAATTTTCGCTCTATAAGAAGCACCAGACCATAAGACGCACCTAGCTTCTGGAGGAGGAAAACAAGAAAAAAAAATTTTTTTGAATCTCAGAAGCCAGAACAACAAGAGGGATTGCTTCGCAGCGAAAGCAGCGATCCCTCTTGCTGTTCTGGCTTCTGAGATAGCTGCGCAACCTGCATTCTCTCCATAAGACGCACACACATCCCCCCTTACTTTTTAGGAGGGAAAAAGTGAGTCTTATAGAGCAAAAAATCTCCCTCCCCCGCGCCCACGCACAATTGAGTCCAATTATTTCCTGTAAAATATCTTTCCATTTCTCTAGTTTCTGACGTAGCCATGGAGAGCAGCCCTGGGCCTTCCACCTCTGGGGAGCATCGACAAGAAGTTGTGGTTGAAACAAGGGCCCCAAGTGCCATCACTCCTAGCAGTAGCGGTAGCAGCAGCAGCACAAACATGGTAGTCTCACCCCGAAGTGGTATGTATTGACTTGGATAAAAGAGCTTTTGTTGTACCACTGGAGTGTTTGCCATTGACTGATTTCATTTTCTGGATTCCTTCTTTGTTCCAGGAGTTCAGTGTATCCCTCAGCGAGCAGCACTTCTCAAGTCCATGTTGAACTTCTTGAAAAAGGCCATCCAGGACCCAGCTTTTTCAGATGGCATACGGCATGGTGAGAGACTGCCTTAGCATTTGGACTAAGCCAGCAGTTCTTGAACCAGCTTTCCCTTGACCAACTTGTCATAATGACAAGATGCTTGTCTCTTTGTGGTGTACAGTAGCCTGTAAATGCTGGTGGCTACACAACTAAAGGCAGGAGTCTCCTGGGATGCTTCCATCCTCCTCCAGTTTGGTTCTACTTGGGCAAGAGATCTCTATGAATTCATTAGCTTTCTTTTCTTTTCTTGTAAATATTTTTTATTAAATTTTACATCTCAGATGGTGAATGTTACGTTTGAACGGAAATCTGAGAATTCATTAGCTTTCTTTGGTGACTTTTGTATTTCCCTCCTACACAGATGTAAAAGTGTGAAATGTCACACTAGGCCTCTTTTTGGAAGTTGCTCTTGTTCTGGGGAATGAACTTCCCAGCAATAGTCACCAGTGTCTAATCTTGTGCAAAGCAAACCACAAAATGTGGAACGGGGGGTGGAATGTGACTTCCTTAGAATCCCAGTTTCATTGTTTAAACCCAGAGAAATTTGCTAGCCCATTATTGTAAAGATATGATTGGAACGGTGCAGAAAATAGTTACTGACATCCTTGGAAGCCAAATGAGTTGCTGAATAATATTTCTGGTGGTTTGGGGGTGGGGAATTAATTGCACTATGAAGCTCCTTGTCCTTTACCATTACTAGTAAACCAGAATAAATTGTACAGAGTGACAGAATATTTTGTACATTTCTGCATATTGTAAAGGTGATAAAGTAAATCTTACTGGTGCAGCATTTTTAGTGGAAACTTTACTGAAAGTGCTTTATGTAATTACCGCATTATCCGTGCCTTATTCATTATGTCTCCTCCTTGCAGTGATGGATGGCTCTCTGCCTACCTCTCTGAAGCACATCATCAGCAATGCAGAATACTATGGGCCATCACTCTTCTTGCTTGGTAAGTGTGTCTTTCATGCATAATAAATAATACGTTTCTTAGCTGGTTTCCCTGGACCACATCCCTCTTGATTTGCTTCCCAGGAGTGACAGCATACTCTGGGAATGGGCCATTGTAATGGGAGGTGTCATCTCTCAGCCTCGCTGCGAAGTTGTCCTCCCTAGGAAGACCTGTACTGGTCAGTGACGCACCTCATTCTCTCTTCTCTCCTGACAGCCACTGAGGTGGTAACGGTCTTTGTATTCCAAGAGCCTTCGCTGCTATCCTCGCTACAGGACAATGGCCTAACAGATGTCATGCTGCATGCTCTCCTTATAAAAGATGTGAGTTTTATTATTTTTGGTACCTGTGTTCCTATAAAAGCCTCATGTTGTTGGTTTTTTTAATCTGGGAGCTGAAAGAGTCTTAGTAATTTTTATACTTCCCATTTTGCATTCCAGCAGTTGCTAATTTCTGGCACTGCAATCTAATTCATTTTGTAAATGAATATACAGTGGTGCCCCGCAAGACGAATGCCTCGCAAGACGGAAAACCCGCTAGACGAAAGGGTTTTCCGTTTTTGAGCTGCTTCGCAAGACGAATTTCCCTATGGGCTTGTTTCGCAAGACGAAAACGTCTTGCAAGTCTTCCGTTTTTCCCCCGCTCCCCCCCTTTTTTCTAAGCCGCTAATAGCCTTTTAGCCGCTAAGCCTTTAATAGCCGCTAAACCGCTAATAGCGCTAAGCTGCTAATAGGGTTGCTTCGCAAGACGAAAAAACCGCTAGACGAAGAGACTCGCGGAACGGATTATTTTCGTCTTGCAAGGCACCACTGTACTTGATAAAAGCATTTCCTATAGTTCATGTTAAGTCTACTGTGCTCGCCCATTTAGGGATTCATGGCACAGTTGGAATTGCACTTGTGCTACTTTTTCGACATATCTCCTCAGCTACTCTTTTATTCTGCTCAAATGGAGGGTGAATGTGGAAATACGTGGATTTACCGTATTTTTCGCCCTATAGGACGCACTTTTTCCCCTCCAAAAATGAAGGGGAAATGTGTGTGCGTCCTATGGGGCGAATGCAGGCTTTCGCTGAAGCTTGGAGAGCGAGAGCGGTTGGTGCGCACCGACCCCCCTCTCTCTCCAGGCTTCAGGAAGCTATCCGTAAGCCTGGGGAGCCCGTGGGAGTTCCTGCAGGGCTCCCTAGGCTGCGGATAGCAGCCTGCTTGCCCAGAGCACGGGGCGCACTGAAGCAGAGCACCCCACGCTTCGGGCAGATATCCGCAACCTAGGGAGCCCTGCGGGAGTTTCCGCGGCGGGGGGGGGAATAATTTTTTTTCTTTATTCCCCCCCCCGCCCCCCCAAAAAACTAGGTGCGTCCTATGGGCCGGTGCATCCTATAGGGCAAAAAATACGTCCCATTTCGTCTTTCCACTTTATTTACACTCCTGCTCAGTCAGTTCACTCTACCATTTCTTTCCAATTTCCACCTTTGAATCTCTGTTTTCCTGTTTATATTGTTTTCTCTCAACGTAGTCCCTTGAAGCTACTATTTTTCTCTCAAGTCATTCAACTCAGTTAAGAGAGTTCTCTGGCTCCTATACATAAGAATGGGTTCCCCATTCCACATAAAAATTCCTCTTTTCCCACATTGCTTTTATGCCATATCTCACTGCATATTGTAACGTTAGGCCAAAGGTGAGCAGAAGGTTGATCAGGATCTGCTGGCAGATTTGTGATAGGAAGCAGATTGGAAAAAGGTTCCGACTCCCAGTTCATTAAGAATAGCAGCAACAAATTGTCTTTTCCATGTAAATCAGGTACTGGGGGGAAATTCCTAGGCTCAGAATGTGCTTGGAGGCAAACTTCTTTTCAGAATTTCAAGATCTTCCACGGAGTAGCAATGATTATGTGTGTCTCCTCTTTCTCCAAACAGCTCAAGGCGACTGACCTTGTGTTATCCTTGTGAGATAGGCTAGGCTGAGGGTTTGTGACTGGCCCAAGTTCATTCAGGGATTCTCATGGTCTCCATCTGCTAAACAACTTTGCTCCATTAGATAAACAACTTTTATCTACAAGGACATGTAGCTAGAACTAAAAAAGCAAAGTAGATCTGACAAGCCTGAAGTCTAACCACCCTTGTGTTAGGTTGTTAGGCCTCATTTGCATCAAATAATAGTTTATAAAGAAATGTTACTTTTATAGCTCAAGTGCAACTTTGTGACCCTTTTGGCATTGCGGTGCGCATCTCTCCTGACAGGTCCCAGCCACACGGGAAGTTCTGGGCTCCCTTCCTAATGTCTTCAGTGCCCTGTGCCTGAATGCCCGGGGCCTCCAATCCTTCGTTCAGTGTCAGCCTTTTGAACGCCTCTTCAAAGTGTTGCTCTCACCAGACTACCTCCCAGCAATGAGGAGGCGTCGCAGTTCAGATCCACTTGGTGAGTATCTTCCGGGGTCCATTTGTGTTGGGCATTTCTCCCTACTTGTCACCATCCTGTGGTCCAGATAAAAAGGTAAAGGTATCCCTGCCCGTACGGGCCAGTCGTGTCCGACTCTGGGGTTGCGCACCCATCTCGCTTAAGAGGCCAGGGGCCAGTGCTGTCCGAAGACACTTCCGGGTCACGTGGCCAGCATGACAAGCTGCATCTGGCGAGCCAGCGCAGCACACGGAAACGCCGTTTACCTTCCCGCTAGTAAGCGGTCCCTATTTATCTACTTGCACCCGGGGGTGCTTTCGAACTGCTAGGTTGGCAGGCGCTGGGACCAAGCAACGGGAGCGCACCCCGCCGCGGGGATTCGAACCGCCGACCTGACGATCGGCAAGTCCTAGGCGCTGAGGTTTTACCCACAGTGCCACCCGCGTCCCGTGGTCCAGATAGCCATCTTCAAATATATTAAGGGCTGTCACATGGAAGAGGGAAAAGTTTGTTTTATCCTGCTCCCTGGAGACAACTAGAGGGGGTCCCCCCGTTTTAACTTTTGGAAATCGTTTTGAATTTTACTATTATCCAGTCTAATTAACAAATTAATCCTAGTGTTTTATGGCTCATATGTCGGCTCTGTTCCTAGGTGAAATTCTTATAAAGTGGACTGTTAACAACCTGTGATGAGGAATTCCCCATTTCCCTTTTGAAAACAAGCTTCTATTGTTTACCATTTCTAATGATTAAGTTGAATGGAAGTGCAGTTTTTCTGCCTCAGAATCCTACTTTCCTGATGACTTAATACAGCACCCAATGTTGTGCTGCTTGTGGTGTTTTAACACGTGAATGTGCAGCTTTGCACCTGGCTTCTTTGTCTTCGCAGTGGGTGATCTTGTAATCACAGCCAGAAATTGTACTAGCAGCAAACAAAATGAGATGGCTATGAATCTGAAAGGTTTCATTCCATCATTGATGGAGCCTTAGAAATGTAATGTATTTGGCATACTTTTATCAGTTACAGCAAGAGTTGCCAATCCTTACTATTATTACTATTATTATTATTAGGAATAAAATTTTATTAGTTTTCAATTACAGTCCAATAATAGCCTCATTATAGCAATACCAATTTATAATGCAATTATTAATACCAATCATTCAAGTACTGAATTATATAATTTAAAGTGGCCCCCTGCATGCAAGCTTGATTTGATGATTTGATAATTTTCTTTATTTCTGCTTTCCAAAATCTTATTAGTGTCAATTGCATTCTGGTTATAATAATAATCCCTTATACAACATCTGCAATATTAATAACTCTAATCGTGTTGACACATTAAATGATTTATAAAATTTCAAGTGAGGATCGCCAACCATATCCTTGTTCTTGTGTGTGGCAGTGTTCAGAATGGAGGGAAGGATGGGTGCCCAATGCTGGCATCCAGTGAAATATGGGCATGTTTAAGGAATGTGTTCTGCGTAGAAGAGGCTGAGCATGTATAAACAGGAAGTGAACAGAAGGAACATATACTACTCGGGCTGCCGTGGTTGCGTAGAAAAATAGATTCTTTTGACCTGTGGGGACCCATACCTGATTCTTAAAAAGAAAATGCAACCGCACTCAATCTTGAATTAGTAGCATACCCAGCCAATGGTGCTTCCATCTTGTTTGGGCAGCTTGTTTACTCACATCCAGTTCATCACAGACCTTAGACACCAGTTTGGAACCTTAGTTAACTCGTTGAAAGCAGATGTAAAGGAGAGATAGCATTGAGTGTCCAAAATCTCCAGTTTTGTGTAGATTGAACCTTGTGGCATTCTGCGCGCGGAAGGCCTTTGGATGGAACAGTAACTCCACCTGCCACCTTTGTAGACCCAACTTGCAAGAAGGAGAGACCACAGTATGTCTCCTCTTTGCTCCAAACACAAGAGGCAATCCAGGGGATCTTAGAGAATAAACAAGATCTTATTCTCACTTTCCATCTCCTATCTATGCTCACCCACAGTTTATAATAAAGACATTCGTGCCTGAAGATTAAACACCACATGTAGAAGTTGGTTTTCTTGAAAATATCATGCTAACTTTTTATGAAAGCAAGTTCCAGGCTTATGGATTTGGAGATTAATAGATGGAAAACTCACACAGTGTCTGCAAGAGAGTCATACCTAGAAATTAGCTGTTACTCCTATCTGGCCTTCTGTTATTTTCCCTTATACCTTGTTTCCCTTTCATGCAAAACTGAACCTTTTTTAAAAAAAAAAGTTTCATTAGAATATTGAGTTATGTAAATTAAGAGGACAAAAATAGATTGTTACTTACTTGACTGGGCTGGTTTATGCCAAGTACCACAGTACTTTATAGCTTAAAACTAATTTACTCCCCTTTCGCGGTGTTCATTCTAGGGGACACTGCTTCCAATCTTGGAAGTGCTGTGGATGAGCTCATGAGGCACCAGCCCACACTCAAGACAGATGCTACTACAGCCATAATTAAGGTAGGAAGCAGAACAAAATGGTCCCTATGCTGTTTGTCTCTCTATCTTGCCAACCTCCCAAGTTGTGCACCTAGATGTTGTCTCTTTTACACTGTTTTTTCCTGAATGCAGTCTTATTTGGAGAATAACATAGACTGGTATTCTGGAAGTCTTAACAAGAAGTTGTTCCATGCCAACATGCTTGTTCACTGTTCTGCAGTTACTAGAAGAAATCTGCAATCTGGGCCAAGACCCTAAATACATCTGCCAGAAGCCCTCCATTCAGAAGGCTGATGGAACAGCCACTGCTCCGCCACCTCGCTCAACTCATGCAGCAGAGGAGGCCTCCAGTGAGGATGAAGAAGAGGAAGAGGTGCAAGCTATGCAGAGTTTCAATGCCACGCAGCAGAGTGAGGCAGAATCCAGCCAGCAGTGAGTAGCTGAGGCTAAAAATAACATACAGCAATCCTGTGAATGGTGGCTTGCTGCAAAGTCTAGCCTGCACTTGCTTTCTGACCAGTTTTTAAAGCTGCTTGAAAACAACCTGTATTTGAGGGCCGGGGGGGGGGGGGCTTGGCAAAACAACTGGGCTGTCCTTCATGTTTAGGAAGAGCATGGTGATGGTTCAAAGAACCCATGAAGTTAATTCCATGAATCTAATGGGGTCTTGTTTTTCTTCAGTGGCAATCCAACATGCCACATGGCAATTAGTTTTGAAACGGAGAGTTTCAGAGCAGCTGGTGCCAGCACGGGGTGTGTTGGGACGGGTAAGCTATACAAAAGTTACACCCCACTGGATTAGCAGAGGCTCTCTGAGTAAGCCTAAGCAACTCTCTGGATCCTGGTCAACGTGCTTCACATAACTGTCAAGGTTGCTGCATATAGCAGAAAATGTACTTGGGCAGCTGTTACCCATGTTGACTGGCAAGTACATTGTACACAGCAGAAAATGCATTTGCATAGCTCTTCGTGTGTTAGCAAAGCATGCATTTTCCTGTGTGCTATGATCACTACATTGAGGGAAAAGCAGAATTTGAGGCAACTGTTAAGTTCATTTAGTGAAGTGTACTGTTGCAAAAAAGAAAAAAGCCCTTCATAAGAGTAAAGGTTGATTCCTTTGAGCATTTTTGGTAGAGACTGTTTGAGAAATGGTGTATTTGTTTGAGTGTATGTTGTCTTGTTGTTCATGCCTGCCTTGTGGTTTTGAATCAAGACAGGATAAGACCATGGTCATTTTACTGTCTAGCATTATTGTGATATTGACCCTTCAATACAAGGTTGCTAACATTTAATACCTGTTTGGTATTGAAGCAGGCCACAGATTCACAAATAACGCTTTAGATTCATGGTTTGCATTTGTTTATTTAGTAGGTTTACAGTGCCACACAATGAAAAGAGTATCTAGGCAGTGAACATAATACAGCCGGTGAATGGTAGAGCGGGCTCTGCTGGATTTATAGCCCTGAGATGTGATTGAAGTGATATATTACACCAGGGGTCAGCAACCTTTTTCAGCCATGGGCCGATCTACCGTCCCTCAGACCATGTGGTGTGCCGGACTATATTTTGAAGAAAGAAATGAACAAATTCCTATGCCCCACAAATAACCCAGAAATGCATTTTAAATAAAAGGACACATTCTACTCATGTAAAAACACGCTGATTCCTGGACCATCCGTGGGCCGGATTGAGAAGGCGATTGGGCTGCATCTGGCCCACGGGCCTTAGGTTGCCTACCCCTGTATTATACGAAGCACAATTCTAAGAAAAGAGGGTGGGTGAAGCTGTTATAAAGATCACTTGGACCACAGAACCCAGAGGTGGGTTTCAGTCAAAGTGGTACTGTTAGCTTTTCTTTCTTGTTTCTGCAAGCTGATTCTTCTCGTACCTATTTCCTGCCTTGCATACATTTTACTCGAAAGTAAGCACCACTGGCTTTCAGTGGAATTCACTTGCAAGTGAGAGTGGGTGGGAATATTTACCGTATTTTTCGCTCTATAAGACGCACTTTTCCCCCTTCAAAAATGAAGGGGAAATGTGTGTGTGTCCTATGGAGCGAAGAAGCCATAGCCGTGCGTCACCTCTCCAGCCGGGAGAGTGTGTGCGGGGCTAAAGAAGCCCCCCGTGACCCTCTCCCGGTTGGAGAGGTGACGCGCGGCTATAGAGGCTCCTGCCATTGCCGCGCATCACCTCTCCAGCTGGGAGAGGATCGCGGGGGGCTTCTTTAGCCCCGCGCACGCTCTCCCGGTTGGAGAGGTGACGCGTGGCTATAGAGGCTCCTGCCATAGCCGCGCGTCACCTCTCCAACTGGGAGAGGGTCGCGGGGGGCTTCTTTAGCCCCGCGCGCGCTCTCCCGGTTGGAGAGGTGACGCACGGCTATAGAGGCTCCTGCCATAGCCGCGCGTCACCTCTCCAGCTGGGAGAGGGTTGCGGAGGGCTTCTTTAGCCCCGCACGTGCTCTCCCGGCTGGAGAGGTGACGCGCGGCTTTGGCAGCAGCCTCTCCGCTGCGCGCCTTTCTGCTTCTCCCCAACTTGCTCTTTGGGGCTGGTGGTGGGCTCCCCCCCGCCAGCCCCAAGGAGCAGGTCGAAAGGAATCTGAAGCCTGGAGAGGAGAGGGGTCGCTGCGCACCCAACCCTCTCCAGGCTTCTGAGGTAGCCACCTGAAGGCGACTGAATGCACCTTAAACGGCACCTTGTTTTAGAGGGGGGAAAGAAAAGGGGGAAATTCTCCTCCTCTCTGCGCAACGCCTCCTGCCGCTTCGTGGAAGGGGCGCTGGGCAGAGAGGGGGAGATTTTTTTTTCTTGTTTTCCCCCCTCTAAAACAAGGTGCGTCCTATTGTCCGGTGTGTCCAATGGTGCGAAAAATACGGTAATTTCCTCCTCTCAGTTCCATTCTATGCTGTGCATGTGTAATCTTCCTGCTCTCCTGGCAGGCTTAATTTTTCTCTGGGGAATATGGTCATTATTCTATTGGCTTGTGACTTGGAGAAATTGGCTTTTGTGAGCTTAAGGGTAGGGTTGGCATGCCAGTCAATTGACAGATCAGACATTATAATTTTCTATCTGTTAATCATTTGACCATAATCACATACAGTACCTCATGAGGCCACAGTGGTTGAACTTAAAGGTAAAGGGTAAAGGGACCCCTGACCATTAGGTCCAGTCGTGACCGATTCTGGGGTTGCGGCGCTCATCTCGCTTTATTGGCCAAGGGAGCCGGCGTACAGCTTCCGGTCCATGTGGCCAGCATGACTAAGCTGCTTCTGGTGAACCAGAGCAGTGCACAGAAACCCCATTTACCGTATTTTTTGCTCTATAAGACTCACTTTTTCCCTCCTAAAAAGTAAGGGGAAACGTGTGCGCGTCTTATGGAGCGAATGCAGGCTGCGCAGCTATCACAGAAGCCAGAACAGCAAGAGGGATTGCTGCTTTCACTGCGCAGCAATCCCTCTTGTTGTTCTGGCTTCTGAGATTCAGAATATTGTTTGTTTGTTTGTTTTCCTCCTCCAAAAACTAGGTGCGTCTTATGGTCTGGTGCGTCTTATAGAGCGAAAAATACGGTGCCTTTTTATCTACTTGCACTTTGTCATGCTTTCGAACTGCAAGGTTGGCAGGAGCAGGGACCGAGCAACGGGAGCTCACCCTGTCGCGGGGATTCGAACTGCCGACCTTCTGATTGGCAAGTCCTAGGCTCTGTGGTTTAACCCACAGTGCCACCAGCGTCCCCATGGTTGAACTTACTTGGTGCTAATTAGCACAACTGCATTTAAAACCTACTTTTTAGTTGGTTGCTGTTGCTATACTTTATTTGGGATTTTATTTCATTATGTAGCTATAGACTGACCCTGGTGTTCAGGATAAAAGCTAGAGAACAGTCCAGTGAATTCACATTTCAAATGATTGAAAGTTATAATTCACTACAGTTCTTTTTGTTTTAAATATGGTAGTAACTTTATTATTTCATTAAAAGATAATTTTGTTTTTGTAATTAGTATAAATATCAAACATGTTTATCTTTCTGTTTTTGTTCTACTTAAAGTTAATACTTTCAAAGTTAACCACTATTTGGTCAGTTGACCAAATCTTTTTTTGATTGGTCAGATGACCAAACTTAGCTGCAAGTGCTTTCCTAAAAATTGCATCAACACAGAGTATTCATTGCATTGGAGAAACTCCCAATTATAACTTACCAAGGACCACAACATGGCTGGATCTTTTCAGACCTTGATAAACCTGCTTAATCCCACCACTGGGCTTTCAGATTGGCCATGTTCTCATGTAAGACTAAAACATGACAGGAAGGAGCTGCTGTGAGCCTTGGGCTTGTGTTCTTCCTCTCACCTCAGAGGACACCTACAGGGTTTAGTTTCACTTCCACAAAACCTGACTTATTACATATAAATCAGAGATTGTGATTTTTAAAAACCTGTTCTGTGTAAACCAGCCAACTTCAAACTATGGACTGTGAAACTGTCTTATTTAACTAGCCCAGGGAGTGGGAAACCTGTGGCCCTCCAGATGTTATTGGACTCCGTCAACCTTAGCTAGCATGGCCCAGTGGTCGGGTATGATAGGGGTTGGGGTGCAGCAACATGTAGAGAGCCACAGGTTCCTCATTCCTGTTTTACACCATGATACCTGGTTCATAGGACATGATAAGCCAGGTTTTGAGGAAAGTGAAATTAAATTCTCCCAGCCATGTGGTAGGTGGTGTGTGAATTGTGTTTCCCCTCCTAAGTGTGGTAGAACCCTAGAAACAAGATGCTTCCAGGTAGCTTCTGTTTTTACTAGAGTTTTATGTTTGATTGTTTTCCCGAGAAGAGACGGGCTGTGGTCTTTTGCAGACTTACAAGGGAGTGAGAACAATTTTACTCAGTAGAACATACTCTATAAGTAAACATGCATAGGATCAGGCTGCTTTCTTTAGCTCTGCCTCATGATTGTGTAGATGCTGAGGTAGAATGCTGAGATCTTGGCAAAACCGGTTATAGAGAAGGTCCCTGAGCCAATACATATTTCATTGAACTGGTTTTGAGCAATGATTGCATTAGTTCTTGGGACAAGGAGCCTCCTATTGCACTAGCAAAGGGCAGGATTACATTTGGGGTGGATGGAGGGTCGCCGTGAGCATTTTTGGCATAGTTTTGCTTGCTCCCTGGCACCCTGATCCCAGCTGCGCAGAAGGCCTTACTCAGAGACACTCTTGGCTCTGCAATGCTTTGGCAAGCTCTGCAGCAGCTTCTGAGTGCCTGCCAGCTGTTTCTTTGTAAACTTCTGAACTCTGAAGTTTCCTGTCTATGGGGTTTCTTAACCCCATAAACTCCTGGCTATGTGGTACTTTGTATGTGTGCCATATGCTGGGTAATGCCGCGGGGGAAATGAGAGAGGAGTAGTTGCTGTCCTGCATTGAGAGCCTGCTGGCCCCAAGATGGCAAGATGCTTTGCAGTGTGGGTGGGTGGAGGAAGAATGTTCAGGCACTGGGAAAAAGTTTGCCCTGGCAGTTCTGGTTTATAGGCAGTTTTCTGGCTTAAGGAGCTCTGGATCCAGTTGTTTGCTGGCTTGAGGATCCTTGTTTAGAGTAGACTGTTTTGAATTAAGCATTTGTTTCTTTGTATTGCCTTAGTTGAGAACAGACCTGTGTGTGTGGCGGTTTAGAAACAGTTAAACTTCCTTCTAGTTTCAGGGAGGCAGCCATGTTTCTTCTGGCCAAACTTGCAGGGCCGGATTTCCTTTTGGCTTGCTTGCTGCCATGTGGCAGGTGCCTGGTGCAGACTGGAGAGGTCCCAGTATCCTCCACTTTTCTTTCCCCCGCCCATCCACCCCAAGCATTTTGCCTGGCCCCTCCTTGCCTGTGTCAGACTTCTCTTTCTTCTCTTCTTTCTCCGACCAAACCTTGCACCGAGCATGCTCTTTACGTCACTGCCCAATTGTTCCCTCCCCTCCTTCTCCTCCTCCCCAGCTCCATTTTGCTGCAGAACTCCATGGCGCCTGGCAGTCGACCATTCATGGCCCCTGCCACATTCCCATCTTTAATCCAATTTGAGGCCAGCAGCCAAGATGGGCAGCACAGTTATCCCCCTCCTTTTGCCTTTTTCTGGTGTCTCCTCAATGCTGGTATCTTTTGTCACCATGATGCATTCTGGACTGCTTCAGGCGCGGTTTTGCCGCAGTCCTGGCGCAGGGCTACCCTCTGGAATTTTTGTTGTTGTTGGAAGAGAACGGTGGTACTTCTATTCTCCCAGTTTATCTTTTTGGGAAACGTTAATAGGAGACAGCTTTGCATAAAACCTGGGATGTGGGAGCTGGATATTGCGTGTCTAGGACTAAGAAAGGTGAGCAAAGATTTTGATAGTGTCTTTCGTGCGCTTGCTCTCTGATAAATTTGATTGGGAGCTGGGGGAGAATACTGTAAGGTGGTCGCAAGCTGAGCAGCTAGCTCACATATCTACAACCCAAAATCGAGTGTCTGGAGGCCTCTATTGAACAATATGGTTGCAGTAATGGGCTTTTCCCCCCCTCTAGGGTGGTCGGGACAGAAGAACGGATACCAATCCCACTCATGGACTACATCCTTAATGTGGTAAGTTCTCTATTAGTGGGTGGTCCTTGAGGGATACCTTGGCAGGATTGGCTTCAGTGTGTCTAGGGCAGGGGCCAGCAAGGTTTAACTTGTCTGGGCCAGATTGGTCCTGTGGAGATCCCTCTGTGGGCCAGATCGCGTGCCCGTGTGAGCATGCGCCCCCATGATTTTCAGCATCTCCGCATGTGCAGACGCAGTATTCAGCGCCACGGAAGCGAGTCCCCGCGCTGCGCCAGTTTAGCGCAGCAAGTGAGCGGGTAGCTAAGTTTGGTGGCAACTCATGGGCCGGTCAAACAACCTCCGGGGGCCACTTCCAACCCATGGGCCTTAAGTTGCTGACCCCTGCTCTAGGGAGATATTCAGGCATCCCCAGCTCTTTTGCCTGACACCTTTTTTGTCTCCAGCCTCACATGTCATGTTGTTAGAATGAATTTGTATGGCTCTTGTAGCCACAGTTTTGTCACTCAGTAATGCTTCCTGAACTTGCTTGGTGTTGGTCTTATTTAAAGACACAAATACATGTTCAAAATAGCAATATTTTATCATTTTCCCCATATATAGAATTATTTTAAGAGGTAGGAGTTTGAGTATGTAATATTCACTTTCTTAACATATCAGTTAAATAAAAAAAAGATACTGCAGGTTTGCTGATTATCTGCAGAGTGAGTGTGGTGTCCTTTTAATTAAACCTGGAATGTCAAAGTAAACTTTGCTTTACTGATTGCTTTTTTTGGAGCAGCTAGCCTTGGAACCCATCTATCACAGGGTTGTGAGGATATTGGACCAAGAAAACACTCCTTCTTTGGCTTTACTGTAGTTGCCTCTTGAAAGATGGATGAATTTGGATTTAGAGAGTGTGTCATAGAATCTAAGAAACTATGGAGTTGAGAGCTCTCCATGCTTCACTCTCCATTTGGGCTTGGTCTGGGTGTAGGCTACCCAACCTTTTGTTTTTGTATGAAGTGTTGACTATTTTCTTCCCTACCCTCCTTTTCTGTCTCCCAGATGAAATTTGTGGAGTCCATCCTCAGCAACAATACAACAGATGACCATTGTCAGGAGTTTGTGAATCAGAAGGGCCTGCTGCCCCTAGTCACCATCTTGGGCCTGCCCAACCTGCCTATAGACTTCCCCACCTCAGCAGCCTGCCAAGCTGTGGCTGGAGTCTGCAAATCCATATTGGTAAGGAGGAGAATACAACATTTCCCTTTCCAGAAGGTAATTATCACTGCCATCAAGTTGGAAGTACACACAAGCTTCTGGAAATCCTACTCTTTAACTCCTACTCCCACCCCAAAATGCATCTGCTAGACGTTCCTGTTGACTGTCTCATTACAGCTAACAGGTCTTATTTTTGAAGGGCTAAGAAGCCCTTTAATTGGAGATAGCGTTTTGAGAAATGTAGCTTGGCAGAGGACCTCTGCACCTCTCCCAGCATTCATTGTGGTCATGTGCATAATTTTAGTGTATTGCCAGAGAAGGGCCAGTGTCTCAGGACTCTGTCACCTGGATGGAGTTGTAGAACTATATTTAAGAAATCCAAAGTAAAAAAGTAAGAAGGAATAAATCATATCTATAGAACAGGCATACTTTCACAGTTCATGTTGGGACTATCACTCTATAGCATGATTTCCACTTGCTGCTCTTTTGTAGGAGCATGGGAAACCTGTAGAATACGGTACCAGCTGAAGAATTCTGTTTCCTAAGAATCTCAGCTTTTTATTTGATTTCACTGACTGGGGTGGAGTTGGGAGAGCAGCAACAATTTTATGGTTTAAAGAAACGTTTTGAGGGTAAAACCTCAAATCAGAAGGGCTAGGATAACGTTTCTGGGGAACAGAGCTTTAACATTCTGTTTTAGCTCTTGGCTATTCCATATGATTTTCAGAAGCAGAATAATTTATGCTTCAACAGTTTAAACTGCATGATTATGCAAAACAAACCCTGCTGATTTGCTTGGGTTCCAGAATTTATACCAATTGCAAAGTTCAGCTTTTGGGGTTGTGGAACTTGGGCTATGTTGTTACAGAATGCTTAGTTTCTTTTTAGGACAGAGGCCACTCAGCCTTAACTGGTTTTTCTGATGAAACATTTTACTTTGGTTTAAAAGAGCAGGCTGTTCTCTGGAAGAAGCCAGGAATTAGTTGAAGCAATTAAAAGATGTCAGACAGTGACAGTGGTTCCATGTGGTGGCAGCTCCACATTTTGGCGTGTGCAGTAGTATTCATAAACTGGTCATCATGTGGATCTCAATTGCATGAAGTCTCTGCCGGGGCTTAATTTGTGCCAGAGCTCACTAAGCTGCAGCCTCATTGTCTGTTGGTTTAGAGTTCATTTCCTTCAGACACTGCACACATCAAGAATGGCCCTAGTGGCCCTAGATCAGAAATGAATGTTTGGAAACAGACTTGAGGCATAGCATTTTTCCCTTAGAAATTGAGACTGGTCTTTTATGCTGCTCCTGCTCTGGTTAAGCTGATCAAGGAATAATAAACTTTAGGTGACCAGAACCACTACTTGATCAAAAGCAATTTTAGAGCCCTTTTGCTGAAATTGCTCCTCAGGCAAATCCGCTAATGTTGCATCACCACACAATATAGATGCAATGATCAAGGAAGTAAAAAATTAACAAACCAGTTACTGTAGTTTTAGTAGCAGTGCCAAAAATCTTCTTAATCCTCAAAGCAATACAAACCAAAGCCAGTTTCTCCTAGATAAGCACTGTCAAATTGGCTCCATAGATAGACTTCTTACTTTCAGCAAAATAACCAACAATTTTTCATTTTCCAGCTTTGCATATAGAAGCGTAAAATAACAAAAAGCATTGAGTGAGTGTTCTCGGCTGATGCTGATTAGCAAATGTACAGCTGCTAATTCAAGTTCATTCTTTTATAGTGTCTGTCCAGGTGACATAGTCTGTCTGTCAAGGCTTCCCTGTATAAACTCTGAGCCATGATGCAGGGCCACCACATATAAAAGTTTAGTAGTAATAGACACACTGCTGGCAAGACTCTGCCTATTCCCTCCCCTCAGACAATGCTTGGTGAGGGTTGCAGGGAAAGCAAACAACACCCTTACCATCCTATTTGTTTGCTATGATCTATGGCTTACAAGTCTTTGCCGTCTCAAATAGGCTGTGGCCTCCACTTCATTGAAACCCAGTTCTTCACTTTAACATTCAACATTTGCTTGCAGTGACTGTTGATACATTCATAAGTGTTGCTTGTCTCCAAAAGACCTGGCAAGTGACATGGTACTTGATTCCTGGATCTCAGGCCATATTAGAACATAAGAGGAATCCTTGTGGCCCAGAGTCCAGCACTCTGTTCTCACAGTGGCCAACCAGATGCCATCCAGTTTGGGTTAGTTTAGAGCATGTGTCAACTGCATGAAACCAAGGTGTATTATTGGATGTGTGCTGGAGAAAGGGGCTTTGTGCATTCATAGAAAAAAGACAAAGCTAAATCAATCAGTACTTTAAATGCTGACTGGTGAATAAGCTGTGGCAGCACCTTATACAGCCTTCTGGTGTTCAGCAATCCATGGTAGCGACACTTCCTTGAAGCTCTGGGTATAATGTCATGCTCGGCTACTGGATGTTGGAAGGTCTTTTTATGCAGAAGATACGCATTTATAATAGCGCTTACTGGTGCAGTTGTGTCGGGTCATTCTCAGCACTTGCTGTTTTGTTCTGAGAATAAATTTGTATACCCATATCATTCCACATGCCCACAATCTCTCACCATCTTTGCTTCATTCAGTGTGCCAATATTACAGGCTTTCTTACCTTGCAACCTGTTTCTAGATCCATGATTAGCCCAATCATCACGTTCATTTCTTTTCAGGAAGGCCAGTTTAACTTTGACAGTTGAGGAGTCGTAATAATTAAACTTGGAAATCCAGAGTTTACTTGGAGCAGTGAACTTTAGGGGTTTTGTTTTTCCCATTCAGTGTACCTGACTTGCTATAACTTTTTGTAGACACCTGAAGGCAGTCCTGTTTGGGGAAGCTTTTAATGTTTGGTGTTTTGTTGTGCTCCTTTATATTTTGCTGGAAGCCGCCCAGAGTGGTTGGGGCAACCCAGTCAGATGGGCTAGGAACAAGAAATAAGTTATCGTCGTTGTTGTCATTGTTGTTATTATTATCTACATAGCACCACTTTTCTTACCAGGTCCACTTCTGCCAATCTAAGCAGTACCTAAACAGATCAAGGGACCAAAAAGGTCATGTATCAAGGATGCTGTTGTGGCATGAGTTTAAACATCTGTCCCATCAGGGATTAAACCACATAATTTAGATTACCGTGTTCTTTGCAGGAGCTCAACATCTCTATTAGTTTGAGCAGGCAGTGATCAATATGCTGTGATCTCTTGACTTGGGGAAACCACATCTGAACTGTAATATGATCAGCCACTGCTCTTCTAATTCTGTCATGGTAGCTTAGTGGGTGGGTTTGGAGTGCGAGTCTGCGCACTTGTTGCTTAGCCTTCTTGTGTGGGCTAGTGAGTAAGCTGGTGGTACTAGCTTGATTAGTGGGGAAACATTATCTATATTTAGCCTTAAGTCACTAAATGTTAACAATGTGGCCTTAACAGCTGGAAAAGCTTCCAATATTTCCCTGAGAGAAAGTGATGGATACCTTCTGAGTGCTGCTGGGTATTCAGTAATCCACAGGCCACTACTGTAAAATGAACATCCTGAACCAGAGATTGGTATAGTGGGTGGTTTTGAGGCAGAGATCTGCACTTACTGAGCCTTGTTTAATGGATGTCACTATTTATCTTTTCTACCTTAGACGCTATCTCATGAACCGAAGGTCCTGCAGGAAGGCCTGCTCCAGCTGGACTCCATCCTATCTTCCCTGGAGCCTCTACACCGGCCCATTGAGGCACCTGGTGGCTCGGTCCTGCTGCGGGAGTTGGCATGTGCTGGCAATGTGGCTGATGCCACCCTCTCAGCCCAGGCCACACCCTTACTTCATGCCCTGACAGCTGCCCATGCTTACATCATGATGTTCGTACATACCTGCCGGGTAGGACAGGTAAGAGCAACCCCCACACCTTGTTAATGACCCACCTGGTCTGGCTACTGCTTTCTGTCAGCAGAATGTAGTCCGGGCACTTAACAGCATGCAATCTCTTCTATTACAGAGTGAGATCAGAGCCATCTCGGTAAACCAGTGGGGTTCCCAGTTGGGCCTGAGTGTGCTGAGCAAGTTGAGCCAACTCTACTGTTCCCTGGTATGGGAAAGCACGGTTCTGCTGTCACTATGTACACCAAACAGGTATGGAGCATTTGGTGGTTGAGAGGCTTGGGCTTGGCAGTGGTGGACAGTTTTATCATTTACTCCCAGAATTTGAAATCAGTAGCAGCCAGGTTAATGTCTTCCAAGAAGTCATTTGGCAGACAAGAATTCTGAGGGCTGAAGAGAGCTAAATGTCTTAGACTTGTTCAAATGCACGTCTTCCTTGTAAAATAATATGGTAAAGTAGAAGCCATTAGTACATGCTCCCTTGGCAAGCAAAGGCTACAAGGAGCTTTCTCTTGTCCATCATACCTAGAGTCAGTTTTTTGGGGAAAACTCATCTATAGATTAAGTGAACTTTGACCCAGATTCCATTTAGCAGCTTTGGAGCACACTCAGCAATTTCAGTTCTTATTTAGCCAGATTTGTTCAATCATTCTAAAAGCTGATGTGGCTAAAATGATCAAAAGCATGGGAGGAAAAGGCAAAAGAGTCCAGATGGAAATGTGGAGAGGGCTTCATCTAGCCCAAGGAGCATAAACAGCTCAGCACTGACTAGAGTGATGTCTATGAGCCTTCATTTCTGTGCCCCATGCTTGAAGGGTAGTGCACCCCCTTGCTCCATATTGCTAAATGTTTTTCTATGGTGCTGTAGGCTAACGTGCCCTGCCAGATGAGTGCCACCTGTAGCTGTGACTTACCTTTCCATGCTTGCAGTTTGCCTTCAGGTTGCGAATTTGGCCAAGCTGATATGCAGAAGCTGGTGCCGAAGGAAGAGAAAGCAGCCCCCAATTCCACCCAGGGAGCCAAAAAAGCAGGTACGAGTGGGAAGCAGGATCCTTATCCTGGACATATTGAATATTGTGGCATCGCTAGAGGAACTTTAATTTCGTGGTACCTATGCAGTGCAACATGAGCATGGTTGTAGAAGATACGTTTTGTAGTTCAGTCGCTATATATACTACATGTCAAAATATAAACACCCTCTAAGGCATACTCTGTGTGGTCATAAAACGCTGATTACATTTTATACATTATTCAGGGCTACAAAACAGATGTCTTTAGCAGGGTGAGCAAAATTGACCTAACGAAGGGTATTGCATGCTGTAGCATCAGCACACTACTAATATTTCTGTGATTTCAAACTTCACTGTCTGAGCTGCAGTCAAAACTTTGGTGTATCAATTCAGATTGCCCTGAAGGTTTTTGGTGGGAAACTAAAAGTTTTAATGTGTGATATTTTAATGTATTTTTAATCTTTGTTGGAAGCGGCCCAGGACTTCCGGGTTAGCGCCATCGACTAATGGCGGATTCCCTCTGAGCTCCGGAGGGAATTGGCTCCGCAGGATCGGGTCTTGCCGCTGCGGCGACACGGGGACCCTCAAAAATCACAGGCGGTGAAGCCTGTGAACCTGGTGACTCGGCGGGCACCATTTGCGCCCCCCCGGCCTGCGAAGGAGCCTTTTTAAAGGCTTCAGAACGGGGGACGGGGTGAGCGGCGCGGTGCTGAGAGTCAACTGCTTCTCCTGTGGAGTGAAGCCGCACTGCCGTGGTCGGAGAGCGCTGACTTCTTCTTTTTTTTTTTTTAAGATATTTATTAAAGTTTTCAAATTTTTTATGCAAACAAAAAACAAAGAAAAAAAATTAAAAAGACATAAACTTCATAATACGTAGTTTTCAATAACATATTTCTCTGACCTCCTCATACCTCCCCTTCTTGTATTCTATTTCAAATTATTTGTTCAGCAAATCCTTAACTCAAAGCATTACAGCTTATAAAAACACCTTATTTTCTATCCAACCATTTTTTCATGTTCCTTTATACCATTACAGCTAGAAACCACTCAATTTCAATCCAGCATCATTCAACATTCCTTAATTTTACAATATTTCTGTAAGTAGTCCTTAAATTTTTTCCAATCTTCTTCTGCCGACTCTTCTCCCTGGTCACGGATTCTGCCAGTCATTTCTGCCAATCCCATACAGTCAATCAGTTTCATCTGCCATTCTTCCAGAGTGGGTAAATCTTGCGTCTTCCAATACTTTGCGATGAGTATTCTTGCTGCTGCTGTAGCATACATAAAAAACGTTCTATCCTTCTTTGACACCAATTGGCCGACTCGCTGACTTCTTCTTGTGAGCAATTGGACTTTAAAGTAACAACCCATGAGTAGTACGGAAATTGGAATTGTAAAGAAAATTTTTATGAATTAGGCACGATCGGGGAAGGCGCAAACAGGAAGTCCGCCTCCCCTCCCTGTAAACAATTTAAAGCAAGGACCTGCTAACTAAGGTCGAGAGAACCCCTTCTTTTCCTATTTTGGTAAAAGACTTTAATTTCACGATTTGGCAGTACAAGAAATCTTACTGGAGGATAAAGAGTTAATTTTGGGAGCTGAAGAGCCACCCCCCCCCCCCGGACCCGGGTGTGCTCCGTGAGAGAGCCTGTTGAGGAGGTATTGAAGAGTTTGACAGCTGTCAAATTAGCTGTCAAGATGGAAAAAGAGAACTTTGTTTCTGTTGCTTCTGCTGGTTATATTTGTTACAACTTGGTTACAATTTGTTGAAAATAAGGAAGAACTGATACAAACTAACGACTTTTGGATTTGAACTGGAAGGTATATTAAGTAACCAAAATCCCTCTAGAGGGGGTTTTGGGACATTACAAGAATGGCTGGAGGAGGGAAAATTCAGGCTGAATTGGACAGAGTTTTTGTTCTCTTGGGAAAGTTACAAGGCCAAATTGATGTTTTGGCTACAAATGTTACAACTCTGGACTTAACAGTAAACAACATCACTGAATTTGATAAGGATTTGAATCAGGAAGTCCATGCAACTGAACAAAAAGAGAAACTTGAGAGCTTGGAGAGTTTGGAGAAGGAGACATATGTTGTTCCTGAAGAGAAGGAAGGAGGAGCTGTAATTTTGCAGATGACAAAGGAGAGCCAGAGGCCTGACATGATGGCAACAAAGGAAAATAAAAACTTGATGTGGAAAACCTGGTCTGAATTGGAGATTGAAAAATGGAGAGATCTCCTTATGTGGAGATCTGAAGACCCAAGGATTACAAATTTGCTTAAGGTGGAAGTTGGAGCTTTGGGGACATTTGGACTTGAAAGGAGTAAGAAACAAGATTCGGGCTCCACTTTTGAGTATGGAGGTCTGGCTGGAAGAAATATGGATCCCGCTGGGCCAGAGCTTCTCCGAGATCTGGTGTTTAATATTAAGGACTATCAAAAAAACCGGCAGAGAGGAATTGAGAGAGAATTAAGAGCCTTGGACGTGAGATCTCCAGGCTGATAGTAGACTAAGACTGATGGACATTTGTTGGGGACTGAAACCGGGAAAGGGGGGGTGGAGTTTGGGAATCCAAAGGGTACATAATTACAATCTGATTTGTTTTGTTTTTATTTTGTTTTGCTATTTGTATGAAAATTGGGGAATTCGTGGAAGAGAATTTGGGTCGACTTTAGAAAAATGTTTTAAGAATGAGTATTGATGTATAAGTATTGATGTTTAAGTCTGGATAAGGCAAAATTGGTTTTTAAAATGAACTAAATAGAAATAGGTCACAAATTAGGGATAAGGATTTGCTGAACTAACAATTGGAATTGGAATACAAGAAGGGGAGGTGTGGGGAGGTCAGGGAAATATGTTACTGAAAAATAAGTATTGTGAACCTTATGTGTTTTTAAACTTTTTGTTTTTTCCTTTTTGATTCTTTTTTAATGTATTAAATTTGAAAACTTTAATAAATATCTTTTTAAAAAAATGGAAGCCGCCCAGAGTGGCTGGGGAAACCCAGCCAGATGGGCGGGGTACAAATAATAATTATTATTATTATTATTATTATTATTATTATTATTATTATTATTAGCCCCCTGGTGCCACCTGGTTAGTAAATTGTGTATGGGTGTGTGTGTGTGTGTGTGTGTAAAAATAAATAATAAAACTAGTGTGGCCCCTGGGGGAGTATGACCCTAACAACCCGTTTAAGTTTGACACCCCTGCCCTTCCATGTGCCCTTTGTTGTCCAGTCCAGTTCCTGATTCTCTTGGCTCTAAAGTACTTCACTTGAAATGACCATGTTGTAAGATGCAGACCTTTTTGAACCAGTGGGCACATTTGGAATTTTGAGGATGCTGTGGATGCCAGTCACAAGATAGTTGCTGTGGGTGTAACGTAACACAAAATGTTTGCCACATCTGAAGGAGTAGGAGGGAAATATATAGATAAAAAAGACAGGACCACAGAATGACGTGAGCATGCCCCTCCCCAGTCAGCTTGGGAGGGAAGGCATCTAGATCCATCATTGATGTGCTCGGTCACAGAAGCTCTTCGCATCTTTCCTCTGGTATCCAGTGACATGTACATGCTTAAGGTGGCATGTTCAGTGTTGAAGAGGCTGAACCAGTCAGGGCAAACAGGCGCTCATAAGGAAGAGCAAGACATGTTTCGTGCATCATGAATATTTAAGGATTATTTACTGAGACCTTTTGTGGTGCCATAGGAGGTACCAGTGAACACACTGGCATCTGCTGGCACCATGTTGGAGGCCCCAATGTAAAAAAATAATTAAGTCCCTTTCCAAACTCCTAAACTCAACTGATAGAGCTACATTCTTCAGTGATTGCTTTACCAAGGACCTTTTGTCTGCACATTTGAATTTATGGACTCTCGGTACCTCCTAAGTAGAATTGTGGAAAATAGGTTGGCAGAACCAGGTTTCCAAGTGATCTTGACTTAGAACTGGAAGAATACAAGACTAGTAATTTAACATGATTCTTCTTGCAGATGGTGAATCGGAAGCAGTGGCAGCTGGGAGCATGGAAGCCTCTGCTCAAGGCCTGCTAGAAGGAATTGGCCTGGATGGTGACACACTGGCACCAATGGAAACAGATGAGCCCAGTTCCTCTGATCCCAAGGGGAAGTCAAAGATCACTCCAGCCATGGCAGCCAGGATCAAACAGATCAAGCCCCTCTTGTCAGGTGAGAGCAGGAGAATATTGGGGGTGGTTAAGAAAAGAGACAAGAGCTTAAGCAGAATATGCAGCTAGGGGTCAAAAATTATTTGTATGCTATTTTGCTCCTTGTTTTCCTTTTTATGCTGAAGTACAAAGAGAAGGCACTGGAATATGACATGTCCTTTCCTTTACTGAAGCTATAAGATGTGTTAGGTTTTGGGTACCCTTTTTAAGAAAGAAAGAATAAAGTATGTCTCTGGAGCTACAGAATTGATTTCATGCTCTCACTGTGGACACCACTTCTTGGCCAGAGGAGCAAGAACAACTGTTGCAGACCTCAGAACATACTTAGGTGGCGGTGGAAGCTACAATGTACAAAACGATTCCTGCTGCTCCTCAGAGAAGGAAGAGAGGGGTGGCAGTGACGGGGGACAGAGGCAGCAGTGTGCAGAAGTGGTCTGTGAGCACTTAGAAAAGGATGCTGTGGTTACTAAGACCCAGCATGGGTTTCTCAAAAACAAGTCCTGCCAGACGAATCTCATTTTGAGAGAGAGAGAGAGAGAGAGAGAGAGAGAGAGAGAGAGAGTATGTTATAAGGTTGGTGGATCAGGGGAATGCACTGGACATAGAATATCTTGATTTCAGTGAGGCTTTTGATGTCCCCCATGCTATTCTTGCAGAAAAGCTGGTGAAATGTGGGCTGGATGAGGTAACTCTTAGGTGGGTTTGTAGCTGGTAACAGCTCCTCACCATCCTGGAAAACAGTGGCATGCCACATAGTCCTTGGGCCTGTTGTTCAACATCTTTATAAACAACTTGGATGAAGGAATTGGGGGGCTGCTCATCCAATTTGCAGATGACACCAAACTGGGAGGGGTAGCTAATGCCTCAGAAGATAGAATCAGGATTCAAGATGATTAAGGGAGGTAATAGTCCTGCTCAATTCTGGCTTGATCAGTCCACACCTGGAATGATGTGTCCAGTTCTGGGCATCAAAATTTAATAAGGATATTGACAAGTTGAAACGTGCAGAGGAGGACAACCAAGAGATTATCAAGGGCCTGGAAACCAAGCCTTATAAGGAACAGTTGTGGGAGTTATGTATGTTTAGCTTAGAAAAGAGGAGATTGAGAGAAGATATAATAGCTATCTTCAAGTATCTAAAGGGCTGTCACATGAAAGATGGAGCAAGCTTGTTTTCTCCTGCTCTGGAGGGTGCGACCTAAACTAATGGCTCCAAGTTAAAATAAATGAGATTCCTACTAAACATCAGGAAGAACTTTCTGACAGTAAAAGCTGTTCAACAGTGGAACAGACTCCTACAAGAGGTGGTGGATTGTTCTTCCTTTGAGGTTTTTAAGCAAAGGTTGGATACTCATCTCATTTATGATCTAGCTGAGGTGCCTGCATTGTAGGGGGTTGGACTAGTTGAACCTCTGCATCCCATCCAGCTCTCCAGTTCTATGATTTTATGACTTTATGGTTCTCAGTAAAGCAGGAAATTAGAGATTATGCCAACACCAGGTGGAAAGTCCTCATAAGCTTCTTTATTTTGGCACAGTTTACTCTACCAAGAGTTCCTGCAAGTAAAGAAAATCAGTTCTTCATTCTCTCTCTGTATCTCAGCTTCGTCTAGGTTAGGCCGTGCCTTGGCTGAACTGTTTGGGTTGCTGGTCAAGCTGTGTGTGGGTTCTCCAGTAAGACAACGCCGGAGCCACCATGCTGCTAGCACCACTACTGCTCCCACACCGGCTGCTCGCTCGACAGCATCAGCACTGACCAAACTACTCACAAAGGGGCTTTCCTGGCAGCCCCCACCATACACGCCCACCCCCCGCTTCCGGTGAGTCCTGTCTACTATAAATTGATCTCAAGTTCCACAGTGTTTGCAGGAAGAAAGGAAATTTTAGACTTGGATGCTTGTAAATACTCTTCCTGAGGTGCTGGGATTCAAAGAATGTTTGAGTGTTTAATCTTGCAGAATCATCAGCCTAACTATCTAAATCTATTTTTCTTCTAGGTTGACTTTTTTCATCTGTTCTGTGGGTTTCACCTCGCCAATGTTGTTTGATGAGCGGAAGTATCCCTACCACCTAATGCTGCAGAAATTTTTGTGCTCGGGGGGCCACAACGCACTCTTTGAGTAAGCATTTATCTACTGCATGCCACTTTTTCTAGTGTAGGAGACTGAAAATTGAGTTTGAAGGTTCTGTAGTTTTATGTGCTATAGTCAAAAAATGAGATTGAAAAACTAAGGCCTCTGTCATCCATTGTTTGCTCAATTACTTAATATAACATACGTTGCTAATGACACTAATTGTGTGGCTGATGGAGGTGGCACAAGGAGTATGTGAAAAGTAGCTTTCAAGTCAGTGGGAAGATCAATAAATGGGGCCCAAATGTGGGTGCATAACATTGTGGGATGCTGTAGGAAAAACATTCAAGTCCAAATGCTTAGAGGTTGTGACACTATTTGTGTTCATTCCTTTTTTCCTTTAGAACATTCAACTGGGCCCTTTCCATGGGTGGCAAGGTTCCTGTCGCTGAGGGCCTGGAACACCCAGACCTACCTGATGGCACAGGAGAGTTTCTGGATGCCTGGCTTATGCTGGTGGAGAAAATGGTGAATCCCACCACAGTGCTGGAATCTCCCCATTCATTGCCTGCCAAGCTGCCAGGTGGGCAGAACTACCTACAGTTCAGTGCCCTGCGCTTCCTCGTGGTAACACAGAAGGTGAGCAGCCTCTCCTATCTAGCTTATACTATAGGTCTATAGGCACCATTATACCAGAATCTGGTGCAATGTGACTTGATTGTGGCAAGGACTCTCAAATCATTTATTTTATTCTAATGTTATAGTCTAATAAAGCTGACCTATGTGGTGCTCTCGGTAGTCCTTACAACAAACCTGTTCATCAAACGCTTTATAGAGAGTTCAAAATGCTATATAAATGCTAAATTATAAACATTTAATTCTGTTAATACCCCTAGCCCAGGGTTTTGTGTTGCACAATTCCCTGCAAGCACAGAATTTGCTACTTAATGCGAAATGCACCATACTCAGAAATCTCTTGCTCTTTTCTTTTTGAATGATTCCCCTCCCCTCCACACGGACACATATTTTGCCACCTTCTGCTCTAAGAAATGTAACCCAAGTAGGACTAAGTTTGCTAATTCTTTTTCCTGGTGCAGGCAGCCTTCACTTGCATCAAGAACTTATGGAACCGCAAGCCACTGAAGGTATATGGAGGACGCATGGCAGAGTCCATGTTGGCCATTCTGTGCCACATCCTGCGTGGAGAGCCTGTCATCCGTGAGCGCCTTGGGAAGGAGAAAGAAGGAGCACGCAGTGAGGAGGAGGCAGGGCAAGAGGAAGGTGGTGCCCGAAGGGAGCCCCAGGTCAACCAACAGCAGCTGCAGCAGGTAGAAATCAACTTCTTATTCCACCATTCCACAAAAGAGCACCCTCCCATCCAGAGATACTCCATCCAAACTGTGTCTTCCACAACAGTCTCTTCAGTCTGCATTTCTGATCTTTTAAAAACCTGTCTCTCTCTCTTCAGTTGATGGATATGGGCTTTACACGGGAGCATGCCATGGAAGCTCTGCTGAATACCAGCACCATGGAACAAGCTACAGAGTATCTGCTGACCCATCCTCCTCCACTTATGGGTGGTGTTGTTAGGGTAAGGCCACTTAGCAGCTAAGACTAAGTAGCAGGGGAAGGGCATATTCCTGGGCTGCCACTCTCTCCAGCTTGATACTTCTGAAGGAAAATGTGTATTGCTAGCTAATTTAATGTAGTTGTGGTGGCCTTAGCCAGGAGGATTGTGTAAGCAGTGTACCCAAAGGGTAGGTCTCTTCCTACTTGAATTCTGCAATTTAGGCCCTGTAGACTGTCTGGAGAACTCTTTAGTTTCCCTTGCATTGAGTTCTGTAACCTCACAGGGTTATTTCTGTGTTGTATGACAGGATCTGAGTATGTCTGAAGAAGATCAAATGATGAGGGCCATTGCTATGTCACTGGGACAAGACATCCCCATGGACCAAAGAGCTGAATCACCAGAGGTAAAGGCATCATAAGGGGATTCCATAAAGTGCTGGGTTGAAGGAATACTGGTGAGGTTTTTGGAAAGAAGTCGGGAGTGGGCTGGCATATGCATCCTGGAATTCAAAGGTTGCAGAAATGTGGTGAGAACCTGTGGTCGTGGCAATGTAAATATCACAGACTCAATTTTCTTTGATAATAATAGGACAGCTGCAAATGGCAGAGGAACCGTGCCTTATCCTTGAGGGAGGTAGGCAGGTGAGTCTGTGGTGCTGTGATAGCAATATTTATAACCAGCCGTTTCTGCTCTCTAGGAAGCTGCCTGCCGAAAAGAGGAGGAAGAACGTAAGGCCAGGGAGAAGCAAGAGGAGGAGGAGGCAAAGTGTCTAGAGAAGTTCCAAGATGCTGAACCTCTGGAGCAAGAAGAGCTGCACAGCTTTACAGACACCATGCTTCCTGGCTGCTTCCACCTGTTGGATGAGCTGCCAGACACGGTGTACCGGGTCTGCGACCTCATCATGACTGCCATCAAGCGCAATGGTGCTGACTACAGAGACATGATCCTCAAGCAAGTGGTGAATCAGGTGAGCGTATCTACCAAGACCACACAATCTCTTTACATTGGGAGGCGTCCTGAACAATACTCAGTCCATTTTATGCTATTCTTGCCATGAACAAGACTGCATTATCCCAGTGCTCTGTTAGCCTAGGTGATTATCCAAGATGCTCTAGAACAGGAAAAGGCTTCTTTAGGTACTTAAGTTCACCAGGTTTCCAGGGACAATCTGGAAGACAGGCTGCAAGCATTGGGTTCAGTTAGAGCTTGGATTTGAGATCCTGGAAGATAATACCTGAATTGGGCCGCACGATGTGTGCTGGATGAAAGGACTCCCAAGGACTGCTTAATGTACAATACATTAGGAAAAATCAAGAACCCAATTGAAAACTGGATGTTTTCCTCTTTGTGTATAAAACAGGAAGCTCAGTTGGCCACAGAGGCTTTGAGGTAGATGTGTACACACATGGGTAACTCAGGTGTAATGGTACAGGCGACTCCTCATTTACGTAGCGGTTACATTCCGAATTTCTACACGTGTCACTGAAATCGCATAAAATGGGGAGTTGCCTGTCAGCTCAACAAAGCCCCGCTGATGTGTGTGGAAGAAGTTTCTTCCCTGTGCATCAGCTGAGCTGGTCAAGAAGACCCACTGCCACTTTGGCTGGTGTGAGCCAGAGACACAGTGGGGCTTTCTGCCTGATGCTCAGGAAGGTGCAGCAGCAACCACTTTGCCACACATCAGCTGTTAGCTGGGAGCCTCAGCAAAGCCCTGTTGCACCTACCTCTGGCTCATGAAGAGACCATCCCCGGAGTCCGAAAGATGTCCCCTTCAGGGAGGGTCTCCTCACGAGCTAGAGGCTCAGCAGGGCTTTGCTGAGGGTCATCAGGTATCCCCCCCCCCCACTTCCAGGTTTCTGGAGCCATGCATATGCATGGTCACACGTGAATTGAATACATGGTAGTAGGGGGGGATACCTGAATATACATGCTCTCTTGAAACATAAGCATTTATCTCAGTAGGGAAAACTCTGTTTAAGTAGCTGGGGGGCAGCGGGGAGATAATGTGGAACCCCAGGTATAACAAATTAACAAGAGCATGTCTCCAGGTAGAATTCATAGAGGTCAGTGTTTGATATGCTTAGGTCTCAATTTTAGAACAGTTAACTTCCTGTTGCCAGCAGGTGCCTGTAGGGCCTAGCATCATAGCCTTCTGAGCAAATACCTTAATGCCATTGTGTTCTGGATGTTCTGTAATGGATTAAGACTAGTGTCCAAGAAAGGCTATCTTACTGATAATCCACTCCATTCATAACATGCCCTTTCATTGGCAGGTGTGGGAAGCCGCTGATGTCCTTATAAAAGCAGCTCTGCCCCTCACCACTAGCGACACCAAGACTGTCTCAGAGTGGATCAGCCAGATGGCTACCCTGCCACAGGCCTCCAACCTGGCCACACGCATCCTGCTGTTAACTTTACTCTTTGAGGTGAGTCCAAGGAAAGGGAAAGGAGACATACCCTCCCCCCACCAGTTACCCCATGTCTTTGTTCAACTTTTACCTGGGATGGGGTTGGAGGGTCAGGACTGGACATTCAAGCATTTGAGGTGATGGTTATCATGTTTTCCTATAGAATTTGGATTGCTCTTTACATATAGCATTTATCTCATAGCCCTCCCTTGCTGTTTCATTGCTTTAATCACTAGATGTTTCTCACTTCTCACAAAGTCCAGGATATAGAGCATACGGAATGTAATTATTTGATAGAGAGAGTGGACGTGATCACTCTAGTTCATGATACTTTTTCATTTAGGGTTTTCCATTGTAACTACTTAGGCATCTATATGTTAAGCAGTGTCTGTATGTGTTATATAACATTAACATTAATATATTCATATTTCATATTTGACACTGAAATATTCCTTTTTTCAAGGATACTATACACACACACACACACACACACACACACACAACCACAGAATACTCAAATTCAAATCACTTTGGTGAACACATCTACAGATTGCATTCTACTAGGCCAGATGCCTTCCAAATTCTTGCTGGTACTGATGGGAGCTGTTGCTAACATCTGGAGGGCACCTGGTTGAGGAATGCTGCATTACAGCATACAGTTGTGTGGGATGGGGTAATTTTTTACAGGACAGTTGTGCTTTTCATTCAATCATCATCATCAACTATTCTTATTATTCTTATTACCACCCTACCCATCTGGCTGGGGTTCCCCAGCCAGTGTGGCCGGCTTACAGTATATCAAAAAACACTTCAATAAACTTTGGATAAAGAGGTTGATGTATGCTGTTAGATGTGAACTACGCTGAGGACCTGTACAATAGAGCATGCACTTGAAAAGAAAATGCCTCACACTCCCCTTCACTTGGCTCTGAAGTGATGATAACACTTAGAACTTTGAATGTAATGGTCAGTTTGTGCTCCAATTAGTCCTATCTGCTGCATGGTTGCCAACCTCTTTACCTTTGTTTCCCTGCAGGAGCTTAAGTTGCCATGTGCTCGTGTTGTAGAATCTAGCGGCATCCTCAACGTTCTGATCAAACTGCTAGAAGTGGTGCAGCCCTGCCTACAAGCTGCCAAGGAGCAAAAGGAAGTGCAGACACCAAAGTAAGCAACAAAACAGGATATAGGGTGGAGCTGGAAAGCCCCAAGCCAGGCTTACCCACACTTTGATATACATTACCTGGGTTTTGCTTCTGGTCTTTCTTGTGAGGAGAAGCTACCAGTTTTGTATTTGTACCTAATGAAATACATAATGGTTTAATAATGCTGGATGCAGTTACTAACCTGGAATGAAATTAGGTTTACCTCCCTCCTTGAGTCCAGAAGGTCTTGCTACTGTTTTCTTGGCAGGGTTTTAGTCCCAAAAATGGCTGCAGTATCTTGGCTTAGGAACCCATGCAATATATTTTGTTGGATGCCTTAGCTGATGTAATTACCTTGCCTCCCACAGGTGGATCACCCCAGTGCTGTTGCTGATTGACTTCTATGAGAAGACAGCTATCTCCTCCAAGAGGAGGGCCCAGATGAACAAGGTATGAGCTCAGGGTGGTGGTGTGGGAAATGCAAGCTATTACGAAGGGGACTGGGAGAAAGGATCCTGGCCACTGTGGAATTGTGAGTGTGCACGGCAAATAAGCTGTGGCATTTGCAATACGCCCTGATACAACCAGGCTGCAATCTTTTATTAGAACTGGGAGCAAGTTCCATTGAACTTTATGGATCTCACTTCTGAGTAGACATGGAGAGAACTGCAGTGTAGGTCTGCAAATGCTAAGAATCTGTCTTCTTTCTCTCCAGTACCTCCAAGCCAATGGCAACAACTGGCGCTGGTTTGACGATCGCTCAGGCCGTTGGTGTAGCTATAGTGCAAGCAACAACAGCACCATCGACACAGCGTGGAAAGCAGGAGAGACCAGTGTTCGTTTCACTGCTGGCCGTCGGCGCTATACTGTGCAATTCACTACAATGGTGCAGGTATAGGCGCTGGGAATGTTGTCATGGGTGTTCTCTGAGGTCGTTGGGCACATGGGGTATGGTAGTCTTAACCTCCCTCTTGTTTCCTTAATCAGGTGAATGAAGAAACTGGGAACCGGCGTCCAGTAATGTTGACTTTGCTCAGGGTGCCCCGGCTCAGTAAGAGTATGAAAGAGGGCAATGGACAAGAGCTGGAAAGAACCTTGGAGGAAGGCAAGGAGGTCGAAAACAAGCCAAAGGAGGAGAAAGCAAATGGTACTGAATATGTAGTCTCATCACTGGGTTACCTATAGAGTAGGAGACTGGAACTTGTAACCTCAGACCTATTTTATCTTCCCTCATCAGATAGCCCTGCTTCTACTGAGAGTCTCACCCTGGAGAAGGAAGCACCTTCAGAAGAGGCCAAACCATCAGAGATCCTCATCCAGGGCCTGACAGAGGAAATGGTTACCGTGTTGATCCGTGCCTGTGTCAGCATGTTGGGTGTTCCTGTGGAACCGGACACACTACACGCCACGTTGCGCCTCTGTCTGCGCCTCACCCGCCACCACAAATACGCCATGATGTTTGCAGAGCTCAAGAGCACACGCATGATCCTGGGTCTCACGCAGAGCTCTGGCTTCAACGGCTTCACGCCTCTTGTCACCCTTCTTTTCCGACACATAATCGAGGATCCCTGCACACTCCATCACACCATGGAGAAGGTATGGCTTGCTTCTGCTGACTTCACCATAGAGAAGGTAGAGTCTTAGAAGCTTTCTTCTGTATAGGTCTTGCACACTAAAGAGGCGACTTGACTCAGCTCAGACAGCATATGGAAAGTGTTGCTGCTTCAGTAATTGCTCAGGCTTCCTGAAATCCCCATTGACTTATCCAGTAGAACTGGCTTTTTCAATTGCCAGTATGAACACACATTTTTGTTTTTGTCTGTTTCAGGTTGTGCGCTCAGCAGCCACCAGTGGAGCAGGCAGCACCACTTCAGGTGTCGTGTCAGGCAGTTTGGGCTCTCGGGAGATCAACTACATTTTGCGAGTGCTGGGCCCAGCTGCTTGCCGCAACCCAGAGATCTTCACTGAGGTGGCCAATGGCTGCATTCGCATTGCCCTACCTGCTCCCCGTGGCTCTGGAACTGGTAAGTAATTCAGAACCCTGCTGGTTTTCCTACAGTGTCCGCACTAATGCTGTGTGCCCATTAATGCTGTGTGCACAAGGATCTTCATCATAATTTGAGGTAGAAGGAGGTCTGGGTCAGGGATAGAAGAGAAGCATGAATCCTATAGTAATCTTGTGCCAAAATAAAAAGCAGCTGGAAAAATCGCAAAGAACTAAGCCCCTTCCCTCCTTAAGTCCCAGGTTCCTTTACCAGTGTTGGCTGCTCTAGTTTTTTTTATTATTTCTCCTTTTGCTCCCCAAGCCTCTGATGACGAATTCGAGAACCTGCGGATCAAGGGCCCCAACGCTGTGCAGCTGGTAAAAACCACTCCAGTAAAGCCCTCACCGCTGCCTGTCATACCTGACACTATCAAGGAGGTGATCTATGACATGCTGAATGCTCTGGCTGCCTACCATGCCCCTGATGAAGGTACATGACAGCCTGGGACAGGATGGGTGGGAATTTCTATGCATGGGGGAACCAAGGGCCTCTTGGTTGCCTGAACAGAAGCTCCCTTCTGATCAGTCCTTTTTATTAAAGCTGGAACCCAGTATTAACCATTTCACTTCCCACCCCCAAAAGACTAGTAATAACGAAGTGCTTTTCTTTCAGCAAGTCTTCAGATCATGGAATTGGGTGTAAGATAAACACCACACTAGCTTCTTGAAATAAACACTTTGAATTTGCCATGTATATATGTGTAACAGCTCTCTGAAAAGACAATGTCAATGGTGGTCATGGTTTCATTTCCCCTCTCCAGCAGACAAGTCTGAACCCAAGGCAAGCAGTACTAACCAGGAGATGAGTCAGATCCTGCAAGAAATTGGAGATGATATGTACCAGCAGTATCGCTCTCTAACCCGTCAGGGCAGTGACTTTGACTCTCAGACCGGCTTTGGCATCAATGTGAGTCTGCCAGAAGCAAAAACCCAAACTCCACAGTAATATCTATCAGCTGTCAAAATCATTGAGCCATTTTTTCTGCAGCAGTATCATAAATCCCATAGCATCTCATTTTTGGCTCTTTTATTTCCTTTTGCTTTTTGAGGTTTTCAGTTGTTGAAGGTTGTGGACTGTATCTGAAGCATTTGTTTAGATGTTGACTGCTCCTCTGGTTTCTTAGGGTTTGAGACCTCTGTGTATTCCACCTCTCTGTTGCTCCAAAGTAGCAGATGACAGTGAAAACTGTAGTGCCTTGTCATGTGTGGAACTCTGTTGGTGGACTTTAGGCCATTCAGCGCCATTTTGTTCATTGCCTTTGTTCTTCTTCTCTAGGCTCAGGTTTTTGCTGCTGATAGTGCAGCTGCTGAGACTCCCCAGTCTGGAACTCCCCAAGGAGATGGTAAGTCTTACTTTTGTTGTCTTAATGCCTCTCCGGGGATCTCCCTTCAAGCTATCCTGTGATTGGAAATACTAGTCTCTGATTAAAACAGACCCAAAATGACATTCCCCCCCTGCTCAATCACTTCAAGTGTTGGGACACCAGTCTCATTTCTCTTGGTTGTAAAGATGGGGCCTGCTCAGTCTTTTTCCTGAAAGTGAGCTCAAACCCCATCTGCCATACTGGAACCATGTCTCTCCTGAAACTTCATGGGGAGGTGTTTTTTTTGGGAGGGAGGCAGGGAGCAGTTCTTTCACTGGTTCTCCTTTTCCCTTGTGTCCTACAGCCTCCACTCCTGAAGAATCAAGAGAAAACAAGAAGGATAAGGAGGGTGATAAAGCAGCAGAGGAGAACAAGCAGAAGGCTAAGGGAAGCAAGCCACTTATGCCTACATCCACCATCTTGAGGCTGCTGGCAGAGCTTGTGCGCTCATATGTTGGCATTGCCACCTTAATTGCCAACTACAACTATACTGTGGGCCAGTCTGAGCTGATAAAGGAGGTGAGAAGCCCTGGAAGAACAAAACAAACCTAAGGAACTGTGGATTAGGAGTGGGGTAAATGCAAAATAAGACTTGGGGCCAGCACTGCTAGGTTCCAGAGAAGAGGAGTGAGTTTGGGTAGACTGCTTGGGAGGAGGAGTTGCTGATGAAAGAAGATGACTAGGCCATCCTGGCCTGCTCTCGCTACTATCTTTCATTTTGTCTTTTCAGGACTGTAGTGTGTTGGCCTTTGTGCTGGACCATTTACTCCCTCACACCCAGAATGCAGAAGACAAAGATACACCAGCCTTGGCACGCCTCTTCCTAGCCAGCTTGGCTGCAGCAGGTAGTGGCACAGATGCCCAGGTGGCCCTGGTGAATGAGGTGAAGGCAGCCCTGGGTCGGGCACTGGCCATGACAGAGAGTACTGAAAAGCATGCCAGGTGAGCTGGAAGATGTTGAGGATTGATTAGCACTTGAGAAGAGGATGTTGTATTACAACTCTCCTGTAATAGGTTCCTGTAGCTTTGCACCCCAGCAAAGGTCTTGACTAAATCATGTTTCTTTTTAGCAGTACCGTCGTACCTTGGAAGTTGAACGGAAACCGTTCTGGAAGTCCATTCAACTTCCAAAACGTTCAGAAACCATAGCATGGCTTCTGATTGGCTGCAGGAACCTCCTGCAGCCAATCGGAAGCCACGTTGAACGTTCGGGTTCCAAAGAATGTTAGCAAACCGGAACACTCACTTCCGGGTTTGTGGTGTTCGGGAGCCAAAATGTCCAATTACCAAGGCATTCAGGAGCCAAGGTACGACTGTATAAAATTTTCAGGTACAATATTTTGTAAATCAGGAATGGGGAACTTCTGGCCCGCCAAAAGTTGTTGGACACTGGCTCCCATCGGTCCCAGCCAGCATGGCTAATGGCAGGGAAGATGGGAGCTGTAGAATATCTGGAGGGTCACAGGTTCTCTGTTACTTTACTAAATTAGAATACTTGCTGCAGGAAAATAGATCCTTCCTGTTACAGGGATTGGGGCAGGGTATTGCAGGGTTTGCTAACCATGACACTGTTCTGGAAGTAAAGAAATGTCACTTTCTGCTTTGACACACTCTAGGCTGCAAGCTGTCATGTGCATCATCAGCACCATTATGGAATCATGCCCATCCACCTCTAGCTTCTACAGCAATGCCACAGCAAAGACCCAGCATAATGGCATGAACAACATCATCCGCCTCTTCCTCAAGAAGGGGTTGGTCAATGACCTGGCCAGGGTGCCTCACAGCCTTGATCTGTCCAGGTATGTGGCTTATTTAACCGCAAGGAGACGGAGCAGAGCCTCCTTCATGATCAGGGATGATGTTGAACAGTTGGTGTAGGGGACAAGTACAAGACCAAATGTAGAAGACAGATACAATCCCTTCCATTAAGATTTGGCCTTAGAAAGTTTTTTTCCCCTATCTCTAGAACATAATTGAATTGGCATATTGAGAGAGCAGGCAGAATCATGACATCTTCCCACTAGAGGTTTCTCTTCGTTCTACCCCAGCTAAGGTTAGCTTTGCTATTAAGACCTTTGTTCACAGTCTGGAAACTCATATTGGCATGTGTTTTTCCTCCAAGTCCCAACATGGCCAACACAGTAAATGCAGCCCTGAAACCCTTGGAAACGTTATCACGAATTGTCAATCAGCCCAGTAGTCTCTTCGGTAGCAAAAGTGCCTCGAGCAAGAGCAAGGCGGAGCAGGATGCTCAGGGAGCAGCACAAGATGCCAACAGTGGCCAACAAGATGCAGGTATGCCATCCTCAGCATCCATTGTTTATGGGTCACGTACCTCTTCTCTGTGATTTTTCATCAACCTGTTCCACGATAAGAGCCACACCTGCCATCCCCTCCTTTCCTTGGCCTGGAATTTTTCTGACTTCCATTATGAGTCTCCATTAGTCTGTCTACCACTTAAGCTAATTCAAGGATGACTTGAGAAGGTAATATTGAGCCCTTGACTTACAGGGGAGAGCGGGGAAGCAGAGGCCCCGGAGGAGGACCATGATGTTGCCCAAGCAGAAGTGACAGATGGTGACATCATGGATGGTGAAACGGAGAGCGATGCCGTTGTGATTGCTGGACAGCCTGAGGTGCTGAGCACACAGGAGATGCAGGTATTGATGGTGGCTTGTAGGGACCCTGCCTGTATTGCATGCAGGAGGTGGCCACAGGTTTTAAGGCATGAGATGTTGGTGACATATAGCTGGGATCACTTCCATTCCTGCTTGTGTTGCTTAAAGTTGCAATTTATTTAGGGCTATATGCAGAGGAGTGTGTAAATAAAGACTTTTGTTGATCACATCATTGCTCTGAGATTAATGAGTAAAATCTGGATAGCTGCACAAACTGAAATGACCCTTTGCTTGCTTAATTTAGATTGTGATACCTGAGGCTGGGATGCCTGTCGTATATAGCATTTGACTTGGGTAGAGCACAAATCAGACCTGTTTCAGAAGTCAGGGTGATGCAGCTTGTTTTACGGTTTTGAGACTTGATTGTAAAGAACTGAAGATCACCAGTGTGTTTGTCTTTACCATCTTCTAGGTGGAAAATGAGCTAGAGGACCTGATCGATGAGCTTTTAGAGCAGGATGGTGGCTCAGGGAATAGTACAATAATAGGTGAGTACAAAGCCCCAACACTTTGCCTCAGAACTTTCCTTCAGGATCTCTGGACTCTCTGCCTCTCCCCCTCTGTGTCCTCTGAGGGAACCAAATGCATTTTTTGCTTTGCTGTAGAGAATCCTACCTCATAAGACCACTCCAGGTAGAGATCATCTACTGTTCTTCTCTCTTCCCTGCAGCTATTCTTTATCACCTAGCATGGGTGCTATATCAGACATATATATGTCCATGTTGCTTTTTCGCCCATTATAGAGATAATCTATTCCTATACAATTATTGGTGGGCGGGGTGACTTCTGAGAGGCAAGAGGCTTGTCATGGTAGCTTTATAACTGCCAAGAAAATCACCATCTGTATATGGAAAGCAGCATCACATCAGGACCATAACGGGCACTCAAAGATAAATGGCCATCAAGTTTAGGGACTGCCCAGAAGGTCCTCTGAAGGGAGAGGGTTGTTTGCTCATAACTTTGCTAAGCCCTATACACTTCCTTTATGTCCTTCAGTGGGCCGAAGTGGAGAGGATGAGTCTCAGGAAGATGTGTTGATGGATGAGGCACCTTCCAATCTCAGCCAGGCTTCCACATTACAGGCCAACAGGGAAGGTGAGGCATTGCCTACGATGTTACATGGAGTCAGTAGAAGTGCCTATAGCCCCTGGAGGGGGAGGGGGAGGGTAAGTGCAAGAGAAGGGTGAACTAGCATGATGCAGAAGGGTTGTTATAGGCTTGCGCTCTCATAAGAGAAGCGGGAGGAAGGGGAGGTTTCTGAGACCTGGTTTTGTGAGGTTTTGCCTGTCTGGCAAAAGGAGTTTGAAGATACAACTTGCCAGAAAGGTAACTGGAAGAATCTTCGCTTAACCTGCAGGGGCCAACTCACCATAGCTACACTCTCTAATCTTCTCTAGATTCTATGAATATTCTGGATCCTGAAGATGAAGAGGAGCACACACAGGAGGAAGACAGCAGTGGCAGCAATGAGGATGAAGATGATAGTCAGGATGAAGAGGAAGAAGAGGAGGAGGAGGATGAAGATGACCAGGTAAGGGCATTGAAGGAAAGGCAGTGCAGGAGTCTTTCCAGTGGGTGCTTTATGATCTTAACATAGGAGGCTGTGGGACAGATATCAAAAATAACAGGGAAGGGGTGGTCACAACTGAGGACAGCATGTATTAGGTTTTTATTGGGGAGCTAATGTGAGCTAGGCACCATGATGTTTGGGTTTTAGATCTAGAATAATTTATAGTGTGAGAGCCAAAAATTTCATTGACTCAGTCTGTGGTTCCAGGTAAAGAGAGTGACTAAAGTTGGAGTGAGGAGGTATGAAGACTGGTTTTCAGGATGCCATATTCTAGCCGGCATTTGCTTAGCCTTGTGTTTGGTGATAACTTTCCCTCCAGGATGATGAAGAAGGTGAGGAAGGCGAAGAGGAGGAAGATGACGATGATGGCTCCGAGATGGAGTTAGATGAAGACTACCCTGATATGAATGCCTCCCCACTGGTGCGTTTTGAGCGCTTTGACCGTGAAGATGACCTCATCATTGAGTTTGACAACATGTTCTCCAGCGCCAGTAAGAACTCTAAAAACTGGAAAGCCACAGGACATGGCTGATTCTGGGGGGGCTGGGAGCCAGGATGCAAAGCTTTCCCCCACATCCTATGGACTAGGGAGCTGGGATTTTATTTGAAATGGAATAGCATTCTCTGTCCAGTGGGACAGAAGCATCCACATAATGGGTTGTCTCCTCCCCCTGCCCCGAACAGGCAGGATCAGGCAACCAGACTTTGGCCACATTCAGCTTCATCTCAGTTCCGTTTCCTGCCTTATCCATGATCAGTGCTGTGTTCTAGCACATGATCTGTTTTCTAGCTCCAAAATGTTGCTCTGGGAGGCTTTGTAATTATGGCTTTGTTGACCCTATTTCAGACTAGTTCTTGTCTCCAGCGAAATTATATTTGTATGTCTTCAAAGCCCCATCTTGGCTTGCTAACTTTGCCTATTTCTATTCCCAGCGGATATTCCTCCATCACCTGGCAATATTCCTGCCACTCATCCACTCATGGTACGGCATGCAGACCATAGCTCCTTGACTTTGGGTAGTGGCTCCTCCACTACGCGATTGGCGCAAGGCATTGGCCGCAGCCAGAGGACCCTTCGGCAGCTGACAGCAAACACTGGCCATACCATCCATGTTCATTACCCTGGCACCCGCCAGCCCAACCCACCTCTGATCCTGCAGAGGTGAGACTTTAGGGAGTGGAGGAGTATCACATTTTGCCAAAAGCTGTAGAATACAGAACAGCGAATTGTTCTGGCAACATCCCAACCCAGTTTGGTTTGCCCCAGTGTTCCCCATAATCTTGTTCTGAGAACTGGGGGACTCTTTTAGAAGTCACTGCATCTCTGTGTAGGAAAACAAGTGTTCCTTTTATGTCTTCCTTAGGTTGTTGGGCCCTTCAGCAGCTGCAGATATTCTTCAACTAAGCAGTAGCCTCCCACTACAAAGCAGAGGTCGAGCTCGCCTTCTAGTAGGCAACGACGACGTGCACATAATCGCTCGCTCAGATGATGAGTTGCTGGATGACTTCTTCCATGACCAGAGCACAGCCACCAGCCAGGCAGGCAAGTCCTTAAGACTGTTTACTAGATATGTAGGTAAAATCAAAAGGATCAATAGATTGAAATTCTACAGTGGGAATGGCTGAGCCTTTTTGGGCCACATCGACCCTATTGTCAGCCCTCAGGGAGCCAAAGTGTAAATATGGGTGCAGTGAGAACTAAAGTTCTCAAGGCCAAAGCAGGACTTTTTGGGAGTGGTTGGTCAGTGACATTTTTTGAAATTTCAATTTTTCATTTTTTAAAAAATTAAGTGGAAAAATTTGAGGGATGCTTAGGAGACTGCAAAAGAACCTTTTGTGAATTAGCAGCCAGGTGCCTACAACATTTTTATACCATTGTGCATCAATTCAAACATCTTTATCAATGGAGTCAGTTCACATTTTCAACTGTCAGGCAGAAGTGGAGAAATGCAGAATGGCTGGCCAACGGCATAACTGTGGGTCTTGAGGGTGTTGGTGAGCTGTTGTATGGATTGGCTTATCAGTAATATATCCTCCACTTTTCTTTCTATAGGAACCTTGTCAAGCATCCCTACTGCCCTGACACGCTGGACAGAAGAATGCAAAGTACTAGATGCAGAGAGCATGCATGACTGTGTGTCAGGTGAGCTAACAAGTAACTTTCCTTGCTTCAGCCAATGCAGGCCCTTCTCTGTTTGGCTCTGTTTAATCTGGTGCTTTTTCTCCATTCAGTGGTCAAAGTTCCCATTATTAACCACCTGGAGGCATTGAGAGATGAGGAACTAGAGGAGCGTAGAGAGAAGAGGCGAAAACAGCTGGCTGAGGAGGAGGCCAAAGTTGCAGACAAGGCCAAGGAGGCAGAAGACAAAGAGCAAAATGCCCAGGTTAGAAGCCCAACTTGAACATCTGTGACCTTTTTTAAAAGCTTGTTGAATGCAAACTTTCAGCAGGGCTGATTTCATCTGGTATGGTTTTCATTATGGAAGCTGCATTGTGACTGGGGTGTGGGGACAGGACTAAGAGTTGTATTCATTGTAGCACTAAGGCAACTGTTAAATTAGCACAAGGCTTTCTGCTTGCACAATGGAACACTCTCCTGTGCATCCCTAAATCTGTTCTAGGGGTGTTTCCCCAAATTCTCCAGAGAAGTTTCAGGGAGGGCATGGGCTGCAAGCAGGGAACGTGATAATGCTTGCACTAGTAAGGCGAATCAGTTGAATATCACCTTGAATATATGCAACTGGTTTGTAAATGAGAAGCAGAGTACCTATAATTTGGAATGAAAATGCCAGCAGACATGTTTAGGTCTTGGTAGCTTGATAAGACAGCAAATCTGTTTTGCTCCAGAGCAAAGACGTGAACTGTTTTTTGGTAAACTTTAAATTATGGCAAGTGGGCCACCTTAAAAAAGTTGGGGATGTTCATTCATTTAAATGTATAAGGGAAAACACAAAATAGAAACCCCCGCTGTCATTTCAGTATATAATTCCACATGTCTGTGTGCTCTTTTGCACATGGCAGACAGAGATGAAATCAGAGAATAAACCTCTGTTCCTTTCTTTCCCATCAGGAAGGCAAGCAGAAACTCAGACACTAAACTGAGAGCTGATCTTTCTTAGTACAGTCATACCTTGGGTTATAGATGCTTCAGGTTGCGCATTTTCGGGTCGCGCACTGCGCCAAACCCAAAAGTACCAGAACAGGTTACTTCCGGGTTTTGGCGCTCATGCATGCACAGAAGACCAAATCGCGACCCGCGCAGATGCGGTGCTGCAAGTTGCGAACGCTGCGGGTTGCGAATGTCCCTCCCACACAGATCACGTTCACAACATGAGCGTCCACTGTAGCTCTTTGTAAGAAGGAAAGTCATCACATTCCTTTCCTAGAGCCAGGTCTTACACCTGTTCTTTTTAAAAACACCCCACCCACCCCACACTGTTACAGGAACAAAAGAAACTGTGGTATCAAGAATAGAGACACCAGCAGTAAGTGGTTATGGTAACAGTCAGACCTATAATAGTTAGCAGAGACAGGGATGGACACACTTTAATGTGTTTCTTCATATTGCTGCCTGTCAATGCTATGAGGACATTGTCATGAAGTTTACTCATTGATGTAATTCTATTGGATTGATATCCTTAGCCATTGTTCCAAACATTTGCAGAAGAGAAAGTGGTCATTCTCTTACTCTTTCAATACAGAATTTAGCTGTTAAATCTCAGCTAAGGAGAAGGAAATCTAAGACAGTTTAGCAAGATTGTTTTTGGATCTGAGGGAATAGAATATCTTGACATTTTTCTGTATATAATCTATACAAGCCGGATATCTTTGTCAACCAATTACAGAAAGGAAAACTTACCGACACATTTTCCAGCAGTATTTAGAATGCTTGCTTCTATGTAGAAGAGAACATTTTGATAGATGTGCCTCACTGGACTAGATGAAAATTGGGCAGAGCTGTTGTAGCAAAAGGCATACAGGTTATGTACCGTCCTCCTTACAAACGCTTCGTGTAACGAGCTCCGCTAACCCAGAAGTACGTGCTCCTGGTAGCAAACTTTGCCCCAGGATGCGAGCAGAAGACGCGCGCTGGTGGCGCGGCGGCAGTGGGAGGCCCATTAGCAAAAGCGTGCCTCAGGTTAAGAATGGTTTCGGGTTAAGAACAGACCTCTGGAACGAATTAAGTTCGTAACCAGAGGTACCACTCTAGAGGGAAGGTGCAGCTGTGACCTGAAGCTTCTGCCTCCTTTCCTTGTCCTGGGTGTCAGAAGCTACATAGGCAGTTTCCTTCCCAGATGAGTTTTAATCAGATGAATCTTACTTTTTTTTAAAATCAGATGAATCTTACTTTTTTTTTTCCCCTCTGCAGGGAGCCTTACCCCAGTCAAACAGCTCTGCTGAGCAGAACCTTCCAGGTAATTTGTTCCCTTACTCTATGTCTGTATGGTGTCTTCTTCCCTCAGCTCAACTGAAGCAGATGCTGTTCCTGGGCCCCCTGGGATGAGGTAGTAGATTGTATAGTTTTAGGGTCACACCCGGTCTTGGAGATAACTATACAATCTACTGTCTTTCCTATGAGGACTCACAACTCGCCGTGCCAGCACTGAAGAAGAGAGAAGCCACTGAGAAACCACGCCTAGATCAGGAGGAAAGAACATGGGCTCAAGAATGAAATTTGGAATCAAAACCCCTGAGTTCCTTGGTTCCATCCCTAGATGTGGAAAGAAATTTGGGGGTGGGGGTTATAGTGGAATAGTGTGTCATTAGATCTTGTAGGCAGGATTCCCTGGATCTTGCTGTGGCTTGGGGAGAGGATCATCTGCATGAGTGTTCTCCTCAGATCTATGTGAAAGGATTTTGCAGGATTTTTAAAAAACTGGCTGTTCAGATAGGGGAAGAACCAGTTGCCTGACGCTGAAGTTTGTGGCATTGCTCTTGCTGGGGTGAGGTAGTAAGTTGTATTGTTGTGGGGTAGGGATTTGTGCCCCAAATCAGAGATAACTATACAACTTACTACTTTCCCTGGGAGGAGTGAAGTACCCAGGACTGGGGTGGGTGTTTGATGTGCCCAGCTTTTGAACTAACCTTAAGGGTGCAGTTCTACTTTGCTGAAAGGCTGAAGCCCAGTCCCTGCTTGAAATCCTGCTGCTGCTCAGTGGTCTGGGTTTTAAGACAGCCTCCCTCCCTCTCTTGGCTCCCAGATGGTGCTGCCCATCCTGATGGCTATCCTGCAGTCCCAGCTGCAGCTGAAGACGCCTCTGCTGGTCCCAAGCAGACTCTGGTCACGCTGGAGAGCCCCCAACAGCAACAGCAGCAGGTGACCGGGGCAGGCGAGCTTCCTTCAGAGCTGGCGGGGCAGTCCAATGCCCAGGGTTCTGGGCAGTTGCTGATGCCAGTGGAACAGGAAGACTCAGGCCCTGGGAGGCCAAGCACTGATGCTGAGGCCACACAGATGGAGCTTTCACCTGCTCCCACCATCAGTAAGTGGCCCCAGGCTTCACCCTGCAGCAGGTGTTACCCCCTTCTTGGCTGTGTGTCACTTGTACGTGCATAAACATACTCTGATTCCTACCATCTTCCACATGTTCAGGAGAAGGCAGCAATAGTTTTAAAGTGCATATATTTTCATCAGCCACCTACCTACTCAGCGGCCAGGAGCATCATAACTAGACACTGGAGAGAACATGAACCAGTGGTACCAAACCATATGGGAAACAGCCCTACTAGAGCAGCTAGCCAACAGACTGAAACTGACAGAGGGGCAAATAAAAGAGGACACCTTCACCCCAGTGTGGCTCCCCTTTATTACATACACAGCCCAACAAAACAAGAACCCACCAGCAGCATACAAATCAATATGGCTAACTTGACCCTAACAACAACTCCACCTCATACACGCAAACAAAACTCACTGCAGCCAACTGAAGGCAACCAACCATGCCCTGCCCCCAACCTCTCTCGCCACCAATGAAAACTAATAAATGAATAGAGAACCTGGCCACGTGACACTGACACAAAAACCTTGCACATACGCTCTCCCCACTTCTCTTCTCCCCCAGCCTTATACTGTCTATAACATAAGTGTCTCATATTGAGTATAAGTATGATCTGTAGAAAGGGTCCTATGAACGGAAAGCAGAAATGCTGTATGCACTTTTGTAACCCAAGAGAATCTTTAATAAAAACATTTTTTTTAAGTGCATATATTTGCATATTAACTAAAATTTGCAAAGTGAAACTAAAAGCCTACTCACCCACCTAATGATTTGATCCTAGCTTTCAAAATTTGGCTGGATGTTTGTTTGTTTTTTAAGTAGCTTTTTATTGAGGTTTAAGCTCACGTTTTGAATCTCTCTCATTTTTAAAAATAAAAATGCTGTGCTGGATCAGACCTGTCAGTTCAGCTCAGTATTCTGCCTTGACAGTCTTCACAGGCAATTTCTGAAGCCTGTTACACTATAGTAGGTGGTAGTGAAGGGTATATCACAGCCAAAACAAGAAGTTTCCTTGCTGAATTGGAACCAGAGCCCAGTCATAATGGGCAGCAGAATTTGAATCCAGTGTATCAGGTTTTCAGGCAGTGTTTCTATCAATGCTTCTTAGGAAGGCTGTCTAAAAACCAGAAGGAGGTCGATGGGTAGGTTTCTGTCCTTTCCATGTTCTGGGCTGAATCCGATGAAAAAATTCGGGTTTGACAGACGTTTGTCAGACTTATCTCTCAGTCCTTTCTTTCCTTTCCCACCAGCTTCGCTTTCTCCAGAGAGGGCTGAAGACTCTGATGCCTTGACAGCAGTCAGCAGCCAGCTGGAGGGCTCACCCATGGATACCAGCAGCCTGGCCTCTTGCAACCTCGAAGAAGGAGTTGGAGAGGCTGGTGGCCCTAGCAATGTGGACCAGGCAGGGGGAGCCACTGTTGTAGCAACGGCAGACACCGCCCAGCAGGGCTCCAATGCACAGGCCCTCAGGGAGGGCCAGCCAGATCCCAGCCAGCAGGTGGATGATGGGTAAGGAGCAGCGATGAGGTGCAAGGGGGTGATATGCCCATTTTAGCATTAGCACTGCACTTGCTAATACTGTCACTCCTTGCTCTTCAGCTCCCCACCTGCCTCATCCTCTGAGAGCTCTTCCACCAGAGATTCGGCGGTGGCCATTTCCGGTGCTGATTCTCGGGGCATCTTGGAAGAACCCCTTCCTTCTACCAGCAGCGAGGAGGAAGACCCCTTGGCAGGTAAATACTAGAAGAGGACATAAAAAGAGGGAGCTATACTAAGTCAATGCCATTTTTCTTAGTAGGGATAGCGGCTACCTCTAACATGCTTTTTCATAGGGATAAATCTTCCGGAAGGTGTAGACCCATCTTTTCTGGCTGCTCTGCCTGATGACATCCGGCGTGAAGTGCTACAGAACCAGTTGGGTATCCGGCCTCCTGCCCGTACGGCCCCGACTACCACAACTGCTGCTACCCCAGCACCGCCGGTGGTGGGAAACCCTAGTGTGACAGAAGTCAGTCCAGAGTTCCTGGCTGCACTGCCTCCAGCAATCCAGGAGGAGGTAAGGTGGCACTTTTAAAGATTATGGGGTAAAACACAGTTTAGGAACAAGTATAATAGAACTATGAAATCTGAAGGAAACTCGTATAGCCTGTGACCCTGCACTGTACAAAACAAAACTTTCTGAATTTAGGATTCCTGACCTCTTAATTAAAAAAAATAAATAGAATTTTTCCATTGCTTGAATTGTATTGTTTAAAACATGTAACATACAAACAAAACATAAAATGGGAAGGTCAAAATAGGAAAGTAGGTGTAAAAACAAATCTACTGGACTGCCAACTACAAGTCACAAGAAAATCTGGGCAGTTGCATTTCTCTTCTTTGCGCTTAAGTTATAAATTGCATAAGGACAAGATATGCAAGTTATTTGTGTGGATGTGTTTGGCTCACCTTATTGCATGCATGATCCATAGTTCATTGCCTTGTGGTAAATTCCACATAAGGGGGATGTAATTCAGTGAAATATGTATTTCTTTGAAATATAGTGAAATTTCCAGAACTAAATTAATAATGACCAAGACTTCACACCCTCAAAGGGGCTTCCAGCTGTGGAGTTCCACCCATTATGTGGTCGCAGAACCCAGTTTCTGTCCCACATCCTCGTCACCTCGGAAAGAGAGATAAAAATTTGTGGTTGAAGGAGGAGAGTCATTTTAGAGAGATTGGTTGGGTCTTTTATTTTTGCTCTGTTCTTGCTTAACAGTAGAAGTTGTTTTTATCTTTCCCCCTCCCATCTCAGGTGCTGGCACAACAACGGGCAGAGCAGCAGCGTCGGGAGCTGGCCCAGAGCACAAGCTCAGACACTCCCATGGACCCTGTGACTTTCATTCAGACGTTGCCATCAGACCTACGGCGCAGTGTGCTGGAGGATATGGAGGACAGTGTTTTGGCAGTCATGCCTCCTGACATTGCTGCTGAAGCACAGGCTCTGCGGCGTGAACAAGAAGCACGCCAGCGCCAGCTCATGCACGAGCGTCTCTTTGGCCACTCCAGCACCTCTGCCTTATCTGCCATTTTGCGTAGCCCAGGTAAAGCGCATCTGTTTCTGACATACTACCGTTTTTAGTTCTGTATGTCTCGACTCCCAATCTGATTGCTTTGCTTATTTTCTTTCCCCTAACTCAGCCTTCACAAGCCGACTGAGTGGAAACAGAGGTGTCCAGTATACACGTTTGGCTGTACAAAGAGGAGGAACCTTCCAGATGGGTGGTAGCAGCAGCCACAGCAGGTACAAGATCAGTGTTCAAAACTCCCATAGTTGTAGGCACATTTTGCACAGGGAATTTCATTAGCGCGAGCAGTTTCTGAGCTCTGGGTGCAGTACTGCACCTAAGATTTCAGATTAAAACTGCAGAATGGAAGGAAAGGAGGACTTTTTCTGCCTCCTCACTTCCAACTACTCTCTGAAGACTGGAGAAGAGACCCTCTTAAGAATATATGGGGGGGCAGGGTAAGGACTAGACCATGTGAAAAATGAATATAATATTTTAGCTGCAGTTCATTCATTTTCAGCCTTGTATTCTTGTTATTTAAAAAAGTGTGCCTAGACATTCTGTTGTTGCACCCATAAGCTAGGTTTAAGGTGCCATTTAGCTCCTAGCTTTCATATCTCAGTTTCTAACACTGTACTAGACTTATGGGGGAAGGTAGTGCAGTTTCTTTGGAGGGAATAAGCTGAGGGTTAGGATTCCTAGGGAAAAACCAATGTAACATTAGTTAAGTTGGGTATGCTTGGGGAAACTAGAAATATAAAAACTTTCCCAAATTGTATAGTACCTAAGGTTAACCTTAAAGTCTGGAAACCAGGGGTATTATCTTGCTTCTTCCAATTATCAATCCTTCCCAATAACCCCTAGTTCTTGCAGAGCTGCCATGGATTCCTTTGGGAGGAAGGGTGGAAAACTGTTTAATAAATAATTCTCAGATTGAAAAAACCACTCCCTGCCCCATTGTGTAAGCTGAAAGATGGGCTCGGTGATCACTGGATCAGTTCAGGGATCAACTTGAAAGCAAATGGGCAGAGATGCCAGGCCAGCAGGATGTGCTGGTTTACAGGAACCAGCTGCAAGGCATGTCATGTAGACTGTGCTGATATTTGTCTTCTTGTTTCCTAGGCCATCAGGCAGCAATGTGGACAGCCTGCTCCGCCTGCGTGGACGCCTTCTGTTGGACCATGAGGCCTTGTCCTGCCTGCTGGTACTGCTTTTTGTGGATGAGCCAAAGCTGAACACTAGCCGGCTACATCGGGTGCTGCGGAACCTTTGCTACCATGCACAGACACGCAGCTGGGTGATTCGGAGCCTGCTCTCTATCCTGCAGCGCAGCAGTGAGAGTGAACTGTGTGTAGAGACACCTAAGGGGACTGCTGCACCAGACGACAAAGGCAAAAGAGCAGCCAAGGCCTGTGCCCCTGACAGCCGGCCACTAGACCTTCTGCACAAGATGGAATCCAAAAGCTCAGGGCAGCTTTCTTGGCTCTCCGTCTCTATGGATGCTGCTTTGGGTTGCCGAACCAACATATTCCAGATCCAGCGAGCAGGAGGGCGTAAGCACACGGAGAAGCATGCTGCTGCCGGTTCCACTGTTCATATTCACCCCCAGGCTGCTCCTGTGGTCTGCCGCCATGTACTTGACACGCTCATCCAACTTGCCAAGGTGAAGACAAGGGCTGTCTAGAGTGGTGCTCTTTTTTATGCAATGGGCGTTCTGTCATTCTGATGAAAGTCTGAAACTTCTTGGTCTGCATAGCTTAAGAGAAAAAGTTAAGGAGTTAGATTACAAGGAGGTAGCTCTCTAGACTAAATATTAGGGTGAGTTCCAGACTGAGAGCAAGCTGGCAGTTAAGCTCCCTGTAATTGTTGTTGTTGGGACGCGGGTGGCGCTGTGGGTAAAAGCCTCAGCGCCTAGGGCTTGCCGATCGAAAGGTCGGCGGTTCGAATCCCCGCGGCGGGGTGCGCTCCCGCTGCTCGGTCCCAGCGCCTGCCAACCTAGCAGTTCGAAAGCACCCCCGGGTGCAAGTAGATAAATAGGGACTGCTTACTAGCGGGAAGGTAAACGGCGTTCCGGGTGCGCCTCTGGCTCGCCAGAGCAGCGATGTCACGCTGGCCACGTGACCCGGAAGTGTCTCCGGACAGCGCTGGCCCCCGGCCTCTTGAGTGAGATGGGCGCACAACCCTAGAGTCTGTCAAGACTGGCCCATACGGGCAGGGGTACCTTTACCTTTAATTGTTGTTGTTATTTAGTAGATTTAGATCCTGTTTGTCCATCAGCATGTTCAAGGTGGCTAACAAAATCACCATTGCATAAAAATGCCTAAAACAAAATAAGTGCAAATTTGCAGCAAAAGGTGTAGGGGTCATCATTTAAAAAATGGGAGAGCAGTTATTTTAGTATTTCTAGGCTGCATTTCTACCCACAGACCTTCAGAACAGCTTGCAAAAGTTTTTTAAAAGTTTTGAAATTGGTTCCTCTCTCCACTGCAGTTGCTGCCCGCTAATCAGCTGGTCTTTTGCTGTGCAGGGATTAAGGAAAATAACAGGCAGGCATTCGTAGCATATTCTGTACCAGGAAACATCCAGTTGTGCTAGAAGGGAGCTAGACAAGTTAACTTCTTGGTTCCTTTGCTGTTCAGAATAAATGAGATTAGTAAATAATAGTCATGGAAACTTCTTCTCCGTGGGCTAGTTTGCACATCATGCTAAACCATTATCAGTGAGACTTGCATGAGCAGAAAGGAGCTGCTGTGAGCCTCTTGCTTATGTATTCCCCCATCTTCCTGCACAGCCAAGAAGAACAACCCTTTCCTCCTAGTCTGTCTCTCTCTCTCTCTCTCTCTTCCCCCCCCCCTCCTTCTTGTGCCATCCACACCAGGGACTGTTTATCACAACCTCTGGTTGGTTTCAAAACAAACTGTTTTGCTTGAATTAACCAGCATTTGGGACAAACAGTAGTCCCTGGTCTGGATGTCCTGACAAGCCAAGATTTAGGGAAACTGGTGTGAGGGTAAGAACTGCTGGTCCTCCGGATAGTGGAGGAAAGGAAGACAGGGAAACACGTGAGCAGCATCTCCCTGCTCATGTGTGACTTGCTAAATCATGTGAACACAGCATGGGCCCTACTTTTGTTAGCATGAAGCATCCTGAAAACCTGTGAACTTAAAAGTGCAAGTTTTTTTTAAATAATGATTTTTTTTTATTTAAAACAATTTAGTATCTTGTCAACAAATGATTCCAGAGCAGTTTTTAATATCCTTTCCAATTTTTCAGTGATGATGGTTATTCAGGAGTGGGTTTCTCCTTACGGCAGGCCTCAGGGGCACTGCTAATGTAACTAAATTTTGTGCTTGGTCCCTCCCCACTTCTAGTCCTGCCAGTTTCAGGGTAGCAGAACTTTGTCAGAGCTCCACCTCTGTTATTTTTTTTCATTGTGATGATATGGTGGGATCAGCATTTGTAAATCTGGGAAGTTTTTCTGACCCATGGAACAGGGAAGATGCTTTATCTGCTATATGTCCCATGAAGCAAAGGACCAGAACTGGCGACAAAGAGGAGCATAGCTCTCAACTTCTTTCTGGCAAAGGGGGGCAGCTTGTTTCCCAGGCAAGGTTCATCCTCCTTTGGTGGACAGAGGGGCCAACACCTCCTGTATGAAGACTAATACCTTGTTACTATCTTATTAGCTCTGAATATGCTCTTTAATATAGCTGTTAATAGTTCTGTCTTGCAGCAACCCTGGGGAATAAGTAATTACTTGGGTCCTGAGGTTATGTGCATGAGTTGCCCCAAACCATCCAGTGAGTCTCTCGCCTGTACCTGGAGTAAGGGCAAACATACATGGGGAGAGAAGTGAACTTGGTGCTCTGTAGATTGTTGCCACTCAGCCAAATGCTGACTGGGAACCTGAGGAGCCTGGCACACACGTGCTGCTCTGCATGGTCCCCTTTCTCACTCTCTGCTAATTTGAAGGAAGCTATAGAGATTCCAAATACTGGCTTTGGCAAAAAACTGCTGTTGGAGGCCTGTGTTAATGCTGCCTCAAAGGCATAGTTGTACTATTTATGGACCGCAAGGTAGATATTCCATGTGGGACACCTTCCAATTACAGAGTGGAGACTGTCTTCCTGGAGCAAGGCTCTAGGGGTCGTTGCTCTGTGATTTAAGCTTATTCTCCCAGGACATAACTGCTGCTGAACAATTTGTTCTTTGCTGCGACTGGCAGTGTGGTATATATCTATGTACTCTAGGCATTTTCTAGAGAGCATCTACTTGGAACTGTTCAGGTTTATCTAGAGCCAGGTGTGCCAGTAGACTTGGAAGGTGAGGGGTGTGTGGTTGGGTTTTTTTAGGGATGCTGGTTGGAGAGGGTGCTGTTGTTGAACCTTGATTCGGTGGGCAGAGTAATAAATAATCCTATAGAACTGGAAGCCACATTTTTCAATGAGGGATTCCAGAACATGATTTGACTTGCTTCTCTCCTCCGTGCCCCCTTCCAGGTGTTCCCCAGCCACTTCACACAGCAGCGGACCAAAGAGACCACCTGTGAAAGTGAACGGGAGAGGGGCACCAAGCAATCGGGCAGCCCATGCCCAGGTCAAATGGGCACCAGTGGCATCTCCACTGACTTCTGGGACTTGTTGGTCAAACTGGATAATATGAACGTAAGCCGCAAGGGCAAGAACTCCATCAAATCTGTGCCTGTGAGTGCTGGCTCTGAGGGAGAGAGCTCTCCCTACAGTCTAGAAGCCTCTCCTCTGGGTCAGCTCATGAACATGCTGTCCCATCCGGTGATCAGACGGAGCTCCCTGCTGACAGAGAAGTTGCTGCGCCTGCTGTCACTCATCTCCATTGCTCTGCCTGAGAACAAGACCACGGCTGAGGGGGTAGCCAACCATGCTGCTGTTGCTGCTACTACTACTGCAACTACCACCCCAGCACCTGCTCCCGCCCCTGCCCTGGCTGCTGCCGCTGCTGTAGCTGCTGCAGCTGCCGCCGCAACTGCTGCTTCTTTCGCCACCTCTGGTGCTGCCGTGGTAACTGTGTCATCTACTCTCCCTGCCACTGTGTCCAGTAAGTATTCTATTGATTGGGGGTTTTTGTGGGGAGGGGTGCTCGGAGACGAGAAGAGGAAAGGATACTTTTCTTCTCCTTGTCCCACATTCCATTTTCTTTCTTCATTTGAGTTGTGGAGCAGGACATGTCTAAAGAGAAAAATATATGTAAATTTCTACATCCAGGCAATCCAGACTCTGTGACCTGTACAGTCATACCTTGGTTTTCAAACAGCTTAGTTCTCAGACATTTTGGCTCCCAGATGCTGCAAACCTGGAATTGATTTTTCAGGTTTTCGAACTATTTTTGGAAGCTGAATGTCCAACGGGGCTTCCAATTGCCTTCAGGAGCTTCCTGCAGCTAATCAGAAGCTACTCTTTAGTTTCAGAAAGTTTTGGAAGTTGAATGGACTTCTGGAACAGATTCCATTCAACTTCCAAGGTACAACTGTATGTGTATTTGCATTAATTTAATTTATTTTTCATAATCCTGTGTTTTGGTGGCCATAGAGACCAGAAGGGAGCTATGAAGGACCCAAAATATTTGTCTCAGTTGCTAGAAATCTTATTTAGCCACCTTTTAAGACTTCAGTAGGTATTGCTGCACACACTTTCAAGCCATCATTGCAGCCCTGAGGAAAAGATTTTTGAAACAAAATAGAGAGCTGGGATTCTAAACAAGGCAAGCTCTTAATATCACACACTGTTGAATCTGTGCTGTCGCTGAATTCATAGAATTATAGAGTTGGAAGGGATCCCAAGGGTCATCTACTCCAAGCCCCTGCAATGCAGGAATCTTAATTAGATCATATATGACAGATGACCATCCAGTCTCTGCTTAAATACCTCCAAGGAGTCTGTTCCACTCTGTGCCAAACAGCTTTTACTGTCAGAACGTTCTTCCTGATGTTTAGTCAGAATCTCCTTTCTTGTAACTTGAATCCTTTGGTTTTGGTCCTACCCTCCAGAGTAGGAGAAAACAAGCTCGCTCCAGTTTCCATTTACAAGTGTGCACATCCCTTACATACAATGCTGCTTCTTCTCCCTTCCTGACTGATCTGTTCCTTTTGAGCAGGTTGTACCCCTCAATTTCTACATTCCAATTATGAGCCTCATCCCACCAGGTTTCAGTAATATCTTAGATTATAGTTGCCATTCTGTATTAAGAGCTCAAGTTCTTCTTGCTTGTTTCCCATATTCTGTGCATTTGTGTAGAGACAACTGAAAGCATGAGTCATTCTTCTGCACACTGCTGCCTCTGTCCCCATCTGTAGGGCGTCACCTGCCACCACTACATGTCTCTTCCTTCTCTGGGGACAGGCAGGAATGGTTCTGTACACTGTAGCTTCCACTGCCACCTTGGTATTTGCAAACTTACCACATATATGAACACAGCCCTGATCAAGGAGGATATTGCCTACTTATAGAAGCCTGATAGAGAGATGGTGTCTCTGTGACTTCTGTGTAGGGATGGAGGTAGATGGTAGGCAAGTGCTCAAAGGAGACCCAGACTTCAAAAAATAGCTGGTGGTTTGTTTGGTCATTCTCTCACTGGTTAATTGTCAAATCCCAAGTTGGTTCTAGCTTGTATCTTGTCGTTCTCTGCAGCTATCCCAAAAAACAGCAAATCGCCAGCCAAGGTAGGCGAAGTGGGAGGTGGAGGTGGAACTGACAGCAAAATGGCTGCCTCAGGCCTAACGGAGAACCAGCTACAGCTGTCTGTGGAGGTGAGTGTGGTGGGTGTGGCCAACACACAATATGGGGAGGGGAGAGGAAGGGATTAACATTTTGAGCTGTCAGCGGCACAGTGACTTTCTCATCTTCCATTCCAGGTGCTGACATCTCACTCCTGCTCTGAAGAAGGCCTGGAAGATGCTGCCAACGTTCTTTTGCAACTGTCACGGGGTGACTCAGCCACACGTGACACTGTGCTCAAGCTTCTGCTTAATGGGGCCCGGCAACTAGGCTACACTCTTTGCAAGCAGATAGGTAAGGAGAGATGAGACTGGAGAAGTGCCAGTGTGAGGAGCTGGCATGGTTAAAGATCCTCTCTTTTTTTTTTTATTAAATATTTATTGGCATTTTCAAGAAACACACAACAAACAAGAACAAGAAATAAACAAAACAAAAAAACACACAAAAATACATAATATTCAAAACTAAACAACAACAAAAATAGAAAAAACACATAAAGTTTCTGATACTTATTATTCTTAACCTTATTTCTCAGACCTCCTCACACCTCCCCTTCTTGTATTCCAATTTAAATTGTCAGTTCAGCAAGTCCTTAACTTATTTCTTTACCTTAACTTAAACATTTGTTCTAACATACTATTGTTTTACTTTACTTCTTTTTTCCATTTCCTCAATTTATTTTTAACAGTCTTATTTTCAATTAATTTAAAAAGAAAAAACCAATTTTACCTTATTAAAATCACACATCAATACTTATACCTCATTAATTATTCTTAAACCTTTTTCCTAAAGTCGACCGAAATTTCCCTTCCACGATTTACCCAATTTCCTTACCACTAACAAAATATAAAAAGCAAATTATCCTTATGTACCCTTTGGATTCCCAACCTCCACCCACCCTTTTCCCGGTTCCAGTCCCCAACCAATATCCATCAGTCTTTATGTTATTTATTTAGCCTGGAGATCTCACGTCCGAGGCCCTTATATCTCTCTCAGTTCCTTTCTGCCGGTCTCTTTGATGGTCCTTGATGTTAAGCCCCAAGTCTCGGAGGGGCTCCGGCCCAACAGAATCCATGTTGCTTCCAGCCAGTCCTCCATACTTAAAAGCAAAGCCTATGGGGTGCTCCAACTCTTGTTTCAAATTTCTTACAGATCTAAATGTCCCCAAAGCTCCAGCTTTCACCTTCAACAAATTTGTAATCCTCAGGTCTTCAGATCTCCTCCAGAGGAGATCTCTCCATTTTCCAGACTCCCATTCAGACCAGGCTTTCCACATCCAATTTTTATTGTCCTTTTTTATCATCATGTCAGGCCTCATATTGTAACTCTCCTTTGACTCCTGCAAATCTCCTGCTCCTCCTTCATTTTCTTCAAAAACAACACATTGCTCCATCGTATCTACACTTTCAGTTTCATTTATTTGTTCAGTTGAATAGGCTTCCTGTTTCAAGTCCTTATCAGGCTCAAAACTGTTGTTTACTGTCCAGTATAGTAGTGATACCTTTGTAGACAAAGCATTGTATTCATCTTTCAAGTTCCCCAAGAGAACGAGTGCTCTGTCCAATTCTGCTTGGAATTTACATACTCCAGTCATTTTTGTAATGTAGTGTCCCTATTACCCCTCTAGGGGGGTTTTAGTTCCTTAATGTTCCTTTCAGCTCAAAACCAAAAGTCCAGTTATTTTGTATCAGCCCTCCTTGTTTTCAACAAAGTTGTACCAAATAAACCAGCAGAAACAGCAGAAACAATGTTCTCTTTTTCCAGCTGACAACTAGCTGACTAACAGCTCACTTGACAGCTGTCAAAATCTTCCATGCAACAGGCTTTCTCATAGGACGTTCCCGGGTCTCGGGGGGGGGGGTGAAATTTCAGCTCCCCAAATTCTTTTTGTCCTCCAGTAAATCTTCTTATAGTGTCAAAACCGTGAAGTCAGGATCTTTTCATTAAAAAACAAAAAGCAGATTCTCTCGACCTTAGCTGCCCAGTCCTTTGCTTTAAATTGTTTACAAAGAGGGGGGGGTGACTTCCTTTTTAGCCCCTTCCCGCTCGTTCCAAATCCAAAATTAAATTTTTAAGGTTCCAATCTCCGTATTACTCACGGGTTTATATTTTAGAGTCCAGTCGGTCTTGGAAGAAGTTGGCGCTCTCTGTCAATGGCTTGCGGCTTCACTCCGTAGGCGAGGGAGTACTCTCAGCACCACGCCTCACCCTGCCTCCGTTCCGAAGCCTTTAAAAAGGCTCCGTCGCGGATTGGGGGGGCGCAAATGGTGCCCGCCGAGTCTCTATGTTCACAGGCATCCGCGCCTGTGATTTTAAGGGTCTCCGCTTCGCCGCAGCGGCCAGACCCAGACGCTACGGAGCCGATTCCCTCCGGAGCTCGGAGGGAATCCGCCATTAAACAATGGCGCCAACCCGGAAGTCGGTTAAAGATCCTCTCCTGCCTCAATCACTGAGTACCACAGTGAACAGTCAGAAATGTGAAGCTAGGAATATTAGCCAGTAGCTTACAGAAACAATGGGCTTCAGTGCTCTTCTCCTGTACCAGTGTGATAGTCTGGGTATTTACATGTGCAAGCATGGGTAACATTTAAAGGCACACCTCCTCACAGAGGATAGTAACTCATAAGACTGTTTTCCTTGCTGTCAGGTTTGAATGAGCTATAGTCTCTTTTGGAACTGTCTCTGCTAGAAAGAGTCACACCATAGCATAACAGAACTGCTTCTGGTGGTAGGGCAGGGTGATTCAACCAGATAAGGGATTTCAGTCAGTTCTGAACAAGGTAGCAAGCATGGCAGAGGAATCACCCTTGTGCTAGTGGAAGCCCTTGAACTGACTTCCACTAGCGCACCAGATAAGTTGAATCTGGGCCCTAAATTGTACTCTTACATGGCCACCCATGTTGATCCAGAATATAGCAGCTATAGGGTGCTCACATGAACACAACTATGTAAGCATGTTACCTATTTTAGAACAATTGCACTGGTTACCAGTAAGTTCGTGGGTGCAATTCAAAATGCTAACCAACTTGGCATCAGGCCCTAAATGGCTCACATCCAGAACCATTCATACCATCTATGATCTTTCCTCTGTGTCTCAGTGTAGGCTTATTCTAGGTTGGCTGGGATGTGTGAGAGCCCAGTAGCGGAATGCTCTCTCACTGGGACATTCAACTGGCCCTTTTAGTTTCTACTTCCTAGTGAACACAATTCCTTTTAGGCAGGGATTTTTTATTGCCTGGGATTTTATTCTGACTGTTTTAAATTGTGAACACATCATCTTTGTTTTCTGGATTTTAATGGTTTTACCATCATGTGTTTTGATATTGTTTGTCGTGTTGGGTATAGTTTTATAGTGGAGAGGTGGGATCGATTTTCTTAAATAGCACTCACTAATTCTCAACTCTCCCTTTCCAGGTACTCTCTTGGCGGAGCTGCGAGAATACAACTTGGAGCAGCAACGTCGAGCCCAGTGTGAGTCCCTGTCACCAGACGGGCTCCCTGAAGAACAGCCTCAGACCACCAAATTGAAAGGCAAGATGCAGAGCAGGTGAGTCTCCTTCAAGTTGGCCTTTCTCTTTGTCTTTTGAGTGGCCTTCTCTGACTTTCTTCCCCACCTTCTTCCTCAATTGTTAGGTTTGACATTGCTGAGAACGTGGTGATTGTGGCATCACAGAAGCGCCCTCTGGGTGGTCGCGAGCTCCAGCTACCCTCAATGTCCATGCTGACTTCTAAGACCTCCACACAGAAGTTTTTCCTAAGGGTGTTGCAGGTCATCATCCAGCTACGGGATGACACACGCCGTGCCAACAAAAAGGCAAAACAGACAGGCAGGCTAGGTATGTTAGGCAGGAGAGCAAGCTCTGTCTGCACAAGGCCTGTTTGTAGATGCTGGAGCATGGGTGGGAGATCTCCTGAAACTGGTGCAGACCAGTCATACTTTACCTATAGAAGACCTGAGAGGCCCATAGGCCACTGCAGTTTTTGGGGGTCGGTTCAAAGCTTGAGTAGGGGATTAAATCATACAGGTTCAGCTGTAGAGGCCAGCCCTCATTCTTCTTTTTCTCTCCCCCTCTTTTTGCAGGTACTTCCGGTCTGGGCTCAGTTAGCAGCATCCAGGCCGCTGTTCGGCAGCTGGAGGCTGAGGCTGACGCCATTATACAAATGGTACGTGAGGGTCAGAGGGCCCGGAGGCAGCAGCAAGCAACAACGGTTAGCATGGTGCCTGTGGCGCTTGTAGGCCACTCATTTTGTTTATTTGAACTACCCTTTTTCATTATTTTACATTCCTCTCTCCATCTTTTCTCCTCCCTTTTTATGCCAACTGGTTTGTCATCAGAGGAGCCTCTTTGTTCAGGGAAGGAAGAAGCTTCAGCTCCTTGCTGCTGTTGGCTCTTGATCCTAAAAAGCTGTTCTTCAGAGCAGGCTGAGGAAGAGCTTGTGAGGACAGTTTGAGATTTGGATTCTGGGTTCTGTGCAGTGCTTTTTTTCTAAAAAGATGTTTAGGGGTACTTTTATTTTGACTCAAGAAAATCACCATTTTATAGTTCAAATCGGGGGAAATAAATACAGTAAATGGACAAAAGTACAAAGATTCACAAAATGTTTAGGGGTATGCGTACCCCTGCGTACCCCCAGAAAAAAGCACTGGTTCTACGTATTGGGTAGAGGGATGAGAAAACAGCTGATTTCAGCTGAAGTGTAAGAAATGCTGAAGACAAAAGAAGTCTTCCTTCTTTGTACCTGGCTTATGCATACTCCTTGGCTGTTCTCCCAACAACCTCAATATACCTCCATGGGCTCTAGTGGTGGTTACCGTTTATGAAGTTTGCTTATTGATTTGAAAAATCTGAGTTGGATATTTGCATAGTACCTTTTAACAGATTGTGGTCTTTGGACTTTTCACTCCTGCGTACACCCCTTTGTTTTCTATTATTTTAGTTACTCTTCCAGCACTTTAAAAATGTGTTTAGCTTCTGTATGCCTTGGACACCTCTATGCCAAATAGCTCTAACCTTATTTGCTTCCTCTTCATACGATTTTGGGTTATCTGCTGAAGGCAGGTTGAATGGGGGAAGGGGTTTGTGGTAGGAGACAATGAGCTGGGTGAAGAATCCTCTGCAGCTTCAAGATGCCTTCCCCATTTTGAAAGGCCGTCCACTTCCATGGTGGATACATCACTAACTCTGCTGCTTATGAATTGAGAACTGAGCTTGGGGTGGGGAATTCCTTTATGCATCTCCCCTTCCTTACTAATGAAAAGCCAAGGCCTGACCAGTTACAGAAGGAATAAATGGAAGGCTCTGCAGCTGTGTAAGCAGGGTAGGGATTGTTTTTCTGGTCTCAGCTGCCTTTTTCATACACTGTTTGGCTAGGATTGTTGGTTGAAAAGCTGGGTGTTAAAAGCTGAGAGCAAGCTAGCCATCTCTACAGTGGCAGATACTTTAGCATTGGTGATCCACCCTGGATTCTTCAGGTGAAAAGCAAAATGCTGCCTGTAAGAAATAACCTTCCATTGCCTACAGACCAAATCAGTTTTGTGAAGTTTAGCATTCTGATTGCTTAAGTTGTTGGAATTTTGACATTTTAAAAGGTGGGCATTGTGGCGGCGGCGACAGCAAGTATTATTAGTGAAGAAAAAGACAAGCGGTCAGGGGACACTCTGCTGTGGTCTCAGCTGTTGACAACTTGCTTAGTGCTTCAGATGTTCTGTAATTAATAGTAAATCTTTTGGATTTCTGTGGAAGTTTCAAAAAGCGCAATCAACAAGGGAGCTAACCCAAAGCTGTACAAGTTGTGGACTGAACATGTGATCCATAGTTCTGGTCTGCCTCCCTCTGCCCTTCAGCCTTATTCTCTTCTCCTGGCTCAAAGCCACTCAAATTGGAAAGCCAACTTGACATGGCTATGAGGGAGCTGACACCCATGGTAGCTCTAAGAGCTCACTTCCACTTGTTAGATCCAGCATGTATTCAGGGTACTTCCACTGTGTGTGTGGCCCCGGGGCAGGACCAGCACAGCAACCACACAGCATGGCTTGAAGTCCAAATTCTTAGGGCTTGTACACACATTACTTTCCTATGAGAAGTAGCTAAGCAATAAAAAGTAACTGCTGCATTTACTTCTGGGTTGCAGTAGGTAGAGAGAATGCATTAGAGGTCAACAAGAACCAAGCTTGTTTGCAAGCACAAGTGACACAACTGAATCACGTTGGTGTACTTTTCAATCACAACTATTGTGGAGGGGATGTGATAATACAGTAATGTGTGTACAATCCTTGAGCCTACCTCTCTCCAGATTGTTGCATCTTAGAGGCCCCAGTCCTGTCCAGTTTCTCTAGAGAGATGTGGGCTGCCTTTGCCCCTGGCATGTGGACCTTTGTTAAATATGAGGTTATCCCTGCAGGAAGGTCCCTGATGACAACTTTCCTCTTCTCTCCACACCTGTTCTTTGCTTTCCAAGAACTTTCCCCACTCTGGTGCATGCACTTCACCATTGCTCCTGGCTGTAAGTGCTCCACCTTCAGATTCACGCATGTCATGCTTTCTGCTAGCTTTTTCCCCCTGCTCCCCTATTTCTCCTGTAGCTGTGTCATTTGGCTCATTCCCTCTGCAGATTTTAGCTTGTGTATAGCAGCATGTTTAACCTCTTTTGGTCTTTGTAAAGGATGGGGAAAGTGGTAGGGCCACCATGCACAGTTCTGTTGATGGTCCATTTTCTTCCCTGCCTTTTGGGAGTTACTGGGCTGACCTCCCAGCACCTGTTTCCTAAGTGCTCTTGGGAAGCTTCAGCCCTCACTAATGTGTGCGTCTCTTCTGTTCAGTCGGAGCCAAACCAGGCAGAGGGTTCTGTACGAAGAGACGAATCACCTATGGATGTGGATCAGCCGTCACCCACCACACAAGACACCCAGTCAGTTGGTTAGTATCTGCTTTTTGGAGCTGGGTGGTGGCTGTCTCTGAAATAGAGAAGCTGTTTTACCTGCCATAGGCCCTCCTTCTACAGGTCTGAAGGAGTTGCTTGTCTTGGAACTGGGAAGGCTAAAGTGTGAAGGACTGATCTCTTGTTCTTACAGTGTCAGAAGGGTCCCAGCAGGGTGAGAAGGAGAAAGAGGAGCGTCCTCCGGATCTGCCTCTGCTAAGTGAGCAACTCAGTCTGGATGAACTATGGGATATGCTGGGCGAGTGCCTGAAGGAGCTGGAAGAATCGCATGACCAACATGCTGTGCTTGGTAAGGTTCTGGGCTGCTGGAAGGTTGGTCTGCTTCAGGCCTCTCTGCCTCTTGGAACTTCACCTTCTGCTCTCTCCCTACAGTCCTGCAGCCTGCAGTGGAGGCCTTCTTCTTGGTGCATGCCACAGAGCGGGAAAGCAAGCCCCCAGTGCGTGACACCCGGGAGAGCCAGCTGGCTCACATCAAGGACGAGCCCCCACCCCTTTCACCTGCCCCACTGACCCCTGCAACACCCTCCTCCCTTGACCCCTTCTTCTCCCGTGAACCTTCTTCCATGCACATTTCCTCCAGCCTTCCCCCAGACACACAGAAGTTCCTCCGCTTTGCAGGTTAGTTCAAACTATGGCATGTCTGGTTGTGTCCAGGGTATTAAGACTAATTCTTTCATGAGGGCTTCAAGTGGGGGTTTCTCGGCTGTCTCTATCTCAGAAGGGCAGCTGGTTTGCTGAGGGAGGAGTGTGTGGATCAAGGTGTGACTAACTAGGGAATTTACTTGTGGAGCAATTTCATTAACGGGTTTCTGCAGCATGCCTGGAAGAAACACAATAAGGAGCGTGCAGCCGAACCTTCACTTTTCTTCTCGTCTTGCAGAAACACACCGCACTGTGTTGAACCAGATCCTGCGCCAGTCCACCACCCATTTAGCTGACGGCCCCTTTGCTGTCCTCGTGGATTACATACGTGTGCTGGATTTTGACGTCAAACGGAAGTAGGTTTCAGGGTGGGGTGTTAGTATTCTGTTTCCTATTCATTTTAAATAATAATTAAAAAACAGCAAGGAGACGCCAGAGATTGATTGTAAGCATGAGTCTGAGGTCTCACTTTTGATCTCTAGGGCAGATTGCTTGAGTAATATTCTAGGCTTGTGTACTGACTTTCTGTTGGCTGTGATGCCCTCTAGGTTGGCTACCCAGACATTTCTCATTTCTTGACATTGTTCAGCTCCTCCATTGGCAAAAAGATCAGTGTGGGGCAGGAGAAGTGGTGGTGACTGGATGGGTGGTCTTATTCAGTTTGCTATGCTTCTTCCCCTAGAATGAAGTGTAGCCAAAAGTGTATCTCAGCCCCAATTCTGAAGGGCAGGAGAGATGGCAAACCCGCCCACTTTTCATCTACATCTGTAGAATATGTCATCTCTTGCATTGTTAGTGCTTTGCAACTGTAACTGTGAATCGGCTTCAGGGAGTCCCATAGTAATAGCCCTGGGGGCTGCCCGATCTGAGAGGTAATGGCTACATGCTTGATCTTCTTTCCAAGGTACTTCCGGCAAGAGTTGGAAAGACTTGATGAGGGGCTGCGGAAAGAAGACATGGCTGTGCATGTGCGTCGAGATCATGTCTTTGAAGACTCATACCGGGAGTTGCATCGCAAGTCGCCCGAGGAAATGAAAAACAGATTGTAAGCAACTTCTTCAGCTACTAGAACTTTTAGCGTGCTGCTGTAATCAGAGTCTTCTTATGTGCACCGTTTTCTTTCTTACCCTTGCTGAGGACCTTTGCCCACGTTTTGTCTAAATGTTGATTTTTCCTTATTTTGTAGATGGAACCTAAAAACCAGACATTCAGTCCCTGCCAGCCTTTTTGTTCTCAACCCATCCTCAACTTCTGACGTTTCCTAATTATTATACCCTCTTCTGTTTATCAGGTACATAGTATTTGAAGGGGAAGAGGGTCAGGATGCTGGAGGTCTCCTGCGCGAGTGGTACATGATCATCTCACGGGAGATGTTTAACCCCATGTATGCGCTCTTCCGCACATCGCCTGGCGATCGAGTCACCTACACCATCAATCCTTCCTCTCACTGTAACCCCAACCACCTGAGCTACTTCAAGTTTGTAGGGCGCATTGTGGCCAAAGCAGTATATGATAACCGGTTGCTGGAGTGCTACTTCACCCGCTCCTTCTACAAGCATATCTTGGGCAAATCTGTCAGGTGAGTAGTGCCTTTGCTTTTAGGGTTTTTGTTGAGCTAGTCCATCTAAAATGCTTTCCTGTCTTTCCCAAAGCATGTTCCTAACCCAGGCAGCCTCCTTCAACCCTCCAGGTACACAGATATGGAGAGTGAGGATTACCACTTCTACCAGGGACTGGTGTATCTCCTGGAAAACGATGTCTCCACACTGGGCTATGACCTCACATTCAGCACAGAGGTAACCTGTCCCCTTCTCATGGAAGTATTTTGGGGCAAATCTTTTGGAAGTTGAAGGATATTGAAGCTAAAGAGACAAAAGGCTATCACATAGAATGGGCAACCATTCAATTTGGACAGTTTTGAAGATGATTGATAAAAATCAAGAAAGTGGTAGAATTCCTCACCCAGAAGTTGTACAAATCCTGCCATGTGTAATAATGGGTGAAGATGACTATATATTTGTAGGGATTTTCTAGGAGTGGATACAGCTCTTTCCTTTTGAATTCAGATTTCTTTTCATCTTCAAAAAATAGAACTCTCTAAACAGTGTGAGAAACAATGAGACTGTGGACATTGGCATTGATTATCAAATACTGTAACAAGAATGGCATTCGGACACAGTGTTCCAAAATAGTAAGGATGTATTAAGGTAAAAGTTAAAGGTATCCCTGCCCGTACGGGCCAGTCGTGTCCGACTCTAGGGTTGTGCGCCCATCTCACTTAAGAGGCCGGGGGCCAGCGCTGTCCGGAGACACTTCCGGGTCACGTGGCCAGCGTGACGAAGCTGCTCTGGTGAGCCAGCACCAGCGAAGCACACGGAAACGCCATTTACCTTCCCGCTATAAAGTGGTACCTATTTATCTACTTGCACTTAGGGGTGCTTTCAAACTGCTAGGTGGGCAGGAGCTGGGACCGAAAGACAGGAGCTCACCCCGCCACGGGGATTCGAACCGCCGACCATACGATCGGCAAGTCCTAGGCACTGAGGTTTTACCCACAGCGCCACCCGCGTCCCCAGGGATGTATTACCTGGTGATAACTGCCAGAGTCTTTCGTTGCCCCTGAAGGATGGCTGCTGCTGTTCTGTTTTGGTTGTGTATTTATATTTTACTATGCACAAGGGCTAAATATGATTCTTGCAACTACATTATGGTGTTTTGTTAAGAGAAGCACCCATTGGATTGTAATTTGAGGCTGAGGAAGAATTTGTGAAACAGAGAAAGGATTGAATCAAGGCCAGTATTGAGTCATTCTGACTTCTGGTCCTTGTCAGGAAGAGCAAGGCAAGCCTTCTCTTTTCCCAAGAGATGTTCTTGTTAATCCAGTTTCTGCTTATTTAGTACACTTCTGTCTTTCTTCCTCCCCTACCCAAACAGGTTCAAGAGTTTGGTGTGTGTGAAGTACGTGACCTTAAGCCCAACGGAGCCAACATCCTTGTGACTGAGGAGAACAAGAAGGAATATGTACACCTGGTGTGTCAGATGCGAATGACAGGTGTGTTAGGGGAGTACACCTGAGAACAGTGGAAAGAACCTGATGATCTAAACCCACCTCTGCTAGAAGATGGGATCCCTCCACATATTAACTTGCGTCTACCTTTTGAATTAACATTCCCTCCCAATCTCATAATTCATACTAAATTCTAAGCAAAGAACTAGTGCCAGAGTTGTCCATGAGTTGCTGTTTTACCAGATATAACAATAGCCTGAAGAAGGAAGCCAAACTGTTTTTTAAGGAAAAGTGTACAAACAACAGCAACAACAAAAAATTAACTTGTCTAATTGGGTCTAAGGTCAAGGCTGGTCATTACTTAGACTGTACTTGAGGCAGATTCATCTACCAATAAGCTGTGAGAAGTTGTAAATTTCACATAAATGTGCGCATTTCAGTGTTTAGATTTTATTCCCTCCTGAGCAATAGTTTCCCCTCTTCTTCGGCTACTTAGAACTTCCATTGCCTTCCCACCCAGTGATAATCCATATTCCCTTCTGGCAGGAGCAATCCGCAAGCAGCTGGCTGCCTTCTTGGAGGGCTTCTATGAGATTATCCCCAAGCGCCTCATCTCCATCTTCACGGAGCAGGAGCTGGAGCTGCTAATCTCGGGGCTGCCCACCATTGACATAGATGACCTGAAGTCCAACACAGAGTACCACAAGTACCAGGCAAACTCTATCCAGGTTAGCCTTTCCTTTCTAGCAGGTTGCCTTTCACCAACTCTCTCTTCTCCAGAGTGGAAGTGTCAAGGCCTAATGGAGAGGAATCCTCTTGATTTTTCTTGGCATGTTAACAACCAATTTCCTTAGTTGGTTGAGCTCAATGAGACGTTGGGTAAATTTCTATAGTATTGCAGCCTTGATATGTTTGATTGCAAGTTTGGTCTTGGAACTCTGTTTGCCGCTAAGCACACAATGAGGTGGCTCTTCTCCTGTTGGGCATATATCACCACTACCTCCTGCTTGGAAGGCAGGAAATGAGTGACCCCATCCCTTCTGCTATCCTCTCCCCCTATTGGCTCCTCTTTGTGTTGGTCCTTCTGGGCCCTTCACTTCTGAAGGCCTGCAGATTTATCATGTTCTCAGAAATGCCAGCATCTCTGACCTGCTTTTGTCCTTCTGCACAGATTCAGTGGTTCTGGCGAGCCCTGCGCTCCTTTGATCAGGCAGACAGAGCAAAGTTTCTGCAGTTCGTCACAGGCACATCCAAGGTGCCCTTGCAGGGGTTTGCTGCCCTAGAGGGCATGAACGGCATCCAGAAATTCCAGATCCACAGAGACGACCGCTCAACAGATAGACTGCCTTCTGCTCACACGTGGTAAGAGGCAATTGGATAAGCCCATTGTTAGTCTTCAAACTACTCCCAGTGTTCCATTATGCAGGAAATATTTTTATGTAAATAGAAGTGTGTCATATAATCACCCTAACTCCAAGAGGCCCTCCAAACTTCTGTAAGTGCTAGAATTCACTATCATCTTGAGACATAACACTTATACCATGACACTGCTGAAGTTTTTTTCCTATGAATATCTGTAAGGGCCTAGCTATTTTACAGGAGCTTCTCTTCTACAGCAGTATCAGTTGCTCCTTTACCTGGAAACACAGTTGGGGATTTTGTGAGCCGGGAGGGGAGAAAGGGAATGAGTGTGTTTCTGAAACAGAGGCTATCTATAACTTCAGTCATGAGTCAGTGGTCCCTAAAGAAAGAGGTGCCAGAACTCCAGTTCTGTGCCTTGCAAATCCAAATCCCAGATGGAGAGTTGGATGGGGTGACAATTGTTTGGGATAGACATTCTGCACATGTGCAGAGGATTGTTCATCACTTCCGAGGGCTGAATTTTGACCTTCAGAACAGGTTCTTGGGCTGTCCTCTAGTTGAAATTAAATATTTCTAAGAATCAAATGTGAGCAGGCTGTAGATCTGTAGGTTTTTGTCAGTAAAGTGAGCACGGCCTACAGATTAAGAGTTCTAGCCAGTTTGGGGAGGGTGAAGGTACTGTCTTTTGCTCTGATTTTGAAAAAAGAAAGGCATTGACTTTGCAATCAAGCTGGTTGGCCCCACCCCCTTACACTGATGCTTTCTTCCTCCAGTTTCAACCAGCTGGACCTCCCTGCCTATGAGAGTTATGAGAAATTGCGTCACATGCTGCTACTGGCCATCCAGGAGTGCTCGGAGGGCTTTGGCCTGGCGTAAGGGTGGCTCCAGCTGCCATATTTTTCTACTGTCAGACTTGGGGAGCAACAGGAGGGAGTGGAACTGAGCGATGCTGCTCCCCCTTTTCCAACCACCTCTGTGTGTGTGTGCGTGCCCTGCTGCCCCCTTACTGAAGAGAGCCAGAGACCCCCAGCCAATCAGCCGTCTTCGGAGGTGGGGCCGGGGTGCAACCCGGAGAGAAAAAGACAAATTATATATATAAATATATATATATTTTTTGGTTTAGTTTGCATTTCTTAATTTGTGCTTGGAATGTGTTGATGAGGCGGCGGGAGGGAGCGTTTGGATTCTTTTGTTGGTCTCTTTCCTTGGCACCCATTTGCTGCTGGAAGGGAACCTAAGGTTTAAAAAATTCCAAAAAAAGGAAAAAAAATAAAAAAAATAAAAGCGCACTCTTGATAAGAATGTTCTGTGCCTGTGTGTTCATTTTGGTAAGTGTGGAGAGTTCACCTGGCTTTGGGAAGATCTTCTGGAGATGCAGAAGGAGTCAGTTAGGCCATTCTGCATGGTAACATACATGCTTTGCATACAAAATGTTCCAGGTTCAATCCCAGACATCTCCATGTACAGCCGGTTAACACTTGTGACTGAAATTCTAGCAAGACAAAGATTACTCAAGTAGGATGGGAAGTCTCTTGACAACATGCCCACCCCAAATAATGGTCCTCCATGTGGTTGTTTCCTGTCTGCATAGTGTTCTGGCAAGCTGGGGTAGATCTTGCTTCTAGCACCTATGACTGTAGTTCAGTGGTATAGCATCTGCTTTCCATGCAGAAGGTTCAATTCCCAGCATCTCCAGGTAGGACTGGGAATGTCGTCAATCTCAATATCTGGAGAGCCTCTGCCAGTCAGTGTAGGCAATACTGAGCTAGATAGACTAATGGTCTGACTTGGTATAAGGCAGCTTCTTGTGCCAGTTTTCACCACTAATTTTATTTGCTGGAAACGGGGTGTGTATATTCAACATGAGAGGGAAGCAGCTCTCTTGATTTTGGCAGTTTCGGGAAGGCAGGGTGGCATCTCTAGTTATGTGCCAGAGGTAGCCAACAATAAATCACACAGAATATGTGAAGTTTACTCTTCATTAGAAGATACAAGGTCTGCTCAGGGGAGCCAGGCCTAATGAGCACAACAATTCTTGGTAGATCCGCACCTTCCCACAGCTGTCTAAATCCCGTCCTTTCCAAACAATCTGAGACTATGCCAACATGCCTGTCTCTGCTCCTCTCCCTTCATCCCTCTTCTGGTCCTAGGCGACCAGGGGGATAGGTGGCTTGTTGCAGCAGGCAGCGGGGAGACACCCTAGCTTCTTCACCAGCATGTCTCATCTCTGCCTCTTGGACTCCCTCCTCTCCTGCTTCACCTTCTGATTCTGGACTTCTCTCTGACACAGACCCTTCCTGCTCACTAAACCCCGTTACCTTTTCAGCTTCTGACACCTCCTCCTTCCAGGCTCTGACCACTCATCGTCATCCCACCACCATTCCCTGGGCTCTGAGCCTTCTTCCCTTGGGGGTTCCCCAGCCAGTGCTTCCAACCATTCCTCTGTGTCCAGCCAGTGCATGACATGCTTGTATTGTATGAGATCACTAGCCAGCATGCCATTTTGCATCCTAAGCAATCAAACCTCACTTCCTTTAACCAGGTTTGTACCACACATCGCTTTGGCAAAAATACCTTGGAGTTATGTCTGAAAAGGCAAGATGCTAAGAAGCTGGCAATGCTTCTCATTTAACAGGTTGGGGCTTGAGTGTCCAACACAAGCTCCCTGTCCTCCACCCCACAATGCAATTTCCTGTCATCCTATTTCTATCCCTTCTGCCACATGAGTCCTTGCCAGAAATTCCTCCGTGAACTCAGTGAACAATCTCGGAAGACCAGAATAACTTCTGAATCATTTATTCTGGGCACTGAATCTCAAAGTGGAGTGTTTTGTTATTTCCAAATACCTAATATTAATACATATTGCATCACTACCTATTGTTTGTTGCTTTGGTAGAGGACTAAGACTCCCAGATTTTGAAATGGGTGGTCTGGTAGTAAAAGGGGAATGGGGAAACTCTGGCTCTCCAGATCTTGTTGACCTGCATCTCCCATCATCTGTGGCCATTGACCATGCTGGTCCCAATATCACCTAGAGGGTCACTAACCCCAGCACTCCACCTGGAGAAACGTCACTTGGAGGCAATTAATGAGCCAGCAGAATGCTGATGAAACCTCTTGAATGGTTTTCTTATGTGAGAGGCAATGGCTTCTTGCCCACTCCTCCTTTCTGTCCTCTGAAAGTCTCTTTAAAATCTCCATGTCTATTCCTTTCTGTACCCTACTGCTTCATTTAAGGCAAAATTGAATGACGCTACTACTTTCACGCTTGTGGTCAGGAGGGAGGAAACAAGTTTGTCCAGTTTCACACGGGTGGCGCTGTGGGTTAAACCACAGAGCCTAGGGCTTGCCGATCAGAAGGTCAGCGGTTCGAATCCCCGTGACAGGGTGAGCTCCTGTTGCTCAGTCCCAGCTCCTGCCAACCTAGCAGTTCGAAAGCACGTCAAAGTGCAAGTTGATAAACAGGAACTGCTCTGGCGGAAAGGTAAATGGCATTTCCGTGCTCTGCTCTGGTTCGCCAGAAGCGGCTTAGTCATGCTGCCCACATGACCCAGAAGCTGTATGCCAGCTCCCTCGGCCAATAAAGCGAGATGAGCGCCGCAACCCCAGATTTGGCCACGACTGGACCTAATGGTCAGGGGTCCCTTTACTACTTTCATGCTTGTGGTCAGGAGGGAGGAAACAAGTTTGTCCAGTTTCTGACTCCCCAGCAATAACAGCTGGGCCTAATGTACAGATTTCTCCTAAGTAAGGTAAAACTATCATTCAGAGGAAAGGAAGATGAGCACTTTTCGGCAATCTGCTTGAACTTTTCAAAATGAAGTTACAGAGATCTGCGCTGGGGAGGCAACAGCCAATTTGCTGACTTTTTAACTAGTAGTGAAGCTACAGCTGGGCTTAACAACATGATGCCTATATCCTTAGGTTTTGTGAGTGGCAGGGGAAATGCTCTTGTCCTCTGTCCCCTTTGCCATAAGTTGGCAATGGGGATTATTGTTTCCTCCTCAAAAAAATGACACAAGAAAGCAAGTGGGAAGAGTGAGTCCCACTTCCTCTTTTAGCTCTCTCTGCTTCTCAAGGCTCAGCTGAGCAGCTGAACAGAAAGTGGGTGATGGGGGGAATAGGAGGAAAAGGGAAGGGAAATGGCCTGACTGAGGAGAAGGCAGGGGCAAGAGAGTGGTATGTCCTGAAAGGAGACAGAAGAGAGCAGGCTTCCTCAACCTCAGCCATCCAGATGTTTTTGGCCTACAACTCCCATGATTCCTAGCTAGCAGGGCCAGTGGTCAGGTCAGGGATGATGGGAATTGTAGTCTCAAAAACATCTGGAGGGCCGAGGTTGAGGCAGCCTGGAATAGAGCAAGAATGAAGGATGAGTGGAGACAGAAAAAAAGAGGGAGTGGTGTCAGACTGAGTGAGAGGCAGAGGCAATGAAGAGCCAGAGAGAGAATTCATGCACACACACACACACGCACACCTGAGTCAAATGCAGAATCCTCTTGAAATTATTCACAGGTTACTCCTCCCCAACCCCCCCAAAACAGAACATGTCTATCTAAACCGACTGAACTGTAAAAAATAATGGATCCAATGCTTTACACCACTGACATGATACAAAAAATGGATGATCATAGGCCCAAATAATATTTGCAAGATAGTCCTTCAAAGCCACCATTCTGTGATTTATTGGGTTTTTTGTTATCCTACATAAAAAATCATGAGGATCCATGCCTTGAATCAGTGTTTTTCTGTTGCTGGCTAGCAGAAGATGAGTGTGGTGGTGTTTTACTGCGCAGTACACCAATGTAAGCTTTATTTCAGGAAGTTCCATTTTAATCCTAATGGGACACAGGTGGCGCTGTGGTCTAAACCACTGAGCCTCTTGGACTTGCAGATCAGAAGGTTGGCGGTTCGAATCCTCATAATGGGGTGAGCTCCCATTGCTCTATCCCAGCTGCCAACCTAGCCAGTTCGAAAGCATATCAGTGCAAGTAGATAAATAGGTACTGCTGTGGCGGGAAGGAAAATGGCATTTCCATGCATTCTGACTTCCATCACGGTGTCCCGTTGTGCCAGAAGCAGCTTAGTTGTGCTGGCCACATCACTAGGAAAAGCTGTCTGTGGACATACGTTGGCTCCCTTGGCCTGAAAGCAGTGATGAGTGACGCACCCCATAGTCAAATTGGACTGGACTTAACTGTCCAGGGGTCCGATGCAACCTTTACCCAGATCCTGTGAGAACACACAGAACGTGCTCTTGTTCTTTCCATCTGCTAGGGACGGGGGAAAGAAGCAACTGAAGAGGAAGTGATGCCCATGGCACTCTCAAAATCCCAAATGGGCCCCAAACTGTTGGCAATCCTTGTGCCTCAGTATTGGCCATGATGTCTCTTTCCTGCTTACTCTGAGGCTGTTTAGCTAGTTGGGGGCAATACTCTTCCTGCTCAAGCAAAGGTAGTCAGATGCTGCAGAGTACAACTCCCGTTACCCCTGACCATTGTCAGTACTAGTGAGGGCTGGGCTTTAGCCCAGTTTTAGTGTAGGCTATCCATATGCCAAAGTCTTCACTGTTTACTTCTTGGACTTGATGATCTGAAGGTTGGCGGTTTGAGGCCCCATGATGGGGTGAGCTCCCGTTGCTCGGTCCCAGCTCCTGCCAACCTAGCAGTTTGAAAGCATGCAGTGCAAGTAGATAAATAGGTACCACTCTGGCGGGAAGGTAAACGGCATTTCCATGCACTGCTCTGGCTTCTCCAAAAGAGGCTTAGTCATGCTGGCCACATGACCCAGAAAAGCTGTCTGCGGAAGTGGACAAACGCCGGGTCCCTCGGCCTGTAAAGCAAGATGAGCGCCGCAACCCCAGAGTCGTTCACAACTGGACTTAACTGTCAGGGCTCCCTTTACCTTTAGTCTTGCTTCAGTTTTCCTTCCCATCATTCTTGGACAATTTGCTCTTCCAGTCTTCATATGATTCTTTAGTCCAGATTCAGGTAGGTAGCCATGTTGGTCTGACTTTAGTCCAAATAGCCTCATTCTGCCTGCTCTGGCAGCAGCTGCTCTCCAGCGCCTCCGGCCAAGGTCCTTCCTTCCCTGTCATGTTACCTTATCATGTTACCTTATCATGTTACCCTGTCATGTTACCTTATTCAACTGCTCAGACCAGTTGGTTGGATAAAAATCATGTGAATAAGTAACAGAATGAATGCTTCCTCCAAATCATCCGGCTCAATGGACATTGAACTCTTCCAGCCTAGCTCTTCTCCCCGACTCCCCCAGGCCTGCTGCCTTCTTAGTGCTCTGTCTCTTCCCCCACCCCTTTATGAAAAAATTATTAAGAGATTCCCATAATACAGTAAAATTACAGCTACAAAAAAAATAAGTTGAATGCAAAGTCTTAAAAAGTAATTCTTAGCCCTTACCACCCACAACAGACACTCGCTCCTCCCAGGTCTCAGCTGGGTCTTTATCCTCCCAGCCTCTCACCCTGGGAGACAGACCATTCCCTTTCCCTCACACGGGGTCCTCCATCAACCATCTACCAGCCCTATGAGTATACAATCTCTGGGTGTTCATAAGGGCCCCAAACATAGGAGACTGAAGAAAGAAGAAAAACGAAAGGAGGCAGGGAGACAAAAAGATACTAAAAGAAAACTGATTTTCCATCTGCTGGTTACATTAAAAAATATGATCATTCAGACCATGCTAACATCCATCTTCTCCACTTTCTGTTAAACAATATTTATTTTAAGTCAAGGTATCTCATTTATTTTCTTTTTCCCGTGAAAAGACAAAGATAGATTCCCTAATTGTTATTATTGATAAATGTCAACCATTTTTAAAACTTTACTTCTGTTAATTCCCACCACCAGTACTCCATACTGAATGATAACAAGTTCTTCTGTCCATGTCCATCTCAAGGTCTCCCCACTGTGATCACCTGTTGGGCCACTATTCCATATCCCCCCCCCATTATACATGCATTAGGTCACGTCCAGTTCCATATGTTCAATTCCATTTCCTGTTGTATTTTCATTTCCTGTTGCGTTTACGATAGTATCCTAATCTCATCATCTATGACCTTCCATTTGCTTTTTCTCCAGAAAGAGTACCATAATTTTAATAGCATCCTCTAAATTCACTCCAGGTCATATGCAGAATAATATCTCCTTGCTAGAACTGAAGGAAGGCCAGGACTGAAGTTTTCCTAAAGTTTTCCCCCCCCTCTCAATGCTACCAGTACTATATCTGAATAATTCTTCATCTCACCATTTTTTATTTTATCTTCTCCTTCTCCAAATCCTTGTATGGAAGTCATTTCCATTTTTTAAATTTAACTATTTCATGATCCAGTCCTGCCACTTTTTCATCAATTTGGTCTGAATTCTCTGTTGCCCATTTCCATTTTCCATATCATATCTCTCTGGCTCATTTTCTTCATCAAATATTGATCTGATCATTATTAATTGTTCAGCCATCAACTGTTGAACAATACCAGCGGTCACTGGGAGATCCAAAAGTACCTTAACCATACTGGATGCTTTTGATGTACTAGACATTATTAGCAACTAAATCCCCCTTAATATTTCCACAGCTGCAACTGTGTCTTATCTCAAAGCAAATTCCTTTCTCACAGCTAATGATGATCGCTTTACTTTCAGCTTTTCCAGTTCTCTAGTGGCAGGAAACAGAAAAAGGATTAAGGATTTTTCACATATAGGGGGTTCCTCTCATCTGTTTAATCTTTCTTGTCAACCATAAATTGGGCTTTTCACTCTGCTTTAGACACTTTTAACAATCAGTTTCCTTTCTGTTTTTCTCAATGACAGAAGGCAGTACTTTCAGATTGTAGATTTTCTGCAGCAGATGGAGTGGGGTTGGGGTCTGTTACAGTTTCCTTGTCCCAGAAGTGTTTTAAAAAGAGAGAGTGCAGTTATTTCTTACCTTTAAATGGTGATTACTCGGCATTTGGGCAAATTTGGAGATAGTCTGGAGGGGCATCCTTTTTTTAAAAAACCTCAAATTTCTATTGGTTCTTAAACAAATACAAAAACCATTAAGCACTCATCCAGCAGTACATCTAACGGTGTTTGTTCTGTCCATTGACTCTAGACATAAACTTCCACATTCAACGTTCAAACGTATTACTTAATGTAACCTCTCCAACTGAAAATATTGAACTGTTTGTATAACGAGGTCTTGATATTTGTCATTAACAAGCTTAAAGAAAGGGGCCCATATCTCTTGGAAGGTGTCTCTATTCATTATGCCTTTAATTGCTCTCCTGTGTCTGGTGACAGACATTGCTGTATCTGGAGGGGCCTCCTTGGTGTCTTCATAGGTGGATTCTGATGTGTTTAACCAGATTCAAATCCTTATTCGGCTATGTTGTTCACAGGGTGACCTTTATCAAATTGCTATTTTGGAGTCCAACCTACTACCCAGGTCTGTTGTGAGGTTAAAATTAGAGAATCCTACGTATGTTGCCTGGAGTTCCTTCCAGGAAGGGTGGGAAGCAAATTCTATAAAGGATGTCCGATACACAGAACATCCTGCTTAGTTTTCCTAGGCTGGCTTTTGAGAACTCTTGGGGAAGTTAGTACCTCATTATTGAGAAACATTTGTTATTTTTAAGCAGAGCTCATGTCAAAACAAGTAATGCTTGGATGCAGAACAGAGTGTGGCTGTAACTAGCCATTTATGATATATGAGAGTGAGAAAGCCTGTGTATAAGCCTGCCTTGTAATTTGCCACTTGGATGAGAAGCACTTGCCCATAGCCAAACCACCTACATGCTAAGCATAGCAAAGCCCTCTTTAATTGGGGAGGGGGAGCAACTGTGTGAGCTTCATATAGGGCTTGAATTTGTTCTCTCTCTGCCTCAAAGGCATATTGTACCTTCATGGTTATAGGCTAACAGTGCAGCATCAAAAGCAGCTGTAATAGAGGAACGCACATCTTTAGCACCACCAGAGGTGCTCACAACCTCTAAGGAAGGATGCAGCAGCAATACGTTTGTGGCTGTTTTTGGAGAGCCACCTAGTGTGGTTCAGCACAGCATTCTTCCTTTTAAAAAAAGTTTTTATTGAAGGTTTTGTGTTACAAAATAAACAAATAAGGGAAAATACATATAGCGTCTCCACTTTCGATTCATAGTATTTTCCACAACTTAATGTTCAGTATGAGACACTAATGTCATGGACATATTATGGTTGTGGAGAAGAAAGAGGGTGAAGAAATGGGGGGTGTTGTTCTATTGCTTAGTGGTAGACCGCTAGACTGCATCTGTTTACATTTCCCCCTCTTGGCAGCTCTTAAGTTGGCCCAGTGGCCCTTTTGTGGAAGCAGAGTACCCAGGAATTTGGGGGGGGGGTGTGAGAAGTGGCAGAACAGGATGAAACACATTCAAAGATGGAATCCTGCATCTTTGGCATGGAGTCACATTGAATTCAAGTCAAGTCAAGTAACCTTTATTGGCATCCCATAAGAACATTCAGAATACATTTGAAATAGCTAGGCCAGTGCGATCTCATCGCCACCCCAACAGCACAGTCACCCACCAAAGGGCAGAAGAGGCGAGCAATCCGCCTCATCTCTGAGGGTTTCCAGCAAGGGCAGGATCCTGTAGCATACTTTGGCGACAAAAAATCAAATAGAGGAACTTAGCTACTGTCTTGGTGAGCTCCTGGTCTCTCCCCTGTAATAAGAAGCGCATGACCTCCGTCTCTGGTTTCTATGTTGGAATACATAGATGGTCTAGAAATTGTTGGCGGAGATCATCATACATTTTACAGTTAAGGGCCATGTGAGCTAGAGTTTCCACCAGGTGGGCATTGCATGGGCAGATCCTATCTCCTTCTGCCAAACCTGCAAACCTGCCCCAAAGGAGGTTAGAAGGATTAGAATTAAACCTGGCCAGTGAAAAGGCCCTTCTTTCTTGCGGATTAAACAAAAATTGTAAGTAATTAAGATTAAATTCCTGCGCCCAAGAGAGTCGAAAATGAAGAGGGGGGCATGTTTTTTCCGCAGCTGAAATTAGTTCCTGGCGATCTATGTCCCACAGCCTAGTTTTTAACATGGTCTTTGGCAACTGGGAAAGCCACAGCGCCCAGGAGATCCTCTGAAATCCCGAGTTGCTGTATCTTTGTGCAAAACAGTTGTAGCCCTGGGGAAAGGAAGGAGTCAGACAGAATGCTAAACACATTTAAAGATGGAATCCTGCATCATAGGCATGGAGTCACATTGAATTGAATGTGACTTACTTAGGAGACATGTATAGGATTGTTTGCATCCAGCACAGCTCTGTCCTGAGCATGAAGTGCCAGTTCTAAACAAGTCTCACACGATGGATGTGAAGGGTAGAAAGAAGAATGTGGGTGTGTGTTTGTGTGTGTGTGTCAGAAGGATGACTTTCTACTCTTTCCCCTGCTGCCCTTTTGGAAGTCCATGATGAAGACTTGTCATCCTCCACCCCATGAGATCTTTCAGCAATCTTTGCTCTGGTGTCCCGTTTTCCCTTTGCCACAGAAGCAACGTGAGGGTGGAAGCGGATCTAGCTAGACGGCGCACCCTCGTGAGACTTAAGCAGTCGAGGAATGCAATTATTTTGTCGCTGGAATTTAAAAGTATATTGGAATTTGAAGGGCAGCGCTTCCCCCATGTTCATGCACGTCCCCGTCCCCCCACTCCAGTCTGCTGGCCGAGGACAGAAACACAAACATGTCTGCATCTTGCCTTCCTTTGCAAGATAGCCTCTGCCCCTAACTGGTCTTATCGTTCTGTTCCCAGTGAAGCAGCCATTCCTACGTCCTCAGACGGTTCTGCTTGGGAAAACATATGTTGCTTCTTCATGAACCGCAAAAAACACGAAGACAGCTGGGGTGGGCAAAATCTTCGAGTGCCAGTTCCTTCGTAGCCATCTTCAGGGCATGGGGTGCAAAGGCGCCCTCATGGAGAACAGCTTCACGGGGCCGACATCATCTTTAAAAGGGGCGAGGGGACAGATCCCTAGGCAGCTAAGGGAGGTGTTTGCTTCGCCCACTTGCGGGAGGCCAAGTAGGAATGGCAGCTGTGGGGATGGTCACCAGGGAAAGCACCCTGCGCTGATGACTCAAGGTCCTCTTTTGAACATTTCGGGTGGTCTGAGGGCAAGTTGAAGCGTGAGGGGAAAGCTGGCTTTGCCCGTCTCACTGGCCCATGTGAAACATGACTTCCCTCATGGTGGCATTCTGAGGGAAAAGCGGGATGATGATGATGATGATGATGATGATGATGATAATGATAATAATGATGATGATAATCATCATCATCATCATCATCATCTAACTCAAAATATCAAACCCCGGTGACTAAGAGCAGGAATATGATGCTTGGTGCAGACCTTACTTTTTGAGAATAAGCATAAAAACGCTATGTGGTATTTTGTTTTCAGTAGGCATTTTATATGTGGTCCCCCCACCCCCACTCTGGCTGCTCTTTCTAAATAATGTTTAACATGCACACAAACCTGAGCCCTTTGAATGTGTTGAGTTGGCAACTGAAAAAATAAGTTCAATTGTACCAGCACCCTAAAACCAGGTGACTGTAAAATTTGTGTGAATTTTCTCTTAGTAAGTCCTTTCTGCCCCTCCACTATTTATTCCATTCTAGGTATGAACACAGGTATTTCTTTATCTAAACATGCACACTAGAAAAAGATTGACAGGAATTGCACAAGAGCAGATACAGTATTATAATCATATTTCACAGTGTGGGGAAACGAGGATTGTGCTTTGGGTGGGGGAGGACAAGGGAACATCAAATCCCACCCATCTATGGGTTCCAGATATAATAAAGGACCAGAATACAGCAGCTGCATTTAACTTTATGAAGATCACCAGAGTACTCAAAGCTTAAGCCCAGCTGAGCTAACTCTGGATGTTTTCCTTCAACATTACCCCACTTCCAGGTCCCAAATCCTGTTGCTTAAAGATAGTCCCCATACATATATCAGCCATTTTTTTAAAAAAAGGATCTTGTGCAAGTTTGCTCTTATGCAAGACCTCTATCAAAATATTGCCCCTGCTCCAGTGAGGAGGTTCCTTCGACCAGCCATTTACTTTCCAAGAAAGAAGCTGGAGCAGAATGAGTGCAAGTTTTCACAGCCTTTATTGGGGTTCATGGCTCCCACAGCCACCACTCCAGCCAGCCTCCACAACAGCCTGGTTGTGGCAAGTGGCCGCTGAGTTGCAGATATCAGTCTGGACATTCCACTTGTGCACCAGCAGTAAAATGGCTAGGTTATGATCCTCAGCTGAGCAGCAAAACAGAGCAAAGGGGGTAGTGATAGAAGCCAGCCACATGACAAACTGCCCACTAAAACTAAGGAGCTTCAACATCAGTGACTGCAGATGTATAACATGTTATACTAACTGGATTTTGTGTGCTAAGGAGCAATCAATATTAAATGGGGTGGGGAGCATGGGCTAGTTTTCTTATGACTTCACCTTGATACACTAAAAACTTGCATGCATGAGTAGCACCAGAGCTTTTTCCTTTTTTTTTTATAATATTTTTTATTAAAGAATTTTTATATAACACAAACAAAACATACATAAACAAGCAACAAACAATAACAGAACAAAAAAAAACACAAGTACCATTTCATGTCCTAATTTCTTAAACCTTACTTCCTCGACTTCCTCTCGCTTCCCGTTTCTGTATTCCAAGTTCTTATAATTATTCAGCGAATCTTCCCTTATTTTACTATAAATTTATGTTAGTCATCCTTATTCTCTTTGTCTTAACCATTACTAATAGTAACCATTTATTTTAAGCCCAACATCATTCTAACTGTCATTAATTTTATAGTACTTCTTTAAATAGTCCTTAAACTTCTTCCATTCCTCTTCCGCCGCTTCTCTTCCCTGGTTTCGGATTCTGCTCGTCATTTCTGCCAAACCCATGTAGTCCATCACCTTCATCTGCCATTCTTCCAGTGTGGGTAGATCCTGTGTCTTCCAGTACTTTGCAATAAGTATTCTAGCTGCTGTTGTAGCATACATAAAAAAAATTGTATCTGTCTTTAACACCCCCTGGCCGACAATACCCAAGAGAAAGGCCTCTGGTTTCTTGGGGAAAGTATATTTAAATACCTTTTTCAGTTCATTATAAATCATTTCCCAGAATGCCTTAATCTTCGGGCACGTCCACCAGAGGTGAAAGAATGTACCTTCCTTTTCTTTACATTTCCAACATTTATTATCAGGCAAATGGTAGATCTTTGCAAGCTTGACTGGGGTTATGTACCACCTATAAATCATTTTCATTATATTTTCTCTTAAGGCGTTACACGCCGTAAACTTCAACCCGGTGGTCCACAACTTTTCCCAATCAGCAAACATAATGTTATGACCAATGTCCTGAGCCCATTTAATCATACTTGATTTTACCATTTCATCTTGTGTATTCCATTTCAGCAGCCACCAGAGCTTTTTCCATCTGGAACTCAGTTCTGGCACTGCTAGAAAAATGGCACTGAGTAGCACTCATTCCACAAACTCATCTGGAAGTGCCCCTAAGTGGCTAACACTGATATGGGGAGTAGGAGAATTCCATTAATGAACAAGTACAGCTAAAGCATGCTAATTTGACAGTACTGTATTCACACAGCAGTAGATAACCCAGCCCTGTATTAAACACTAGCAACTAGGAATTCAATGAAAGTGAGAGAACAGGCCTATGGAGGAGAGATGGAGCACTCAGTACTCTCCACACATGAGATAAATGCATCCAAGAGGGACAGAGCTCTCCATCCTTCCTGTCTGCCTCCCAGTAGGCTAGTAAACATTTTTTGCAGGTGATTGGTAACACCTGTGGCTTTATTTACAAGGCTCAGAGGAACCTTATTTTAAATGCACCTTATTCTAGAGTGTAACACTGTCATAAAACATAATTAGTATCCCTAATTGCAAACTACTGCCATGTCCATAATTGCACAACAGTTCTGTTTTAACATACAGGTCACAGTTGTTCCTCCACATGTTCTAGCCCCTGCTAAATTCCACTTTCTGGGAATCACAGATGGGTAGAGTGCTGTTACACTCAGGTCCTGTTTCGGCCCTTCCCATATGTTTCTGGTTGCCCACTATGAGAACAGGTTGCTTGGACTAGGTGAGCCAGTTCCAGCAGGCTTTTCCCGTGTTCTTATGTTTCTTGGATTCCAGCTCCCACCAGCTCCAGCCAGTGCTGGGGACAGCAGCATCTTTGGAAGAGAACTGCATTCAAGGATCAGAAGAGGTGACAGGAACACTGAACTCGAGTCTTAAGGCATGCTAGAATTCAAAGCAGTTCTCAGAGTTCTATGGAGTTGATGTCACAGGTGAGTCTTTTGTGAGCTTAAATGTTCCATCCCAGACAACTCATGTGCTGACTCCCTGCCTCAGTGGGGCCTGTGGATTACACTACCTCTTCTCATCTTCCCTATGAAGCACCTTTATGATCCCAAAGCCTCCCTCTGCCATAGAGAGGAAGGATGGAGCTTCTCCTTGGGCTCTCTGCCCTTTTCCAGTTGTTTTTGTCCTCCTCCACCACCTGTAAGTGACCACAGTCAGAGCTGGCACACTTGAGTTCTGTTCCCCATGTTATGGGAAGCTGAAAGGCTTGTGCAACCCAGAAACTCTTTAGGATTAAGTGGTATAACTGAATGGGAGGTTTCAAGTACAGAACATTAGCCCCTGACAATGAACTATGTATAAAGCTTATATTTTTAAAAAGAAAAAGGTTCCATGTGGCGTTCATTTGCACAGCCAACTAATTCATTTGACTAACATGTACCATATTGAGGGAGGGTGTGCAATACTGGTTTACATTAGAGGTTAACTCTAGAACTGGCCTGGAGTGTTGGTGAGCCATCAAAGACTCCTCCATTGGGGTTAACCACCACTCAATATCCAAAGCCCCAACTAAAGCATGTATTACACATTGTACCACAGTCAGGGTGCAGGGAATGGGAGATCCTACAATATTCTACTGTTCCTCTGTAGTCTGTAGCATCCGGCATCCCTGGACGAATTGGGACAAGTCTCCCTCCCCAGAAGAGAGAGAAGCCCTGGAAGCACCATGGTTAGTGAACATATTTGGCAATGGCAAAAGGTGCCAAGGAGTTGTCCTGAGCAGCTGGTGGATCCTGACAGCAGCCAACTGTTTCCTACTGATGTGAGTAATGTGAGAGATTGGAAGCGCTTTTCTCCTGATGGAGTGCTAGCTCTGGTCCTAAGATGGTTGGTTCTGAAATGAAACAGAGTGCCTGAACAATGAACAGGCTGTTGTGGAGTAAGGTCTCGCCATTCAGGATCTGATAGCTATGGTTGATTATGAAATGACCTTCCATGTTTGCCTTGCAGGCAGCCGAGCAATGTAGAATTCACTGGCGCTCATGGTCGTTTCAGCACCAAGACAGTGAGCCAGTTCATTTCACACCGGGGTTTCAGCTCTTGGGATGCACCACCCAACAATGACCTGGGACTCATTCTGCTTGGCCAGCCAGTTGATTTAAGGAAGCCAGACATATGGCCAGCTTGTGTCATTCGGAAAGAAAAACCCTATGACACACAAGAGGAATGTAGGATTATTGAGCGGAGACACGACGGTGAGTTTGGAGGTGCCCTGTCAAGGTCTGAGGGGATTGTGCTAGTGGGGAAGGTGACCACAGCCAAAGTCATAGGTACTCATAAGTCTGCAAGTTATTTAAAAAGACTAAGTGTATGTGTCACATCTGTTAGAACCACTATACTCAACTAATGTGTATTTGGCACATAGTTTAATATTGAGAGTGTTGGGGTGATTATTACTCAATTATATTATTGTATAATTATATTATTATATAATTATATAAATGATATATCTTAGGGCTATGGAAATATTAGAAAAAATATGGTCAGTGAAGGCTTAGAAGTTTGAGAAGGCTATATAGGAGAATTTTATTTTTTAAAAAAACGCATGCACACACACGCACAGTGCTGAGAATGATGAGTGCTGGAGTGGATCCCTGGAGTTAGGCTAACAGGCCTTGCAGTTTATAGTCATCTCTCCATCTTCACAGGGTCCTTCAGATGGTCAGTGAAGGAGATCATTGTGCATACTTTGGTGACATCGGAATGTGCCAAGCAATGGCCTGACATAGGCAAATCATGGAACTTGTGTGTTTCAAGAGAGGCGTCTAATGACACAAACTGCATGGTAATCCCTTATGAATGGATTCAGGGTCGATTGTGTGAATGGGGACACACACACTTTACACCAACCCTAGTAAAGGTAAAGGACCCCTGACAGTTAAGTCCAGTCACGAACGACTCTGGTGTTGCGGCGCTCATCTCGCTTTACTGGCCGAGGGAGCCAACGTTTGTCCGCAGACAGTTTTTCTGGGTCATGTGGCCAGCATGACTAAGCCGCTTTTGGCGAAACCAGAGTAGCACACAGAAATGCCCTTTATCTTCCCGCCAGAGCGGTACCTATTTATCTACTTGCACTTTGACATGCTTTCGAACTGCTAGATTGGCAGATTGACCTGGCCACAAAAAACCCTTCCCATTGATCACGTTGGGGAGAAGGGATTAAACAATGGCCACTTGCACATAATTTTTTGTCCAGACCACATCTCCACAACAGAGTATATGGGGTGCTTTCTGGTAATGGGGTGGATATGGGGTGACTCACTCATCAACCCATCACAGCTCATTACCATTTGTATATAAATCCCACACAGGGAGACCAGATAATAGGGTGCACAGCATGTGCCTGTATCTCTCTGACTTCATGTTGTACACATAAGCCTCACAAAAGGGAACATGGGAAACAGGTAGAAAGGGTACTTTGTACAGAGAAGAAGCCTCTTGTACAAAGCAACCTGTCTCCAGAACAACCCAGGAGCTTAAGCATTGCTAACATTTCTTCTCTTCCTGGATCCCTTGCCAGGTGCCTTTTCTCTAGCAAATGGGGTACCAGGACAGAGTACTTCACACAATGCTATTGCTGTTGTCATATCTCTTTGCATTTTGTGATGCAGGAAGATGTGTTAAGGCACATCCCTATTGATTTGGGGTCCTTGTTCAAAATTCAAAAAGGAAGCTGCATATGAGAAGGGCAGCACTTCCCTCATACTTCAGCAACGGCCAGCAAATTGTGATTCTGTATTCCAAACCCACTCTACCTCATCAGTTCTCTCTCTCTTTTTTTTAATGATATTTATTACTTTTCGAACAGTTTCGACACAACACTACAAACAAAAAAAGAAAAGAAAAAGAACAATACAAATACAATACAAAAACACTACATAACACATTAAACTAACAAAACCAAACAAAAACAATTTAAAAACACCTCAAACATTTTCAATATCTTATCTTTCATTCGCTTATTTCCAACGACCTCCTCACACCTCCCTTTTTGTATTCCACTTCTATTAATTGTTTCAGCAATTCCTTTCCATCTTCCTCTGTTTTCTATCCTATAATTATCTTAACACATTCTTGCCTTATTTTTTCCTTTAATTTTCTATTAATCTATTTATACTTAATTCCTTATAACATTTCTACTAAAGCCATATAACTTCATTCCAACATTCTTCTAACAGTCATTAATTTTACAATATTTCTATAAATAGTCTTTAAACTTTTTCCAGTCTTCTTCCACCGACTCTTCTCCCTGGTCTCGGATCTTGCCAGTCATTTTTGCCAATTCCATATAGTCCATCAACTTCATCTGCCATTATCCAACACTTCAGTGCTTTCAAGAAGCAGCCATTCTCTCAGCCAGCAAAAAGCAGATGGTTCACAACAAAGTTTAGGGGTCTGGCAGGGCAAGTCCACCTCCTTCTTTGGCATCCGTCAATATCTTAAATTTTACTCGAGGCTTCCTGCCCTGCCAAACAAATCTAGAGACATCCCTCTGCCACCTCCTAAGACAATCTATCCCATCCAAAGCTTGCAATGTTTGAAACAAAAGCAACATCCCCGACAACACAGCAACCCTCATCCCCACCACAGCAACTCGGCCCAACAATAACAACTTCAGATTTGTCCATATTTCCAAATCCCCCTTCTCTTCAATCCAACGTCCTTCACAGTTATCCTTGAATAGTTTCACATTTTTGGTGGTCATACTAACCCCCAAATACCTCTCTTTCTCAACCGATGTTAGTCCTGTCTCCTCCTGAAACTCTGTCAAGCTTTCCTTTTCCAATTCAGATAGAGCTCTGGTCCTCAAATTCATCTGTTCTTCTTTAAGTTCAATCATAACAAATGTCAGCTTATGTTCATCAAGTTGTCCTTGTATGGATGGAACTCTCTCTCTCTCCAGTTGTATTGCTTTACATTCAGCAGCAAGGGTTTTCTCCTTGACTTCATCCGCAGTTTGCCATACCAGAGTAGATTCCTGTATCAATTTCTGGATGGTTTCTGTATTGGTATTCACCTTTAGTCCCAGATTATTTAAACTTTCTACAATTAAGTCTATTTTAATATTTGCAGCATCCACTTTCACATTTATCACGTCTGTTTTATTGTGAAGCTGTTCCAGCGAATCGTTTATTTTCACTAATGCGACCGCTAAGGCCTCTTCTGTCGACATTCCGTCTGTTTTTTCCTTTCCATTTGCCATAACACTTAAGAGATTCAAGGTCAATCCCAGAGTCTCACAATTTTTTATCTTGCAGCTGGAAATTCCCCTAGCCCAGCTCCTGTAAAGCAACCAATTTCAAAAGCTTCCACTAGGGGAAAACAGTTTCTATTTGTATTAGTCAGTAAAGTCCTCTTTTAAACACAGTTCCAATAATCCAAAGTTAGTTTCAGTTTTCAGATACTTTTACTTTTACTCCTTTTTTTTTTTTAAGAACAGCCGGAGACAGTAGAAACAATGTATTCTCTTGTTTAGCTACCTGTCTATGAACGTTCTAAACGCTGTCAATGTCCAGGGTCAGAGTGGCGGTATTTTAACTCTCTTGACTCTCTCCTACAGGCATATTCAGTCCACCACTTCCCCCCCTCTTCTCCTGTCTCCAAAGGGGGGGTTTAGTTCTTTGCCGATGGAGTTAGTCTTTTACAAAAGGCTTTCCAAGACTTCAGCTTGCAGCCACATTGCTTTAGTTTATTTACAAAAGGGGGAGGCGGACTTCCTGTATTGAACCTCCCCGTTTCGATACCAAATTAAACGTTTAAAAATCCAATTCTCCCACTTCAGCTCTACTCACGGGTAATTACTTTAGAGTCAAATTGTCCACAGGAAAAGCTCAGTGCTCTCTGGCAACAGCTATGCGGCTTCGCTCCGTGGAAGAAGCAGACGATTCAAAGCACCGTGCCTCTCACCCCATGTCGCTCTGGATCCCCAAAACCGGGTTTCCCCACGAGTAGGGGAGGCGCAAAAGGTGCCAGCCGAATCCCACGTTCACAGGCTTCTCCCACCTGTGATTTTTATGGGTCTCCGCCTTTGCCGTGGCGGTACAGACCCAAATTCCCACAGGGCAAATTCCTCCCGATCAGAGGAATTCCGCCATTGCTGGAGGCACCAACCCGGAAGTCCCCTCTACCTCATCAGTTCTCTAGTGGGTGCCCATTCTATACTTCCCTTTTCTAGTCACCATTTTGTGTATGTGGGAAGTTAGATCTGGTCTTATACTATTTGATAGGACCAATGTGATTAGAAAGGAACTACAGTCAGCAGAGGGGAAGGGAAGATTGTCCAAGGTTTGGAAATACCAGAATTCTAATGGGATTTTTTTAAAAGTGTGAGTGTATAGGACACCAACAAACATTACCAGAAAGCACAAATAGTTATGTAGGAGAAATGAAGGGCGGGGATGACAGGGACACCTTTTCTTCATTCTGGACACATCCTGTCATGTTTCACCTGCTGGTGCGGACAGGAAACAGCACAATCAAACAAAATAATTGCCTCTTCATGCCAACTGCAGCATAGCTGAGGAGCTGGAAAAAAACTACTGAGCTCCTATACTTCCCAAGAGGCAGCCTTTCTTACTGCTTTTAGTGACACAGACCCCTTTTTATCATCTGCTTTAGTTGTCTCATTCCATTTCTGATTATCATGCTCTCTTTTCTGCTACAGGTGTCTGTAGGCAGTCCTGTGATTTGTCGTGACCCTGGCAGCGGGCACTGGGAGGTGATGGGTGTTGTGTCCCAGAGCTTACACGACTGCACAGCTCCTATCCTGGCTTCTCAGATTTTATCCCATTTGAAGTGGCTGAGTCAAGAAGGAGCACTTGGTCCACAACTGAAAGATAGCAAGACCACTAATGGTGAATTGTCTTCCCCAGCAATCACACCATTATATGCTCTGTCTGAAACAGAAGGAGAATTATCTTCAACAGCTGGAGAATCTGTAACATTCCCAACAGGCATAGTATTCACATCAACAGCACAAACAACCACACAAGTCCCACAAGCTTCTATAACACCCCCAATTGTGGAACAAGAATCTGAAGCATCTGAAGCAGTTGGACCTGTTGAACCATCAGAAGTAGCTTTGACATCCAACCCTCCACTGTTGGATTCTACCTTTACAAATGAACTCCCATCGCCAGAAGCTACAAAACCATTGACTGTAATACCTACAACTTCAGTGCACTCTACATCTTCACTCAATAGACTACAGTCAGTAGTCACAATAGTTGCAGCAGATAATCATGTAAATTTTACAACAACCACAACAATTCAGAAAACATCCACAACAACACAGTCCCTCCCCAATATCACAACACCCCATGTAACACTTACAACTACCAGACACTCCTCATTTTTATCATCTTCAACAACTGGACAGACATCTACAATGGCCAGAGAAACATCTTCTGTAGTGTCTTCCACACTTGAACATTTATCTTCTGCAACATCTACAATAGCACTAAAATCCACAACAATGCAGAAGTCGTCCACAACAACAGGGCAGTCATCCACAACAACAGGGCAGTTGTCCACAACAACAGGGCATTCGCCCACAACAACAGGGCAGTCGTCCACAACAGCAGGGCAGTCGTCCACAACAACAGGGCATTCGTCCACAACAACAGGGCATTCGCCCACAACAACAGGGCAGTCATCCACAACAGCAGGGCAGTCGTCCACAACAACCAGGCAGTCGTCCACAACAGCAGGGCAGTCGTCCACAACAACAGGGCAGTCGTCCACAACATCCTCTACAACCAACCAAATATCTGTAACATCCACAATACACTCAACAGAAATGTCAGCTGTTGTACCACCACATATAATAATAATACCTGCTACCACTTCACAGCCACAAACGCCTCCTTCAACAGCCGTAGCATCCATACCAGACACTTATATCAACCAAGGTGCTCCTGTTCATATTGTTGTAGCCAGGCCACAGTTCCCCAAGAGTAAACGCGAGGAAGGCCCATCTCCTGGCCCTTCCCTAGCATTACTTGCCCCACCTAGTGTAACCATAATGCCCAACTTGCAACTCCCTGTACAGGTGACGCTGAAACAGTGTGAGATGGGACTGGCATGGGATGCCAACTCCCATACCTACCAACTTAACAAGATGGCAGTTCTTACGGATCGCAAATTTGGTGAGTACATGTACTCCCCACCCCTGAAAAATAATAATAATAAGGGGGAGATCTGAGGAACTGGTTATGTGTGTGCCACCAGTTGCTCCCCCATCATTCTGTCGGGAAATAGACTGTACTGGATAATATTATTTCAGACTTCCGTTAGATAAACTGAGAACTGAAGGCAAGCAAATTTATTTCTAATATGTTGGTCTTTCCCTTCAGGATGTGGGCTGCGGCCTGGTTTTGTGCCCAAATGCCCAAGCTGCTCTGAGGCGGAGTTGGGGGAATTTCCCTCAGTTGTTGCCCTCACGCTGCCCATCCAGCATTTCTGTGCTGGCTCCATTCTCAACCCCTGGTGGATTTTAACCTCAGCCAACTGTGCCAACCTTATGTAAGTATCCTGTTTTCAGGTTGACCTAGTTCTAGATGGGTGCATTGTCTTGGTCTCTCTCTCTCTCTCTCTCTCTCTCTCTCTCTCTCTCTCTCTCTCTCTCTCTGCATTTTCAATTTTACAGTACACCATACACATTTTGCCTTATACTATTTTTTACAGACTTCCCAACCTAACCTTCAGTGACATTCTAACAGAACCTTAGTTCGCTGCATTTCCATTGTTTTCTACACCTTATTTTAATTCTACCAATTCCTTCCTTTTATTTTACTGTTGTTCAAACGGTTGCTTGCAGGCCAGTTGTAATATCATTTCTTTTTAGGTACTCTCTGAAATATTCCCACTCAGCCCTTGTCCTCCCTTCATCACAATCCCTTATTTCAGAAGTCATGCTTGCTAACTCTGCAAACTGTCAGTTTATCAAACAATTGCTCTTCTGCTTTGTCTTTCCAAATCTTTGCATACATAATTCTTGTAGCAACTGTGGCCTATAAAAATAGGTTACACACCTTTTGGGGTAGCTCCTCTCCTATGATGGCTAGATGGAAGGCTTCGAGTTTTGGGGGGAAAGCTGAATTTAAAGATTTTTTTAAATTCTTCATCGACCATCTCCCAATATTTTTAACTGCTTGCAAGGCCACCACATGTGTTCTAGGGATCCTTCCTCCTCTGAGCATATCCAACAGAGTTTAGAGCCCCTTTTGTACATTTTGATGAGTCTTGTGGGCATCAGGTACCACCTATACACAATTTTTAATATATTCTCCTTCATCTGATAACAAGCTGAAAAATGAATTTTTTGGTGCCATACATGGCATGGCAACTGCAGAAGGGGGGAAAACAGAATATTATAAATAAAATTGCAGTGGTAGACCAAAACTCTAAAGATATAAGGAATGAATTTCAATGGTTTTACTCAAAACTGTACTTTTATCTGCCCTGAATCCTTCAACATTCAGCTTCACTGAATGTCTCGAAGTTCTAGTGTTATGAAACACCATCCACTTCCTCCATAATTTTATACATTTCTATCATGCCTCCTCTTACACATCTTTTCTTTAAACTAAGAAGCCCCAAATGTTGTAAGCTTTTCTGATAGGAGAGTTGCTCCATCTCCTTGATCATTTTGGTTGCCCATTTCTGAACCTTTTTCAGCTCTACAATAAATACTCTTTTTGAGCTGTGGTGACCAGAAGTGTACACAGTATTCGAAAGGTGGTTGCACTATGACTTGAATAACTGCATTATGATATCAGCATTTTTATTTTCAAGTGGAATTTACCTTTCCACAGCTGCCACACATCTTCATCAAGCTATCCACTATGACCCTTGGTTTCGTTCCTGGTCAAATGAAGTTGTTGTTGTTTGCCCATGTATACATTGAATTGCATTTGCCATTTTACTGCTGTTCACTCTTACAAAATATATTGCTGCCCCAAGCACCTGATTGCTACCAGTATTGCATCCATTTTAAAATGCTGAATTTTATTGTATTATTATTATTATTATTATTATTATTATTATTATTATTATTATTTTATACTGCCCTTCATCCTAGGATTACAAGGTAGTTTACTAGCATGCTAGAACAGTATGCATTTTTATCCTTCCCAGTGATTTCCAGACTTGTGCTGAGTTGCACCTTAAAACGTTACCCAGCCACCACATTGGAACATGTGTTCATCATTCTCTGCCCACTGAAGTAGGAAGTCCTTATGTAGCATTAATAACCTTCCCACCCCAAATATATGTCATTTGTTTTACATGCTGTGCAGGTGTAATGGGGCCACAGAAGCACATTTTATTTGATCATTTTATATACAGTTCACAGTTCATATAATAAAAGTTCAAATAACAACAGTATCTACAAGAGAGTGCTCAATACCTGCTTCCGCAACATGTTGTGTGTGGTTGCTGAAACTATTATGTTGCTGTATCTCTGTTTCAGAAAAAATTCAGAAGCTTTGGCCCTGGTGCAGGCTGGTCTAGTTGACATCTCCAAGGCAACGTACTCAGTGCAGACCCGCCAGTCTCTGACACACCCAAACTGGTTGGAGCACAGGGACCTTCACAACCTGGGCCTTTTGCAGTTGGAGGAGCCACTGGAATTTGGTCCCTTTGTTGCACCTGTGTGTCTCTCAGACAAGGCAGATGCAATAGGTGACTTCAGAAATTGTTGGCTACCAGGCTGGTCTGTGCTGGAAGGTGAGTGGTGCACTTGCTTTCTCCTTGTACACTGTGATCTGAATTGCACAGGGAGGGGCTCTCTTAAATGACCTTGTTGGTTCTTCCAGTCTCTGTGATTCTGTGAGCAAGATTGCATATCAGTTAGTAGTTAGGGTCCCCAGGCTGAGGCTTGGAAAAGATACTCAAGAGAGATAAGTCTCTCTGGTTTTGTGCAGGGCCCTCTCATGAAATGATGCATAAAAGGTATAATGCTAGTGTCACATCACTCTTGCAGCCAGCCAGAGAGCTGTCTTGTTGTTTCAGATAAGTCTGGGAACATCAACCTTCCACAGCTCATCTTCATGGACACTCCTGTCCATTGTCCACTCTCTATCCCAATATTCCTTTTCTTTTGCCCTGGTCTGGACTCTTCTCCTTATTCCTCTTGCCCACTTCAACTTTCAGCCCTCCTGTTCCCATCTGCTCAATTTCTTTATCCTACTATAGGGGTGGGGAACTTGCAGTACTCCAGTTGCTAAGGGACTCCATCTCCCACTGGCCTCAGCCAACATTGTCAAAGGTCATGTATGATGGGAGCTGTAGTCTGGCAACAGCTGGAAGGTGAAAGGATTCTCATCTCTGTGCCCTGCTGGTGGTCATCACTGAGGGCATGGAGATGGATTTATGCTGCCTAACTTGAGGGCAGATGGTGCTACCCCCATGTGTTCTCTCCCTGCTGTAGGAGGCCCTGCCGTGCTGCTGAGACATCCCTTAGACATCCTGAGCGTCACCAGCTGCGACCAGCTTGGGGAGCAGCTCTCCAATGCCATATTCTGTATCAAGGCTCAAATGGGCCCGGAAGGAGTCTGCACGGTGAGAGATAGCTTGGGAGTAGATCATCTTTATGACCCACCTCCACCGCTTTTTGACTCGGTGCTGATATCAGCTGGCTGTGGATTTAAAAAGTCAGTCTCCTCACCCATTTGTTAAACTGAAGAGGTTAAAAGACATAATTCCTGCCTGCCACACATAGCTCTTTCAGGTGTACAACAGCACCTAGATATTGCATGTTCTCTGTCTGTCTGTCTCTCTGTCTCTCTCATACTGCTATCATGGATCCAGTAGATGGGTATTTACAAATTACCTTTTTACATGGTTTGCATAAAGCAGAGGCGGCATGTCGAAACAGGAAGTGCCGCCTTGCCCTGCCACTGCCGCTACCATACCTGCTGCCACTAGTGTTCTTCTCTACCTGCCCTGCTGCCAACAGCACCAATTTTGGGTGAGATATCACTGAAATTGCACAAGATGGTGCATGCTCCACAAGGTCTTGCAAAATTTCGGATGTGATTTCAGCCAAAATCGGCACCAGTACTAGCACCATTTCTGTGCCAGCAGTGGGGCAGGTGGGGCACCTGCAGGGCTAAAGCCTTGTGGGCTCCTGCTGTTTGAGGCAGCTACTGAGCCAGCTCTAGCATAAAGTGCCCCACAGAAAGCAGGTCAACTGCTGTTTGAAAGTGTTAAGTTTTGGGTGAACATATCAGACAACACAGCGATTCTTCAAACAGCTCTTGTTTATTCACAGGTCAGAACAGAACTGAACTGAAGGGTTCAGTCAGCCTGCTTATATAGAGCTCCAGTACAACGTAACTGTAACAATTTTCTAAAACTATCCAATCACTGAACGTCACTTTTGATCCCTTATTTGCATAACTATCTACAGTATCCCCCTGCTGGCCCAGGATGAGAACTTCAGTACATAACAGAAAGAGTGTAATGATTGGGAAGTTTCTTTTGTACCTACTTCCCTTTCTCATTTTCTCTTCCTTCTCCCTCCTCCTATCCAGGGTGATGTGGGTTCTCCGCTGATCTGCCCTGACCCCCAGGATGGGGCCTGGCTTCAGCTGGGGGTGCTGAGCAGTTTTGATGAAGCCTGCTCTCGCCCCTATGTCTTCAGCAGTCTGCCCCACTACCTGCCCTGGTTGGAGAGGACCACAAAGGTTGCAGGGTATCGTTACAATCGCACAGTTCCTTGGAAACATCTGAGGCCTACAAAAAATCTTAGGCAGCTACAGAAACCAGAGAGTGAGTGATAGCTTGGAATTTCTCATGTGAGCTGCTTCAAAACACATGTCCCTTCTCCCCCTGGTCACTGTGGCCTGTACCTATGATGGCACAATGCCTTCCAGAGCACCCCTGAATGGCATTCCATGTACATTTCCTGCTGTTTAGAGTTAGCCTCCCTTGCTCTGCTATTGTCCTCTCCCCTACCACACGCTGACCCGGCCTCTTTGACCTCTTCAGCCCTGGCTGCATGGATCTCAGCACAATTGTCCTTGCCCTGGCAAGTGCTCATCGCCACATGTGAGAATCAGAGCTGCGGGGGCTCAATTCTGAACCGCTACTGGGTGTTGACTACAGCACAGTGTGTTCAACAGACGTAAGTGATGCCCCCATTCTCCTGGCCTTCTTCAGAATCAGTGCCAAACGGGAGAAGCATGGTGGGCCAACTTAGGCCCACAGGCTAGAGGTTCTCTAGCCCTGTGTTAGGAGATCAGAGCCCATGCCCTTTGGGGGACTCTAGTTCTTTTATCAATATTCATCCATTCCGTGCTACATGTTAGGGTAGGGAGACATTTCATTACAGGATGAATGTGAACGAGGCACACCTATTTTGTTCACCTAGGCTGTAGGACATGGGTAGGCAAACTAAGGCCCGGGGGCCAGATCCAGCCCAATCGCCTTCTAAATCCGGCCCTTGGACGGTCTGGGAATCAGTGTGTTTTTACATGAGTAGAATGTGTCCTTTTATTTAAAATGCATCCCTGGGTTATATGTGGGGCATAGGAATTTGTTCATTCCCCCCCCAAAAAAAATATAGTCTGGCCCCCCACAAGGTCTGAGGGACAGTGGACCGGCCCCCTGCTGAAAATGTTTTCTGACCCCTGATGTAGGATATAGCTGCCCAGAGGGCATACAGGAAAGGGAGATGGCTGTGCTCCGCAGCATCACCAATGAGCTCAGGTAACATGAACAGAAGCAAGAAAAAGGCCTAGATTAGTTTTAACATAGGTCAACATCAAGTTTACCATAGTTTATGAAGGAGTTGTTACTTTGAATAAACTATGTAAACATAGCTGAGCCTGCTGCCTGCCCTGTCCCATCATTATGGGTCCTAAAGGTAAAGGTAAAGGGACCCCTGGCCATTAGGTCCAGTCGTGGCCAACTCTGGGGTTGCGGCGCTCATCTCGCTTCATTGGCCGAGGGAGCCGGCATACAGCTTCCGGGTATGTGGCCAGCATGACTAAGCCGCTTCTGGCGAACCAGAGCAGTGCATGGAAACACTGTTTACCTTCCCGCCGGAGCGGTACCTATTTATCTACTTGCACTTGATGTGCTTTCAAACTGCTAGGTTGGCAGGAGCAGGGACTGAGCAACGGGAGCTCATCCCTTCATTGCGGGGATTTGAACCGCCGACCTTATGGGTCCTACCAAGAGCAAAAAAAATGAAGAACAAGAGACTATTCCCTGTTAGTGATGGCTAGTGCCCATTTGGGACTGGTAGGGTGGGAAGCAGGGAGGCCAAAATGGAGTTGGGAGTCAATAACAGCCAGCGCCAACTGATTCTAGTTTTGTCCCCATCCTGCTCCCTGTGGAGTTCTGCAAGGGCAACCCAGAGACTGAGGAGGAGGAAAAAGCAGCCGGCCAGTGCCATCACCTGAACTGGTTGTGGCTAAGAAGGCAGGTGGGTAGGGGCTCAGGGCAGACTGAGGTTGGTGGGGCAGCGCCCCATTTGCCTTAATGGACTAGCCTACACTATTCCCTTTGCCTTGTTGCTTTTCCTTTGACCCAAAACAGAGTTATTCCAGGCCCCTCTTTACTGTTTGCAGGGACCCAGCAAACATAGCTGTCTTTGTGAGGCTGACACACCCCAAGGGCCACGCCAGAGGCATCCATGTTGCTGCAATTTACCCTTATGAGGAGACGGCGCAGCACAGTCTCTCTGGCAGCTCCAACGTGGCTCTGCTGCTCCTCCAGAAGCCCATCGCCTTTGACCAACATGTGGCTGCTATGGCGTACTTCCCAAAGGAGCCCTGGGATAGCTGCAAAGTGATGGGTCTACAAATGATGCCATCTGGTATGCCAGGAGACTGACTGGGAGTGGGGTGAGAGTGGGGTGGAGGGAGAGGGAGAGGAGAGAGGGACCTTGCTATTGTATAGGGCTGTATGCTCCAAGACTATTTCAAACAGTCTCTGTTCCTTAACATCAAATATCCCTTAGTACATTCATTTGGAAGCCCTGTGACGCTGCATCAAGTTGCAGCATGATTTGTGCAGGCAGCCAATGGAGCTTAACCTGGCTTTTGCCCCCAACTACTCTGTGTGTGCGCGCGCACGTTTGCTTACACACACACACACACACACACACACACACACACACACACACACACACAGAGCTTGTGTGTGAACTGTAAGGATCAGCTGTGCTGAGTGGAAGTGGACAGTCCTTGAAGACACACCCACCAGGGACACATCTACTCTCCAAATCTATATTCCATCAATCTTTATGCAATGGCCATGGCAGCCTGCAAAGAATCCTGAGCATTGTAGTTTGGCAAGGGTGCTGAGACTTCTCAGCGATGTCTCACAGAGCAAAAAATCCCCAAGGTTATCTGAGGAGAAGGAATGGCTATAAAATTAGTGCAAGTGTACCAGAAAGATGTTGAGAGGAACTCTTGACTGTCGCTGCCTCACGGCACCTCTTGTGTCTCCCTAGTAACATTTGTTAAATGACATGTTACATGCCATCATCATGCACATTGCAAACATCATCCAATGAAGTACAGTGAAAAAACACTGAAAGCAATGATGATATATCTCATGTCCTGGCAGTTGCAGGAGGGGACCATATGTCTGTGGTAACGTGTCCCTCACAACATGTAAATTAGGCCCCGTGTTTATGGCGTAGATATGATGAAAGCATTTGGCTAAAAGCGTAGGGAAGTGGTGGATTTTTCAGTGGTGCTAAACTAGATTATTATTGTGGTGATGGAAGCAGAGGTGGGGTGGGGGCACAATTCCTGAGACAAATTAGTTCAGGATAAAATGGTGTGATTCAGCGGACAAATGTAGAGTCTGGGCATTTGGGAGTCAAGGCTGGATTCTGACAGGGTGGAGCTTGGGGCAGTATGCCATAGGATGGAGGAAGGATTCTGGAAGTTTTCTTTCCCAAAAGTGGGAAGTGAATTGGAAGCAGTTTGCTGGCTAATCACCCATCTTTTGACAGGTGAAATTGGGGCTGACTCCAGCGCATACCAAGTCAAGGTGCTGATGCCCTCAGACTGTGCCAAGGAACATCCTGGGGTCAATCCAGGCATGTACTGTGTTGTAAGAAATAGCTCTAGCTACCTTCCTGGTGCTGCTGTGAGTATCTCTCCAAACAGCCTCCAACCAACCACTCATCTTCACACCTTGTGATAGGCCATTCTTGCTTCATTCTTTTCTTCTTCTCCCAGGTAGGTGAGGGTGCAGCCCTGCTGTGCCACTTGGAGGCCAAGAGCATGACATGGAGCCAGGTTGGCTTGATGAGTGAGCCCTTTCCGGGATCCCAGATGGTTGTTCTGTCCTCCAGCATCACCTCCTATGTGGACTGGATAGAAAAAACGTCCAGACAAGCCAAGCACCAATTATTCCTGCCCCGTGGGAGAGCAGCAGCCTGTGGACCAAGTAGCTGGATGCTCCTCCTGATCCTCTCATTGTTTAGGGAGGCAGAGTTAGGCTGAACACACATATTAGTGTGTTCTCATTCCTATTGAAGGTGCTGCCTTGGAGGGTTCAGCTTCTGCAGTCGATTACCGGGTGCATGACTTTCCGTGCTGGAGGTGGCCCCGCTCTCCTCATCTCTGCAGGCACCATGGGATATCCACAACAAATTGCCAGGTGAAGGGCAGTTGCCACAGTCGCCTCCAGCAGTGGTCTATCAAGTCTCAGCTGGGATGGCCCAGATGTGCACCTTTCCGGACAATGCCATTAACTAGAGGCCTGTCCCTGGGAGTGAGAGTCTAGCAACAAGACTTGAGGCTACTGTGGACTTCTGCGCCAGCTATTGCTTCAGTAAACGAGCAAGTAACAAAAATGAGATGGAGATATTTCAAGAATATGTAAGGCATCATCCTAAGGACTTTAAGGGAGAAAGATAGAAAAACCATGGTAGACGTTCTGGAGAATTTTCTATACAATACATAGTCGACCCTCCAGATAGCTTCTGATTTGTGCAGTCTCCCGTTACTTCTCCCAAGCATGGTATTTGCATAGAATATGTGTTTGCAATTGGGAAGTATAGCTGATATCAGCACTTGGACTCTAATCTTATAATTAAAACTACGAATCAATAAAACAAAAATGCTCTCAAATACATTGTAGAGTTCAAGTCAGTATAAGACCAATATAGGGCCTAGCACTGAAACTTCAAGCCCTTCTTTTCCTTGTTGGTGGCAAGGAAAAAATACGGAGGTGGGGTGTGTGTATGTACACACTTTCCAGATGCCATTATCCAGGTTTTAGGCAAGCATTCTTTGGTGAGAGAACCCCAGCAGAGATTTACAATCATAAAAACATGCAGCAAAGTAAAGCATTGAAATATAGGCTCTCAGACCCTTAAAATATGTCCTTGTGAGTTCCAAAATAGTCCCCTCTTTCCTTAGCAAAGAAAAAGACCACATGTTTGGTAAGTTAAAAATTATTTGCTTGCAAACTCTTCAAAGGTTGGATTCATGCACTTTCCCCTATGGCATTCAGAAAATGTTACACAGGCAGTAAAACTTGGTTTCGTTATAACGTGATGAAAGTTCCTAAATTATTGGTATAGGAACATAAGAGTGGCTTGTTAGAGCCATGCGGTCTGAGCTTAGAGCAACTGGCTCAGACCTCTTTCCATGCTTAGCTTCTCAGGTAGACTGAGGTACAACAATAGGCTTGATTACCCTCCACCCAAGGAGAGTGGGAGTGCCCTAGCTAAGCCTGGCAGACAGCTTACTCTACGGCATTTAACCCCTTCATGCATTACTTAGACTTAAGCATGTTGGCTATATGAGGCTGGTTATCCCACATTTTTCATCCAAAGGATTCCCCCACAGGAACTATTTTCAGCCCCTCCCCCTTTTCTGGCAGAAACCTCACAGAGGCATGCAATAAGCTGTGAGGAAGTGGTTGGTGTGTCTGGGGTTTGGAAGCAAATATCTATATGTCTGTATCTGGAACATGGCTTGTTGCTTCCATGGTCTGTATATCAGCTGGCAGTCTTTTGTGGGCTAGATTTGACTTGGGGGCTGTCAGTTACTGACCATTGCCTTAAAGCCAGGGGAGGGACATGGGGGAACCAAAGGACACTGGAAAATGTGGCAGGATCACTTGCAGGGTCAGAGAAGGAGTGGTGGTGCATGTAGGTTTAGAGCAAGGGAAACAGCAAAGCAGACAATTACTGCAGACATGGAGGGAGGGGGAGGGAATACCTGGCATTCCACAGCCAAGGCCCTTGGGGCTGGAATCTGTGATTTACCTTCTTCCCCTCTGAACTGCCATGTAATTTTGAGTTCTCTTCCCTCCCACCTTGCCTACTTCCAGCTTTTATGTCCTGTCCCTCAAGCTGTTCTTGGTCACTTGCAGGCAGCCTACTTATTGAATATTCATTATTATTCATTTGCACAAAGGTTCTGGGGACCTTCTATGATGGCAGCTACTTACTGAGCATTCATTCTAATTTGTTTGCAGGGAATCTATACAATTGTTCAAGTCCACACCATAAATTTAAAGCTCTGTTAGACCACTTGAAGAGCCATGACTTCCTGCAAAGAATCCTGGGCACTGTAGTTCGCTGAAAACCCTACTCACATCACAGAGCTACAGTTCCCAAAGTGGTTTAATAGCTCTGTGAGGGGACAAGGGGTCTCCTAACAACTCTCAGCACCCTTAACAAACTACAGTTCCCAGTATTCTTTGGGAGAAACCCTGGCTCTTAAAGTGGTATAGGTAAAAGGTAAAGGGAGCCCTGACCATTAGGTCCAGTTGCGGACGACTCTGGGGTTGCGGCGCTCATCTCGCTTTATTGGCCGAAGGAGCCGGCGTACAGCTTCCGGGTCATGTGGCCAGCAGGACTAAGCCGCTTCTGGCGAACCAGAGCAGCGCACGGAAACGCCGTTTACCTTCCAGCCGGAGCGGTTCCTATTTATCTACTTGCACTTTGACATGCTTTCGAACTGCTAGGTTGGCAGGAGCAGGGACCGAGCAACGGGAGCTCACCCCGTCGCGGAGATTCGAACCACCAACCTTCTGATCGGCAAGTCCTAGGCTCTGTGGTTTAACCCACAGCGCCACCCGCGTCCCTTTTAAAGTTGTATAATGGTGCATAAAAGGTATGTTGTGAACGTCACCATCAAGCAATTGTTATCCCACATTTCCCAGTGTATTTCCCTGTTACTCTCATTATTTGTTATTTTTTAAGCCTGAGCACCAAATCCATCTTAACTGCATGGCCTGAATTTCCCAGTATGCAGCTGATTCCACCTGCAAAATTATCAGCTGTCTGGAAGTGCCCTGTTCTCACAGACACCCTCATCATCTGCTTTCCACTTTATGCAGGAACCAAAAGCATGCACCAAGTTCTTCTCAGGAAAGGTGCAAAATTGTGTCTTCTGCATATATTAGGCATAGCTACCATATTTGGAGTGTGCAAGTGACAGAATCCAGGAGTTCTGACTCTCAGTCCTGGCCTCTGCCCTAACTCCACCAGATGCACTGTGTCAAGGGTTGCCTTCACAGTATAATTAACTGGGTGATTCAGCCAGACGTTACAGACAAAAGTCACATCCACACCAAACATTTAAAGCACATGGCTATCCCTGAAGAATTTATCCCCAACACCCTTAACAAACTACAGTTCCCAAGATTCTTTGAAGGAAACCACGTGCTTTATATATACTTTAAGTATAGATATAGCTGAGAGAGAATCTATAAAATCTCATCAGAGACCTTCTACATTCACAGGTTTTCAACTTCACCTCTATCCTCTCCCAGCCCACAGTCTTGGGACAATGAGGAGACCTTAAGTGTAGATCTGTATTTGGCCCACATAATGATTAGCCTGAACGCAATGTAGACAAGGTCTAGAAGTCTCTTTCTGGCTTTTCCAATAACAGGCTCAACTCCCTTCCAAATTTACCAGCAAGGGTCGAAAGCGAAGGTTGGAGAGTGCTTCTATGAAGGGCGAGAATGGATGCCCAAATTGTTTTTCTCTCTGAGATTTGCCTCTGTTGTGGATTGCAATAGATTTCCTGGCCCAAAGAATTTGACCTGGGACCTAAACTCCTCTGGGGGGTATGTAGGTTCCCCCCATTCCTTGGCTGGTTTTTCAGGTCCCATCTGCCTCTGCCCAGTTTGCGCTTCAGAGAGTGTTGCTAGGCACCCCATCCCCATGGAACTCCTTCCGCCGGCACCTGCTGGCAATGGGAATAATCAAACCCTCCTCCCCTAATCAGGCTCATTTCTCTCTCATCTCTATCAACACATCCTCTTCCCTCTCCCTTTAGCAATGCCCTCCCCTGCAGCCCCCTTCCATGAGGTTGGGGGGGGGACACCAGGAACCGTGGGAACCATTCCTGCTGTGTGTGGCATGCACACAGGATGGGGAGGGGGACAGGAATAGCTCATGCTTGGGCAGCAATTCCTAACAATAAGGCTGTAGCATGAAAAGAGGCATTTGCACTAGTCTGGGAAATCTGGGCATGGGGTGGGGGAGGGGAACTCTTTAGCACAGGGAAGGGAATTGGATTTTCCCAACTCTGTGCAGTACTGTTTTTCCATTTTTATTTTTGAAGGGCAACCTTGTAAGTGAGCATGTTCCCATCTTTCTTTGCCTTTCCCACCTGCTCTGATTCTGTTTTTTTACATTTTGCATTTGTGGTTGGAAGGCTAGTAATAGAAGGTTGCTTAAGCAGAAGGAAGGAAGGTAGTGAGAATGGTCATTCAGAAGCCCAATGTACACAAGACAAGAAATCTGTCCAAATATACAATGCACAACTATAATCGCTCACAAATATTATCTTCTGGCGTGATATTTTCTTAATACAAGAAGGGTGTTGGCTTCCTGTGCCTTTGAACAGAGTGTTTTTTTTCCTTCTCAAGGTCAGTTTATACTGAGCCTTCCTGGGGAGAAGGTCGTATAAAGAACATCGGAAGCTGCTTTAGACTGAGTCAGACCTCTGGTCCATATCGCTCAGTATTGTTTTGCTGTGACTGGCATCAGATTTCCAGGATCTCAAATGGGTCTTTCCCAGACCTGCTGCTGGAGATGCCAGGAATTGAATCTGTGTTCCAGCACTGATCTACAGAGTCTCTCAAATAATCAATCTGTTATATATACTAGGACTGTTTATCCATCAAGCCCAGTATTGCTTGCTTCCTCTGACTGGAAGTGGCTCATCAGGTCTCAGGCAGAAAGGGGTCGTTCCTACACCTGAATAATTTTAACTAGAGATTAAAGTTGGGACCAGTGTGCTCTGCCACTGAATTATGGCTCTTCCCTCCCTATTAATTAATTAAATTTATATACCACATTTCATCCAAATTTAAATACCACACTTTATCCAAAGATCACAGGGCAGTTTACAACATAAAAACACAAAATGCTAACAACAACAACAACAACAACAACAACAACAACAACAACAATATACCCCCACCCCACAAATATTTAAAAGGCCAAAGACTGCTTAACGGCCAAAGACCTGGTTGAATAATGTTTTCCCTATGCAGCCTTTAGGTGTCTCCCACAAGGAGGCAAGGAACCTGCTGACTATTTCTGATTTTAGCTAGGCGTTGCAACAATATTCTATTAGATGGCCAACCATGCCTTCCCCACCCCCCAGGCTGCCACCAAGTCATTTTGTAAAAATTAAAGGATTCTGTGGATTCACATGGGCTGGAAGGTTGCACCCAAACTGAAGAACTACATGACTCATATTGGTCACTCAATTCAATCTAGAAGGCTCATGTTCATGGGCACTATCTTTGTTGTTGTTGTTTAGTCGTTTAGTCATGTCCGACTCTTCATGACCCCATGGACCAGAGCACGCCAGGCACTTCTGTCTTCCACTGCCTTCCGCAGTTTGGTCAAACTCATGCTGGTAGCTTTGAGAACACTATCCAACCATCTCGTCCTCTGTCGTCCCCTTCTCCTTGTGCCCTCCATCTTTCCCAACATCAGGGTCTTTTCCAGGGAGTCTTCTCTTCTCATGAGGTGGCCAAAGTATTGGAGCCTCAGCTTCAGGATCTGTCCTTCCAGTGAGCACTCAGGGCTGATTTCCTTAAGAATGGAGAGGTTTGATCTTCTTGCAATCCATGGGACTCTCAAGAGTCTCCTCCAGCACCATAATTCAAAAGCATCAATTCTTCGGTGATCAGCCTTCTTTATGGTCCAGCTCTCACTTCCATACATCACTTCTGGGAAAACCATAGCTTTTATTCTACGGACCTTTGCTGGCAAGGTGATGTCCCTACTTTTTAAGATCTGGTACCCAATAAATCAGTACAGTACTCTCTAAGTATTAGCTCAATAAAGTATTATTACATGGCAATGTGATGTGCAATGTTTAAATTATGCATCCTCATCAATAGGCTAATGAAATGAGCAAGCTGCTAGGCCTCCCTTTTGCATTGTCATAGACCAAGGTTCACAATGACATACTTTGTGAAAATATAATGGGAATCTGTAGCCCTCAATGTTGTCAGAGTGAGATGCCATCTCCCATCAGCCTCAGACAGGTAATAACCAGAGGTGGTGGGAGTGATGGTTCACCAACATCTGGGGGGGGGCACCAGTTCCCCATCCCTGCACAACACAAGACCATATTTGGTATAAATCATGTGTGCTGTGTTTCTTTTACAGTTCACTGACTCATGTTTTTTACATAGTTTTCTAGTGCCTGTGGTTGACTATATTTACAGGCCTTTGCCTTTGGGGGTCTTTCCTTTAGAGTTCAGTGTTTCGCCTGTACTGTAGCAAAGGAAAAGATGCAACTGCCTCACCAGCGAAGGCCCTGGAGGCATCATTAGAGCGAACTTTCAGGGCTGGATCTTGGGCTCGCTATGCCTTGTATGTAAGATGTGGTCCAAAGCTCAGGAAAGCAACCTCAGAACAGTGGTATGTTTAGGCCACACCAAATGGTCTTACAGGGCAGTCAAACATTGGACAATAAAGTATATTATTTCGCTAACTTCAAAATGCGGTGAGTCAGCCCTGCGGCGCGCTGGGGGCTCAGGCTGCTGTCCTTTCCTGACAGCCCCACTTTCTCAAAACCCACTGGGTCATAAAGAGTAGAGATGCATCAGGGAGGGGGGGAGGTTGGAGAAAGAGACTTCCTTCCATTCTGCGCCCTTTGAAGGAGGCAAGAGATGTGCCGCGGTGCTCCTGTGAGCTGCACTCCTGGAAGCTACATCCTGGGCTCTGTTGTGCAAGAGCTGCCCCATCCCATCTCCGCTAGATGCCAAAGTAAGCCTGGCGCCATCCTGTCTTTTAAGAGGAGCTCCATCAGGTGGGTCGCCCGGTGCGAAGGGTGCGCTGGTGGGAAAGAGCTGGAGTCTGGAGGGGGGTGTCCTGCCCACCTGTCAAGGCGTCTCTCTCGCCTCTCCTCCTCCAGCCGGATCTGCCCCGGGCTCCTTCCAGCACCTCGCACGCCGCCTTCTCCGGCTCGGCTGCCAGGGACCCCCTCTCCTGGCCTCCTGCAGGTGCCGCCCTCCTCCTCGCTGGGGAGAGGCCAAAGGCGCGGCTGGCAGGATGCAAACCGCTCCCGAGGAGCGCCCCCCGGAGCCTCCTGGGCCCGCCTGGCACGAGAGGGGGCTGTTGGGACACGCAATCCTGGCGCAGGTAAAAGACCTCTCTCAGCTCCTCCGGACTCCGGACTTTGCTGCTGGAGCCAGATTCTCCCCCCCCCCCACCACCCAAAGGCTATGGGGCAGATTTGGAGGAGCGCCCCATAGAAGGCAAGGAGGCATCAAAGACACGGGCGCAGGGCTGAGACCCCCAGCTGGGGAAGGTCTTCCCCACCCCCCGCCCATCTGCCCGGACCCCTCCTGCTGGGGGAAGGAGGGGGCGCCACCCGCCCGCCCGCCCTCCTCGGGAGCGCCTTCCTCTTCGGCTCCGGGAGCAGCGAAGGGGTTAAGGCGTCCCGCCCGTCCCGGGAGAGGCGGCTCCGCTGCTCGGGCTCCAGGAGGCAGAGCAGGAACTTGCACGCCGATTCGCGCGGTGGGTTCAGCCGCTTCCCTTTCCCTCCGCAGAGTGACAAAAGGCAGGACCCCGCGGCTGGGGCGGCGGCGGGCAGCGATGCGCCTCTTCCCTTCGCGGCGAGCGGCTCTCCTCCGGAGGAACAGCGCCACCGAGAAAGTTTCGTGCGCGCCGGCGGCGGGGGGACGCGCCCGCGGGCTCTGAGTCGCCGCCTTGGTCGGGAGCCGGGAGCAGCGCGGGCGAGGGGCGGTGAGTGGCCTCTGCGCCTTGCCTTGCCGGAGACTCCGCATCCCTTGCCACGATCCTGGCCCTGCTGCTTCGCCCCTTCTGTGTCCCAGGAACAGATTGCCACCCCACCAACCTCCACTGCAATCCTTGCTCGCAACATTCCTCCTCTCCACTCCTGCTATTTATTTTTCCTCTAAAGCGGGGGGGGGGGCGCACCCACTTTGCGCCGCTTCTACTTCGCTTCTCGCTTTGGCTCTGCGCGCGTTTACCCAAAAGACGTTCCACGGGCGCTTGAGCAGGACTCCCGGGAAAGCGCGCGTTGGGGTTGCAACTTTGGTCTGAGATGCAGCCCCTTCTGGGCTGAGGGCCAGGCAGCAAATAACGGGAGGCTTCTGTCCTGCTCAAAACAAAAGTGTGGCGGATCTGGGCGCGGGGGGCGCGGACCTGAGTCTGGCACCCGAGGGGGACACGGAGTTCTTGCGTGTCGAGGGAGAGCGCGAGAGATGTGGCCCAACAGGCAAAGCACGGGCCCTCGATTTAGGGGGTGAGCCAAGGCCCTCTGGCCCCTGGGGCCATTTGGGACTCCAAGTCCCAGCATGCCCTGCTTCGCTTCGCTGCACCTGGCTCAGGTATGGAAGCGACAGGTTGCAGCACGTCGGCGGAACTAGGGACGGGACAGGCAGAGCCGCGGCGCGCACGGGCAGGGAGAGCCGAAGGGACGGGACTGGCAGGCGGATCAAAGCGCCCAGCCGAGCCCCGCTGGCACGGAGTGGGAGCTGCGTGTGCTGCTGGCATTGTCCCCTGGCACCTGTTCTGTGGCATGGGGAAGATTATAGCCCGGCTGGGGCTCGGGGAGGGATTGCTGCCGTTCCTGCCCCCTTGGGCTGAGAGTGATGGCGTCAGGAGGCCGCCGCAAGATCGGTGCCCTCTCCAGAATGAAGGGGGCCGGCCCAAGGCGAAGGGCTCCGGGCGGGGCGCCGGCAGGGGGCGCCATTTCCCGGGGTCCAGGAGCAGTCCAATGAGGTAGAGTTTTTTTGGGGGGTGCGGTGGGCTGGGAGCCAGCCCCCATTTGGGGACTCCCAGCCCGCGTCCCCCAACTTCAAAGTGCCGCCGGCCTGAGGGAAGGAGGGGAGAGCAAGAATGGCGAGGGGGGAGCGCGCCTTTGAAGTGCCCGGGAGCCGCGGCCCCGCTCGGGTTACAGCGCCTTGGCCGGGCGCCGGGGGGCCGGGCGAGGCAGCGCCTTTGATCCGGCGCCCTCGGACGCAGCGCCCTCTAGGCCTCTCCCCGCCAAGCGCCCAGGGGCGCGCGCGTAGCCCTCGCCCGCTCCCTCGCCAGGTGCCCCGGAGCCTGGCAGAAGAAGGGCGCGCCTCCAGGTCTCTCTCTCTTCCCGCCCAGGTGTCCCTCGGACTCCCTCGGCCATGGCGCCCGGGGCACCCCTGATGCTGCTGCTGGCGCTGCTGCTCCGCTGCTGCTGCTGCTGCTGCCTGGGCCAGAGCAGCCTCGCCGGCGCCCCCCGGGTCTACCTAACCTACAAAGGTAAGAAGAAGAAGAAGAGGGCGGCTCAGCGGGTCTCAGGTGAGGCTCAGGGCTGGGGGGGGGAGGAGGACAAGGCCGCGTGGGCGTCGCCTTCCAGGTGGGCACGGAAGGGAAGCGGGAGGTGTGGCACCACCGGGCAGTGCCGGCGCCGGGCTATTTTGCCCCCTGGTCAAGTACTCGGCACCCCGTCTCCCAAATTGCTAACTTCACTCTTCAGAAACACATGTCTTGTAGACATAAGATTCTTCAAAATATAAAAGTATAACATTATCAGGAATTTATAAGATGTAACCAAAACTAATCTGTATAAAATCGTGCCCCTCAGAGGTCTGCACCTGAGGCAGCTGCCTAGTTGGTCTAATGATAGTGCCGGCTCTGGTACTGGGGCAACTCTGGAAAGGGGCGCTGCTTAGAACAGAGAACTGTTATGGAGGGGTGTGTGATTTTCATTGTGTTGTATCAATGTTGTTTCATTGTGTTGGTTAGTCCTGTTCAGAGTAGACCTGCTGAAATTGATGGACATTACTAACTTGGGTCCATTAATTTCAATGGGTCTACTTTGAGTAGAACTTAGTTGGCTACAGCCCATTGCATTTTTATTTTATTTTATTGATATCCTGTCTGGAGGTTCAAGGCAATGCATTGCACACAGTTCTGGTTCCCCTCCTTTTTATCCTGTCAACAACCCTGTGAGGTAAAGAGGTAATGACTAGACAACCAGTGAACTTCGCAGCTGAGCAGAGATTTTAATCGATTTCTCCTTAGTCCAACACCAACCATTACACAACACTGTCTTTCCATACTAAAATGTGTATGTTTGCTTCTGTCAGCCAACCTAATATGGGGTTCTCATGGCAGCAGGCAGCACCAAAAGATCAGGATAGTTAGGGCTGTCAGCTGGTGAAAGAAACCGGTAAGCTGATTAAGCCATGCAAGATTTTCAGTCAATTGAACAACTGACTATATCTGCACTGGTTTGCATGTGAATAAAACTACAGTTCTGGGGCAGGAGTGTAGCATTCTTTGATAGTGGGCGCATGTGGGTGTCCCACAGAAGGTGCCCGCCCCAGAAGAGGCATTCCCTCCTTGGGAGAAAGTTGGAAGGGGGTGATTCCTCTCATCTGAATGTGCTTGCTGCCTGTGAATTCAAAAATATGTGCATGGGTAAAAACTAGTGAATTATTTTAAATCTGCTTCCCCCAGTTATATCTACAAGATTTTGAATTGCTCTGTCTCACTGATTGGCTAAACCTTTCAGCCCTACTACTAATAATAGTGCATTATTACTGTGCAGGAGCCTTGTCATAGCTGCCAACTTTTCCCTTTTCTTGCGAGGAATCCTATTCGGAATAAGGGAATTTCCCTTTAAAAAAAGGGAAATGTTGCCAGCTATGAGCCTGGTGGAGGGGGTGTTTGGGGAGAGAGATCTTTCACTCCTCGAATTTGCACTTGAGTTCATCTTGAGGATCTCCACATGTGGCTTTCTCTATAGTGTTCACTTGTTGTGCTTGTACTCCAAGCTCCTTGGAATTGTTTGAAGTCATAGCCATTCATTGAGGAGGAGGAGATTGTGTGTTGATCAGTCAGAGGGCAGGTTGTATGGGAGTAAGCAGTGACATGAGAGGAAAGAAGAAAAACAGGGGCAGATTCACAGGTGCTTGTGGCAGTGGTGGGCAAGGGCTTTGGGTTGTGTGTGTAAAATGTAGGCAATCATTTCACAACTCTAGCATGATGCAGGGCCACTTGGGCTAGAGAGATATACAATTGGCTCTAAAACTTCCTGCATGATGTTGGGCCAGTCACTATTTCTGCTCCTAGCCCACCTCACAGGGAGACTGTGAGGATATAATGGGATAATCCCATTGTGCTGCCGTGAGCTGCTCAAACAAAGGTGGACTATAAATGTTGATATCTGCCCGTGTGCAAGTGGAGGAGGACATGAAGATGCCCTTTTTGCATGCGGATGAGGCCCGTAAAGAACAATGCCACATTTCTCATCTCGAAAGTTGGTTGACGCAAGGAAGCATGGATGTTCCTTTTTGAGAACCACAGAACCCACAGTAAGGTGTTCTAGAGCAGGCATGTCCAACAGGTAGATCGTGATCTACTGGTAGATGGTGGGGTGTACCTGGTAGATCCTGGTAGATCTTTGGCCCAAGTAGACCTTTGCCTTTCCCTAAAAAGCTCAACAACTTTGGTCCATTCAATGACAGGGATGGGTAGATCGCTGCCAGTTTTTCTATATACTGTGAGTAGATTGCAGTCTATTGGGAGTTGGACGTTCCTGTTCTAGAAAATAGGTACCCTTTTCTACCTATGTTTATGCTTGTGCAGTGGGTCCCTCCATGGGGCAACAGGAAAAGGTCTCCTGTCAGATCAGGAAATTTGTTTGTTGGTATCTGACCGATGGCCTGGATTTTTTTGGCTTGGAATTCTGGCAACAGCAACCAACCAGAATCCTCAGAGAGATTTGCAAGCACAGTCTGATGCCCATGTCCATCCCTCATTGTTAAGCCTTCTGATGTGGTAGCCAGAAAGATGCTGCTTTCCTTTATGGTGGCTGATTTTTTGGCTATTATGCCTGGAAGCCACCAGCAAAGTCTGCTTTCCTCACATCCATCTAATTGTGATTTTTTTAAAAATTGCTTTTGCTCATTGTAGCAGCCGCACCACCATGTGGCAATAAGTTCCATAGTCACCACATAATCACGCAGCCTTATTCCGGCAGCTGTATGTGTGTAGTCTCACAATAAGCAACACCTTTTCATGTGCTGGCAAGTGTGTGAGCAGTTGGTTACACTTAAATGGGAACATTTAGCCACAAGCAGATCTTTGGACAGAGATTGTCAACTATATATGTGAACTATAAAGCCATTCACACATAAGCAAAAGTGAACACATTCCCACAATGGTTGCCATGAGTTGTATGTATATAAGCAGCATTTTGTGCCATGTGTAGGACAGCATGAGTGGGCCATGCAGTCAATGTGCACAGGGCCAAGTCTGCTTGTGTGGGTTTCTCTCCCTGACGGCGTCCTATACAGCAAATCATGTCAATTCATGTGCCAATGACACCTGCGAATTTGGCACAAGCGTCACCTTCAAGGCATGCCCTTGCATGCTGAGATACTGCCAGAAGGCAGGAAAATCACCTAGACTGTGTTCTTACTGTGCAAAGTGCCTTACTACAGGTGTCTTTTCCCCCCAGTTGCTCAAACGCATGCCATTGTATGTGTGGGTCCTCTGCTGTCATGTTGGCTTCTGCTGCTGCCCTCCCCCCCATCCCCAAATACATCTCCTGTGACCTTGCTGGGTTCCCCCTACACTCTGTTCTCGGGGATTCCGGGATCTGGTTACTTGCCAGTCACAGGGGGAAAGGATTTCCCAGAAGGGCTTAAAATACCCAGCATGCCATACAGAGAAGAGGCTGGAACACACTTGGATGGATTCCCCTTTTCAAAGCACATTGTTGGGAAGGGGAAGTGAGAGAGATTGGGGCAGAGAGGAGGTCGTTTAATTGCTGGGGGAGCGCGTGCCACAACCCCCATTACGGGCACCCAACCCTCTGTTCTCTTTGCAGCCCTTTTCCCCTCCTTTCCTTCAGCTAAGGCATTTGGTGCTAGCCCAGCCCTTGAAGTGGATGGGTGTGCATGTGTGTGCAAGAGAGCGAGAGAGAAACATCCTTGGCCAAAGGACAATTCATTCCTTTTGGCAGCAGCAATCCTGCCTATAAAAGGCAAAGCCCTGAACACCCCTCTGCCCAGTGTGTGCGTGCGCGTGCGCATGAATGCACACATGCATAGACACGTGTGTTTGCCTGTGTCTGTGTGCACCCGTAGGACTGTATGTGGTGAGGACGCATGTCGTGGATTGCAGCCTTGGGGAGTCATGTGGAGCCTGGCCATCTTAGGTTTCATGAAGGCAGGAGGGTGTGCAGTGGAAGTATGGCTGGGCATTGCTATTTGGGAACAGTGTGGGGAGAAGAGTGTTGTGCAGTTGCTCTTTGTGAACTGAAGCCGCTTGGTTGCTGCAGCCTAGATTGCACTGTGGGCTTGGCCAGGGTGTGGCAAAGATCTGTGCTGGGGGCGCAATGTTCTTTGTGGCTGTTCAACACGTCTGCCGCATGACGAGCCCATGCACCTTTACAAAGCGGGTTCTGCTTGTGTGCGCCTTTGATATGGTGGGTTCTCCTGCTGTTGCACAATGTGGGAAGGTCACTTTTTTGTTCATGTCCAACTGATTGTCTACCCTGTGCCAAGGCATGCAACAACATTTTATTTTTTAGTGATATAAAATAGAACCAGTGAGGCCACCCAGTGAGCTTGGGGCAGAGGGGACATCAAGTTCTATTGCAAGGGTCATTTGCCACTCGTACTGACTTCCAGAGGCTTGTTAAAGTTCATGGCTTTCCAAAAGTGTTGTAGTCTTGCTGTGCTAACCGTAGTATGTAGATGCAGGAAGTGTCAAGGCAGTTTTATTGGGAAAAGAACATAGACCCAACTAGTCCAGCATCCTCTTCCCACAGTGGCTAAGCAGATGTCTATGGGAAGCCTCAAAGCAGGACCTGAGAGCAAAGGCACTCTCCCCGCTTGTGATTCTCACCCACTGGCATTCAGGAGCATCCTGCCTCTGACTGCGGAGGTAGAACATTGCCTTGGTGGCTCGTAGCTGCTCGTAGCCTTCTCCTCCATGAATCTCCCTCATCCTCTTAGAAGCCATCCAGGTTGCTGATGACCATCACTGCATCTTGTTGGAGTGGATTCCATGGCTCAGCTGTGTGAAGAAGAACTTCCTTTTGCCCACCCTGAATCTTTGAAAGTTCAGCTTCATTGGGTGTCCCCAAGTTCTAGCGTTGTGTGAGAGAAAAACTTTTCTCTGTTCACTTTCTCCTTATGCCATGCTAAATTTTATACACCTCTGCCATGTACAGTGGTACCTCGGGTTACAGACGCTTCAGGTTACAGACACCGCTAACCCAGAAATAATACTTCAGGTTAATAACTTTGCTTCAGGATGAGAACAGAAATCGTGTTGGCGGCAGCAGGAGGCCCCATAGGTTAAAGTGGTACCTCAGGTTATGAACAGTTTCAGGTTAAGAACGGATCTCCAGAACAAATTAAGTTCTTAACCTGAGGTACCACTGTATTCTCTTACTTGCCTTTCTTCTAAACTCAAAGGCCCCCTATGTTTCCGCTGTTCCTCACAGGGGACTTGCTCCTTGATCAGTTTGGTGGCCCTTTTCTGAACCTCTCCTAGTTCCACCATATTCTTTTTTGAGGTGAGACCACCAGAACTCCACACAGTATTTAAAGTGCTGTTGCACCAAAGATTTGTATAATGGCATAATGATATCGACAGTTTTCTTTCAAATTCCTTTCCTAATGGTTCCTAGCATGGAATTTGGGGGGGCGGGGCAGCGGCGGCAACTTTTCCACGCTGTTTTCACAACGTCTTAATTGAGCTATCCACTACAAACCCACAGTCAGGTAGTGAATAGGTGTATTGGGATAGGTGTTCAAACCATTTAAACATGTTTTTCACCAACAGTTATCCAGGGCTAACAACCAAGTGCTTTATTTGAGGAACAATGAAAATAAATTCAGTCAGCTGAAGTCTGGGATGAATGCAATTAGAACCAGTAATCTCCTAAACCCATTCCCACTCAGCTAATCCCCTCTACCCTTCATCCTCTCCCCCCTCCACTGTCAAGCGACAATATTTGATCACCATCCCAACTGTCAGTCCATAACTGCCTCCCACATTTCATGCCCCAACTGATTTCCTCCAGACACTAACCCCAAACGTGGTTCCTTGCAAGAGGATACCCCACCTGGTTCTAATAAATGCCTGGTGACAGTTTTTAATACCTTCTCTGTGTGGAAATGGACAAAAGGAAGTACTTCTTCCCGCAGCACATACTCAAACTATGATATTTGCTTCCACAGGATGTGGTGATAGCCACCAATTTAGACGGCTTTGAAAAGGAGATTAGACACATTCATGGCGGATAAGGCTAGCAATGACTACTCGTCATGATAGCAGTTATGTGCTCTGAGCTCCAGTCTTTGCAGGACAACAGCAGGAGAGAGAGTATTGCACTCGTATTTGGTGTGTGGGCTTCTCAGAGACCTGTGGGTAGCCACTGTGACCACAGAATGCTGGTCTAGATGGCCTATGGTCTGATCTAGCAAGGCTCTTATTAGTGGCACATCTCTGGTCTGGATATGCATTTCAGGGAGTCTTCCTGCCCACTCCTGACAAAGTTGCCCAAATGCCTGTTGTGCGAATACAGGAGATGATGCCTGCTTTTGATTTGTTTGTTTTTTGGCTGGTAGAAGTCTCCCTCCACCTTGGCTGTGCAAATTAGGGGCAGCTTTCAAAGTATTCTGTGTATTGTTGTGGTGGAGACACATCTAAAATACCATCCATGCCACTGGTGGGCCCAATCAAGGAGAGAAGACGTGAGGGGTTTTCAGAGCCCCAGAAGGTCCTTTTCCTTGCAGATTTGTGTTCCTTAGCAACTATGCCTTTGTTTACCCAGCAACAGAATCACCACATGAATTTCCCCAGACAGAAAAAACAACAGCATGTTATTTCCAGAGAGATTCCAGATTTATCCCTTGTAAACGTCATAAACACATTCTTTCTCCAAAGTCTCTGGGGACCCATATAGACAGCCTCCCAAACTGCTGCTGGTATGGCAAGAGCACCCTGTGATATTTCTCCCCTTCCTGTCAGAGGAGAAAATCAGGGAAGTTGTACCTTCACCTAACACCTAGTAATTAATTATCATAACTGACAGTTTTCCACTGGTAATTATATAACATCCAGTTTTCATATGGCACAGGTGGGGAGTGTGTGACCCTCCAGATACTGTTGACCTCCAACTCCCATCAGCTCCAGCCAGAATGGCCAAAGGCAAAGGATACTGGGAGTCCAACAACATCCAGAGGGTCACAAGTTTACCGCCGCCACCTTCTTTATGACTGAAAAACTCTCCCATACCCTCTCAAGTTGCTGCTTATAATGCCCAAGAAATAATCCAGTATTGCTTGGTTGTGTGTATATCCCTGAAAGGGGTCCCCAGCACAGTGTTATATAATGGTCATTGTATACATCAGATCTGGGTATGCGTGACACACCCTGCCCTGGGCATCCTGCCATGGGGCTGCCTGACATTTATTGCAGGGTGGGGAATGATAGTCTCCCACCTGCCATGTGTTAATGCTTGGGGAATTCCACCAGGTTCCCTGGGTTCTGTCTCCGGCGTTCAGACTCAGTCGTTCGGCTGAATCGGAGCAGAAGGAACAGAGGAGAGGGCCCTGGAGTCCTGCTCCTGCACTTACTTTTGTTCCTTTCATTTTAATTGGATCTCAATTCCTCAGAATACTCAGGCTCCTTTCCCTCCCCGCTCCCCACCTGTCTCCCTCTCTGAGCTCCCCGGAAATCTGCTCTTCTGTCCACTTGTCCACAGGGATTAGGCCAATTTCTGTCCCTGGTCTCTGAATTCTTGCCCAGACTTGGCTGCAGAAAGTAGCTGGGCAAAGAGGCTGATTGTCCTCTGGCCACATCCCCAAGGTCACCGCAGGTGGGAAGCTCACCAGGCCACTCTCTGATCTTCGCCTCTGGAATGTGGCCAGGGGGATTGCTGGGGGATTTAGGCTCTTTGCTGTACCAGCCGCTGAGCGCCCTCCCCCCACCACCCACGTCGGCTCCGCCTTAGCCACTTCATGGGACCAAAATACCCCCTGAGCTCAGCTCAGCTCGGCCTGAGCCCAGACCAGGGATCACATAGATTAGCTTGCTCCCGCTGCTGCCCATTCTATGGGGAAGGCAGCAAGAAAGAAGGGGGATGAGGACGCTTGAGACTTACTCTCCTTTTGGAGACCAGTGGGCTGAGGGAATGGGCTGGCTTGTGGGACTGACCCTTGACTCCGAGGATGTCTCTCCCCAGAACTGCTGGAGACACGCACTGCCCGCCCCTTCAGCTTCTCCTTCAACACAAGCGATTATCGGATCCTGCTGATGGACCAAGACCAGGAGCGGCTCTACCTGGGGGCACGAGACTTCCTGGTGGCCTTGGATCTTCACAATATCAACAAGGAGCCGCTCATTGTAAGCCCTGCTGCAGAGGGCCTCAAGGAGAGCCATGCTGGGTCAGAACGAAAGGGGCCACATTGCCCACCATTACTGGGGTTGGGCTGTGGTCCACTGGATGCGTCCAGAAAAGGCTGGGTTTGGTTGGTGGGGGTGGAGGAGGTGAAGAAGAACATGGGATAGGCTGGAGCAGAGGCAGCCAGGGAGATGGGCACCCTGGATTCTTGGCCAAGCTTCAGAAGGCAGCTAACTGCAAGTGCGTGAAGGCCTGGCATGGAGGGAGAAATACCTCCAGTCTCTCAAAGCCAATCCCCATCCTGTTCATCTCTCTCTGTCTCTCTCTGCACAGATTCATTGGCCAGCACTTCCCAGCCACCAGAATGAGTGTCGCCTGGCAGGGAAGGGGCAGAGGGTGAGTCGTAGTTGCTGCTCCATTGCTCTCTTATTATCACCCTGGGTATCACCTCACAACAGCTAGTGGGTTTTTTGGTCTAAATGCCCCAAATCCCTGTGGAAAGACCATTTGTCAATGTGGCTATGGCTGTCCCTGAATCCATCTGACTCCTTATTTTAGTTTCTTACATTTATATCCCGCTTTTCTTCCATTGTGGAACCTGAGGTGGTATGCATGTGGTTCCCAGGCCCAGACTCGCCTACCTTCAACCAGATGATATGCATTCAGGCAATACCCCTTCAGGCAATACTCCTGGGTTTTCTTGTGTACCTCTAAGAACAATATTACAAAAAAAGCAAACAAAGCTGTTACCTCCATGACAGCATCTTTGCTATCCATTGATCCTGCATAGCCTGTTTCTGAGCTGTTGTGTTTCTAACAACACTACCCAATCTGAAAGTTAATCTCTGAGCAATGCCCCCCACCAGAAGTCAGCTCCCCTTCCTCTTTATTTTTTGTGGAAGGGACAGGGTAAGAAAATGGGGGTTGAACCAACGTCTGGCTGCCAGGAGGATGTCTGCCAGCTCATGCCCTGTTTCCTCTTGACCCTCCAGGGCGAATGTTTCAACTACATCCGGCTTATGCAGCCATTGAACCGCACTCACCTGTACGTGTGTGGAACAGGGGCCTACCACCCAGTCTGTGCCCTCGTCAACCGTGGCTGGCGCTCTGAAGTAAGCAGAGAACCTGGATTGCTTCCCGCCGGGAGGAGAGCCACTGCTCAGTGGTAGAGACATGATTTGTATGCCCAAAGGCCCAGGTTCAATCCTTGGCATCTCCAGGCAGAGTTGGGAAGGACCCTGGAGTGCCACTGCCAGTCAATGTAACTGAGGTGTGGGCAACCTATGGCCCCACAGATATTGCTGGGCTACAGCTCTTATGATCCCTGATCATTGGACAGGGAGGCTGAGACTGATGGGTGTTGGCAGCCAACAACATCTAGAGACCCACAGGTTTCCCTGTTGTTGACCATAGTGAGTTAGAACATAAGAAGAGCCTGTTGGATCAGGCACATGACCCATCTAATCCACCTTCCTGTTCTCCCAGTGGCCAACCAGATGCTTGTGGGAAACTTGCAAGTGGGATTCGAACACAAGAGTAACATCCCCTCCTGTAGTTTCCTGCCAGTGGAGTTGAGAAACATTGATGCCTCCAGCTGTGGAGACAGAACATAGCCGTCATGGCCAAGAGCCATTGATAGCCATCTCCGCCATGAATTTTTCTGATTCTCTTTTAAAGCCTTCCAAATTAGAGGGACCAATAGTACGCTGGACAAATGTATGCTACATACATCCTATACCACTAAAAAACATTCTGGGTTCTATAGTTTGCTCAGGATTTTTGGGCATTGTAGCTCTGTGAGGGGTGAACTACAGTGCCCAGAATTCTTTAAGAGGAAAGAATGTTCTACAAATGTGCTTTAGTGAGTACACAGCCTTAGTTTAAGGCAGTTACCTGTGTGAGCTTCTGAAGAGAGAGGGTACTTCTGAAAAGGAGAGCAGGTCAAGAGTGGGATTTTGTCCCTCCACAGTTTTGGAAATGAGCTGGGCTTTAGGTTAGGTGTTCAAGGTAGGTTTCCATGCTCATATTCATGCTCTCTTCTTTTTTCATCCCTTCAAAGGAGTACCTTTTCCGCATGGTGCCTCGTTCACTGGAGCCAGGGAAGGGCAAGTGCCCATATGACCCCCGGCAGCACAGCACGGCGGTGCTTGTCAGTAAGTGACTTTGAGTGAGTTTGCATGTGTCCCTGAATGCAACCCTGCTACCAGTTATCTCTATGAAGGACCAGTAGTGTTGTGCATATACATGTATTTGTCTTTTAACTCTTGTTTTTCTTACAAGAGAGCTCTAGATGAGTGTGATCCATCTTGCTTGTCAGCATATAAATGGCCACAGGTTGCCCAATGGAGCCAGAGACCTTGTCATTGTGTTTTTACAGCCACCATTGTTTGATGACTTGTCTTTCTCTTGCATTTACTAGACATGCTGCATTAGCTAAGCAGCCAGTTAGCGCTAAACAGCTGATTGGCAGGGAACAAGAAGCTGCTGAGGATGTTGCAGGCCAAGAAGATTTTTTCCACTGAGGGGCCATGACTTAGTTTCAGAGCACATACTTTGGAAGTATAAGGTCCCATGTTTAACCACAATTGAAAGGAGATTCAAAAAGAGGGTTAGGAGACCCATGCCTAATGTTCTGGATTTCTGTTTCTCAGTTAAAGCAGACAATACTGGAGCAGATGGACCAAAGGTCTACGCTCTTGTACCCAGTTCCCTTTCCTTCAGGTTTGCATCGGCTATATGTCTACATGCGTCTCTGTGTCTATTTGACTAATGCTGTCATGTGCCTCTTCCACCGTTCTCCTCTCCCCAGATAACACACTGTATGCTGGAGTTCATGTGGATTTCATGGGCACTGATGCTGCTGTGTTCCGAACGATGGGGCCTCGACCGGCTGTGCGCACCGAGCAACATGATTCCCGCTGGCTCTATGGTATGAGGCTGATGGAGGTAGCCAGAAGAGGGTGGGGATGAGTGCTGGGATAGCGGACTGTGGATAATGGAGAGAATTATGGCTCACCTCCTGTGGCGTGAGTGGCACAGGTAGCAGGGTGTGTGTTGCAGCACACCTGGAGAGCCTTGGACTTGGCAGTGCCATAGAGGCGAAACCTACAGCCCTGCCTGCTTCTCTCTTAGGCTGCTGCCTGCCACTCAGCTCAGCAGACTGACGCCCGTCCTCATCCTCATTATTATTTGTGTTCATTTGTCACTTTTTTCACAAAAGTGAGTTAAAGTGATTTGTGGCATAAAAAAAACACACCCTTAAAACTGAGTGCACAAAGAGCAGACTGTGAATCTGAATGCTCATCATGCAAAAGGACAGATCCAACTCACCCACCCTGTGAAAAAATGAGCATTACCCCAATGCATAAAAATATGTGTTATAGTACAGACTAAAGCAGGCTTTCTCAACCTTGGCCCTCCAGATGTTTTTGGCCTACAACTCCCATGATCCCTAGCTAGCAGGACCAGCGGTCAGGGATGATGGGAATTGTAGTCTCTCTTTTTTTTAATTTTTAATTATTTATTAAAAAGAATTTTTAATACACATATATTACAAATATACAAACATACATTTCATACAATCCTTAAAAGTGTTCAAACATATCTACACTCAATCCCACGAATAATTCATTTTCCCATCACCATCCACCACCCCTCACCCCACCTTTGTGTTTGACTTCCAATCTACTCAATTGCCATTTCTTTCCACTTCTATTACTTTCTTTCACACACCTTTAACCTAATTTCATACTTCTTTTTCTGTTACACATTGTTATCCATCTTATTTAGTATTTCAGTATTTGAAACGGAACTTGATCATTCTAATAGGAGTTCTGATTTTTCGATATGGTTTTGCAAGTATCTTTTAAACACCTTCCAGTCCCTGTCTATCTTCTCTTTTGAGATCCTTCCAATTTCTCCCATTGTTTTGGATATATTGTAGTACTCCAATAATTTGGCAAGCCACTCTATTTTTGTCGGTACAATACCGCTTTTCCAATTTTTCGCAATCAAATAGCCTTGCGGCTACTGTTGTGTATAAATATAAGGTCTTGTCTTCTTCCTTTAGGCTTCCTGGTACTATTCCCAATAGAAAACCTTCTGGTGTTTTCCTAAATGAATATCTGAACATTTTTTTCATTTCGTTATAAATTATTTCCCAAAATTGTTTAATGTTTAAACAAGGGAATTGTAGTCTCAAAACATCTGGAGGGCCGAAGCTGAGGAAGCCTGGACTAAAGTGTAGAAAATTTCCTAGATGTTGTACTTGGCTTGTTGTGGCACGCTTGCCCCCAAAGGTTGGCAGCCACTGGGCTAAAGTGTTTGCTTGTGCAGCCTAGTGGCGGACCCAGGTAACGGCACTTTTCCCCTCCCCACCAGACCCTGTCTTCCTCCACGCCCGCGTCATCCCCGACAGCTCCGACCACAACGATGACAAGCTCTACTTCTTTTTCCGTGAGAAAGCGCTTGAGGGTGCCGTGGGGCCTGCTGTGCTCGCTCGGGTGGGACGGGTTTGCCTGGTGAGCGACGCTTGGAGTGGGGGAGACACCCACCCACACGGTTGAGTTTTGGCTTGAGGCATGGGGAACCAGGCTGAGAAAGATGGAGCAGGCTGAGGGCTGCTGCCTGAGGGGTGTGTGAGCGTGTGTTTTGCTGGTGGCGATGGCTGTGTCCCTGCTCCTGCAGAGCTAAAATTGCACCTGGAGATCCTAGAAAAGGGTTCCAAATTCTGGGTTTCCTTAAGTGTAGCTAAGTCAAGGTCCAACTAGCCGTAGGATTACTGCTTGCTCAATGGGACTTCCCCCCATCTTACCTTTGAATGCATCTAAATTTCTTCTAGGGTTCCTCCAACCCCCTGGAGCAAATTTTGGGGCACATGTAGGGGGAGGAGATGGGGAGGGAGTCCTGTTGTGCTAGTGGTAATCCACACACTTACAGGATGTATTAGTTGACTACCATACAGTGTGTTTGATTTAATAACCGGACAATGCTTTACTGTACTGTAGGAATTCAGAGTATGGCAGATGCTGCTGTTGGGGAAATCTAATGGGAGCTGCCTGATGCCTTGTTTGTAAACTCCCCAAGGAACAGGATAATGGAGTAGAACTTTCATTGGTCTGTTCCAGCAGGGATCTTCTTTGGGCCATATCACTCCCTTTCAGCTAGTGAACTCTGCCACTGAGTGTCCGCAGGATTACAGCACCAAATTAGGCAACTGAGGAATAAAAGGGAGGTGTCAGCATGCTTGGGAGAACCTCAGAGTTTACAGAAGTGCAAGCTATCTTTGGCCGGGCATGTGTTTGTGCGGCAATGAAGAAACCAACACAGAAAAGCTAGCAGCCCAATGAACACTCGGTGTCTGTTGTTGTTGGGTGATGGTGTGTTGTGAAAGAGAGCACTATTGGAGGGCTGGAACCCTGAACAGGAGCCCTCCCCGCTTCCACATTACTCTGTGCCTATCTCTCTGCATTCCCACAAGCACACAGAGATGCAGACACACAAGCAAGCACACTGGTCCTGTGCCAGTTGTGGCACAACTGTGCACCATAGCGAGCCTGTGGAAGGTGTAGGTATATGCACAGCCATTCTGGTCTTCGTTGTGCACAGGTTGTGACCACAACCAGCTCAAATGTTTTCTTGCAAAATCCCTATTGAAATTCATGGGAGCTTGGAAAAGAGCCCAGATTCCCTCATCCTTTCATTGTGGCTTGTGCGGGGAACTTCCTGGTAGACTGTGTGTGATTAATATTTTAAATTTCCCTGACAACTGAACACATGGCCACTGATACCCTGTCATGTGATTAGGGAAGAGCCACTACATTCTGAGTTACGGGACATTCATGAGAGTTCAAACTGTTGTTCAGGTCTGAAATGCTCTCAGACAATTACATTAAGTATAGAACCCTACCCAGCGTGGGGGGAACCTAATGATTTACCCAGAAGCACATAATAAAGGATGCCTGAACAAATTACCCCAAATCCTTACTGTTGTTTTTTTTAAATATTATTTTTTATGTTGACAAAGCAATAATAATAAATAAAGAATAAAAATGTGCACCCCACCCACAAGACCATTCCATTGTAGCTATCCAACACCCCAAAATTTCAACACCTCTCTTGCAATGGTTTGACCCCTTTCCATTTTAACAGTAAAAATTCTACAGACACCTTCCATATCCCCTCACACTCATTTCTCTTGCATATTCCCCGTCTTACCTTAATAGCACATGTTAATTTATCATTAATAGTTATATCCCACACCTCTTTATACCATTCTTCCATTTTATATTCACCTTGCCCCTTCCACTTCCTAGCTATAATGACTTGTGCAGCTGTCAATAAATTTGTGAGGAAGTCCTTCATAGCCTGTGAACTTTCCACCCCATCGTAAATTGATAATAATGCTACCTTTGGACTTTCGGACAGCTTTTACCCAGTGATTTCTGTTATTTCCTTAAACACCCTTTGCCCCCCAAATTGTACATATTTACACCCCCGCCACATCCTGGCATCCCTTTTACTTACTGTTGTCCCTTTGGCCAGTTCATTTTTATTTTTAAACTTTTATTCCTTATTTTTCATTTCATAAGCAAACATGTACAAACAATAAACAATGTATGGCTCAAAGAAAAATGGGCCAGACCCATGTGCTTTCTTTTCTGTAACCTCTAAGTTTTTCCAGAGTGTGCTGTGAGTGGGTGGTGGGGCCCATAGAATTGTTGGGACCAAGGACAATCTTGTTCAACCTCCTGCAATGCAGGAATCGCAACTAAAGAATCCCTGACAGATGGCCATCCACCCTCTGTTTAAAAACCTCCAAGGAAGGAGAGTCCTTCACTTTCCAAGATCCACCATAGATCCTGAATCTTTAACTGTGTAGACGGTGCCACTTCCAGGCGGTGGGATTCAATCAGATACCAGCAAATTCAGGTCGCCCAATTAAAGTTGATTGTGAAGAGCTCTCCTCTGGGAATTAGTGCTGACCCAACTGTCTTCTCTATGGGTAACAGTGCTATTGCTGAAAAAGAGTTAGGGCAGGGGTAGACAGAAAGACCAAGCTCTGTTGATAGATCTCTGGCTGATTTGCAGTGGATCAGCAAAGGTTTCTGATGTGATCAGAGGGTACCCTGTTCCTTATTTCTGTGTTCCCCCTCACCAGCCACTATTTTGCACACTGCTCTGATGGGTGGACCTTGATGTTTTGGTTAAAAAAAAGATACAGTTAAATATTTCAAGCCTGAAGCCTGCCCATCCCTGGGTTAGAGAATTTTGATCCACCCCCTAATTGAGTCAACTAAGAGTCTCCTGCTGCTCTTAGATCTCCAAATCCTAGGGTCTCTGTTTGGCTTTCTCTGCTCCTCTGTGATAAAACTTTCCTACCATTTCCTTTTCCATGCCCTCCATATTCTATTTTTTTTTAAGCTTTCTGATTCTTGCTTGCATGTTGGTGTTAAGGCAAGAAGTCCCAGTACAAACAATGGCTTTCTTCATCTTCCAGCCCAGAGGTGGCTGCTGAATCTATTGTTCTTCAGGGGTGAATGAAAGCTGACCCAATGCAGATTGCAAGTACATCACCCTCTTTTCCAGAATGGGAGCATACTGGTGGCGGGGGAGAACTAAAGCGCCCCCCCCCCATATCCTAATCCAGACTGGGCTCTACATGCTGTCTATTTCTGCAAGAAAAGCTGTGCACTCAGAGACCAAAAGCATGTGATTCGCTTTGGCCACTGTAGGGGTTGGCTGACAGACCCTTGTACATCTCCCTTTTCAGAACGATGATGGTGGGCAGCGCTCTTTGGTGAACAAGTGGACGACTTTCCTTAAAGCTCGGCTTGTCTGCTCGGTGATTGGAGAGGACGGCGTGGAGACTTTCTTTGATGAGCTCCGTGAGCTGCTGTTTTGGAGAGAGATTTTGTTTTGGCGGGGCAGAAATGATTTATGTTGGCAGGGGGAGGTTAAGGCCATAAGGATTTCAGGTTCCACCCTTGGTGCAGAAACCTGAGGCTTAGTGATTGTCTCTGTGTGTGCAGGTGACTGTAAGAGGGTTGAGGCACAGGAGACAGAATTGCACCCTAAGCTCTGGAGAAAGAATTAGCTTGAATGGCTTAAAGCCAGGCATAACCAGAGGGTGGCCATTGAAATATCTTGGCTCTGTCAACTTCAAGGGGTTCTTGAGGCCATTCCAAAAGACATCTGCCAAGATGCTTGTTGTTCTTAGCATTCCAGGTCAAGGTGGAAGATCCCAGCCCTGTGTATTCCAGTGGCCATTGGGATGAACAATGCTTTTCTTCGTTTGGCCATTTGTAGATCTCCCTAAATTCACTGTGTAGCCAAGGATGGGGATCCTGTGGATTCCCAACTCCCATCAATCCCATCTCCAATGTAAGCAACCTATTTCTCTGGACTTGATCCATTCCTATGACCCTTTGGAAAGGAACCCTTGGATTTCCATGTCTGTTCATAGAATCATAGAATTGTGCGGTTGGAAGGGATCTGGGGATCATCTAATCCAACCCCTTGCCATGCCATTTGTTCGCTGCCATTTGCTTCAGTATGTCCCCCTAAGCCACAGCATAGATGTAATTGAGAGATACATGCAAGGTATAGGCCCCAACTTCTAGGGGCTGAGTTCTATTTGGCTCCCAAAAAAATATTTGAGGGGGCTGCCCCTCTAAAGTTGATGAGCATTGCCATTCAAATGGTGTATGTGCGTCTTGTGATTGATTATGCAGGGCAGAGCTTACCCCCCTCCCCCAAATATTTTATTCAGGTTGTCACGCCTGATGCAGGGGGTTGGCCATAGGCTAGATGGGGACTGGCAATCTTTCACGCACAACCTACCCACCTCCCTCAAGAAGCTCTGCCTCTTTGTTTCCCTCTTCCAGGTGACGTTTTCCTGCTGCCGACTCAGGACGAGAAGCACCCTCTGCTCTATGGGGTGTTCTCCTCATTGGGGTGAGTGAGCACCCCGTGGGGGGGACAGCTGGGCTTCAGTGTTGGGGCTTAGCCTGCTCAGCAAGCCTTGGGCCTCACACAGGTGCAAGCCCCTTTCTCCCTTCTCCCTTCCTCCAGGTCCGTGTTCCGTGGCTCTGCGGTCTGCGTTTACTCCATGGCCGACATTCGCACAGTCTTCAATGGGCCCTTTGCCCACAAGGAGGGACACAACTACCAGTGGGGCCCTTACACGGGACGGGTGCCCTACCCTCGCCCTGGAGCTGTGAGTCACCAAGGCCTCTCCCTCTCCTAATGTGTTATTCCCCTCAGCGCCTGAATTTCACTGTCTGCCTCCCTTTTCTCCTTCCCTAAGCCCCTTGCGATTTCTTCCTTATATTTACCCCCTCTCCTGCTTTACACTCAATTGTGTGTTTCCTTTGCATTATGGGTACAAAGAAGGTTAGCAGGGTAGGGTGGGGAAAGCTACAGTTCCCCCCGCCCTGGCCAAGACTCTGACTCTACTACCCGGCTCTCTTTCTCAGTGCCCAGGAGGAACCTTCACCCCAGGACTTCGCTCCACACGTGAATTTTCGGATGAGCTGGTGACGTTTGTGCGTGCCCACCCTCTGATGTACAATGCTGTTTACCCACTGCAGCGCCGCCCCCTGCTTGTGAGGACCAATGTGCCTTACAGCTTCACCACCTTGGCCGTGGACCTAGTGGATGCAGTGGACGGGCGCTATGAGGTTCTCTTTCTTGGGACAGGTAAGTAATGGGTGCTATAGTTGCTGGAGAGTGCTGAGCTAGGGATGCTTTCTGACATTGTCACTCTTCAGCCACCCCCACCGCCCCCATCAGACAGGCTGTGGTGGAAGTCACCTAGAAAACTCACCTCTTGACCTGTTCTTGTTAAAGGTGCTAATAGGTGCTTCAAGTGCATATTGAATACCACTGAATTCCCAGCTGTGACCTGAGTGACTTTTCTTTTTCTTAATTTCCCCGGCTGAATGGGAAAACTGTGACTCTCCAGATGTTCTCAGACTACAACTCCCATCATCTCTGACCGTGCTGCTTGGGGCTGAGGGGAGTTGGAGTCCCACAACCTCTAAAGAGCTACACAGGTTCCCCATCCCTAGCGTAGGGTTTTGAAGGTAAACACCAACACCTTTGAAGTTGTCCCTAAAGACCGTCCACAAGCAACCAGTTCAGCTCTTTGAAGCACTGGAGTAAAATGTCCTCCATAGCTTCTGAAGGAAGATGTCTGGTTCTTCTTCCTCCAGACCAGGGCACAGTGCAGAAGGTGATTGTGCTGCCGAAGGAACAGGGCAACTTGGAAGAGCTGACCCTGGAGGAGGTGGAAGTGTTCAGGGTGAGTGAACACGTGGCTCCCTGTTGTTGCTGCCCTAACACTGCCACCGTCTCTGCCCTCCTCAACTTTGGCCTCTCCTCTTTTTGCCCTACAGGCTCCAGCGCCTGTGAAGACCCTGTGGATATCCTCTAAACGGGTAGGTGGTTGAGGTGCCTGTTGCTGAGGAGCAAAGTAGGAGATGAGCACTCTGGGTCACTGCTCTGACAGGGGTGCAGGTACCTGAAGGACCTTGTGGGCTTAGTCCTCCAACTCTGAGAAGGGAGGTTAGGATTCCGCTGCTGTTACGCGGAGGCTGAAGACCAGGACCCTTGGCTTCATCTTGTAGGAGGCAAGCGGGTGGTCTGGCAACAAGAGGAGAAATTCAGGTTCCCATTCAGCCGCTGCTCTCTCCTCTCCTCTCTGCTCTGCAGCAACAGCTGTACGCCTCCTCAGACGTGGGGGTCTCCCAGCTGAGCCTCCATCGATGCCGCGAATACGGTGAAGCTTGTGCCGATTGCTGCCTGGCCAGGGATCCCTATTGCGCTTGGGATGGGCAGCGCTGCACACGCTACAGCCACACAGCCAAAAGGTAACATCCTGAGAGTGCGAAGTTGGGAATGCAAATGCTGTGGGAAGGAGGGAGGGAAGTGTGAATGTAAGGAGAGCCAACCATGGCCAACCATGTGCCTGTGGGGAGCCCTCAAGCTGGACCCCAGCAATTCAGAGGCATACTTCCTCTGCCAGTGTAGGCCAGCAGCCACTCCATGGATTTGTCTAATCATCTTATAAAGCCATCCGTGTTGGCGGTGACCATCACTATATCTTGTGGGAGCGAATTCCATTCCAGGGGTAGGGCTTGCTCTTTGCTCTGGCAGAGGCACCCAGAAACACCACTGGCAAGGGAAACAGAAAGAGTCCGTTTCTCCAAGCCCACTTCTACGAGGGCTATTTACTGCCATCAGGTCTGATGCCTGAGCAAAAGTACAGTGGTACCTTGGGTTACAGATGCTTCAGGTTACATACGCTTCAGGTTACAGACTCCGCTAACCCAGAAATAGTACCTCGGGTTAAGAACTTTGCTTCAGGATGAGAACAGAAATTGTGCGGTGGCGGCACGGTGGCAGTGGGAGGCCCCATTAGCTAAAGTGGGTTAAGAACAGTTAAGAACAGTTTCAGGTTAAGAATGGACCTCCAGAACAAATCTTAACTAGAGGTACCACTCAAATGTGTGGCTGTGGCTGTGGCAGAAGCATCCCTGGCCTGGCGGTTCTCTCCTCCACTCTCAGATTGGTCTGGGCGGTGGCTGCTCCGAGGCGGCTTCCCCAGCCCCCCTGCTGCCACCAATACTGAGATTTCCTCCCCTCCCCGCCTTGCCCTATTTGCCTCTGGTGTGTCCCTTCAGTGTTGACAAAGGGCAGAGAGCAAGGCAGCTTGTTCTAAGAGGAAGGTCTGCATGTGGAAACTTGACTGAAAACTATTTTGTTCAGATAGAAGCAGCCTTGAAGCACTAAACTGAAGGGAGGCAGGATGAGTCGGTTAAATCAGTGATGGGGCATCTGTGGCCCTCCAGATGCTGTTGGACTCCAACTCCCAGCAGCCCCGGTCAGCATGGCCAATGGTCAGGGGTGATGGGAGTTGTAGTGCAACAGCATCTGGAGGGCCACAGGTGCTCCATCCCTGGCTGTTAAACAGAAAAATAATAAGCACCATGATTGATGGGACGTGGGTGGTGCTGTGGGTTAAACCACAAAGCCTAGGACTTGCTGATCCGAAGGTCGGCGGTTTGAATCCCCACGGCGGGGTGAGCTCCCGTTGCTCGGTCCCTGCTCCTGCCCACCTAGCAGTTCAAAAGCACGTCAAAGTGCAAGTAGATAAATAGGTACCGCTCCGGTGGGAAGTTAAACGGCATTTCCGTGTGCTGCTCTGGTTCACCAGAAGCGGCTTAGTCATGCTGGCCACATGACCCAGAAGCTGTACGCCAGCTCCCTCGGCCAATGAAGCGAGATGAGCCCCAGAGTTAGCCACGACTGGACCTAATGGTCAGGGGTCTCTTTACCTTTACCTATCATCATGATTATGGTTGGTCGGTGTTTACCAATTTCCTTTAGCTGCTCAAAAGGAAGTCTCCTGGGTTGGAAAAGGGAATGAGTTTGACCTCTTCCCTCTCATTTAGGAGGAGCCGCCGTCAGGACATCAAACATGGCGACCCTTTGCGGCAGTGCCGGGGCTTTAATGCCAAAGGTAAGTTTTCACAGCACCACCCCAGCCTTATTCTCCAAGAGTTTGTCTAATCCTTTTTTTAAAGCCATCCAAGCTGATGGAGATCCATAGTCCATAGTCCAACTGTGTGCTGTGTGAAGAAGTGCTTGCCAACAAATGTGCCGTTTCCCTTAACGCAAATGTTGACAAAATTTGGCAAGTCTCGGGAGGGCTGCGGGGAATGGGAAGTCGGGCTCCTCTGGGGATCAAAAGGCAGAGGCAAGCTCAGTTCCTAATTGCCAAAGGAGGAAAGGGTTATCTCAGCTGCTCAGACCAGGACATGCCTGCTCAGCACTCTCAAAAGAAAAACAAATTCACTGCTTCTGCAAGGAAGGTAATGTAATAAAGGTTGAGAGAAAACTCTGTGTGGTTTGGCTGCTGCAGCAACTCCTGGCTTTATAAAAGCCAGCTCTGTTGCTGAATGAAGAGGCCATAGCACATAGGATGAATACAGAAGGTGTCAGAATCAATCCCTGGCATCTACAGCTTTTTTTAAAAGAAGGGTTGGTTTAGCAAGTGATGGGCAAGACTCTTGGCTGAAACCCTGGAGAGCTGTGGCCAGTCAGAGTACTATACTGAGCTGGATGGATAAATATTCTGACTGGTAAAAGGCAGCTGCCTTTTCCCCTAAAAGTAATGTAATCCTAAATTAGAAGGGGAGGATTGCATATGCTGTGTTAAACGTAATGAGGATTTAGAAGATTAATCGGAAGGTATTTCTTCTCTGCATTGAGTGTCAGAGGACAATCTAGATTAGAGATTTGTGGGGGTGGGAAATGAACTGAATTGACCATTTGAGGATTTACTAGTGCAGGGGAGATGGGTGCCAGGATCTTCAAAAGGGGAGCACAATGACCTTCTAGTGGATCAGGAATGGGGAGTGGATGATGCTAAGAACTGGGGTTGTGCAGGGAAAGGTGGCATGGGCAAACAATGTGATCTCCACGCATGGGAAGCATTTGTGTAAGTTGGCACAAAGCCCTCCTGATATCTCTGCCTGGCCTTCAGGAGTCTTCCCAGGCCACTTTTGATACCCCTTTTGTGCTTTTGCCTGGTGGGAATGTGTCCTTGGAGCGTGAGAACTCTGGCTTGCCCAGATAAAGTATGGAGAGAGGTTGAGTGGAGGTAGAAATCTCGTCTTTTGGCTGGCTGGAATGTAGTCCATTGGCAAAAGTAAGCATCTCCACCCCCTTTGGCTGCCAAACCACCAGCAGTTGGTTGGCAGGACTGCCAACCAACAAGCCTCCAGAAGGTTGGCCATGGGGGAATGAAAAAGATTCCCCACCCTTGTGAGACATAAACATTACTACCCCTATGCATGATACTCCTGTAATGGAAGAGTAATTCTTGCACAATGGCAAGATGGGTTGCCCCACAAGAACTGCTGCGGGTTATCAGAAGAAATGCCACCTGTGATGGGTTGTGTATGCTGGTTCTGAAAGAGAGTCTTGCTCTCTAATAAAGTTACAAGGTGCTCCAAACCTGTGTTTCTGTTTCATCCTTTTGGTGACAAAGGTGAAAGATGGGAGATCCTTTTAGAGTCTTGTTTTTTAATTGTTTATTTTGAATACTATGCTCAATTTCTTTGTTAAAGACCCTTGAGGCCACGGAAATCTTATAGAAGTGTAAGAAGAGCCCTGCTGCTTCAGAACAAAGGTCCGTCTAAGTCTGGCATCCCAGTCAGATGCTCCTGGCAAACAGAGCATGATGCCAACACAGCTCCGCTGCTTGCCCCACAGTAGTTGAAATTCAGCCTCTGAAAGTGGGTGTTCCATATAGACCTCATGGCTAATAGCTACATCCTCTGTGACTTTGGCATAAATGACTTTAAAGGAGGATTAGACAATGGCCTTCACCTTGTTGTGAGGCAGTGAATTTCATAAACCAATGATGCACTGGTTGAAAAAAATGCTTATTTTTGTCTGGCCGGGGATCTGCTGCCCATGAATTCCATTGGGTGGCCTAATGTGATGACAGAGAGAGAGAAACCTCTCTATTTACAACATGCGTAATTTTATGAACTTCTGCTGTGGTTCCCTTAGTTGTCCTCCTGCATTGTAAGCCACGAAGCTATCAGACACTTTAGGCTTGTAGTGATGATGCTTTAGCCCCTTGATCATCTGAGGTTTCTTTTTCTGCACCTCTTCCAGCGCTGTGCTCTGCTGAGGTGGGTTCAACTAGGACTGTATGCCGCTCTATCCTAGTGACCTCATTGCTACTTAGGTGTACTCTGCCTCCTTTTCTCCAGACAAATCCTCCTAAGGATTTGAGGATGGCCTGGTGGGTCCACAGGGCTTTGCTGAAGCAGTTTCAGACTGTTCAGCAATAGTCTGGGGCTCAGCACAAAATCTTCAGTACCTTTGACAAAGGGAATTTCAGCAAGTGTAAGTGGTATTCATATGTAGCACACACACACAAAACCTTTATGTACCACCAACCTCTAAGCAGTTTGCAATTTATTTATTTTTTACAAATATGGCACCTATGGCAGTGCTAATTCTGCAGATCAAAGTGGTCAAGTGGGCATACATGGCGTGATTCCACAAGTACATAATTGTGTTGCACAAATCCACACACACACCCTTTTTCACATGAACGCTGGTACATGTGTAGATACGGCTTGTGCCTATGTTCAATGTGACATGTGAACAACCCTCTATTCTGAAGACCTTAATAATGTGAAGAGCCTGCTGCATCATGCCAATGGGGCAGCTAGCATCCTGTTTTCACAGTGGCCAACCAGATGCCCAAGGGAAGCCCAAAGGACCTGAGCACAACAGCCCTCTGCCCAGCAAATACTTCCCCCTTACACACTTCCTTATGTTACTATTCCTTGTGTTAATATCTAGTTCCTTGTGTTCAGTCTAGTTCCTAATTTCTTGTGTTCTGTCTAGTTCCAAGATGTCTGGGAGGGTTTATAATTTTTTTAACAGGGGTTGGTGAGATTGCTTACAGCTATGCAGCTCTTGGGCTTCCCTGCTTATGAAGAATACCTGAGGGACATCATCGCAGAAGGAAAGACAATCTACTTTCGAGGCAACAGAAAAGAATGGGGCTAACACTATCAAGGCTTATCGTCAGGAAGGCTTACTAAAAGCCTACTCATCTTGCCAACTGAGTAGAAGCACTTGCCAAGTCATTTCCTTTCTTATTGTTATCAGTGGCAGCTTCTGACCAAGATTCTTGCAATTTATTTACTTTTTCCAAAGGAATTTGTCTAAGGCTGGCCCAAGATGTTTTGGTTCCTGGGGCAAAGAACAAGATGGTGTCCCCTGCTCCTCACACACAAACAGATTGGGGCTGAAATTGAAACAAACTTAGCACTAGCAAAGGGACGCGGGTGGCGCTGTGGGTAAAACCTCAGCGCCTAGGACTTGCCGATCGTATGGTCGGTGGTTCGAATCCCTGCGGCAGGGTGAGCTCCCATCGTTCGGTCCCAGCTCCTGCCCACCTAGCAGTTCGAAAGCACCCTTCAGTGCAAGTAGATAAATAGGTACCGCTTTATAGCGGGAAGGTAAACGGCGTTCCCGTGTGCTTCGCTGGTGCTGGCTTGCCAGAGCAGCTTCGTCACGCTGGCCACGTGACCCAGAAGTGTCTCCGGACAGCGCTGGCCCCCAGCCTCTTAAGTGAGATGGGCGCACAACCCTAGAGTCGGACACGACTGGCCCGTATGGGCAGGGGTACCTTTAGCACTAGCAATGGGACAGTGTCTTCCAGTTTAGAGGTTGCAGGAGAAGCTATAGGCCACACACAGCTCTGGTTGGCAACAGAGGGGAATGGCTGATGTTCTCAGGTGGAACATAGGCAGGCACTGCTGCAGAACACACACTTGTTGCCTGAGATGATTGCCTGCCTCCGAGTGAAAACATTGGTGGAAGAATGTGAGATGCAAAGGTTATCTTGACTGATGCCTGTCTTCATGTTAGTGTTTCCAGAAATACAACTGTCTTAGTCTGTTTCGGCAAAGACAACAAACGTTTTGTGGCACCTTAAAGAGAAATTATGGTGCTGGAGGAGACTCTTGAGAGTCCCATGGACTGCAAGAAGATCAAACCTATCCATTCTTAAGGAAATCAGCCCTGAGTGCTCACTGGAAGGACAGATCGTGAAGCTGAGGCTCCAGTACTTTGGCCACCTCATGAGAAGAGAAGACTCCCTGGAGAAGACCCTGATGTTGGGAAAGATGGAGGGCACAAGGAGAAGGGGACGACAGAGGACGAGATGGTTGGATAGTGTTTTCGAGGTTACCAGCATGAGTTTGACCAAACTGTGGGAGGAAGTGGAGGACAGAGGTGCCTGGCGTGCTCTGGTCCATGGGGTCACGAAGAGTCGGACACAACTAAACAACAACAACAACAACAACAAAGAGAAATACTTTATTATGGCACAAGCTTTGATGGACTCAAGCCTCCTTCCTTAGATACAGTGGTCATTTTTGGTGTACTTTGCTTTTGGAGTGTGGAAACTGTTGCAATGGGCAAGGCCTTCTCAAGGAATCGGAATGGAGAATTTTGTGGTCCTCCAAATGTTGTTGGACTCTAACCCCCATCAGTCCCAGACAGCAGAGCCAGTAAAGGGAGCCAGGGATGATGGGAGTTGTAGTGCAGCAACATCCAGAGGACCATAGGTTCCCTATCCCTCTTGTAGTGTGGGATTTTGCACCTCTAGGCCAGCTCTGAGAGGAGTTGGCTGTGATATCAGTCATTGTCAGGATGTGTTAGTTGCTAACTCAGTGGCTGAGAGTTTAATCAACGGGAGAAATGGTATGCAGAGCTTAATTTATTTTAAAGTTGTTTTATACTTCCCCTGGAGAATGTTTCTTTATCACTAGCCTGCCCCTTTAGCACAGTCTCCTGGGCCAAATCTTATGCAAATTGTGGCAAAGCAATCTACCTTTTAAGCCAGATCAGGACGGTCAAGATGTAATCATACACAGTTTTGCTGAAGTGGCGTTTCCAGCTTTGCTCGCTTTCCTGCCTTAGCTGGTGCTTGAGTGGGGCTGTGAGATTGTGAACATCCAGTTACTGCTTTGTCAACTGTACTGCAAGATCATCTCAAGCTTGGTAGGTTTGAGGACCACAGGAATCTCAGCTATCAAAGCAGGGTGTGTGCAATAGTACTTCTTGCTATTCTCAGCTTATCTGAAGGTTAAATTCTTCTATTAAATTCTTGGATATCAGGAATTTCCAAGTGTTGCTTGCTTGCTTCTTCTGGCTGAAAGTGTGTGTGTGTTTTTGTCATACGCCTATTCAGATGCAGAATGTTTTATCTTGGGTATACTAAAAAGATGCTACATCAGTTCCACAATGAAGGCATTCCCTCATCTCAAATTGGCAGTGAACACTTCCTAAGAGCTAACTCTATACATCCCTGTTCCTGGACTTTTCTACATTAATTTGGCAATTTTGGCAGTCTTCCTGCGTTGTGAGGTGTGGTAATGGTTGTCATTCCTCTTGTCCTCCACTTCAGAAAGTAGGAAAGTTGGAGAGGGGAATGAAAGGCATTTTTGATGGCCCAGAAGATACAGGATACAAAATGGAGTCTAACTAAAAGGAAGGTGGGCTGAAATGTGGTAGGCAAATTTAGTCTCCATAGCATTTCTGATCTCTAATAGGAAAGCAGCAAATTTCTGTTTTTTATTTAATTTTTGTAATTTTTGCAACTGAGGATATGTCCCCATCCAAAGCAACACATTTTTAAACAGATAAGGTGGGTATTTTTTGTCCATGATTAGCCTCTGTTGGAAGTTGTGACAAAGGACTCTCCTAAATTTTTGTAATACTGCTTAAGCCTTACTTACACTTTGGTCCAGAATCCAGCACTAGCTCTTTTCCTAGTGACTGACTTGGCTGCTCAGCTCTGTCACATTTAATGCAGATTCAGCAAAGTGTGATCTCCAACGTATTTACTTCTTGCCAGGTGGTTGGCAGCTTTACTAATCCTCCATTGGAAGACTTATTACGATGTATCTAAATCAGGCATAGGCAAACTCGGCCCTCCAGATGTTTTGGAACTACAACTCCCATCATCCCTGAAAGCTGGTCCTGTTAGCTAAGGATGATGGGAGTTGTAGTCCCCAAACATCTGGAGGGCCGAGTTTGCCCATGCCTGATCTAAATCAAAGGCACCATTGACTTGTGTTTTTCGTGGGTTCTTGAACAACTCATTCCTATCTGTTGGAAGCACTGGAGAATGAGGGCTGCTTGTAGGCGTTCAGTAAGGCATCACTGGTGTGATCCATAGCTCCTAATGACCAAAGTGCTTTTAATATAGTTCATAACATGCTGTTACGGCTTTAGATAACTGAACCCACACCACTCTCATCTAACAAGACTGGGATGAAATTATGTTGACTTTTGAAATGTCTAGCAGAAAAAAGCATTGGTCCTCCTGGGATTTATATTCCCAACCATTGAACAAGCTGATCTGGTTGGGCCTCTCATTAACTGAGCTCATTGCTTTGCTTTTGAAGACTTACCAGGACTTGGCCCTGTCTGCACATCTCCCTCACAGGTGCAGAAGTGCTCTGTTTTGTGCTAAGCTGTAATGCTTGTCATTTTACTGCCTTTCCAGGAGCACTGCCTATATTCTCCTCAACGTAGGTGTAGCCTAAAACTGGCTGTGCTGCAGGTAGCTGTACTTAGTCATGGTGCCCGGTTCCAAGGCTGTGGGGAATTCCTACTGCTATCTCTTACTACATGGAACAGAGATGAAGCTTTGGGCAACACAGATGTGGTGTAGGCATGGGGGACTGGGTGATGACTGCTGAATTCTTGAGTTAACTATTTCTGCAGCAACAATTCTGGAAAAGCAAACCTATGTGCTAACCAAGTAAGACAAATTTGCAGAACATACAGAATTACAGTGGGGTTATAATACTCAACAAATCCTGGACTTATTTGCAAACTTTTTTTTTTTTTTTTTTTACAGTAGAGCAACAATTACATGAGCAGGTTCAATATGGACTAGAAGGAGGAAGTGTATTCCTAGAGTGTGAACCTCGATCTCCCCATGCCTCCATCAAGTGGCTTATGCAAGCTGATAATTCTGACAAGCGCAAGGTGGTAAGTCCCTCATCCTGAATAACCTTTAGCTATGAGTGTGTGGACTGTGGAGATGTTAAACTTTTTCGGGGGGGGGGGGAGTAGTCACACTGACATTTGTCTTAAAAAAAAAGCAGTCTGATAGCATCTCTGACATGACGAATGTTGGGAGCAGCTTTTACTTATCTCACAAATTTCTAAAGAGAGAATTTAAATCCCTTCAGTTACCTCACTCTCTTCTTCCCTTTGCAGCTGCCCCGTGATCGTGTGTTGCTGCGCACACCCCAGGGTGTGCTTTTAGGCCCAGTGACACCGGCTGATGGTGGGCTCTACCAGTGCATAGGCACAGAGAACAGATTCCGCCACACACTGCGCCGTCTTCGTTTGCACGTACTTCCACATGCCTTGCTGGAGGGGGCCATCACCCAGGAGGCCCCTGCTCTTGGCATTTGCGAGAGCTACTGGCGACAGCTCAACAAAGGCCAGGATACACGGCGTAGTCGGAGCGGCCGCCAGTCCCACACTGGACCTAGTCTGTGGGACTCGGAACAGCAAAGCAGCTGGTACAGAGCCACCCAGCACTCTCTGAACTGGACCAGAAGTAGTCCCCAGCACTCCCAAAGAAGCAGCAGCATCAACAGCAGTAGCCGCCGCCGCCAGCACCACCACCGCTCCAAGCCATGGACAGGCCACCATTCCCCTCCTCGGAGTTGAGCTTCACGGGAGGGGAAAGAGCGGGGAGAGGATTTGAACCCACGTTCTCTGGCGTGAGAGAATGACATTCCAAGGGACTCTTTGTAAGAGATGGGTGGATACAGAGACGGGGGAAACCTCTCTCCTCCTCAAACTGAGGGGACAGCACTGATGCTAATAGTGTGTGTTGTGTTGTGTGTCCAGGCTAATTCCAAGGTTTTGCAGGACCAAGGCTCACTGGCTTTTCCCACAGCTGTAGATATATGACCAGTGCAGATTCCAGGGGCTTTGGTTTTAGAGTCTATTTTTTACAATGCTCATTCACTCCCACCCACCTACCACCACCACCCCTGCTAACATGACAAACTGTTTTTCCTACTGTGATAGGAAAATGGTGGGGCTTCCTTCAACATTAACCTCGTGGTTTATTATCCCTCTGTTACAGGAGCAGACTGCAGAGAATAAAAATGCCAGTTTATTTTCTAAACAAAATGCAGAGGGCCATGGTGAATTTCTGAAAGTAACAACATTCCTGCACAGTGATCCTAAAATTATATTTAAAATGTAGTTGTAATGCCCCATCCAGTTAGATCAAAGACCTACCGAGAGTGGGAGGGGTCAACACCAGAGAAGGATAAAAAACATGTTATTAAGCTGACTTTTACCTTGGCTACAACACAGGTATAAAACTGACCCTTACCCTTGAATGGAAGTAATCAACAGACAGATCTATCCTAGGTTTTGTCTGGTCTCTGGCCAAATAAGCAAATACAGTTAATTTGCATGAGTGGGAAGACCAATTGCTCTGTATATTTCAATATCCAACTTAGGAAAATACTTTTATTAAGTGAACCAAAATGTTATAAAGGTTTCAAATTCTTTAGAATGCTTCTTCGGGTAAACAAAAGCAGGGAGGGGAGAATTGGCTAGTGTTGAAACCATGGAGACTACATTTAGTCAGAATCGTAAGATGGAATGTGGGAGGATATAGCAGACATTCAAATGAAACACTGCTAGGTAATTTGCAGGTTTCATCCATCATGTGTGCCTTTTCTCCCAGCAGCCATAGATGCAACCTGAAACCTGCAACTATAGCATTTTATTTAATGTGCTTTATATACCGCTTAATCATCAAAACCTCATTGAATCATGGAACTGTTCCATTGGGAGTGTTCCCAAAGTCATCTAGTCCAACCCCTCCAAGGAAGGAATCTCAACTAGATCATACGATTCTTTGCCTTGGCAATGGTTCTCGCAAACACTGCTGGTCACCAGCAGAATGGGTGCATTTATGCCTTTTGCCATCCTTGGTGGATTGACTGGGCTCTCATTTCATAGTCTGGGGAAACAAGTCATCAGGCTCAAGTCTCTCATTTTAATGTCTGCCACCTCCTTCTACATGCCACCATAAGACTGACAAATGCTGACATCTACAGTCCCCCCTGCTTTGCTTGCCATCTAGCCTGATGAGAGTGTTCTGGATAACAATTTTGTGAGAGTTTGGTTGGGTTAAGTTGTTGCTCTAATGTGAAGTTTGGAATTTTTCTTATAAGACAAGGCTACTTTTGCTTATTATTATTTTTTTGAGTCCTGTATAAAATGCTTGTTGAACTGAAATGCAGTAGCAGGCTTTGGACTGCAGGTTATTCAGATGATTGGAGTTCTCCAGCTTTTCTGTTTTGTCTACAGCAGGAAAGACACCCTTTTACATGTTCTGTGTGTGCAGACTCCTTCTCCCCACGGCAGGGGAACTGCCTTATGCCTCAGTTGTAGGAGGGTTCTGCCTACACCCCTGCAGCCCCACCTTCAAGTGCTGGACCAAGGAGGAAGGGTAAGGGGGGAAACCTAGCAATGGTGCTACAAAGGCTCCAGAAGGACATGTATCCAGCTCAAGAACCAAAGGTTTCCCTGATGGATCAAGCCCCATCTAGTTCAACATTGTGTTTTGCAGAAGCTGCTGGAAACAATAGCCATCTTACCATTCCCCCCCCCTCCAAAAAAATATGGTGTTCCAGAACACTGTTTTGGCACATGTAATTTCCATTAAGCTTCTATTGTTGATGGGTAGCAATAGCTCTGTCCTCCACACATTTATGTAATCCTTTTTAAAAGCCATCGAAGCTTGGTGCTATTATTATAACAACTAAAAGCACATTGTGTAGGCTAGTTACACATAGCATAAAATAGTATACACCTCTGTGGAGGCCCCTTTTGAAGCTTTGCCCTGACTCCTTTGAATTTCACCATTTTGAACAAGTTGGTGTTATTTGCAGAACTTGGCTACTTACTATTCCCTGCCTATAGTTTGATTAAAAATATTACATAGCATCAATTCTAAGAGGGACACTTAAAACACTACTGGCTGCTCTTCTCCATTGTGAAAACTACTCAATCACATCTACCCTTTGCTTCTCCCTGCTTTATAGCCAGTTACTGGTCCATGGGAAAATTCTTCCTCTCATCTCTCACTGCAAAGCTTTCCTACAAAGCTATGGGGAGGGACAGTCAAAAGCATTCTGGAATCCCAAGCATCTAATGCTGATTGGTCTTAGCTCAGTGTTTGAGACACTGAATTCCAAAGATGTTAAGGAGGCAAGACTTCCTCCATGTTGATTCATCACCAGGAAGGCCAGTCCTATGTAGACTTAAGTATCTTAGTCTTAAATAATGCTTTCTACCAGTTTACCTGGGGAAATGGCTTTCTAATTTCCTGGATGTTTAAAAACCCTGTTATTCCACTGCCTGCCTTCAACTCCTCTCCAAAAAAAGGAAAAAATTAATTTTCCTGTTATCAATGATTTAATATTGGAGGAAAAATGCCTTGGTTAAAGTGTCATGCAGCCCAACCCAGCTGATGTTAATTTTTTATTTGACAATTGAGTTCTGAAATATCATCCTTTCTCACCTCTCTTTAACATAGCTTTTCAGGTGCACTCGCTGTAAAGTCTCAAAGATCATCTGACACAGAGAAATCTATTAACCTGACTCTTTCTGTCTTTGTTCAGTACCCTTCTGTCATCTACTGCTCCTTCTACTTCTCTGGGCTTTTTGGGGGGTGGCAGGGCTTCTGAAGTATTAAAAAAAGTTTTAAATATTCATTTTCAGAGCCATAACAATTTGCCCCTCAAATTCCTTCTTTGTGTCTTGTTGGCAACGTATGTAGGTTTGGCCTAAAGGACTTTCTCTTTTCTTGGTGATGTGCAATTCACTACTGGAGGGAGAGCAGGGCTTGCTACAGCTAGAGGATGGGAAACTTTCTGTCAGGAACCATGTGCCAATGATGGGCCAGGTTGCTGCCAAAAGTGGGCAACCTTTTTCTCTATTTTCCTGTCACCCACTTCTCCCTAGAGAGTGGACTGCTACGGAAAGGGACAGATTACATTTGCCACAGGACTGAACTGATCAACTGTGGAATTTTCCACCCCCCTCCTTCTCCTCTTCTGGTAGGTTCCCCACCATCACCAGCAGTATGGGAAATATGCTGACAGCTACATGCGGCCCTTGGGATGCAGGTTCCCCACTCTGGCTCTACAGTGACTATTAGGCACCTGGAAGAATCATATCACACTATTTTTTACTGAAAACTAGGCTGCCAGAACTCAGAATTTCAAAAGGAGAAAGCAGCTAACCAGGGCTTCTCAGTGCTCCACAGCTACCCTCCTACATAGCAGGAAGTTACAAGACAGGAGCAGTCACTAGACCTGTGCATGCCTACATTTTACATGACAACTGCTAAAAGCACCCCTGACGGATGAGGTGGCGCTCACCCCCAAAATCCAAGTAAGTTCATTAACCTCCAAAGTTTAATAATAATAAAAAATCATAATACAATAAAATAACACACCCCTCCCTACCCTCAACAGCCCACCCTCCCCTGCTGGAAAAAAGGAAAAACACTAAAAAGAGAAAGACAAAAGGACTTTAGTGTCAGAGCCTGAGGCAGCATGGGGCCCATGATTTGGGGTAGGAAGGTCAGGGTGGAGTAGAGGCTGGAGTGGAACGGGAAGATTCCTTGCCCCGTCCACCACCCTAAAGAACAAAGTGGTTACCCCAGTTCCTATAAAACCCAACAGGTACCAGGAGGAAGATAAGGGTGTTTGGGGAGAGCTGCCCCTCTGTGCAACAGGAGGCGCTGCCCCTGTTGTATCTAGGGAATGCTGGTACGAGGAGCAGGGCACTGCCCTTAAGAGGGCACCTGACTCCTTTTACTGCCAGAAGCAAGGAGCTGGGGATTTTCCCAGCACACACTGCTATCGCCACCCACAACAGGTCTCTGCAAGGCTCTAGTCCTTACAGCAACAGGGTGCACCCTGCTGCTTCCACCAAAGGGAACTGGTGGGTCCTGCATTTGGTGCCCATGGTGACCCCTGCAATGCCTCCCCCTGCCGAGGTATCAACAATACAAAAGGAGGAAAAGAAGAAAATGAAATATTACATCATCTGAAAATAGTCTGGTGCAGGGCCAGTGCTGAGTCCGGGTGGGGGAGATTGTAGCCTCCAGCTTCTGGGACTAGGTGCCTCCCCCCCATGCAGAGTGCTAGTCAAACCAACAGGGTGACATGGGGCTGCCAGAGTCCCTTGCAGTGCAGTATAGTCCAGGAAGGGGAAATCCAGGCATCATCTAGCCGTCACAACTGCTAGGAAAAAGGAAGACAGTTACTACACATTAACTATTCGCCTGACTTAAAAATACCAAACACCAAACCCCTGAGTGCCCCACTACTAGCTCAGAACATGCCCCATTCCACATTTACCCCAACTCCATTGTGGCTGCAATCTGTGCCTGCTGCAGGGGGAGCCCCACCCTGAGGCAGCGCTGGGTCTGCCCCCCGGATCTTCTTTGGCTCTAATTCCTCCTTGGGCAAGGGTGGGTAGTCGCCGCGCTCTGTCTTCCGCTTCCGCCTTCGCTCAGAGTCTCGGCCTCTCCCACGGGTGCCACGCCGCTCTGCTTGCTCCAGCTGAAAAGGAACAAACAAGAAAGCAGGGGCTGACAAATCCTGTTTTTTCTGATACTTATGTGGGGTTATTACGTAGTTTATGCCTCTTACAGATACACAGTGTAATATCCTAGCCTACTGCAAGTTTAGGGACGCGGGTGGCGCTGTGGGTTAAACCACAGAGCCTAGGACTTGCCGATCAGAAGGTTGGTGGTTCGAATCTCCACGACGGGGTGAGCTCCCATTGCTCGGTCCCTGCTCCTGCCAACTTAGCAGTTTCAAAGCACGTCAAAGTGCAAGTACCGCTCCGGTGGGAAGGTTAATGCTGTTTCCGTGCATTGCTCTGGTTCGCCATAAGCGGCTTAGTCATGCTGGCCACATGACCCGGAAGCTGTACGCCGGCTCCCTTGGCCAATAAAGCGAGATGAGCGCTGCAACCCCAGAGTCGGTCATGACTGGACCTAATGGTCAGGGGTCCCTTTACCTTTTACTGCAAGCTTTGGCTTAATTTCAAGTTTTTTTTCATGGCGAAACTACACCACAGATACAGATCTGTCATGTGGGCACTCATCTGTGCCTGTGAAGTTGCTGCAGCCAACTCACTCAAGGCTTTGCAAAAGTATTCAAACTATTCTGAAACCCAATATTGGGAAAATGTGAGAAATGTACAAAGTACAACAATGGGCAGGGTTGATTTCCTTGATGCCATATAGAGCAAGACCAGGGTGCTCCAATTCTGCCCCTGTGTGACTTCCAGAGAATATCACAACTGCTGCAATTACTGCAAAATGCAAAAAGGAAGAAAAAGAAAAAGGATGGATTCAAAGCTAATTCCAAGATAATCCTGTGCAGGTAATTCTAATACCTAGATAGTAATCAGTTGCTTCTACAATGCTGTTAACTTATGACTCAACCCCTCTGCACTGACCTGCATGATAAGCCCTTCCTCAGGCCCCTTCACACAGGTAATGCAACTACAGGCACACTTATTCTACACCTGAAGTCTACCACTTATTCTAATAAACCGCCTTCAGCTTTTCTGGATTCTAGATCTGCTCTCTGCTAGAGAGCAGGTTGGATAAAAGAAGCCATGTTAGGAAAACAAAGAATGTTGCAGCATTTTAAAGACACAATAAATATGACATTTTTAAAGGTGCCCCAAGGCATTTCATTGTATTTTTGTTTATTGCTGTTAGCTGAGCACCTTTTTTTTGAAAAGCAGGATACAAATGTAACATTTTTTAAAAAAAAGAACAACGAGCTGCTCAGTTCATGAGCGACTCCAGCTTTGGTAAGAGTCCCTTGACGTATGAATCTATTCCTAATTCACTGACAAATGCCACACCCACGAGTCCTCCTCCAACACTCCTGTGATGCAGGAGGCCATAATGAATTCATGGCTAATGAAAGAAGTCCCAACAAATTCAGATCAGGATTTCTGATGATAATTAGAATATGCCCCCAGAGGGGGGGAAAGCATGGTCACTTACATCTAGCAGTTGGTGGAATTTGTCGAGCTGGGGAGCAGAAGCCGCCTGCAGCAGGCGCCAAATGCTCTGGCTCTCATCTAGCGTCACCTCCAGAAGATCTCCCTCCATTAGCAGCTCCTCCAGGGGTAGGCGAATGGCATCTGTCACCTCCAGCACAGGGCCCTGCAGCCGTGGCAGGTAAGAGCAGAGCGTCTCCAGGTCTGTGAGAGGGGCAGAAAGGCAACTGAGGAGAAGAAACAGCTAGAATCCTCTGCTGCACAACAGGGCTAGGACTAATTTCCCCAAATAATTGTTAAACCAGGCAGACACCAAAAGTGCCTAAAAATAAGTGGAACACTCAAACGACAAACTTCCTAAATACTAAGTAGGGAAGCTGGCAAAATAAGGGCTTTACTAGAGAAATACCTGAGGCACAGGAGCCATTCTTTTCTGGAGCTGTGCAGTCTCCGTTCTCCAAGGAAACCTGGTTGAGGAAAAAGAAGATGTGTGATGAAATGGACTTCCAAGTCACAAATGCAGTTTCTGCACAGGAACTAATGTAGCCCTGCAGAGAGATTCATTTGATCAAGGTAGTCAAGGCAAGGCAATTCAAAAGATGTATATTACATCACACTTTGTCATGTTCAAACCTTTGAGAGACAGAGTGGCTAAACTGGTGTGATGGATTGGAATGCTCAGCTGTTTAAGGAACAAAGCAGTTGGCAAACCAGCTTTTGAGGGAAAAAAGAGGTAGGTTTGGGTGAGGCTGAAATCTCACACACAGTTTGAGGACTGTGAGGAGGTCCCAGGACATGAAACAGCTACAGAAACAGGGGTGCAGAATAAGCAATACAATAAGAGACCTGTAGAAAGCGTCAGGAGAAAAAGGCTTGCAGAAATGCAGAGAAAACTAGGAATTGAGGCAAGGGACTAATCAAGAAGAGCAGAAAAGGACACTGAATGAACTTTCCAGTGCTTAAGGAGAGGTGCTGCATACTAAGTGAGGGAGAGAGAGAGGAATGCTGGAGGTGGTGGTCCAGAAAGAGGGTGGCTAAAACCAAATGGGACAAACTAGACAGTGGCCTGAAGAACCAATGGGTAATGGACGTGGGGCAAAGTAACACACAGTGTCTGGCGATAGGACAACTGCGCATTAATAACAGGAAGTGGGCAGGCAGGGGTGTATAAGGGCTAGATGCAGGAAAATTCTGGCAGCAGTGGCTTCTCCTGTTATTATAGCAGTGTGTCAAGGGAGATGAAGGCCAAGCAATAGGGGTGGGAGATGAATTTCACATATTGATCTGAATCAAATAATTATTTGGTTTCCAGAACAGATTAAAAGATTTAAGATTGGCAAAGAATTGTATTTTTCCAAGTGGCTCCATTCTCTTGCATATTAATGGCTCCAGCACTTCTTTTTGTAAAAAGGAAAGTAGATTATTGTTCCTCCTTATCTCCCTCCCTACAGTATCTTTTTGTAATTTACGTTTTTTTAAAAAACCAAAATTACCAAATTCTTTGAAGGCCCCAAATACAGTAAAGTGTATTCAGAATTCTACCAGTAGGCGTGGGCACTAACAAATGTACAACAAAAGAAGTTCCTTATTGCAAAGGCTGGAAGGATGAACACCCACCATCCACTGACTGCACGAAGATTTCACTGCTCTTTCTACAATGGAACATGTGGATTATAACCATCAGACTCATTTAGATACCTATTTGGACAGAAAATCTATACATTTACTTTTTATTGTTATTGCTAAGCTGACCTTTCTACAAAATAAGAACATTCTGCTACTGGAAAGCAAACACACCTATTTGAAAGACAAATACATGCACCACACTTACGCTCCCAATCCAGACTTGACTAGTTAGCACTAAAAACCAACCCATCTCCCCCTGTACTCACTTACCTTGGTCTGTTCATTACAGCTGCTCTCTTTGAGAGCACCTGCCTCCTTGGCCGAATCTCCAACCAGTCGCTGCCGCAGCCCCGCCAGACGCTCCAAGGCAGCTGCTACATCTGAGGAGGCTAGGAGCTGGCGGGCACGGTCCTGCCATGTAATGGCTCGCTCTGTCAAGCACTGTAGAGCTTCTCCCTCAGGCAGTCGCACAGGAAGCTTTTGTAGGGCTACAAGCAGAGCCAGGATCGTCTCCAGGCGGGGCCGGCGAGAGCGCTGGCAGAGTGGGCAGAGGAATTTTGCTTCCCATTCCCACCATGCAGGAGAGGGGCGGGGGTTGCCAAGGCGGGGCCAAGCCACACAGGTGGTGTGGAACCAGTCCTGACACAGTTCACACTGCAGCATAGCAGGGCTTGGAGGCTGGGAACATACACAGTACTGGCCCCCAGGAGAACTGTGCGTTGATGGAACAGGCTTCTGGGCATTTGACTGACGTAGGCGTAGGATCCCCGCTTTCTCCTTCTGCTCACCTTCTTTGAAGGCCAAGATCTGCTGGCACAAGGTTACATAGTCGTGATTACACAGAAGTAAAAACTTAAGCAAAATCCCATTCTCCTCACTAGAACCTAATTTCCCCTTCTCCAAACAAGGTACTACTAGATTAGTGATGGGAAATCTGTGGTCCTCCAGATGTTGCTGCACTATCTGGCTGGGTATTTATAGGAGCTGGAAGGTTACAGCTACCTCATCTCTGAACTAAAGTAAGTTATTAGCAGAAATCCATACATGCTACCCATTTCCCAGATTCTTCAGTACTCATCTACAAAAGGACAAGTCCATCATATCAATTTTTATATTTCAATAGCAATGCAGTCCTACTTACTTTCAGAATCATTAAAATTTAAATGTGGACCTCAGCAATATCTGAAGCATTGCTATGATTTTATTGAATTGTATAAACATTGCTAAGATTTTGTTGAATTGTATCAATCATTTTGATGAATTTGTTGTTTGCTTTATTCATGTGTTACTGTGTTTGATAGTATAGTGATTGCAATGTCTGTTGTTTTTTAATGCTATTGTGATGATTGTGAGTTGCTTTGAGCTCAGAAATATTAGATCAAATCAAATCCATCACCATTGCAGGTGAAGGTATGAGAAACAATCCTACCAACCTGGGGCTAGTTCAGAACCAACACCTCTCATAGGAGAAAAGGCCCCAGACCCCATTCATAATACAAACAGCCCTCTCAAGCCAGCCACTCACAACGGAGCCAGGGTCCCTGAGGTCTTGTGCTGAGAGGCCCAGGCTTTCTGTATCAGATTTGTATAGGCCTGGTTCCTTCTCCCGCTGCCACTTGGTGCGTTTGACACTGTCCGAGTCGGCATCAGCACATGGGCACAGCACCTGGGAGAAAGAGGCGAGGTATGAAGCCTTTGATTCAAGAGGTCAGGCCCTAGAATGGCATCCACCCATCTCACATGCACAACGCCACCACTAACCTCAAGTAACGTGTAACAGGAATTCTTTTTGAGGAAGGTTTTGGAAGCCTTTTCCCGCCAGGAATGTGCAGTAGCCACTTGCACTTCTAAGTGACGCAGTTCCTCCAGACGCACCGGCAAATCCCTACCCACAGCTACAAGCCCCTCCAGGTCATCCAGGCAAGGATAATGATCCCCATTCTGTAAAGAGGTTATAGTACATATTGAAGAGGTTACTGTGTGATTCTGGGGCCTTTACAGCAAAGTTACCCAAATCCTCAGGGCTACAGCACACCTGGATCTCCTCAACATCAGCAATCCAAGCCTGTGCCTTAGAAAGAGCCTCCTTGAGTGACAGGATATTGGGCAGGTGCACTGGGATGTTCTCTGCCTCTTTGATGATGGCCTCTAGTGTAGCTGGTGGGTGCTTCTGCCTGCAAGTGATGGGGAGGGAAGTCATCAGACAAGGATTTTCATGGGCATGTTTTGGCACATACACAAATAACTAAGTTCTGTTGAGGTGAACCCTACCAACAAGAGCTGTGGATACCCAGGCATCTGAACTCTTCCCTGTCAACAATGGTGCTTAAACCTCACCTGGCCTCCAGGCACATCTGGGCTTTTTCCTCCCAACGCTGGGCAATAGTGAGTAACTCCTGTAGTTCAGCCATGGCTTTGTCCACAGCAAGGCTAGGTGCAACCCCACAACCAGAGGTGATGAGTGCTCTCATAACAGATAGAGTGACTTTATCTTGGGGTGAACGCAGAGTCTGCTTGACCTCCTCCAGCCAGACAGCCTGTTGCACCTGTCTCTCCAGTAGTTCCATCTCTGGCACCTCCACCCCTAGGCATGTTCCCTGAGCCAGCAGTCTGTGCAGCTCTGGGGAGTTGCCTGGGAGATCCTGTAGAGCTTCCTGAACCTCAGCTTGGAAAGCTTCCACCTTCTCCAACACACCCTAGAATATGATACATATCATCAAGTCAGACAGATTCCTTTACAGTCACTAAGTGTTTCACCTAGAAAGCAACACCAGTCATCAGTGTTCCCAGTGGAGCACAATATATCTCCAGTTGTGGCAGGGGGCCACAATACACCACCAATTATCCCACCTGGACTTCTTTGATTTGGTGCATGACACAAGGCAAGTTGCTCATTTGCTCTAGGAAAACACGTAATTCTTCCACTGTCATATGGACTGATGGTTCCCTGTAAGAGCAAGCAGGAAAAAGGACAGAATGCACTTAGCAGCTATAAAGAGAGAAACACAACAAAACTTGATCCCACAGAAAACTACTGAAGAAAACAGCCCCCTCACTAATACAGTACGATTAAAACAAAGAAGAGTATCCCTGCAGAAGAGGCACTTTGGAAAACGGACTGCCTCAGCCCAATGGACATATAAAGCTGGATGCAAGACTATGCCATCCACACTTTATATTGTTGTATATAAAACTCATTATCTGCAGTCTTCACTCACCCAGTTTCTTGGCTGCTTATCAGACCCAGGGCCTCTGAGACACACTTCTCTGCTTCACTCAAGCAGCTTTTGAGTCGATGAAGGAGCTCATTCTCAGGGAACTTCCTCTCACGTGCCTCAGACTCTAGGGCACGCAATTCCTCCAAGGCTGCAAGAGCAGACACACTTCATGAAGTTCAGAGCCAATTACACCTCTTCAGCTACACCTCCTGCTATCAACCTCAGGAACCCAGGTCAGAAAAAAGCCCATGAGTTGCCAAAAGCTTTCCAACGATTGTGGGATTCTTGTCTCTCAATCAGTGGGTGACACATTACCTGATTCCCAGCTCCATCACTCTCATTCTGAATTTTATGCTTCAGTTCCTACTACCGTGTCCCACTTGTCACTGCTTTTCTCACATTCTGCTTTACAAAAGGAAGCCCTAATGCTTACAGCAAGGGTGCATACTTTCTGCTCACATCATACCTCAGCCTGTATGCAGGGCCTTGGGGGATAATTGCACACTTCCCCACTGAGACCAGAGAGATTAACCTTATTCGTTAGAAGACACCAGTGCCTTATGAAATAAGAAGCCCAAGGTCACTTACTTCTTTTGCGTCCGTCTTCGACTTCCAAAGCAATTCGAACCTTGTTGGCCCACATGTCAAAGCACTCAGCTCGAACCTTCAGCTTGTGTAACATGGCTGGGAGCTCATCCAGAGTGTACCGATACCTGAATGGAGGAGTAAAAAGAAGGGATCAGTCTGATCTCAAAATCAGAGCAAAGCCCACAAAAGTCCATTCATCAACCCTTAAATCATACCTAACAACCTGTACTGAAACTATTATTTCCTCCTCTCACAAAGCAACACACCATCTTTTTAAGACTTTGAATGTACCTACAATTTATTTTAGTGTCAATCTTCCTATCACTTTCATTGTGTTGTAGTTACTAGAGTGGCTGGGGAAACTGAGCCAGATGGGTGGGGTATAAATAATAAATTATTATTATAATAAATTATTATTATTACTACTGGCTACTGCTTATCACTTCCAAGTTAGCATCTCTGAAAAAGTGAAACCTTCAGCATTCCTATTCTGCAGCCTTTTTACAGACAATAGGTTTATAGGAGCACTTCAGAGCACTCTTAACATAGTAATAAGGTATCCTCCAAACTTCCACATGCAAGCCTGAAATGTCAGGCAGGCACAGATGTGCCACTATCTTGCAATGTTCTCAACAAGTTTCCCAAGCCCACCCACCCCTTTTCCCCATGGTGTCTCCCAACCCCAACATCTGAGTCAGGGTACCAAGATGTTGCCGTGTGGACCACTGGGGTAAACACATCACTCCTAGAACAGTTGTGACTGTTGCCAATTTTGTGTGCTAGACAGATGGCTGCTTATGTTAATTTTGTTTTTGAATGAAGTGTGACAGTCATGACGATTTCACCTATACAGAAGCTGAGCCTAGTAACACTTCAGGAGTCATAAACCATACATTTCCCTGTGTCCAACTCAGCACCTCTCCTCTAAAGTCACACCAAGAAAACAGTCTTAAGATCTTAGCTGCTTTTAAAAAAAAGCAGTGTCACATGTTTCCAATGCTGCTATAATACTCAAATCAATGTAAAACACCTAGAGAGCCAGTGTGGTGTAGTGGTTAAGAGCGGTAGTCTTGTAATCTGGGGAACCGGGTTCGTGTCTCCGCTCCTCCACATGCAGCTGCAGGGTGACCTTGGGCCAGTCACACTTCTCTGAAGTCTCTCAGCCCCACTCACCTCACAGAGTGTTTGTTGTGGGGGAGGAAGGGAAAGGAGAATGTGAGCCGCTTTGAGACTCCTTAAAGGGAGTGAAAGGCGGGATATCAAATCCAAAACTCTTCTTCTTCTTCAGCATTGAAAGGGCCAGTCAGCCAGATGCAGGGTAACAAATACAAATAAGGGGTGGAGACAAAGAACTTGTTCAAAATAACTCATTTAAAAAGATTTATCTTTTTGCTCTGGCTGGTTAAATTACCTGATTTCTTCTTTTCATGTGCTTTTAAACTGTTTTATTGCTTTTATGTTACACACTGCTTAGAGCTTTTAAGAAGTCTAAAGTTGTTTATAAATGCATTTAAATGAACAAACAAAGCAGTCTACTTCTTTCTGCCCACCTGAGGTACTGCTTGCTGCTGGGGCACTTGCAGAGGTCATTGATGTGGTAGAGGCAGACAAGACAATCTGGACAATCATAGCAAGCTAGTGCTGACAAGAAGCATGTTGTCTTGCACTTGTCACATTGGCGCTCATCATCTGGGAGCAGCTCAAAGGCTTCCCGCTCTGCCTCCGTGATACCCTGGGGTGGGAGGAAACAATGATCAACTGCTCAGGAATCCACAGCTATCATACAATTGTTCCCTGTCCCTGCATCATATACCCATCATATTTCCCTGCACCTTGTCAAGAAGAGCCTTGCGCAATTTGCGCTCCTCTTGCACCAGAATAAACATCTCTTTGTGCACAGCAGCTGCCAAGTTCAAGTCCAGCTTCTCAGGGCATGCCGCCATCTTACAGATAAGCTCCTCATGTGAGAACACACAATATCGACGGAGGCGGCGGTAGTGCTCAATGCACTGGCGACCAGCTGGCAACTAAGAAGAAAAAGAAAGAAGTCCATTCGTCAATACAACTGAGGATCTCTGGCTCCCAGGATTGTCAGGTGAACCTTACATACGCCACAGTCATAAACTGCAACCCACGTTCATCACCCTGAAGTCCTGCTTTGGTATCCCACCACACTCTTTCTTACAAGAAAAATATTCTAAAAATGCAGAAATATGACTCACCCAGTCAGCAGTACAGAAGTTTACTGCTTCAGCAAAGTTATAGCCCTGGTTGAAACCACTGTGGTAGGCTCTAGGGAAGGTAATGACAAACTCTCCAGCACACTGGTTGGTTCGGACAACCTGCAGAAGCATACAGGGGGAAGCAGTGAGAACAGGGCAGTGCAAGGGAGACACACATACATGCTACTTAGACAGATAGATTACTCACTGGGACCCCATGAGCCATGAGTGTGTTGGGGTTCATGAGCGTCACCAACTGGTGCAACAAGTCTGGTTGACTCTCAAACAGTTCTGGGGTCAGCTTCTTCATTACATCTTCCAGATGTTCAGCAGCAAATGATGGGACCCCATACCAGGTTTTGGGCTCACCCCTGAAAAAGAAATTGAGTCAGAAGTGCTGCTTTCAGCTATCCCTAAAATACGGGAGAAGGCAGCCTGAGCATCCACTGATTTGCAGCCTCAAAATGCCCCCTCAAGACATATGGTTACTGAAGTGTATAGAAAGAGGCAAATTTTATTTCAGACAATTTTGTCTCCCAAACTGGTTCACATCAAGGTTCAAAACAGGTGGTAATGAAGGAAGTCAGAAAAAGAGAGGAAAACTGACAGAGTAACAAAAGAAAGCGTACTCGCTGCACTGCTTATTTTAAAGGCTTATTATTTAAATACTACATAATGCAAGCTCCATTATAGCAGAATTCTTTCTGGGGTCCTCTAAATTCCATGCAAAGTGCCACGAAAGCAGACTTGTGTTCACTGTTTTCTCTTTCATCTGTCTTTCTAATTAGATTTAATAAAAATAAAATAAAATATTCTTTCGGCCTTATTTGTGATTTTTAAATTTTTACTGTTTGTAATAGACTTTCTTACTTCCAACTTGGGCTGCCTTTAGAGAAGCCTTGCACTCGACAACAAATCCAGCCTCCATGGCCCCTCCCCTCCCCACCCCAGATGTCTTACCAGTGGAGGTAGTTAATAGAGTAACTCCAATGATCCTCGATGTGCCAGCAGAAAGCAGAGAACACCATGCCCACGTAGAGCCATGGAACCTTCATGCCCGAAATATCAGCATTTATGTGGCATAGCACTGATTGCTTCAGCACTGGCATCACATTGAGGTTCCAACCGCTAGCTGCATACTCCTGCAATCACATGTAGAGAGCTAAGAAAGAGGGTAAGGCTAGTAGTACAATGTAAGCCTCAAGTTACAAAGGGTGAGGGGCTTAAGATATGTAGGCAAGAGGACGTCTGCCTTCAATAGGGTACACACCGCTTCCTCTGGAGAGAGCTGCCTTTTGCCATCATTGATGGGGAAGCCACTTCCAAATTCCTTGGAATGGATATCAGCCCCATACTCCACTGTTACATCTTCTTCAATGCTGTTTACTAAGCGCCAGAACTCCTTTTCCACCAGCTCTGTTGGCACCATCTGGGAAAAGAAGCAGAGGAAGAAGTCAAGAATACAGACCCCACATTTTTAAACTCAAGAAACTAGAAACTGCATGGCAGAATCTGCAAAATAACGGGATGCTGTGTTCCTTCCTTCCAACACCCAGCATATTCCACAACCTTCCCAGAAATAAGGTGAGTCCTACTAGCCCATGGCCTAGCCTACAGTGAGGGTACTGTGACTCACATGTACAGGCATATTGAAATAGTCTGCCTTGAAAGAATCTGCCATCTCGCCAAAGCTCTGTAGTGTGTACTCTCGAGTGGCCTGCTCAAACCCAAAAGCCTCTGGGGGGCGTTTGCATTCCTATAGAAGAACAAAGACAGAAAAAAATAAGTAAAAGGATTCAGACATGGCCACTGCCCCCTCCCACCAAATTATCAATGATGATCAGGTTAGCAGTAGATTCATAATTATTTTTTAATCAAAAACAGATCCATTTAGATCAGGCATCTTCACATCTAGACACACAAAAAATGTTCCACTGTGCCTGCTGTCAAGAGGCAGAAAGGGACCCCTTACCGCCATGACACATTTAGGACACCTCCAGACGCCTTTTGGAATTTCAGGTAAGGGGGGCAATAGGCAGAAGATGTGGTAGTTGTCATCACAGCCATCACATAACAAGAGCTTGTCATCCTCATCTCCCCGTGCACAGATACGACAAACAAAAGACTCAATCTGGAAGAAAATAGAGCAAACCCTAAGCACTCATATAAGAATCAAGAACATGTGTCTGCTAAACCCCATCAATGGTGTTTCTTTGACAGCAGCCATCACTGCATGTTCCAAAGGAAAGTACAGGACGCTGATTCAGCTATTGAATACAAGCAGGCAAAGTGTGACTGAGGTCACATCTCCCTGCAACCAGCATCTATTAGTCACTCTTGATCCATTCCATCACTGATAAAGAGGAAAATGAGATCCTGAGACCTTGAACAAGAGAGAGGAGGTAACCCGCTCTAGATGCCCTCCTCCGCCAACAAAGGATACTTAATGCAAAGGCAGGATATAGAGGGGCAAATGGAGGGCACCTGACTAATGAGTAGGAACACAGAAGATTCCACTTACAAACTGTGTGTTGTGGTTGCGACGCAGGCGCATTGTCATCTTGGTGCAAGGTTCTGGACTGTGCCTCAGCTCCTCCTTCATGTTTGCATAGCGTCGGGGTGATGTGGGCTCCAGCTTAGTCTCTGGAACAGGGGCCTCCTCTTTCACTATCACTGTTGGAGGGCACTCAGGCATCTCCTTGTCTATATTTGGGGAGAAAAAACCTTAGGAATGGAGAGGGCCGACTCTGCCTCCGGCTTTTCAAATGCAGGGCTAGCTCACAATTCCCACCTTTCTTGCGCATATTCTTGTCCTTGGCCACAAGCCCCAAACCGAGCATTTTAGGACCAGCACCATAAATCTGCAGTTTCTTCAGTTCTGGATTCTTCTCAATGTCTTCCTCTGTTGGCTCTGGCTGCAAGGAAGGTGTAATTAGAAAGGGGATAACTATATAAGGTTACCAGCCTTAAACGGTGTCACAAACACTCGAAGAAAGCAGCAGCAAAGGAAAGCAACAGTAGAAGATAGACTGGGGAGAAGAACTGTTGCATAGGGAGAACTGGATAATGCAAGGATAGTGCTAAGCTGTGACTGAGCTCCTGGGGCAGAACCTCACATTGTGCAACAGAATTCTTGATTACATACATCCCTGATGTGAAACATGCCATACTGCAACATAAACAAAAGTCAAGAGTGTATTATGGGAGATTTAGTCTCCTTAGGCCGTATTTCCCATTTTATGTGGTCTATGGACTTCCAGCCATGAAGCAGGATAAGTAAGAGTAAAAGAGAGGCAGGAGAGATGGACAGAACAGGAACTGTACCCATGCTTGAGGCGCTTGCTCAGGTAACAGAGCTGGGGCGCTGGGAGGCTCAAGGCACGATTCGGATTCCTGTAGGAGGGCGACAAAATGAGTGGGGAGTAGGGATCAACAACAGGGCTGCAGGAATTTTTATGAAGGGAGTAGTACTGGATTGTAATGAAGGAGATGGCTGCCTGGTCTATGACTTCTTTTTCTTGAACATCTAGAAATGAAAGGAATTAAGGTGCCTTACAATTGAAAGCCATCTGCTACAATGGAGCTAAAACTGGTTAGGCTTTACTCTCTCCTGGAATTCCTCAAGAATTTCAGGGTAGTCATGGTGGGGGAAGGGGCAAGAAGAAAAGGGGGGGGAAACAACAACTATTTTGTGGCTCATTTTACTGATGGGGAATCAAGAGGGGAACTATTCAGCAACACAGCAAAGCTTAAAACGTGGGAAGGGAGAAATAATCCTGAAATTTTAATTCTTACCACCACCCCTCATCCTCTATAGACACCCAAGGCACCTTAATGTAGATTAGCTAGCCATTCACACCTTTAAACCATGCTGTCACCCTAGTTCTTTCAGAGTTTTGAGAGTAGGAAAATGTGGATTTTGAGCTATCCTTTCACTGTAAACAGACAAAGTGGGGATTCTAATCCATATTCATGATGAAGACCATGGAATCATGAGGTTATTTCAGATTAATTCATGCCAAAGATCTAACCTTGTTTGCGAGACATACCCCAATAAATTTCCATGCTCCTAAAGATGAGCAACTCCCAACCCCTTTGCTATTATCGGTTGTGTCTTTCATTTTATAACTGAAAACAAAATATGAGGCTACGCTCCAACTGCACACTGTTAACCACAAGACTCATGTCCCTGCCAACTCTGAGAGAAGTTCTTAAAAGGTTGGGACAAGGTCATCCAAAATGTCGTTTGCTCTTCATGATCCTGCTCACCCGCTGAGATATGGCAGAAAGGTCTTGCTCCATGTTCCACCACTGCCTAAAGTAGGGATGGGGAACTGCCAACTTCTGAACCAGATACAGAACTCAGCGGAACTCCTTCAGGCTCGCCAGTTCCAATCCCACCCATCAGCTGTTCAGCAGGGAATAGCTGAGAGGGAAGACTGCTTTGGTGTTGTGCAAAGTGTGCAAATACAGATCCTTTCTTTGTAAGAAGATCAGCCAAGAGGTAGTCTTGTGTTCCTGGCAAATATGCAAAAAGAATCTGTACATATTGCAACTGAATGCATGAAATGAGGCTTTGAATAGCTGCAAAGCAGGGCCTGAAGTTCACCGATGCATTGAGGTTATCTGCATTCTTCTGCTGGTATTATAGGGTATTTTTTGTTTTTTGTGTGCCTTTTGCAGTCAGGATAAAGGGTTTTGAAGAACTTTTTTTTTACACGTTTAAAAACAAACTAGAAATGGTGAAACTAGAGCAGATTCACTAAGAATTAAACATACGTCTCTGTTTCCATGGGAAATAGCTTTGCGTGTGAGTGTGTGTGAATATGACTGTGTGGTCTGGCTCCATCCACTTTTGGGGCTGGTGCCCCCCCCCCCCCCCGCTACTGGAATGCAGCTGACAACTTCCCACTGGGGTAATATGGTTTTTCACCTATGAGTTTTCCCTACCTCTAGACAAAAGGATAGCAAGTGGCTATGCAGGACAGGGCTCCCTCAAGTTGCAGCACCCATACTCTGGAATGCTCTCTCTTGTGAGTCTGCTCTACCCCTTTCCTCTACTGAAAGACGGCCTCTTTAGGCAGGCCTTCATCTTGGAATAATACACACTCCACAAACCAGCATATTTTTATCCAACTCTTAATGACATGGTGTCTGCTGTTCTTTTATTGAATCTTTATCATATTTTAGTTATTTTATTGCATGCCACTTTCAAAGAAGCTGCTGCAAAGCAGCTTATGTATTTTAATTAATAAAAATGCATAAACACACCTGTCCCTTGAACATGCTCTAAACAACTAGATTCAACATTTACACATACTGTACTATACAAGAATAGTCAGCTTTTGCTTTTTTAAAACCAACCAACAAAAAACATAACTTTTTTTTTAAAAAAAACCCAAATCTACATTCCAATAAACCTTTAGTGGTTCACAGCTGACTAAGGCTTAAACCTACATTGTTAGCTCATAAAGATGAAGCACGCACACAAAAAAGTGAGGCAATATCCCTTCTATAGAAAAGAACACCCACGTTTGTAAACTCTCATCTACTTGGTCTTATCACCATTCCTTTCTCTTCCTGCCATAGTAATTTAAAATCACTGAGCTTGTTCCTTCCAAAAGCAAAGCTTTGTCCCAGAAGAGCCAAAGACAAACATTTCCAGTCTTTAAGACCTGTGAGGACAAGACTTCTTTATGTGGGAGGGATGCACCCCAGCAGGTCTAGGAAGAAACAAGGCTTTCTGCAGAGTCAGGGAGATGCTTGTGTGTAACAGCCCTGGGAGTTAGTGACTGGCCCAACCCAGAACAAAAATTGTAATTAGGGCTGAAGGTGTGTCTTATACTCACCTCCTGCTGCAGACGCTTGGCCCGGCGCCCATAGCTGTTGAACTTAGATGGCTGAACCGATTGGCGCAATGGGATGCTGTGTGGCTTATACTCCTTGTCTTTCTCTTCGTTGTCAAATGGATGGGTATTGCACTGCTGGGGGAGAGTAGAATTAGCACCAAACAGACCTCATGACTACAGTGACCCCATCACTAGGGATCAGATAACAAGTGCCTAATCCAGCTCTCTCACAAGAGCAAGAGACTAACACCAGGGAGCACATGACATCTTTGTGCAGCTCAAGTCTCTGCCTTGCTGCCTACAAAAAATCATTTTCCAGAACAGAATAGTTCCCAAGGGGAATGCATTCAGGAGGTTCCAATCTTTCCTATAAGCATCTAAAATAAGAAGGAAATGGCAAGCGCAATGAGGTTTTAAGAAGTTGCGGAACACTGTTGTAAAGAGATCTGCTACTCACCACCAGGTTGGCACCGGACTGGTACATTTCATAAGGGTAAATTATGCGCTCATAGTGGGAGCGAAGAAGGGATCCAATGTTCTTTCCCGATGGATAGGAAAGGCGTTGAGCCACTCGTGCCCACCGCCGATCCTTGCAGATGGCTTCATATCCACCTTCCTCCATCACAATCTGGAATACAAAAATATTGAGAAATACTATTCCTCCCAAGCTTGGCTAATTTCGCACAATCATCACACAAAAGGAATGCATATTCCAGTATCATACTTGGTTTTTCCTATCCCTGTCTCCAAATCGATCCACAGCAACCCAAGGCTGAGCCCTGGCAGTCCCTTCACCAAACCAGTAATGAAATCCATCCATTCTACCATCCCTTTTAAACTTTACATATTATCTCCCATCTCTGTTTTTAAGGAATAGCTTATTTTCAATGGAGGAATTTAGTTTCCAACTTACTTTGCTGAGGCTGTACAAGTCAAGGATTCGCCTCTCTACATTGGGGATTTTCAGTGCAGAACCTTGGATTTCCCAAAACTTTGCAATCTGGTCTAAATAGTTCAGCTTCACTCTGGTCTGTGCCTGGCAATAGGGACATGACAAACTGCAGTCAGCTTTTCTCATATCAATGACTTACATTAGTTTCCGACTAATCATGGAATCTTTCAATCACCAATTACTGACCTCTAACATATTTTCATGATGCCATGATGAAATCAGTTTTGTAGATAGCAGACACACTCATTGAACTTGGCTTAGACATGTACACTACAGTAATATTTCAACTTTTCTCATCTACATAGCTAAGACTTTAAACTTTGACTCCTTCACTCCAAAAAGGAAGCTAGAGTGCTAGGTCACCATCTCACACCTTAACTCCTTACAGCACAATCCTATGTAAGTAATTCTCAGTGCCTCCAACAGGGCTTAACAAGTGCATTTAGGATTGCAGCCTCAGAATGTTCACTTATTTCATCAAGTACAACTCAAGCTGCAATCCTATACACATTTAAGTGGGAGAAAGACTCGCTGAATTCAATGGCGCTTTCTTCTGAGTAGACATGTATAAGATTGTACCATCTTGCCAGTACCTTATGCACATAAATTGTTTGAAAACTACAAGAGAAGAAAGAACAAGAGCAGAGAATCAGAGATACTCTAATTAAAGCAATGAAGATGTGGGGAAACCCTTAAAATACATTGTAAAACAATTACTACAATACAAATAAATATACTACATACAAATCTGACGCAGAAATCCCACAATTTCTCATTATCCTCCAGGATGCTCTCATATTTCTCGAATTATATTAATTTTGCTGCAATTGATTAAAGGCTTCTCCTGATAACCTTTTCCAGTACCAAAAAACAAGAAGGCACGGCATCTGTATTAGCTAGCCTATTCATTCTATCAAAAATGTGCAAGGAACCTTACAGTTCTCTGTCTGTACACTTGCAAGACTCACCTCTAGTTCATTGAGCCTCTGTATTCGTGGGGTAAACCGGAAGTTATCCACTTCCACAGCAAAGGGAGGCTGCCAGTCCTGAGAATGAGAGGGAAAGATGGTGTGGTTAGGATCCCAATGCTCTTTGTGCACACATGTAAATCTTTTAAATCTAAACAGCAAGAGATTCCAGTACTTTTGCTCACAACACACCACCATGAGCAAGGATTAAGCTAAATATCTACGTGCCTTGAAGCTCAGAAAGTAGTCTCACAGGATCCCGTTTGATTTTAAGCTTAGACTGCTTAAGCACGTTAGTTAGATTAAAAACAGGAAAACTTTGGCAGAAGGGGGAATACCCTTGATGTAACAACAAAACAGCCCCCCATACACAAGAGAGATCAAGCAGAGACACAGCTGACACTTGAAAGAGGCCTAGCTTTCCACATGGATGCCTCCTAGTGAAGCATGAATGCATTAGGCAGTGTAAAGTGGTGCGCATGTGTATGTCTTCATCTTGACCATTTACAAGCACAGGACATCATCAGTGTCTCTTTCACCCATTAGCAATATTCTTCCCCAAGGCACTGGACATACAGGAACTGAACTATGCTGATGCTGATACACAGGCACTTCAAGGGTGGGGCAACTGCTTATGGTCATCAAATGCCAGACATAAAGACAAGGGAAGGCCTGTGAAGGAGTGTGTGTGTGTGTGTGTGTGTGTGTGTGAGAGAGAGAGAGAGAGAGAGAGAGAGAGAGAGAGAGAGAGACAGACAGACAGACAGAGGGAGACAGAGACAGAGAGATTCCAGGTCTCCTAACAAAAGTGGGTCAAATTGATGGTTACACATTTTAATTTCATTCAGCTTAAACAGCCACCAGGATTTGTGTGTCCCCCCCTTCCGATATGATTCATATAAATATGTGCTATTTCTTGGACTTGTGGCAGCAAAGAATAGTATTTTATTGGTTTCTAACAGTATAACTCAACTAAAAAAACAAACTTAAGAGACAGGCTAAGTTGGAAAATTCCTGTTTTCTCAGTTGCAAGGCATTTTATCACGTTGCTGATTTCTAGTAAAATGCTTGCTTAAGGAATAAAGCAGATCTACAATGCCATACATTCTACTAAATGTTAGCACACACACAAAATCATGACAAAGATATCAAATAGTAATGCCTCTTAAAATTCCAAAACCTAAAAATGGAAGAGGAAAACCAAACATGCTAACAAGACAACTCTTAGGCACCATTGTCCAGACTCACATCATTGTCCAGACTCACATTGTCCAGGTTCCCATCCTACATCAAGCTTGACTACAGCAGAAACAGTCGATATGGAGGACACTGACTAGTTTCAACTACAGCATATAGCTCTCTAGAAACAAATGTGGAACAAACCACTTGTTCAAAATGTTCCATTTTACCTTCACAAAAACGCTTTTCACTGGACAGACGTTGGTACACTGACTAAAAACCACAATAGTTTCTCAGTGAAGAAGAGAAAGAAGGGTGGGTGGAGTTGTTTCAATAGCTTAAGTGGGACCAGAGGGCAAGAAATGCTAAAACAGATGGGCCCCCTCCTCTAGACACACCTACCTGAATTCCATTTCACCATCTCTTCTGGTCCCACAGAAGAATCAAAACTCTATGCAATGCCTCGTTTGATACAATCTCTGCTAGAAAAGCAGCATTGCTCTAATAATACTTACTAGCCTTTCCCTCTACTGCTTCTTAGAAAAAGTTTATGTCATTTGGACATTACAGAAATGCTGTCTGTTTTGGGTTTTGAAATCTTTAGGCTATGACCAGTTCCCCTGCATCAAAATAATACAACAGGGAAAGAACTAAATAACATACATGCAAATCAATAATATAAGCTTAACTTCATCACTGTTGAATGAAACTGTTAGCTGTAGTGCAGTTTACAGCTGAGGCCCAGCAAGGGAAAAACTAAGAAATTCATGAGACATCAGAATGTAGAAATAATCATGAAGTAATAGAAGCAGGAGATAACCCAATCTACAACTTCTACAACTTTGCAAAAGAACAAGCTCTACATCAAAACACACATTTCACCACATCTTGACAACTCAATCAGAAACTGAGGCCTCTTCCAAGCCCACAAAAATATGACAGAGGTTGATACAAATATTATGAAGACCGAGAATCAACATTCTTCCAAACAAAGCCAATCACTCCATCAACTTGCTCATCTACTCAGCATCCATTCACTGATTATGTCACAAGTGATTCTCCAATGTGAATGCAGATGGCTCAGCTCCCAAACAGCATGCTGGGCATCACTGCCTCTAGCATCCACAGATGCTACGTATCCATTCGTATTATCATGCCAAGACAAGCATCCCAAAGACTGGTGATCTCCAGATATTGTTGGACTACAACTCCAATCATCCTTGATCTTAGGCCACTCTGGTTGGTGCTGATGGGAACTGGAGTTCAACAACCTCTGGTGGGCACTGGGTTGGCTCTCACTGCTATGACTTGCTGGAAGAACCCAAATATTTCAAACCCACCAAGGCCACACATCTTCCACATCACACTCTATTCTTTCCATAACTATGACAGCTCTCAATAATTCCTTTCAGGAGTTACAACAGCCCCCTACATCCTTATGACAGCTCTCAATAGTTCCTTTCAGGAGTTACAACAGCCCCATACATCCTTAAAGTCATGTTATCCACACCCAAGCTCTGTCACTGGTGCTTCTTGAAATTGAACTCTCTCACCCACTGAAAGGGGAGCACCCCAATACAATTCCCACTCAATCTACTCCACTTGCTCACTGGCGGACACCAGCCCCAACGGCACTCAACTGCTCTAAGCACCTGCCTGTCGCACACCAAGAACCTGCTGTTCCAAATTCCGCATGCCCACTGGCAGGCACGGGCTACTCCGAAATCCACAGGCGCCCCCCAACTCGTGTCCCCTTGCCCACTGTATTCCATACTTACGGCAGGAGGGCGGATCTTGCAGATGCCGCTCTTCTCTGCGATGGGCCGGATTTTCGCAATGTAACCTAGTGGGTCGCTGAATTCTGCCCAACTGGGCTCAAAGACGGGACACTCGGGCGGCGGCAAGAAATCCTCCGGGGGCAACGGGGGTTCGGCTTCCCCGGCCCAGGCCGGGCCACGCTCCACCCACTCGCCTTGCTCTGCCCCCCACAGCCCCCGGTCCGCCTGGTCCGCCCCTCTGGGAGCCCGAAGAGCTCGATCTCCCCGGGGACCCCCATCCCCTTGCTCAGCCTTGTCGCCCCTGGGAGCCCCTCGCTCCCCCTTGGCAGCCCGCTCGGCCTTCTCGGACCTGGGACCACGCTCCCCACAATCCCCGTGCTCCCAACTCTCGCCTGAAGGGCCTCTCTCCGCCCTCGAACCCCGCACCCCTCGCTCCCCTTTCTCCTCGCGAGGCGCCCAGTCTCCCGGGCCTTGGTCTCCCGCCTCGGTCTGCTCCCCCAGCTCCTCCCGGGACTCCATGCCCCCCGCCCGCTCCTCCCTCCCGGGGCCCCTCAGGGGGCCATACCCGGCCCCTCCCCCTCACTTGAGCCGCAGGCCTGACTGAAGAGGGTTAACTAGGCCGCTCGGCCGTAGCGGTTCCCCGGGGTCGCCGCTCCCCTTAGCCTTGCTCCCGCCTCCTCTCCGGGGTCTCCCTGGGGCCTCTCCGGGCCCGGTGCCGCTCTCACAGCCCTCCCTTCCCGGACTCAGGGCCTGCCGGGTCCCCTCGGCCTGGCAGCCGCCGCCATCTTGGACTTTCTCAATACCCTCCGCTGAGGCTGTGCCATCACAACAAAGCGTCTCCCTCCGCCACTCTCCTCAGGTACGAAAGGAGCCTCCCCCAAATGTCGCCGCGCGCCTCTAAAACGACCTATCTCATGCAGGAACCCCCATCCAAACGGCTCAGCTAAGTGCGTTGAGTTACGTCGGGAGCTCCAGAAGCAAAAGAAAGCAGAAGAAAAAGTCCCTCAGGGCCAAGGCGGAAGGATTCAACCAGCAGGGGAATGTGGTTGCTGGAACTCCTTGCGCACGTTTAAAGGACCGCATCGCGCCTGCGCCAGAGAACAGAAAACAGGAAGAGGGGGAGGACGGTCGAGTGGGCGGGGCAAGTTCTAGCCCCACCCATTCAGTTGTCAGAAGAGCCTGAACCTCACAGCTGGTTCGGTTCAGTTCAGTTTCTATCAGCAGGATCATTACCTGCATATTGTTGACAGATTACCTCATGCGGACTCCTTTAGGCGTATATGCGATGCGTTTAGGAACAAGGCCAAGTCAAACTTTTGACTCCCGATTCTTTGCGATCTAGTTTTCAAATATATCTTGGTCCAGCAGCTGGCTTTTCCATTTTAATTGTAATCCATCCAACAGGGTTCAGCATGAGCTTCTTCAGCGCACACAGGGCAAGGCAATCTTGTCCCTAAGAGAACTGCTATAATATAGAAGTTTATTTCTTGGAGCCTGACAATGCTGGAGGACAATGCGGGTGGCAACAAGCAGGGTAGTAACTAAGATGTTGGCATGTTGCTGCTGTCTCCTGGTTTGATAATTTCAGAAAAGTATTCTATTAGATGTTCCTTTCTACACTCATAATGTCTACAAGGGTGTGTTGCATACTGCTTGTGGAACAGGCCAATGCTTATCACTGATGCAATCTATCCTTATTGTTTTTCTTGTTTTTCTTTTTTTAAAAAATTACATGGAAATAGTGAAGTTATCAGGGGTCCTTTGCCAAATATCTTTTTTTTTAAAGAATATTTATTAGATTTTACAATTTTTAAAACAAACAAACAAAAACAGAACAAACAAAAACATTAAAAAAGACATACAGTTCATAAATCATACTTTTGAATAACAAATTTCTCAGACCTCCTCATACTTCTCTTCCTTGTATCCCAATTAGAATTATTAGTTCAGCAAATCCTTCATTTAAAAATATCAGTGGGCAAGGAAAATTACCAAATGCCTAAAGTAACTGGGGTCTCAAACAGGTAAGAGACCTTCTCAAAATAGATTAGGGAAAATAACTTAGGATTCTGCCTATATCACAAATGATATAGAGTGGCTGGGAAAACCCAGCCAGTTGGGCAGAGTATAAATAATAAAATTATTATAATGATTATAATGATTATTAATGCTCATTTTTGTGGCTATACCACTTCAAGAACACCGGAGTATATTCTTTCCATTTTTTATATAAAACAAACAAACAAACAAACAAACCTGAAGTTCATTCCCATGTTTACAAAAGAAAAAAAGAGAGGGAGACATAACAGAGCACTGCTGAGATCCACTGAACCCAGAAGTAAATTCCACTCTAGGGAGTCATGCAGTGCAAGGTTGACTTTGTCTTGACACAGGAGTTGTAACACTGATTTTGAGTATTTGAGTAATGTTAATTTGGCAGGGAGAACTTATTGAAGTTATTTATTGATCTGTTTATTTATATGCTGCTTAATGCCAAAATAGGCTTCCAATTGGTTTGCAAGTAAAAAAAACCAATTAACAATGAACTCCGTATTTCATCTAGGCATTTTTTTTTTCACTTCTGCTATGAACCCAAAATTTCACTTCTGCTGTACATCTTCTGATTTCTTCTCTAGGGCTTCCTGATAGCCTAATGAGGAATTTAAATTAACATTGCAGGGTCTAACTTACCTCAATAATTTTTTTTTGTTAAATTCTACTTTTGAAGCATGTTACTAGTAAAATTACTTTTTAAAAGTTAAAGTGTAGTCATTTTGAAATCAATCATTTACTTTATTTCCAGGTAGGTCTTCAAAGGGGGCTTTTCAACCACAATAGCAGATTGATAGTGGCAAAAGTTGGGGGCAGGTGAGATTTGTGACGGCTTGATATATTCCACCATTATAAAAACCTGGATGTTCTAAAAAAGAATAAAATGAAGAAAACTTGTCTAAACTTTCTGTAATTTATCATGACATATCTACCTGATGAGTGCTATGAGCTAGCCATGTTTCAGGCAGCTATGTTGAGAAATGGCTATAATGCAACACTTTAAATCCATTTCCCTTCTTCAGCAATTTTCCTTTTACGGCCATTACTCCACATAAAGTTCCTTCTATCTCCCTCCCCCCCCCCCAATACATATATTTTGAAGAAAAATGGTAGAGAATATTGCAATGGTCTTGGTTTTCCCATGTTTGTGAAAACCATAATGCCCTCATAAAGATATGCACGTTTAAAGCTACTATTGTAAAACAGGGCAAATATTTCAACCCATGCTCGGTGTCAGATTTGTTTCTTCTCAGATTTGTACCTTGGCCAGCAGTTGTCCTGGTGCTGGTCAGCAGTAACCTGTGCCTTGTGCATGCAAGTAAGTGCCAGGGCAGTGGGGGGGGGGGAGAGAGAAAGGCCCTGGTGGTCTGGATTGGCAGCACAGAAGCAGTCCTCCCACATGCATGGCGCGATGCCCCCAGCCCCTAAATCTTGGACCTAAGCTGGCACCTCTGGTTGAGGGAGCTAGGTATGTTCAGCCTGGAAAAGAGGAGGCTGAGAGGAAATATGATAGCCATCTTCAAATATCTCAAGGACTGTCACATGGAAGATAGAGGTGGGGGAAGAAAGTATACCTGTCCTTAAGCAAAGCAAAGTGTGTTAAGTCCTGGGGAGAGCTGGGTAAGTTGTCCTGTTGAATGTGGAAAGCTAACTGCCTACTAGGAAACTCCCCCCCCCCCGAATTATAGTTGGATGATCATCTACCTTCTGCAATGCAGGCATCTCAACTAGATCACACATGACAGATGGCAATCCAACCTCAGCTTAAAATTTTTCAAGGAAGGAGAGTCCACCACCTCTTGTGGGAATCTGTTCCACTGTCAAACTGCTCTTACTATCAGAAAGTTCTTGCTGATGTTTTGTTGAAATCTCCTTCCATTGGTCCCAGTCCTAGCCTTGAGAGGAGAAAATAAGCTTGCTCTGTCCTTGTGTTGAACCGAAGGTGAAGTGTTCCAGCTTTGCTAATGTAACCTTGGTAGTCAAAATAACCCCACCATTAATTGGTAGCAATGAGGTCATATATGTTTATATTCAGTTGCTTTGATATAAGCTACCATACTTTTCACTCTATAAGACGCACCAGACCACAAGACGCACCTAGTTTTTGGAGGAGGAAAACAATAAAAAAAATATTCTGAATCTCAGAAGCCAGAACAGCAAGAGGGATCGCTGCACAGTGAAAGCAGCAATCACTCTTGCTGTTCTGGCTTCTGGGATAGCTGCGCAACCTGCATTCGCTCCATAAGACGCACACACATTTCCCCTGACTTTTTAGGAGGGAAAAAGTGAGTCTTATAGAGCAAAAAATACGGTAATTGGCTTGCTGTGATGTTATCCTTATCTGTGGGCTTGGGGTGCTGGGCTCTGAGCTCAGAAAGGGGAACTATTTGTAAGACTTGGGTATTTGCCACCTATGCCATCATTTGGGCAGGTGAAGTGATGGAAAATCCCAGACAAAGAGGGTATGGAGTTATGCAACCCCCGAGCCAAGGAGAGAAGTAACTTAAAAACCTTTAAGAAGACATTTGAAGGCAGCCCCGTATAGGGACTTTTTATTGTTTAATGTTTTTATATGTTGGAAACCGCCCAGAGTGGATGGGACAACCCAGTCAAATGGGCAGGGTATAAATAAAAATGGTTTTTGTAAACCTAATTTACCCTTCCTACATATTTAGGGCTTCTGAATGAATACTGACTCCCACTGTCCCCAATTATCATTTAACTTTTTCCTGCCTCCCCCCCCCCCAGCTGTCCCAGCTTCCTTTTTTTGTTTAGTCATTTAGTCGTGTCCGACTCATCGTGACCCCATGGACCAGAGCATGCCAGGCACTCCTGTCTTCCACTGCCTCCCGCAGTTTGGTCAAACTCATGCTGGCAGCTTTGAGAACACTGTCCAACTATCTCACCCTCTGTCATCCCCTTCTCCTTGTGCCCTCAATCTTTCCCAACACCAGGGTCTTTTCCAGGGAGTCTTCTCTTCTCATGAGGTGGCCAAAGTATTGGAGCCAGCTTCCTACTTATGTACAACAAACTCTGGGATGGGTAGTTCATGAAAGACAGAGGAACTATTTGGATGCCGTGCTGCCTCTTACCTTCCTTTTGCACTTTTGAGCAGTGTGCATGTATGTGGCAACAGTATACAAGGTTTGAACCACTGTGTTGCAGGAACTCCTGGAGACCAGCAGTACACTGTGCAGTGGAGGGTGCTCTGTCATCTGGAAGGTGCCATGGGAGCACAGTCCCATCAGTGCGAGTGGATTGGCTCCTTCCTTGGAGGAGTGACACAGGGATGTTGTCACCACCATAACCCATTGTAATAAGAATTTTAAGGTCTTGGGCATATAATAAATGTTCATAAATGTACCAAGCAAACACATACATAAATATATAAACCACATGCGGCAGCTATAGCATACATGAACAAATTTTGATCTCCCATTTTAATTTCTGTTCCTATTAAGCCTAATAGACACGCTTCCGGTCTTTTGGGGAAAGTATATCTAAATATTTTTTTGAGTTCATTATAAATTGATTCCCAAATTTTTTTTACCATATCGCAGGTCCACCATATATGGAAATAGTCCCCATCTGCCTTTTTACATTTCCAACATTTTCTTTCTTTTTTTCTGTACATTTTACCTAATTTTACTGGCGTCAAATGCCATCTATACATCATTTTTAGCAAGTTTTCCTTTAGAGCCATGCATCCTGTAAATCTCGAACCCTCCTTCCATAATCTTTTCCACGCATCCAATTCAATGTTATGCCCAATATTGATTGCCCATTTTATCATTGATTCCTTTACTTCTTCGTCTTTTGTATACCATTCTAGCAATAAACTATACATTCTTGATAAAATTTTATCTTTACAGTCTATTAACTCGATTTGGAATTTCAAATTTTTTATCTTTGAACCCATTTCTCTTTTTATCTTCCTTTAATAAGTCACTAATCTGGTGGTATTGCAGCCACCCTGTTAACATCTTTTCAATTTGGTCATATGGTTTGAGCTTTATCCCTTGGTCTGTTTTTCTAGTAATATCCTCATATGTTACTCTTTCCCCTTCCATGTTTACTTTTTTTGTTGTCAGCACCTCAATTGGTGATATCCACCATGGTGTCTTTCTTTCCAGGAGGTTTTTATTCCGATCCCATACTTCATATAAAGATTTCCTAATCACATGGTTCAGAAAACCTTTATGTACCTTTACTTTGTTATACCATAGGTACGAATGCCAACCATATCTATTATCGTGGCCCTCTAGATCTAATAGGTCAGTGTTTTCTAAAGTCAGTCAATCTTTTAACCATACCAAGCACGGAGCTTCATAATATAAAGTCAAACCTGGTAAATCAAAACCTCCTCTCTCTTTCTTATCTACTAGTATCTTCATTTTTATCCTTGGCCTTTTCCCCTGGCCCAAAGATGGAAAGTACAAGATATACCAACTATCCAGGAGTGGCAAGTCAAGTTGACAGAATATGTAGAACTTGCCAAACTGTCAGGGAGGATCCGTGACCCGGAAGATCAAAGATACCAAAATAACTGGAGTAAATTTATTGAATATTTCAAGAAGAACTGTAAAGAGGTCAAGACACTAGCAGGATTGACATAATACCTCCAATGTATAATAGTACTAATATGAGAATGATGTGTGCGATGGAAAGGGGTTAAATATACCAGTTGTGGGGAGGGAGGGGGGTCGCGACTCGGCAGAGGCAAAGGGAATGTATGGTGTCATTACAATTTCTTGGAAAAGAATATGTAAGGAAAACAATAAAAATTTACTATATATATAAACCACATGTCTGAAGCAGCACATGAAGACAGTCCTGAAACCATTTTAACTCTCCCAAACTGACCAAATGTTTCTCTGCAAGGAAAGAGGGAATGAAAAAAACCTTCCCCTTGTCTTAGGAATTAAGTAATTACCATCTCAAAGGAGTGAGAAGACTACCAGAAAAGGCAATCAGATAAGGCATTATCAGATAACCTGGCAGACAGGAAAACAACAACATTCAGATTTCTGTTGTAGACCGCCTCTTCTGTGATCTTTGTATGATGTATGGAGAGGTGGTCTTGAGCTCCAGGGCAGGGAATTTCAAAATGGCTATATAACGGCAAGCACACATGGTTCGTGGTCCTCCTCCTCTCTCCTGCGTGTGGGGGGAACACCCCGTTGCAACAGTTTAATAAAGATCAGGCTTACTAGCTGCTTTGCTTCTCAATATTCTCTGGTTGGCCTCTGTTATTTTCTCCTACCGATGGAGAACCTACAAAGGACTCAAGGAAATAAGGGCAGATTTTGTTTACAACACCATAAATGGTAATGGACAACAGTGTTGCCACTACTTTAGGGTTGCCATATGTCCAGATTTTCATTATTTGAAATATGGCAATCATACACTAGTTTTGGATGTGTGCTTTTTTTTTTTTACTGCGGCTCTGCCCTCTCTCCACTTATGTACTGGGAATATATATAGTGCATGTTGCGATACCACTATTTTGCTGGCATAAATGTCCCTCCTCCCTTGTGTAAGTGGAGTAGAAGAGCCTGTGCTTGTAGCAAGGTGAGGGGTGGGGAATGCACAGATGTTCAGACCTTATGCCAAACCAGTGATAGGGATCCTGTGGCCCTGCAGATGTTGTGGGACTAAAACTCCCATTGTGGAATAGCTGCCCCTGGTCCTATTACTGGTGACCCCCTTAAAATACTGAAACTGAGCTTGCAGTGAAAAATGAAATCTGAATTTTGGAGGATAAAACAATGCAGCTAACACCAGCTGCAGTCCCAAATGCATGTGTATAATAAAGCTACTTTAACTTGCAACACCCTTGACAAAGTTCAGCATGAGTCACCCAGATGTCACAGTGCAATATCTTAGGTAGTTAGCATTATAAAAATTTAGGTTGCACAAACATAGCAGATACACACTCAACAGAAAACCAATCCTTCACCCTTCAAAATTTAGGAAATGTTCCCTAAGAAAATTGCACCTTATTTTAACACACAGAGCAATCCCAAAAAGTCATCTTGGCTCTCCTGGTGACTCTAAATATTTCCTGTACAGAAGAGAAACCTTTTCCAATAGTTCTTTCACTTACAAATCCTAGGGGCATATTTTGTACATGAATAGGGTAGGACTGTGACCTGGATTCAAGAACCAAAGCATTTACCATCTGAAAAGAATGGTCAGACTGCCCAGGTAATGTAATCAGTAAAGCATTATCTTGGCAGGCAGGGGAGAGCCTCACTCTCAAATTTCTGTTGTGTAGACCACCTCCTGTGATGTACACATGATGCCTTGAGGGTGGTCTTTGGCTAAGGGGTTGGGCAATGTCTTTAAAGGTTCCTGCACACTTTTGCTCTGGGTCTCTCCTACCTCCTTGCAAGAAGGTGGTGGGACTCTGTTGCAAACAGAAAAAATAAAAGATCTGCCTTGCTTTCTATGGATCTTGCCTCCATCCATTCATCTCTGACCCATGATGGACTTAGGGGACTCAGTCCCTTGGGGAATTGGGCAGCAAAAGCCAAACCCCCCCCCCCTATTTTTTCTGCAACAATAGCTATGCGACTTATCAACATTTATTTTTTTGATTTTTTTTTACTGCTTTTTGCCAAGGCACCCAAGGCAGTTTACCATTGTAAAGCACTGGTTCTATATACGTTATATAAAACGTCGAGAGACTGAGAGCTCTCATGCCAGCATTGGCGTCCTCCGTGGCCTGGGCGCCGTCCCTGCCGCCTTCCCTCAGGGCGCCCAGGTAGCAGCGCCTCAGGTGAGGTGGGGGAGCAGCTGCCCCGGGACTCCCGCTCTCAGGCCTCGCGCGCTTGATGGTCCCGTCAGGAGCAGGTGGTGTTATGGGCGCCGCTCCGTGGAGCTGGCGCGGGTCGCCTCAGCTAGCGCCTCTGCCTGCGCCGGCTGCCTCGGGGCGCTGGGCGGAGCCGGCGGGAGGAGCCGCTGCCGCCGCCGCCGCCGCCGAGCTCCAGTAGCAGGAAGATCCTGCTGGAGGCCGGATCCGGGGGAGGCGGCGCAGGAGCGGCGGGATTCGGAGGCCTCTCGGAGGCGCTTTTCCAGGCCGGCGCCTCAGGGCGAGGATCGAGGGGCGCCATGAGGAGGAGATCGCTGGGCGGGGGAGTTGAGTATGTGGGCCGCTGGACGAGGGGCTGCCTTGGGGTTTGGGGGCGGGCGGAAGGGACGGGGGTGCGCGAGGGGCTGTCGGTGGGTGGTCGAGCGAGAACAACGGGGGGAGCCGTCCTCTCTCACGACGAGGGCCCGGCGTCCTTTCCAGGGGCGCGGCAGGCAGAAGTGCAACAGGTCTCGCTTCCCTGCAGCATCTTCTGCGTAGCGACTGGTGGGCGGGAGGGAGGCTTCAGGAGCTGCGCCGCTGCCGCCCGGGCAGCTGTTAAAGGCTCGGGGCCCGCCTGTCACCTGAGGGGAGGGAGGGAGGGAGAAATTTTTTTAAAGGGTTGATTTTAGAGTAACGTGGGGAGGGTTGAAGAACAGGATAGGGGGTTGAGCTCCGCTGCCCCAAAGGTCCAGCTTGGAGGGAAATCCGAGCAGCTTTAAATTCTCTCCGTGTGTGTATCAGATTCCCTTCCCGTGTCGAGCGATGAGTGGATCATTGGCTCCCCAGCCCCGAAGCTGTCGGGAGAGAGGTGATCCAGGGCAGGTTAAAAGGAAACGAGCCCCAGGGTCAAACAAGGAGCGGTTCACTGATGGCAATTGTGGCAGGTCAGGCCCCACCACCATATCCTGGGCTGAGGAAAGATATGGAGGTCAATTCAACTCCATAGAAGTCAGGGGGTTGTTATTAACTACAGTACTGTGCAATTTCTTTGAGGTGATTACCCATTTTTCCCCCTGTGGCTTTTGAGGACAAATGATGATGTGGTGCAGAGAGGAACAGGATTAGCCAAGGTCCCATGACCAGAGAGATCATAGTGGAGTAGGAACTTGAACCCTAGGCCAATGCTGCTAATATACAGTGGAAGCCACTTCAAGCCTGGTCTGCAGACAGGCGGCAGAATAAGAGGGTGATAGAGATTTCTGAGGTTCTGCAATGCATTGTACCACTTCAGTCACTAGGCCAGAAGCCACATTCTTTCCCCAAAACTCTCCAATGTAAACAAGCAAGTGAACAGAAACCACCTAAAAACATAGCAGAATGGGAGGAGAGTTCTAGCCCAGATCTCCCTCACAGTCTACTGTGCACCTGTTTTTTGTTTAATGTGAGAGAGCATTCAAAACATTGCTCCTGCCAAAAAGGGTATAATCCATCCTACCACCTCGTTTTGCTGCAGACCAGGCCTCACTGCTGTCCAGTGAGTGGTTTGACAACATTTCTGGGACATTCCTTAGTCACTGCATCTCAGTTGTAAAACATCTTTACCATGGTGACTTGCTGAAGTCCTCTTCATGTGTTGGATTTTTAAACAGGACAAAGACATATTTAAAACAGAACACAGTTGTTTGCACAGCTAGCCATAAAGATTCCTGCTCTGTTTACTTTGAGATTGGACAGTGTCCAGTAGTTACAATTGGTTAAAAAATGTAGGTGCAAAACTGTTGCTTGAAGTCTTGTAGTATAATGCCTACTTTGAAGGAGCTGCACTGGTTACAGATAAGTTGTCAGGTGCAATTCTTGGGCTTATGTTGACCTTCAATCCAAACCCACTGATATTTGACTAAGTCCCATGGAACCCAGGGAGACTAGCTAGGGTCTTGGGTATCTGGAGACTGGATGTATCTGGATACATCCAAACCTGCCTTACAGGTTTACGAGGAAGTCCTATTGGACATACTATTGTACTTTTTCAGGTTGCTTCTTTTTGGATGAGCTAGCATGCCTGTAACTTTATTGTCCAATAATTGCACAACTTCAATTGTACTCACAGGAAAGTTTAAGTTACTGAAGTTACTGATCATAGTTGGGTTTTGAAAACATTTGTTGAGGGAGTTTGGGGGCAACATTCTTTCTTGCCCATCTTCTTAAGCTGGAGGCCAACCCATCTGACATGTCCAAGGACATGGAGATGTACTTGTTAGACAGACTGGCCCTTCATTCACCACCATTCGGTATCCCCTCCTCAGCCCTAATTGAGTTGCACATTTATTGCCCACAATAATTAAGTATCCAAGAAGAGCATCATCAGAATTTTGCTCTTGAGAGAACTGAGCAATAAGATTCTTGGGAACCACTAGGAAATGGGTTGGAGCTTGTGGGGAAATGTCACAGAAGGCAAGGCACTTATTGTCCTCGAAGATAATCTTCCCTGGGATCTCTTTGTGGGTGAACTTCCCAAAGATAGTGTTTCTGCCTGGCTGCACCACATGTGCTTTGCTGATCTTGTCAGCCATCGCTCTCCCCACCGCCTCACCTGCTCACTTTTCGTATGTTTGATTGAGAGGTATTGCAAATGTTGGCTTAGTAGCTCTGAGCTGGAGAGAAAGAATTCAAAACTCATTTCTGTCATTCTTCCTTTAGGGGTGCAACAAATGCTTCTGATGCTAATACAAGTCCAAGGATAAGCTCCCCCCCCCCCAGTTCGGAGCTGGGGTAGAAGGCAAGGATGAGACACTTCATCCTGTTGTAACATAAACTAAGGACAGAGAATAGGCAGGGGTTTCACCCTGAATTTTTGTCTAGCTCCCAAGTCACTCAGAAAGCAGTGAGATGCTAGGTGCCTCTGAGGTCAGGGAAAGCCAGGTCTGTTTGTCAGTCATACGCCATTGAGGAATTGGCAGGTATAATTGTGGTCCCTTTATGGTTGGCAACAACATGATTGAGGGTTGTGATGTTCCAGAAATGGAATTCCCCTGATTGGTCTAAATACTTAGGAGGTTAATGAAAACTATTCATTTTTAGAAGAGTATTTGGATAATTGGTTTAGCACAGGGTTGGGGGACTTAGTGTCCTCCAGATGTTGGACGCCAGCTCCACCATCCTTACAGCAGCCAGCATGGCCAGCAGTCAGTGAGGTATAGTGGTTTGCATGTCAGACTATGACCTGGGAGACCAGGGTTCCAATCTCCACTTGGCTATGAAGCTCACTGGGTGACCTGTGGCCAATCATTACCTCTCAACCTAACCTACCTCACAGGGTTGTTGGGATTAAGCTCTTTGTGATATAAAAGCAATAAAGCAATAATGATGGGAATTGTAGTCCAACTACACCTGGAGGGTACAGGTTCCCCTTCCCTGTGGGTTGATGGGGTTTTTTAGGCAGTCTGATGTTGATATATTTTATTTATTCATTTCATAAAATTTATATATATATACCACTTGATTGGAAGAAAAAGCCTCAGAACAGTTTTAAGTAATTGAGGGTTTTGGTTTTGTACAGATTCATTTATTAGTACATAAATTATTCTTAATGATTTGCCACCACAGGGGTCTGTATTGACTGTTTTGGCAGAATAAATCTATTTCAAATAAAATTAAAATTGGGTTTCACTGTGGCTCCCTGCTGAGAGGGCAAACCAGGGTTTGTTGCTGTGTAAATGTATGAAATGGCCCATAGTCTGGAAATAGTACAGGATTGTTATCTTGGTTGTCTCGTTGGGTGCTGTGAAAGTAGTACTTTAATATTTGTTTGAGATTTTTATGTTTATGTCTTTTTGAGTAGTGCAGACTACAGTATGGGCTGTTTGCGTTTTAAAAATTCTTTGGGCTGATTCAGATTACCATTTCTGATCTTTGTAGTTTGAAGGGTGCATGTGACTAACCCATCTCAGAATCCCTCACCTGCCCTGGCACTTCAGGAGCCTAGTAGCATTGGATTGTCGCTGGTTCCGGACACCCTCAAGGGGCCATGAGACTAGCAGGTGAGTTTTAGCTTGAAAGAAGCATTGGAAGTTTTAGCTTGAAAGAAACATTTAGATTTGGTTAAGACACAGAATTGCAGCACTTAGCCAGTGATATCAGATATGCCTTTTGGAGCCCTTAAGCTCCTGGGACAACAAGGGAAAGATGTAGTAAGAAGGACTGCATTATGGCGGCAGTTAGGTTCAATCATTCAGGGGTTTGCTGGTGTTGTTGCAGATCTGACTTTGTCTGTCTTAACCATCTCAGGTCCCCTTCGTGTTGTTGTGATCGTCTTGACAGCAGGACTGACCTGGATCCTTGTCAGCGTCTTGTTGGGTACCCAGAGTGGCTTCTCTCGCCTGCAGCAGTTCCTCAGGAGTAAGAACCAGAACAGCTAGGAGTGGGGATGGTGGGCTATGGTGGGGAAGGGTCGGAGCACTGGGTCATGGCGGAAAAGTTGCCTTTGCAGCTGCCACTGCCTTACCTGTGCCTGCTTCTTCATGCTTCAGTCCCAGCCATGTTGTTGGGTTCAGGAAAAGGAGAAAGAGGACAACTATGGTTGTTAAACCTGGAGCAGGGATTGGATCAGTGGCCCTCCAGATGTTGTTGGACTCTGATCATCTGATCATCTCTGGCCATTCGCTATGCTGGTTGAGGCTAATAGAAGTTGGAGTCCAACAGTCTCTGGAGAGCCACAGGTTCTTCATACCTGATCTAGTGGTGGCTGTGTGGAACTGGCAGCAGAATAACTGGAAGGCTAGGGTGATTTTTAGATTAGCATTGCATAGGTCTAGTAACAGCTATTAGCCATGAGATCCCAGTGGATCTTTTCAGACAGTGTAACTCCAAATACCAGCTGCTAGGGACGGACAAGGGGAGAAGGCCCCTGCCTTCATTCATTTCATGCTTGTCATCTGCTCCATGAGGGCTGCATGGTGAACTGCAGAGAAAGTTCCACTGTGCTATGAGCATATTGTATCTGTGAGTGTTTCAGTGTCTTGGGCTAGCCCTACATGGCCCTAAAAAAGGAAGTGAGATTAGAGACCTTTATGGAGCCCAGTCGCAGGTCACTAAAGTCTCTGTGCCTATAACATGTGACTTTAGAAGAGTAATTAGGCTTAAAACAGAAGCTCCCTCATGGCAAAATCTTCTGACATTTACTGAGTGCAATTTATTTTCTGCTGATGTTTTCACACTTACTTCCTCAGACATGAGATGTTACTCTAATGAATAATTCCAAGAGTACTAATTATGTAACTTCTGCAGAATTTGCACTTACTGTTCCAATGCAGTTTATTTATTCCCCCCTTTCCCTGCCTTGCTAATTTTTTGTAACCCAAGGGAGTTGAGGGCCATGTACATGGGCTTTAACACTTCCCCCCCCATCAATGTTCCTGTAAAGGAGGTTAGGCCAGCCTTGTATTTAAGCACTTGTTTGTTAGCCATAGCATGTAGGCTGGTAGAAGATTGACAGGGTGCACCATCACACCTCTGAACCTAGCATGAGATCCAAGCAGGCTGCTGAGGTGGGGGGCAGCTGTCTCCTTCATGCCTAGTGTAGAAATGCTGGAGAATATACAGAGCTTAATAATATAGATATAGACATACATATAGATATATCCCAGCCATCTGGCTGGGTTTCCTCAGCCACTCTGGGTGGCTCACAACAGAATTAAAAGCATAATAAAACATCAAACATTAAATACTTCCCTAAACAGGGCTGCCTTCAGATGTCTTCTAAAAGTCAGGTAGTTGTTTATTTCCTTGACATCTGGTGGGAGGGCATTCCACAGGGCGGGCGCCACTACCGAGAAGGCCCTCCGACTGGTTCCCTGTAACCTCACTTCTTGCAGGGAGGGAACCGCCAGAAGGCCCTTGGAGCTGGACCCCTCAATTCCTCCACTGCAAACCCCCAGCAGGCTACTAAGAAATTTTGAATGCTTCTAACTTTTTGTGAGCTTGTTTACTAGTCTGGGTTGGATCAGACAGAAAGTGATGGACTTAGGGCCACTGAGTGAGCTTTGTGACAATGTAGGGGAAAGATGGGGAACCTGTAGCCCTCCAGATGTTGTTGGACTCCACCTCACATCAGCCTGAGCCAGCATGGTCAGTAGCCAAGCCTGATAGGAGTTGTAGTCCAACACCTGGAGAGCCACAGGTGCCTAATCCCTGAAACATAGATTTGGACTCTGAAGACCCATGTTGAAGTGGATAGTGTCAAACTTGATCACATTTATTTATTTATTTATTTATTTATTCATTCATTCATTCATTCATTCATTCATTCATTCATTCATTTGATTTATATACCACCCTTTATCACAGCTTATAGTGTGGAAATGCAGGAGCCATCCCATATGGTGTTTTTTTAACTGACATAATTAAATTTTACTAGTCAGAGTAGGGGTGGGAAACCTGTGGCCCTACTGTTGCTGGACTACAACTCCCATCATCAGCCTGGGGCTGATGGGAGTTGTAATCCAGCATTGTCTGGAGGACCACAGGTTCCCCATCCCTGAGCTAAAGTGTGATCTACATTTTTTTCTGGCACCTGAGATTTCACTCCTGTTAAATGTCTAGACCCTACATCTAAATCCTCATTTGCCTAGTTCTTATAGTGCTTTAGAGATGTTACACATTTATTTCTTCAGTGATGGAATATATGTATGCTCAGGTAGCCTTTGGCACCCTTGGTTGCTTGGCTGGGAAGTTCTAATCTACTTTTCACCATAAAGAAGCTGACTTTCCCCCTGCAAAGCATTACACTGTTATTTTAATGATGAAATGGAGACTTGTAAAAAGTGATTTTGCAAACTGGATAGCTCAACCTAGTGATACAAGCCACATAATTTCCAAGTTTGCAAGAAGAGTGTTTCTTTTCTTGCTTTTTGAGTATTGCCTCCAAGCCTTAGAATTTTATATATATCTCCTGACCTAGTATTGCATTGTGATGATGGGTGGGATAAAATACTTTAAATAAATAAACCGAAGAGGATTTAAATCAGTTCTTTGGCACCTGTCCTGTTGGGGTGTTTTGAGTAAAAGAATTTTAATCTTGACATATTGCTGCTACATCCTTGAAGTGATGAGGCAAAGCACAAGATCTGGAGTGGATCTTGCTAATACAGCTGTTTCTTTGCTTCCTTGCAGGTCCTGAGAATCCTCCTACATCAGGTAGATGGCTTTGGCTACATTCTTATGGGGTCTACACTAACACACACCCGGTTTGCAAACCCATCGTTCACTCTGACTTTGTTGGAAGCAACACAGGTTTTGGAGCTTGGGCACTCTTAAACTGTGTTGAACTGTTCTGCCACTTAATGGAGAGACTTTTTAAACTTCCCATAGTGCAACTGAGATAAACCAGAGAGATCCTGCTTGTTTTACAGTGCTGATTGTCACTTTGGATCAAGGAGAAGGCAAAGGGAAAGAGCAAGGAAATCCTCAGGGGGAAATGGGGAGATTTATCTCATCATAGCCCATCATACAGCATCACCAGCTGAGGGACATACAGTTTGTCATGTAGCACCAACTACCAAGCAGTGGTGGGAGACCAAACAAAATGCACACAGAAATTAAGGGGGTGGCAGAAAGAAGTCTTCATTGGCTGTCTAGGACAGTTCTGTGCTGTATTGCAGTTCTCAGTAGCTGTCTGATAGAGTGGGGTTCAGTTTGGGGTGGCTTTGTGGTATAGCTTAAGATAAAGTGGAATCATTAATTTCCCTTAGCAGCAGATGTGGTGGTAGTGACTCCCTGCCACTCCACTGTGGTAGGAAATGAGTTTGTGGTGACCAGTTCAGGAGGGATTATGTTGTACTGTGAACTCCAACTCCCATCATCCCTGGTCGTTGGCTATACTGGCTGGGGTTGATGGGCATTGGACTCCAACAGCATCTAGAGCAGAGTTTTCCAAACTTTTCATGCTGTGGCACATTTATTACATGCATCATTTCACGACACAGTAATACAGTTTTACTAGCAAACCAGAGGTTAAACTAACCCCTTTCCAGCCCTGGGAGAAGCACATGGAGCATTTGTGTGACGCGCTGACACACTAACTTGTCATGAGACACAGTTTGGAAAGCTCTGATCTAGAGGGTTTGCCCATCCCTGCTTGTTAGGGTAAGTGGGAAATGAGGGTTCCACATCTCTTTTTCTTCTGCATCTCCTCTGGCTCTTTATGTGTGTTTTGCCATCCCTAGAAAATACTGGTTTACCTCAATGTCCTCGGGTTATTCGCCAAGAATTGGCCAGCATGCTTGATGAGATCAGAGTGGTCACGGCAGAGAAAGCAGGCAGCAACAGTAGACACCGCAGTGAGTTCAGATGAGCTGAGAGAGTGGAAGTAGAGGATAGTACAGTGGAGCATATGAAGGCCTGTTGAAAGCAAGACTTATTCCCAGCTTTCTGCTTTTGGTCCTGCTGGCTGGGGAACTGATAGGAGCTGGAGTCCAAAAGGAGCATCAGAAAGCCTCATTCCTACTTCTAAGCGAAGGTCTGGCCTGCCCTAGCTGTCAGAAGAAGTATTATCATAGTTCAGTCACAGAGCACGTGATTTCCATGTAACTTTCTGCTGTCTTTGGGTTTAAAATAATGTTTGCTTTGATGTCAGGAAAATCCACAACCTGGCATCTTGGAGAGCTGTTGCCACTTCCATGGAAAAGTCTCCTTCAGTTCCTGGCAACAGCTTTCCTTCAGCTGGCTATCAGTGGAAGGGAGATGTCCAGACATGGGGTGTCTCCCTCAAGACAGGCAGGGTTAATTGATGCAGCTTTGAGGACTGAGGCAGGTAGAGGAGGCTCCCCCCTGGTTCCTTCCCTGCCTTGCCCAAGTTCAGATTAGTTACACTTGCCTCTCTTGGCCTTTTTTTTGCCTGGTCCACTCTTAAGCCTTTTATCTTTCTTGTCTAGTTTTGCCCTAAAACTTACTTGCCTTGTTGTACTGCATTCCTTATCCTAATAGGAAAAAACCCATTGCCTCTGTTATTCCCCCTCTGCTGTCCCTTCTTTTTTTCTCCTTTCTAGAATTGGGGGGGGGCAAGGATGGTCACTCTTGCAGTGAGAAAAGCAAAAGAAAGCACGTCAGCCTACTTGGGGAGGAGACGAAAAGCATCACTTAGTCCTGTGGCATTGGCAGCCATCAAAGAATCTCCTGCAAGGCATTCCCAGAGAGAATTGCCCCAGGAATTCCATTATTATAATGTATAAGGTGGGCAGGATCTTTTAGGTGACGTTCACTGCTGTATCTTGGGGCTGGATGACTAAAGCACTGTCACGCCTCTCCTCACCACCAGCAGTTAAGAGCAATGCAGCAGTGTGGGGTTGGGGAACCTGTGGCCCTCCAGATGTTGCTGGATTCCCATCCTTGACCATTGACCCTGTCGGCTGGGGCTGATGGGAATTGGAGTCCACAGATTGCTCAGCTCTTGACAGGGCAAGAAATCATCCTGTTTGGCGCAAAAGGATACTTGTAACGATGGGGCTTTACGATTTCTTCTTTGCTGTCTACTTAGAACCTAGGCCTAAGAAGTACAAGTGTGGCCTTCCTCGAGCCTGCCCAGACAACTCGTTCGCCTTCCGGATCATGAGTGGTGCAGCTAATGTCATTGGGCCCAAGATCTGCCTTGAGGATAAAATGTGAGTCATTTCCACTAAGGAGGACTGTGGCTCTCAAAGCCTTTCTGTAACCAACCTGACTGGAGTTGGTGATGCTCATGGGCTGCATCTACCTGCTCAGGTGCAATCCCCTATGGGTGGCTATTGGAGTGGGGGAAGAAACTAGGGGAAAGCCTTACCAACCAGATGTGACCCCACTCTAGCCTCACTTTGATCTCTTGATGGGACATTTTCTGACCAGCCCTGATCTTCCTTTCAGGCTAATGAGCAGCGTGAAGAACAATGTAGGCCGGGGCCTGAACGTTGCACTGGTGAATGGTAAGGTGGGCTTTTGAGGGTGGTGGGCATGAATGATGGTGTTGTAGGGCATCATAAAAACTAGTCACCAACACTGTCCTGTTCTGCTCTGCTTTGCAGGAGTGAATGGAGAACTGATTGATGCGAAGTTCTTTGACATGTGGGCAGGAGGTGAGTGTGCTGTGTTGGTAGGAGTTTGGTACTCAAGATGGGGCAAAAAGAAGGGGAGATAACAGGGATTATTTGAGAAATCTTAAGGATGTGTTCCAATATGGTTATGGGGGCACAAGCAGCCTTTGGATTTGGAGGAAGGCAAAATAATTTTAAAATAATAATAATAATAATTTTTATTCATTTTAAAACATATTAATTGTAATACATTCCACAAAATTTCACCTCTTATACAATCTTTTGGACTTCCATCAGCACCTCTGATGATCTCCCATTTTTATGATTTCTTCTGCATTTCTTAAATTCATATTGCCTTTAATTATCATAACTAACGTCATCCTTTTCGTTCAATAATGCAATAATTCAAATTATTCCCCTTACAAAACTTCCTGCAAACCTACAAATGTAATCTGATCATCACAATTACTTTTCAAATAGTCCGTAAATTTACGCCAATCTTCTGTGAATCTCTGGTCCCGCCGGTTTCAAATTCTTCCCATTAGTTTATCTAGTTCTGCATAGTCCATCAATTTTAGGAGGAAGGCCAAATAATTTCAAGGAAGGTTGCCATGTTGACTAACATTCAGTGGATTACAGAAGATGGAGGTTGCCTAAGAAGAGGCTGTAGCATAGGGTTGCTGTCGCTTTATACTGCCTTTTCACCAGGCCAAGAGCTCTGGGCAGGAGGTGGAACAACAGTGGATGGATTTGCAGACTAGGTCTGTGTGAACAGGGGCACCTGAGGCTGTGCAAATAGCTTGTGGTACTGGTGCATACTGGACCTGAATGGAGACCAGAATGTGCTTTGACACCCAGCACAACTCCAGATGCTTGATGGGAATGGGCCCTGGGTCAAGCAGAAGACCCAGTACAAATGCATGTGCTGTAGGCTCCTCAAAGGTCAAGACACTGCATCAAGAGGGCACATCCAGATTGCAACATATTGATGATGTGGAGGGCATCCCTTGTAAAGGAACAGACTTTAGGGGTCATGGCCATAAAATAATTGCTTTGCACATTGATCACACTTGCATATTTTCTGTGTTGATACTTACTTACACCCTTTTTTGCACATTGTATTCCTAATTTGTCTCTGCTAGTACTGAGGAAGGGCTAGAGGTTAAGCAGAGTGCTGAAACCTCACACCTAACCTCTGAGAATTGGGTCCAGCCACCCTTCTATCATCTAATAATTCAGCAGGCATTGCCCACTTGCACTTTGGAGCAAATCTGCCCCAACCACTTTGGAGTTTTTAAAGTTAAGTTTTTCATAATGCTGAATTCTACACCCTATGCCACCATCTCTGCAGAATTGCACTTCTGCAGAATTGTAGCCTTTATGCAAGCCTTTGGTCTATGACACTTGGGAGGAACAGTTGTTCTGAGATCTCCTTCCATTCTCTCCCTACCCTTCCAGATGTGAACGAGTTGTTAAAATTTATCCGGCCGCTGCACGAGGGGACGCTGGTGTTTGTGGCCTCATACGATGATCCTGCGACAAAGTAAGTGTTAACAGGGGGACAGTTATACTTACTTCTGTAAAACAAGAAAATCTTTAATAAAAAACAAAACAAAACAAAAACAAAACGGGGACAGCCAGCACAGGTTACGCTCAACTCATGTAGTAAAAATGTACTCAACCTGAAAGGAAGCTACCTAACTTATATAAAACTAATGCAAAGCAGTTGTTGGGGAGGCTGGGGAATCCCCCTTTTAACAGGTACTCAAGTAAAATTGGGAGTGTATTAAGAAAAGACAGCCGTTTGTTGCATCTGTTTTTCGATGCCTAGCATTTGAGACTCTGAGATCCAAAGTTGGTCTCCTTCAGAGGACTGAGAGGGTGGTCTATCCTATATCTAGCATGGGGGCCACTGAGGGCTTATTCAGACCTGCATGCCCATGGCTTGATTACGTATCCTTTGGTTACTCAGCCTTTGTGTCCTGAACCGCTGGCTCAAAGGAGGGATCATGGGAGTGGCTGAGTGCAGGTACCCTGAAGAAGGATGCCAAAAACACCAGAGTGCTTTATTAAAGAAAGGAGTAGACTTACAGCCTGCCAGGTCTCCTAGCCGTTACATGTTCGAGACAGACACAGCAGCAGGGAGATGGCTTGTCTGCACCCAAGCAAATGTGCACACATTCTTTATATACAAAGCAGTACATCACTTTGACTAGAATTTCCCATCACTTCTCCTCCCCAGATGAAGGCATAGACTGGCAAATATCCAAGTCAAAACAAAAAAAATTTTTCCTTCCAGTAGCACCTTAAAGACCAACTAAGTTAGTTCTTGGTATGAGCTTTCGTGTGCATGCACACTTCTTCAGATACACTTGAAACAGAAGTTGCCAGATCCCTCTATATAGTGAGAAGGTGGGGAGGGGTATTACTCAGAAGGGTGGTGGGAATGGGTGATTGGCAGATAGCTGTGATGAGCCTGTTGACGACTCTTTCTCAAGCTCTGGGAGGAAGACCTTTCATTGCCTACAGACAGCCACCCAATCTTAAACAACTCCTAACCCACAATAATACTACAACCAGACGTAACACGGACACTGGCACCAGAGCCTGCAATAAACCCAGATGCCAACTTTGCTGCCACATACACCCGGACAACACCATTACTGGCCCCAACAACATCACACATACCATCTCGGGACTATTTAATTGCTCATCGTCTAACATTGTATATGCCATCAAATGCCAACAGTGTCCTTCAGCTCTCTATATTGGACAAACAGGCCAAACCTTACGCCAAAGAATAAACGGACATAAATCGGACATCAAGAATCACAAGACAGAGAAACCAGTAGGAGAACACTTCAATCTCCCAGGACATTCTATACAAGATCTCAAAGTAGCTGTTTTACTACAAAGGAATTTCAGAAATAGACTGGAAAGAGAAGCTGCTGAATTGCAACTCATTACCAAACTTAAAACCATGGAGAGACCTGGTCTGAACAAAGACATTGGATTCTTATCTCATTATACATGACAAAGCCATTTTTCACCTTCTCACCCCTTGCTTTTTCCTGTAAGACCTATTGCAGTCGTTAAGAGTCGTCAACAGGCTCATCACAGCTATCTGCCAATCACCCATTCCCACCACCCTTCTGAGTAATACCCCTCCCCACCTTCTCACTATATAGAGGGATCTGGCAACTTCTGTTTCAAGTGTATCTGAAGAAGTGTGCATGCACACGAAAGCTCATACCAAGAACTAACTTAGTTGGTCTTTAAGGTGCTACTGGAAGGAAAAAATTTTTTTGTTTTGACTATGGCAGACCAACACGGCTACCTTTCTGTAAATATCCAAGTCTTACAGATAGCTCCCCTTTCTGGGCTCAAAGCCCAGTACCCTAAACCCACAGATAACGACAGCATCAAAGCAAGCCAATTAGCTTATATCAAAGCAAGTGAATATAAACAGTGCTTTTTTTCTAGAAAAACAGGTGCAGGAAAGCTGCCCTGCCCCTCCTGCTTCTGCACCAGTGGAAGAGGGAGGGCTGCTGTGTGAACGGGCAGAGATAATGCGCAGGGAAGAAGCCTCCCTGTGTGTCTGCTCTGCAAGCTGCCCTGTCCCTCCTGCTTCCGTGCACAAGCAGGAGGGGCAGGGCAACTCTATGGAGGGGGAAGAGCAGATGAGCAGAGAAGCTTTTTCCCTGCGTGTCTGCTCTGCAAGCTACCCTGTCCCTTCTGCTTGCTTGCACAAGCTGGAGACGCAGGGCAGCTTGCAGAGCTGAGGCTGGGGAGGTATTCTTCCCGCGCACCAGCTGTTAGCCCAGGAGGCTGAAGAGCCTCATTAAAGCCCCGGTGCACCTCTGGCTCATGCGAAGACCCTCTCCATTGCCCATAGAGGATGTCCTCTTTGCGCTCCAGGGAGAATCTTCTTGTGAGCCAGAGGTGTGGTGAGAGGTGCCGGAACAATTTTTATTCATACCCCAATTTTTATTTATTGCCCCAGCCACGCTGGGCGGCTTCCAACATATATAAAAAACATAACAAAACATTAAGCAATAAAAAGTCCTTATACAGGGCTGCCTTCAGATGTCTTCTAAAGGTTTTTAAGTTACCGTATTTTTCGCTCTATAAGACACACTTTTTCCCTCCTAAAAAGTAAGGGGAAATATGTATGCATCTTATGGAGCAAATGCAGGCTGTGCCGCTATCCCAGAAGCAAGAACAGCAAGAGGGATCGCTGTGCAGTGATCCCTCTTGCTGTTCTGGCTTCTGGGATTCAGAATATTTTTTTTCTTGTTTTCCTCATCCAAAAACTAGGTGCGTCTTATGGTCTGGTGCGTCTTATAGAGCGAAAAATACGGTACTTCTCTCCTTGGCTCAGGAGTTGCATAACTCCATATCATCCAACATATGTTACTTTGTCCATCACTTCACCTGCCCAAATGACAGCATAGGTGGCAAATACCCAAGTCTTACAGATAGTTCCCCTTTCTGAGCTCAGAGCCCAGCACCCCAAGCCCACAGATAAGGATAACATCAAAGCAAGCCAATTAGCTTATATCAAAGCAACTGAATATAAACATATATGACCTCATTGCTACAGCAACTGCCAATTAATGGTGGGGTTATTTTGACTAACAAGATGGCGTTAGCAAAGCCTCTGGAACAGTTCACCTTTGGTTCAACACACCTTGATGAACATGCAGCCTAGGCCTGTTAACAAGCACATGTGTCCAAATGTCCTGAGAAATGTTTGGTATGCTTATATGCCACCATTCAATGTAAAGTTGCCACAGAGACTCTCATGTTAACATAATAGGGTAATGACAAAAGTGTTTGAAATATGAAAACATGAAATATGAAAGTTCCATCTGATTGGTAATTCCTCCACACAGGCAATGTGTGGTGCTTGATGCTGCAATTTTCAAATGATGGGCATGCATGTATGAATAAGCTTATAAGAGAGAGGGTTTGAAAATTAAGATATTGTGGCTTTATATTATGGTTTAGGACAGATATGGGGAACCAGGTGTTGTTGGACTCCTAACTCCCAGCAGTCCCAGCCAGCATGGCCAGTCATTGGGGATGATGGTAGTTGTAGACAAGAAACATGGTGGGGGCACTGGTTCCCCATCGTTGGATCAAAGGGAGATTGCCAGACTTGGTGCAGGACAGGGCTTTTTCACCTGAAGGAATAACTTGTGTTTAAGTACAACTTCTCACACCACTACAGCATTTGGATGGGAGAAGAAATTCCAGTTGAAAGTCTTGCTCTGTACAGTAGTTTCTTGGCACCACACTGAACTTTTTCCAGAAAGAAGAATGTTTTACTGTGTTGATGGGACCGGAGGAGTGAATAGTAGAGGTTTGTTTACTCACATTTTCTGTTCCCTCTAGGATGAATGAGGAGACCCGTAAAATCTTCTCAGAACTGGGCAGCAAGGTTGCCAAAGACCTAGCTTTTCGAGATAGCTGGGTTTTTGTAGGAGCCAAAGGGGTGCAGAACAAAAGTCCTTTTGAACAGGTACTGAACCATTTTTCCTTTTCACAGATATCACCTTGAAATGTCTGTATTTCAGAGAAATTCTGAAATCATTAGCTCACACATGAGGGAAACTGGAGCACTCCAGATATTGTTGGTCTCCAACTTCCATTGATTCTGACTTATTGGCCATGGTGGCTAGGCTGATGGGAGGTGGAGTCCAACAATATATGGAGGGCTGGAGGTTCTCTACCTCTGCCTTATATAAAATCTGGGAGGAGAAGCAGAGGAGTGTGACATATCCATGTAAACCCTGATTTTGTTATTTTCATAGCACGTCAAGAACAAAAAGAGCTCCAACAAGTATGAGGGCTGGCCTGAAGCACTTGAGATGGAGGGCTGCATTCCACAGCGAACTGCTGAGGTCTAGTGAGGACCTGTTTCCTTGAAGCCTGCGGTGTCTTTTTGTGGTGGGGGAAAGGTCCTTGCTTGTCCACCTGTTATTGTCTTCCCATATGGTGGCAGCTATCCATTCTCCTCTCCAGCAGCCTCTGCCTCAACTAGGCAATCAAGTTTTCCTTTCCAAAAGGCATGTCTGGCCCAAACCCTGGGAAAGGAAGTGAGGTATATGTGAGGCCACCCCCCCAACTCTCCCCTAGTGCCTTATTTTTCTCTTGGCTGGAAGAACTCATCCTACTTCCCCTTTCCCTGTTGCTCTGAATGTGATGAGCAGATTGGTGCCCTCTGCTCAGAGGAAGCAAGTGTATTTATGTGACAGTCTTTCTTTTTCCACAGTGATCTGCTCACATGGTGGGGAACCTGTGGCCCTTTGGATGTTGCTGGACTCCAGCTCCCATCAGCCCCAGTCAGCCCTGCCAGTGGTTATGGGGTGATGGGAGTTGTAGTCCCAACTACGTTGGGAGGCCCACAGGTTCTTCATTCCTGCATTAAAGGGGCCACTACTTTTCTATAATAGTTTATGTGGTTTATGTTAGTTCTTCCACTACTACAGACACTAATATATTGGAGGAAGGAGATTAAGGACAATCCTTTTTTTGGTTTTGGTGAATCTCTTGAAAAATGTCAAGTTGCTGTTTCCTGAAAGACAATGTTGGTACTTAAACTGTGATGGGAATTGGAGATGGATCACTGTTCATACATTGTTGTGGAAAGGAATCAAAGCTGAGTTTCTTTTTTTCAGAACACTTGTTGATAAACGGTATCTCCAATAAACAATGTGCACAGCAGCTGTTGGTTAATTGTTGTTCTTCAAGAGCAGAACCAGTGCTGTTCCCTTGGGATCCCCAATTAGTGGCCAAGAGAGTGATTGCACTCTTGTAAACTCTTCCATTTCTGCTGTAGGTAGAGGTCTGCCACCAGCATTTTGGCCTTCCACTGCAGATAACGCCTAATCTGCCCTTGGGGAGTGGGCTCCTAATTTCTTTCCTGTTGCAGTAGGAGGACCCAGCTCACACATTCTTGGAAGGAAAGGATGCTACCTATGTCTGAAGCTGGGCTACTGCAGCTCTTTTAATAGCTGGGGTGGGGAACCTTAGGGACTGAAGACAAATGCTTCCCTTGGGACTCTTCTCAGCCCTACCCCCTCCTAGTCTTGTTTTGTGCTCTCCTTGAGTGTTTTTGTCTAGCCTGGCTAGAATGTGTCCTTGACTCTGATAAAGCCTCTTGCTTCCCTGGATGGAGGGAAAACAAAGAAGAGTGTGAGTAGAAACTAGCCTAGTGTACAAAGGTAAAACTTTACATTCTTTGCTCTTCTCACCTTTGCCTCTGGCTTTGCACACAACTGAGTTGCCCAGAGGTGAATACAGCTGGAAAGGTTCTCTAGCCCTTTTCCAGGATTTGGGCTTACTATCTTCTCCCTCACCTGTTCCCCTGCTTTCTCCCCAACATGTACCCTGCCCAAGGTTTTTCATCACCGCGAGCATAATGTAAGACTGTGCACAGAGTTATGGTGATCCAAATCATGTTGCCACCAGATGGGCTTATCCACACCTTAGTTTGCCCCAGCACTTTCCTCAGGAAAACCCTCTGTTTAGCCCTGACTTGGAACAAATGGCAGTCAGATTTTCTGTGGACTGCCTTTGTTCCAATTGAGTGCTAAAGAGTAGGATTTCCAGGGGAAAGTGGCAAAGGCAAAACTGCTCAGACTTGTGCCTAGAAAGCACAGGACAAGCAGCAGGGTGGACAAGCCTGATGTCCTCTGTAACTGGGAGCATCATCCAGAAGAGGGAAGCACTTCTACCAATCTCACAATCACCCTGATGCTTGGGACTTGGGACATACATGTGTCTCTGTGCTGAAGACTAAACTGGATTTTACTCACACTTCTTTTTTAAAACTAACCACTTATGTTGAAGAAAAAGTAGCCACTGCCCCATTCCAGTATTCGCTTCTTATCATATCAGTTTTTTCTCTCAACATCACCTTGCTCTCAAAGGTGCTGTTTGCATTCATTGGCACCTTTGAGGGTAAATAGCAGCTGAGGATGGAGACTTAGGTTAGGAAACTGGCATGGGACCTTGTGAACTGCCCTGAGATCTACAGAGCAATATGTAATAATAATAATAATAATAATAATAATAATAATAATAATAATACTGGGGCCCCAATCCAGATCAGCAGCTGCTTTTTCTTTAAAATAGTGGACACTTGACACATGTTTCTAGAGTGTGAATAACATGTAGTTTTTCCTTGGATCATGTCCATAATAGCTGGGCTGGCTGCATCCTATGACTGCTGTTGTGCAGTTTTAATAGAGCATTTAGGGAAGCCTAGCTTAAACTAATCACTTTTGCCTGTTGAACAGAGAGCAAAAGGTGTCCTCGGACAGTACCTGCAGAAGAAGTTCCAGGTAATCTCAACTTTTGCCTGCCCGGGATGGGGATTCTTCTGGATCCATAGGTAGCCATTCTTTCAAGTGTTGCCGAGTACCTGGGGCAGCCTTCCCCAGCCTGGAGTCCTCCAGATGTTTAGGACTCCACCTCCCAGCTGGCCAGTGATCAGCAATGATGGGAGTTGTAGCCCAATGATCTCTGGGGGGTACCAAGTTGTGGAAGGCTGACCTGGGTCAATCACTTTCTGCTGGAAAGGGGGGAAGGAAACAAAGATATGCTGCCTTGGGTTTACAGGTGCTCTTCACATACTTATGGTCATCTAAGGCACAGATTTGCAGTCAGTTCTCGTTAGTAAAGAAACAATACCTACCATGCCATGCCTTGTGCAACAAATTCCTTGTGGAATGGGAATGGTTTGAGGAAGAGAACTTAGACAAGTTCCTTGAGCTGCAGAAAATCAAGATGCATCAGAGGAGCAAGACACAGGAGCATGTCTCATGGCCAGTGGAGCCTGGTGCAAAAAACAGAATTAAGAATATGCTGGCTCTGGGCCACTGCTGAACAAATGGATTTAGTTTAAGTGCCAGAACTGAGCTGAGCTCACAGTCCTTCCATACAAAAATCAATTGTTGTCACTGTTAAACAATAGGGAGTCAGAAACCTTGCCAACTTCTCACCCAGTGATTTACCAATGGAGCTCGCTCTGCCTTCTGCTGGTGTCAGTGACCAAAGTAAGCACACTGGAGAGAAGGAGCTGCCTTGTATGGAGTTGGACAACTGGCACATCTAACTCTTAGAACAGCTGATCTACTGACAGGAGCTCTTCTGGGATTTGACATGGGGTTTTTCAGTTCTGCTTTCCAAGACTGACCACAGGCTCTAGGGTGCTCAAGGCACCCCTAAGCTGTCTCCCTCTCTCTGTCCCCTCACACTTTTTGCTATTGACACATACTTGGTGGTGTTCTCCCTCCACTGGGCTTTGTTGCAGCTTTGTGACTTCTGAGTGGGCAGCAACAAAGCAAAGGATTGAAGTATTTTGTCTGCATGGTAATATTCCTTTTGTTCCCCTGCCCCGTTTTCCTGAAAGCAATAATAAAGCAATTATTTTAAAAAGTCTATCTGTTTTGGCCCACCAGAGTCCCTCATCTTTGCTCACAATTATAGTGATCATTACCATGCAGACAAAATACATAAGAACCAACCTAGATCAGACCCAAGGCCTATGTAAGCTGGCATCCTGTCTCCACAAAGACCGCCTTTGGCAAGGGGTGAAACTAGGCTTTATTTCACCCGAGTCAAAGACCCTGTTTGGAACACACACACCCCATGTGCATTTGCACACACACAGGCTGGGAGCCTCAATAGAGTCCCTCTGGAGGCTTCACCCAGGGCAAAAAAACCTGGCTAGCCTCCCTGTAGCAACGGCTCTGCCTTTGGGAAGTCCACAAGGGGATTTTACATGCAGGCGAAACTCCTGAGTGGTGAGAGATCTCAGGGATACCAATACACACCTTGAGTGTGCTACCCGTAGAAATAAGGATGCTAGAGACACATCTTTATACAGGTTGAGTATAAGATGGAAAGGTTCACAGCATTAGCACTCAAACACACCATGCTCTACCATTAAGTTTCCAGACTTCCACAAAAGCCAAAACTGACCTAGCTGAGGATCTCCTCTCCTCCAACATTCACTGATGATATCACTTCAAGGGTGGGGCAGCGACAGGGAACCTGTCAGCTTCTGAAAGCATCTCCAGTCATAGTTTCTGCGGCAAATCAGTCACTTGGACTTCTTAGTCATGCAAAGAGATGCTAAACAGGCCTGGCTAGCGCTATTAAGAGACTGGTTTGACTACTTCAGTAGCCTTTCTTTCTTCAGAATATAATTTTACAGAATTAAAACTACAGGCTTGGAGGGAACCTACAGACAGGGTCGTACCTAGGGGTCCGCTAGGTTGGCCCCCACCCAGGAAAGGGTGCAAAAATCATACCTCTCCACAGCAAAACATCTTGCCAAAGGTGCACATGACTCTGTGTGTGTGTGTGTGTGTGTGTGTGTGTTTGTGTGTACCAATGCAGTTCCTTGTCAATGACACAAGGGAGCCTAGGTATGCCTCTGGCCACAGGTGATATCCAGACCACCACTCCCCCCAGTCCCATAACAAGGGGATGAGGGCAATCACCCTCTCCTGCTGCTCTTCCCCAGTGACTGGAACTCAGATGCACAAAGACTAGAATTGCAGCAATCAAGCTTGCCAGTCATTAAGGTGGTTAAATTGATATACTTGTTACATCTTTTGAAGGCCTAATCATAGGAGCTTTTAATAGGTGATGGGACTACAAAGCAGGAGGGAAATATCTTGAGATGGAGCTATAAAACAAGGAAAATTATGATTGCAGTCCCAATCATAATCCCTACAGATGTTAAAAATTTAAAAAAACACAGATAAACCATGTGTTTTGAAAAAACCTCCATTGTTATCAAGTGCCATTTGTTCCACTTTAATGTGGTGGTTTGGAGTGAGTTACATAATTTAGCAAGTTGAAACAATACAGTCTTGTGGCTAATAGTACAATCCTATTTCATATCATAGCTGTCAACTTTTCTCTTTTCTTACGAGGAATCCTATTCAGAAGAAGGGAATTTCCCTTAAAAAAGGGAAACGTTGACAGCTATGTTTCATATATATTTAGAAGCAAGCCCTGTTTAGTAAAATAGGGATAACGCCCAGGTAAATACGTACAGTATTGCAAAAGACATGATGAGTAAAGTGCTTTGAGCAATCTGAAGTGGTATATAAATCACAGAGAATCATAGAGTTGGAAGGGAGCCCCAGGATCATCTACTCCAACCCCCTAAAATGCAGGAATCTTTTTGCCGAATGTGGGGCTCAAACCCCAAACCCTAGAATTAAGAGTTTCATGTTCTACCAACTGAGCTATCCCAGATCCTAAATATTAAGTTCCATCCATTATCTTCTATCAACCTCTGCTTAGCACAGCCTCTGGTGCCATATTGTTACTGAGCTGACAGGAAATGGCATTGGGAGGACTCTTCTTGCTTTTTTGTTTTCTTCCTTGCGTTTATATCTTCCCCACAACATTGCACAAGGGGAACAATGATTAAAGTCCTCCCTCTCATCATCCCTGAATAAAAATAATAATCCCAAACCCCCTGCTTGAGCACAGGAAATACTCTAACTAAATGTATTTAATTGATACAAGTGAATCCGTAATCCCAGCAGAGCAAAAAGCCTCCCAATCCCATCAATCCGAGGATAGAAGGCCTTTAAATTGCCCAATCGAATAAAAGGATGAGCATAATCCTGTCCATCACATCACCGCCTAATCCCATTGAGATAGTTAGCGGTGGGGTGCATCCGTTTCTTCCAATCAGCGCTCAGCGAGTTTCTGATCCAGCCAACCAGGCAAAGGGTTTTTGCTAAACGGAGCAGAATGTAACTATTAATCTCCCATTTAGGACAGACGTGGTTGTCCACTTCCTCCAATCAGAACCCAGAGGGCCCCTATGATCCTATTTATCGAGGCACAGAGGGAGCTTAATGCCTCCTGCTGCTCTCTGAGATTTAAAAACACACACAAGCCAGCCAACCAGCGCATGGCAGGGAATTCTTCTTGCTTATACCAGATCCGAAGTGTTTTCCCTGTTGTTCTCTGCGCCTAAAGAGCATTTGTTTATTTTTTGCGGGGGAGACTACAAATCCCAGCATGCCCTGCTAAACTCCCGGGGTGATCCTGCCATGAATTCGCATTCAGTTGGTGTGGGCGTAGCTATGATTGTGATGCGCCGCCACCCCCGGGGGGCGGAGTCGGAGAGGAAGGAAGAAGGAAGGAAGGAGGAGAACGCGAGCAAATCCAGCGGCGGAGTTCAGCTCTGGGGCGGCGGCGGCGGCGGCAGGTGAGGCGGTGGGAGCGCGATAGAGGCGGAGGGGTCAGACCAGGACAGATTTTCGGGCTGAGGATCGGGGCTTCCCTGAGCGCTCCTTTGCAGAGGACTTGTTTAATGGACGGCTGGGGAGAGAATCGGGAGGGGGGGAGCTGCCCAAGGCTCTTGCTGGATCGTTGGTGACTTTGGGGGGGTCCTTTTTGGTAAGACTCGTGTAGCGGGTTTTTTTGGCGGGGGTAGGGGGAGGGAGAGAGATAAGAGGACGCACTGGGTGGGGGGGGTGAAGGGACGGGCCGCCTCCCTTTCAGGGAAAGTGGAATCGGTTTGGAGGAAAGTGTTGCGAGAGCGCTGCGAGCTTTTCCTCTTGCCTAAGAAAAAAGGGGCAAGAGAGAGAAAGCAAGTTTTGTGGCCAGCGGGCTCTTTCCCAACAGGTGCTTATGGCTCGGAGAGAGAAGTGACTCAGCTGAACTGCAGGGGAAGCAGGAGAGCAAAGCGGGGGGGGGGGCTGCTGGTGCCCTGCGCCTCCTGCTCCCCTTCATCTCCCTGCCCCTTTCTCGCTCACACGCGCGCCCCCCCCTCTTCCAAAGGGGCCACTGAGTGCAATGGGTGGTGGGCCAATTCCTGCGGGAAACAGCTTGCCCTCGTGGGCTTTAACAATGTTTGAGGAGTTGGAAACACTTCAGGCCTGGACAGAGCAGCTTAAAAACACGCGCACCTCAGATAGAAAGCCAAAACAAATGGAACACACCTAGAGCGAGTACATTTATGGCAAGCCTGGTGCTATTTAAAACAGTCCTGAGATGGAAAGGCAGGGGAAATCATTGTTTAGTCTTTCTCTGCATAGGGGAAGTGGCAAGGTTCTCTCTTTTTAAAACTATCTGCTAAATTTAAAAGGGAGGTTAAGGGGAAACGTACTTCCTTGTCAGGTTTTTAAGAAAAGATAAATGTAGGGCTGCCCCGTGTATTATTGCTGCCCTAGGCTAGCTGAAATGTTGACACACTGATTGTTATGCCCGTCTTTACCTTTAACACAGGGCAGCCAATGAAGGTCTGAGGGTCACTGGGGTGCTGCCAAGCTTGAAAGTGCAGGCAGGCGCTTCCTCATACCATTGTTTAGCTATTTGGGGCAGGCACCCCTGGAATTTGGGTGCCCCAGTAGGTTGCCCAGCTTGCCTTTTTGTTGGATTAGCTCTGTTGAGCAAAGGGTTGCATAGACTGGGAGCACTCTGGCAATCCCTCTGCCCCTCTCATAATCCTGATTATGTCATCCACCCTCCCATATTCAAGCCAGCCTGTGAAATTGCCCGCAGATGGGGTTTCCTGGCCATGCTCATTGTCTCAGCACCCACTCTGTGGGCCTTCCTGCCTTAGGGTCAAATGAATGAGAGCCCTCCTTGTTCCAGTTGTTGGGAATGGAGGGAACAGTGGAACTGTAGCTGCGAGACTGTTAAAGATTAGAGGGTTCTACATTTTGTATTATGACAACCCTCACTTGGGATGCTCTAGGCCAAGGGTAGCTAAACTCACTGGCCGTTGGCTGAGGCTGATGGGAGTTGGAGTGTAGCAACGTCTGGAGGGTGTCACATTGCTATAGGCCCAGAATACCCTTCCTTGGGTTAGGACATGGGTAGGCAAACTAAGGTCCGGGGGCCAGATCCGACCCAATCGCCTTTTAAATCCGGCCCGCGGACAGTCCGGGAATCAGCATGTTTTTACATGAGTAGAATGTGTCCTTTTATTTAAAATGCATCGCTGGGTTATTTGTGGGGCATAGGAATTTGTTCTTTTTAAATATATATATATATATAGTCCGGCCCCCCACAAGGTCTGAGGGACAGTGGACCGATCCCCTGCTGAAAAAGTTTGCTGACCCCTGGTAGAAGATCAAATGAAGTGGTTTACTTGGTCATGGTGTGTGTGCCTCTAAGAATTATCCAATGTTTATTTCCTTGTAGGTGAACACTGTGCACTGTGCTTGAACACTCTGCCTCCCTATCCACTCCCTGATTTGGTTGGATGCTTCTGCACCATCACTGTTGCATCAGCAGAGGGTGCCCTTGGACCTGAGCCCAAAAAGAGAATGACCCCAGCCCAGTGAATCCATGTTTTGTCCATGCTGGAGAGGGAAAGAAGTTCTGCATGGAATGAGTCCTTTACATGACTTTGCCAGCCAGCTGTGCCATGGGTGGGGCAGCCCTCTTCTTTCTCCACCTGTTGGTGGCTGGTTGGGCTCAGGGAGCGACTGCTGACAGCCCTTACCTTAGTGTGGGGGACGGGACAGCATTGGAATTTGACTTCCCTGCACACAGCCGCGGTGTCTTGCTGGTTTCCTGCCGCTATTCAGGGCCCAACGCCTGGCTGAGCGTGGAATCTCTAGAACCTACCGTTGTTGCCATTGAGAACGTCAGCGCTTCCTGGGGAGGAGGTTTTATGGTTGGGTTTCAGTCCAGCTTAGCTGGCCTAGCTCCGCTGCAGCTGCAGTTGCTGGAGCAGAACCGACTTATCGAGAAAGCCGATTTCCAGATCCGTGTCAGTGCTCCAGAGCCGGTGGCATCATCAGGGCTGGGCCACTTCTCTGAGAACCCCATCCTCTATGCTCTCCTGCCTCTCATCTTCCTCAACAAATGTGCATTTGGCTGCAAGGTGGAGGTGGAGGTTCTGTGGAACCTGGTGCGCCAACCCCACCCGGTCATGCTAGGCATACTAGGCCAGTTTGTCGTCATGCCGCTATACGGCTACCTCATGTCCGTGGCCTTCTCCTTGCCTAAGCCACTGGCCTTGGGACTGGTCATTTCTTGCTCCTCACCTGGTGGTGGTGGCGGCTACCTGTACAGTCTGCTGCTGGGTGGCGACGTCACCGTGGCCATCTCTATGACCCTCCTGTCCACAATTGCAGCCACGGGGCTGATGCCGCTCTCCTCGACGTTCTACGGCTGGTTGCTGGGCGCCCACGAGACTCTCCACGTCCCCTTCCTCAAGATCTTCATCACCCTGCTCTTCATCGCTGTGCCCATCTCCACTGGCATGTTGGTCAAGTGCAAGCTGCCTCGCCTCGCCCGCCTCCTGCTGCTTCTGATCAAGCCGTTCAGCTTCACCCTCATTATAGGAGGACTCTTCATGGCGTATCACATGGGCGCCTTTATCCTGGCGAATGTGCAGGCCCCGATTGTGCTGGCGGGCGTCACTGTGCCCCTCTTTGGCCTGCTGTTGGGCTACTTGCTAGCTTGGTGCTTAGCGCTGCCTGGGCCACAGCGCCGGACGGTTAGTATTGAGGTTGGGGTACAGAACAGCCTGCTGGCTCTGGCTGTGCTGCAACTCTCCTTCCAGCGGGCCCAGGCTGACTTTGCCTCACAGGCTCCTTTCATCGTGGCCCTGAGCAGCACTTCCGAGATGTTGTTGCTGGTTTTGGGGAACCTGGCATACAACAGACTCTGTTCTGCTGGCTCCTGAGTGCTCCTGGGTAAGGGGAGGCAGATACCAAAGATGTCAAAACATTGGCTGTGGCCGGCAAGAAGAGACGGATACCATAGGCCTTAGAAGCTGGTTTTGGGGTGCTTTCCCCCATCCCTGGGGTGTGGATTCCAAGGCCTCAGCCTCTCAACCTTTCAAGGGGTGGCTTGGGTACCAAAGGGGCCCTTTGAAGTGAGAAGCACACACCTCCCAGAGGCTGCTTGTGTGTTAGGAATCCACATCATCTGGCCTTTTTGTTTTCTTTTTTCTTGTCTACTTGTTTTTCTACACAGCAAGTGGTGCCTCTGGAGCTTAGAGCTAGAGCTGTACTGACTGTGAGGTGGAAGATGGGGGGTGGAACTGACCCATTTCTTCTCTCCCATTCACCAGGGATACAGGGTTTGAATAAAATGAAAGAGATAATATGTTCTGTGTGGCTGTCTTTCTTCTTATTTCCTTCCAGGAGCTGCAGAAATGGGGCTTTGTGGAGTGATGGGCAGATGTGGAGGCAGTCTAGGAGGATTTTTTCACATTTTTTAAAAAAGCTAGCATCCCTGAAATGTGCTTGAAGGCTTGGGTGAAAATGTCAGAAACAAATAAAAACTCCAAAATCCACACTTGTGCGATGCCTTTTATTACGGCCAACCAAAATGTCACTTGTAGGACCTAATAAAGGTGTTGCCCAACTGTGGATTTTGGATTATTATTATTTTCTTATAGACCGAGATGGCTACCTTTGCTTTTTATATAATGAAGTAAAAAAAAGTTTGGAGTTGGGTGATCGTTTTCTTCAGAGAATTACAGGGAATATGAGAGGGGCATTGTAGTCTCCCTCCCTGTGTGTGCATAAGTGTGCGTAAGAATATATATGCATCCTCTCTACTGTTGCCTCTGGTAAACAAATTTCTTATTAATGTTTTTGCACCGTTAAACAAGTTTTTTAAATGGAGGCAGTGAGGAATATGCAGTGTGAGTATATGCAGACCATGCTGTCGCTCAGCCGTCTGAACAAAAGGAACTCTACCTCTGGCCTGTGAAGAGTCAGCTCTGCTTCGTCAACATTCAGTATCCTCTGACTCCAGCACGGCCAGTGGTCAGGGGTGAAGGGAGCTAAAATCCAACAACAGTGGGAAAACCACACGTTGGCCACCTCTGAGCTAGTTCAACTTCAGCTCTCGCTACTCATGCGGAATGCCTGCTGAGTATAGATCACAGTCTGCTTGCCTTTCACTATTTCCAGGCTGGCTGTGTCTGGCATACCACAGGGGAGGGTGGTGACATTTGTGCCCAGTCCTCTCGTCTAGCACAGTTTGTTCTGAGGGCAGTGATCGTTTGCTGCGGTTGGGTGTCTCAGTTAAAGGTGTTTGATCTTGTGCCAGAGGGAAACAGTGACTTTACTACTACTAAACTGCCCTTCTCACCTGTCAGCTTAAAGAGTCCAATCTACTTTTTCAACTATGGCCCCAAATCCATTTTATGGACCACTTTCCCTTTCATCACCCACCTCACCCTCCCCTGCACTGCCTGGTTGGGTGGACAGTGCTGGAGATGGATTAACAATCAGGCAGAGAATGGAGTAGAGTAGGGCACACCCCCCCACACACACACCTAAACTGAGAGCCCCTTCTGTGTTGTAAGTATTAAGGAGAGGTAAGGAGACGCCTGTTCTGTTCTACGCTTGGTGGGGAGAGGCATGTTCTGCTCCAAAAGTCTTCATGGAATGGTTTGTTTCATTGTTTGATAGGGCAATAAGAATGAGTACTAGCTAATGTTTGCAATCCTACCCGCACTAGGGAGTAGATCTCATTGAAATTCAGTGGGAATTGTTTCTGAGTAAATAGGCATAGGATTACATTGTAAATTTGAGTAATGGTCGGGGTGTGCGTGATGGCAGTTGTAATCTAGCTTTGAAGAGGAAGTTAAATGAAAAAGAGAAGTGGTATCATAGATGCATTCTGGAAATGGTCGGGGTGGGGTTTCAACTAATGAAAATTGTGGGATTAGCAGGACGTTCATAACTGTTCCGCATCTGAGGATGAGGGTTGCCTAAGGGCATCAGATGTATAGAATTCAAATTCAGTCGTCGTAGAGCTCCCGTATCCTTTAATCCATTGCTGGGCATTATCTTTGTCGATTTGCTGGGCTATTTCCATTACTTAGAAGTGGGTGTTGGAGGACGGTTACTTTCCACTCTCGAAATAACTTCTTTGTGGTCAGGTGTCGTGTTTTTCTCTCCTCCTTGCATATCCCATGTCAGCCCAGATAGAGCTGCTCTTCCAAGATGTCTGCATCAATTTTACCAACACCTCCACTCAGCAGCCCCGTTGGGTAGCAGAGCTGGAACTTGCTCACCTAAGAGCTTCTTTCTGGGCAATGTCTTTATTAACATAGGCTTCACAGATTAAAAAGAAAAAAGTGTTGGCATGAAGGCCACTTGGTAGAGCCCACCTAGAGTGCCAAGTGCACCCAAAGGTAGGCTGTTGAAGGGGCAGAACTAGCAGGACTGCCATATTGTGCTTTGCTAAGTAGAAGTGGTCGACTAATATTTCCCAACCCCTGCTGATAAAAGAAAAATCCCATATCCTCTAAACTCCTCTACTTCCCGTGAAGGGAGTATGAGATAGGGCTTGAAAGGCAAGATGGGGGGACACTCATGTGTTGGAATAAAAGTATTTGGGGAGATTTTATGAGGACTTTTTGCTCATTTCCCCCCTTTGATATCTTTCTTAGTTCCCACAGCGTTAGAGGTTGTGATGTGTAGATAGCCATTCAAAGGAGCAGGTTGAAATTTGTCAGTTTGGCTTAGGAGTTTCTGTGACTATGTTAACACAAAAACAGTGATTCCATACAAGTATTATATTATTAATTCCATATCAGCATCTGTTTCTACAAATAAATAAAATGTGTAGATTAGCAATTGGGAGTAAATGGCTGAAGGGCACAAGAGGCTCCTGCCAAAAGCACAGGGGAGCTACAAAGGTGAGGAGTTCTTCTCAGGCAAGATATTGCCCAACTCATTTCAGGAGGAATACCTTTGAAAGCGCAGGTCAGGGCTGTGTACACACCATACATTCAAAGCCCCCACACCCCAAATCCTGGTAACTGCAGTTTACCCTTCGCAAAGCATCTTAACAAGCTGCAGTTCTCAGGATTCCTTTACATGCAGCCCAGCCTGGGTGTTAGTGGGCCCAGTTTGCACTTTCAGAGCACTGGACAGCCTCTTAAATGAGGTGAGCTGACTGAAGGTACTGATCAGACTGGCTGACAGCCAACCTGATTCATGTTTTCAAATGTGTCCCTCTGGCCACTGACCCATGGGGTGGGGAATCCAAGCTCCTCACTGATTTTTCTTCTGTAGGTTAATGGTCCCTGATAAGACGTACCTCACCCCTATGCCAAAGAATCATTTGTGTAAGGAGTGAGTCAGTGAGTGGAGCAAGTGTTGGTGACTTAGCATGTTACCAACATGGAATTTGAGGGCTCTTATTGAAATAAGACTTATTTATCTGAAGATAAGCATGCCCACATTAAAAACTCTTGCTTCTCTCCCCATATTCTACACCCACTCCTAAAATCTTGAAGAATGTGGAATATCCCATAATCAGATGATGACCAGTGGATGGTTGATAGGTTGGGGGGGAGTGGCTCATAGTTTTAGAATAGTTCTACAAATCTCTTCATCTTGTACTCCTCACATGCATAGAGCTTTGATGGTCTTTCTCAGTCCCCAGCCTACTACTGCTGAGCTCTTGATTTTTCAATAAACGAAAGCAAAAATATAAACATTTTGTGCAAATACCGGTACATATATTATGCATTTGTAAAAGTTGCAAGAAACCCCATCAGGCTTTTCTTTGGGGGAAGTTATAGAACTGTAATGCTCATTTCTGAGAACTGGACTTCAAGGTGGTGGAGCTTTACCTCAGATGTTCTTTGGAGTGGTATTGCCAGCCCAGGCAATTGGATTGGACGTTATATTGTGGCAATGCCTCCACTAGTTTTTAAAACTAAGAAATGCAAACATAACATGTCTAAGTCTGGCATTTCTTTTTCTTTTGTTGCTTTGCCTAAGATATTGAATCCAAAAATACAGGCTATTCAGCACCTGCTCCCATCATGCACACAGATAAATTATCCACAAATACCTATATATTATCCTTTGAGTCAGGTCAGAGGCAAAAAAAAAAAAAGGAAAGAGAGACTGATAAGTGGAAAGGAATGAAGAGAACTAATTTGAGGGCAAGGTTAATCTAACTTGACAGGGCAGGTGGAATGCAATCCGCTCTGCACACCTGTGCGGGCATGCACATGCCTGCAGTGGCACTGTAGACAGGAAATTTCCATGAGATAAGATCACACTCCGTAATTACCTCCAGTTTACAAAAGAAAAAACACCTTCTCCCTCTGTAACTAGAGACATATATGCCACAACAGTGGAAGATGATTCCGCAATATCAGCAGCATTAACGGACGGAATACAGTGAGACTCACAAATAGCAGATTGGCTTTATTTCTGAAATAATAATAACACTGTGCCTGTCTGGCCACTACAAGCATCTCCTAACATATGAAAAAAATACAAAGGGGGGGGGGCACTTCACTAAGATGTGAAACTGGTTAAATATCAGTCTTTACAGAGGTTGCCAAGCTTTTGGAGCAGGTGGACACATTTGCAAAGTGGAGAAACCTCGCATACAAGGCAGGCTATTGGGGAAGGACCATCGCTCAGTGGTAGAGCATCTGCTTTCCCAAGTTCAATCCCCACTGGCATCTCCAGGTATAGCTGGGAAATAACCCTACCTGGAATCCTGGAGAGCAGCTGCCAGTCAGTGTGGACAGTACTGAGCTAGATGTACCAAGGGTCTGACTCAGTAGAAGGCAACTTTCTATTCTATTGACTACAATGAAGTGATTGTTTCAAGGTTAATTTCAGCAGGGAGAGGGTAGGTGGACACTGGGCTCCAGAGAAGGCCTGGGTGGTCGTAGAGGAGTACTGGGAGGGGCCAAGTTGGCAACCCTGTAGGTATTTCAAATCTCAGTTTTAAAACTCTTATTCCTCTGGCACAGGTATTTATGTGCAATGCTATTTATTGATGTTGAAACTGTCTCGATTGACTCACTTGTGAATTGAATCGGATCAGAGATGTTTGTTTTTTAATCACAATAGATGGGTTAATTAGCTGATCAATATGCTACAATGTCTGTGACTGAAAAACTTTGTGTTTCAGATTCCAGTATCTTTTGTTCCAGCCCAAGTTTCACCCCTCTGCAGATATCTTTCTGTGCCTTCCTGACAGACAGCTGTAGCAATATCCCAAGGGACATGGCTAATTGTGGTAATAAGATTTTACCTGCCTCAGATCCCAGTGCTGTTACCTTCCTGTTGTTCAATCCATGTGTTAATTAGCTTGCCATGGTAGACAGAATAGGCTTGAACTGGTGAAATGCCAATTCAAATCCTCACAAAGCCATGAAGCTCACTTAGGGCTCAACTACACTTACTTTTGCTATGCACTTTCCAGGCACAGGTCTGGGCTTTCCAGGTCTGCGTCTGAGCAGGGGTTTTTCCTGGCGCTTTCCCTAGGAAAACCAGCATTTCACTGCTGAAGCAGATCAAATGGCAATCCATGGACACATGGCACAAAAGGAAATGTGGATGAGCCCTTAGTGGGCCTTTGATGACCAACCAACTGGAGAACTACAACACATATATAAAGGAGGGCGTTGGCTTTCCCCAAGAATCCTGGAACTGTAATGGTGGCGGGAACTGTAGCTCTGGGAGGGGCACATTACTGTCCCCAGGATTCTTCAGAGGGAGCCATGTGATTTAAATATGCTTTAAATGTATGGGGTGTGTGCAGTCTCAGTATAAGGCAGCTTCCTATGTACCTATGATCTCTCCTTCCTTCTGTTTCAGTCTGGTACTCAGAAATGCTGCTTGTGTGCTATAACTTGAACACCTGCCCCTGGAGCAACTGGGTTACTGCTGCCTGTTCCACTGGACTCTTGGGAGGGTTTGATTTTTTGTTTTTTACAAAATGATTTTTATTGCAATTTAAAATTCCAGGTACACATCAACTTTTTCTTTACATTGACATACATCTTCTACTTTATTCTTCTACACATATTTGCATACTCTAAATAATAATTATTGACTTCCCTCTACCTCTTAACAGCTTCTTCTTCTCTATTTCATTTTCTTTTGTACTGTGTCAAAATCCTACCAACCTTCTCTTTATATATGATTAAATATTTTGTAATTTTGTGAAATTTACTCTAGGCACATCCAAGCTTTGATTTGGGAACCATGTTTACACATATAATTTTTAAAACAATCCCATTCTTTTTTTATCCTTAAGCTCGAGTGATATAACAATATCACCAAGTGTTCCATGCTGCCCATATTTCCAGTGCAATTGGCACACTCAGAGTGAAGGGGCAAGAACAGAGGGGGCTCAGGAAACGAAGCAAACTTTTAAAGCAGGGCTGAGTTATATTCCCATTTTGTTCAAGTGTTTTGAAATAACCATGCCCATTTGCTCCCAAAGAGTTGTATCACTTGCTAGAGGAGCCTGCTTCATCTTTGATTGTTAAGAAGAAAAGATTTTACGGAGAAAAAGGCAGCCCAATTTATTAGAATGGAACACTTCCCCATGAAGAAAGGCTATATAGATTACAGGTGTACTTTGGATCCTGAACGCCTTGCAAGTTTAACGTTTTTGCTCCCGAACGCCACAAACCTGGAAGTGAGTGTTCCGGTTTGTGAATGTTATTTGGAACCTGAATGTCTGACATGGCTTCCTGCAGCCAATCGGAAGCCATGCCTTGGTTTCTGAACATTCTGGAAGTCGAACGGACTTCTGGAACAGATTCCGTTGGACTTCCGAGTTACCACTGTAGTACCTTTTGGTTTATGAAAAAGGTAAGTAAGAGGGGTTGGGATGGATGATAACAGCATGACAATCATAGAACTGTAGAGTTGGAAGGGACCCCAAGAGTCATCTACTATAACCCCCTGCAATGCAGTAATAAAAAAGCCTTACCGGATCATGCTAATGCCTTATCTAACACAACATTCTGTTTCCAACAGCCACTACATTCATGCCTATGGGAAGTCCGCAGGCAGGCTATGAGTACAATAGCCTGCTGACAACGCTAAAGTTGGTATTATTAATTAATTTCCCTGCCTTTTTCCCTGATGGGACTCATGCATGAAAACTTTAAAAAGAAGCACCTGCCTAGCCAGCAAAAAGAGCAGATGGCTTGTAAAGGCAAAATTATAGATATGATATGCTTTCACAAATCAGAACCACCAGTTTTGTAGGCAAGTGCACAGGCGAGTCCACTGAATGTGCTCTGGTGTGTGTGTCAGGGACCCCTTTGTATTTTTTTGTTTTTTGGAAGGAAAAAAAAACAAAACTCAACATTTTGCTCTCTCCATAACAGAGGAAAGAAAGTGAGGACCAACCTACTGAAGTTCATCCTTAGTTGAAAGAAGGCTTAAAGAAAAGAAGGTTAAGAAATTATACGTGTTTATATGTTTGTTTGTTTCTGTATTGTTTTGTATTGTCTTTTAATATGTGTTGGAAAATTAATAAAAATTTATTAAAAAAAAAAAAGAAGTTCATCCTTAGTGTTTTATAGACACATGACAGACACATGATGTAAAGGAGTGTCAGCTTGGCCCTGCGACTGTGGGTGCCCGCAGTGCCCATGGTCCTGGCACTGAAATCTGTGGGTCCCCAGCCCCTTTCACGGGGAATTTTATGGGTGCTTCCAGGGCCCCAGGAAGTTGGCATCTCTGTGAGTGAGCCTGCCCAGAGAGAGAGCGACACAGCGACATTTTCTAGCCCGGGCCTCCGATTCCAAAGGGGGCCTCGGTCAGCATATTTATCTATATTTTCCATTTTGTCTTTCTATGCAGATACGGTTCAAGGCTTGAAATAAAATTATTTGTCAGCATAACTTCTGTGAAAATTATTTATATACTTACTTATTTATAAGACTTCAGTTATCCCCAGGGTAAAAGGGGGGGGGCCACATGATCTACCTGGCTCGGGCCTCTGCCTGGCTCTGCAAGGCCCTGGCGGCACAACTACTGTGTTTATTTCAAAGCACTTCAGCGAAGGAAAGCTTCGAGTCCGCCTGGATTTCGGCCTTTTATCTTGCCTCCTGTTCATTTCTACTGATTTCGCCCCGCGCTTGGCAGATTTTAAGCGCCGCAATGTACAATCTGGAATCAGTTAATCAAATAATTAATTTCATAAAATTTACACACCTCAAAAACCCTCAAAGCGGTTTACAAAAAGATAAAACAACAGAATCGGGGGGGAAACTCACAACCCTGCTTCAAAACATACACAAGTTAAAATACCGAAAATGAAAATAAAATTACCTTCGCTTTCTAAGCATCTTATTAAAGTCTCTCAGGCTGCGGCCCCGAGTCTCCCTTATTCCCGCTCTACCCCACCTCCACTCTATGGTTAATCACTCCCGGGCACGTGAGCCTTTGCATCATAGAGTTTCATATGACGTGAAAGAGGTTGGGTTTCGCCGCGCCCGCCGCCTTCCGGTCTCTCGGGTGTTGCCCTCCTCCTGCAGACTCAACTTCCGCCTCTCTGGCCGCTTTCTCTCTCTGGCAGCTTCACTGCGCGTGCGGCCCCCGTCGAGATGAGAGGCCTCCGCGTCTTTCTTTCGCCTACGTAGCTTCCCTTCGCCGCGCCGCTCTGTCTTCCGGACAGCTTCTTCCGCGCGTGTCTATGGTTCAGTTAAAGGGGCCGCTTCTGGCTTTCCGAGCTGCGGGGTCCCGAGATGCTGCTTACGGTGAAGGCGCTCCAGGGCCGGGAATGCAGCCTCCAGGTATCCCTCCTCCTGCTGCTCCCGGGCGGTGGGATGCTGAGTCAGGGGCCGAGGCCCGAGCGGGGTGTGGGCTGTTGCCTGGGTGGAGCCCCGAGGAGCCACCGGGAGGAAGGAGGCCGAGGGCGGCAGGAGCGGGTGGGGGGTCGGAGGGCGGCGAGGGGTCCCTTCCAGGATGAAGAGAGCGCAGCACAGGTTCTATTTTCTGAGAATCTTCCGGAAAAACAATCTCTCAAAGGACCTGCTGGTGGCATTTCACCATTGTACACTGTGGAGAGGAGTGTCTTAACTTATGGTCTGTGTGTGTGGTTTGGGAGCTGCACAGTCAGGGGAAAAACAATGCTGTCCAGGGTTGTAAACACTGCGGAGAGAATAATTGGGCGCACTCTTCCCACCTTGGATCAAATCTACGCTTCCAGGTGTCATAAGAAAGCTGCAGAGATAGTGCAGGACAGTGTGCACCCCAGAAATGATCTCTTTCAGCTTCTGCCCTTCTAGAAGAAGGTACAGGGTTATAAAGAATAGGACTGGCTGCCTGAGAAACAGTTTCTATTCAAATGCGATTTTGGTTTTAAACGCAGTGTAAGGCAGTCTCCAAAGGAGTGTATTGCATTTAATTATGGGGTATCAGTTTTTTTAGGGACGCGGGTGGCGCTGTGGGTTAAACCACAGAGCCTAGGACTTGCTGATCAGAAGGTCGGCGGTTCGAATCCCCGCGACAGGGTGAGCTCCCGTTGCTCGGTCCCTGCTCCTGCCAACCTAGCAGTTCAAAAGCACGTCAAAGTGCAAGTAGATAAATAGGTACAGCTCCGGCGGGAAGGTAAACGGCGTTTCCGTGCGCTGCTCTGGTTCGCCGGAAGCGGCTTAGTCATGCTGGCCACATGACCCGGAAGCTGTAAGCCGGTTCCCTCGGCCAATAAAGCGAGATGAGCGCCACAAGCCCAGAGTCGGCCACGACTGGACCTAATGGTCAGGGGCCCCTTTACCTTTATCAGAGTTTTTAGGGGGCTAACAAGGCTGGGATAGCTGGGATAGCAGGCTTGTTGGGTTTTGAATGTTTGATGTAGATTTTTTCAATTTTGTTGTTCTGTATGGGACAATGGCAATAAAGATTATCGTATCATATAGATGGCTGTGAAGGGATCTCATGCACTCTGGGGGTGGGGGGCTCCTGGGCAGATCTGACACCTCCCGGCCTTCAGCTGTTTCTCCTGCCGCCTTTTTCTTCCTCTGTTTACGAAGTCGAATTCAGCTCTGCTGCTGGAATATTTATTTTCATAGAGTCATAGAACGGTAGAGTTGGAAGGGACCCCGAGGGTCGTCTCGTTCCTTTCAGTCTCCTCTTCTCCAGGCTGAACACACCCAGCTCCTTCAACCGTTCCTCATAAGGCTTGGTTTCCAGACCCTTGAGCCTCTTGGTCTCCCCCCTCTGCGCATGTTCCAGCTTGTCAAATATCCTTCTTAAATTATGCTGCACAGAACTGGGCACAGTATTCCTGGTGTGGTCTGACCAAGGCAAAATAGAGTGGTGGTATTGCTTCATTTCATAAAATGTGTACACAGCTTGGTTGTAAAAGAGAAACAAACAAAAAAACCTCAGAAACACAAAACGGCAGAATCAAGTTAAAATGCTAAAACAGATTAAAAGTGGCATCAAGTTCTACGTATCTGGGTGGGGTAGGCTTGTCTAAACAGCCTGTACCTATTTGAGATCAAGCAGGAACCCTCACTGTACCAAAAGGAGTACAGTGAGGGCTCCTGCTTGATCTCAATAGGCAGGGAGTTCCAAAGTGCAGGCGTGGGCATGCTAAACAGCCAAGTTCTTACAAATGTGGAATGGGTACGGCACCTGTAGTAGTGCCAATTGTATCCATTGGATGAGTTGATTAGGGTAACGCGATCTTATAGGTAAACTGGTCCTAAGTTCTTAAGGGCTTTATAGTGTCTGCTATCACTAGGGCTCACACCCAGGATCTGGATAGAGGAAGGTAAGTGTTTCTAACCATGCATTCTGTGCCTTCCCTTCGCAGGAAAGTAACCACATGCCTTCGGGTCAGGGTTAAGGGCTCTTATTACTAGGTTGGGGTACCTGTGGAAGTTGGGAGCCCAGCAACATCTGGAGGGTCAGAGGTTCCCCATCCCTGATTTAGCACATTTATACCCCACATTTCTTCCATAACGCTCAAAGCAGACCAGACCCAAACCACCTCAGCTTCAGCAAGTGGTTGCATCATGTGGGGGGGTTGTTGTACTCGTGTTCTGTTTGCAAACTTCCCACAGGCGTCTGGTTAGTCACATTGGAAACAGAATGCCGGACTAGATGGTTTTTCATCCGACCCAGCAAGGTTCCTCTTGTGCTTTTATATCCCCTCAGATTGTACCTTGAAAAAAGATTACTTCCTTCCAAGGTTGGAACATCCAGTAATGTTAGAAGTACATAAAAAATGTATTTCATTTTTCATAAATCTCAAGTGATTTAGCAGTAAAAAAATCAACAACTAAGACAGTTTCTCATATAAGAGCAAAACAATCTCCACTTAAAAGAACTGTTGAAAAATCAGAAGGTCTTCAGCAACACCAAAAAGACAATAGAGATGGTGTCTGTCTGATATGCAGTGGGAGGGAGTTCCAAAGGATAGATGCTGCCACACTAAGAACTCAATTCCTACATTGTATGGAACAGACCTCTTGCTGAGATAAGTGTTTGCAAGAGGCCCTCTCCTACCGAGTGCAGTAGTTCGTTGGCTATATAAAGGGTGAGACCATGTTTTAGGACCAAGCTGTATAGAAGGCTTTGAGCACCAGGACCAACACATTGAACTTAATGTGCGTTGCTCTTCCTAAGCATTGCACACGCATGAACATGGTCGTTCTTATAACAATTGCGTAAGGCATCCCTGTATTTATAAAGATATCAATAAATGATAATAGTATTGTCATGTTACAGCTGGGGGAACAGACTTTCAGTGGTTTCAAGGGAAAAGAGAGATTTTAACTATGAATTTCCAGTTCATACCTTGTACAGTCAAACCTTGGCTCCCATTTTGGAACGTTACGGCTTCCAAACACCGAAAACCCAGGAGTAAATGCTCCAGTTTTCAAACGTTTTTCGGAAGCCGAATGTCTCACACGGCTTCCGCTTGAGTGCAGGAAGCTACTGCAACCAGTCAGAAGCAGCACCTCAGTTGTCAAACATTTCGGAAGCCGAATGGACTTCCGGAACAGATTACTTTCACCAGTGAGGTTTGACTGTATTTTCTACCTTCAAATGATTTCAGCATTTTCATGCCTGGGAGAAAAAGGGGCCAACACTAATTTAAGTTGAAAAACACTATATGCATACTTAGTAATATTATTTAACAACTACCTGAAAAGCAGAAAATATTCATGATGTGAAAAGCTGCACTTACTGATCTTCTCCCTTTCACAGGAGCTTTGCCAGAAGGAGGAAGAAAAAAATGCCAGCCATAAATAGAACAAAATTATTTCCTGTGGACCAATTTGTCAATGTGGCAAGCTTCTTAGAGCAACTGGAGGGGTGGGGGGTGGGAATTCACTCTGAAAAGGACCTGAGATCGGACAGGTACTGTAAGTGTAGGGTATATTACTGAACAAAAGGTTTGATCAGCTTTTCTAGTTCTGTGCTTGACCAGGGCCTATATTCTCCAGCATATGAAAGCCCTTGCTCTGAGCCTGTCAGTTTTGGGGGCCAGCTCCACTTCAGCACATTCTTCCTTCTTAGGTCTCCCCAGATGAACGGATCTCCTCTCTCAAACGCTTGGTCTCCGAGAAGTTGAATGTCCCAGTATCCCAGCAGCGCCTGCTTTTCAAAGGCAAAGCTTTGGCAGGTGGGTGCCAATGGTGGTTTAGTGTGACTGTGTTGGTGGCCCCCTATGTTAAGAGTATTTCAAGGCCAGTCCTATCATTAGGTAGAATAGGCGCCAGGTGAAAACGTTCCTCTCCAGGCCTTTGGCTAAGTGGCATCCGATACCCTCGCTGTGGGTTAAACCACAGAGCCTAGGACTTGGCGATCAGAAGGCCGGCGGTTCGAATCCCCGCAACGGGGTGAGCTCCTGTTGCTCGGTCCCTGCTCCTGCCAACCTAGCAGTTCGAAAGCACGTCAGAGTGCAAGTAGATAAATAGGTACCGCTCCAGCAGGAAGGTAAATGGCGTTTCCGTGCACTGCTCTGGTTTGCCAGAAGCAGCTAAGTCATGCTGGCCACATGACCCGGAAGCTGCACGCCGGCTCCCTCGGCCAGTAAAGCGAAATGAGTGCCGCAACCCCAGAGTCGGTCACGGCTGGACCTAATGGTCAGGGGTCCCTTTACCTTTTACCCTTTTAAATGTGTGATGGGAGGGAGGTGTTATTGGTTTGTTTTTGTTCTTATTTTTATTATATATTTTGTGTTTTTTATATTGCAATGTTATGTTGTAAACTGCTCTGGGATCTGCAGATGAAGGGCGGTATACAAGTTTAATAAATAATAATAATAATGAAGCAGCTGTCTCAGGCAGCTAAGTTTATTGAAAGGGTAGGAAGAAGTTTATTTATTATTATTGTATTTTACTCTCAGAGTGAGGTGTTTGTGGGATTTCCTATCTTGGACCAGACCTGACTGTGTGTGAGGGAAGGAGGATATATTTGGATAGGGATCAATGGGATTGGTTTTGGGGCATGTAAGTGGGGTTGTAAATTGTGGAGGGAGGAACATAGTAGCATAAATGGAGTAGAGATTGCTTGTGTGGAAGAGTATAAGAATGACCTGTATGTACTGCTACCTACAAAAATTGCTACCTACAAATGGAGCTTGATAACTTCCTTTCATTTCCCTAATGTCTTCCCGAAGCATCCCAGCTATAGCTCTGATTTGTGCTGTTTTTTTGTCTAAGCCTTTTCAAATCTCATTTGCCCTTATTTCATTTTAGACTCATGGCAGTGAGATTTGTGACATGTTTCATAGAAAAGAATAGTCTGTTAAGATTTGCCAATGTGCCCGCAAAAAACCCTGCTATGTCACTGTGGGGACTGGATGTTCTGTGACAATATGAAATAACCTGGTTTTCATAAGCCAAAACACAGATTTATTTTGCAGCAGATATTAAGAATCTCTAATCTTTGCCTTTATGGGGGGCATATATTTTCTGCTCTGAACTCACAGCAAATGATGTTTTGACTTTGAATGCAAATGGAGATGTGACTAGGATTGTGGAAAATTTAGCACTCTAGATGAACAACTCCCATAATAATAATGATATTAATTTATTCCATACCCTGCTCATCTAACTGGGTTTCCCCATCCATTCTGGGCAGCTTCCAGCTTAATAAAAGCACAGCAAAAACATCAGACAATAAAAACTTCCTGATACAGGGCTGCCTTCAGATGTCTTCAGAAAGTTGTGTAGTAGCTTATCTGTTTGACATCTGATGGAAGGGCGTTCCACAGGGTGGGTGCCACTACCAAGAAGGCCCTGTGCCTAGTTCCCTGTAACTTCACTTCTTGCAGCGGGGGGGACGGACACTCCTGATCATTGGCTATGCCTGCTTGGGGTTGTTGGGAGTTGTAGTTCAGCAGCAGGGGTGCCAACTTGAATAAAATATTGGGGTGGGGGGAGCTAAGCCCCACCCCACATAACTGATCACATGACACAACACACACACACACACACACCATTTGAATGACAATGCCCATGAACTTTGTGGGGGCGCCAGGCCCCTCAATTATTTTATAGAGGGAGCTGAAAGAACCTCGGCCCCTAAAAGTTGGCTCCCACATTCAGCAGCATCAGGAAAAACAGAGGTTCGCCACACCTGCACTAGCTGGATGCTTTGTCCTTTAGTTTTCTGTAGTAAATTGTATCCTTCCAGTCCGTGCAAAGCTATGGCTGGTGTGAGACCATAGCTTTGTGGCCCTGTGGAAGTTCTGGTTGCTAGAGTGAGGCCTCTTACTGGCTGGCACCTGGCTTTTCAGCAGCTTGTGCTTCCTTCCCAGATGAACACCGTCTCTCTGATTACTCTATTGGACCCGAGTCAAAACTGAACCTCGTGATCAAGCCGCCAGAGAAGGCATCGCCTGAGGAACCTGGCCGCAGAGCTGGACCCCCACAGAACCCTGTCATCTGGCACACACTGGCCCAAGTCCTAGGCAGGCATTTCAGCGTAGCTGATGCTGAGAAGGTGTTGGAGCAACTGCAAAAGGTAACTTTCTAACAGGAGTGTCAGGGCCGTCTTAAGCATATCTGGCGCCGTGGTGCAAAGCTCCCTCCTGTCGTCCCCCCCCCCCCCCCATTTCCCAGAGTTTTTTAGGGAGGACGGCAGGGCTGGAGGAGACGGGCAGCTGCTGGAGGGCGGCTCCTCCAACGGGGAAGAGGCGGAGGCTGGGTGTGGCTCCTCCCAGCTCAGCTGGCCGCTTCGTGCCGTGGTGGCCATGGCAGACAAAGGCTCTGTGCGTGGTGCTGCTTCGGCGCGGCATGGCGGCGGCGGGCGAGGGCGGCAAGCTGATGCCGGGAGGCGCACGTCCCTGGCGCCCTCTAGAACTTGGCACCCTGCGCCACTAGCCTCTATGCGTAAGACTGAAGAGTGTAGGTGGGAATCCCCTCAGGTTTGGCTTATTGGTTCCTCTGACACTTGTGCAGCCTGATCCTAAGTGCCTTTAAAGGTAAAGGGTAAAGGGACCCCTGACCATTAGGTCCAGTCGTGACTGACTCTGGGGTTGCGGCGCTCATCTCGCTTTATTGGCCGAGGGAGCCGGTGTACAGCTTCCGGGTCATGTGGCCAGCAGGACTAAGTCGCTTCTGGCGAACCAGAACAGCACACGGAAACGCCGTTTACCTTCCCGCCGGAGCGGTACCCATTTATCTACTTGCACTTTGACGTGCTTTCGAACTGCTAGGTTGGCAGGAGCTGGGACTGAGCAATGGGAGCTCACCCCGTCGTGGGGATTCAAACCGCCGACCTTCTGATCGGCAAGTCCTAGGCTCTGAGGTTTAACCCACAGCGCCACCCGCATCCTTTAAGTGCCTTTACTTGGAGGTAATTCCTTCCGAGTTCAGTGAGGCTTACAGTGCAATCTTAACTATGTGCCATGGAGGGGGGCAGGAATCTCATTAAACTCAGTGGGCTTACACCCAGGCAAGTGGGGTTAGGACTGCAGCCTTGATCTTGACTGAGTGTGCTTGTGTTTGCAGTTTCAGCCTGCAAAACATTATTGCTGTCTTTATCTTATTCAGGCTGCAGTTCTGTACCCAGTTATCTGGGAGTAAGTCGCATTAAACTCAGTGGGATTTACTTCTGAGAAGACATATATAAGCTGTCGTGCTGCCGGTGTCCCAGCAGCTCCTTGGGAATAACCTGCTTTTATTTGATGGCAGCGGGAGCTGAGAATGAGCCAGGCACCTGGTTCACTCGCACACATGCATCAAGTGTGTATGAATCAGACTCCAATGACTTGCCCAAGATCACCCAATAAGCAGGATTTTTAGCTTTTGTCTCCCACATCAAAATCTGCCACTGTATTTTAAAAGATTGCATTGGCTAACCTCCTGCAAATCTACACACACAGCAGTTTCTCATTGGGACCCTTTTAACTACAAAATGTCTGACTACCTAGCAGGTGTGCTTCTGAACGCTGTGTTCAATTCTCTCTTTCTTTCTCTCTCTCCTCTCCCCCCCCCCATCCCAGGATTATGAGCGGAGCCTTCGATTACTGAGCTTGGATGACATTGAGCGCTTGGCCACACGCTTGCTTCACCCTGAGGTGGCTGAAGCTGTAGAAATGGGCTTTCTGGATTAGCTGGTGAACTTGGGGACTGAGCCTGCCTTTTTGGACAGAGAGCCCCTGGGCAGGGCCCAGCTTGGGGCTTAATGGGGGCCATCCCTCTGGACTGCTGTTAAAGGGGCACAGAGCATCTGTAGCCACTCCCCGTCCATTAAAGGTGGTGATGGCTGAGGCTGATCTACTCTGTCTGGTGTGTTCGTCCGAAGTGGGGGAATGACTCTTGGGGAAAGATTGCTTGCCCAGTGCTGAGAGATGCAGCTGCCATTGGGGTTGGGTGCTGCTGTGTTTAATAATATGGGGAGTTTCTTTTTCATCACCTAAGCCTGGTTGCATCTAATAGATTCATATTTATTGTTGTATCCAAAGGCCATCCTAAAAATAAAGTTTACCAAAATTTTCAGACAGAAAATCAAATCTGAATAACCCAAATTTAAAATACAAGTTTTGAAAACTTGCTTTCATGTGTGTGTGTGTGTGTGGAGAGAGAGAGAGAGAGAGAGAGAGAGAGAGAGAGAGAGAGAGAGAGAGAGAGAAGCAGACTTGCATTGTGCTGTGAGCAGAACGATTTGCCTTTTTGCCAGTGGAACATCCACTGAATCCAATATATGCTCATTGGAGGAGGAAAAATGCACAGCCCAACACAAAACCAGGAAATCAACAGGAGATGCTTACAGCATTCCTGGACACCCTACTAAAAACCATTAACCAGGGACTGTGCTGGCACTGCCGCCTGTATAATGCTTACCAGAGCATAAAGACAGCCAATGGAATCACCAAGGTGCAGACATGTTCTCATCACACAGCCCTCCATCACTGCACACATAATGTCAACAGTAATGCCAGTGTGCCCACTTTCCATCAGTTCCTGTAGCACAAACAGCAGTGGCCCCAGCAGCACTAGTCCCTGGGCATTCCTATAATCGGAGGTTTTAATATTCTGATGCTCCTTATGAACACAACACACAAATGCACAGAGGGGAGAGATGATGACCCTCATAATGAACGTAGCACCTCCATAGTTCCTTGGGTAGGGGTCCTGCAGGAAGTATACATGGCCCTCCTATGGACAAGGGTTCAAGACCTGCCCTGGGTGGAGAAGATTCCTTTGCCAAGCAGCCAAAGGCAGGGGCGAAGACACACTGGTAGTAGCCCCCATAGGCTCACTGCATGGGCCATAGGGGCTGAGAAGCAGGAGCCAGGAGTGTGAGCCCCTTAGGAGGAAAGGATAACTATGGTCCTAGTTGCCTTCTGAATGCCTGTGAAGCAAGGGAAGTACTGTATTTTTCGCTCTATAAGATGCACAGTTTTAGAGGAGGAGAACAAGAAAAAAAATTCTCTCCCTCTCTGCGCAGCGCCCCTTCAGCGAAGCAGCAGGAGAAACGGAGCCCCTTCCATTTCTCTTCCCACTTCGCTGAAGGGGTGCTGTGCAGAGAGGGAAAGCTGTGCAGTGCCTCTCCAGCACCGATCCCTCTTGCTCTCCTGGCTTCAGCAAAAACAACACGAAGCCTCCGGTGTGCAGCGGGAGCTCCATAAGACGCGCACACATTTCCCCTTACTTTTTAGGAGGGGAAAAGTGCGTTTTATAGAGCGAAAAATACGGTAATATCATTTGCAAAAGAGTAAAGTGATGTGCAATTGGTTCTCAAGCCCATCCTGCAGATCTCACAAAGCAGGTCCCTCACCACTCAGAAACAGCAGCAGACAGGGATCAGGCAGATCATTCATCTTCCCCCACCACCTCCAGCCTCAGCATCCAATCAGATGCCAGTAGGAGGGGAAAGGGGAGGCAAAAGTTACAGAATGATTTGTCCCTTTCTAAGAGTACAGATCATTCTTGACTCATCCTGTTCAGATTGTATGAAAGATTCCCCACCTCATTCAAAAAGCATGGTAGATCCTCCATCTTCAGGATGCCACAAACAAACGCTCTGAAGATGTTTAGTTGTTGCTTATGTGGCTGTCAGAGGCAATTGCTAATATTTCTTTGTGTGGTGTTTCTGGATGGTGGCCAGATAACCAGCTCAAGGAAACTGGATCTGTCTTACGGAAAGGCATCCCAAATCAAGGCTGTGTATATTCCAGGATTGTGCAGAAGAAAAAGACACTGTTCACTACTGGCAAGCCAAAATGGACATGATGCAGGAGATCTGGGACTGAATATCCAACATTTTTTTCTTTTTCACTTAAAAGCAGCTGCAGAGAGCTATGCATGTCGTCAGAGCCATGGCTCAGGGGAGGGGAGAGAGTGACCAGCCCCTACCCCACCAGCGATGCTGTCAGTTCTAAATCTCCCTGCCCAAAAGGTGCTTTGAGTATTTCCTAGCAAGAAAAGGCAAGCCTCTCTTTCTCCCCTCTTCAGCACTGTGGGGATCATAGCATCTTTGGTGTTTGTGTGTCTAGATAGGGTAATTTAGATCTGGGAAACAATCATAGAATTGTTAGGAAGGGTTTAATTCCTATTTCTCCCAATATCTTTGCTTTTTAAGTAGGTGAATAAACACATAGGAAAGTCCAGTCATTGATCTCTTTGTTTCAGGCCTTACTTACAAGTTCTGCTTACTTACTTACAGTGTATAGCCCAGGGGTCAGCAACCTTTTTCAGCCGTGGGCCGGTCCACCGTCTCAGACCATGTGATGGGCCACAAATAACCCAGAGATGCATTTTAAATAAAAGGACACATTCTACTCATGTAAAAACACGCTGATTCCCGGACTGTCCGTGGGCCGGATTGATAAGGCGATTGGGCCGCATCCGGCCCCTGGGCCTTAGGTTGCCTACCCCGGTATAGCCCATACTGCAGTGGGAATCGGGGGTAACATCTGCCACTCCAGATGTTGCTGGACTCCTATCATCCCTAACCATTGGCCTCATTGGCTGGGGCTGATGGAGTCCAGCAACATATTGGGGGCAGAGGAGAACCGATTCCTCACTCCAGATCTACGCCAAGATGTTGCCACTTGCGTAATCAACACCATAGACGGATGTTGGCACAATATTATCAATCTATGCTCTCGGACTTAGACAATGAACAATCTGGATTCTGCAAGGTATTCATGAACGTTGTTCCTGTGAGGTGAAAAGGCAACAGTTCAAGTTCAGATTTATTTGGATTAAGGCGCAAGCCAATTAGCCATGCCATAAACTTAAAATATAGCACATTTCACATGAAATACTTAACTCTCAGGCATAAGGTCAGGCCAAGAGAGCCTGAGAGGAGGAGGAGGGGGTGGTGGTGATGGTGGCTAGCAATAACATAATTTACAGAGATGTGAAGCAGCAGCAGCAGGCTGCTATGGACTGAAGAGAGATGTGCCAGCAGTGGCAGCAGGGGTTATGGGAGAAAGGGCTGGTGGGGTTTCTCTTGGCCCTATGACACTGCAGCTAATTTTAACAGGGATTATATTTTGAGTTAAATAGAAGCTATCAAAACAGTTGGCTCTGCCTCTTCATTCTCTCCCATCCATGTGAACTAGAATGCAAACAGACAGTTCTTTAACACCTTTCTTCCCAGTGTGGGTAGCAAACATCCTTGATAGAAGAATAAGCTTCCTTTAATTTTGACAACTCCTTCCCCTTGTTATTGTTCATACTGGGAGGGTGGGATGGTCAAGTGCCCTTTGCCAGTAGGCTTTGGAAGAAGCAGCTGCTGTGTGTGTAATAAAGTCAGGAGATGCTCAGGGCCAGTTGGAGGCTCTGTGCTCGCCCAGCAATTATTTTTGTTACGTGGCCTTCAGTGGTTCCCTTCCAAAGCAAAACAGCCAGCTGTGCAGTGCTGAGTTGCTGTCTTTGTGATTGCTCTGCACCCTGATTTCTGACATGTGCAGGCAGGCTCGGCCTAAACAATGGGGAGGGAAATGTGTGCTGTGTACATTCAAAGGCATATGCTTGGCTGCTGCTGTTGTTTGGTGAGGGAGGTTAAAATCATATTCTGCACTGAGCCCTGCACCTCAAGGTTAGGCACTGTTGGGCTGGCATCACTGTAGATATTGGAGTCTAAAGGAGGGAGGTAATTCTGCACTAGGAACAGAAGGCAAACCTTTGCACAGCTCAATAGTGGAAGAGAACTGGGAATGATGGTTCTGCTAATGGCTAGAGCAGGGAAGGGGAACCTGTGTCCTCTAAGATGCTGATGAGCTCCCAACGGCCATCAGCCCTGCCACCATAGCCAAGTGGTCAGGGATGATGGGAGCTGTGGTCCAACAACGTGTGGAAGGGCACAGGCTTCCTCACTCCTCAGCTAAATGGAGCCTCCCTATTCAGTGGCAAAATACCTCTGAATATAAGCGGCTTGCGGAGCAATGGCAGGAAATTGATGTTGTTGCTTTCATGCTTTGCTTGCGGGCTGCCCAGAAGCATTTGGCTGGCTATGTTTGGGAAGAGGATGCTGAATTATAGAGAGCTTTTGATCGGATCTAGCAGGTCTCTTCTCATCATTCTATTTCTGATGTTGCATGCTGTGAGTGCTATTGTTTATTGTATCCTAAACAGCATCTCTCCCCCAACTAAGAGAGAGGTAGCAGCAGAAGTACACAAACCAGGTACAAAAAGGCTAGAGAATCCAGAACCATAGGACCAAGCATGCTCTGTGGCCACATAGGACTGATTGATTGTTGGAGGAGCTGAAAGCCAGTGCGGGGAGAGGGGGAAATAGAATAGAGTGGCATAGATGAGGGTGGGGGGAGAAAGAGACACAGTCATAAAAAGTTCAGAGAGCACCATCTCATTGTCTGGAAAGGTCAGTTCCTGATTCACATTGAGATGCTATTTACAAATTTCCCCAGGGGGGAACGGATGCGAGAACTGCCCAGTGGTGTAAGTGGAGAAATGAAATGATTGTACCTGGCGTTGAGGACAAGCATGTCTATCACATACAGAGAAAATTAAAACACAGAAAACCCAAATGGAGAGGGGAAATCCCCCAAACAGGTCAAAGAGGATTCAGCATGCCCAGTGGCCACGAAATGCCAGCTGAGTGTTGGGAAGAAAGGGAATTTCGGGGCCTGGGGAATTCTGAACAGGGAACCCTCCACAATTAAATGTGTGCTCTTCAAATGAATGAAATGCCCCGGCTGCAGGGGAAGTGAATGGAATTTTCTTCCTTGTTGAGGATCTAAATGGAAGGGAGAGCTATAGCACGTACACACCCATGTTTTTTTGCAAGCTTTCTTTGAATACTGAAAACCTTGGCTTTCGTTTTACAATAGTGAGCTCTGAAAACGAAACTTCTAGCCCAACCCACACGGCTTAAGGAAGGAATAAATGAGAACTTCAAATAGTATGCAGCATGATGTACCCAAAGCTGAGCGGGCAACTCCATTTTCTCTAATGCAAATGGTTAAAGGCAAAAATCTAGCAAACACACGCTTCCTTCTGATTGCTGTACTTACGTGTTTTGCATACACACAGTGCATTTTTCTGGGGATACGCACACCCCTAAACATTTTGTGAATCTTTGTACTTTTGTCCATTTACTGTATTTATTTTCCCTGATTTGAACTATAAAATGGTGATTTTCTTGAGTCAAAATGAGAGTACCCCTAAACATTTTTTAGGGGGGAAAGCACTGCATACACATATTGCAAGGATGGCATATCACTGACTATATGAGCCAAGGAGGCAAGCAGATTTCTCCTGGAAACTCATTTACTGAAAAGCAAGTTTCACAATAATCAATGGAGCCTCCAAGTACAGGTTGGCACTTCTGTGGCATCCACTGTGAACTTGCATAAAGAATAGAATCATAGAATTGTAGAGTTGGGTATGTGTCTGCATCCTCACAGATCAAACTCTACGGGCAGAACATAATTATTTGCAAGCATTTAAAGCACTTTAACAGTCATAGCTTTCCCCAAAACAATCCTGGGGACTGGGAATTTGTTAAGGGCACTGGACTCTAGCTCAGGGCAGGGTTTCCTAACAATTCTCAGCACCCTTAATTCCTAGTATTCTTTGGAGAAAGACTTGTTATGGTAGTGCCTTACGTGTACAATGTAAATGTGACCATTGCGGTATGGATTAGTGATTACATGTGAAGAGCTGTCGCAGGCAGATAATCACAGGCGAAACCTTTTTTCCTGTAGTCATCCATGCATTCTGCTGTAAGGCCTCAAAAGCTGGGGCATACGTGTTTACTATTTGAGCACTACCACATCCTGTCATAACTTGCATGTAGGAGAAGAAATAAGAATGCAACCAGAACTTGCATATCACCACAATGCTTTCAATAGAGGTGGGCAGTCAGCTTATATCTTCAGCTGCAGAGAGCTTGAGATACCCACCACTGATGTACATACATGTGTGAACTGAGTATACAGTTAGGATTGATATGTAAGGCATTGTCATAACTTTAACATGCCCATTATGAATCTGATGCTGAACTAAAGATATGCCAGTTCTCGTGCCACCTAATGCTGCCAACCAGCCTCTTCCTGAACAACTACATGCCATGCATAAATTCAGACAAACACTGTTTTCTTCACTGGCACATCCCTATGCCAGCAAACACTGTGCCTGTTGGATTGCTGCCTGCTGTACAGCTGTCAAAAGCTCAGGATGTGGCGGCAATTCTGTTGCCATCCCCACTGGTTCAAAGAGTCCTGGTGATGAGAAAGGACTTGGCACATCTCCCAACATGCCAGGAAGCATTTCTTGTAATACAGAAAAGAAACCAAGGCACAGAGTTATAGATAGTTTGGGCCCAAAGGGGAAAACAACAGATGATATTTGAAGGAAGGTGCATTCCGGTTAGAAACAAAGATAGCACATTGCTATGTAAACTGATGATGTTTTATTTATATCGTGTCCTTTCCCAGGTCTCAGAGCAAGTAGTAGCATATTTGTTTGTTTCAGGTGAAATTCGTAAAAAGTAAGTTTTGACAAAACAGAAAAGCCCCCATATTTCCACACCATCAGTCCAAAAGAAGATGTTAGCATGTCTAGGTTCATGTGGTGGGGACTTGACTCCTGAAACAAGTATTTAGTTTTGTAGTTTGCTTTCAGGGCTGGTACACACACAAATATTCATCACCAGATCACTGCAACGCCCAGCAATGAATTTCACCTGTGAATGGACACCACAGACTGGACTTTTACCATGCTTCAAATGCAATATTGTTTCCCCTCAATGAAATCTGTTTGCACATTCAGCAGGTAAATGCAGAGAAACGAAATTATGGAGAGGGTTTTTATTTTAATTATAAAGTGTCTAATGTTTTCTCTCTAACATTTTCTAAAACAATGCAGGCCCTGCTCACAGAATTACGGTCTTTCCTTTGTTTTCGCATGTCTCATATATGAACTTAAACCCCAGACAGCTGATTCACACAAGCAATTCATCCTCTAATGTTACAGTGTCTAGCGACAAACATTGTGGGAACAAAACCACAGTATTCTGAGGTGTGAGTTGTTGTTGTTGGCCTACAGCTTCCGTCATCCCTGCTGCCTGGGGCTGATGATGGGAGTTGGCTTCCAGCGTCTGGAGGGTCACAGCTTCCCGGCTCCTGCATTAAGGACCAACCATGCACATGTTGTGTGAACAGGCCTGCCAATAAGAGGAAATAAAATGACTGGTTACTTGTCTCTCCATTGGTCCAATGGTTTGCAAAGCCCCATCCCGGTAGGGAAGAAATGGTGCAAAAAAACTTGTGTACCATTTTGGCAAAATAAGCAATCAAATAAATTAATTAATTCTGAAATCATTATAATTGGTTATAAACTAAACAGGGATCCGTGGCTCACATTTTTTGGTTCTTGGGGGGGGGGGAATCTCAACCCCAATATTCCTTTCTTTGACCATGGTCACTTTTCTGACAGGCACTGCCAGAATGGAAATACCGGTAGCTGTCAGGTGGGAAATGGGGGGAGGCCCTCACTTTACAAACTTGTTTTTCCCAGGTGTGGGAAATGGCACAATCTGGGAGTTTGAATCAACACAGCAGTGTGATGATAAATGGGCAGGGTAAGAAGGATAAATTTCTAAGTACATGGTAATTGTTCATCAACAAATTGGCACTGTTGCTATGACCACCTGCCATGGGTGTAGCCAGGATTAATTTTAGGAGGGGCAAGTTAGGGTTGCCACATTTCAAAGAGCAAAAAAGAGGACGCCATGAAGATTCTCATTTTAAATACTGTACTCCCTCTATATGTAGGCTATAGAAGCTGTGATATCTTGCTGGGGGAGGGGGGCAGGAGAAGAGAAGAGATGGGGAAAGCAAGTCCTCAATCACCAGTCTTGTCTAGGACTCATCCAGAAAGTATAGCCAGAGACATTATGGCAAATTTTAAAAATGTTACCCCTGAAAAAGAGGATGTGTCCTGGAAAAAGAGGAGAAACGGCAACCGGGGGTGGGGGGCAGAATTGAGTTACCTGCAACACAATTGGTCAGTTAAGTATTTTTTTTATTTACTTGATTAGGGGGGCAGTTCCCCCCCGAACCCCCAGCCACACCACCTGCAACCAGGGGTGAAGGAAGGGTGGTACTTTAGGTGTGGGGCCGCCCCAGGTGTCCCCACTGAGGGGGCTGACAAATTGCCGGACGGCACTCACCATGGGGCCTGCAGCAGGGCCTGCAGCTTCTGGGAGAGACGGCGTTCGCAGGCTCTGTGCTGCCCAAATGGTCTGCCCACTGCCTCCCCACAGACTCTGGAGGCCCCACGGTGCACCCTGCCCCTATGGACACCTTGCTGCACCTTCGCCCTGCCCCATAGGCAGCAGCTTGCACCCCAGGTGCCCGAGTGGCTTTCTCCGCTGCTGGCTGTCCCTGGCAATAATACTGGTTTTAGCCCTCTCACTGGTCAGAGCTGAAGTTGTTATTTACAACTTTAAAACGAGATGCAACAAATTTTCCCTTGTGATCTCCATAGTAGACAATTTTAAATGTTGCTTGTAGATAGAGAGAGGGGGGGTAGACAGCTTTAAATTTATTAGCATTTTCTTAAAGCATTTTCTTAAAGCGATAGGCTATCCATTTTGGGGCCCCTGGGGCCCCTCCCACAAGGAGAACCTCCAAAAAAGCACACTGTGGAGGAGAGTTTCCTGGCTGTCACTCAAAGAAGAATTCAAACTCAGGCTGCAGTGTCTACCAAAATCTTTACTGTTCAGATCAGTGCGATACTTGGGCAAAATGTCATTAAAAGGCACAGCACATTCTACAAATAGCCAAGCAAGTGAAGACATTGATCCAGGAACGAGACATACCCTGGCTTAGGAGGTAACTCCTCTTAAGCCCCCCCCCCCAAATATTTAAGGGGGCTGGAAACACCCCCCCCAAGTTGATGGCCATTGCCACATACCAGTAATTGTGTGTGCCATGTCATGTGACTATGTAGGGCAGGGCTTACCGCCTGCCCGCCCCCCATATTTTATTCAAGTTGGCCCCCCAGCAACCCTGTTAGTAGGGAGAGGGGCCGGCACTAATTTCTCACCCATGTGCAGTGATCCCATGTTGAAAACAAACCCATTTGTATCCACTGTATTAATGCGCCAAGGGACTATTTTATGTGCCCTTATGACTGACAGGTGGTGGAAGGAGCGAGCCAGAGTCTAGGGAGTGAGACTGTCCCTGGCTATAATACTGGTTTTAAATCTCTCACTGGTCAGAGCTGAAGTTGTTATTTACAACTTTAAAAAGGGATACAACAAATTTTCCCTTGTGATCTCCATAGTTGGCAATTTTAAATGTTGCTTGTAGATGATAGACAGACAGACAGAAGCTAAATAGATTCAGTAACTCCCTAAAAGGTGTTAGGAGATGCAATACATTTTAAATTTAAAGGAAACTGAAAGAAAACAAGAAGACCAACAAAGAATTAATCATAGTAAAACAGGGAGAGTATATTGTGGACAAATGCTGGACTTTGAGAAAGCCCCCAAAAGAAACCTTAGCCAAGCCAAATTTAAACTGAAACCTCATAAAAAACACCAAGATGAAGATTTTAAAGAGAATCAAGAAAAGCAGATACACCTGAAGACTAGAAAAGCCAAGGGAAAACAAAGACACATGAAGGAACGTGAGGGGCGAAATCAAGTTTATTTCCCTTTTGAGCAACAAGTCTTTGGATGTACAAAGGAGCAGAGGAAAGGGTAGGTGGAGATGAAGTCTGCTTCAAGCAGAGTGAAGAATAATTGCAGAAAATAGAAGGCTTTTCTTTTAAAAAGGCAACTGGAGAAGCCATTTCATAAAAAGAAGGCTGGCATTTCTGTTGCTGAAGTTCTTATTATCATTATTTATTGAATTTCTATGCCGCCCTATACCCGAAGGTCTAAGGGCGGCTCACATAAAATATCAAATGTACAAAATCAAAACAGAAAGAACGACCCACGAAGGGGTTCCCAGAGCAGAGACAGCAGGAGTCAGGCTACCCCTGTCCAGAGAGGGGCGCAACTGGGCCACCAGCCGAAGCTGATGGAGGGCACTGGGGGTCACTGAGCGCCTTCCCTTGTCTCTCGCCAGAGGTGCAGGGCAACCAAGGCCCTTTCCGTGCCAAAAGCAGGCCTAAACCCTGATTGAAGTGGATCCAGAAAAGCAGCTTCTTCCAAGGGCCCCTGGATCTGGTCTGCGACCACTCGCTCCAGAACCTCACTCCAGAAGTTGGAAAAACCAAGACGGGTAAGATTTTAACACAGGTGAGACTTAGAAGTGAGAAGGGTCCAGGGGCATCCAGGGGGAGAAGACAGCATAAAAAGGTAGGGTAAAGGTACTGAAGGAAGGGACGGTTTAGCTCTGTAGCAATATAGATTGCCTGAGCAAGCTTTGGCTTTAGATTCCAATAAAGATTGCTTAAGCAGGTTTGGCTTGTGACACTGGTCAAGTAAAGAATAAGAGGAGCCACGTAGGCTCAAAAGACAGGGAAATGGGTAAGGAACGTGCTTAACGTGATTATCCTCCTAAGGTGTGCCTATAGGTTGGCAATTGGTGATTGGTGGAAGGAAGGTGTACCTATAGGTTGGCAATTGGTGATTGGTGGAAGGAAGGTGTACCTATAGGTTGGCAATTGGTGATTGGTGGAAGGAAGGTGTACCTATAGGTTGGCAATTGGTGATTGGTGGAAGGGAGGTGTACCTATAGGTTGGCAATTGGTGATTGGTGGAGAAATGTGTACCTACAGTATAAGAATGCCTGCCAAATGCCATGTATTTACAGCCAGTCTTTCAGAATTTATTCTGCTGGTTGTCTCTGTGCACAGATAATAAACTGCTTTTCTCCAAAGAAGATTTTGCTTTCCTGGTACTTTTGTTCCCTCCAAGGTCCGGGGATGGCGTGGCTGATGGATCCCTAGGTAAAGAAGGCTTCATTTCTTTGGGGGCTCGTCCGGGATAAGCCCCCTCCCCAAATACGGACCGGAGGGCCAGGCTCAACCAAGGTGAACAGCTCAGCAGCGTTTGCAGGCTTCAGCGCGCACCCCGCCTGTTTCGTGGGGGAAGCCGGCCACACTGTCCTGTAGTGGAGACATCTTGTTGAGGGAGAAAAACAAAGAGGACGGCGCCGAGGGGACAGGTCCGCAGCGGAAAACGGTAAGCCCAAGGGAAAAGGGCGTGGGCCCAAGGGAAAAGGGCGAGGCCTGATCAGCCTCAACTGGTTGTGCAGTAGAGTGCCGCCAGTAAGGTTTGGTAAAAAGGGAAACAGGGGGAAATTATTTTGGTGTATTTAGTGTGTTACATGTTGAAATTATATTGGTGTGTTTTGTATGTTGTATGTTGCATGTCAGATACTCTAGTGACTGAATTGTCAAGTGTGGGCCAGGGCTTAGTGTCCCCCTTGGCCGAGCGATTGTAGGGCTGTAGTGTGTGGAGTGTGAAAGAATTTACAACCTGTTAGGAGCAGAGTATCTGGAAAAAAAAAAAAAATGGGGTCTGGGGCAAGCCAATGTAGTCCTCTGGAATGTTTTTTAAACAACTGGAAAGCAGCCACAAAGCATGATGATTGGGGAATCAAATTGAGAAGACAGAGGATGAGGACATTGTGTGAAGTTGATTGGCCCCAACAAACTAATTGGCCATCGGAGGGCAGTCTTAATTTGCAACTAATCAGCCCACTATATCAAAATATCTTGAATGTCCACCCAGACCAGATCCCTTATATTTCTACTTGGAAAACCAATGTAGAAAAGAACCCACCGTGGTTGAAAGCCTGCCGAGGCGACGCCCCACAAAGTACAGTTTGTGCAGTTCGACCGGCAGGGAAGTTAGAAAGGCCCCCAGTGATACCAGACCCAGAAGATGAGGAGGGAGGAATTATTAAACCACCTCCACCCTATGCTCCACCAACTGCCCCTCAGGCAATTCCACCAGGCCCAGGTCCCCAGGCACTGGGAGGAGCTGGCCCCCAGCCCAAACCCAAGACTGATGAGTCAGAAGGAGAAGAGGATGATGAGGATGAAGAGTTTGTAGAAAGATTAGTCAAGCTGACAAATAATAACAAGACATGGACAGAGGAGCAGGCAGAACGTTTAAGGAAGTATGTGGAACCTTATGCAAAAGAAGTGGATGTCAGCCACTATTTGTTAAAGGCAGCGGAATGTACAGGGCAACATAAAAGGAAGTGGCAGAGAGAGTGGGGAAGGGCGGCGAAAAGAGTGACCCTCCATAGGGCACATAAAGCACAGAAAAAGGGCGCGGCCAGAGTGATGCCTCTGCGTAGAGTGTATGACCCTCCGGCCCCTGCGGGACCTAACGGGGTGGTGCCCAATAGAACTTATACAGTTCAACATGTCCCCTTCTCTAGTGCAGATGTTTGTAATTGGAGGAACCAAAACCCTTCATTTGAGGAAAACCCAGCAAAAATAATAAAGCTGTTTGAGGGAATTTTCAAAACCTACAATCCGACTTTTGATGATGTGCAATATTTGATGGATGCCCTGCTAACTACAGAAGAGGCTAGGCGAATTCATGCTGAAGCCCGAGCACACATGAGAGCGCAGGGGGCAGGAGATCAAGCTGTTGCAACAGGATATCCTGAAAATACACCGAATTGGGATTATCAGACCACTGAGGGGCAAAACGCCCTCACCACTTATCGCCAGAATGTCTTAAATGGCATGAGAAGGGCAGCCAGGAAGCCTACTAATTTTGCCAAGATCAGGGAGATAATGCAAGGGAGTGAGGAGCCCCCAGGCGCCTATCTGGAAAGACTGAAGGAAGCCTACCGCCAGTATACCCCTGTGGACCCAGATGAGGCTGTCAATGCCCCTATCATAAAAACTGCCTTTGTAGCTCAGGCAGCACCCGATGTCCGCCGAAAAATCCAGAAACACGAGGCTTTCATGGGCCACACCCTTGAGTGGATGCTAGAATTGGCTCAAACCACTTATAATCAGAGGGAGGAAGAGGCACAAAAGAAGAAAGAGAAATATCAAGCAAAAAAGTTGATGGCATTACAGGCTACCACACCCACCCCTCATAAAAGAGGAAGCACCCAGGGAGGAGGACAAGGCCGTCTGGGGAGGAACCAGTGCGCCATCTGCTGGCAGGAAGGGCACTGGAAAAGAGAATGCCCACAGGCTCACTTAGATGGAAGAGGACGAGGAGAACGAGTCCCAGGGCCAAACCCCGTGGGATCTGGACAGGAACTGAGACCCTGGACATTGGCGAATGTTGGCAGGGGTAGAGGACAAGGACAGGGACCCCCCTGGCACCCCCCAACCCAAAGACAGCCCGGCGCAATGAGCCTGAGAGAGAAAGAAGAAGAATATTAGGACAGACCGGGCCCAGCTGATTTAGGTTCCCGTGAGCCCATGGTCAAAATACAAACAGGGAGCCGAACCATCCCCTTCATGGTTGACACCGGAGCCGCCCACTCTGTTTTGCCAGTACCAGTATCCAAGCCCACCAAGCAAACAATTAATATAATAGGAGCTACAGGCAAATCACAAAGAGCCCCATTCCTGCAATCTGTTGCTTGTAGCTTGGGCGGTCAAGTGGTCCAACACAAGTTTTTGTATATACCGGAGTGTCCCATCCCATTATTGGGCCGAGACCTGCTATCAAAATTACAAGCCCAGATTTCTTTCCAACCAACGGGAGAAGTAACAATGACCACAGGGCCAGCAGGGGAATTCTCCTTAGAGGTACCCTTAAGGGAACATTGGCGCTTAATGATGGTAAAAGAAGAGGAGGGGATTATTTCAGAGGACCTCCTGCAAGAAGTTACCCCTGATGTGTGGGCAGAAAGCAACCCGCCCGGAATGGCAAAGAACATCCCACCTATAATAGTCAAGCCCAAGCCATTCGCCAACCCTGTGGCTGTGAACCAATATCCTATCCCCCGAAGAGCTGCGGAGGGAGTATGGGTACATTTGGAACGGTTACTTCGCCATGGCATCCTGAGACAGTGTCAATCTCAGTGGAACACCCCACTCTTGCCGGTGAAGAAGGAAGATGGCACGTACCGTCCAGTCCAAGACCTTCGATTGGTCAACCAGGCCGTGGAAACCCTCCACCCCAATGTGCCCAATCCTTACACGCTGCTGAGTCTAATACCTCCTACTGCATGTTGTTTCACAGTATTGGACTTGAAGGATGCATTTTTCTGCTGCCGCCTGGCAGAGGAAAGTCAGCCCCTGTTTGCATTTCAATGGACAGATCCAGGAACAGGCACCAGGGTGCAATACACGTGGACAAGGCTTCCACAAGGCTTCAAGAATTCTCCAACCCTTTTTGGGGTAGCATTGGCATCGGACTTGTCTAGCTTCCCCACCAGCCCACGCAGAGTCTTGTTGCAGTACGTGGATGATCTTCTTTTGGCTTGTTCAGACAAAGACACGTGTATGGAAGCCACCAAGGACTTGCTGAACCATCTGGGTGAAGCGGGATACCGAGTATCTAAGAAAAAAGCCCAAATATGCCAACCTACCGTGAAATATCTTGGATTTGATATATCTTATCAGCAACGGACCCTAAGGGAAGAGAGGAAGCAAGCCATTACCCAGATTCCAAAACCAAAAAATCGCAGAGAACTTCGTGGCTTTCTGGGATCGGCAGGATTCTGTAGAATATGGATACCAGACTACAGCACAATTGCCAAGCCTCTGCACGAATCAACCAGAGGGACGGAAAAGGACCCCTTTGTGTGGGGAGAAGAGCAGCAACAGGCCTTCCAGGATTTGAAAAGGGCATTGCAACAAGCACCAGCGCTGGGTATCCCAAATCCAGAAAAGCCTTTCTCCCTGTTTGTGGATGAAGACCAGGGAACAGCAAAGGGAGTGCTATGCCAAAAACTGGGAAGCTGGCAACAGCCTGTGGCATACCTATCTGAGCGCCTGACACCTACAGAACAAGGTTTACCGCCATGTATGAGAGCAGTTGTGGCAGTAGCTACCCTACTGAATAAGGCAGACAAATTTACTTTTGGCCAAGACACTGTTTGTGTGACCCCGCATGCAGTCCCAGCTCTGCTCGACATGAAGGGTACCTATTTCCTCTCCCAAGCAAGGATGAGAAAGTGCCAGATGCTGTTGTTGCACCCGCGTTTGAAGTTCCAGGTTACTACCGCCCTCAACCCAGCTACCCTGTTACCGGTAGGAGAAGGTGAGGAGCAGACGCACGATTGCATTGAAGTGATGGATGAAGTATATTCCAGCAGACCTGACCTAAAAGATGAGGCAAACCCCCACTGGCCTTCATGGTTTGTAGATGGAAGCAGCTTTGTTGAGACTGGACAGCGGAAAGCAGGCTATGCAGTGGTAGCCCTGGAAGACCAGGTGATCGAAGCAAAATCACTCCCGCCTGGAACATCGGCCCAGCTGGCAGAGCTAACTGCGCTTACCAGAGCCCTGAACCTGGCAAAGGGACAGGAGATAAACATTTATACAGATTCTAAGTATGCATTCCTGACTTTACATGCCCATGGAGCCTTATGGAAAGAAAGAGGTTTGCTTACCTCCAGAGGAAACCAGGTGGCCCACCCACAAGCTCTATTGAACCTTCTGGATGCTGTATGGGAGCCCGAGGCAGTGGCAGTTATCCATTGCTATGGCCACAAGACTGGACCAGGGGAAGTGGCCAGAGGAAACCGATTGGCAGACAGAGTAGCCAAGGAAGCAGCCCAAGAACTGGCCCCCGCCTCGGTTATTGGAGCACTGGTCCCAGAAGAGATTTTAAGCACCGCTGACAAGCCAGCTTACACAAAGCAGGAAAAGGACACTGCAGACGCCCAGGAACTGACATTGTCCAAAGAAGGATGGTACCTTACCCATGATGACAGGATATGGATTCCAGAGTCTCTTTCTCGGCAGATAATTCAGAGATATCATGGTTCAACCCACATAGGACCCGATGCTACAACCAAGCAGCTGGGGAAGTGCTTCTATATAGCCCACCTCTACCAACTGGCAGCCCAGATCTCCAGGAAATGCCTGCTATGCCAAAAGAATAATCCCAGAGCCGGACCACTGGCTCCCCCAGGGAGTCAGCATAGTGGAACTGCACCTATGGAAGATCTTGTCGTGGACTTTACTGAATTACCCCGTTGTGGACTACACCGCTACCTGCTGGTGGCAGTGTGCACCTACACCGGATGGGTCGAAGCATGGCCAACAAAGACTGAAAAGGCATTTGAAGTAACCAGGTGCCTGCTTAGGGAAATCATCCCTCGCTATGGATTGCCAAGGTCCATAGGATCTGATAATGGACCAGCATTTGTTCACGCAGTCCTACAGGGACTGGTAAAGGCGCTCCAGATCAACTGGAAGCTGCATACTGCTTATAGACCCCAGAGTTCTGGAAAGGTAGAGAGAATGAACAGAACTCTAAAGAATCAGCTGTCCAAGCTGACGCAGGAGACCGGGTCTAATTGGGTGGCCATGTTGCCCTTGGCATTGCTCAGGGTCCGCAGCCTCCCGTCAAAGCGGACCCATTTGTCACCATTTGAGGTTTTGTTTGGGAGACCAGTCCCCTATGTTAGAATGTTAACTCCATATGCTAGCCAAGATATGCAATTGAATAACTATGTACAGTCACTCTCCCAAGTTCTCTCCTGTTTCAACAGGTGGACCCAGGCTCGCACCCCATGTGTGTTAACTGAACCGTTCCATCAGTTCGAGCCAGGTGATGAAGTGTGGGTGAAAGACTGGCAGCGAGCCCCCCTACAGCCTTGCTGGAAGGGACCATACACTGTGCTACTTTCTACACCTACTGCTGTGAAGGTTGCTGGCATCACCCCGTGGGTCCACCATACTCGAGTGAATAAAGCTATTTCAGACTGGACAGTTACACCAGATCCAGAGAACTCCCTCCGGCTGACTATCGCCAGACGCCTGGCAGACGACCGCTCTGCTGATATCACACCGGAAGCTGATATCTCTACGCACAGCTGAAGAATTGGATGGGAGGGGCGCCCACCGGGAGCGCCTCCAACGTTCCAGCCTTGCAGCCTTTGTCCCCTGATAACGTCCAGAACCCTGAACGAACTTTAGTATGCATTATATGGTATGAGGAGGAAGCAGTGGGGATTTTGACACCAAGCATTTGCAGTTTACAGGCGGCTACCTATTCGTGTGGGTGTGTAGTGGCCCATCCACCGTGGGTACCCTCTCCTTGGGGGGCAAGGTTATCCTCCACCCATCAGGGGTACCATCATCCCCCGGGGATTGAGGAGTTTTATCTCCACACCATAGGGTTTGACGCTTGGAGGTATCCCCGACCTTGTTTCCCTAACCAACTTGAGCGTCCGGATAACCCCAACCCCCTTTCCAGACCCATACCATGACTGATCTGTGGTGGGGAGAGCCCTGGCATTCTTGGGGTTGGTGGGTGGGAGTTATCTCAACTGCCCTTGTCACGTGGATGTGTCTCTTTTTTTTGCTGGCACGAGCGCCATAGAATTTGCGGGAAGAAGCGTCCCTCCTCCATCCCACTGACAGTTCTCCTTCTCTTCCTAGTTGGGGAACCCGCCTGCGCTCTGGCCCAGGGGGAAGTAGGGTCCTGGATCTCCCAGGTAAACATTACCCGTATCATGGTCACGCGGGGCATCCACAACCCTTACAACCGCTGGCTGCAAACGGCAGAAATGGTAGCTAAGGAGGAGAATAGGACCCGTTGCCTTGTTTGTGCCTTGGGACCTCTGGATGCGGCTGGGGGCATGCCCCTGCTTCCGTTGCCTCTTAATCGGACCCGAATCCAGTATACTGGAAGTAAATTCCAGTGGGGCCCATACTGGAATCATCCCTATCCCCTCCGTGTTTATCGGATTCCCGGATGGTTCTGTGTCAACCAGACCAAAAATGCCACCCTTGGACACAATATAACTTTTACTGGGCGCTCCTCATGCAAGTGTACGTGTAACCCCACTGATACCACTGAGTGTGGCGGAGCCTGCACCAATTTAAATCTTTTAGCTTTTAGTTCTATGGGTGACCATATGGCCACCCAGAACAAGGATCCTGTATATTGGATTTGTGGGACAAAGGCTTTCCACCACCTCCCCAACGGTTGGTGGGGCAATTGTTATCCAGCCTTCCTTTTACCCCCCATGTGGCTGCTCCCTACCACCTTATTTCCCCATCGCAATCACAGATCTGTTGATATCACGAATATAGCCTCAGGGAGCAAGCAGACGTGGGGAAAGGATGAATGGCCACCTGAGCGAATAATTGCCCACTATGATCCGGCCTCCTGGAACCCTGGTGAGTTAGTAGCAGGTGCCAGAGAGCCCATGTACAATCTAAATCGCATAATCCGACTCCAGGCAGTAGTAGAGATTGTGGCCAATGCAACGGCCACCGCCCTTCGCCTTGTTGCTACCCAGCTGGATGAGACCCGCACTGCTGTCCTCCAGCTGCGTTTGGGAATGGACTTTATTCTGGCCAAACAAGGAGGATTTTGTGCTGCCCTCAACCTGACTGGTGGAGCATGCTGCTTCAATATTTCAGATCATGGTGAAGCCATCCGTAATCTAGCCGCAAGTATTGAGAAGGTGGCACACGTCCCTGTACAAGTGTGGGAAGGATGGAATATGTCTTGGCTAGATAAGCTTTTGCCAAATGGGTGGCTCAGAGGAATGTTTTTTATGCTCTTAGGACCAATTTTATTTTTATTGCTTCTTTGCTTCTGTATTCCCTGCTTGGTGCAATGCTTGCAAAATATGGTGCACAAAACAATGTCGCGCATGATGGGTCCCCGAGTGATAGCTTTGATGCGTGAATACCAGCCTATTGCCTTGGACGAGCCAGAAGGCTGTCCAAAAGAAGAGGAGGGAATGAAGGAAGGGACGGTTTAGCTCTGTAGCAATATAGATTGCCTGAGCAAGCTTTGGCTTTAGATTCCAATAAAGATTGCTTAAGCAGGTTTGGCTTGTGACACTGGTCAAGTAAAGAATAAGAGGAGCCACGTAGGCTCAAAAGACAGGGAAATGGGTAAGGAACGTGCTTAACGTGATTATCCTCCTAAGGTGTGCCTATAGGTTGGCAATTGGTGATTGGTGGAAGGAAGGTGTACCTATAGGTTGGCAATTGGTGATTGGTGGAAGGAAGGTGTACCTATAGGTTGGCAATTGGTGATTGGTGGAAGGAAGGTGTACCTATAGGTTGGCAATTGGTGATTGGTGGAAGGGAGGTGTACCTATAGGTTGGCAATTGGTGATTGGTGGAGAAATGTGTACCTACAGTATAAGAATGCCTGCCAAATGCCATGTATTTACAGCCAGTCTTTCAGAATTTATTCTGCTGGTTGTCTCTGTGCACAGATAATAAACTGCTTTTCTCCAAAGAAGATTTTGCTTTCCTGGTACTTTTGTTCCCTCCAAGGTCCGGGGATGGCGTGGCTGATGGATCCCTAGGTAAAGAAGGCTTCAGTACCCCTGCCCGTACGGGCCAGTCCTGACAGACTCTAGGGTTGTGCGCCCATCTCACTTAAGAGGCCGGGGGCCAGCGCTGTCCGGAGACACTTCCGGGTCACGTGGCCAGCGTGACGAAGCTGCTCTGGCGAGCCAGCACCAGCGAAGTACACGGGAACGCCGTTTACCTTCCCGCTATAAAGCGGTACCTATTTATCTACTTGCACTTAAGGGTGCTTTCGAACTGCTAGGTGGGCAGGAGCTGGGACCGAAAGACGGGAGCTCACCCCACCGCGGGGATTCGAACCGCCAACCATACGATCGGCAAGTCCTAGGCGCTGAGGTTTTACCCACAGCGCCACCCACGTCCCTTTGAAGAAGACAACATAGTTCCATTTAATTTCATGTTAGCTCAGGTTGCCTTGTTGACAAAAATGCTTTGCAGCCATTTTGTAATAGCTTCTTGGGGACTATAGATAAGCTCCTTTGCTAATGGGCAGAACTTAATTTTATGTATATTGTGGCTTCCAAGGAGAAGAATAACAAACCCTCTTCAGCAGCTGCTTAAAAGTGGTGGCATCTGGCACATGAAGCCAAACGAATTATACTTACTGGGCAACTGCAGAAGAGGGACACCTAAATATTGTTGTGTTTTTGTTCCTTCAGATGTGTATAAATCCAAAAGGTTCCAAACATGCCAGCATTTTGCATCCTCGCCAGTACTTATGTTCCTAAGGTAGAATACCCATTTTAAATACCCATTTTAAAAGCTGATACATCAAACTGCTTTTTTTGTCTGTAGCAATTGCCTTGCTGATTTCAGTGTGAAAAAACAAATAAGGCATTTTGAGGGTCAATCTACTGATGGCAGTGGTAGAGGCAGCCTGGTAGAGGAATTGGAATGAAGAGAGGTTTTTACCATTTTGCCAGCCATTTTTAAGCTAAAAAAGTCCAGCAAACGTTTAAGCACAAACATATTCACAATTAGGAAGGATGAGCCGTGACCATTTTTTCCTGTACATAAAGGGCAGAATTTTTTTCTGCTAATGGCAAGGCTGAAATGACTGAGAAAATATTTGAAACCTTATGAATCATGACTCTCTGGCCATTTTTACTCATACATAAGGGGGTGGCTGATTGTTCCACTAATGACCTGAGAGGGCACACAAAATCATAATAACCCACATTTGTGAAAACATTTTGGAATAGACGTCTGTACCCTTAAATCCTGTACATAAAGGAGGCATTTAGCTCCCAATTTTCTTTGCCTGGGGTACCGGTATGTCTGTTGAATGCAGGGAACATGATCCATAAAGGCTGAGACTATTCAAAATTTAATTTGATCCAAATTGTATTACTGGCTTTTTGGTGAAAACTTGCATAATAGGGTTGATAGTTGCTGGGTTTTTAACAAACGCTAAAATCTGGATCCTCGTCATTACTTCTGTTCCTAAGGTAATGTATTTAAAACCTGGTGTAGCAAACTGCTTCCTTTGCCTGTAACCTCTCACTTGGTTACCTTCAACCGCAATCGTAGCTTCTATTAAAAAAGACTTTTGAATTATCAGAGGTGGCGATAGGCACTAATAACTAACAAGTAATCTCTAAATGCTCTATTGTAATTATAGCAGCAATACAGTTGTGTGTCTTCTGGCTGAAGGTCAAGTAGGTGAGTATCTTGTGCTTGGCTGAGGGGAAAATCTCTGTTGTGTTCTGCCTGCAACTCTTTGTACAAAGATTCTTTCAGGTCGCAGTGAGGGGGACCATTCAAGCACCCTGAGCCTGTTGGAGAAAAGGTAGGCTCTAAATGGAATCATACATCAAATATGCAAACTAAATATTCCAAAGAGCTTGTATTGAACAACGTTGGTTATTCAATCCCTTTTTCAGAAGAGCTGCAAACTCGAAAGCCGATTGCAGTCGCTCTCCGTACTTCTACCTGGAGGGACTTCTCTTGTCGGGACACCACTGCAGGGGAGGCCCCTTCCTGTGCCATCACCACACAATAAGGTACATCTTTTGGTGGGACAGCCAGCCTTGTTTTGTTCCAGCTCTTATTTTTACAGACCTCACAGTGCTACCTGTGCCGGAAGCAGATCTGCTCCATTGACAAGTAAGAGGCTGAGTCAGAGCTCTTGATCCATCAAGTGAACATCTGCAGTGTAGGATTGAGAGACACCTGTGTCTTGACTGCCTGCTTTAGGTAACCGGCTGTTTTTGCTCCTGTGTCTGGAGGGGAGGGCTGCTCAAGACCCAAGTCTCTTCCAGGTGCATCTCAGTGACACAAGAAATAGAATTTTGCAAGCCTTCAGGAAACTTAACTGCAAGTGAACTTCACATTCCACAATTCAGTGATCTTTTTCAGTACAATCCTTTTGTGCTGGCTTCTCCATTTCCCCCCGCTTGATCTCGTCACAGTTCTGTCCCAGAGCCCACCACACTCAGGTGAAGCCAGCTCTACCTGCAGAAGTCAGGTCAGTCAGAACAGCTGTGTTCCAAAAACATTTCTCTGGAATTGGTGGGAAAGGGCCGGGGACAAACTAATGAGACCAGATTGCTTTTCACAGACCAGCAGAAGGAACTTCCAGGCCCATGAATTCACACTTTGGAGGGACAAACAAAAAGGTGAGCATAAATGCAGAGTTTGAAGACTGAAACCAGTCTCTCTGTTCTGCCCTGCAAATTAATGGCAGTCAGCATGGCACTCTGTGACTTAAATACATCTAGGTACATATCCTTTGCTAATGGCAAGGGATAAAACCTCGATTTGTTCTGTCTGCAACTTCATAATTCTTAAGGGTTTTCTTTTTCCTGAGAGAACATTCTGTATTGAGAGTGTTCTCTCAGGTTTTGCTTTTCACCTTGTTGCATTGGCCAAAAAAAAGCAAAAGACGCTGGTGGTTGGCGCTCCTGGTTCCCAGGACGGGGTTCAAGCCCCTGCGGTGTCCCTGCTTACTTCCAATGCAACCTCTCATTCACCTTCTATCTATCTATCTATCTATCTATCTATCTATCTATCTATCTATCTATCTCTCCCCCTTAAGAACTAAATGAAGCAAAGTGCTCCTCTGATGCATCACTGGTGTGTGTCTAAGACAAGGTGGATTACATGGATGCTTCCCATCCTAGCATTCCTTGCTATAGGGAACAAAATACTTACTTCTTTTATATATACTTTATAGATATAAAAGACTGTCTCTTATTTTTGCGTTGTTTGTTTAGAAAGTAACCTAAATATACAAACAAACGGATCCTATTTAGATTATTCAGAATGTGGAAAAGGTCGGGATGGAAGAGGAAATGGCATGACGTTCACTCATTAGCAGAAGAAGAAAAGCAAATATAAGATGCTCAGGTGTCCTATTTTACAGAAGACAGTTGTCAATTTTCAGAGGTATCAGAGGCTTAAGATGTGGACAGGTGACAGTCCTCTGTATGAAGGTGTCCTCTGTTCGAATGGCCGGGCATTCCAGGTCTGGCTGAAAGATACAGAAGGAAGAGCAGGGGCACTGAAGTTGCCCATCAACAGATAACACCTTGGCAGCAGACTAAGCACAACCACCCAGGCCACAGTCTTCCCCACTGCAGTGAGATGTATAATATTCCCATGTAGAATTATAGGGTGACCTAACACATCAGACATACTCAAGGTAATATATATTCAGCTAAGTCAGTGGTTCTAGTGACTATGACTTAGTAGGATACAAACTACTAATATTTTTATATGTGCATTTACACACAGCATATGCAAATTGGTGTCCATTCCTTTGGCCAAGTGTCAATGGCCACTCTAAGCAAAGACGTGTCCAATTTCTGCAATTGGGGTTATCTAGGGTTAGGCCCTTTTGTTTTCTCCTGATCATGAGGAATGCAGTTTGACCCTAAGTAAGTTTACTTTGAAGAAAGACTTACTCCCTAGTAAGTGCACGTTGGGATAGGGCTAGAGCTCCGTTTCAGAGTGCATGCTTTGTATGCAGGAGGTGGGGTCCCAGTTCATTTCCAGACAGGGCTGCTAAGAAAGATCCTTCCAGAGCCACTGCAAGTCAGGGATACCCAGGCATCAGAAGAACTATCCACCCAGATCTTCAGGAAGGCCAGAATGGCATTTTGCAATGTTTTCCACATTAGTTTGTGGAAATTTCTTTCTTTCTTCAGGGTGGTATGGTGCTGAAGGGAATGGCACACGCGCGCGCGCACACACACACACACACACACACACACACTATGTATACTTGGGAATGGAAGCACCAATGACTCACAATTCCTCTTCCAATATTTATTTTAGTGTGTGTAATTCCCCTTTGAGAAAATTCCAATATTACTGCATTAGAATGAAGAATGAAGTGCATATGACACTAAATGTGACACTCATTTGGTACCAATGTTCTGGGCCTGGTTACATGCCACAGAAGTGCTCTGGCCTGGCCAGAGACCAACTTGGAATGTTATACATGATTCTATAAACCATCGTGTTCACCATAAATCTACAGCAGTACTCATAAACTGTTTTGTTTTTACAGCTTTCTCAGAAAATCAAGCATGTGTGAAAGGTCACAGCCAAGGCATAGATGCAAAGCACATTTAAAGCACATGGTCCCACCCACACACCCAGAATCATAGGAATTATAGTTTACCCCTCACAAAGCTACAATGCTCAGCACATTTAAGAAACTACTGTTCCCAGAATCCTCTGGGGAAGCCATGTGTTTTAAATGTACAGTGGTACCTCAGATTAAGTACTTAATTCGTTCCGGAGGTTCGTACTTAACCTAAAACTGTTCTCAACCTGAAGCACCACTTTAACTAATGGGGTCTCCTGCTGCCGCCGCACTGCTGGAACACGATTTCTGTTCTCATCCTGAAGCAAAGTTCTTAACCTGAAGCACTATTTCTGGTTTAGCGGAGTCTGTAACCTGAAGCGTCTGTAACCCAAGGTACCACTTTATAGGGTGAATGGGACCAAAGTTCCATCTGCATTTTCTTGTGTCTCAGATTTCTCCCCTGACAGAGGACAGTAGTTTCCTTGCTGCAACCCGTTTCACTATGCAGAGGTCTAAAATCAGCAACAAATTAATTACCATTAGGTGACCCTCGCTCCCGCCGCACACTGGAAGACTCCCAGATTACAGGTGTAAAAACTGGGAAAAGTGAATTCAAGTTAAAAGTGTATGCAGATGACCTAGTGATAACAGTGGAAGAACCTAAAACTTTACTCCCTAAAGTAATAGAAAAAATTCAGAATTTTGGGCAGGATTTAAGCTAAATAGGAATAAAACTAAATTATTAGTTAAAAACATGAAGGAAGAAAAAAAAACCGAATTAGAACAAAACATTGAGATTGAAGTCCATAAAAATGTTAAGTATTTAGGGATTTGGTTAACATCAAGAAATATAAACCTATTTAAAAATAACTGAAAAAATTTGGCTTGAGGTAAAAAGAAATTTAGAAATATGGAGCAGAATGAATCTCTCAATATTAGGAAAAATATCGGCAATTAAAATGAATGTGTTGCCAAAAATGCTATTTCTTTTTCAATCAATACCAGTCATCCTGAAAGATGAATGCTTTAAAAAATGGCAGAAAGAGATTTCAAGATTTATCTGGGGGGGCAAAAAGCCAAGGATAAAACATAAAATACTTACAGATGTAAAAGATAGAGGTGGGTTTGCCCTCCCAGACCTTAAATTGTATTATGAATCTGCTTGTTTGGTATGGATCAGGGACTGGATGAGATTGGATAAGCAAGAGGCATTAGAACTAGAAGGACTTGACAACAGATTTGGCTGGCACGCATACTTATGGTACAGGAAAGGGAAGGTTCATAGAAGTTTTTACAACCATATAATCAGGAAATCACTAATGAGAGTATGGGAGAGATACAAAGACTTATTGGAACAAAAGACCCCATGGTGGCTCTCACCACATGAAGCATTACTGCTCAAACCACTTGGAAAGAAAGGAAAATGGCTCACATATGCTGATTTATTAAAAGAACATGTTGGAAAATGGAAATTAAGAGATTATGATGAGATCAAAGACCACTTTCAGAGTTGGTTGCATTATTGACAACTATATGAAACACATAAAGAAGACAGCAAGAAAGGATTTAGTTGTACTAGATCTAGGTTTCAAACGGAAGTGATTGAAGGGAAAGTGAAACTACTGAAGGCCGCATACAGCATACGATTAGAATGGGAGACGAAAGATGAAGAGGTAAAATCAGTTATGATTAAATGGGCACAAGATGTAGGTCACAACATTATGATGGATGATTGGGAAAAATTATGGAAAACCGACTTAAAATTTACAGATTGTTCTCTACTGAAGGAGAATTACATGAAGATGATGTACAGATGGTACACAACACCAGTGCAGTTAGGGAAAATGTACAAAGCTAGTTCAAATATATGTTGGAAGTGTAAGGAAAAGGAGGGGGCGTTTTATCATATGTGGTGGGATTGTAAGATACGGTAATTAAAAAATTTTGGGAAATGATATACAACGAATTGAAGAAAAATTTCCATTTAACATTTGTTTAAAAACCCGAGGCATTTTTGTTGGGGATTGTAGGGAAAGACCTGCCAAAAAAGTTGAAAAACATCTTCATGTATGCGACAACGGCCGCGAGAGTTGTGGTAGCACAAGGACGGAAGACTGAAGAAACCCCAACTAAAGAATCATGGCAAGAAAAATTGATGGACTATGCAGAAATGGCAAAACTGACATATAAGCTACGGGACAAGGATAACTGTGACTTTAAGGATGAATGGGAACCCTTTACAAAGTATTTGAAGACACAACAAAGCGAACTGGACTCCTTGGCTGGTTTTGAATAAACATTTACAAACTTTTTATTGATAATAATCAGCTAAATAGTTTGAGGATCTATAAAACTTTGTAACATGCAGAAAATAGCATTCTTAGAGAAACCAAAGACTGGAACTGAGGGAAGTCTGGGGGTGGGTGGGTTTTGTGTGGGAGAGGGGGAGGGAGGATAAAGGGGGGGGGACAAGGATGATATGTTTTTGGATAATATGTCTTGTTATAATTTTGAATTAAAAAAAATTTAAAAAAAGAAAAAGGAGGACTCCCCCCTTGCCCAGCTCAGCCAGAGGAGGGGCCTTCCACAAGGTGGCAGAAGGGGTGGGCAGAGCGCTGCCTCTTGCTTTTTTGCCGCCTGAAGCAGGTCCTTTGCCCTGCCTCCTCAGTGGGCCGGCTCTGATTATGTGGACCAGAAAGCCTGAAATTTATGTGGGGCTTTGCGTTCTGGAATAGCACCTAAAGCCAAAATCACGTGTAGTCAAAACACACTGGGTGGAATGGTGTGCCAGATTGCCAAAGTCTTTCCCCCCAGATCCTTTCAAACCCTTTTTTTTAATTAAACAACAACTGATGAGCGTAGAAAGCTGAAAGTGTGCAAATTAAATGTACGCAAATGGCGGGATTGCTGTACTTTATACCAAAAGTGACTGACCGATTGGCAAGCTATGCTCCGAGTTTTGCTTTTGTGTTTGTTACGGCTAAAATCTGGGTGCGGGGCTACTCTGCCACCCAGCTCGTCGGACTAAGTCTGCGGGTCCCTGCGGAAGAAAATGAGCTCAGCCGGGCACAGGAGCAAACTGCAGAAGATCCAAGTTTATTGCGCAACAGGTTCAAGACGAGATTGAACAGCGAGAAAGGGGTGACATGAACTTTTGAAACTCCCTCCATGTCCCAGAATACAGTGCAAAATACATCCCAGTTACACCATGAATACATTAAAGAGAGGTTGGGTTACACAGATTACATCATGAATACATTAAGGAGAGGTTGGGTTACACCGGATTAACATAAGGAGGAGGGAGGGGGGAATATGCAGAGCTGGAGATATGCGCAGATAAGCGCTTCCTGAGTGCCGGTGATGGGAAGACAATGGTCCATGTATGCATAGTCTGCCACCTGGCATTGCCCGGAGGAAAGGCTTGGCAGAGTGGTTTGACAGGATTAGGGTCTTGACACCTTACTTGAGGGATTATGGAGGACAGGGGAGGTGTCATGGAGTCCTAGAGAAATTGAGCAAATTGGCACGTTGATTTTCTATGGATTTTATAGATTTTAGTCCTTTTTGACATTGACAATTGGAAATAAATGGATATATTGTAGCGAAGAAGAAGGTGAAGAAGACATGCCCCCCCTTCCGTAACAGTGTTTATTGTTGTTCTGCGGAAAAGCCCCAACCCTCCACACATTGGGTCTCTTTCCCTCTAATATTCATAAACGCCTATTGCTCGCCGCCACCTCCCCTCCGACGCTGCTACGGCTAAGGCTGGTGGATTCCGAAGGATCCTCCCACGTGGGCCGGCCGCTCCCTGGGATCCACCCCCGGGGGGGGGAGGGGGAGGCAGCGGCGGCGGCGATGGAAGCGGCGGCGGCGGCCGGAGGGAGCGCTGTGTCCCGGCCAGGCCTCGCCTTGTATCCGGCGGAAAAGCAGCAGCATTGCGCCCGCGGAGGAGGGGGCGGGCTGGGCTCTCGGACGCCTGGGTCCCTTGGAGGGAGGCATCGCGGTCCCCCTTCCTTCCTTGTTTCCAAGAGGGGCGGGCATTGCTGCTCGGGCCCTCCTTTCCTGGGGGGGGGGACAGTGGTTTCCCGGACTAGGTGGGGGGGGGGACAGCGCCGGGATCGCGGGACGAGGGGGGGGGAATCAGGCCCCCGGCTGCCTCGGTGCGCCCTGATCCTGCCTGGAGGAAGCGGGAGGGGCAAAGGCGCTTGAAATGGGTTTCCCCGGTTGCACTTCGAAAGGGGAGTTAAGCTCCTGCCCAAATACCCGCCTTTGTGGTGCCAGAAGCGCAAAAGCCTCGCCCAGTCGTGCAACTGAAACCCGGATGGACGCCATAAAAATAAAATAGAAACGGGTCCTGTGCTGTAGGTTCAAATGAGAAGTGCGATTAGGATCCGGCAGGTTGAGCACTCTTGGTGGGGGGGGGGCAGGGGGCCGGAGTCCCTGGTCACTTGCCAGGGTGTTGCTGAAGGGACTCTAAGCGCAGACCCACCACATGTATTTGAATGAAATGTACGTGTGCTAAGTTGCATTTCCAGAGCTGCTGGGATATCAAGGTGATGGGTTGCTAGGGTTTCACCCACAAAGTATTATGGGCTCTTTGTAGCTTTGTGAGGGGTAAGCTGCAGTGCCCAGGATTCTTTGGGGAGAGAAATGGGGATAAGTTGCCCTTTAATGCTTTTTGACCACTAACAACTACAAATGGGACAGAATGGTGACTGAGTGGGGTGGAGGGAAAGGTAGGAAGGCCTTGAATGAAATCCACATGCCCTGGCCCCCCTCCTGTTCTAGTTATAACACATCTTCCCCTGCTTCCCTGATGCAAAACCCCCCTCTAAAAATAGTAAGCGAAAGAGGTCAGCACAAAAGTAGCCCCCTCTGCCCTCCACCCTGCAATTTGAACATTGGTCTTGAGTTTTCTCCCATCCACAGTCATGGAGAAGCAGGGATTCTAATCCGTGTCCGAGTTCCACAGTCAAAAACCAGGGACTAGAAGCTCTCCCAGAAATATTAAACTTAAGAATACAAAGGTGACTTTGAATAAGAGAGAGTGTCTCTTGTTGGAAAGGTGGGCAGTGTGTGTGTGTGTGGGGGGGTTCTTGTACGTTTTATACTCCTTATCGCTACCCCCAACATCAGTGAGCTGAGGATCCCTTTCCCATCATCATCATTGGCCCAGATTGCGCTGGGCTCCCTGGCCCCTGACCCCGAGCCCCGCAAAGAAGGGATCAGCAAGGAACTGGATGTGACGGAGGACATCTTGCATGTGTGAGTATTGGCCAGGCGCCCCTTCTACAAGAGGCAAGGTGTGTTGGCAGCCGGGGCAGATGGTGGGCTCTGAGTCCTGGGTGCAGCCTGCAGGAAGGTCTCCTGCACAAGCTGCAGGAGGATGAGAGACAAGGTGGCGCCGTACTGGATGGCATGTTGGACTTGAACCAGGGTTTAAACAACAACAACAATAGTTTTATTATTTGTACCCTGCCCATCTGACAATGTTGCCTCAGCCACTCTGTGCAGCTTCCAATAGATAGAAAAATATATAACATTTAAAACTTCCCTATACAGGGCTGCTTTTAGATGTCTTCTAAAAGTTGTATATTTATCTCCTTGACGTCTGATGGGAAGATGTTCCACAGGGCAGGTGCCACCACCAAGGAGGCCCTCTTCCTGGATCTCTGTAACCTCATTTCTCACAGGAGGGAACTGCCAGAAGGCCCTTGGAGCTGAACCCTTTTGAATGAGGCTGTTTCTTGGCCTGACCTACCCTGCAGGGTTGTTTTGAGCATAATTTGGAGGAAGAGTGGGGTGCAAGTAACAGGAAGTGGTGTGCTGAGCAAGACCTGCGTTTCGATCAGTGTGCTTCTGCACACAGGACAACTTCCTGGGGACGTAGGAATCTGCCTACCATCCATTTAGCACAGGACCATCTGCAGTTTTTCAGGGGGACAGACAAGCATAGCTCCCAGACCTACCAGGGATTGACCATCTGCATGCAAAGTGGCTGCTCTCCCACTGAGTTGGGGGCCTTCCCCAAGGGGGGAGGGTTGTGCCCACTGCTAGTGAATGAAAGTTGGTGAGATGCCCTTGTCATCATCCCTTGTCTGCAGAGATGAAGACTTCTGCACCCCGACCTTCTGTTGTCTCCCCTTGCTGACTTAGCTGCCAGAATCACTCATCTCTCACACCACTCCCATAACATGATGCTCATCCCTCGGATGCATCACAAACGCCTTGCTCTTTCCTTCAGAGCCCTCTGTGGCCATGCTCTCCCATCCTTAGGACAGTATTTTGTATCCCGATACATCTCTGCCTGTGATCTTTGCTCCTCAACCTCTAGATGTCTTCTGTTCCCCGAAACAACTCTGCCTTTTCCTCCCTGGTGCCCCATATGCCTGGTACCCCCTCTCAGAACCCCTCTGTGCATCCTCCTTGCTTATTTCCTTCAAGCCCTCCCTCCCATCACCTTTCCCATGAAGCCCTTGGAGCAGGGACACTGCAGCAGCCAGGCCTCTAACTAAACCTGACCACTTGTCAGTCGAATCATCGCCTCCTTCGCCTACCCCCACATCCCTCTCCTTCCTCTGTTGTGCCAAATTTTAAACTGTAAGCCTGTCAGGGCAGAGATCTATCCCCTTGAATTTTATGTAAAGTGCTATACAAGTCGATGATACTATACAGGTGAAACTTGGAAAATTAGAGTATCGTGGAAAAGTTCATTTATTTCAGTAATTCAACTGAAAAGGTGAAACTAATATATGAGATAGACTCATGACATGCAAAGCGAGATATGTCAAGCCTTTCTTTGTTATAATTGTGATGATTATGGCGTACAGCTGATGAAAACCCCAAATTAACGATCTCAGAAAATTAGAATATTAAATGAAATCAGCAAAACAAGGATTGCAAATAGAGCAATATTGGATCAACTACTGCCTCAATGCGGCGTGGCATGAATGCTATCAGCCTGTGGCACTGCTGAGGTGTTATGGAAGACCAGGATGCTTCAATAGCAGCCTTCAGCTCTTCTGCATTGCTCAGTCTCATGTCTCTCATCTTTCTCTTGGCAATGGCCCATAGATTCTCTATGGGGTTCAGGTCAGGCGAGTTTGCTGGCCAATCAAGCACAGTAATTCCATGGGCATTGAATCAGGTTTTGGTACTTTTTGCAGTGTGGGCAGGTGCCAAGGTCCTGCTGGAAAATGAAGTCAGCATCCCCATAAAGCTCATCTGTGGAAGGAAGCACAAAGTGGCTCCCCAAATCTGTTTTCTGATGAGAGCAGCTTTTGCATCTCATTTGGAAACCAAGGACCCAGAGTCTGGAGGAAGAATGGGAGAATGGAAGAATGAAGTCCAGTGTGACGTTTCCACAGTCTGTGTTGATTTGGGGAGCCATGTCATCAGCTGGTGTTGGTCCACTGTGCTTCATTAAGTCCAGGGTCAATGCAGCTGTCTACCATGAGATTTAGTTAGAGGCAGCAGCCAGGCCTCTAACTAAACCTCAGCACTTGTCAGTCAAATCATTGCCTCTTTCACCTGCCCCCACGTCCCTCTCCTTCCTCTGTTGTTCCAAATTTTGGGGCAGAGATCTATCCCCTTGTATTTTCTGTAAAGTGCTATACAAGCTGATGATACTATATGGAGGAGGAGGAGAATAAGAATAATTCCTCCCTTCCTCTCTGTTCTGTACTTTGCATTCAGGTAGTGCTATAATAATAATTAAGTGAAACAGTATATTTTCTGGCATCCAAATCTATTAGACCAGGTGCGCTGAGTCTGCCTAAGAGTCAAAGGGAAGCTGAATGACTGGAATAGAGTGAGGATATTGGCAGAAGGAGTGGCATGTTCATTGGACTGTTAAGTGTAGTGCAAGTGTTGACGTTTTATGTTCCAGTCTGCACAAAATATATATATTTTATTTCTTTGCAGTCAATGGAGAGCGGATGAAGCCCGGATTCTGCGTGTGTCCATCAGCTCCTTCCTGGAGCATCTCTGCTTGGTGGTGGAAACGATGGACCTCTTTGGGCCTCCTGTGGCTTGATAGATGGTTGCAACAGGAAGCTTCCCAATAATTTTGGCTGGACTCTGGACTTGCCCATGGACTACTGATGTCAGAGGAGGCGCTGAACATGCCATCCTTAGAGCCAAGATGTTGCTTTGTGTTCTGGACATACTCTTGAACATTGATAGATTTTGTGTGCTGAGAAGCAGGCAAGCATGGGACTGCCTTGATATAAGACAAAGTACATAGAATCTGGTGCTCTAAATAAATTATCCAGTGTACTTTACTTTTTAGTCTGCATGTGTTAACTGATTGAATATATTTGAGCCGGCTCACCACATTGATTAATCAATTACACAAACACAAGCAAAATCTTAATCAGAGTGTTTCTCCTGGTGTTGCTGGACTCCAGTTCTCTTCAGCCCCATCCAGCATGGCCGAGGGTCAGGGCTAATGGGAGTTGTAGTCCTTGCAGCACCGGGAGAGACCCAGGTTCCCCATCCCCATTGCTGCGTCTCTCTGTCTCTCTTGACACCGGGGGGAAAGCAGCTAATAGCTGGCAGTGAGGAAGAGGAGGGGGCCAAGTGGAAGAGGAGCCAAAACGGATGGCGTGGCCTTGAAGTCCTATTTATATAGCAAGATTTGCCTTTTTTTTTCTTTCTTTCTGGCAGGGCTCCTACATTTAAACAGCAAGCAAAACATCCCCACCTCGGTCACCACCTTTACATTCTAGTGAAAGCTTCACCTGTTGAATTTCTGTTTGGCATTTGTTGTAAGTTACACTTGTAGCTTGCAGCTCCCTCTTGAAGGCACACCTGCTGAAACCTGGGTTTGTGCTTGTGTAAAAAGACCCAAGAGCGCTTCTTGCCAGCCATTGCTGTTCCTGAACCAGGATAGTCTTGCCCAGTTATCCATGCTCTGGTAACCTCCAGAGTGGGATTACTGCCATGCGCTGTAAGTGGGGCGATCCTTGAAGACCGTTTCAGAAATAACTAGTGCAGAAAAATGTATTTAGTTTTGTAGTTTGCTTTCAGGGCTGGTACACACACAAATATTGATCACCAGATCACTGCAGCGCCCAGCAATTAGTTTCACCTGTGAATGGACACCACAGACTGGACTTTTACCATGCTTCCAATGGCTTCAAGCGTCTGGAGGGTCACAGCTTCCCGGCTCCTGCATTAAGGACCAACCATGCATGTTGTGTGAATAGGCCTGCCAAGAAGAGGAAACAAAAATAATTGGTTACTTGTCTCTCCATTGGTCCAATGGTTTGTAAAGCCCCATCCTAGTAGGGAAAAAATAGTGCAAAAACATTTGTTTACCATTTTGGCTAAATAAATAAATCCTGAAATCAACATAATTGGTTATAAACTAAACGGATCTGTGGCTCACATTTTTTGGTTCTTGCCGGGGGGGGGGATCTGAACCCCAATATTCCATCTTTGACCGTGGTCACTTTTCTGATAGCCACTGCCAAAATGGAAATAGCTGTCGGGTGGGTAATGGGGGGAGGCCCTCACTTTACAAACTTGGTTTTTCCCAGGTATGGGACATGGCGCTATCTGGGAGTTTGAATCAACACAGCAGCGTGATGATAAATGGGCAGGGTAATAAGGATAAACTTCTAAGTACATGGTAATTGTTCATTGATTATAGCAACAAATTGGCACTGTTGCTATGACCACCTGCCATGGGTGTAGCCAGGATTTATTTTAGGGGGGGGCAAGTTAGGGTTGCCATATTTCAAAGAGCAAAAAAGAGGACCTCAAGACAATTCTCATTTTAAATACCCTTAGTATATGTAGGCTATAGAAGCTGTGATATATTGCTGGGGGGGGGGCAGGAGAAGTGAAGAGAAGGGGAAAGCAAGTCTTCAATCACCTGTCTTGTCTAGGACTCATCCAGAAACTATAGCCAGAGACATTATGGCAAATTTTAAAAATGTTACCCCTGAAAAAGAGGATGTGTCCTGGAAAAAGAGGACAAAAGGCAACCGGGGGGGGGGGCAGAATTGAGTCACCTGCAACACAATTGGTCAGTTAAATATTTTTATTTACAGTGGTACCTCGGGTTACATATGCTTCAGGTTACATACCCTTCAGGTTACAGACTCCGCTAACCCAGAAATATTACCTCGGGTTAAGAACTTTACCTCAGGATGAGAACAGAAATCGTGCGATGGCAGCAGCAGGAGGCCCCATTAGCTAAAGTGGTACTTCATGTTAATAACAGTTTCACGTTAAGAATGGACCTCCGGAACGAATTAAGTTCTTAACCTGAGGTACCACTGTACTTGATTGGGGGGCAGTTCTCCCCCGAACCCCCGGCCACACCACCTGCAACCAGGGGCAGAGTAAGGGGGGTGAGGTGGGTGTGGGGCCGCCCCAGGTGTCCCCACTGCGGGGGGTGACAAAATGGCGGGCAGCACTAACCATGGGACCTGCAGTGGGCCCAAGGCTCTGCACTGTCCATACGGTCCGCCCACTGCCTCCCCCCAGCTGTAGGGCGACTGAGTGGGAGGAGGCAGGCAGACTCTGGAGGCCCCACAGTGAGCCCTTCCCCTATGGATGCCTCACCCCTCCCTCGCCCTGCCCCTATGGACACCTTGCCCCTTCCTCGCCCTGCCCCTATGGACACCTCGCCCCTCCCTTGCCCTGCCCCTATGGACACCTTGCCCCTTCCTCGCCCTGCCCCTATGGACACCTCGCCCCTCCCTTGCCCTGCCCCTATGGACACCTTGCCCCTCCCTCGCCCTGCCCCTATGGACACCTTGCCCCTTCCTCGCCCTGCCCCTATGGACACCTTGCCCCTCCCTCGCCCTGCCCCATGGGCAGCTTGCTCCCCAGGCGCCCGAGCGGCTTTCTCCGCTGCTGACTGTCCCTGGCAATAATACTGGTTTTAGCCCTCTCACTGGTCAGAGCTGAAGTTGTTATTTACAACTTTAAAAAGAGATGCAACAAATTTTCACTTGTGAAAATGGGCACTTTTAAATGTTGCTTGGAGAGAGAGAGAGAGAGAGAGAGAGAGAGAGAGAGAGAGAGAGAGAGAGAGAGGTAGATAGCTTTAAATTTCTTAGCATTTTCTTAAAGCGATAGGCTAGATAGATAGATAGATAGATAGATAGATGATAGATAGATAGATGATAGATATAGACAGAGGTAGATAGCTTTAACAGTTTCTTAGCACTTTCCTAAAGCATTTTCTTAAAGCGATAGGCTATCCATTTTGGGGCCCCTGGGGCCCCTCCCACAAGGAGAACCTCCAAAAAAGCACACTGTGGAGGAGAGTTTCCTGGCTGTCACTCAAAGAAGAATTCAAACTCAGGCTGCAGTGTCTACCAAAATTTGAATGTTCAGATCAGTGCGATACTTGGGGAAATGTCATTAAAAGGCACAGCATGTTCTACACATAGCCAAGCAAACAAAGACCTTGATCCAGGAATGACACATACCCTGGCTTAGGAGCTAACTCCTCTTAAGCCCATAACCCCCCAAAAATATTTAAGGGGGCCGGGAACCCCCCCCCCAAGTTGATGGCCATTGCCATTTACTGGTAATTGTGTGTGCCGTGTCATGTGACTATGTAGGGCAGGGCTTACCGCCTGCCCGCCCCCCATATTTTATTCAAGGTGGCCCCCCAGCAACCCAGTTATTAGGGAGTGGGGCCGGCACTAATTTCTCACCCATGTGCAGTGATCCCATGTTGAAAACAAACCCATTTGTATCCACTGTATTAATGCGCCAAGGGACTATTTTATGTGTCCTTATGACTGACAGGTGGTGGAAGGAGCGAGCCAGAGTCTAGGGAGTGAGACTGTCCCTGGCTATAATACTGGTTTTAAATCTCTCACTGGTCAGAGCTGAAGTTGTTATTTACAACTTTAAAAAGAGATACAACAAATTTTCCCTTGTGATCTCCATAGTTGGCAATTTTAAATGTTGCTTGTAGATAGACAGACAGACAGACAGACAGACAGACAGAAGATAAATAGATTCACTAACTCCCTAAAAAGTCTTAGGAGACGCAATACATTTTAAATTTAAAGGAAACTGAAAGGAAACAAGAAGACCAACAAAGAATTAATCATAGTAAAACAGGGAGAGTAAATTCTGGACAGATGCTGGACTTTGAGAAAGCCCCCAAAAGAAAGCTTAGCCAAGAAAAAATTAAACTGAAAAATCATAAAAAACACCAAGATGAAGATTATAAAGAGAATCAAGAAAAGCAGATACACCTGATGACTAGAAAAGCCAAGGGAAAACAAAGACACATGAAGGAACGTGAGGGGCGAAGTCAAGTTTATTTCCCTTTCGCCCAACAAGTCTTTGGATGTACAAAGGAGCAGAGGAAAGGGTAGGTGGAGATGAAGTCTGCTTCAAGCAGAGTGAAGAATAATTGCAGAAAATAGAAGGCTTTTCTTTTAAAAAGGCAACTGGAGAAGCCATTTAATAAAAATAAGGCTGGCATTTCTGTTGCTGAAGTTCTTATTATCATTATTTATTGAATTTCTATGCCGCCCTATACCCGAAGGTCTAAGGGCAGTTCACATAAAATATCAAATGTACAAAATCAAAACAGAAAGAACGACCCAAGAAGGGGTTCCCAGAGCAGAGACAGCAGGAGTCAGGCTATCCCTGTCCAGAGAGGGGCGCAACTGGGCCACCAGCCGAAGCTGATGGAGGGCACTGGGGGTCACTGAGCGCCTTCCCTTGTCTCTCGCCAGAGGTGCAGGGCGACCAAGGCCCTTTCTGTGCCAAAAGCAGGCCTAAACCCTGATGGAAATGGACCCAGAAAAGCAGCTTCTTCCAAGAGCACCTGGATCTGGTCTGCAACCACTCGCTCCAGAACCTCGCTCCAGAAGTTGGAAAAACCAAGACGGGTAAGATTTTAACACAGGTGAGACTTAGAAGTGAGAAGGGTAGGGGGTCCAGGGGGAAGGAAAGCTGTGCATGTGAGAAAGAGCAAAGCAGAGGCGCAGAAGACAACATAGTTCCTTTTAATTTCATTTTAGCTCAGATTGCCTTGTTGACAAAAATGCTTTGCAGCCATTTTGTGATAGCTTCTTGGGGACTATAGATAAGCTCCTTTGCTAATGGGCAGAACTTAATTTTATGTATATTGTGGCTTCCAAGGAGTAGAATAACAAACCCTCTTCAGCAGCTGCTTAAAAGTGGTGGCATTTGGCATATGAAGCCAAACAAATTGTACTTACTGGGCAACTGCAGAAGAGGGTCACTAAAATATTGTTGCGTTTTTGTTCCTTCAGATGTGTATAAATCCAGAAGGTTCCAAACATGCCAGCATTTTGCATCCTCGCCAGTACTTCTGTTCCTAAGGTAGAATACCCATTTAGAATACCCATTTTAAAAGCTGATGCATGAAACTGCTTCCTTTGTCTGTAGCAGTTGCCTTGCTGATTTCAGTGTGAAAAAGCAAATAAGGCATTTTGAGGGTGAGTCTACTGATGGCAGTGGTAGAGGCGGCCTGGTAGAGGAATTGGAGTGAAGAGAGGCTTTCACCATTTTGCCAGCCATTTTTAAGCAAAAAAAGTCCAGCAAACGTTTAAGCACAAACATATTCACAATTAGGAAGGATGAGCCGTGACCATTTTTTCCTGTACATAAAGGGCAGAAAATGTTTTCTGCTAATGGTAAGGCTTAAATGACTGAGAAAATATTTGAAATCTTATGAATCCCATCTTTGGCCATTTTTACTCATACATAAGGGGGTGGCTGATTGTTTCACTAATGACCAGAGTGGGCCCACACAAAATCATAATATCCCACATTTGTCAAACATTTTGGAATATAGGTCTGTACCCTTCAATCCTGTAGATAAAGGAGGCATGTAGCTCCCAATTTTCTTTGCCTGGGGTACCGGTATGTCTGTTGAATGCAGGGAACGTGATCCATAAATGCTGAGACTATTCGAAATTTAATTTGACCCAAATGGTATTACTGGCTTTTTGATGAAAACTTGCACGATAGGGTTGATAGTTGCTGGGTTTCCAACAAATACAAAATTTTAGATCCTCGCCAGTTCTTCTGTTCCAAAGGTAATATATTTTAAAACCTGCTGTAGTGAACTGCTTCCTTTGCCTGTAACCTCTCACTTGGTTACCTTCAACTGCAATTATTGTTGTTGTTGTTTAGTCGTTTAGTCGTGTCTGACTTTTCGTGACCCCATGGACCAGAGCACACCAGGCACTCCTGTCTTCCACCGCCTCCCACAGTTTGGTCAGGCTTATGTTTGTAGCTTCAAGAGCACTGTCCAACCATCTTGTCCTCTGTCGTCCCCTTCTCCTTGTGCCCTCCATCTTTCCCAACATCAGGGTCTTTTCCAGGGAGTCTTCTCTTCTCATGAGGTGGCCAAAGTATTGGAGCCTCAACTTCACGATCTGTCCTTCTAGTGAGCACTCAGGGCTGATTTCCTTAAGAATGGATACGTTTGATCTTCTTGCAGTCCATGGGACTCTCAAGAGTCTCCTCCAGCACCATAATTCAAAAGCAACAATTCTTTGGCGATCAGCCTTCTTGATAGTCCAGCTCTCACTTCCATACATCACTACTGGGAAAACCATAGCTTTAACTATACGGACCTTTGTTGGCAAGGTGATGTCTCTGCTTTTTAAGATGCTGTCTAGGTTTACCATTGCCTTTCTCCCAAGGAGCAGGCGTCTTTTAATTTTGTGACTGCTGTCACCATCTGCAGTGATCATGGAGCCCAAGAAAGTAAAATCTCTCACTGCCTCCATTTCTTCCCCTTCTATTTGCCAGGAGGTGATGGGACCAGTGGCCATGATCTTCGTTTTTTTGATGTTAAGCTTCAGACCATATTTTGCGCTCTCCTCTTTCCCCCTCATTAAAAGGTTCTTTAATTCCTCCTCACTTTCTGCCATCAAGGTTGTGTCACTGCATATCTGAGGTTGTTGATATTTCTTCCGGCGATCTTAATTCCGGCTTGGGATTCATCCAGTCCAGCCTTTCGCATGATGAATTCTGCATATATGTTAAATAACCAGGGAGACAATATACAGCCTTGCCGTACTCCTTTCCCAATTTTGAACCAATCAGTTGTTCCATATCCAGTTCTAACTGTAGCTTCTTGTCCCACATAGAGATTTCTCAGGAGACAGATGAGGTCTCAATTGTAGCTTCTGTTAATAAAACATTTGAATTATCAGTGGTGGCAGTAATAACTAACAAGTAATCTCTAAATGCTCTATAGTAATTATACCAGCAATACAGTTGTGTGTCTTCTGGCTGAAGGTCAACTAGGTTATCTTGTGCTTGGCTGAGGGGAAAATCTCTGTTGTGTTCTGCCTGCAACTCTTTGTACAAAGATTCTTTCAGGTCGCAGTGAGGGGGACCATTCAAGCACCCTGAGCCTGTTGGAGAAAAGGTAGGCTCTAAATGGAATCATCCATCAAATATGCAAACTAAATATTCCAAAGAGCTTGTATTGAGCAACGTTGGTTATTCAATCCCTTTTTCAGAAGAGCTGCAAACTCGAAAGCCGAATACTGTCGCTCTGCATGCTTCTACCTGGAGGGACTTCTCTTGTCGGGACACCACTGCAGGGGAGGCCCTTTCCTGTGCCATCACCACACAATAAGGTACATCTTTGGGTGGGACACCATCCTTGTTTTGTTCCAGCTCTTATTTTTACAGACCTCACAGAGCTACCTGTGCCGGAAGCAGATCTGCTCCATTGACAAAAGGCAGTGTCTGAGCTTTTGATCCATCAAGTGAACATCTGCAGTGCAGGATTGAGAGACACCTGTGTCTTGACTGCCTGCTTTAGGTAACCGGCTGTTTTTGCTCCTGTGTTTGGAGGGGAGGGCTGCTGAAGACCCTAGTCTCTTCCAGGTGCATCTCAGTGACGCAAGAAGTAGAATTTTGCAAGCCTTCAGGAAACTTAACGGCAAGTGAACTTCACACTCCACCATTCAGTGATTTTTTAAAGTCCAATCCTTTTGTGCTGGATTCTCCATTTCCCCCTGCTTGATTTCTTCACAGTTCTGTCCAAGAGCCCACCACACTCAGGTGAAGCCAGCTCTTCCTGCAGAAGTCAGGTCAGTCAGAACAGCTGTGTTCCAAAAACATTTCTCTGGAATTGGCGGGAAAGGGCCGGGGACAAACTAATGAGTCCAGATTGCTTTTCACAGATCAGCAGAAGGAACTTCCAGGCCCATGAATTCACACTTTGGAGGGACAAACAAAAAGGTGAGCATAAAAGCAGAGTTTGAAGACTGGAACCAGTCTCTCTGTTTTGACCTGCAAATTAATGGCAGTTAACATGGCACTCTGTGACTTAAATACATCTAGGTACATATCCTTTGCTAATGGCAAGGGATAAAACCTCGATTTGTTCTGTCTGCAACTTCATAATTCTTAAGGGTTTTCTTTTTCCTGAGAGAACATTCTGTATTCAGAGTGTTCTCTCAGGTTTTGCTTTTCACCTTGTTGCATTGGCCCCAAAAAAGCAAAAGACGCTGGTGGTTGGCGCTCCTGGTTTCCAGGACGGGGTTCAAGCCCCTGCGGTGTCCCTGCTTACTTCCAATGCAACATCTATCTATCTATCTATCTATCTATCTATCTATCTATCTATCTATCTATCTATCTATCTCTCCCCCTTAAGAACTAAGTGAAGCGCAAAGTGCTCCTCTGATGCATCACTGGTGTGTGTCTAAGACAAGGTGGATTACATGGATGCTTCCCATCCTAGCACTCCTTGCCATAGGGAACAAAATATGTACAGGTGAAACTTGGAAAATTAGAATATCGTGGAAAAGTTAATTTATTTCAGTAATTCAACTTAAAAGGTGAAACTAATATATGAGATAGACTCATGACATACAAAGTAAGATATGTCAAACCTTTATTTGTTAGAATTGTGATGATTATGGGATACAGCTGATAAAAACCCCAAATTAACAATCTCAGAAAATTAGAATATTGTGAAAAGGTGCAGTAGCTATTCAATCCATAACACCTGCAATGGGTTCAGTAGGAAGCACAATCATGGGGAAGGCTGCTGACCTGACAGTTGTGCAGAAAGCCATCATTGAGACCCTCCACAAGGAGGGAAAAGCCTCAAACGGTAATTGCAGAAGAAGTTCCCAAACTTTGTTTCCAAAGTGCTGTATCAAAGCACATTAATGGAAAGTTATGCGGAAGGGAAAAGTGTGGAAGAAAAAGGTGCACAAGCAGCAGGGATGACCGCAGCCTGGAGAGGATTGTCAGGAAAAGACCATTCAAACATGCTGGGGACTTTCACAAGGAGTGGACTGAGGCTGGAGTTAGTGCATCAAGAGCCACCACACACAGATGGATCCTGCAGATGGGCTTCAAATGTCGTATTCTTCTTGTCAAGCCGCTCCTGAACAAGAAACAACGTCAGAAGTGTCTTACCTGGGCTAAAGAAAAAAAGAACTGGTCTGTTGCTCAGTGGTCCCAAGTCCTCTTTTCTGATTAGGAGCAACTTTTCCATCTCATTTGGAAACCAAGGACCCAGAATCTGGAGGAAGAATGGGGAGGCACACAATGCCACACAATGCTTGAAGTCCAGTGTGAAGTTTCCAATGCCAGATGCTTGAAGTCCAGTGTGAAGTGTTGATTTGGGGAGCCATGCCATCAGCTGGTGTTGGTCCACTGTGCTTAAATGAGCTCGCCCCATTACTAAAACTGCTCACAGCCGTAAACTAAATGTATCAAAAATTACCATTCTTCTATATGCAGATGATATGATTGTGCTCTCATGAACTAGAATTGGCTTAAAGCGTTTGCTAAATGCCTGTATCTACTATTTGTCTAGAATGAAAATGAGCATGAACTTCAATAAAAGCAAAATAATGGTCTTCGGGAATTCTCGTAAGATATATAGTTGGGTTTTTGGTGGGAAACATATCCAGCAGGTATTCAAATTCAGCTGTTTGGGGGTCACTTTCCATCACAGGCTCCGGTGGTCCTCGCACTGCGCAGTGGCGGTAAATGCCAGCCAGCTGTCTATGCAGGCCATATTGCGCTTTTCTGCAACAAGAGGTAACCAACACATACCTTCTGCTTTCAAGGTTTTTAATGCTAAAGTTAGAGCCAAACTGCTCTATGGAATTTCAATCTGGATGTCAGGGTTTACCCAGTCAGTGGAACGAGTGCAGGCAGCCTTTCTATTGAAGATTTTCGCTGTCCCACTCTGTGTACCTTACGCAGCCTTGTTGTGTCTAGAGGGAGGCCAACATAAGCTAGAGACAGTTGGACGAGTTTTCTTTTATGCTGGCTAAACATTTGTTTTTCAGCAGACAAAGATACTTTACTTAGCAAAGTTTTGTCAGACTCCTTCCCTTCCCTTCTCCAGGGCTACAACTGTTTTGCACAAAGTTGGGGCAACTTGGGCTTTCAGAGGATCTCCTGGGTGCTGTGGCTTTTCCAATCGCCAAGGCCATGTTAAAAGTTAAAGAAAGTGAGCAGTTGGGTCCCACAAGGATCAGAACCGCTATTATTTCATTTATTCATTTTGTGATCTAGAATTAGTGCTGGAGACTATTGAAAAAGGAACTGAAAATGAAACGGTCAGTATTGTAATGTCCCTGTACAGTTCCATAGTGTGGTCCCATTTGGAATACTGTGTACAGTTTTGGGTGCCATATCTCTAAAACGAATATGGCATAGCTGGAAAAAGGGCAGAAGAGGGTATTCTCGCTCTGTGTGGGATGGTCATTCTCTTACATGGAGTGTGTGGCTTTGGGGGGGGGATGCACAGTGATGGGGATGGCAGACACATTCCTTGCCCGTCTGATCAGCCAGATCAATCCTGGTGATCAACAGGGTGATAGATGTGGCAACCAGATTGCTCTTACATCTAGAATTGGGCAACCAAATGATTAAGGGGGTACAGTGCTTTTCCTTTGAGAAAAGGCTGAAGAGTTTGGAAATGTTCAGTCTATAAAAGGTCTATAAGAGGGTAGCAGACATGACAGAGGTTAGAAAATTAAATAAGATAAAGTGGTTAGAGAGAACTTTTCGTCACTCTCCCAAAATACTGACCTCAGGGGCACCCAGTGAAAGGAAGAACTACTTTATTCCATGAGAGATTAAACTGTGGAGTTAACTGCATGAAGATTTGGTGATGGCCACAGGAAAAAAATATTATTGGGACAAAAATTCTGGCCCACTGGTCTTATGTACCCGTTTAAAATTAACTTTGGGAAATTATTCCAATAAAAGAGACCATGCCAATATATAGAGCCTTCTTAGTGACATTTCTGAGCAATTGCACAGAAAGGTAGAGACAGAGACACTGAATTAAAGCTGATCATTTAACATTTTCCTGTATAATTTTATATACATTTATGCCAAGAGAAAGGAGAAATGGATAGAACAAGCAGGATACACACAGGTGAAGGGAGAACTGAGAAAATCAGAGCTTGGGTTCGATATTAAAAAACTATAATTTAAACATTTACTGAACAGTCACAAAGATCAAATATGCACAACTTTCTTTTGCAGAAAGAAAGGTCATCCTGCAATTAACTATCAGCCTCATGCAGCCTTCTCCTCTGTCTGTCCACATGCTCATCATATGGAGACCTGAAAGCATAATGCAGAGAATTATATGCTGAACTTACATTCTTCATTCCTCCTTTCATAACAACTTTCCCTAAACATTTGTCTGATCTTTTAGGAAGATATTTCAGGCTTTAGGTGCTATCATAACACTAATGTTTCAAAAATGATAACAGGGCATTTTTGACAACTGGAAAAGGCACTTGAGGTGTGGTGTGGTGGTTATGAGTGGTGGACTCAGTGGCGAAGCTGCAAGCTCTGGCACTGGGGGAAGACAGCATGTGGGGGCGTGGCTTGTGCGCATCACAGGAGGCATGCGCCCCGGGGCGTGGTGCGCTGCATGTGGGTGTGTGGTGTGCATCCCGGGGGTGTGGCGAACATCCTGGAGACGAGGTGTGCCGCCAGTGGGGACGTGGTGCCTGGTGCGCCAAGGGAGCGTGGCACGTGTCCGGGGGTGGCGACGATGGCACCTCAACAGAATGGTGGTGCCAGGTGCGGTGGGTTCACTCCACACCCCTTCCTCCGCCACTGGGTGGACTCGTAATCTGGTTAACCCGGTTCGCTTCCCCGCTCCTCCACATGCAGCTGCTGGGTTACCTTGGGCTAGTCACACTTCTCTTGAAGTCTCTCAGACTTCACAGGGTGCCTGTTGTGGGGGAGGAAGGGAAAGGAGATGGTTAGCCGCTTTGAGACTCCTTAAAGGTAGTGAAAGGCGGGATATCAAGTCCAAACTCTTCAGGCTGCTATTATTGCACTAAGATACACTGTCGGACCAACAGATACTTCACTTTGTTAACGGAGAAATCTGAGGGCTCCCTTGGACAAGAAACAAGGATACCAGCCAGGAATACCAGAGCAAAACAGCAGCCGGTAGGCTTGGTCTTTATTGTAGACCGTCACGAAAGGACCCCCACCTGCCACAAGGTGGAACAAGATGTAAGCCCCGAACAAAAGAGCCCCCAAACTTTTATTAGCTGCTAATCTCCATGTTACACCCCCCAAACTACACCACTAATACATCACGGTTACATCATGAAAGGGGAGGTCTGGTGGCAGTAATCTAAGCATCTTGGACCCTTCCCCATGGTTCTCCTTGCCCTCCACCAAACACCCATCAAGTGAAGCAAAAGAGATATTTGCATTTCCCTGTTTCCCAGCCAAGTTAATCACACCCTTTTCTCTTCATCTGGATTTGTTAGTTCTGGAAGGGCTACCTGTCTGGCACTCAGGTTGCCAGGAATTATCACTCAGGCAGAGGGGCTGCTGAGTAGCTGAGCTCACATGTCTATATGAATTTCTGAAGTTTTCCCAGTGAGCCAGTACATAGATACATTTATCAGTGAATTGTTACATTTGGTATTGTGCAGCAGAGGCCCTTTGTTTTTTGTTTTTTAATTTTTATTGGCTTTTCAACATATAGTATAAGACATTACAAACGACAAACACAAACAAACAAACATAGAAACATGTATAATTTCATAAGTTTCTTTCATGTACCCAATTTCAACGACTTCCCCATGCCTCCCTTTTCTGCATCCCTATTTTAAAGTTTTTCAGCAACCCCTGATCTGAATTGCTTATAAATTCATTTCTTTAACCCTTTTCTTTCCTCATGTCCAATCATTAATCTCTGCAAATCTGCTATGCTTTGCCCATGACATTTTAGTACTCGCTAATTTTACAGCAATTTTTAAGATAAAATTTAAATTTCTTCCAATCTTCTTCCACCGTCTCTCTCCCTTGGTCACGGATTCTGCCCGTCATCTCTGCCAGTCCCATGTAGTCAATCACCTTCGTCTGCCACTCTTCCAGCGTGGGTAGTTCTTGTGTCTTCCAATACTTTGCTAGTAAAACTCTTGCTGCTATTGTAGCATACATAAAAAATGTCCTATCTTTCTTTGACACCAATTGGCCTACCATGCCCAGGAGAAAAGCCTCTGGTTTCTTATGAAAGGTACACTTAAGCACCTTCTTAATTTCATTATAAATCATTTCCCAGAAGGCCTTAATCCTTGGGCATGTCCACCAAAGGTGATAGAAAGTACCTTCAGTTTCATTACATTTCCAGCATTTGTTATTGGGCAAATGATAAATTTTTGCAAGCTTGACTGGGGTCATGTACCACCTATAAATCATTTTCATAATATTCTCTCTTAAGGCATTACATGCCGTGAACTTTATACCGGTGGTCCATAACTGTTCCCAGTCAGCAAACATAATGTCATGACCAATGTCCTGTGCCCATTTAATCATAGCTGATTTAACCATTTCATCCTGTGTATTCCATTTCAACAGCAAGTTGTACATTCTTGACAAATTCTTAGTATTGGGTTCTAACAATTCTGTTTCTAACTTTGACTTTTCCACCTGGAAGCCGATTTTCCTGTCCTGTTTAAAAACCTCATTTATCTGGTAATAATGAAGCCAATCTCTTACTTTAGACTTCAGTTTCTCATAACTCTGTAATTTCACATTTCCACCTTCTTGTTCTATAATTTCCCAATATCTTGGCCATTTAGATTCCATATTAAGTTTTTTCACTTCCTTAGCCTCCATTGGTGACAACCACCTAGGGGTTTTATTTTCCAACAGATCTTTGTAACGAATCCAAACATTGTATAATGCTTTCCTAACAATGTGGTTTTTGAATCCTTTATGAATTTTTACCTTGTCATACCATATATATGCATGCCAACCAAACCTATTATTGAACCCTTCTAAATCCAAAATGTCTGTATTCTCAAGAAGTAGCCAATCTTTCAGCCAGCAAAAAGCTGCTGCTTCATAGTACAGTTTTAAGTCCGGCAGGGCAAACCCCCCTCTTTCTTTTGCATCAGTTAATATCTTAAATTTTATTCTGGGCTTTTTGCCCTGCCAGACAAATCTCGATATATCTTTCTGCCACTTCTTGAAACAGTCCATTCTGTCCACAATCTGCAATGTTTGAAACAAAAACAGCATTCTTGGCAAAACATTCATCTTAATAACAGCAATTCGGCCTAACAAGGAAAGTCTCAAATTCGACCATATTTCTAAATCTTTCTTAATTTCTGTCCAACATTTCTCATAATTATCTTTAAATAGATTCACATTCTTAGTTGTTAAATTAACCCCCAGATATTTCACTTTGTTTGCTACCATTAATCCAGTTTCACTCTGAAACTTCTCTCTTTCCTCCACTGTTAAATTTTTTCCCAATACCTTTGTTTTTTGTTTGTTAAGCTTAAAACCTGCCACTCGACCAAAAGCATGTATTATCTCCAAAACTCTTTTAGTACTAGTGTCTGGCTCTTGCAAAGTTAGAACTAAATCATCTGCGAACGCTCTCAACTTATATTGTTTGGCTCCGACCTGAATCCCTTTAACCAGCTGGTCCCCTCTAATCATATTTAGTAACACCTCCAGAACAGATATAAAAAGTAATGGGGATATTGGGCACCCCTGTCGTGTCCCTTTTTCAATAGCAATTTCTTCAGTAACCACATTATTTACAATTAGTTTTGCTTTTTGTTCAGAATAAATTGCACTTATACCATTCTCAAAGCCCTGGCCTACCCCCATTCCTTTGAGATTCTTTTTCATAAAACTCCAAGAGATATTGTCAAAGGCTTTCTCAGCGTCCACAAATATTAATCCTGCCTTCGTATTAATATTATTTTCGAGCAACTCCATAATGTCTATTATGTTTCTCACATTATCAGATAAATGTCTTCCCGGGAGAAAGCCGGCCTGGTCTTTATGAATCTCACCCACCAAAACCCTCTTCAATCTTTTTGCCAAAATGTCTGCAAAAATTTTGTAATCCACATTAAGCAATGATATAGGGCGGTAGTTCTTAATCTGGTTCTTTTCAGTCTCAGATTTCGGTATAAGTGTAATATATGCTTCTTTCCACGATTCAGGTGCCTTCTTCCCCTCTAATATTTCGTTGCAGACTTCCTTAAGTGGTTGAATCAACCAGTCCTTCAAAGCTTTGTAATATCTGGAAGTCAAACCATCTGGTCCTGGAGATTTTCCCACTTTCATATTTTGAATGGCTCCCTCTATTTCTTGCTCAGTTATTTTCTGGTTTAAGATCACTTTACTTTGATCAGATATTTTTTGTAGTCCATATTTTCCAAGAAATTATTCTATCTCTTTTTCATCCACCGGCCCATGTGCATAAAGTTTTCTGAAATAACTCTGGAAACAGTTTCTAATCTCATTTGGTCTAAAAATGTTCTTTCCTTCAACCTCTAAGGTTGTAACCATATTCAGCTTTTGTCTTTTCTTCAATTGCCATGCCAGAAGTTTCCCACATTTATCTGCCGATTCAAATGTCTTTTGTCTCATTTGCCTTATTTTCCATTCTATCTCCTGATTCATCAGTTCCATATATTGTCTCTGGTAAAACTTTATTTCTCTTAGAATTTCATGAGACTTTGGCTTTGATCTCAATTTCTTTTCACCTTCTTTTATTTTTTCCAAAATCTTATCTTTCTTTTCATTCTGTCTCTTCTTTTTTAAAGTGTTCTGTTGTATCAAAAATCCTCTCATAACGGCTTTGCTTGCGTCCCAAATTATTCTTTTCTCCACCTCTGTTTTCAGATTTATCTCAAAATAATCCTTCATGGTTTTCTGGGCCTTTCTGTAGACCTCTTCATCTCTAAATAGGGAGTCATTCATCCTCCATCTAAAGGAACCAGCTGTTGTTATGTTCATTTCCATCTTTACAGCGTTATGGTCGGAGCAAGTCTTTGGGCAGATTTCCACTTTTTTTATCTTAGATGCCATCCCACTAGTTACCCAAATTTGGTCGATTCTGGTAGAGGTCATTTTTGCTTCTGAAAAGAAAGTTCCCTCTCTTTCCAGAGGGTTTCTTGTTCTCCAGATGTCAATCAAATCCATATTATCTGTCATTTCAAAAAAAGTCTTAGGTAGTCTCCCATCCTTAGAGACCACCTGTCTTAGTGCTTTGTCCATATTTGTAGAGACCACTCCATTCATGTCTCCCATCATAATTACATTGGAGTCCAAATAGTCCATTAATGTCCCGTGTAATTTCTTAAAGAACTCTGACTTCCCTTCATTCGGAGCATAAATCCCAATTATCAATAATTTTTCTCCTTGGCCTTGTATTTCAATTGCCAAATATCTTCCTTGTTCATCTTTAAACATCAACTTAGGGGCCAATTTTTCCTTAGCATAAATCACCACTCCTCTTTTTTTCACTTTATCTGATGAAATAAATTCCTGTCCCAGTCTTTTGTTTACAAGTAGTTTTCTATGTATTCTAGTCACGTGGGTTTCTTGTAAACAAATTAAGTCCAATTGTTCTTTTTTTAAAATATGAAAAACCTCACGTCTTTTTCTGGGAAGGTTCAAACCGTTACAATTCCAGCTTTAAAATTGTAGAGCCATCTTGTTGTTTACTTAGTTGCTCCTCCAACTGCCCCTAACAGTTGTTCTTCCTTTGTTGGAGTTTTAAGTCCAAATGTCAAATTCGAAATATCCGCTAAATCCTTTGCCTCAGTAGTCAGGTCCACCACTTCCTTCACGAGGTCCTCTCCGTTTCTTTCCAGAAAATGTTCTTTATCTTGCACTGTTTTTATTTTGGTTTTTTTCCCTTTGTAGTTAAAAGACAAACCTTGTGGAAACTCCCATCTGTATATTATGTTATTCTTCTTCAACAAAGTGGTCAGGTCCTTGTAGTAAGTTCTCGCTTCCAGGATATATTTAGAAATATCCTTGTAGATCTGCACAAAGGAATTCTCAATCTCAAGAGATCTTTGATATTGTAGATTTAGTATTTTATCTCTCTCCTCCTTGGATCTCAAAGTTATCAGGCAGTCCCTTGGATTTTTTCTATTTTGTCTTCTGCCCAGTCTGAAGGCCGTGACTATCTTAAATTCCTCCTCTTTCGAATTTACTTGCCAAAATTCCAAAAATTCTTTTGTGAGGAACTCTGCCAAATTGTCCTGTTCACTTTCTGGGACTGCTCTCAATCTCAGATTCCTCTCCTTTCTCTGAAGTTCCATTAAAGACAGGGCCGCCTCATGCTCTTCCAGTTTTTTACAAACTGGTTCTAACTTTACTTGTGTGGATTCTGCGATAGTTTTTGCCTCTTCAGCAGTCTTACGAATTGCAACATCTTCTTCAATTAGTTTATTTATAGTCTCTGTATTAGATGCAACACTTTTGGTATTTAAATCTAGCTTCTCTGATAATTCTGTCAGCTGTTTAGAATTTTCTGTGCCTTGCTTGGTCAAAGCTTCTAAGGACTCATTAATTTTTAATAATGCTTGTGTCACTGTATCCATCCCTTTTTCCTGCCCTTCTACACCTGCAAGGGCTAAGCCTGATATAGAACCTCTTTTCCTTTGTGCAATTTTTGTTTTGGCTCTTGTTTTTATCTCATCTTCTTGGCCACTCATGTCCCAAGGTCGTTCCCACAGGAATTATTTCCAGATGGAAAACTCCACTGACTTGCTCTTTACACACTTGACTTTATGGCTATTTTCCCACAACCCTCTAGAGGGAGCAGCTCACAGTTCAAGGTATAGAGAAACAAAGAGAAAAATGGCTACAACTCTTCCAGTAAGTTTCCACTAAAAAGGCTGTCAGTTTGTATCTTCAACCAAACTCCTAACAGTAGCAAATAAAGTCCCAACTTTGTATCAAGCACTCAATGCACCAATTTTGTATCTATTTCAAATGACAATTTCCAGTCCCGGTGACTTACTCTTCTTTTAAGGCAGTCCTTTCCCAAGGGTTTAAAACGGCAGAGAAATCTTTTTCCTTTCACCTCTTTCAGACAGGTAATACAAGTTCAACTTCATCCCCCCCGCTCCTGCTGCTAAGGGGGGAGGTTCAAGTTCAATGTCTGGGTTAAATGGTAATGGAATTATCTTCCGTCAAATTGCAGCTTGTATGTCGTTACTTTAGCTGTCATGCAGTCCGGGAAAGGCAGACTTCCTTATTTTAGCTCTTTCCCGTTTTCGGCCAAATTTTTAGATTTCTTGCTTTAAATCCCAAAGATTTCCCGATCCTACTCACAGGTAATTTGTAAATCCAAATGCCAGGAAGGAATCGGCGCTCTCCGTTATGGCGACGCGGCTTCACTCCACGGGCTGGGTAGCGACTCTCAGCACCGCGCTCTCACCCGATGCCGCTCCGGAGCCTTTAAAAAGGCTCCTTCACAGTACCGGGGGGGGGCTTGGGGTGCCCACCGAGTCTCCTTGCTCACAGGCTTCTGCGCCTGTGATTTTAGGGGTCCCCGCTTCGCCGTAGCGGTCAGACCCGAACTCGCGGAGTAGTCTCCCTGAGCGGAGCTCAGCGGGAGACCGCCATTAAACGCTGGCGCCAACCGAAAGTCAGCAGAGGCCCTTTGACTAGATAGGAAGAAACTGTGAGGAAGTGTTTTGTGGGGACAAGTCACAAAAGTCACAAAAGTGATTGTGCTGATTTTGGTAGTGGGCTGCATGTGCATGATATCTGCTGGAGGGGCAACCCCCCCAACCTATGCATAAATTCCTGCAACAACTTAGACTGCACTCTTCCCCAAAACATGTTATCTAGAACTGGAAAAAGACAACTGCAACATGCTTAGGTCACAAGATGATGCAGGTGTTTCCCCAAAACCATCTGCATTTGGGTGACTCAAATGGACTCAAACATTGACATGAGACAGCCACTGTAGCATCAGAGTGGAGGTAACTAAAGAAAAGATGATCCTTTGGGGGGGCTAACCAAATGTGCCCCCCTTCCCACGCATCTACCTGTGAAGATGTTGGTGTGCTGGCAATCAAAAAATGTGTGGGGAGGTGAGACAAAGTTTTTTCTTAGCTATACATGCAGGGAGGGAGCAAAACTGCAGTAGAATCATGCCAGCACCTCAGTGGGCTTCCCTCAGCCCAACTGGCTGCAGTGTAGGTCTGTGAGGCCCTCACTTCATTTATAGTCCCCTTTCTCCCCAGTGGGGACTCCAAAAGAAACACATCCTTCTCCTGACCTCTACTTGGTACTCACACCATGCCGCCAGAACCTCAGGGGCTCCCCTTGGTTGCTTATGAGAAGAACTGGCTCTACATTCCAAACAAAATGGTGTTGTGCCTGCTGCTAGCTACAGGGATTGAAGATACTTCCCCCCAGGTTTTGTCCCTGATCAAGAATCAGTTAAGCACTTCCATGCCCCATTCCTTTAAAGTGCAGAATAAACTTGGCCCTTCCATGAATCTCATTTAAATCTATAACATTACTTAGTTGTGTCCCAGCATATTTATGGGAAATGTCACTATTATAAAGAGTTTGGAAGAAGAGTTTGGACTTGATATCCCGCCTTTCACTCCCTTTAAGGAGTCTCAAAGCGGCTAACAATCTCCTTTCCCTTCCTCCCCCACAACAAACACTCTGCGAGGTGAGTGAGGCTGGCCATCTGTCAGGAGTGCTTTGCTTATGTGTTCCAGCATGGCAGGGGGTTGGACTAGATGGCCCTTGTGGTCTCTTACTGCTCTATGATTATATGGCACTAGCTAGTACACTGCACTGTTCCATTAGATCAGGCATAGGCAAACTCGGCCCTCCAGATGTTTTGGGACCACAATTCCCATCATCCCTGACCACAAGTCCTGTTAGCTAATGATCTTTGGAGTTGTAGTCCCAAAACATCTGGAGGGCTGAGTTTGCCTATGCCTGCATTAGGTAGATATTGTTGCTATTTTTTAAGCTTAAGGTTATGTATACAGTAGCTGGCATCTATTTGTCATTGAGCTAGCGTGGTGTAGTGGTAAGAGTGGTGGACACGTAATCTGGAGAGCCAGGTTCGCTTCCCCGCTCCTCCAAATGCAGTCTGCTGGGTGACCCTGGGCCAGTCTACACTTCTTTCTGAACTCTCTCAGCCTGACCTACCTCGCAAGGTATCTGTTGTGGGGGTGGAAGGGAAAGGAGATTTTTAGCCGCTTTGAGACTCCTTAAAGGTAGAGAAAAGTAGGATATAAAAACCAACTCCATGAATAAGAATTCTATGGAAAAGGACCATCCCTGCCATGATGATGAAAACTATGTTTAGATTTTGCTGTATTATACCAACCTGTGGAATATGACAGTTCGCAGTTCCAAAATCTCTTTGGCCACAGTGGATTGACAATCTGGACACACAAAAACCTCTGGGAGATCTTTTGAATCAATGCCTATGCAAAAGCAGTCCTTGCAGCTTCCTTCACAGTAAACCATAGATTGGTCACACTCACCACTGGGCCTCCTGAACCCTTCCTTCAAAAAACATAGTGACCAGCTGCCTTCAAACAAGGTAGGTAAAAGATCTGAGCAATAGGTTAGTGTATCCTTCCATCCCTCTGGGCATGATCTAGACCCAGTAATGTGACTCTCTTTCAAGCTTTGTCTCTTTGTGGGAAGAGGAGTGGCAATTTCAATTGGAATATATTTTTCTTGTCCTTCAAGATAGGATTTCCCAGTGTAATGTATTATTTCTTTTGCAATCCAGGGTCTAATGGCGGTCATATCCTTTTGTGTGTACTGTAATTGGGCAGCAGAAGCAATCAGATGTGCAATGGTACATGTGAAAGGACCGCAGTCACTGGAATTACCTTGCCTGGTTATATCAGTTGGTGCAAAAAATGACCAGTCCACAAAACTCTAGGGACAGTCTGAATCCATCTTATACAGACATGCTAAGAAGGATGTTATTGCATCAATCACAGAGTGGTTCAATCCATGGTTGGAATCTAGGTAGAGCATGGTCTTCCTTTTAAAAATGATTACTAGCAGTATGCAGTGGACTCCACTGTCATTTACTGGAATAATCCAAACAACTTTCTTTAGCACTCCAAATTTCAAACAGGACTTCAGGGCTTTCACTGACAATATTTGACACATGAGGGCCTGAATGAAGAGGCAACTAAATGGGAAAATTGTTCCATCATGACCTAGCTCTTTGGTCATGATCACCCTGGAGGCAAGAAATGCATCTATTATGCGGTCATTTATCCAGTTCGATCCTTTCAGTGTGTCTATGTCATAACCATAAACACAGATGTTGGCAACAAGTTCCTCAGTTTGTAGACTGAGTGTGTTGAAGGTACAGTTGTGCCATGGGGGAACTGATGTAGAAATCATTGATTTGCCCAAACACTTCTCACTTTGCGTTGAGAATATTATATCAAAAGAATCAATATTGGTCACGTCAAATCCTCTTTCCTACTTTTTGGAGTGGAGGTCATCTGAGGTTGAGCGCTTTCCAGGTCTCTCATAGTCAGTCAGTGATCTGTTTTTAAGGAGTCCAGCTCCTCCGCAGCCTGCACTGAATCAGATGCTGGAACTACAGTTATCTTTTCCTTCAGTCTGGAGAACTTTCTTCCTGATCTACTCTTCTGCCTTTTATTTCGCTTCAACTGTGTGAGCTGCAACCGGCAAGGCTTCCCTAGTTCTGGGGCATGCCAATAGATTTTTTGGCAGCTATAATATGGTAGCAAGTCCTGGATGATGGGCAAGAGCAGATCTCTTTGGGGAAAAGGCAGACAACATAATGCTTTCCCTTTACTACCCCTTACCACAAATACACCAAGCTATTAAATTGTTCAGTACCATACTATTTGACAAACTGATGGTGCCTTCTCATAGCTTTCATCTTTCTTAGGCCACGGAAGTTCTCCCCTTTGTACAAGATCCATGATTTGTGATGAATCACAAGCTATATAAGGAAAGACTGTATGTTCTGGTGATCTTGAGTGTCTGATAAACTGAGGCCGCAAATGAAAGTTTCCAGTGTTACATAGTCCACGCAAAGTTTCTCTCCAGTAAGAATTTTGCATTGCATATAAGGATAACACCACTGCTCCCATCGTCATTTCTTTCCATTGTGAAAGTCTTCTTAGAGCTGCATGAAAACTCTCAGAGACATTTGTGGTGATTCCACTTTTTTCTTTATATATGTTCAGTCTCTTTAGAATCCAGGCCCCAGCATGCTTTATTATTGCTTGGTGCAGTTTTTCCTTAAAGTAGTCCAAGAATGCTTTGCTCCAACCTGTTCTGAGTTTATCAAATTTGAATGTGTAGTCTTGCTCAGAATTTGACCTCAGAAGATCAAAAAAAGTCAGCAAGGTATACCTTGGTATCCTCTGAACTGGCCCCATGTTTTTTCAACCAAAACACGATGTCTCTGCAGATGTGATTCCAGCATACCGCTCTGTGGCTCTTGAGCAAAACATGATCCTAAGCCTTTTCAATTCCTTTTTCTCTGTCAGACACTATGAGAACTTTTTCTGAATTGAGCAATGGACACTGCTTTGAAAGGGTTTCCAAAAATCTCCTGTGATTGTCTTCTCGCTTGCTGTCATGCATCATGAACATTACAGGAATCAGTGGTGATTCAGCGAAAAGCACATTTTGAAATAATAAAGTAGATAGGAAGAAATCTCCAAGTCTCCAAGTCCTGTCATATGAAAAAAGCATAGGTAAATCTGTCTTCAATGATATTATTTTCCCAATTTCAGATGAAATATCTGTTAATTCAAAAACACTTACAAATCATCACGACTGATTTGTGAACATTGTCTTTCATGCTTGTTTGTTTCTTACCTAAGGAAACAAAAATAAAAATTATATGGAATGCTTTAAAGTACAGTGGTACCTCTGGGTACGTACTTAATTCGTTCCGGAGGTCTGTTCTTAACCTGAAACTGTTCTTAACCTGAAGCACCACTTTAGCTAATGGGGCCTCTTGCTGCCGCCGTGCCACCAGAGCACGATTTCTGTTCTCATCCTGAAGCAAAGTTCTTAACCCAAGGTACTATTTCTGGGTTAGCGGAGTCTGTAACCTGAAGCGTATGTAACCCGAGGTACCACTGTAGTCATGAGAGCCAGGGAAACAAGGAAAAAAGAAATTTTGGATGCCATATCAAAGAAAGAAAATGAATTAGGGGAAAACCTAAATAAACAATCGATAAAACAGGCAAGAAAATGATTACAATCACAGCATTCAATGATAATCAATGAAGAAATAGCATGGAAAGTTAAAAAAATGAAGCCGAAATTCTTTGAGCATGCAAACAAACCCGGAAAGTTGTTAGCATGGTAATTAAGGAGAAGTCAACAGATGAATTATATATATAGGTAAAATTCATTCCAATGGGAAATTTCTAGATAAAACAAAAGAAATAAGGGAAGTCTTTTAAAAATATTTTCAAAATTTATACAAAAGAGGAAATGAAAAGGCAATCAACATACAGGAATATATAAAAAAGAGTAATCTGCCAAAGATAAAACAAGAAGAGTTTCTTAAATACACAAGTCACAGTCCAAGAAATCTCCAGGGCAAAAAGGCAAATAAAAGTGGGCAAATCACCAGGAATGGATGGATTATCAGCAAAGTACAATAAAAAATTTAAAGAACACCTTGTAAATCCAATGGAAGATATAATGAATGAAATATTAACAAAAGGGGAACATGGAAGCAAGCTTATATTACCTTGATTCCAAAACAAGAAACAGATTTGACCTTGGTCAAAAACTATTTTTGAACAATGATTACAAGATATTTGCTAACGTTTTAGCTAATAGATTGAAAAAGGTCTTAAATGTTTAAATACACCCAGACCAAGCAGGATTCCTTCCAGGTAGGCAGATGAAAGATAATATAAGAAATATTTTAAATGTAATAGAGTATTTAGAAGTAAGAAATGAGAAAAAAGCAGCAATGATGTTTATAGATGTGGAAAAAGCTTTTGATAATGTATCTTTGGACTTTATAAGGAAAGTGATGGAAGAAATGGAATATGGAGAAAAGTTTATAAAAGGGATACAAGCTGTGTACACAGAACAATGTGCAAAACTAATTATTAACCAGGTGATAACGAATGAATTCCAAATTGGAAAAAGGAATGAGACAAGGATGTCTGTTATCATCTTTATTATTCATTCTGGTCCTGAAGGTTTTGAACAGAAACATAAGAGCTGACAAACAGATTGTGGGAATAAGAATGGGGGGAAATGAATTTAAGTTGAAAGCATTTGCTGTTGACTTGGTAATTACAGTTGAGGAAACAAAACTATGTCTCCCTAAAGCTTGTGAGAAAATATAAGTTTGGGCGAGTGGGAGGATTTAAATTAAATAAAGGAAAGACAAAAATACTAACCAAAAAAATGACGGAACTGGAGAAAATAATGATAATAATAATTTTTTATTTATGCCCCACCCTTCCCAGTTCAAAAACCGGGCTCAGGGCAGCTAACAACAAATTTAAAACACTTAATTATAAAAGCAGCATAAAATACAGTATAAAAACATGAATAACAATAAAATTCAAAATTCAAAAATCACTTCAGGGGAAATAAGCATTAGATAATCCCCAGGGCTAGCTGGCTGAATTGGTCCTACTTGGGCCGGTGAGGAGGCCAGGGGAGAATTAGCTGTGGGGTCTCAGAGCGGGTGATCTTCATAAAAGGGGAGGGGGAGGGAAGAGAAGGGAAGGGAAGGGACATAAACGATTAGGCTGAATTCAAATTAAAGGCCAGGCGGAATAGCTCTGACGGAAGGAGGTTAAATCCCGAAGGGCCCTAGTCTCATGGGACAGAGCATTCCACCAGGTCGGAGCCATCACTGAAAAGGCCCTGGCGGAGGATAATCTGACTTCCTTAGGGCCCAGGATCTCTAAACTATGGTTATTCATGGACCTTAAGGTCCTCTGCAGGGCATACCAGGAGAGGCGGTCCCATAGATACAAGGGCCCTAAGCCACAAAGGGTTTTTTAAGGTCAAGACCAGCACCTTAACTCTGACCCTGCACTCCACCGGGAGCCAGTGCAACTGGTAAAGCACTGGGTGAATATGCTCCCATGGCAGGTACCCCGTGAGGAGCCTTGCTGCAGCATTCTGCACCCGGTGGAGTTTATGGGACAGTTTCAAGGGCAGCCCCATGTAGAGCGAATTACAGTAGTCAAGCCTGGAGGTGACCGTCGCATGGATCACTGTAGGAGATTACAAAAATAGAAATTCATTAAAAAGTCAAATATTTAGGAATTTGGCTTGATAATAAAAATTTAAATTTATATAAAGACAACTATGAGAAAGTTTGGAATGAGATGAAGATAGATTTGGAAGTTTGGAAGAGAATGAACCTCTCCTTGATGGGAAGGATAGCAGCAATAAAGATGAATGCATTATCAAAGAAGTTCTTTTTATTTCAGTCAATAGTGATAATAAGCAACCTTGTCTGATATATAATGAATTTGGGGGGAAATGTTTAAAAAGACTTTTGCTAAGAAACTAGAAGAATTACTCCTATAAATTGTGGATCAAGATATAAAAAAAGAAAACCAGAAATTATGTATGCAGCAACAGCGGCAATAATTATATTAGCACAAACTTGGAGGACAGAAGAAATACCAACGAAAGAACAATGGCAAGGGAAACTTATGGAAAATGGAGAACTTGCAAAACTATCAGATAAACTACATGAAAAGGACAACAAAGACTTTAAAAGAGAAGGGGGACCATTTTCAACATATATGAAGAGGCAACATAATTAAATGGACTCCTTGGCAGGGTTTGAGAAAACAACCACAATTGTATGCAGCAAAAAGTAAGATAATATGCATTCTGTGAAATTTGGGGAAAACAACATGCAGGGTGAACAATATGGAAAAAAAGCAAAATAGGTGTATGAGGGAAGTCCAGGGGAGGAGGGTGGAAATATGAAAAATTGTTAAAGATATATCATTAGAAGAAGTATACATGGAAAAATCAATTAAAATATTTTTTTTAAAGTTTTTTTCTTACCTGCTCCCGGTTTCGTGGCTGAGCTACAGGTATATGAGCTGAGCTGGTTACAGGTTCATTACAAAGGTCTTTATAGATTTTTGAGGGCTTAGCACTTGTATCTGAAATCTTTCCTGTTACTGAAGGCATTGTCCGTACATGTGGTCTTAGCAAATTTCTCTTTCTGTCACCATGAGGAAGTGCATGGAATTCCCTCTCATTTCCAATATAGTGTATCAGAACCATTTCACAAGAAGGCTCTAGCAGTCTATAACTGTGCCTTGTGAAGTTGTCTGTTCTTGAACAAGTTTTGATTTTATGGTAAAATTTCCTCAGCTTCGGATTAATTCTCGGCCAACGTCAGACACCACAGTTGATCCAACAATATTGATCACAGCGCCAATCATTTCTTTTCTGAGGAGAACCTTTGAACGAATACAGAAAGACATCACCACCAATAGGTTTGCATGATGGATCATTTACAATCTTCTGATAATCAGGATGAGATAGAATATGAAGGGCTTCTTCCACTGTAAAAGGAGTGGTTTTCCTGCAGTATAAGATCATTGTGAAGCATCCTCCACTCTACATAATTGTGAAAGCTTGTTGCATAAAATATTTTAAAAAACAAACATGGACCACGCAGCTCCAGGTCCTTGGGGGACTCTGTGAGCCCGCTAGGTAAAGAGGATTCCCTGAGGTCGGAGATTAAAGAAACAGGCAGGACCAAGGCAAATTGTATAGGGAAGTGGCTAAGAAGTCTGACCTTTATTGTAAAAGCAACTGCTATAGCAGGGTCCGCACTCCTCTGGCAGCGAGACGAGTCAGACCTCGAACAGAAGGTGCCCCCCACTTTTATTAGTTCTCCAAATTCCCAGTCCCACCTCCAATATTTCATCATTGCTACGGGACAGTACCTGGGTAGCAGATAGCTGTCTTTCCCCACCCTTTCCCCATCTCCTGACACCCGTTAACACAAGACACAAAAACTATTTACAGTTCCTGACCCCTCTGGTCCAGTTCCTCACAATTATTTTGTCCCCTGGAGTCCAAATCCATTTCAGGGTTACCCATCTTTGCGATCTGCCTGGCACTTGAGTTAGGTGTTTCCCCTGCGGTGAGGCCATTTGCCTACTGACTCTATGCTTCCTGGTAAATGGCTCTTTTGAGTCACCCTTTAGGCCTACCTTTCCCTGTACAGAACAGGACTCATGGAAAGAAGAGCTGTTTTCTAGTGGATTCCTAAAGTGTCTTGTACAGTTTTTGTTATATAGTGACTTATACATGAACTTTCACACTGTAACATTCTAACTGCCTGGGAGGATACACGCATTTATAGAGGCTAGTTACAGGTAGGTAGCCGTGTTCTTAGAGACCAACCAATTTTGTTATCGGTAAGAGCTTTCGTGTGCATGCACACTTCAGATACTTTAGGCTGTCGCTGAAGTGGATACATTACATTTGGCTGTGGCGCTGTGGGTTAAACCACAGAGCCTAGGACTTGCCGATCAGAAGGTCGGCGGTTCGAATCCCTGCGATGGGGTGAGGTCCCGTTGCTCGATCCCTGCTCCTGCCAACCTAGCAGTTCGAAAACACGTCAAAGTGCAAGTAGATAAATAGGTACCGCTCCGGCGGGAAGGTAAACGGCATTTCCGTGCACTGCTCTGGTTTGCCAGAAGCGGCTTAGTCCTGCTGGCCACATGACCCGGAAGCTGTATGTGGGCTCCCTCGGCCAATAAAGCAAGATGAGCGCCGCAACCCCAGAGTCGTCCGCGACTGGACCTAACGGTCAGGGGTATCTTTACCTTTACCAGTGTTACACACTCTAGTTGGTGCCATTTTCTAACATTCATTGGTTGGAGCTTGACAGATCATTTAAATAGACAATTCAAAGCACCAGGTCTATTCATTCACTAGATGTGATAGTGCAGTTTTCTCATTATTATTTGGCTGCCTTTATTTAAAGGGCCAGTAATGCTTTTTATTATGTACACTCTAGCTAATGGTTTCAGGTAAGTACACATGAAATAGCCGATACCAGAGAATTGTTTGCTTGCACGCACGGCAACTGTACTGACCACGCACCCTCGGCCGCTCTACAGCTGGGGGGAGGCAGCGGGCCACCTTGTCGCACACAGCCTGAGGTGGGCCCCGGGGTAGGGGTCACACTTAGTATGCCCCTGAAGCCAATCAAATGTACTATGACCAATCTGGGCACAATTCACCACTGATCCTGTCCTGTCCACTTTCTCAAAACACGTGGTGGACTCCAGGAAAGTTGTCAGCAGGCAGCCCGGAGCCCATGGGCACCACATTGGAGACCCCTGATTTCCATGTTTGCACTGACAAAATCTGTTGGTAAGAAAACTTGCAGTTAAACCTCCATTTATAATTACCACCCCCCAAATAAAACAACAACTTTTGTCCCAAAACCTTTTGTAGCTTAATTGATGCAAGACACATTATTGCTTTTCATAGTTACTTTGGTGGTCTACATCTAGTTGGTTTGATATTTTACATTCACAGTTAATATCATCACCATCTCTGCCTTCGATATTCTTCAAGGTTGGCAGCATCAAAAAATTTCCAGGTTCAGTTCTTTACAGTGGAAGCTATGGATATGAATGTCACTTTAATACAGTGTTCTTGCTAACGCAGAACCATTTCAGTTTTTATTTCGGCCATTCCATTGGTGTGATCTAATTTGGTGGAGTCTATTTAACAATCATGACGATTCCTTAAGGATCAAAGTATTTAATATATTGTTTGTTCCTTGGCTGTGCTCTGTGGTTTTTGTGGTTCATTCTGTGGTCGGTCACATACATGGTTACAGGAATTTCAGACATTAATCGGGGGGGGGGGAGGCCTGGAGCACCCCACCTCATGAGTACACACTTACAATGAACATAGCACAAACATCACCCACCCACCCACCTAAATGCTTTTCCATGGTCCCACTAAATTGTTACAATGTATCCAAATCAATAGACCATGTCGAGAAGTCATGTTCGCAGCAATCTCCCCTTCCTGAAGATAAGGTCACACGCAAGTGCCAGACTGCTCCTCATTGACTTACTGTGCTGGTCCCGTGGGTTACCCGAGAGGCGAGGTCCAAGTCCGGTCCGTGGTCAAAGGTGCAACGGGGAGGGAGTCCCTAGTAGCTGAAGCTGGGTGCAGGGCAGGGAGTCGGGTAAAGTCAGGAACAGGCATGCAAGCAGGGATCCAGGGCAGGTCAGGAGCTCAGGCAGAAACTAGCAACCAACAATGTTGCTCCCGCAACTTGGGACTGAGGCTGGCTGGCTTTTGTCTGCCCCGAGGCATGGGGCGGCCCCGATCCTCTGGTGACTCACCTCTCCTGGCCTGGAGGCGAGCACTCCTCCTGCGGGAACTTAGTTCCCTCTGCCTCTCTGCCCTGAGCCTCTGCAGCTCAGGAGAGGCTGGAGGGTTACCGGACCCAGCAGAGGCAACCCAGAAAATATATATATTCAAATTTAGGATAGGGAAGTACAGAAAGGGGGGATAGATAATATTGATAGAGAGATATAGATAGATAGGTAGATTAGAAATTTAAAAGACCTATAAAGATTATCAAATCCTACAAAGTACTGAGCGCAAATATAACAGTGAATCACAATGGCACAAAATAAGTCAGCAAGCTGACATTTACCAAGAGTTAGACAAAGGTTAGTGTACTAAATATTATTTACAATTCTTGGTAGTTTGCTATTAGAGAAATACCAGACATTTCTTCAACGCCTCAGGACATATTTTCCACCGGATTTTGATGAACACCAGTTCGCTTATAGGAGAAATAGGTCAACAGATGATGCCATAGCCACAGCTTTTCACCTTGCACCAAGTCAACTGGAGAGACCAGGGAATTATGTCAGAATGCTGTTTATTGATTATAGCTCGGCTTTTAATACCATTCTTCTGGACATTCTTATTAAAAAGCTGATGGACCTGGACCTTTCCCCTACCATCTGTGGTTGGATTAAAGACTTTCTGAGGGATCGCACACAAATAGTGAGGATTGGGCCTGTTACATCTACCTCTCTGAAGCTCAGCACTGGCACCCCACAGGGATGTGTGCTGAGTCCCTTCCTGTACCCGTTGTATACATATGACTGTATTTCATCTGATCCATCCACTGCAATTATTAAGTTTGCAGATGATGCCACCATCATGGGTCTAATTACAGGTGGAGATGAATCAGCGCATAGGGAGGAGGTTCAAAAAGTCTCCACATGGTGCCTAGAGAATAACTTGCACCTAAATATCAGCAAGACAAAGGAGATGGTGTTGGACTTTTGGAGGAAGAGAGGGGAACGAGCCCTGTTGTATATCAGGGTGGGTTGTGTGGAGAGAGTCTCTTCCTTTAAATTCCTGGGAGTTTACCTTAGTGAAGACCTCACTTGGAAAATCAATACAACCCAGGTGGTTAGGAAGGCCCAACAGAGACTCCATTTCCTCAGGGTCCTGCAAACGAACAAGGTCAAACAAAAACTGATGATCTCCTTCTACCTGGCCACAATAGAAAGTGTCCTTTCATACTTTATTACAGTGTGGTACGCTGGTTTGATATACATCTATATTCTCTGCAGCCAAAGATGGAGAAGCTCTATACGGTCAGCAAAAACAAGACCTGGAGCTGACTGTGGTTCAGATCATCAGCTTCTTATAGCAAAATTCAGGCTTAAAGTGAAGAAAGTAGGAAAAACCACTAGGCCGGTAAGATGCAATCTAAATCAAATCCCTTATGAATACACAGTGGAAGTGAGGAACAGGTTTAAGGATTTAGATTTGGTGGACAGAGTGCCTGAAGAACTATGGATGGAGGCTCGCAACATTATACAGGAGGCAGCAACGAAAACCATCCCAATGAAAAGGAAATGCCAGAAAGCAAAGTGGTTGTCTAACGAGGCCTTACAAATAGCGGGGGAGAGAAGGCAAGCAAAATGCGAGGGAGATAGTGAAAGATGTGGCTCACATTTTTTGGTTCTTGCGGGGGGGGGATCTGAACCCCAATATTCCATCTTTGACCGTGGTCACTTTTCTGATAGCCACTGCCAAAATGGAAATAGTTGTCAGGTGGGTAATGGGGGGAGGCCCTCACTTTATGATCTTGGTTTTACCCAGGTATGGGACATGGCGCTATCTGGGAGTTTGAATCAACACAGCAGCGTGATGATAAATGGGCAGGGTAAGAAGGATAAATTTCTGAGTACATGGTAATTGTTCATTGATCATATCAACAAATTGGCCCTGTCGTTACGGCCACCTGCCCCGGGTGTAGCCATGATTTCTTTTTTTGGGGGGGGGAATTAGGGTTGCCATATTTTGAAGAGCAAAAAAGAGGACGCCATGAAGATTCTCATTTTAAATACTCTTACTATATGTAGGCTACAGCAGCTGTGATATATTGCTGAGTGGGGCAGGAGAAGAGAAGAGATGGGGAAAGCAAGTCTTCAATCACCAGTCTTGTCTAGGACTCATCCAGAAAGTATAGCCAGAGACATTATGGCAAATTTTAAAAATGTTACCCCTGAAAAAGAGGATGTGTCCTGGAAAAAGAGGACAAACGGCAACCGGGGGTGGGGGGCAGAATTGAGTTACCTGTGACACAATTGGTCAATTAAGTATATTTTTATTTCCTTGATTGGGGGGGCAGTTCTCCCCCGAACCCCCCGGCCACACCACCTGCAACCAGGGATGGAGGAAAGGGGGTGCGGTATGTGCGGGGCTGCCCCGGGTGTCCTCACTGAGGGGGGGTGACAAAATGCCAGGCGGCACTAACCATGGGACCTGCAGTGGGCCCAAGGCTCTGCGCTGCCCAAAGGGTCCGCCCACTGCCTCCCTCCCAGCTGAAGGGTGACTGAGTGGGAGGAGGCAGGCAGACTCTAGAGGCCCCACAGTGAGCCCTGCCCCTATGGATGCCTCACCCCTCCCTCGCCCTGCCCCTATGGACACCTTGCCCCTTCCTCGCCCTGCCCCTATGGACACCTCGCCCCTCCCTTGCCCTGCCCCTATGGACACCTTGCCCCTTCCTCGCCCTGCCCCTATGGACACCTTGCCCCTCCCTTGCCCTGCCCCTATGGACACCTTGCCCCTCCCTCGCCCTGCCCCTATGGACACCTCGCCGCACCCTCACCCTGCCCCATGGGCAGCTTGCTCCCCAGGCGCCCGAGCAGCTTTCTCCGCTGCTGACTGTCCCTGGCAATAATACTGGTTTTAGCCCTCTCACTGGTCAGAGCTGAAGTTGTTATTTACAACTTTAAAAAGAGATGCAACAAATTTTCACTTGTGAAAATTGGCAATTTTAAATGTTGCTTGTAGATGATAGATAGATAGATAGATAGATAGATAGAGAGGTAGATAGCTTTAAGTTTCTTAGCATTTTCTTAAAGCATTTTCTTAAAGCAATAGGCTATCCATTTTGGGGCCCCTGGGGCCCCTCCCACAAGGAGAACCTCCAAAAAAGCACACTGTGGAGGAGAGTTTCATTCAAAGAAGAATTCAAACTCAGGCTGCAGTGTCTACCAAAATCTTTAATGTTCAGATCGGCACAATACTTGGGCAAAATGTCATTAAAAGGTACTTCAGGTTCAACACATAGCCAAGCAAACAAAGACATGGATCCAGGTGTTACGGTAAAATCTGGGTGCGAGGCTGCTCTGCCACCCAGCTCCTCGGACTAAGTCCGCGGGTCCCTGCGGAGGAAAATGAGCTCAGCCGGAGACAGGAGCAAGCTGCAGAAGATCCAAGTTTATTGCGCAACAGGTTCAAGACGAGATTGAACAGCGAGAAAGGGGTGACATGAACTTTTGAAACTTCCCTCCATGTCCCAGAATACAGTGCAAAATACATCCCAGTTACACCATGAATACATTAAAGAGAGGTTGGGTTACACCGGATTAACATACAGAGGAGGGAGGGGGAATATGCAGAGCTGGAGATATGCGCAGATAAGCGCTTCCTGAGTACCGGTGATGGGAAGACAATAGTCCAAGTATGTAAAGTCTGCCACCTGGCATTGCCCGGAGGAAAGGCTTGGCAGAGTGGTTTGACAGGATTAGGGTCTTGACACCTTGCTTGAGGGATTATGGAAGACAGGGAAGGTGTCATGGAGTCCTAGAGAAATTGAGCAAATTGGCACGTTGATTTTCTATGGATTTTATAGATTCTAGTCCCTTTTGACATTGACAATTGGAAATAAATGGATATATTGTAGCGAAGAAGAAGGTGAAGAAGACATGCCCCCCCTTCCGTATCACAGGAATGACACATGCCCTGGCTTAGGAGCTAACTCCTCTTAAGCCCATAACCCCCCAAAAATATTTAAGGGGGCCGGGAACCCCCCCCCCCAAGTTGATGGCCATTGCCATTTACTGGTAATTGTGTGTGCCGTGTCATGTGACTATGTAGGGCAGGGCTTACCGCCTGCCCGCCCCCCATATTTTATTCAAGGTGGCCCCCCAGCAACCCAGTTATTAGGGAGTGGGGCCGGCACTAATTTCTCACCCATGTGCAGTGATCCCATGTTGAAAACAAACCCATTTGTATCCACTGTATTAATGCGCCAAGGGACTATTTTATGTGTCCTTATGACTGACAGGTGGTGGAAGGAGCGAGCCAGAGTCTAGGGAGTGAGACTGTCCCTGGCTATAATACTGGTTTTAAATCTCTCACTGGTCAGAGCTGAAGTTGTTATTTACAACTTTAAAAAGAGATACAACAAATTTTCCATTGTGATCTCCATAGTTGGCAATTTTAAATGTTGCTTGTAGATGATAGATAGACAGACAGACAGACAGAAGATACATTCAGTAACTCCCTAAAAAGTGTTAGGAGACGCAATACATTTTAAATTTAAAGGAAACAAAGAAAATAAGAAGACCAACAAAGAATTAATCATAGTAAAACAGGGAGAGTAAATTGTGGACAGATGCTGGACTTTGAGAAAGCCCCCAAAAGAAAGCTTAGCCAAGAAAAATTTAAACTGAAAACTCATAAAAAACACCAAGATGAAGATTTTAAAGAGAATCAAGAAAAGCAGATACACCTGATGACCAGAAAAGCCAAGGGAAAACAAAGACACATGAAAGAACGTGAGGGGCGAAGTCAAGTTTATTTCCCTTTCGCCCAACAAGTTTTGGATGTACAAAGGAGCAGAGGAAAGGGTAGGTGGAGATGAAGTCTGCTTCAAGCAGAGTGAAGAATAATTGCAGAAAATAGAAGGCTTTTCTTTTAAAAGGCAACTGGAGAAGCCATTTCATAAATAGAAGGCTGGCATTTCTGTTGCTGAAGTTCTTATTATCATTATTTATTGAATTTCTATACCGCCCTATACCCGAAGGTCTAAGGGCGGCTCACATAAAATATCAACTACACCAAATCAAAACAGAAAGAACGACCCAAGAAGGGGTTCCCAGAGCAGAGACAGCAGGAGTCAGGCTACCCCTGTCCAGAGAGGGGCGCAACTGGGCCACCAGCCGAAGCTGATGGAGGGCACTGGGGGTCACTGAGCGCCTTCCCTTGTCTCTCCCCAGAGGTGCAGGGCGACCAAGGCCCTTTCCGTGCCAAAAGCAGGCCTAAACCCTGATTGAAGTGGAGCCAGAAAAGCAGCTTCTTCCAAGGGCCCCTGGATCTGGTCTGCAACCACTCGCTCCAGAACCTCGCTCCAGAAGTTGGAAAAACAAAGACGGGTAAGATTTTAACACAGGTAAGACTTAGAAGTGAGAAGGGTCCAGGGGGATCTAGGGGGAAGGAAAGCTGTGCATGTGAGAAAGAGCAAAGCAGAGGCGCAGAAGACAACATAGTTCCATTTAATGTCATTTTAGCTCAGGTTGCCTTGTTGACAAAAATGCTTTGCAGCCATTTTGTGATAGCTTCTAGGGGACTATAGATAAGCTCCTTTGCTAATGGGCAGAACTTAATTTTATGTATATTGTGGCTTCCAAGGAGTAGAATAACAAACCCTCTTGAGCAGCTGCTTAAAAGTGGTGGCATTTGGCACATGAAGCCAAACGAATTGTACTTACTGGGCAACTGCAGAAGAGGGTCACCAAAATATTGTTGAGTTTTTGTTCCTTCAGATGTGTATAAATCCAGAAGGTTCCAAACATGCCAGCCTTTTGCATCCTCGCCAGTACTTCTGTTCCTAAGGTAGAATATCCATTTAGAATACCCATTTTAAAAGCTGATGCATCAAACTGCTTCTTTTGTCTCTAACAGTTGCCTTGCTGATTTCTGTGTGAAAAAGCAAAGAAGGCATTTTGAGGGTGAATCTACTGATGGCATTGGTAGAGGTGGCCTGGGAGAGGCCTTGGAGTGAGTAGAGGTTTTCACCATTTTGCCGGCCATTTTTAAGCAAAAAAAGTCCAGCAAACGTTTAAGCACAAACATATTCACAATTAGGAAGGATGAGCCGTGACCATTTTTTCCTGTACATAATACTAAAATACTTAAATACCTTCAACTGCAATCGTAGCTTCTATCAAAAAAGACTTTTGAATTATCAGAGGTGGCGATAGGCACTAATAACTAACAAGTAATCTCTAAATGCTCTATTGTAATTATAGCAGCAATACAGTTGTGTGTCTTCTGGCTGAAGGTCAACTAGGTGAGTATCTTGTGCTTGGCTGAGGGGAAAATCTCTGTTGTGTTCTGCCTGCAACTCTTGTACAAAGATTATTTCAGGTCGCAGTGAGGGGGACCATTCAAGCACCCTGAGCCTGTTGGAGAAAAGGTAGGCTCTAAATGGAATCATCCATCAAATATGCAAACTAAATATTCCAAAGAGCTTGTATTGAGCAACGTTGGTTATTCAATCCCTTTTTCAGAAGAGCTGCAAACTCGAAAGCCGAATACTGTCGCTCTGCATGCTTCTACCTGGAGGGACTTCTCGTTTCGGGACACCACTGCAGGGGAGGCCCCTTCCTGTGCCATCACCACACAATAAGGTACATCTTTGGGTGGGACGGCCATCCTTGTTTTGTTCCAGCTCTTATTTTTACAGACCTCACAGAGCTACCTGTGCCGGAAGCAGATCTGCTCCATTGACGAAAGGCAGTGTCAGAGCTCTTGATCCATCAAGTGAACATCTGCAGTGTAGGATTGAGAGACACCTGCGTCTTGACTGCGCTGCTTTAGGTAACCGGCTGTTTTTGCTCCTGTGTCTGGAGGGGAGGGCTGCTGAAGACCCTAGTCTCTTCCAGGTGCATCTCAGGGACGCAAGAAATAGAATTTTGCAAGCCTTCAGGAAACTTAACGGCAAGTGAACTTCACACTCCACCATTCAGTGATCTTTTTCAGTCCAATCCTTTAGTGCTGGCTTCTCCATTTCCCCCCGCTTGATCTTTTCACAGTTCTGTCCAAGAGCCCACCACACTCAGGTGAAGCCAGCTCTACCTGCAGAAGTCAGGTCAGTAAGAACAGCTGTGTTCCAAAAACATTTCTCTGGAATTGTATATATATATATATTTTTGCAGTTGATGGAGAGCAGATGAAGCCTGGATTCTTCGTGTGTCTGGACTTGCCCATGGGCTACTGATGTCAGAGGAGGTGCTGAACATGCCATCTTTAGAGCCAAGATGTTGCTTTGTGTTCTGGAGCCAGCGGGGAACTCTTTGGTGTCGGATACTCTTGGACATTAGAATGTCGTGGAAAAGTTCATTTATTTCAGTAATTCAACTGAAAAGGTGAAACTAATATATGAGATAGACTCATGACATGTAAAGCGAGATATGTCAAGCCTTTATTTGTTATAATTGTGATGATTATTGCTTACAGCTGATGATAACCCCAAATTAACAATCTCAGAAAATTAGAATATTAAATGAAATCAGCAAAACAAAGATTGCAAATAGAGCAATATTGGACTTCTGAGAAGTAGAAGCATGCATATGTACTCAGTACTTGGTTTGGGCCCCTTTTGCATCAATTACTGCCTCAATGCGGCGTGGCATGAGTGCTATCAGCCTGTGGCAGTGCTGAGGTGTTATGGAAGATCAGGATGCTTCAACAGCAGCCTTAAGCTCTTCTGCATTGCTCAGTCTCATGTCTCTCATCTTTCTCTTGGCAATGCCCCATAGATTCTCTATGGGGTTCAGGTCAGGCGAGTTTGCTGGCCAATCAAGCACAGTAATCCCATGGGCATTGAACCAGGCTTTGGTACTTTTTGCAGTGTGGGCAGGGGCCAAGTCCTGCTGGAAAATGAAGTCGGCATCCCCATAAAGCTCATCTGTGGAAGGAAGCACAAAGTGCTCCAAAATCTCCTGGTAGGCGGCTGTGTTGACCATGGACTTAATGAAGCACAGTGGACCAACACCAGCTGATGACATGTCTCCCCAAATCTCTTTTCTGATCAGAGCAGCTTTTGCATCCCATTTGAAAACCAAGGACCCAGAGTCTGCAGGAAGAATGGGGAGGCACACAATGCCAGATGCTTGAAGTCCAGTGTGACGTTTCCACAGTCTGTGTTGATTTGGGGAGCCATGTCTTCAGCTGATGTTGGTCCACTGTGCTTCATTAAGTCCAGGGTCAACATAGCCGTCTACCAGGAGATTTAGTTAGAGGCAGCAGCCAGGCCTCTAACTAAACCTCAGCACTTGTCAGTCAAATCATTGCCTCCTTCACCTGCCCCCACGTCCCTCTCCTTCCTCTGTTGTGCCAAATTTTAAACTGTAAGCCTGTCAGGGCAGAGATCTATCCTCTCGTATTTTCTGTAAAGTGCTATACAAGCTGATGATACTAAATGGAGGAGGAGGAGGAGGAGGAGGATAATAAGAATATTGGCAGAAGGAGTGGCATGTTCATTGGACTCTTAAGTGTAGTGCAAGTGTTGATGTTTTATGTTCCATTCTGCACAAAATATATATTTTTTATTTTTTTGCAGTCGATGGAGAGCAGATGAAGCCCGGATTCTGCGTGTGTCCATCAGCTCCTTCCTGGAGCATCTCTGCTTGGTGGTGGAAACTATGGACCTGTTTGGGCCTCCTGTGGCTTGATTGATGGTTGCAACAGGAAGCTTCCCCATAGTCTTGGCTGGATTCTGGACTTGCCCATGATGTCAGAGGAGGCACTGAACTTGCCATCCTTAGAGCCAAGATGTTGCTTTGTGTTCTGGACATACTCTTGGACATTGATAGATTTTGTGTGCTGAGAAGCAGGCAAGCCTGGGACTGCATTGATAGAAGACAAAGTACATAGAATCTGGTGCTCTAATAAATTATCCAGTGTACTTTACTTTATAGTCTGCATGTGTTAACTGATTAAATATATTTGAGCCGGCTCACCACATTGATTAATCAATTACACAAACACAAGCAAAATCTTAACCATAGTGTTTTGGGGTGGGGTTTTTCTTTTTGAGGCTCCTGAACTGAGATGATGTCATAAGAGAGAAAATTCTAACAAAAAGACAGATGCTGATGTTCATTGTTTAGAAAAGGGAAAGCCATCTGTTTTCTAGAAATAGAAACAGGAAAACCATCAATTCTTTTTCGTCAAATTTGTCAAGAAGGCAGTGCTCTGAGGCTTGTGAGTTTATAAATTGTGACTTTGGAGTTAAATGAAGCTGACAGATCTATGCTTCTCTTCTTCCGTTCTGTTCTGTTCTGTTCCGTTCTGTTCCGTGATATGATAGCCATGTTCAAATATATAAAAGGATGTCACATAGAGGAGGGAGAAAGGTTGTTTTCTGCTGCTCCAGAGAAGCGGACATGGAGCAATGGATCCAAACTACAAGAAAGAAGATTCTACCTAAACATTAGGAAGAACTTCCTGACAGTAAGAGCTGTTCGACAGTGGAATTTGCTGCCAAGGAGTGTGGTGGAGTCTCCTTCTTTGGAGGTCTTTAAGCAGAGGCTTGACAACCATATGTCAGGAGTGCTCTGATGGTGTTTCCTGCTTGGCAGGGGGTTGGACTCGATGGCCCTTTTGGTCTCTTCCAATGATTCTATGATTCTATGTTCTCTCCTACATCAGCCATGGAAAACCTCAGGCTCTCCAAGTGTTCATAGAATCATAGAGTTGGAAGAGACCACAAGGGCCATCGAGTCCAACCCCCTGCCAAGCAGGAAACACCATCAGAGCACTCCTGACATATGGTTGTCAAGCCTCTGCTTAAAGACCTCCAAAGAAGGAGACTCCACCACACTCCTTGGCAGCAAGGAGTTGCTGGACTCCAGTTCCCTTCAGCCCCATCCAGCATGGCCGAGGGTCAGGGCTAATGGGAATTGTAGTCCTTGCAGCACTGGGAGAAACACAGGTTCCCCATCCCCATTGCTACATCTCTCTGTCTCTCTTGCCACCGGGGGGAAAGCAGCTAATAGCTGGCAGTGAGGAAGACGAGGGGGCCAAGTGGCTGAAGAGCCAAAACGGATGGCATGGCCTTGAAGTCCTATTTATTTAGGAAGATTTGCCTTTTTTCTTTCTTTCTCTCTGGCAGGGCTCCTACTTTTAAACAGCAAGCAAAACATCCCCACCTCGGTCACCACCTTTACATTCTGGTGAAAGCATCACCTGTTGAATTTCTGTTTGGCATTTGTCATAAGTTACACTTGTAGCTTGCAGCTCCCTCTTGAAGGCACACATGCTGAAACCTGGGTTTGTGCTTGTGTAAAAAGACCCAAGAGCGCTTCTCACCAGCCATTGCTGTTCCTGAACCAGGATAGTCTTGCCCCAGCTATCCATGCTCTGGTAACCTCCAGAGTGGGATTACTGCCATGCGCTGTAAGTGGGGCGATCCTTGAAGACTGTTTCAGAAATTACTAGTGCAGAATGCAACTGTCAGGTCCCAAATTATAATACAGCACCAGACTTGACAGCCTTGCACTGGTTGCCTTTGTGTGCCTGACCCCAATTCAAGGGGTTAAAATTGACACATAAACCTTAAAAGACTTGGGACCCAGATAATTGAACGCACATGAGTCTCTTTACCAACTTGCTCATGTGCCTAGATTGGCAGGAGAGACCCTGGACTGGCCATAAGGAGGCCATAAATCAGGCAGGCAGGTGGGGACTGGCAGAGTTTGGGGGGCAGAACCCTCTTAGCCCCAGTGGACCAGCCTCCACTTTCTCCCTGGGCTTAGAAAAACAGGGAAATAAACGGACAACATGGCCCAGAGTGACCCACTTTGTAGGAGGGAAGCTAAAATCAAAGGCAGTAAAGGAAGCCGCATTCTTGGGTCGTCTAGCATTTTTCTTTGCCTTCAAGATGCTAAGCGTGGTCTGAGATGACATCAGCCCCGTCCATCGGAATGGGGCGATGATGGCATTTCTTGAAGGGCGGAGGGAAGTTGGCTGATCTGGGTTGTCTGCGAGATCGCCCTCCCCGGACCCGCCTCCTCTCCCCTCCCTTTGGCCTCCTGCCACCGCGCACGGCTCCCTTTGGCCCATTCCTAAAAAGGTTTCCTTGCAGAGATATCAGGATTCCAGCCGTGTGAATCATCCCGCACCGGGTCTCTCAGGGGTGCCAATTATAGGCTCTTGCCCCCCTCTTTTCCCTTCATTTTTGGTGAGCCAATGAAACTCCCTCGCTTTCCCCCTCCCCCTTGTTTATTTCTCTGGCTCCTGGCATTGCTAGATGTGCGGCTTGGGGGGGAAAGGCATTTTCCATTAATCGCTTTTGCGCCTCCATTAATTATCCCCATCTCTGGCCGCACCGCGGTTCCTAGAAGTGGGGTGCGGGGGTCGGGGGTCCAGAAAGGGATTAGAATTGGGGCTGGAAGATCCGACTTCTCCCTTACTATAAAAGGAGCGTGCCAGGGAGGGCAAGGAGCTTGCACGATGGTTCTCCAGCGACAGATGAAAGGGAGCAAGACGCCTGTCGGGGAAGCAGAAGATTAGCTCGGCTCTGCGCGAGTGTAGCAAGCCCGCCACCAGATGGCGCCCTTTCCCCGCCCTTGGCCGCTTCGCCTCGGGTCTCCAAAGCCCACTTTTATTTATTTATTTTTTCAAATTTTCAAATTAATTTTCCAAGAATTTTTAAGACAAACAAACATACATCCTAGTTGTGCCGTAATTAAACCAATCTTAATAACATTGTTAAGTGACTTCCTCAAATCCCCCTGGTTGAGTTTCATTGTATATCATTTTAACAGTTTTTGCAAAATCAATTTTCTCTAAAAATTAACTTGATCACTTAACATCTTCCATTCTTTCTAATTTAGCTTTAAACATCTTAATTCCTATCCTTACATATTAAAATCCTAAGCCTATCTGGTGTTTGCAAGCTTCCAAAGCCCCCTTTTAAAGGAGACTGAGAGATCATTCTGCCGAGAATTCCTCTTTACGGGCACATTTCTTTGCCCGCTGGCCTCTTGAACCCGCCCCGCATCTGGTGCTGGCCTTTGCTGCTCTGGCGCCGTGGCGTAGCGTGGGGGGTGCAGGGGGGGCTGGCCGCACTGGGCGCAACATCTGGGGTTAGGGCAAATCCACGTTTTAGGGGGCGCAAATCCACGGGTTAGGGGGCGCAAATTACTTGCCTTGCCCCGGGTGCTGACAACCCACGCTATGCCACTGCTCCGGCGAGTGGCTGGCAGCTTCTCTTCTCGCTGGTCCTTCCCCAGAAACAGCTGCATTTCTGCATCAGTACAGAAGGCGATTTCCACTCCATCCCATCATCACCCCCAGGTCTAAGCAGCTGCTGAAGCTCTTGTGCGCCTCTGGGGAACCATGAACGCTCTCTTCTTTGCGATGGCTAGCTTTTCTCCCCCTCCCCATTTTTTATTTTAAAGGGGGAGGAATCAATCACATCTGGGCTCTGCAAAACCTCACCCTGAGTGGCTCTTTATTACCCCCCGGGGATGAGAGGAGGCCGGGGCAGATGGTCAGGGAGCACGTGTTTGTGGAAGCAGGAGAAGGGGCGCCCCAGCGTCCTCCAGACATCATCTGCAACCCATTTCCTCAGGCTGAGGTCTCTGATTGTGGATTTGAGGATCTGGTGGTGGGGAGGAATCAAACTGCTAGCCCCTTTCTTCTGCTAGGCTACTGAATTGCCTTCCACCCCCACCCCCGGCTTGGCAAAGAACCCCGGAGTCCTGGCTGCAAAGATGGGAGAAAGTTGGGAGCAGAGAAGATGCAAACATCCTCCTCCCCACCTTGGCCCCTGATTCTTCTTACTGATGCACCTCTCACACTCCAGCACATGGGGAAAAAGAAATAAAAGGAAAAAACAGGGTCCAGAGAGTGATCTCAGCTACCTGGCCTCCTCCTGAGGAACTGCACTGCCAACCTCCAGTCCAGAGCCTCTGGTTTGTTTCAGTGGAGAAGACTCTTGCCTGGGAGAGCTGATCTGTTGATGGCATTTCTACCTTTTGCTGATTATTTTCAGATCTGCCAAAGCAGGGGAATTGAACCACGGGCATAGCCAGGATTTTTTTTTTTGGGGGGGGGCCTTTTGTTTGAGAGGGGCAGAACCTTAGTTAGCTATGTATTTTTATTGACTGGGGGGCTGCCCCTCCGGCTACGCCCATGCATTGAACCCATGCATCCTAGCTAGCTCTGCATTCTACCCCTGCGCCTCCGGTGATGCCACAGAAATCTTTCTGGCTCAGAAGATGGAGCCTAGGCTTCTCTACTGTGCCCCCTCCCTTTCCAAGCTCTCCCCGGTCTGAGGATGCAGTTGGCATACAATGCCACTTCCGTACGCGATTAATGTGCTAAAAGCCCCCTGATCGTAATTAATCTTTATGAGGCTGCTCTGAACTTCTATCCGATTCGCATTATAATCTTCCTTTCTCTCCACCCAGAGGCAGAGGGTGTGTGTGTGTGTGTGTGTGTGTGTGTGCGCGCTAAAGATTTACAGGCAGACACAGGCAGGCTCAGTGGAGTATGGCTGTCTGAGGCCTAGTTCTTGACTGGCTTTAAATGAGTGTTAAATGCCGCTCAGGGCTCCTTGAAGACCACACCCAGGCCCCTCCAGACTGGTGCTGCTCCAGCAGGGTGTGCGGGTGTATTGCGACTCAGTAATAAAGCATTGGTGGCAGATTTATACTGGAGCATCCACATGTCGTTTTGCTTTATTAGCTGTTCTTTGATGCTTCCCCAACATTACTGCATGATTGCCACCCAGAGGGGCACAGGAGTGAGTGCAAGAAAGCAACACAAAACCTTGGAACCTTTGTGCTATGAAAAGTTGCAAAGATTTCAGCAGGAAGCTGGGGAACACACACGGAACGGAAAAGAAACTGGAACTTTTGTAGGTGAAAACAGTATTCAAAGCAGGATCAAATAATCATGAATGCACAATAAAAACGACTCTTGGAGAAGCTGCAGCTGAGGAGGGGAGGAGAACAATATTTTTGAGCACTTCCTTACTTTTTTAAAAAAATCTCCCTGCAAGTAGAAAATTAGCACAGTGCACGCCACATATTGCACCCCAGCTTCTGCAACCTGCAACCGTACATCTTGAGTTATGAAGTCATCTCTCCCAGGGTGCAGTGTTCGACTGAGGCACTAGAATTCTGGACTGTGCCACTTCACAGAGGAAGGGCTGTGGCTCTGTGGCAGAACAGCTGCTTTGCATGCAGAATGTCCAGTTTCAGTCTCCCAAGTGGGGCTGGGAATGTCCCCTGCAGAGTTGCTGCCAATCAGTGTAGATAATTCTGCGCTAGATGAAGTAACAGTTTGACCCAGCATAAGAGCTTCTTAGTTTCCATACTTCAGGGGACATCACAACAATGCTGTAGAACGGAGCCTGAGAAGTGGGGGCGTGCCAAATTTTGACGTTACACCGAGTGCTGCTGAAATTTGAGAGCCCAGACTGCTACTGCAAGAGCCCAGAAGTATTCCACCATGTCAGTGGTGCTAGCCAGAAGCGTGCTCTCTCCCTTGATGGGGTGGGTGCGCGGCCTTAAGGGGGCTGAAAATTATGCCTGTCTCCTTTAACAAGCACATACATGTTCACATTCACACATGCACACATGCAAAGCAACTCCTTTTATTGCAGAGTCAATCCTTTCAGTGTTTGCTGAAAGGGATTACAGTGGTACCTCGGGTTAAGTACTTAATTCGTTCCGGAGGTCTGTTCTTAACCTGAAACTGTTCTTAACCTGAAGCACCACTTTAGCTAATGGGGCCTCCTGCTGCCACCGCACCGCCGGAGCACGATTTCTGTTCTCATCCTGAAGCAAAGTTCTTAACCTGAAGCATTATTTCTGGGTTAGCGGAGTCTGTAACCTGAAGCGTATGTAACTTGAAGCGTATGTAACCTGAAGCGTATGTAACCTGGGGTACCACTGTATTATTATGGGGATTCTAACCTGTGTTGATGGTTGAAAAATGAAGTAGTAGTTCTTCCAGCTGAACTAAAGCAAAAGGTACGAACAGGTCTCCTGTGTGGAATATGTTTCTTCAGAAATTATTCCTCCATTAAAAAACACCAGGCAATACCATTCGAAGGTGACTTAAGGTGAGCGTGTGTTGACTGTGAGCGTGAAGCCTGCAAGAACATTTTCTTGGCTTAACCTACTGTATCCTGCTTCCCCTTCCCAGATTTGGACTCCAAAGAACCCGGAAATTCAGATACATTTCAACACAAGAAGAAAACAAAACAAAAAACCCTGAAAGTAATAGAAAATAGGAAAAAGAAAATTACGTATTACATATTCTATTACATTAAAAAAAACCCACCACCTTTCCAAACTTTTCATGTTGCTGACACACTTTTTAGACATGCATCATTTTGCGACACAGTAATTCAGTTTTACTAGCAAACCAGAGGTTAAACTAACCTCCTTCCAGCCCTGGGAGGAGTGTATGCACAACACACCTACACCCTGCAGCCGACAGGACACCGAGTTTGGAAAGCCTTGGGCTACAGCACAGGCAACAAGTTCTGAGCAGCATTATTAACAGCCGCTCGCTTCGCTCTGGCTGCTGCCCCCAAGCCTCTTCTCAGACGAGGAAGCAATTAACAATGTTAAAGGCTTTATTAATGCTGCTGGAAGCCCACAAGGTGACGCCTAATGAAGCAGGAAGCAGGCGGGAGGCAGTGGCAGCAGTGGTGGAACTGGGGGTTAGTGGCAGGTTTCACTGGCAAATCAACAAGACTTCTTACCGCACAAGGTCATTTAGAATTTGGGCTGAGAATCAAGAGTTGCTTGAAAGCTTTGGCTGCAGAATCCAAGCTTTCGTTTCCTGGAGCGAATCCTGGGAGCTCAGTCAAATGGGTTTGGCGTCAGCATGCAGCACCCTCAGGTAGGTGTTGGGCGCATAACATGTGCCCACCCCGTAGCTCTGCCACTCTATTTCACCCCCTCCAAGAGCCACCATTTTAATAACCCACAATGCCTCCAATGTATCATCACTGGAGCACTATGGGAAAAATTAAATGGCAGCTTTCAACCACCGAGTGCAGGTCAAGTGTGCTCCTGTGGCCACACGTCACCGCTAGTGGCTAAATTTGCTAGGGTGCTGGATCTGACCTAGGCCCAGCATCCTGAAACCTGGAATCAGCCCTGGATCAGATCCAGCACTAAAGGGCTATGGCCCTTTTGTGGATGCTCATTCCATCAGGGACGCCTCATATATTAGGTCTGTGTGAAACCCACAAGTGCCTTCCCCTGGGAGCAAAAATGCAACAACACTAAATAACCCCTTCATTTGCCGTTCTTTCATGAAACCCCAAGTCTACCACCTGAGGCATCCATCCACCTCACACTGCCTGATGGTAGCCGGACCTGTTGAGAGTGAAGAAATATTCCCAAATAATTTCTTTGTTTTCTGAATTCTGCTGCATTTTGCCAAACCTGGGCAAACACTTGCTGCAGCTAAGTGATGGTCTGTAATCTCATAACAGCCGTACTCTCTGGGCATTACTCCTCCAATCGTACAATAGCTTGTGACAGACTGTTATGGCGTGAGAGCAAAACTGCATCCACACGGTATCAGCCAGGGTACGGTTCTCTGGGATGGCTAGACCTTCAGTCTGATGCCAGCAGCCTAAGGAAACAGTACGGCAGATGTATCCAAGATGCGCTGTGAACTGGGGTGTGCGTGGAAAGGTCATGTGCAGTTGCAGATGGGAAAGTGTGAAAAGGAAGAGAGACGCACCCAGCGCCAGTCGGAGCAATAACACATGTGTGCAGCAACATGATGACAACTGCATTTGTTCCTTCTCCCCTCTCATGTTGGGTTTCTGCTGTGTTGTTTTAAAAATCTTTTCAGCACTTGTAGCTTCAGCTAATCTCTCTGCAATGCAACTTGTTTGTAATTGGTATTTTGCTTCATTTTGTATGTTAACTTTTGAGGACTACTTTGGGGGATTTTGTGCACAAAAAGCAGCAATAATTAATAAATTAAAAATAATAATGTTTTAATATGACATCATCCTCAGGAGAGAAAATTTGGGCAGGCCCTAATGTGAATTAAACAAAAAGCAAAAAAATTAAATTAAAATGCAACAGCCCCTACAAAAGGCCCCTTTCCCAGGCCCCGTTAAACCTTTTCCCTCAAAGGCACCCTGGAACTCCCATCAGCCCCGGCCAGCCTGGCCAATGGTCAGAGGTCACTTCCAGACCTGTTTATCAAACTTTTATCCTAATTTGTTTGCACAAACTTTGTGATGCGGTTTGGGGATATTAACTCTCATTCAACACACATTCAACACACAATTTGTTTGCGGGGAGGTTACATGATATTGCGTTAAGCAAGTGTTATCCCACACTGCCCAGTGCATTTCCCCATCACTTCCCTTATTGCAAAAAGGCTGACCTGGCTGGGGATGTGTTGTGGAGAGGTTGTTTTTGCACAGCCTGAATTTGCCAGAATGTGATTGAGCCTCACTCATAAACACAACTGTCTGGAATCACCCAGAGAGAATATAGCCCAGCAACATCCAGGAAGGCCTCTAGAGAGCCAGTGTGGTGTAGTGGTTAAGAGCGGTGGTCTCGTAATCTGGGGAACCAGGTTCGCGTCTCCGCTCCTCCACCTGCAGCTGCTGGGTGACCTTGGGCCAGTCACACTTCTCTGAAGTCTCTCGGCCCCACTCACCTCACATTATTGTAGGGGAGGAAGGGAAAGGAGAGTGTTAGCCGTTTTGAGACTCCTTAGGGTAGTGATAAAGCGGGATATCAAATCCAAACTCTTCTTCTTCTTCTCTGGTTTCCCATCCTTCCACAAGATGCCTGAAGTCAAAGAGTTGTCTGGTTGTTTCAAATCAGCACATGAGCTTCATCTGATCTCTGACTTCCACAGCTCCTGGTCACACAGTGGTTCTCCTCACCACTCAGTCCTCTTCCACTGTACAGCACGTGAATTGGGGCCCCTGAGCCTTCTCCTCCCACAGACTGCGTCTGCACTATACATTTAAAGCGCATTCAAAGCACATTTCCCTCTCAAAGAATTCTGGGCACTGTAGTTTGTTAAAGGTTCCTGGAAATTATAACTGTGAGGGGCAAACTACCACCCAGTAAATTCAATAGACGTGGCTGGGATTGTGCTGTAAATCGTTTTTCCTTCCAGTGCTGGTCCAAGATGTTTTGTTGCCTCAAGCAAACCTCTGAATGTTCCCTCTGCCCACAGGCAAGGGCCAAAATATTAAACATCCCACTGCACCATTCCAAAAAGCACTTCCTGCCCTCCTCTCATCCCCATAAATTCCACAGTCACCCCAACAACTGCCAGGAGTTAAGCTGTTTTAAATGGTGTGGCAGCTTCCCATGAGCTGCAGCCTTAAGAGGCCCCATTGGCCTCTTCCAATACGGCTTCTACCACCTGCTTCCCTCTAAGGCAGGACTCACATAGCTGTCAACTTTTCCCTTTTCTTGCGAGGAATCCTATTCGGAATAAGGGAATTTCCGTTTAAAAAGGGGAAACATTGACAGCTATGGGCAGGAGTGGGGAGCCTGGAGCACTCAAGCCATTGTTGGAACTCCAACTCCCATCAGCCTCAGCCAGCACGCCCAATGGTGAAGAATGATGGGAGTGGTAGTCCAGCAACATCTGGAGGGCTGCATGTTCCCCATTCCTGCGCCACAGCTCAAGTTCTGTCTTAGTCTCTGCCACTGCAGGTGAGAGAAGATGCAAGGCCATTAAAGGCACTTTCCAATTTCCTTGTAAGTGGTGTTGTGTTCAACACTGTTTCAGACAGTGGGCACCCACAGCTGCCCTTTCACAGCTCCCACACCTGCCCTCCTCCCTCGCCCCTTTGTCCTTGGCCTGGGTTGAAGAGGAGAAAGTGACCCTCACTAGACAGATTCTCCTTCCCGGGGAAGGAAATGGTTGAGTTGCAGCTGCAAAAAGTGACATATGCAAGATAGACAGGAGAGGGGAGGTCAGGGGAGGGGATGTACAGAATGGCAGAGAAGAGAAATAGCCAAGGAAATGGAGGCGCAGCCACAGGGAGGGAAGTGAGTGCAGTATAGTCAATAGGGTATTGAACCAGGGACCCCTGAGTCACATCATTTATTTGGTTGGCACCAATCAATCAGAAATCATGACATTCTCTCTCTCTGGAAATGGTTTCCATCTGACTTTTTGGCCATCTGGGTTCCTCCTTCCCTGCTCACAGCCACCTTTCCTTTTCATTTTCCTTTTTTAAACATCAGGCAAGAGGGTCTTGCCTTTGTTTCGCCCATCTCACTGTAGGGAACTGCTTGATCATCCCAGGCTGGGCCTGGGAGCAGTTAGCGCTGCCAAGCCTCTTGCTGGCTTAGATGTGCATTTCCCAATGGGTTGCGAGGACTGGCTTGTTGGGTTTTTTAGCTGCGTCTGTAGTAATCTGAGCCTCTTTGGGGTTTGGATCGCTGCTCCATTGGTTGGAGCCTGTCGCAAAATCAGGCTGCCTCCATTTGGGGTTGATTTTGAGAGCCTCCTGTGCTTTGCACAGAAAAGAAATTTCTTCTAGTGGCGGTGTTGGGCGAGGTTTCTACTCTGGCCCACTTTAACCCATTCCTCTCCCAGAAACGAGACTTCTGTCCCCTTGCTGAACTGGGGAGGGGTCCTTAATCCCCTCTCCTCAAATGAGCTATGTCTGAAAGGGTGGGAGAGAGAACCTTTCCCTTCCTCCCCCCCCCGGCCCCCTCAGACTTATTCTGAGATCATTGCCCCCCTCCCCCTCCTCAGGATTTATATCTTGGCTCTTTTTCTCTCTGGACTTTTTTGAGACAGAAACAATAAAATTTCATTTACGAGGCCATTAGCGGCGGCTGGCGGGTGAAATCACCAAGTTGCGGAGGGGAGAGGAAGGGTGGCTGTGACAGGCCCTGGGTAGGATTGATGCTCCCCCCGCCCGGCACTCTGCTCTTGATAAAAATGTTATGTGGCGCTGCCAGCCACTAATGGACACCAGTGACTGGTGATGGCATGAATCACACATCGTGGCAGTTCGGGAAATGTTGTAACCGCACAGCAACGCCCCCCCCCCCACTACTGGTGATGTGGGAGAAGCATATTCTGCAACGTTAGGGGGTTAAAGCAACCCAAGTCATAGGAACTGAACCCACCAACCATTACGCTTTCCTTGGCACCCCCCATGCCATTATTCTGTTGTCTGCACCTCCTCAGGCTCTGACCCCTAAAGGAATCGATCCCTGCAGGTACGTTCAGGAGTGGGAGTAAATAACCTTCCTGCAGCTTTTTCTGTATGCAGGCCTAAGCTCCTGAAGGGTGGAGGGGTACTTGGGGGGTATGACAGTGTGCCTTCGCCTATGGGTGCGCATGCTCATGCAACCCTTCCAAGAGCCCAAATAGGTCCAGCGAAATTTATTTGGCGATTACACCCTCCTCCGATTCAGATAGCATGCAAAGTAGGTCAACAATTTGGTCAGACCTGCAAAAACCCAGCTGGATGGCAGCCCCAATTTCTCTTTCTCAATTTTTACAGGAGCTCTGTTCTGTTTTCAAGTTACCACATGGCCTAGGGCTGAGGAGGAGAGGGCTCCCTGTGCTACAGCCCAAAATGACTGAAGCTCCCTTCCTGCTTATGCTGAATCCAGGCAGCTTTTAAGAGAGAGGTAAAACCTCCTTTGGGCAGACTGACTGTTTGTTTTACACTCACTAAAGAACACATGTCCAGTTTTAAAATGGCTGCCTCCTATTTTCTATTACAATTTAACTATTTTTACACAAAAAGAAGTCAAAAGATTAAGTGCCCTTTTAGTGTGAAAATGTATGAAGACACCGCTCCCAATTGGGGTATCCTTATTAATGTGCAGTATTTCCTCCAAATAATGGTAATATTTGAAATCTGTTGCATTTGCTAGTTAGAGCTTGGAACTTTAGCTAATGGGGCCTCCTGCTGCTGCCACACCGCCGGAGCACAATTTCTGTTCTCATCCTGAAGCAAAGTTCTTAACCCAAGGTACTATTTCTGGGTTAGCGGAGTCTGTAACCTGAAGCGTATGTAATCCGGGGTACCACTGTATGCAAATAGGGGAGAGTAAAGGGAAAATATTGGTCTACTGGTTGGTGACATCACAGGAGCCTTTCAATAGCTTCTGGGTTCAGCCATGTTCTTAGTGGGGTGGTAAAGTTTTGGGGACTCTCTACCAAAAAGGAAGAGTCAGATTCTCTAAACATGCAGATCAGCATTCAGCCTCAGAAGAGGTCAAATATCCCATCCAGTTTGCTTCATACAATAGGCAAGCAGAGAGTTTTGAATCTGGCTTTCCCACAGGCGCCCACTGCCCTACAATGTCCAGAAGAGCACTCTCTTCCATCAAATACAAAATTATTCTGTCTGGGCTTTTTAGACTGTCAGCATATGGGTGGGGCGGACACAGACAGTGACTAGAACAGGTAGCCCAGATGACAGATTCCTCACTCTCCATGTTGCTGAGGGATCTTCTGTACTTAAACCACCCCCAACCCTAAGCACCTTACATTAGGCCCTGAATCCAGCTAAAGTAATCCTTATTAAGTCCCATTAAAACTAATACAAGAAGGTATTAATGAAGCTGATCAGGCCTTTTTCCAGGTGGGTGCCACTGCCATTATAAGAGAACAAGGGAAGGGTTGACAGTTTCAGCACCTCTTTTTCTAGAAAAATAGCGCTGAAACTGATGATGATGTTTGCAAGCCCATGTTCAGCTTTCTCGTACCATGTATTGCGTCCTGGATTCTTGGGGTCTAGCGTGAGCATGTTCATCCCCTTCCATCTCTCCACCCTCACATGACCCTGGCAGATGGAAGCAGCAGAAACGGAGGCACACACACAAAGAAGCCTCTGGCCACTGCCTGCTCTGCTTGATTATTCATTATTCATCCCCCTCTGTGGGCAAGCAGCTGACACAAGGTTAATGGATGGAGTCAGCGGTGGGATTCCCTCACCTTCCTCTCCGCACAACCTACATAAAACAATTGCCAAAGAGTACGGTCAACGGTTTGTTGGTACTACACAGTGTGGCACACCTGGGAGATGGGACTCCCAATTATTACCAAATCCTCCCACTGCATTGCAATGCTCCTTAGCCTCATAGCGATGGCAAACCCCTTTAAATATTGAAAATGCATGGTTGGGACTACTGGGTGCAAAGCATGAAGAGAACGGAACATTTAGCATGTTCTCCAACTGATGTCTACCCTTGCCGCCACCCACCCGTTATCAGGGACAATCCCCATTTTCCCAAATATTGCTCTGTGGCAAATCACCTGTAACGTAACATTTGGGATGGAAATTGAGAACACAGACATTTTGGATTTGGAAGGTTTTAATAATGTTTTTGGGTGGCATGCATATTTGTGGTACGACAAGGTTAAAGCACATAAAGCGTTTAAAAACCATATTGTCAGGAAAGCATTGTTCAATGTCTGGATAAGATACAAAGACTTATTGGAAAATAAAACCCCAAGGTGGTTGTCACCAATGGAAGTGAAGGCTCAGAAAAAGCTCAATATGGAGGCCAAATGGCCGAAATATTGGGAAATTTTGGAACAAGAAGGAGAGAAATTGAAATTGCAGAGTTTTGAGAAATTAAAAGATAAAATGCGAGACTGGCTTCATTATTATCAAATAAGAGAGGCCTATAATTTGGACAAAAAAATTGGCTTCCAGGTGGAAAAATCAAAATTGGAAACAGAACTGTTAGATCCCAAAACTAAGATACTTTCAAGAATGTATAACTTGCTGTTAAAATGGAACACACAGGATGAAATGGTTAAATCTGCAATGATTAAATGGGCACAAGATATTGGTCATAACATTATGTTTGCTGACTGGGAACAGTTGTGGACCACCGGTATGAAATTTACGGCATGTAATGCCTTAAGAGAGAATATTATGAAAATGATATATAGGTGGTACATGACACCAGTCAAGCTTGCAAAAATATATCATTTGCCTGAAGATAAGTGTTGGAAATGTAAAGAAAATGAAGGTACATTCTTTCACCTTTGGTGGACGTGCCCAAGGATTAAGGCTTTCTGGAAGATGATCTATAATGAAATGAAAAAGGTATTTAAATATACCTTCCTGAAGAAACCAGAGGCCTTTCTCCTGGGCATGGTCGGCCAATTGGTGACAAAGAAGGATAGAACTTTCTTTATGTATGCAACAACAGCAGCAAGAATTCTCATCGCAAAGTATTGGAAGACACAAGATCTACCCACCTTGGAAGAATGGCAGATGAAAGTGATAGACTATATGGAATTGGCGGAAATGACTGGCAGAATCCGAGACCAGGGAGAAGAGTTGGTGGAAGAAGATTGGAAGAAGTTTAAAGACTATTTGCAGAAACATTGTAAAATTAATGAATGCTAAAATGATGTTGGATTGAAATGAAGTGGCTTTAGCAATAAGGCTAAAAAGAATATGTAAAAATGGACTGATAATTAGATGAAAATATAAAGTTATAATATGTTAAGATATAGAATTAAGATAAATACAAAGAGGGAAAGGATTTGCTGAATTAACTATGTGAATTGGAATACAAAAAAGGGAGGTGTGAGGAGGTCAGGAAACAAGTAATTGAAATATAAGATACGAAAAGATTGATTTGTTTTTTAATTGTTTTTTATGTCTTCATGTATTTTGTATTTTTCTTTGCATTTTTGTGTCTTTTTTCTTTTTCTTTTTCTTTTCTTATTCTTGTATGTAAAATTTCAATAAATATTAAAAAAAAAAAAGGAAATGTTGGGTTGGCCTAGTTAAATTCCAAGTGACTAGTTAGGAAGACCCTTCCCAAATGTGGCACATATAAATCATATGGAAAAACTCAGGGATGGAATTGGAAAACACCACCGCACAGCCGCCTTCCTTCCACCCAGCAGAGAACCAGTGGAGTGGAGTGCCAGATTGGGAGGCCGGGGTTCAAATCCCTACTTAGCCACGAGGCTCACTGGGTGACCCTGGGTCAATACCTCAGCCTAGCCCATCTTGCAGGGTTCTTGTGAAGCTGAAATACAAGGGAAAACCACGTATGTCTCTTTGAAGGAAAGGCAGGGTATACATAAACAGAAAGAAAGTAAATAAATCCTTCTGCCATAAAGATCTAGTTTAGATTTTTACTGTGAATCAACATGGCTTCTTTTGCTTTTTGTGTGCCTTGGGAGAGTACAGATCTAGAAGTAAATGTGAATGTGTTTGGAGTTGCAGCTGCACTGTAAACAAACCCACTGTCATTAAAGCCTACGGGGTGAGCTCCCGTTGTTCAGTCCCTGCTCCTGCCCACCCAGCAGTTCGAAAGCACAAAGTGCAAGTAGATAAATAGGTACCACTCTGGCGGGAAGGTAAACGGCATTTCTGTGCACTGCTCTGGTTCGCCAGAAGCCGCTTAGTCATGCTGGCCGCATGACCCGGAAGCTGTACGTCGGCTCCCTTGGCCAATAAAGCGAGATGAGCACCACAACCCCAGAGTCATCCGCGACTGGACCTAATGGTCAGGGGTCCCTTCACCTTTAATGGCCTAAAAAAAATCTCAAGGTGTTTCTTGGGGTCAGTTTAACATAAAGCAGGCAGGGGAGGCCTCAATAACATGTAAGGATTGTGTATTAGGTGTGTTGGGGCAGGGGGTACAAGCAAGCATGGGCTTCCAGTTTTGGTCATTTCCTAATTTTTCTACTCTTTGCATTTCTGTGCCAGCCTGTGATTATTATTTTTTTAAAGTTCATCAGCATTTTAGGGCAAATGTATCCAAATGTGCACATTTTTGTATGCTGTTTTGCCTAATGTAATGCATCTGCATATCTGAAGAAGTGTGCATGCACACAAAAGCTCATACCAATAACAAACTTAGTTGGTCTCTAAGGTGCTACTGGAAGGAATTTTTTTATTTTGTTGCATCTGCATAAGTTACTTTCACTAAATATATGCATTTTTAATGCAAACTGTACCCTAGTATATGCATTTCCTTAACTTGGCTGGGTAGGGTGGATGTGAATTGTGAAGGACGGCTGATTTTCAATTTTTTTATGGTTTCAGAACGTGCAAATATGGGTAAATTTGCCTTTAAATGCAACCTGAATCGCCTTGCTCCTCCATCTCTGGGTATAGACCAGACATTGATCCTTCCTGTGGCCCCTCTTTTTGTCTGTAGAAATGTTAAAAGGACATGGCATTAACAGTTCCTTACATTCACCATGCAACATAGGTTATTTTCTAGTAAGAAAGGTTTATGGCTTGCCCCTTAATCCATAACATAGGCTAGCTGTAGTTACTCAGCAGAGAAGGAAGAATACTTTGCCTATGTGTAGGGGCACTCTCTCCAAGGCCAGACTGGCTGGGGGAACAAGGTCCCAGAGCTCAGCAGTGACCTCTACCTAAGGTGCAGATTTGCTGTGCTGCCACGAGGCAGGAGGCTTCACCAACTGCGTAGAAAATAACTTCAAAGGGTCCGGATTTAGACAGCTCCCATGGGATTAAAGGCAGAAAGGCTTCTTGCCCATAATAAGGGATCATCTTGAGGGTGGCAGGGGTGGAGCTGCAGAGAGACGGGAGGAGAGGGCCTGTCAAGGATGGGCTGGGAATGAGAAAGAAAGCAGAAGAATTTAAATTTCCCCTGCTCTGAAGATTATGTATCATGGATGATGGGGCAGCCGGGAGGGGGGGGTGTGCATGGAGAGAGAGAGACAGGCAGACAAAGAGACCTTAAGCAAGAAAAGAGCTGTGAAGAGGCCAAGATACATGTGGGGGGCACGGATAAGATGTGGGGAGAGGCATTGCAATGGGAAGGGCACACTTGCCGCTCGACAGCAGGATTCAGCTGCTGCCTGTTAGAGAAGCAAGTTTAATAGGAGCGGGCATTTCATTTCCCTGAGTGGCCCTTTGTGGGCTGCGCTGTCAAGGCTGATGGATCCAGATTGAATTAGCTGGGGATGTAGATGTGGCATTTACAGCTCTCCTCCCCCCCTTTCTTCTTGAAAGCCCCAGGGTAAGAACCACCAGACACTCCCTTCTTCGCTTAGCCTTTTTTTTTCCTGGGTGGGGGTGGGGAGACCCCAATTACTGCCCTCTGCCCATGGCTGAGTGACTACTAGACAATAAGATCAGCACTGCTGCCAACTAGGAGCATCTTACATCCCTGCTAAGCCATCAGTTGTGCTGCAGTGAGGATGCAGCCCCAACCATCCACTAGCCCTGTTTTGGCCTGGCAATTGGCAAAAAGCGTAGGAGCAGTAGAATGCTGGAGAGAACTAGATTCAGCAGAAGGGGCAATAGCTTCTCAGCCTGTGTGAAGACTTTGCTGTATTATCATTTATTATTCATTGCATTTATACCCTGGCCTTTCCTCAAAGGAGCTCACAGTTCTTCCCCCATCACCATTTTATCCTCACAGCAACCCTGAGAGGGAGGTTAGACTGAGACACTGTGACTGGCCCAAGGTCTCCCAGTGAACATCGTGGCCAAGTGGTGATTTGAACCCCCAACTCCCAGGTTCCAGCCCAACACTCAAACCACTGCACCTCTGCTATGTGCTGATGGTGTTCCCTTTTAAGGTCTGCTCCTTAAACTCCTATTATAGTTGTTCCCAAACTTTCCCTCCCCCCCACTACAGAGCACTTGAAAATTGCTGAGGGTCTTGGCGGACCGACATTATTATTTTTCTTCCAGCTGCAGCAACTGTAATGCACCATGCACGATGCTATTTGATTCTTAATTATACTTTTATCACTTCTTTTATTTCTTGTATATCATATTACAATTTGAATTTCAGAGAATGCAAACTGTAATACAATAAAATACAATCCGAGAAATAAAAAACTGCAATAAAAATACAATTAAAATCAAAATGAATATTTAATGTGATGGATGTGCCATCTCTCATCTCTAAGCACAAATGCAGAGACGCCACAGGCCACCTGCATGAACCTCTGCTCTATTGCACCCAGCTAAAATCAAGCTTCCTTCCCTTGGTACCTATTACAGATGACAGGGCAATACTTTATGAGTCATATATACAAGTTTCTATAACCTCCACCAGTTAACAGTTAAAATAAACAAAATACACGGATTATTGCTCTTGTGAAAGGTGACTGTGCTGACTTTGCATACATTTAAGCTCTACTCAAATTGTGATAGACTACTTCTAATTCTAGCTTCTGCCTTCCCTCCTCCACCCCACTGCACCCAGGTGTATATATACGCCTCTCAACTGCATTCAATGAAGTCCATGAAAGCTTATGCAGTAAACCAGTGCATTCATTTTTAGGTTGCACTAGTGCACTTCTGTTCTTCCGCCAAGGATCCTTACTAGCTGAGGGGCCCCATCCGCCTTAAAAGACACTGCTGGGGGGGGGGCTCTCCAACTCCTATGGGTAAAGGCAAGTGCCATATTGTTTTGCCTTGAATAAAAAGAACGAAATAATTAGAATTTATATCCCTCAGCAAGTTAACAGTTGACAAGTTATCCCTCAGCAAGTTAACAGCTGCACAATCTGAAGTGGCAAACTCGGGCACACACCGATCATGTTCATAATTATTAAGGCGGGAGAAATTCAGCGTAGCCGTATGGCCATTGTTCCATCAGCACAAGCATCTCATATCCCCCACCCCCGCACTGTTCTGGGGTTTTCCTGAACCAATTTTTATGGGGGGGGCGTTCACAGGAGAGGAGGGAAGTCCACTGTTCTAGCAGGTCCTTGCACTAGCTTCCGCTAGTTAGTAGGACTTCTTAGCCCCAAGATTCCCAGCTGACTAGAGTTTATCAGGAACGAACATGGTGCTGGTCAACACTGCCCAGTTAATCCCAAATTGTTCGTCCCTTGGCAGGGGCAGGAGAAACAGACCAGTATGCAACTGTTAAGCTTGGCTTCCTATTGCACCTGAAGATGGAATCATAGTTTGTGGCTCCCTATCAAGTCATGATCACTAGCCACAGCCTCAAAACCAGAGTTTGTTGTTAGATTACAGATCCCGTCATGTTAGGAAATGACAAACAATGACCCCAAGTTTGGAGATAACAGGAAGTGATGCTTAATTGCACTTCCCTGGTCTGATTCTCCCAATCATGCTGGGGTTTGAGGGGAGTGAAGAGGGAGCGATCAGGCAGTGTGCATGGCGAAGTTAAACTAGTAACCTTTTGCCATTGTGCTATGGGAACTCTATGACTGCCCGTGCATGTTCCTATACACATGCCTTTATGCACTAGAGCTGAATCAGAGTGTCTCAGAGGAAGGGGCCGAGATCTGGAGAATGGGAAGTTTCACAAAATGTGTGTAAACTAAAAAGGGAAGTTGGCAAAGAGAAGACAGAGAGCAGTGGTTTACAAAGAAAAAGTACTTTCAAAAATGGAACCATCCCTAGTAAATAGGTACCAATGGACTCTGAGTTATCTGTCAACTCCAGACTGTCACTATTTTGTGGGTAGGATTTCCATCCTGTATTGGAAGTGTAGCCGTGTATAATTAAAGTGCATTAAAGTACTCTATTGCAAACGGATCCGCTTTTTAAAATTCACTAAAAAGTGTGGGATAATGATGGACTGACAGGAAGACAACTCCCATCACCACAATTAAAATCAGGGCAAATGCTCAACAAAAGAGCAGGCATTGTGCACACCCTCCAACATTTCTCCAATGAAAATAGGAATGTCCTACTCCATAAGATTTTTATGTAGGTGGCTTCCAACATATATAAAATCATAATAACATGAAACATTTAAAAACCTCCCTATGCAGGGCTGCCTTCAGATGTCTTCTAAAGGGTGTAGAGTTATTTAGCTCCTCGGCTGGGGGCGGGTCACATAACTTCATACTCTCCAACATTTCTCTGACGAAAACAGGGACATTCTAAGGAAAAGCGGGACATTCCAGGATCAAATCAGAAACCAGGACGGCTTCTGTAAATCCAGGACTGTCCCTGGAAAATAGGGACACTTGTAGCAAACATTTAAGAAGGTGCTTTCTCTGTACAGTGGTACCTCTGGTTGCGAACGGGATCCGTTCCGGAGGCCCGTTCACAACCTGAAAAGAATGCAACCTGCATCTGCGCGTGCGCAGGTCACGATTTGCCACTTCTGTGCATGCACGTGATGTCATTTTGCGCATCTGCGCATGCGTGAGCAGTGAAACCCAGAAGTAACCCTTTCCGGTACTTCTGGGTCGCCGCGGGACGCAACCTGAATACATGCAACCTGAAGCAAACATAATATGAGCTATGACTGTACAGTGGTACCTCGGGTTACAGACACTTCAGGTTACAGACTCCGCTAACCCAGCATTAGTACCTTGGGTTAAGACCTTTGCTTCAGGATGAGAACAGAAATCGTGTGGCGGTGGCGGCAGCGGGAGGCCCCATTAGCTAAAGTGGTGCTTCAGGTTAAGTTCAGGTTCAGGTTAAGAACGGACCTCCAGAAGGAATTAAGTTCTTAACCTGAGGTACCACTGTATTAGCCTTCCCTAACCTGGGGCCCTCATGATGTTTCGTACCACAACTCCCATCAGCCCCTTGGGTGCATCAGGCTGCCCTACATCACAGTCATGCAGACATTTTTTGACCTACATCCCTTCTCCTCCCCCCCTTCCCTAGTTTATTCTGGCAGTTAAAAAACTCCCCAACTCAGTAAGTCATATTGATGCTTAGGAGGCACAAAACAAAGCCCCCCCCCCCAGCTACTCAGCCCCCGGAGCTGCTGCTAATGAAGGCCCCTGATGCAGCCATGACTTATTCATAAAGCTGCCACCAAAACTTTCCTTTTATCTTACTGCTGCCTCCCCTCCCAGGCGCTGCTGGTTTGCCTCACTCCCACATCAAAACACACACACAGGCACACAAGACACACGCGGTCCTCTCCCCACCATCAGACAGCCACAAATGCCTGGGGAGCCCACAATGCATTCTTCGCTCCAGCCCCTGGGTCCTTTCCTAAACACCAGAGTCTGAAGGGTGGGGAAAATCTCAAGGCCACAAGAAGAACTCCCTCCCTCCCTAAGAGGAAGGAGGAGGATGACTGCTCACAACTCCAGGGGACCAAACCTACTTCGAAATGAGCACCTTAAAAAAATGTGCACTCCAGCTTAATGCAGGTCAGTTGCTCCTCTTCTATGCAGTTTAACCCACATCTAGGCACACAGGGCGTATCCACTCTTCCTCTTGCCCCGCTGCTTTCCCCAGGGGAGGGGGGACTGCTGTTTAGAGCATAGTCAGGTTTCCTCCAGATTACTATTTGTTTCAGACTACATGCTAAAGAGGAGGTTTTCCCTTGGAAAGGAACAGATCAAGGGGAAAACCGCTCGGATACCCATGTTTTCTAGGCATGGCACAGGAGGAAGCGTGGACGAGCCCAAAGTCAAAATGCTCAGAGAAGAATGGAAGACCTGGTTTACCCTTTCCCAGCCACAGTTTTCTATGTATAAAAGTTGGAATAAAGTGGAGATTTTAATCTGCATAATTGCAAATATGGAAGCAGAGGGGGTGGGTGTTGCAGAATAAGCTTCTTGTGCAAGTGAAATTGCTAGCTGACAGGCAGGGGGGCAAGATAGACACATAATTCGCTTTTGTCTTTTTTCCTTATTAGAAAAAATAAGCAGCAATGATGTTTCTCTCCCCCTTCAGCCATTTCTTGGGGCAGAGTGTGGCTGGGTTTTGCCCCAGAATCCAGAATATTTCTAGAGTGCTGTATGAAAAAAATGGAACATCTGCTTGTCTGGTCATTAGTGTGTGGGATGTATGGGAAGGCAACCCGCCTTGTCCAGCACTTCATTTATAAAAATAAGCCCATAGCTTTGTTCTGCATTTTTCTCACAGAAGCTACAACTTTACAGCTACCCCAGATCTTTGGATCTTCAGTGCTGGGATGCACAGTGAAATCCCCAACCTTGGGTGAAGAAGAAATAAAGTGTGGGCTGTTGTACTTATGTGGTGCTCCAGCTAAGACTAGCTATAGCTAGTAGCAGCTGCTTTTGCCAAACCTTGCTCTGTTGCCACTGCATTCTCTCCTCTCTAGCTATCAGGTTGATATAAGAATGCTCTTTGGTTTGGGCACCCAATCCTCCTCCTAGATGAATTGAAGGAGACCTGGTCACAGCACAAGGAGCAGGTTCATGCAGGATGAGCAGCATTTGGTCCAATGGCATAGAGGCATGTCCAACACGTTGGCTCAATGAGGTGTTTATGCCCAGACAATTGAAAACAAAGGGTTATTAGTAGAAAACTAGTCCAGAAGTGGCCCCAGAACAACTAAAGTGTTTCCACAATGTTTAATTCAGTGGAAACTGAATGGGCGTGGGAAGAGTTCTGAGCATCTGCTCAGAGTGGAAAGGGACCACAAGGCAAGAACATCAACGTGTGCAACCAAGACCACAATATGCTGATGCGAGAAAGTCCTGGGCTGCTTCCATACTTGATATTTTCAGGAGTGCTGGTGAATCAGCAGGTTTAGAAGACTCCAGGCCACAAGATTTGAAGAGAGAAGCGGCAGCCTAACATTTTTACAACTGGAGACCTAATCTTATGGGGCTGACCTTTAATGGAAGCAGGGAATGGAATAGAAGTTGCACCAAGTTCCATAGAACTGGGGAGAGGAACAAGTGAGATTAGCCTAGCTATGGCGAGGACTGCTGTCTGCTTGTGTGGTGAATGCTGAACTTTGACTAAGGAAGGGCACTAGTTGCTACTTATAGTCAGCTGGGATTGGGGGACAACAGGGACAGGGGGCTGGACTAGATGACCCTTGGTATCTCTTCCAACTCTACAATTCTATGATTCTATGTAGGAGTAAAAGAGTTTTTTTTAATTTTTGGTTGACTGTGAAAAAATATGGCCTTCCCCTATCTATGATTCTACGTTTGTCTTAATTTGTCAAGGGGCAAGGCACTTTTCTTGCAGCAAATGTATGTGTGAATATCACATTTGCCTTCCCAAGAACCGTGTACACATGCCCAGGAATCCCAATTATACAACAAAATCATGCACACAGATATTTAAGGATGTGCACATACGTTTGCGGCATGCACTGCAGTGTTTTTCAACAGCAAACAAGACTGCTGGGTAAAAGGTGCGGCTCCTGAAAGAAACTAAAAAAATATGAAGTGGGCTGATATATCTGCTGGAATACCAACAACCTGACTGTTAAAATACAACAGCAACACACACAATTTATTCCATGTGAAAAAAGAGCCAGCATTAGCCTGAGCTTGGGGTGCAATTCAAAAGAGAAACAAATATTGATCAGAGGGATTGGTTCTGTAGACAGATGGACAGAGGATTGCCATATGGGTGCTGCAAAGACCAAACTATCCTTGTATCAAAGTGAAATGCAAGTGTTTGCCCACTTACCCAGGATTCTTCTCTTGGGACACCCCCCCACCTTGCCAATCCCCACATGACAACAAGAGGAACATTTTTCCACGCTTTTATTTAGCAAAAGAAAAATTAATTATAAAATGAACCAATAAAAAGCCCATGCAGCTGCAGGGACATTTCCCCCACCCCAGCTCCTTAACCCCAGTGGGGGATTTAAAAGTGTAGTTTTCTTTTATTTTTGGAGAGGAGTGGGGGACCGATTCCCTCCAGGCTGCAGTGCAAATATTTACACAGACTCGAAGGAGGATGCGGATGGGGCAGGGAGGAATGGAGGACTTTTTACACTGAAATCTCTACACCCAGGGAATGGAATCATTTACAGCCAATAATCTTAACAAGATGCAATAATAAATTAATGAGTAAGGCACTGCACCCAGAGAGGGCACAACAGGTGGGGTGGGGGTGAGAGGGTGGGGGGTTTGTCAGGTAAGGATTAAAAATATCTGATTGCCATGGTTACCAAAAAAAAAACAGAACAAGGGCAAATTCCACCAGCTACCAACAAGGAGTGGGGGACTAGGGAATGGTCTGGATGATTAAGGGGAGGGTCCACAAACATTTGGGGTGAGGGGTCTCCATTTAGCTGCCAGCTTGAGGGGGGCATTATCTGGCTGCACCCCAACCTTATTGTTCACTCTGAGTTGCTCCTCCCAATTCAGATGCTGAGGAAAGGGTGCTGGTTATTGCTTCCGGGCTGAAGGTAGGGAGGGGGTGGGCCACACAGCCTCTTTCTGAAACCCCAGGATTTCAGCCTTACAGGGCAAGAGGTCACACGTCTCTTGTCGACAGGGAGGTTAAAAATGTCAAGTCTGTCGCCCTTGGGGGGCCACAAGTCAAGGCTGGAGGTAGAGTCCTTTTTTCTGATACATCTATCCTGGATGCGTGCCCCCCCTGCCCACTCTCCCCCCCCCATCACTCTCAGCTATTTCCAGAAACGAGAGTGATGACTTGTTCAAGCTTCAGCCTCAATTTGTGTTTTCGGCAGGCGGCATCACGTTCCAGCGCTGTCAGGATCTGATGGGTGGACAGGCCATGGGTTGGGAAAACATGAGGGTCCGGAATAAAGGGAAGGAAAGAGAAAGGTGGGAAAAAAAAGGTCAGGAGGGACTAAGCCCCAAACTTCCAGGAGCAAGACAGGAATAAGAGATGGGCCCTAGGATGGAGAAATACCTGTTAAAACTGGGAAAGGGGCAGGAGACAAAGAGAAAGGCTGGTGGGGTCTGTCCTGTCACCTGGAGTCAGGCAATAGTTTTAAATCGGAGCTTGCTGACGGCGATCCCATGGGAAGGGCTACGGCTAGAGCATCTGGCCTGCATGCAGAAGGTCTGAGGTTTAGTTCTTGGCATCTCTAGGTAGGGCTGGTAAATCTAAACACTGCAATGCACCAGAGTGTTTGCTCTTCCTGCTCAGTTCCTGTGAGCATGTGCTCAGTCTCTCACCTTGGAATGTGTCCCCTTTAACATGGACACATTTTGTGGGATGCCAGGATTGAACAGCCATCCATCCACTCCAAACAGAGGAGAGGGGTGAAGAGCTTGTCTCTATGAGTGAGTGCAGTGGTGACCAACTTTTCCCCACTGATGGGAGGGCATGCCCATGATATTTTGTGGTTCTTTCTTTTTCCTAGGCGGCTGCCATGTTTTGTTGTGCCACCCCAAACAGCAGTTTGGAATTCCAAATGTGCTTAGTGGCTCAAAAAGGTTGGCGACCCATGTTTTAAAGAGTGTCATAATGCACTTTATTTTGCCCAGCCCACTGCCACTTCTGGTTTCTGAAATAAAAAGCCGGAAGACACACAAGCAGCAGTCCCTCTCAAAATGCCTTCAGTTCTTGGTGGTGGCAGCAGGGGATCCCTGTTTTCTCCAGTAAGCTAGGTAAGGAACAGATTTATGGCGTGAAAGCTCCAAATGGGGGAAATGTGTAGGTGAGAGGGATAAGCATGGAGCAGAGGTCTCCATTTGTCATTCTACCTTCTCTGGAGTCCTAAGCCAGGTGTGGGAAACCTGTGGCCTCTCCAGATGTTGTTGGATTCCAACTCCAGTCTTCTGGAACCACTGGCCATGCTGACTGGGTCTGATGGGAGCTGGAGTCCACCTACACCTGGAGGATGTACAGGTTCCCTACCCCTCTCATACACTACCCCCTGGCTATTGAGATGTAGGGTGTTCTTAGGAAAGTGTCAAGGGCTAAACAGAAGGGTACAGGATAACCAATGAGGCAGTAGACGGTGGTGCCTTAACTTATTATGGTACCTTAAATTCCTCCCCATGAGCCATTTAATTACAGAGGATCTGCAGTAGGGTCCAAATTAGGCTCTATCCTCATCAGATTTATAGCATAGCTGAATAACAGGTTGAAAACAATGTGAGAAACTTGTGGTGTGTGAGATAGAGAGGGAAAAAAACCAAATAGGAAGGAAAGAGTTGGGGTGGAGCCTCACCTCATCACGGTACCTCCCCACGTAGCTGTAGAGCTCCCCCAGTGCACCCAGTGTGTTAAATTCGCCTGCGTGCTGCCGTGATTGCTCCACTAGATAGGCATCCATGTCTTGGTCACTGATAGAAGCCATCTTGGTGATATCCCGATAGTACCTGGTAAACATATGCATAGCTTTTGGATTCCTTGGAGAGAAGATTGATCAACACTCCCACGTCAGCAGAGGGTTTCCACACAAACCAAAGTGAATAAATGTGCATGTTTATTGCATTGCAGTCCCTTCTATGAATGGAAGCTATAAATGAAGGCTCCAGATTTTGCCATGTTGAATACAGAGCCATATGGCTCCTCCAGATGACCTAATTAATTAATTAGTTTTATATCCCACTTTTCCTTCTATAGGAGCCAAGGAGGATATTTACTGAGCATTCATCCTGATTTGCTTGCACAAAGCTTACATGGTGATTAGGCTACAACTGGTGATTATTGAGAATTTGTTCTTTCTTGAATATTTGCGTTGCCCAGCCACTTTCCAAATAGCAAAAATGTTTGGATTTTTTGTTAGAATTGTATTTGTTGCACCAGGATGACTGAGCCCTTTGATCCACTTTAACTGTGCAAACTTAAAAGTTTTGGTACGTATTTGAACCTCTTAGGCCGAATACTGACTGCGTGGAGGCATTGACAACTACATAACCCCCGTTTTATCATGGCTTATATGGTGCAACAGATAACCTTCAAAGCATGAGCTGTGTTCACTTCAACACTGAAGGAACCCATGTGTGGAGGTCAAACTCTGGCTTGGGAGAAGCCGTAGCTCTGCAGCAGAGCGTATGTGCTTTTCACACAGAAGGGCACAGGTTTAATTCCAGGCACCTCCAGCTAAAAGGATTGGCTAGCCGGTGATTAGAAACACATCCTGGTGAAATGATTGGGGGGAAATGTGCTTGTGGGCCAAGACTCAGTCTAGAGCAGGGGTCAGCAACCTTTTTCAGCCGTGGGCCGGTCCACCGACCCTCAGACCATGTGGTGGGCCAGACTATATTTTGGGGGAAAATATGAATGAATTCCTATGCCCCACAAATAACCCAGAGATGCATTTTAAATAAAAGCACACATTCTACTCATGTAAAAACACACTGATTCCCAGACCGTCTGTGGGCCAGATTTAGATGGCGATTGGGCCGCATCCGGCCTCCGGGCCTTAGGTTGCCTACCCCTGATCTAGAGGTTGCCTGCACCTGCCTTAGATGAACAGGTCCTTGCTTCCTCCAGGAGCACCCTCCTTTGCCAGTCAAGATGAATCAGCTGGTGCTTTAAGGAGACACGCAATAGATTAGGGAGGTCAGTTTAGAGACAGAAGCGGCAGACTCACTACGCTAGCTTCACTGCAGACTACTGTTGTTTACCGAGGGAGGCAGTGTGGAAATCAGTCTGGTGCAAACACACTGTTAGGAGGGCTGAATTGATTCTGCCAGTGCTTTTGCGCCACACTGCCCTCTGCCCCCACCTCTCTCCCTCACTGGTAAGCAACAGCAACCCACCTTCAGGAAGCCAGCGCAGCAGCTCTGCCCCATCCACCATGCCGCTTCTGTGTGTGGAACAGCAGCAGTGGTGACTCCTCCTTTCCAAAGATGCTAAGAGAGGCCAAAGTAACAGAGTCTCCCCACCCTCAAAGACTCCTGCCCTTCTTGACTGTCCTGAACTCGTGGAAAGCCACAGCATTCCTTTTCCCAACCTGTTTGAGGATGGCCCTCATTCAAGGAACCAAGTTCCAGGCAGGATCTTGTTATCCTCGTACAGTAAAGAGCTACCAACATTATAATGCCGTGGGATGATGTGCTGAGGTCAATCCCACCTCTGCCAGCTGTAGAGGCAACACAGACTATCCCACCACTACTTGACATGACCCCTCTCTGTAGCTCACCTTTCCACCCAGCCTTTGTAGACAGGGATGTCCTTGGCATAGAGCAGCTTTGTTGAGGGGGAATCCTTGCCCAGGCGGTGCTCAGAGGTGGAGCATGAGTCCATGAAGGTCTGGGCCACCACAGAGAGGCAAGCATCTGTAATGCTGCTTTTGTGGATATCAAAAACAAATTGTGGGTTCTTGATGACGTTCACCCAAAACCTCAAGGGCAGGCTGCAGTGGAAGAAAGGAAGAAAGATGATGCTTCAAAAGACACACATGAGAGGCAAAGGGTTAGATAGGGATAGGGCAGTGGTGGTGAGGAAATTACAGAGGTTGAAGCTCAATACTCATGTTTTTTTGAGGGTTTTTCATTTGTTTGTTTTGATACGCTGGGAAAACACAGAGATCAAAGCCAATGGGCTGTATCCTGAGTAGTGCTATGTGAAAGCTCATGTCAGTGCAAGGATTTCTGCTTGCACTACAGAACATTCACCACTAGATCCAAACTGGGGTCCTCAAACCTCTGGAGCAGATTTGGGAGAGTGTAGGGTGCAAGGGCGCTCCTCTGTTATTCTTGTGCAAATGGAGCAAATGAACTGGATACTGCCCCTTTAAAGGACTCCTAAGCCATGATTCTCCATGGAACTCAGCCCATTTCCTGTAGACAGCACTTCCTTGTTTGCCAGACTGTGCTCCACGAAGGTAACATCCCATAGCTGAGAGTCATCATGGCCTTACTGCATCCCCGTCAAGGGTGCTTCCCAGCCAAAGGAATGCACATGCCAGAGAGTTAACTCTTTGTTGTCAATGGTAACAGAGTCATTTCTACAGCTCTGTAGAATAAATACGCACACCAATTTAGCATCTAGGCAGCTTTTCCCAGGTCCGTGCTCCAGGGAGAAGTTGCAGCAATGGGGGACCATTCCCCCTCCACCCATTTATGGAGCTTCCCCTGACAGGCTGCGCAAACGTGGCTGGAGACTACGTCTGCATGGAAACTTCCTCTGCTGCTTAAATTATCTTCTGGTTCTAGGAGATGGTGGTGCAGGAGAGGGTGGGGAAGCACCCGGCCCTTCACTTGCCTGGCCTGCCTCTTCCTCCAGCTCTGAAGCTTCCCCTACCTCTGATTCTTGCCTCCTGGCTGGTACAGGTCTCCACAAACCACTGAGCCCCACTCCAGCCCCCGTCCCCTTGGTGCACACTCATCAGTGTCCTGCCAGTCCCTGACAATCCCTGAAGTAGAGGAATGGAGGATTAGCAAAGTCCTTGGGGTCATGGGAGGTGGGGGAGAGTTGGCTGGCATCAAACACTTAGGGGTCATGAGCACTGGATTCCTTGGGGCGAAAATTTCTTCCTAAAGAAGATTTGTTCAATCAAGGTAGGGTAGGACAGAGCCTGGAAAAATGAATGGCTGAAGGCTGGCCGAGAGCAGAGCTCAAAGGCAAGGAGCCCCAAGTCCCAAGCACAGCATCTGGAGGGGAAAAAACCAAGGTGAGGAGAAGAAAAATACACAAAGCCAATCTGGTAGTAGCTGTGCAAAGATTCCTTAGGGCTAAAAAATCTTTCCCCATCTGCTTAAATATGATATGCCAGCTGTCAGTTACCCACAGCCAGGATAGGCACACCGGCTGCTACCGGCTCCCTACCATTACCGACAAGTAGGAAACACTGGTCAGCGAGGGCTCCAACTGGAGAATAGCCTCTGCCAAAGGTGTCATGGACTTTGAAGAAGCACAAACTCAGGAATAAAAGGAAAAACGATCTAAGAGGAAGGCACATTTGGCAAAACCTCAGCATGATCAACGCCTGCCCAGAAACCTAAGTCCCTTCTGTGGAAGGACGTGCAGATCCAGAATGGGGCTCCACAGTCACTTACGGACTCACTGTTAAGACCATATTCATGGAAGACAATCTTACTCGGCTACAAGTGATCACCAAAGAAGAAGATTTATTACTTTAGGGTACTGGCTGGTGGCCAAAGGGCCAAAGCCAAAGGTCTCACCAGTTACTTTTCCAGGTATGTCGCACGTCAGGGTCCCCAATCTGCCTTCGCTCTGCCTGCTCATCCAGGAAGTCAAACATGTATTTGATGGGCAGGGGGAGTGCACTGGCCCGGTGTGCTGTGCTGAACACAGTCTCAAACAGGTCGTCTACAAACTTCTGCAATGTGCCCTGTAGAAGCAGAAGAGAAAAATTTCTGGAAAACATATTTTGGGATGGATGGATGGAGAAAACAACTGTCAATATTTGGAGATCATGGGCAGCGCTCCCACGGAAAATAGCACCACTCTTCCATCTTGCATTTGTATACATAATATTCACAAGCACATCCAATCCCTTTTGTTTCCCTAACTATTCTGCTCCCTGATTTTCTTGAACTCTCCTACTGCAGTAGCCCACCTAATCATCGCTGCCATAGTATTCTTGATTTGGGACACAGTCTCAAATAAGGGCACATCTACACTTCATTGTAGGCCCATTTTACACGAGTTTAAATGGTTGCCGCTTCTCCTGAGGGGACCATTCAATTGGCAGCTTGACACTAATCTCATTTGCAGAATGGATAAGCCTTAAGAGATACAGGCGACGACCATTTTGCGCCAGGGTTCTGTTCCCGGCTCCCATGTGCCGAGCCCCATCCGCCCTGCCCCATTCTGTCCCCCCCCTCCACCCCCGTTCTTCCCTCTTTCGGGTCCAAAAGGACCCACACCTCATCAATTGTGCACCTGGTAGATGCAGTGCTGGATTTGCATATAAGCTAAACAAGCTGTAGCTTAAGGCCCCACTCTCTTGGGGCCCCCCAAAAAAATTAGAAGAAAAAAACACCTGGATGTACATTTCCAAAATATAAGATAAAAAAACAAATAAAATAAAACCTAAATACAGCAACAGTGGCAAATGGCTTTAGCTACCTATTAGGTCCATAAATTACCATATAGCATATATTCAACACAAAAAAATGACAATTTGTTGTTGACAAAGGACAGCTGGACATATAAAGGGCCCCATTGCCTTCAGTAGCTTAGGGCCTCATCAAACTAAATCCGTCCCTGTGTAGATGCGCCTAAAATGGTCGCTGCCTGTATTTGAAAGACTGTGCAATGCAACTATTATTATAATGTAAGCAGATGATGTACTGCTGAGAGGTGGTCATTGCTAGGGGGAGATTATTATTTGCCTCTTTCTGTTCTTCATTCTGAGTAATATTTTTTGTTGTAATCTGTAACAAAATCTGAATGAAAATATTTTTAAAAATAATAATTATGCAAGCAGACCTGCAGAGCGGAAGGGACGCCCTCTTAACACAGGCCAGGGGAACAAGGGTCACTTGGAGGTTGCCCCTTCTGGCTCCCAGGAAAAACATCGTGACGAAGGGGAGATAACTTGGCCCCATCCATTGGCCAGTGAAGAAGCAGCTGCTCCAGTGCTTTTCTCTACCCTCCTCATTCCTTTTCCTTTTGTATCTATTCAATTGTGAGCCTGCAGCCAGCGACTCTCTTATCTTTTAACATAGGTACAACTTATGGAAATCTTAGGCACTGTTTGTTTTTATGATAAATAAGAGGGTACTGATCGCCAGTTTAAAAAGGAACCTGTACACAATGGTAATATTATTACCACTTAGAAATTTTGATAATTATATGCTTTGAACTGCAAATATTTATATTTGGTCTATAAATCGTGTTCATTAAATTACAACTGGCATTTGTATTTGTATTTGTACTTTATCTCAATAATCCCTGTAATAACTCCAAAGTTGTAACAACATATCCCCATTTTGCAGATGGGAGGACAGTGACTTACCTTACACCATTAAATAAATTCATGGTGGAGACAAGATTTGAACCAAGGATCTCCTGGTTTAGTGTTTCTTATTACCATAAAAAGATCAACACCCCACTCCCTTTTCAAAGGAAACCAGAGCAATGAAATTAAATCACAACAATATCACACTCTTAGCCTCTACACCAGAGCAGCACCACAAAATGCTACTAAATGTATTACAGTCAAATACTGGATTAAAGTAACATGATTAAATAGAATGAGCAGAATGGTAGAATACAAACAAAAATCACATGCCTACGCACATCACATTACACAAACAATCTCGCACAATTCAGACCCCAAATGACACATTCTCTGCATTCCTTCCTCACTGTCACTGTTTTGGTGACAGTGGCACCACATGCCATGTCCATAAAGTATCTGCGCTGTACTTAGATGTCAGTTGGCAGACACTGGAAGCTGCAGCGAGTTTGCCACGAGGCCCAGGCCAGAGGCACCAATGATCACACCCCTACAATCCAGACAGGCTGCGGTTCAAAGCATGCCCTGCCCCAGGAGATGAGTTCAGGCCACCTCTGTGAAGGGTTGACCACTGTTGGAACACAGGAAGCTGCCTTGTGCAGAGTCAGACTACGGATCCATCTAGCTCAGTATTGTTTACACTAACTGGCAGCAGCTCTCCAGGGTTTCAGGCAGGGGTCTCCCAGGCAGACGTGGAGATGCCAGTGGGGACTGGACCTGGGACCTTTTGTATGCAAAGCAGAGGCGGTGCCACTAAGCTACAGTCCTTTTCCAAACCAAACAAGGACAGAAACGTGAAGAGGACTGTGGGGAAATGTATCTCCCAAGACCGTGTGGGATCTACAGAATTTGCCCTAGGAGGCAAAAGTCTGCACTGCCGTTTTCTGCAGGCTGCTGTAGAAAGGTCTGCCCTCCTTGTCTGCCCCAGGAAGAGGAAAGCAAGGAGCAACCAGGGAGGGACAAAGGGACACAACTCTCCTTGTGTCATCCCACTGCCGCTGGGCTCTTCACCTTTCTCTTCCTGGGATGAGCAAGGAGGCGGCCCTTTTACAGCCAGCCTCCTCCTCCTAGAAGTGGTGCATAAGCTGCAACTGGCCATAGAACAGCTGCCCCTCAAGCACACATTCAGTGACTCCTTGCATTCCTGGCTAGCTTTTACTTATTGGAAGAGATGGATGGTTGGAATGCAAGGACTCGCCAAGCAAGTGCCCGGATGGCTGCTTTGGATCCTGTTTCGTGGGCCCCTGTACCTGCTGTCTGGAGCACGTGCCCCCTCTCGCCTCACTCTTAACCTGGGCCCGCTCCAACAGAGCTTTGTTGAAGACTAGAACTACAGAGATCTGTAGATTATATAATGAAAGGTTGGAAGAAGAACCTCAGTGCGTTTCATCTACTGAAGAGAAAATACCAACAAGGCGGAGGAAAATAGAGTGGTAATTCTTCAATTGTTAAAAAGGATATCAGGGAGAACTGCAATGAGGGCAAGCAGCAATAAGGTTCTTTTAAAACAAAAACAGGAAAAGGAAGTCACTTTTAGGTTAAACACAAAAAAATATATTTTCCCTGACAGTTTTCAAGGGAAAATGTCTGCCATGGATTGATTTACAGATTGGTGCAGAATCTTCTGCCTCCCTGGTTTGGGGCAAGGAGCTTTTAAAACTAGCCAATCCCCCATTTCAGTGATCCAGTTCCTTTCCTGACATACCTTGGTGGCAAGGAGCCTCGTGAGGTAGATCTCAGACACCATCTTGCTCCCTCGTTCCCCTTCCTTGGGGTCTCCAAGATGCTCGTGGTTCTTGACTAAATGCCAGAGACGGGTACCTGAATCTTGATCCGGAGTGAGGATGGGGGCTCGTGAGCGCAAGCTCTCTGGACTGCTAGAGGTGCGGAGCAAACTCTCTGTGGAAGATGGGGGGGGGGACGAGCAAGAACCTCTTATGAGCTTTACCCATCTCAGCCCTCAAGAGCCTGGGTTCCATGCACCTCTTTTCAATCTTTGCTCTACACCAGAAGCTCACCTGAAGGACAGGTTTGTATTTATTCAGCCTTGAAGAGTGCCTGCACCCAAGCAGGCACTGGTAATACCAAAACCACCAGCCTCCATAGGCCAAGTGAACCACTCCCCGTTCCCCTCCAACCACAAAGCCACAGAGTGGGAGTGGCAGTAAAATTACATGCATTCCAGGCTTGGAATAGCAAACATAATTACAGCCAGGCCAGGGTGGTGCTGGAAGAAAGCTTAGGGATACGAAGTTTGGACGTGGCAATAGCCCTCCTTGAAAGGCCACCTGGCTTAGGTGATAATAGGGCAAGCCACAAAAGGCCAGGGGCTTGCTGTGTCACACAGTAAGAAAGGACACTTTACTTGTGAAGGACAAATCTTCTTACGCCCCAGTTCACACTGTATACAGCAGGGAACCAGGTCACATAGATGGACAACAGAAAAATCCTGCCCGCACAAGGTCACATTCTCGGCTCAGGAGGGCTCAGGTGAAACACTGACAGATGGCATTGCAAAAGAGGCAACAGGTCAGGAAAGAGCTGTGACCAGCTCTATGGACTCTGAGAACAAGGCCAAGGACACAGCACCCCTGTGTGCATTAATTCCAGCTTCGTGGACCTGTGCACGTGCTGTGATTCAGCAGGAATGAAGAGGAAGCACAAAACAGGCAGCACAATGTGCAGAATTCAGCATCAGCTTTTAATAATAATTCTATTGAGCAAGTGCGGCTGAATAAGAGTTCCAGTGGTTGAGGGCAGTGACTAAACCCATGGCTAACAATGAGAAATTATGAAAAATGGAAGAAGTATGTAAATTTGCATAAATTAGCGTATATAGACTGAATCCAAAATATGGATTGTCTGAGAACAGAATTAATTTGGGGAGGGTGGGGCGGGGCAGGAGGTTGAAGATTCTTGTGTAGAGTGTACAGAAGGATGGAAGATGCATTTTCATCCTCTCAAACTTTAGTGGCAATGGGGGGGGGGAGCTGAATTCGACTCCACCGCCACCCAAAAAAACGCAGCATAACTTTGCACAACATTGTGTTACCTTGTCAAAGAGAGAAGGCAGGAGCCATTGGTCACTTAGTGCAGCCAAGCATTAGAGGGGAATGGGGAGTGTTGAGCAGGATGTGTCATTCCTTACCATAGCGGCTCAGCGAGTGGGTGAAAGTGAAAGAGCTGGCGATATTGTAGCCCGATGCCTGCCTAGGAACCAGCGCCACTGCAGAGCCATCTGCTACCTGCACATTGAATGGCAGGGGTGGCAGAGGTGGGACAGGTAAAGGTGGGGTTAAAGGGGGGGTGGGGAAGAGAACAAAAATTGACATAATAATAATAATAATAATAATAATAATAATAATAATAATAACAACAACACATCTACAATTTTCAGTGCATTTTGCCTGCATTATCTTAGTAACAGCCTTGTAAAGTAGGCCAATATTATTATTCTATGCGAGTGTGTGCAAGCATATGTGTTTGTGAACCTGAGAGAACAGTGGCTTGGCTTAAGTGGCCAACCTAGTGAATTCATGATGGAGACGAGATTTGAACAGGGATCTTCCTGCCTTGAAGTCTTAAGCCATTATGCTACAATCAGCTTCTTTCTACCTCAGCACACAAGAAGAGAGCTAGGATAATCCCCCAGAATACAGTTTGTCACTGAAGCTTCCAAACAGTACGGAGTATGACTCCTCGAGTTGTATTCTTGAGGCAATCCAGTGTTCTTTGCTTGGTCAAGACACTCACATGCACAGCCCCCTCTTCCACCCCCCTCGCAACCTGCTCTATTCCACTCCTCAAATCTTCTATGGCGTGCAAAGCATTATTTATTTCCTGATTCCTGCCGGAAATATTCCTAAGGAATACAGAACAGCCCTCACACCTTGTACTGCTCGGAAGCTGCTTGCTCCCAAACTCTACCGCATTCTCCCATTTTCCCCAGGCTACGGTAAACATATTAGGAATCCAGGGTAGTTCATCTGGCCCTGAGCTGGGAGGAAGGGAAACTGGTTACCTGATAATGCCCAAGGGTATTGAGCCGTTTCCAGTCTCCTTCAATCTTGCTTGTGGCATCCTCATCCTGAAGAATGGTTCGCCCCCCACTGCCTTGACACCATTCTGGGGTGAAAAAGGAGGTCAATGAGGAGAGAGCTGGCTTGGTATTATCTCTCCCAGGCTCCCCCCCCCCCAATTTTGTTACAACTTAAGCCAGGGATGGGGAGCCTGTGGCCCTCCAGATGTTGTTTTTACTGAAATTCCCATCAGCCCCAGTCAGCATGGCCTGTGGTTAGGGATAACGGGACCTACAGTCGAAGAGCATATGCTGGAGCCAAGGTTCTCCACCCCTAGCCTAAGCCCAGTGGCTAATAACCAAGGTGTCCAGTCCAGGCTCCCAGCCCCACCTGCTTTCTCCCACGTTCCTGCCTTCATACCCAGCTCCATGTCTTCGGCACGTGGGCGTTGGGAATAGGGCACCCCACGGTACACAGCATCCAGCAGCTTCTCCTTCACTTGCGTCACTGAGTCACAGTTTAATACCTTGACAGGCACGGCAGGACCCCCAGGGGGCTCAGGGGGGGTACATAACAGAGTCTGGAAGCAGAGAAAAAACCTGTTAACGTTGCAGTCGTCAGAGTTTCAAGGCTCATGCATCCCTAGCTACATGCACCCAGGGTCATACCTAGAACATTTTTCAGCTCTGGTCATTCCTCACATCCCCAACTACCATTTGTGAGCAACTGCAGTTCCAGCATTGCTGAAAACCTTTTTATTGCCAAACGAACATGGAGGTCCAAGAGCAGGTTGCCTAATCTACGCCAAGATGGAAACAGGGGAAGGCCAATTCTTTTCGTGGTCAGCCGAAAGTAAAAAACAAACAAACCAAACTTTTATTCCTACATAGAACTGTAACGTTGGAATGGACCCGTTTTGCCCCCACCCCCAGCTGCCTGTAAGCAGAACCTAGTGCCTCACCTTAGCCAAAGTCCAGCATGCACCACACAGGCAGACAGCAGCGTTTGGCATAGCTGGGCTAATCTCACCCTTCCCTGTTCCTCTCCCCAGTTCTATGGAACTTTCTGGTACTTCCATTCCCTTTTTCCTTTAAGGCAGCCCCATTTGAGGCTTAGTAGGTCAGCCCCATAAAGTTATGTCTCCTACCATTAAAATGTTAGGTAAAGGGGACCCCTGACCATTAGGTCCAGTTGTGACCAACTCTGGGGTTGCGGCGCTCATCTTGCTTTATTGGCTGAGGGAGCCAGTGTACAGCTTCCGGGTCATGTGGCCAGCATGACTAAGCCACTTCTGGCGAACCAGAGCAGAGTACGGAAACGCCGTTTACCTTCCCGCTGGAGTGGTACCTCTTTATCTACTTGCACTTTGATGTGCTTTCGAACTGCTAGGTTGGCAGGAGCAGGGACTGAGCAACGGGAGCTCACCCTGTGGAGGGGATTCGAACCGCTGACCTTCTGATCGGCAAGCCCTAGGGTCTGTGGTTTAACCCACAGCACCACCCACATCCCTATTAAAATGTTAGGCCACTGCTTATCTCTTCAAATCTGGTGGCCTGGAGTCATCTAAACCACCAAGACTGCAAGCCAGACTGGCCTACGCAACTGCAACCCGCCCCCCCTTCACACAGCAAACTAAACTGTTCTCTCCCCAGACTACGAAGAGGTGTAGCACAGCCACCAGCATCCTCACCAAGGTCTTGTAATCTATTTGCTGGCGAATGAGCTTGTCCTCGCTCAGTGAGTAGCGAGCCTCGCCTGTGATGGAATCTATGGGTCCTTTCTCCATCTGCTGCTTGATGGCACAGAATAGCATAAACAGCGGCTCCCCAGCACATTCCTGGGGTGGGGAAGAAGAGAGAGGTTCACAGGCAAGGAACACGGGAAGCTCCCTTATCCCAGGTCAGATTATCATCCATCTACTTTGGCATCAGGGCCTCTGGCAGAGAAAGGGGCTCTCCATCACCCAGGAGGCAGGGAGCCCAGCAGTAGGCATAGGCAGTGGCAGGCGCAACCACAGCCAGTGAGAGGCAGAGCCGACACATTTGAGCTCCTCCTCACTCCCATTCCTCCTCCCTGCGGAATAAGGAGGTGGCAGGCGGCAGGCGGCAGGCAGGGCCACACACTCCTCGACCGGTTGTAAGTCAGGAGGGCAGGCAGCAGGGCCAACCAAGGGTGGTAGCGATGCATCTTGCTTGGCCTAATGGACCAGCCACGGCTGCCATCACCTGCTACCTGGTCATTTTTCAAATTGCAGACCCTAGAGATTGGACATGGAAGCTGATGCATGCAAAACATTTCCTTCCCTAACCACAGAACTCTCATTCCCAACTCCCTCTCCCCAGGACAAAGACCGTGGGTAGAAAATTCTGGATCTTTGGCCTCTAGTTTCCCTCAGCCCCCTTTAGATTCCTGCTCTCTGCCAGAATAAGGGCCAGGACCCAGATGTCAGAAGCCCCGTTCCATCTCACTTCTCTCTCTCCCCCTGCCCGCCCCCTCTCTTTCTCTTGCATGCACTCACCTTGAGGAACCTGTGCAGCAGGAAAGTAAACCAATTTGTCAACATTTTCTCAGCTACGGACTCCGTCCTGGGAAAACAGAAAAAGAGAGAGCACAGACGGCTGAGTTCCCCATGTGTGGGAGGTGGAGGGAATCCTCAATGCCCACATGCACACAGCTGTGAAGAGAAATACGCATAAATCTGGGAGCCCCTTTGCCACGTCACAGGGACTAGAAACTTGACCTCCCTACTTCCTCTGCCCCAACAATGTTCACTCCAACAAATGGGATGCTGCTACCCGCCCCCCCCCCCGGGATTACAGGCACATTTGGAGGGAGGAAGAGACACACAGCATCAATTCAGTCCACTAGACTGGAAAGATGGGGAGAAATACAGCAGGAAGGAGCACAGAAGTAGCAAGGATGACTTTGCATGTTAAGAGGTGGAACATATGGCATGACTAGCAGGGGCTGAGGACCCATAGCAGCTCTGTGTGGAAGTGCTGCAGAGGGGCAACACGATGGTGATACGTGGTTCCCAGCCTTAAGGGGGTCTGGCAATCTCTTGTTTAGAAGATGGGGAGGCAAGCGAGGGTGTTATGGCACTTGTTTGGTGGCAGTGTGAGGGTTAAAGGCTTATGGCATTAAGTGGTGGGGAGGAGCACAGAAGGCCTCTCACCGGCGGAGCAAGAGCTTGGGGTGCGCACGGTTCTGCAGGTTCTTTTCAATGAGGTCTGCCAGCAGCTGCTTCAGCACACCAGTAGCATAGTCCAGCCTGCCCTGCAGAGCCACCATAGTCAGGGAAGCAACAGCCCCCCGGTCCCGCATGGAGAAGCCACGCTGTCCCTCCAGGGTGTGGATGAAGGTCAAGAGGAAGGGCCGCGTGTGCAGCAGCTGCCCGAAGAGGCGGAGGCCTTTCTCTGTGCTCGGTGGCGTCTGTAGAGGGCAAGAGAAGCAAGAGAGACACACCCCTTGAGCTAGCCAGGACACTTGGAAAATGGCCGTGCACGTTAAAAACATTCCCATGGAGGGTCCTGCAACTTTGCATATGTCTTTGAAATGCTGCTCCTCACAAGATGGCCACTGAGAGAGGAATGTTGTCTTCTGCACTATTGACCACACATATCTCTTCCGCATAAGAGCATTAAAAGAATAGGAACATCCTTTGCTGATCAGACCAAGGACCCACCTAGACCAGTTTCTTGCTTCCAACAGCAATGAGATAGGTGTTTTTGTGGGCTGACAGGCAGAAGACCCTTGCAGGATCATGCCAAAGGGCCCATCATAGTACATAATCCTGGTCTCACAATGGCCAACCATGTGCCTATAAAGAAGGCCAGAGGCATGACTCGAGTGCAACTGCACTCTGCCCACTTGTGACTGATTCCCAGCAACCCATCTACAGAGGCACACCTGCTTCCGATTGATAAGGCAGGACATAGACATTATGGTTAGTACCCACTGATAGCCTATCCTCCATTAATTTGTCTAAGCGAGGCCAAACAAGTAGTTCAAGAACATGTACCTCAATGGAGGAAATACCAAAGTGGGGCAGGGGAGGGACTTGCACCCAAAAGCTAGAAGGCCAAGACTTCAACATGCAAGAACCCCACCACCATGACTCAGGTCGTGTCAGATGGAGATCATGAAACACTAGCTTCTGATCTCCCTTTTCTGCCAACTGTAAGGCAAAAACCTTTGCCAGGTCCCTGTCTCTCCCCCTGCATTGCAACTTACACTGGTCTCCTGCAGCGCTGGGTGCTCATCCACCCCTGGAAAAAGCACACGCCTTGCATAGGTCCGATAGTCCAGGAAAGGGATCTTCACACCATCCATGTTGTTTGTCAGCTCGTTAATGTCTGTCTGCAGCTCAGCAAAAGCTGAAGAAGGTGGAAGATGGTCAAAAGTGTTGGAGACCATGCATAACGGGCAACCTTCTCCACTGTAATCCCCCCCCCCCGCGCAAAAAAAAAACCACCCCTAGGCTTTTGAAACCTAAGGGAGCCAAAGAATTTAAAGACACCTGAGTTCCTAGGGTTCTCCAGAAGCTGCCACAGTTCTCATTAAGGACCATTCATGGCAAGTGCCTTTTCTCTGAGCCCACCAAGCTGTACCAAGCACAACCCTCTCAACATTTCACACAAAGGAATGCTTTTGTGGATTTTTGACACATATTTGCACCAGAAATTACTGCCTAAGATGACTGCACTCTTATTGCTGAAGGTTCTTCTCTTTCTGCTCTTCGTTCTAAACTGTTTTCTAAGGCAGGGGATGTGTGTCTATTGGGACAGGTAGTCATGGTGTGCAGTAGTGGGAAAATGGGGGGGGGGCAATGGTACCTTGGCATTTTGTGCCTATGCCCATGTCTTTGCCATCTAGAGTTTAGGCGGACCTTCTCTGCCCTTCTTGCCCAGCCACCCCCAGAGAAACACCAGAGATTTAATTTCGAGACACCCAAGGAGGGGCTGAAACCTAAACGAATCTTCTGTGAATTAATACGTTAGCAAAAAACTCCCAACCCTCAACTATTTCACAAAATGGGGAAAAATAGGGATGGTTGTGGGATAAACCTACAACCAAAGACTTCTGCTACCTATAAACCAAATACATTTTGCTACCTAAAGCAGAACAGCAAATCCCACCCCCAATCATGGCCAGCTTAAAGCTGGCCAAGTTATTCTGGCAAATGAGACAGAAAATCCCACAAGCATCTCTCCTTGCGAGTGGAGATACTATCAGAAATACCTTCAATAACTCCTGGTTTCCTGTCCCTTCATGACACCCAGAATTAGCTGTCTGATGCAGCCATCCCACTCTCCAGAATGGTAGGGCCGGCCTTGTTGCAGTGTTACAGGAGCTGGTGACTGCCACAAACTATTTGCTGTGAAAAGAATATGGAGCCCATAATGGCTGCACATCTTTCCAATCTACAAAAGGAACTATTCCATACCCTGGGAAGCAGTCCTGATGCATACATAGTGCCCAGAGGGAGCTGGACTTCTGCACTCCATGTTGGAGGCTACAGATAACAACTAGAGAAGACACCTTTGTGCCCAAAGACCTACATTAGCATCAGTCGCCTCCTAAGAGAGGAGATGCTGAAGATTACATTAACACGTTCCATCAACAACTACCAACCTTGGGCCCAAAAGTCAATGTTGCTGCCCCCTACATTCACGTCCCTTTATTTCCCAGCCCCCTGAATACCTTCCTTGCACTCCAGGGCCACGCGAGACTCCAAGTTGTCCATCTGCAGCTGCAACCGCTTCAGAGTACGGTCAGCATCCCGAGTCTTCCGCTTGTAGGCCACCAGCACCCCAATGATAGCGCCCAGAAGCAGACTTCCTCCTGCACCTAACCCAACAAGAGCCGGCAAAGGCAGGGCTGTCTCAGGGTAAATGTGGAGGGTCCCAGGGGAGAACGAGAGACCCCCCACCAGGATCTACAAAAAGAAGAGCAAGAGATGAAGCCAGGTCACACAGGAGAAGCGCCCCTGCTGCATCAGGCCAAGGGCCCATTTATATAGTCCACCATCATTAAGACAACAGCTCTCCCAACGATGTTGAAAAGAAAGATGTGAAGTTATTTAGATATGCAGTTACAGCAGCCAGAATTTTGTTGGCCCAAAAATGGTAACAGGAAGAAATGCCAACGAGGGAAGAATGGAGAATGAAACTGATGGAATATGCAGAAATGGACAAATTAACGGGAAAAATTCGAAACCAACGCGATCAGAGATTCACCGAGGACTGGAATAAATTTACAGAGTATATCAAAACTGTGTGTGATGAGGAAATAACGCTTGTTGGATTTCAGGAAGCTCTGTGAAAAGAATAGATAGGAATGTCGCTTAAAAGAGAAGATAAAATAAGGATTGTTAAAGTGCAACATAAATTTAGGAAATGTGAGAAGTTGTGATAAATATGAAAATTGTCAGATAGGCTGATGGAAGTCTAAAAGATGTATAAGTTAAATTGGATGTTAAATTATAAATGGAATGGTTATTGGAAATTTGAATAAAAATTAATTAAAAAAAAAAAAAGACAACAGCTCTCCCATCCCCTTGTACATTTAACTAACTGGCATCTGCGGTTCAGGATATGTGCTGTCTCTGAAAACAATGAGGTCCAGCGGCTTAACTCAGGGGAACAGCCCTCAAATGAACTTAGGGCATATCTTTTTGGACATCAGGACTTGTTCTTGGAACATTGTTGACCTCTTTGTTGGTGGCAAGGGAAAAAATAGGTAGAAAAGGAGAATTCCTAGATGCCAAGATCCAGGTTTGGGGTAAGTACTATTTGGTGAGAGAACCCCAGTATATCCCACACTCTTCAACCTAGATGTATGGGGTGCTCTGTTCTGCAATTTTTTTCTTTTAGTTGGTCCACATGGTTGGGCAGAATGGGCAGACCTACCCACCAGCTTGCCGGGGAGGGGCAGGGATGACATTCCTCAGGCTAATACATGCATACTACTATGTCACATCACCAGGACAAATCACTCACTGGACAACCCCTTGCATGTCCATAGCATTGGCAGTTCTCCCTGGAATAGGCAGACTGATCCCATCTGCTCCACATCCCCCCCTTCCTTCCCTCCCTGACTTCCAATGATAGGTGTACCGTAACTGGCTGTTCCCCAGTTTGGCTTGGTGAGTCACACAGCAGTTGGGTCTCTGAGACAGTCAGGATGCAGGGCTCTCCGCCGATTAGTACTGTATAGTTGAGTCGTGTGCTGCCCGATACTGCTGGGATCAGGTTCCTGCCCTGAAAGACACAGCAATATGAGAGAAGATATGGGAGCGTTCTGTAAAAGGATCCTGAATCTAGGCTTGGAGAAGACAGTCTCTTGCGTCTAAGCCCAGGACTCTCAAAGTGCAAACTGAGTACCCACTCTGCACAAAGTCCATTCAACATAGCACCAAAAAGCACATTCATTCTCTGCAGCCAGTAGAGAACATGCAAAATTGTATATTTCTCTTATCCATGGAGAAAGGCAAGGCTCTAAAACTAAATTCCTCAACCACTGGGAATCCTCTTCAGACCACCTCAACCAGATTTCACCACACAAGGCCTATATTTACTCACACCTACTTTGCTGTCATAAGGCCTAGAAAAATGTTTTAAAATATATATGAAAGAAAACTAAATTCTCAATTTCCGACTGAATTCTGTATTTGAATGTCACAACCATAAAATAGGCACTCCTTTCTTTTTTGGAATGCTTATCTCTAACCAAAAGGTAAAAAGCCACATCATGCCAGACAAAATAATTCTGTCATGGTTTTTATTCAGTAGGCTTTGAGCAGGCTATCATTTGATTGGCTTGAGGGTTTCAGCCATTAAAGTTTTAAAAGCCCTGACACAAACTGCTTCAGTACCTTGAGGACTACATGGGATCCAGGCTTAATCTCCAGGATGCCGCTGGGACCAAACGGCTCAAAGCTGGGGTCAGGGTAGTAGGTAAAGGCTGAGCGGTTCAAGGTACGTGCGGCTGCCACATCATCCAAGAGGAAGCCAAACTCGTCAGGGTGAGCACCTGCAAGGGGCAGGGCCTGCTCCCCAGGTATGATGCCAGGGGCCTTGCACAACATCACCGAGTCATTCAGCACCTGACAACTCTGCAAGGAAGGAAAAACAGACACCCCACAACTGAGGGGGAACAAAGAATAATCTGCTACACTTGGCTTCTGACCTTCAACACCCAACCGCGCATACCTACTCTGCTGTCTTAAAGACCAGCAGTCCTTACTTCTGAGATGCAGAGTCTTGGCTTTCACAATTAGCTCTCAAAAAGTATGTTGCCTTTTAAGGGCTTGGAAGGGAGGACTATTCCCTCCCTCCCAGAATGCTTTGGGCCTCCTAATCTTTATCTTGGATTCAAGACAGAGACAGATATGTTTAAGAACCATTTCATGGTTTTACTTACAATTTTATGGTTTACATTTTATGGTTTTTACTTACAGAGACTTGGGAGTGGAAATATATGATTAAGAAAATATATATCACATGATGGAGTTTCCTTCTGAACTTCACCATCCAGAATGAAAGTGGGAGATCATATGTCTGATCTTAAGCTACAGACCTTCTCTCAGACGGTGGAGGGAGAATGTGCAGTGAGTTTATATACAGTCAACTCACAACTTGTGTGCATTCAACTTATGCAATCACAGCTTTACACACTTGGCAGCCAGCCAGCTACAATCACACAAATTTAATGCACACAAGATGGACAGCTTAAAAGCAGAAGTGAAAACCCGGCAAAAATTTGAAGTTAAGAACTACAGGTGCAGTGGACATTCTGCTCTTGAACTTCTGGGTATGGAGGACTGATCTATAGATCAACAAACATGTTTTAAGCCAAGTGATAGTACTGGTTGATATGGGTGAGTGGTATATTGTTTCTTAGAGCAGAGTAGCTAACCTGATGGTGCAAATCCCATCTCTCTCCCTCCCTCTCTCCTCTATGTCTGTCAATTGCCTCTTTTTTGCTGTACACCCAGTCTGCATCAGTTTAGCCCACTCCACAGAAGACTCACGTTGATGGTTTCTATTCCCCCATAGGCAGCGCGAACACGGGGCTCCTGGATCGTCAGCAGGTGGGTCCCACTCACTGTGAGAATGGTACTACCACTGTGGGGTGAGGGTAAGAAAAGACAGGGGGGAGGTAAATGGATTCAGCCCACAAACACTGTGGTGGTGCAGATGATAAAGAGAAGACCTGGTCAAAGAAAGGGAAATTCATGACTTTGGTAAGACCCCATTCTCATAATGGCAGCCACCAGGCGTGCAGCAGTGGCAAGGAGACCAGGGATACAGTTGCACAGAGAAGACTAGGTATGCTCAGAATGTCACAGGTGCTGTCCTCTGCAAATGAGCCAAGGGAAGTTCACACAGGATCAAAGCTAGTGCGCTCCCTAAGTGTGCTCCTCCTCCCTTTCCAAAACTCGATTTCCCCAGTGTTGACCATTAGCCTTGAGCATAGAAGTCAACTCCTAGGGGCTGAGGTCCCTTTGGCCCCCCAATAAAATATTTGAGGGGGTCCCCCCAAAAAGTTGAGAGACATAGCCATTCAAATGCTGTGTGATGTGTCATGTGATAGACTATGAAGAACAGGGCTTACTTGCGTCGTCCCCCCCCCCCAATATTTTATTCAAGTTGGCACCCCTGGCCTTGATATGAGAATTCAGGTTTCTAGATGGTGTGAAAAGTACTCTAAGGATTCTACCACTCCCCCAAGTCAGGAGTATGGTTATGTGCACACATGAAGACATATCTGTATGTGCCTTTTAAGTAGAGCTCTTTCCCAGTCTGCTTCTGAATTGGAATTGCTTTTTTGTTTGTTGCTTGCCACCCTTGGCTCCTTTGGGAGGAAGAATGGGATACAAATTGCCCTCTATATATACAGTTCACAAAATTAAAAACATGCATACATATCTACTAATAAATCAGTATCTCTTTTCAGCTTCACCCCACTGCCTGTAAATGTTGTCCTCTCCATGCTTTTTAATTTGGAAGATATGTCTATAGTATAGGAATATAATTTTTTTAGTACAGGCACCCCCCCCCACTTATGTAGTGGTTAAGTTCTGCTCCCCCCCCCCGTAAGTGAAGATTGCGTGAGTGAGGAGCACCCTCTAAAAAGCCTTGAAATACCTGCTCCAGCTCTCTCTCCCCACAACTTTCTCCAGCTAGAATTGAAGCCCTGGGACCAGCTGGGAAGGTGCCTGGGTAAGTGGCAGCTGCAGCAGCTGCTGTGCTACCCCATGCGTCAGCTATTAGGCAGGGAGGCTGAGCAGCTTAAACAAAGCCCCACCGTGCCTCTGGTCTCTTTGGGGCTTCCTCCACTCTCACTGACGTCCTCTTTGGGCTACTAGGAGGGTCTTCTCATGAGCCACGAGGACTCTCCAGCTCTCTCCTGCCATTTCCTGGTTTGAATCTATCTATTTATTTCCCAGCACCACACATATACACGGTTGTGTGTGACTCAATCATGCATATGTAGGGGATAGGGCAGGGCAATATATTGATATATCGTCCAATACCGGTTTCTAGATCACATCACGATAACTGTCTAAAAACAATTGACATGGCAATGCATCATGAATCACAGTTTGTGTGAGTCTTCAATGTGGATTTGTCTGGAAGCAGCTGGGAGAAAGAATGGTTTCATGAAGCCACTGATGCTGAGTCGCTGACTTCCCTTCACAGACGCCACGAAGTAAAAAAAACAAAAAACCCACCACATTGCCCTGTGTTCTTCAGACCTCTTTCCTTCCTTGCTCCCTTCTGCATGTGTGACTTGCTTCCTGCAAGCCTGATCTCCATGCTTCTTTGCTCACTGGCACAACCAATCTCCATGTTCCTTTGCCCAGCCACACACCTGATCTGCACCCCCCCCCGACCTGCATGATCTCCACAGACTGCTTCTTTACCCCCCTACATAGTTCCAAGTTTCAAAAATCATGATATATCACTAAATTGTGGTGTTTAGCTGGTGATATATCACAGTGTTGAAAACCAGGTATCGCCCAGCCCTAGTGGCGGAATGACTGTATTTGCAATATTGTCCTTGGAAAAGGGTAAGGTGTGTGTGTCCCTAAATATCTATCTATCTATCTATCTATCTATCTATCTATCTATCTATCTATTGGAATCTAAACAAACTGCTAGCCTAGAAGATGAGACTGTGTTTGTCAAACATGGATCCCCATCTGTAGTTGGACTACAACTCCCAGCATCCCTGACCACTGGTCCTGTTAGCTAGGGATGATGGGAGTTGTAGTTCAACAACAGCTGGGACCATAGTTTGAGAAACACTGAGGTGGGAGACAGATTGAATAAACGAGACAAAGCAGAAGTGTCTAAAGTAAAACTTTTTAAATGTGGAGGATGGAGGGCAGCCCCCAATTTTCCTCTCTGAGTCATGAGGGGGTGTGGAAGCACCAGGGCCCTCCCCACTAAGCAGCAGTCATGGGGAAGTTGGGGGGAGAGCCTTATTTCCTCAGTTACTCCCATCTACCGATTTGGGGCCTGGGCACTGTCCTGTGGGAATGAGAGATGCTTAGTAAAGAAGCTTAGAGCTGTCACAGGCTCTTCACTTACTTGGCAATGCTCCAGGCAGGCTCTATCCCTGTGACAACCGGGTCAGGGCTGTAGCGGAAGGAGACTGTGCCGTTGGTGCTGATGTTAGCACGGTCAATGCGAAGGCTGAGCTCAGCGAGGCCTGGGCCTAGGGCTGAGGGGGGAGACAGGCAGACAATCTCCCCTGCGCTACGCCTTGGGAGAGGGAAACTGAGAGTTATTGCCCCTAAAGAAACAAACACAGCCTCCTCACAAATAATCTGACCTCAAAAATTATGCTTCCTCTGCACCTCATCATTCAACGCCTACCACGTTCCCTCCACCCACTTTGAACTGTCCAACATAAACACAGAGCTTCCCTCCTCTGTGTCTGGCCAGCTTAGGTCTCAGGCCATGGACTTATTTCATTTTTATCCTGCTCTAGGGCAGCACACCCGATTCTCCCCACCACCACCCCATTCTATTCTGAGGTAGATTAAACTGAAAGGCAGTTAGCAGGGTCTAGGAGCTTCATGGCTGAGTGGGGATCTGAACCTGGCCCTCCTCAATTCTGGCCTGATACTCTGCCTGCTGCACCATGCAAATAAACGGCCCTAGGGTCATCCAGACTTGTGCTTGTCCCGTGCCTAGAAAGAATGCGGCCAAGCAGATTTCCACTTGTCCGGTGCTTTCTAGGCAGTTTTGCGCCCTTGCCCATGGTGCCAGAGACCCCTGCATGGGTGAAACAGACCTCTGGGGTCTGCAGACTACCAATTGGTAACCACTGACCTAAAGAGTCCTTTGAGCCCAAGGGCTTCTGCTTGCCCGGCGGAGCTTTCCCCTCCTCTCCTCCACTTGCCCACCCCCAAAGTCTTGGAGGGGATTTCAGGTCAACTCCCAGAACAGAGCTTGGGGGAGGAGATGGGGGGATTGTTCCGCCTGCTGCAATGCTTGTCCTGAATGGACATTCACCTCAGCGCGATGCTGAATTCCACCCAATTCCTTCCCCCACCCAAACCCAATTTAATAGTGAGCCTGTCCAGGAGTTCCCAGCCAACTCCACTGAAACATGAATGGCACCCCAAACAATACCTTATCAGCTGACATGGGGCTCCCCGGATCACAACACTGACATTGCTCCCAGCATCCAGATGCGTTCCCAGGAGGCTGATTTTTGTCCCGCCTGAGGCAGGACCTCGTTCTGGGTATACCCCATGAAAACTGGGGGTCTACATGAGGAAAACAGGTAGAAATCAATAATGAAGATACACTTCACGAACAGTCTCCCCCTTCCCTCAAGCTGATTAACGTGGACACCCCTTCCAGAACCAGACTACTTTTTGGGTCTGGGGCTCAGAAAACACCCCTTCCCACAGATAAACGCGCCCACAGTTTACAAGCAAGACTTCTACCATGTACTTCATTGCTTATCATATAAGCTAAATATGCCTATTGAGCCCTAACCCCCACCCTGATTACCACAAAAGTGAAGGGAGTATCAGACTGGGTCCGGTAGTCAGCACTGCAATCGCCTACGCACAGCTCCACAGGCCCGGGGGGAGGGTCAGGCAAAAGCGATGGCTCCAGTTCGCATACCAGCCTGAGGGGAGAAAGGATGATTTGTCAGAAGAATATGGCTTTCTCCCCATCCCATCGCCACCACACCAATCCCTGCAGCCCCATTGAGTCCACCACATCCCTTCCCTTCGAAAGGCCATCACTTGCTTCTCATTCTTCATTCCACAATGCCCCTTGTCATAATTTATTTTTGCACAGCTCAGCTCTCTTTGTCTTGCCCCGGACTGCAGGTTTGTTAAGGCCTTGCAAGAAACACTCCTTGAACAGAATGACGTTTGCCTGGTAAACCTTTCAGTCTAGTCAGTGCTCTTCCCTGGGGAGGGGATGACTCCTCATTTCCTCAGGAGTGCCTGTTAGGTCAGCAGCATTAGCCTGGGTCAGAGAGGCCTTCAATGCAATCCTCTAAATTTTCCTGGCCTCTCTCCTAGCTGCCCAATGAATACTTTTGGCCTGGCCTATCTTTCCCCCTCAATCAAGGCAGCACCAACATCCTTCTCAGCACAAAATACAGTGGAGCCTCGGGTGACGTTGCCTCTGGCTTACGTCACCCTCAGCTTGCAACTGGCGCAAACCCGCAAGTACTGGAACGGGTTACTTCCGGGTTTGCGCCATTCGTGCACGTGCAGTTGCGATAAATCGCGTCTGTGCATGCGCAGAAGCACTAAACTGCGCTGCGCACATGTGCAGACACGACACGACACTTTGGGTTGCGTCGTTTTCGGGTTGTGGCGGGGCTCCCCACCGTAACCCGAGGTTCCACTGTATAAGGAAAACTCAGAGGTTTCTGCAATAAGGGACTAGGGACGCCATCTTGTTTTGCATAGGGAAGGCACCTTCCACCCACCGCCCCACCCAAACAAGACGCACAGAGGAAGCAATAAATTCATGATCATGGCGGATCTGAGTCTCCCACCTGTTAAGACTGAAAAAGTTACCCATCCATGTGCTATTGAAATATCAAAGTCCACTTCGGCCTACCTAAGAGCTTATCTACACTTTCCCCTTTGCCCCCCTCTTTCCAGGCATGGTCCACACTTTAAAGTTTTGTGTATAAGTCCCCCTCCTTTTTTTTGCTCTGGATCTTTCCCCATGAAAACCCTGGAGCAAACGGCAATCCATGAAAAAGCCAAACTGAATGCTAAAGCGCGGATTTTCGTAGGGAAAGTGGGAAATAAAGCTTTCCCGGTGCCTGGAAAAAGCAGAGCAAAAGTTAAGCGTGGCTAACCCCCAAGAAAACCCATTATTGGTAGTTTAGACCAGTTTTACCAAAGTGAGAGAATCTGGGCATGGGAACCTTGTTTCTGGAGTTTAAGAGGGAAACATTTAGACAAACATGTCTAAATTCAAATGAGTGGAACATGCCGGGATGACACTGGGGGACGTGGGGGGAGGAAAAGACTAATTTATTGTCCTCTCTTGCAACATAAATCTTTCTGGTCTGATCAGAAAGTGTGAAGATTAAAATGATAGCTTCATCAAGTACAACTGTGCGCTCTTTAGCTCACTGTATTGGCTCCTTTTCATTCTTCCGATTTTGCAACCCTGCAGCCTCCCTTCTTAGATATTATTTTGTTTTTAGTTAATATGACAAACCTGCCTGGAAGTCCTGGCTCACAAATGCACGAGAACCAAGTGCTATAACTAAAAGGCACTCTGCCATAAATTGTACTTTATGATCCTGGGCTTGTTCCAAAGCTGCTGATCAGAGTTTCTTCCATTCTGGGAAAAAGGGATACTCTGGTTAACTGTGGACTTCCTGGTGTAAGTACAAAGGGAGGAGTGAAGGAGCTGCATTCACAGAGTTCTGCCATTAAATGCACCACCAGGTCCAGGAGGTGGTGTTAAGTGAGAGAACATGAACCACACAGTTGTTTTTGCAGTTTTGCTCCTACCCAAATTCCCTGTTCTACACCTTCCCTTGACAGCACCCCGCAGGCTCCTCCTCCACCAGCACCCAGTGTTTTCAGAAAACCCTCACCAACCTCTCAGCGCTGATGTATTCAGCAGAGAGAGAAGTGCAGCGCACGCCTGCCACACGGACCCCCACCTCGAAGAAATGAAGCCCCAGGTTCTCTCCCCAAACTGTCACTCGAGTCCCACCTTCCTTGGGGCCAGTCAATGGCAACACCTGCAGAGAGATTGGGGGTGGGAGGGGAAGAGAGAGGAAGGCTGCTCATTGGGGGGAGGGAACCCAGCGAGGTTTGCAGGGGTTCCAAAAAAGAAGGAAAAAACACCACAGGAAGAGAATGCAGGTGGCGCTGTGGGTTAAACCACAGAGCCTAGGGCTTGCCGATCAGAAGGTTGGCGGTTCGAATCCCCACGACGGGGTGAGCTCCTATTGCTCAGTCCCTGCTCCTGCCAACCTAGCAGTTCGAAAGCATGAAGAGCAAGTAGATAAATAGGTACCGCTCCGGCAGGAAGGTAAATGGCGTTTCCATGCACAGCTCTGGTTTGCCAGAAGCGGCTTAGTCATGCTGACTACATGACCCAGAAGCTGTACGCCGGCTCCCTCAGCCAATAAAGTGAGATGAGCGCTGCAACCCCAGAGTCGGCCATGACTGGACCTAATGGTCAGGGGTCCCTTTACCTTTACCTTTAAGAGAACTGCTAAGCAGTTTTTCTTACCTGGGTGATGCGGGGGTGGGTGCAGCGGGCCCCCCGCCGTCCAGGTGGCACCCAATTCTGCCGGGAAGTAGGGCAGTGAGGGCGCAAGAGACAACGGCGTTCTGGAACACACCAACCACACTCATAACGCGGGTCTGACTTGAGGCAGAGCCCACAGCTGGAGCGCTGGGCTGAACACTTGTACAACAGAGCTGGGGAGAGGGAAGAACAACATGGAGATGAAATGAAAGGAACTTCCTCTCTTCTCAATGCACCAGATTGCCACCTCCCTCAAAGATCCCTCCACCTACGCTGGCAATCTAAACCATGCAGTGTGGGCCCAGATTCAGCTGCCTGCTTAACATTGCAGAATCACCATAAACGTTTTAATAGGTTAGCTTCTTAATGCAACTGTGTCTTTGAATGCACCCATGCTAGAAATTATCACACCAGGGTCAACCAAGATGCAGGGCTGAAGCTCAGAGGTACAGCATCTGCTCTGCGTGAGTAAAGTCCCAGGTTTAAATCCCCAGCAGGTCCAGATAGGCCAGTAAATATGTCCAGTCTAAGACCCTGGGAAGATTCTAGCAGGAAGTGTGGACAAAACTAAGGTAGATGGACCAACAGTTGGATACGGTTTGGCAGCTTCTCTATCTTCCAGAGATGGCTTTACCATACATACATCAGGGTTCAGTCACTAGTTTTAGGCAGCACTGGAAGTAGGGAAGGAGTGACAGATGAAGGCAGGAAATTGGTGACTGAAGAGTGTAGTAAGACTTGTAAAAAAAAAAGTGTTGGCCTTAGCAGTGCTGGTGGGTGGGTGTTGAGAACAGAGGCGGTCCGCCCCATGTGTCATCCCTGGGACGCACACCGCCACTAGCTCTGCCTCTGTCCATCCCTATGGGTGCTGCGCAGTGCACCCGTCCTTAGCCCCTATGGGCGCCATGTGGCACAGTTCACCCTGCCCCTATGGGCAGTTCGCCCCACCCCTGGGCGCATCACCCCAGGTGCCCAAGAGGCTTCCTCTGCCACTGGTTGAGAAGGGGCATTTCTGTTCTTCAGGCTGCAAAAAGTTTTGGGACAGCACTGATGTGCCCTGGTGTACTGCATTCCAACTATCACTGTGTAAGGTTTCTCCGTAACAAAATGTTCATTTTACAAAACTGGAAAGTGATTCATGAAAAGTCAGACCTAAAGCACCCCCATTAGTACAAACACTAATCTACACACTCTGCATCTAGGGCTCATACCTTTGAACCCTGGTGGCTTGTCAATGGCAAAGTCTCCATCCCAAATGACATCAAAATCCAGCGGCAGTTCCCCCAGGTCATCACTGTCATACCAGTACTGTGGCAAAGAGATGGGTCACAAATGTATGAGAGGGCAAAATACTAGGAATCGATTCACCTGTCAATTTCCATTTCTCATTTTCCCAATCTTAAATTGAGTTTTCCAAATTTCTGCAACAATAATTTGCATTTAAAAACGAACCATCAGGAAAATTTGTCAGCATGTTAGGGTGAAATTCTCCTAAAATATACATTTTTGTATGCAGTTTTGACAAATATACCCATTTTAAAAAAGCAATTCCCCCAATATAATGCATTTTTATATGTTGTTCTTTAATGCAAACTTTTCTCTAATATATGCATTTTCACACACACTGGTTGCTAGGGAATGAAAAAGAAGAGGAGGAGTTTGAATTTGATATCCCACTTTATCACTACCCTAAGGAGTCTCAAAGCGGCTAACAATCTCCTTTCCCTTCCTCCCCCACAACAAACACTCTGTGAGGTGAGTGAGGCTGAGAGACTTCAGAGAAGTGTGACTGGCCCAAGGTCACCCAGCAGCTGCATGTGGAGGAGCAGGGAATTGAACCCAGTTCACCAGATTACGAGTCCACCACTCTTAACCTCTCAACGGCAGCACAAACTTTGGAGAAGGGTAAAGTTCAAAGGATATTTGTGTGTTGTTCTGTACATTGGTTTGAGAAGTGCAAATCAGGGAGTTTCTCACTGAAATGCAAACAATATCAAATCTCTCTCCCTACGGAGTATGATTGTAGTGATGAGAATCCCTATTCAGAAATACAGTGGTGCCTTGCAAGACGAACGCCTCGCAAAATGAAAAACTTGCAAGACGAAAGAGTTTTCCGTTTTTGAGTCATTCCGCAAGACGAATTTCCCTATGGGCTTGCTTCGCAGGGTCGGAGGGTTGATTTTATTGGCATTTTCTTTTGTAAATTCCATATTGCTTTATGTGCACCACACATGGTTTTTTGTTGTTGCTGATTTAAGTGGTATATAAATGTTGTTTAATAAAATAAATGAACATTAGGGGTCCAAAGGTGGGGGCAGCCCTTGCACCATATCCAGCCCCCACAACCGCCTGTCCTGAGGTAACAGGGAGGTATGGAGGCAATGGCAACAAGTGTCACGCCCCAGTCTTCTCTCCAAGTACAGTAGTACCTCGGGTTAAGAACTTAATTTGTTCTGGAGGTCTGTTCTTAATCTGAAACTGTTCTTAACCTGAGACACCACTTTAGCTAATGGGGCTTCCTGCTGCCGCTGCACGATTTCTGTTCTCATCCTGAAGCAAAGTTCTTAACCCCAGGTACTATTTCTGGGTTAGCAGTCTTTAACCTGAAGCGTATGTAACCTGAAGCGTATGTAACCCGAGGTACCACTGTATTTGAAGTAACTTGTTGACTAGGGACACAGATGTAGAAAAGTAAAATCTTCTCTGCATCATATATATAACTTTGCTGCTATATCAACCCTCTGTGTTCTCAGCCATTTTGTTCCTCAGCCACCTGGTTTACTTTTATTTTTATTTTTGACACATCTCTGCAGCCTTCTTTGTACTTTGCCAGCTGGAATTATTCTGCATCGCCTGCAGAACATTTGAGCCTCTTTAGAGTCGGTCCATCCTCTCTCACATCATTAATGCATGTTAAAAGTAAACAGAACAAGTGCCAACACAGATCTTCAGTAAGTCCTGCTGTTTATTTCTGCCCCAGCCAAAAGAAGAGACTCTTTAATCCTTATTTAAAAAAAAAAAAGCAACGTGGAATCCTTCATTCCATTCCATCAGTGTTTCCATACCACTTAACATATAGAAATGCAACAGTGTTAATTAAGTGGAGAGGAAGGTGGGAAGGAAGATAAAGCCTTTGCTGCCAAGCAGCACCCAAAAACACCATTAATCACTCCTTCTAGACTTGCTGCCCTGAAATGAGCCAAAAGGAAGGACATCCATTCACTACCTGCCTCAGACTTCCATGGTACCCCAATACTGAGAGCAGGTGAACCTCTGTGAGGTGCCTGCAGAGCAAATAGCTTAAGTTAGCTCAGACAAGCAAGCCAAGCCATGTACTGATGCAGTTAGCATGCCACAGTTTTGGAGGAGAGTTGTAAATGGGTGGGGAGGGAAAGGAAGGTGGTTCCCAACTTGCAACCATTATAGGTAGATTCTCACCATTCCTACAGAAGTAATTTTGGCTTGTGGACCTGGCTTTAGGAAACCTCTGACATATTCGTATCTCAGTTCACCACGTCCCGAGGTGGGGGGACCTTCAAAAACCAAGGCCACAATTTGGACACAAGAGCTCCATTTTGCTGGCATAAACAGGGGTGCACGACTGCACCTGCTAGCCTAACCCTCAGCATCCCCACTGAGTCTACCCCAAACTTCTCACCATTGGGGACTAGTCACACATTCACCTGAACATACAAATAACAATATAGCGGTACCTCGGGGTGCGTACTTAATTCGTTCTGGAGGTCCGTTCTTAACCTGAAACTGTTCCTAACCTGAAGACCACTTTAGCTAATGGGGCCTCCCACTGCTGCTGTGCCGCTGCCGCACGATTTCTGTTCTCATCCTGAAGCAAAGTTCTTAACCTGAGGTAATGTTTCTGGGTTAGCGGAGTCTGTAACCTGAAGCGTCTGTAACCCGAGGTACCACTGTAATCCTCCCCACATGTTCAACCAAACATTCAAAGAATCATCCACCAAACTTTCCTGCTCCACATGGGAAGGCTGGTGGTGCACATGGAGGCAGACCCCAGTGGCCACAGAGCCATGTGAGGGGCTGCTCACAGTTTCATGCCACCTCCATACACCTTTATGCCCATACATTTTCTTTAAATGTATGCATAAGGCAAAAATATCATTCATACATCATGCACACGACCTAGGGTTTGGGCATAGCTCCACGCAAAGGCGTGCACTGTAGGACCCAATGTCTGAACCAGGCAATCATGAATTCCAAATGGCTTGAAAACCACCTATAATTATTATCTGTGAATTTTTATCCAGATTGGAGACCGGAGTGAAACCCAACACAGTACTAAGTTTTTGTTCTGTCAGCTCCTTTGACAACCAAACATTCTCCCGATCTTCCCCCCACAAGCAGCCCCTAAATCTCTTCCAACCCTCTGGAACAGATTTGGGCAGGGTACTGGGTCTGCATAGGGGGACAGAGGGCAAGTCTCCTAGTGCAAGAGGAATCCTTGTGCAGATGGAATGCAGTAGCTGGTATCAGACTCTGATGAACCTTCAAACCAAAGCTATCCTCCTGAAATTCTCTGTGCACATATACTACCACCACCATCCCGCCGCGGCCGCTGCCCAAAACTGTCTGCGGATCAGATAAAAGTCAGTTTCCCAACAGTACTCAATGCCTGGCACCAAACCAGCCCATGTTCCCTTTACTGCAAAGCACCACAGGGATCAGAACCTAACCCCAAATGCAAAACACATATAAGCCCTCTCAGTTTGATCACCATTCCTCAGGCTGAAAATGCTACCTCAGCAGCTACAGCAGAAATGTATGAGTCACCGCGAAGAAGACTGTAAAACCTCACCAAAAAAATACATGACAGCCTAATCTCACGACAATGAAATGTGCAGAAGTGAGGTAGTTTCCTGCCAAATGCCAATATTAATAGAAACAGAAGTCACCAGGAGGAGAAAATGCCAAACCCCACAGAAGCAACCCAAGAGGAGAGCAAAGGAAGGGGGAGATCTTCCCCACAAACGCATACCAAATAATCCCTGATTATAAGATGATTGTTTGTTCTTTGTCTGTCTGTCGCTAGAAATTCCAATCTAACTTCCCAACTTCTAGCACTTACACTGGATCTAAAGTGTCATCTAAGTTGGAGAAGATGAGAGCAATTTTTACTGGTGAAGTGCTTGGCAGATAAATCTCAACAGGCTACCAAGGGTTCATTACAATCACCCTGGGGACCTAAATGCAGAAGATTTCTGTCCACTCAACACCGGCTCTGCTGAATGGCTCAGCAGAGATACAACAGTGGCAGAAAATTAGTTTTTGTTTGCTGCCATCGCTGCCACGAGGGAGCCTCTAAAATGAGCTGTAGCCTGGATTTGTTCAGTCTCATTCCAAGTTCCTCTCCACTCACATTCCAGCGAGCATCCCTATTGCTTCATCACCCCAACCTCCTCTGTATTCCAGGAGAAGGGCTGTCAGGAAACTGCTTGGATTCATCAGCTTTTGGAGTTGGCCCAACCTCCTTGCCCCCATTCTCACTCCCCTCTTGCAGAGGACTGGAGTCACCACCAGGTAAGTGATCTGCCCATGACTGGGAAACAGCCAAGAAATCCCTCAACCCGAGGACTGCTATCAGTTCACCCTCAACAAAGAACATCACATGAAGAATATCAAATGAATTGGGTACAAAACATTCTGGGAATAGCCTGGTGGTTCTCGTGGTTGCCATAAGGTCCTGAGCCTCGCCACTAAAAATCCAAGACTACCTCCTTCAAATCAGGCAAGGCAAATATCAGGCAGCAAGCTGAGTGGTCAGTACACTAACCTTTGTTGTGTTCCAACTACCCAACAAACACTCAGAATGAAGGCTCTGGAGAGGAAGATGGAACTCTTATAGACTACAATAAATCCTCCTATTTGACCTCCTTTTGATACTTAAACGAGATTCTAGGAGGACATAACTAAGATGAGCTAGCCTAGCTTGCCTCATCTGGATTGGAAATGCAAGCCAGGTTGGTCCTTTGTAAGAATATAAGAACCCTGATGGCCAATGGCCCATCTAGTCCAAGGGCTCACAAGGGCCAACCAGAAGCCTATGGAAAGCCTGCTAGCAGAACCTGTGTGCAACAGTTCTCTCCCCACCTGTGATTTCCAGGCACTGGTATTCAGAAGCATACTACTTCCAACAGGGGAGGTAGAACCTGTGGTGGTCTGTGCCCACCAAGACTAGTAGGGTGGAAGCCAGGGAGACCAACAGTGGGTGGAGATAGCACCAATGACAGACAGAACCAGCTCATTCTAGTTTTGACGCCATCATCTTGCCTGCCGAGTTCTACAAGGGCAAAACTGAGTCTAAGGAGGAGGAAACTGACCAGCAATTCTTTCTTTTATTTGAAAGAATGCCAAATAAAAAGGCAGGCAAAGAGGGCAGACTGAGTATAGTCTTAGGTCAAGTCTTAGATGACAGCTCCTTCTCCGTGGGTCAACTTTAAGCATTTAATTTCAGCAATCTCAGACTCAAGGGCACGTTGATATGGGAACTTGGGTGGTCTTGGATAGGCAAGGGGCAGCAGCTAGGGGGGGAAAGAGGAGTATCTGGACCCCAAGGAGAAGCACTGAAAAAAGGAGGATGCTCGCCCTGTTTCCATTGCACAGCAGCCAGAATTCTCTTGACCCTGTTTGCAGACCGAAATCATTAATAGCCCAGATGGTTTTGATACTTTCAGGGTGTTGGGGTAACACACACACACACACACACACACACACACACATTACCCCAAAGATGGCATTAATCTTTGGGACAGGTAAAAATCCAGAACTTTCAGCTGGATGGGTTTATCATAAGCATGAAGTGGCCAAGAATTTGTTTTTTTGTTTAAGCTTTGCTGCTGCTTCAACCAATAGCTCTCCTGCCCTCAGAAGCCCAGCCCGGCAATGTCTCTTTTGTAATATGGGACTCATCATCTATAGGGTAAGCCCACACCCATTGGGAAAGTTCTTCCAATTTGCCCACTCACCCAAATTTGCCAATATTCCACTCCTAATTTTTGTGGAAGACAAATGGTCCAATGTGTGTGGGGGGGAGAGAACCAACCTTTGTTAATAATAGCCACGGGGAAAGGATTACAGAGTGCAGTATTATGTTATAAACAGCAGAGGGAAACCTCGATGGAGCTTCCAGTGGACGCCCCACATAAACACAGCCAGTTTTGATTAGGAAGTAAAGGTGAGGGTGGTGGGCCTGACTCTGGCCAGCTCTGGAAGTGGGTCCTACAAAACTAAGGATTGTTGGAGGATAAATCTGCATGCTTCTCTTCACTCTTTTAGTATAGCTAGTTCAAATCATTATTCATTTCGATTTACACTTCCAAATCTCACAACACAGGAACTACTCAACAGTGGCCGGCCAGCCAGCCAGCCAATCCGCCAGATGCCTCTGGGAGTTCAAAGGCACTCCATGAGGGCAGCAGCTCATTAGGCACTGAAAGCAAGGGTTCTCCCCTTTCGCTTGCGTCAAGCACCCGGCACTCAAGAGGCAAAAGCCCTGCTGGATTAGACTAAAGGTCCAGCATCTTGATTTAGCCCAGCACCATCATCCCCACAGTGGTACAACTTATGGGAAGCTTACAAGCAGAGCGTGGAAGTAATAGCCCTCCTGCGCAGTTGCTCCCAGCAACTGTCATTCAGTGGCCATTGATAAATTCATGGAGGATAAATCTCCCTAATCCCCTTTCAAAGCCATCTTAACGTAACTGCTATCACCACATCGTGTGGCAGCAAATTCCACAAGTTAATTATGCATTACACAAAGAAGCAATTCCTTCTGTTTGTCCTGAATTTACTGTCCATCTATTTCATTGGATTACCCTGAATTCCAGTATTACAAGAGGAGGAGGAAACAGTCTCCCTCACTCACCCCCATCCCCACTTTCTACACTCTAAGGGCATAATATGTTCTTGCAGCTGTTTGGGCTGCCATTTAATCTGTGTAGTCCAGTTGACATTACCCTCAAATAATGTCATTCTCAACGCCTTCCACCTGTAAAATTTGGGCTTACTCAGTAAGGGAAAATCTGGCAACTTGGGGGAAACTGGGCTCCAAACTGCTTCACTTGGGTTGCAGATTATTCCTTCTGATGTTTTGGGTGGGTGGATCAATAATCATCTTCTGTTCCCCTTTCCATGCCTACTACTGCCTCAATATTTTCGCGTGTTTTCCAGCTGCGCTTGTAACTACTTTCACTCTTGAACAGAGGACAAAGCAGCCAGGCACACACACACACACACACACGGGGCTAAGGCTATTTCTTTTGATCCCTCAGATTTTCAAAATAAAGCCCAGAGTACAACAGAAGTGTTCACTGAGAATTTACAACTGCCTGTGTGCTTTTGCAACTTCTTGCTGGGGATTTAAACAGCAGCAGCAGCAGCAACAGCAGCAGCATACCTGCAGCTATCTATGTACATGCCCTGATGGTAGTTAATTGGCATAATAGAATCAAGAAATTAGAAGGCAGAGACAAACACCAAAAATGAGAACACCTACAGGTATGAACAGGAAAGACTAAAGTTGCTTCGCAATATACAAACTCAAGTAAGTGCAGGTATGAACTACTACAGTCTAATTGAAAGAAGGGGAAATGGACTAACAACTAAATACTGCTCAAATGCTGACAATGCCCTGAATTTCACTGGGTTCTAAAATTATTTGAGAGCGAAAAGGGAAATCTCACTATCCATATGCTTTATAGTTAGCTTTATAAAGCTCTTCTGTAAATCCCCTTTAGCTTTGTGCTTCAGTCAAGTTAATGTTTTAGTTGTCCTTTCTCAACCTTTTCCAGATGTGTGATGTCCTTTTTCAGATGGAGTGATAACTCCACACAGTGTACTACAGTAGTTGCAGACTTATTTTCAGTCCCTTTGCCAGTTCTTAACATCGAATTAGCCTTCCCCCTTTCCACTATTTCTGTACACTACAGTGAAGTATTAAGTACATTTTCCCACTGTGATTTTAAATCTCTTTCCTAGATACTCACAGTCAATTTAGTCCATCATCATTTATGCGGTTATATTTTATTTATGTATTTTGACCCAACATGCATCTCTCTAGCTACTAACCCTAAACTGCAGTTCTGCTTGCAGCCCAGTTTGTTAAATTTTGTTGGGAGTTCACCCTGATTTGGTTTCACTGGCAAACCTTCCTACCTCACTGAACATACATGGGTTTGGGCAACTCTACTCACGGGGCAAGAGCAGGATGGTGAGCCTGTGGCTCTCCAGATGTTGTTGGACTCCAACTCTCTTCATCTCCTGCCAACATAGCCAATGGTCAGGGATGGTATGGGGGTTCACAAAGGAGAGAGTTACTGTCTTTTTTTAAAAAAAAAAAAGAGGGATGCTTTTTATACTTTGGGAGCGTGCTAAAGCTCATATGCAAAAATGTAAGCAATCTAACGCTCAGTGTACACTTTGTGTTTTGCACCTTATTCATCATTACAGTACAATACTGTTAATTAGGCTACTATTACCAACCTAGCAGTTTGAAAAGCACGATGTGCAAGTAGATAAATAGGTACTGCTCCTGCGGGAAAGTAAACGGTGTTTCTGTGCGCTGCTCTGGTTTGCCAGAAGCAGCTTAGTCATGCTGGCCACATGACCCAGTATGCCGGCTCCCTCGGCCAATAAAGCGAGATGAACGCCGCAACCCCAGTGTCATCCGCGACTGGATCTAATGGTCAGGGGTCCCTTTACCTTTATTACCATTATACGAACAGACAACTGAGGCCAAGAAAGTTAGCCATTTGATGGTGTGTCAAAACAAGTCAACAGCAAAGGCTTGAACCCAACACTCCAACCACTGGAACATCATCAGTTGGGATGGGTTCTGGTCCTTGCCCTTAAAACATGTGTGCAGATTGTGCCACAGATGCAGAAGGAGGCATTTTACAACTGTTAAGAAGCAGGGGAAGTGAAGCACAGGGAAGAAAAACCGGTGGCAGCCCCAGAACAGTGAGACACTGAATCTCTTTTTTCCATTCCAATGTTTCCAGCTTTCGCGGCTGCAGAATGCTGCGGAACATGGGAAAGAGGTATTCAAAATACAGGCGTAAAATGTGCGGCTGCCTCACCGAGGTGTTCTGGCACTGCACACTGCTTGAATTGAAGCGCACGGCTGGGACTCTCTGCTGCCGGCCTTGGATGCCCAGGACGCACTCGTAGTTCTTCTGTCCTGACTGAGGCTGAGGAAGGTTCTTGGCACGCAGGGTAATGGGTTGCAACACTCCCACTGGGATCAGTATCTCGCCACCAGGAAGCAGCTCAGGGCAGCCCTACAGGAGAGAGGCAAGGCATTTGCATGGGGTATTAAAAATGACACATTGACTGACACACACACAACTTCTTGTACTGTTTCCATGCACTTTTGAACGTTGCCACTGCAGGACTGAAAGCAGAGGAGATATATGAGTCTAAATCAGAGGTCGGCAACCTAAGGCCCATGGGCCGGAAGCGGCCCATGAGGGTCGCTTAACCGGCTCATGCGCCGCCTCCAAACCGAGCCGCCCGCTCAGTGAGTCGCCCTGTGCTGCGCTAAATCACTTCTGCACATGCCCAGATGCTGGAAATCACATCTGTGCATGTCTGCGAAGCCAGAAATCGCTTCTGCGCATGCCCAGATGCCAAAAATCGCTTCTGCGCAGGTGCGATTTTTGGCATCTGGGCATGCGCAGAAGCGATTTCTGGCATCGCAGACTGTGCAGATGTGATTTCCGGTGCCACGCTGTGCCGGCCCGGCCCACAGAGAATCTCCGTGGGTGTGATCCAGCCCATGCCCGGTAAGCCTTGTCGACCCTTGGTCTAAATTATGACCACTGTACATTTGAAATAGCAGACATGAGAGACTGGGGCATGTGGGAGGGAGAGAAGTAGCTCCCCCCCCCCGCCTGCTTCAGGCAGGCTTACTTACAAGTAAGCCCACTGGCTTACCATTCCACTGATTCCCAAGTATTACTAGGGGCGCAACCTTGGCTCCACACACAACCCTTTCCACCACAAGAACTGAGGCTCTTTCTGCCCCCACCCCAAAAACATGACCTTTCCCACCCCCAGAGACCCCTGTCCTGAGCACAGGATAAAACCCAGGAGTCTGCCTTCCACCTCCTCCTCTTGCCTGGGGCAGCCGCGGGAGAAAGATGGAGATGAAAGAGCCTGCTGGGCGCTCTGAGTTGCCATGGAAACCAGAGTCTAGTTAATTGCTCCTTGGTACCAAAGGAAAGGTGGGGGGAGGCGTGCTGCTCTGTTTACATGGCTAGCAGGGAGGTTGGGGGGGCAGTGACGCCAGGAAGCAATAGAGGAAATGTGGTCCTGACCTGGAGAACAATCAAGCCCTGGGTGCAACTTCCTGTCCAGACCCAAGACAATGGGGTCAAGACAAAAGGCAGGGCCAGCAGAGAAGAGCGAAGCACTAAGTTCCCTCCCCGCTCTCTCGCTCGATTCTAGTGTGCAGCATGCGCAAGCGAGCGCACACACACAGGTCCTCCCGAGCGCACACCCGTTTTGCCAGTGCTAATTCAACCCCAACTGTTACACTGAATGCTCTGCTTCCCAGAGCCTCTGAGATTGCTGTCCAGGCCACTCCCAGCTCCAGCCACCACATCCGACCGCAACCCGAGCGCTGGCCCCTCAAAGGGAGCTGCTATCAATTACCTACCCACAAAGAGCCCCGGGCGTCTCTAGGTCTATTGATCCCGCCGCCTGGGCCAGACGATTGATTATGAGCGACTGGCCCCACTCCCAGCAAATACCCTGGTCCTTCCTGCCCCCCACCAGCATTGATCCAGACCCCCGCCCCAGCACAGGCACTTTAGTGCTATTATCGGCTGCCAATGCCGTCGATCTGCCACCTGCTGACTTTCCTCTGACTGCTTGGGATTCCCTGGTCTGTGGAAACGTACATTTGTACCAAAGATCCCATGGCAGAATCATAGAATTAGAAGGGACCCAATGGTCATCTAGTCCAACCCCAGCTAAAGCATCCATGACAGGCAGCCATCCAACGTCTGCTTTAAAACGTCCAAGGAAGAACAGCTCTTCGCTTGCAGGCTACAACACAGGAAACAGCCTAAAGACAATCTAGACTTCCACAAATCTCAATTCTCTGTTCACATTTCAAATAAAATTTCTAGAGCTCATGTCATCTGAAGATATGTTGTCTTCATATCTTCATATCATTCAGCAGTCAGGTAAAAGGATACCTTTACCTTTCTGTCCCACCTCACAACTCTTAAAGGTAAAGGGACCACTGACCATTAGGTCCAGTCGTGGCTGACTCTGGGGTTGCGGCGCTCATCTCGCTTTATTGGCTGAGGGAGCCGGCGTACAGCTTCCCAGTCATGTGGCCAGCATGACTAAGCCGCTTCTGGCGAACCAGAGCAATGCACAGAAACGCCGTTTACCTTCCCACCAGAGTGGTACCTATTTATCTACTTGCACTTTTTGTTGTGCTTTCAAACTGCTAGGTTGGTAGGAGCAGGGACCGAGCAACGGGAACTCACCCTGTCACAGGGATTCAAACCGCTGACCTTCTGATCGGCAAGTCCTAGGCTCAGTGGTTTAACCCACAGCGCCACCCGCGTCCCTCAGCCCTGTTTAGGGAAGCTTTTAATGTTTGATGTATTACGGTATTTTAATATTTTGTTGGAAGCTGCCCACAGTGGCTGGGGAAGCCCAGCCAGATGGGCGGGGTATTAAAAAATAAATTATTATTAATTATTATTATTATTATTATTATTGAGGAAGCTTCAGACCCACCATACAAACTCCTATGGATTTCTCTAACAAGCAAAGGGGAGGTTGCAGGGGACTACATTGAGTGGGGAGGGTAAGAGGGGGCATGGTTTGGAGTGGCTGGCGTATTGGTATCCCTGAATGAAGCCTGGAGGTTCTCTCCAGGGCCTGGCAGGCAGGTGTAGCGGGGCAAGAGGGAGTAAAGAACACCTTACACTGCCAGGACTGCTCTCACCTCTGTGGTGTTGACTCGCCCTTCTAGGAAGAAGCACTTGGCCACATTGTGGGTGCAAGTGTGTCTATATTTACACCAGTGGCAAGGGTAGTGGCTGCTCACACACGACAAGCATCTGCAGGAAGAATGGAAATAAAAAGTCAATAAAGGGAAACAGCAGAAGAAGAAGCAAGAACAACAACAGGTGTACACCCACATGTACCCTGTCCCACAAAAGCCACCCACCCCCTTCTTTCCTGGACCTTTTATTCCCTGTTGCCATTGTTCTGCTTGAGGATATGGAGTTCATGGGAAAGGGGGGGAGGGGGAGGGACACTGATTGAATCAGCTCCCAAAGTCCTGCCAAAGCCATCTGCTTGCTGCAGAGAGAAGCCCGGGGGGCGAATGTTGACTGAAGCCATTGCCACAAATGGACTTGGCGGTGTATAAGGCTGGGTGCCCCAGTACTGAGAGGGGAAAGCGCTTCTTCAAAATTAAACAAGAGATTGTATGTGACTTCCTATTTTAGAACGGGGGGGTGGGGGTGAGGAAACAAGGAAGGAAGGAAGCGTGTGCCAAGCCATGAGAAAGGACAAGCAAGGCGGCAGATCGAGTGCTGCTGCACAGGCACCTTCAGCGCTTTGTTTCTAAAAACAAGAGGCGAACAAGGCCCCGACTCGCCCAGCCGCTCTCACCCTCTGGCCTGAAAAGAGCCCACCCACCACCACCAAACCCCTGCTGCAAATAGAGCTGCTTATGTGTCCTGGTAAAAGGGAAAGCACTCTGCACATGCTCAGACATCCTTTGCATTGGTTCAGATGCCCCAATTCAAGAGGAGTTCTGAGACTAAAGCCTAGAAAGTGTTCCTGCCTCTCCCCTGCAGAAATATTCTGAATTGGCTCTCTTTGGGGCTGTGTGTGAGAGAGAGTGTGTGTGCATACATACTGATGTTATTGTGTTCAGCATCATGTACAGTCATACCTCGGGTTCAGATTCTTCGGGTTGCGTTTTTTCGGGTTACAGACCGCCAAAACCCGGAAATACCAGAACGGGTTAGTTCCGGGTTTTGGCGCTTGCGCAGAAGCACTAAATCGCGCTTTGCGCATGTGCAGAAGTGCCGAATCGCAACCTGTGCGTGCGCAGATGCGGTGCTGCGGGTTGCGGACACTGAGGGTTGCAAATGTGCATCCCCCACGTATCACGTTCCCAACCTGAGCGTCCACTGTACTCTGGTGACGCTCTGTAAATCAGAGGTTCCCAAACTTATCTGGCCTACCGCCATCCTTTTCATTAAAAAAAATTTCCCCTGGAAATCTATCTTCTTTAACAGAAGAAACAGAAAGATGCAGTAACAAATGTGCATTATTTTATGTATCTATATTTCTACCTGCGTGCTACAACATAGTAAAAAAGATGTTGTAAGTAAGACACCTTGAAGTCTGTAATTATAAATTTATTAAAATCAACCATAGTAACATTTGCATTACACACACAAAAATTAGATAACGAAGGATAATATGAAAATAAAAATTATGAATAATATTAAAAATAATAGTAATGAGAAGGCTGAACCTGGTGCACTGCTATCAATTTATTAATGTTGGACTCTATTTTTGTCAGCAGCATTCTCAAATTACCATGATTAGCTATTTGCAGTCAGTTTCTTTTTTTAGTTAACAGATTTGTGACCACACTGAAGCCATGTTCCACTAAATATGATGATGGAAATGCAATTAAAAACCTTTGTACTATAGCTGCAATCCACTTCCCGGGTCTGGATGAAGCCAAAAAGTGTTCAGACAAGCCCGGGAAAACCCTGCTGAATCCAGGGGAGGCGTGGTCGCCATTCTGCAACGGTGACCAACTTGGCGGTAAGCATCATGTACAAATCATTTTCCAAAATTCTCTCCTTTCTTTATGCTTCTACCCCCTTATTTTTATCCAATGCCCCCCAAATGCACCCAAGGCTACTACCGCCCCCCCAGAACATTCCAGTGCCCCCCAGGGGGCGGTATCACCCACTTTAGGAAACACTGCTGTAAAAGATGGTGGAAGGAAGCCTCGGGGGGGGGGGGAGCACTTGCTGAAGAGGGAAAAGGTAACAACTCAGCCTTTACATTAGATCTCTTCCTTGTTTTCAGACCAGGGACCCACCTTTAACCCAAACATGCATTTGGGGATCCACTGATTATTTATTCACAATATATTTAAATTATTATTATTATTATTATCATCATCATCATCATCATCATCATCATCATCATCATCAATACCCCAGCCACTCTGGGTGGCTTTCAGCATATATCAAAACTTATTATGTTAATAATTTAATAATAATAATTTATTATTTATACCCCGCCCATCTGGCTGGGTCGCCCATTTTAGATTAGCCCATGATGCAAGTCGTGGGACCTGGCTCCCCAGCTGGAGTTCACAGATTATTATTATTAGTAGTAATAGTAGTAGTAGTATTTTATTTATACCCCGCCCATCTGGCTGGGTTTCCCCAGCCACTCTGGGCAGCTCCCAGCAGAATACTATTATTATTACTATTTAGTAAATTTATATACTGCCCTTCGTCAGAAGACCACAGGGCAATTTACAACACAAATGTAATGTCATATAGACGTCCTTAGTAAAAGGCATGCAACATGGGTGCTTTATGGGTAAGATAAGACTTAAGCTCCCGGGAGCGTTTGGGTGGCCATTTTGGGCAACAGGATGTTGGCTGGATAGGCCTTTAGTTTGCCAGATCAGAACTCTTCCTAAAGGGAAGAAATCAAGACTAAGGAGCATTTTCTTGGGGCGAGGGGACAGTTGCTCAAAGCTGGGACCAGGTCTGGAGTCTGAAGAAGGGAGATTATGGCCCCAGGGTCAAAACTCACGTGCGCAGAAGGCTGCAGTCGTAGAAGACAAAATTAGTGCTGGCGAATTCAACCCCCGTCTCTTTGGAGAGAAGTCGGAGTCTAACAGTGCGAACATCACCTGAGTTGGTGGGGGGGGTGTGGAAAGGAGAGAGATCAGTAAGCATCTGTTTGCAAGATCACATTCTACATTAACTTGAAGTTACACACTCAAAATTAGGAAAGCAGATGAAGCTCCTCTCTCCACACAAAAGCATCCGATTTACAAAGTTTGTGTCTGGATGTGGGCGGAGAGGGAATACTTCTGTTCATTTACCATTTTCTGAACACCTCCAGCTGCAAATGGGAAAGGAAGCACCAGAGTGGTAGCCAGTCTGTACTGAGTGATCTTAACAGCTCAGCCCATGAGTGCAAGCTCATGATTTAAAGAGGGTCCCCTGCTGAAGTGCTGTTTGGGTCCCAACCTTTCCTCCATTTTAGCAGCAGCAGCAGCAAATGCAGCACATTCTGAAGTGCTTCACATACAAAATAGCGTTGTAATCATTATGACACTGTGGTCACAAGCACACCATACATTTAAAGCACTCTTATACTACTCTGAATAGCCATAGCTTCCCCCAAGTAATCCAGTGATTCGTTAACGGTGTTGAGAGCTTTTATGAGACCCCGATTTCCCTCACACAGCTACAATTTGTAGAGTGATTTAACAATCAGTCACTCTTCCCAAGGAACTCTGGAAGCTGTAGCTCTGCAGGGAATACGGTCTCCTAACAACTCCCACCACGCTTTGCAAACTTGGGGGAAGCCATGACTGATTAAGGTGGTATAAGAATGCGGGTGGCGCTGTGGTCCAAACCCTGAGCCTCTTGGGCTTGCCAATCAGAAGGTCACCGGTTCGAATCCCCGCGATGAGGTATGCTCCCGTTGCTCGGTCCCAGCTCCTGCCAACCTAGCAGTTCGAAAGCACGCCAAAAAGTGCAAGTAGATAAATAGGTACCGCTCCGGTGGGAAGGTAAACGGCATTTCCGTGCACTGCTCTGGTTTTGGTGTTCCGTTGCGCCAGAAGCGGCTTAGTCATGCTGGCCACATGACCCAGAAAAACTGTCTGCTCCCTCAGCCTGTAAAGCGAGAGGAGCGCCATAACCCCAGAGTCGCCTGCGACTGGACTTAACTGTCAGGGGTCCTTTACCTAGAATCATAGAATCATAGAGTTGGAAGAGACCACAAGGGCCATCGAGTCCAACCCCCTGCCAAGCAGGAAACACCATCAGAGCACTCCTGACATATGGTTGTCAAGCCTCTGCTTAAAGACCTCCAAAGAAGGAGACTCCACCACACTCCTTGGCAGCAAATTCCACTGTCGAACAGCTCTTACTGTCAGGAAGTTCTTCCTAATGTTTAGGTGGAATCTTCTTTCTTGTAGTTTGGATCCATTGCTCCGTGTCCGCTTCTCTGGAGCAGCAGAAAACAACCTTTCTCCCTCCTCTATGTGACATCCTTTTATATATTTGAACATGGCTATCATATCACCCCTTAACCTCCTCTTCTCCAGGCTAAACATGCCCAGCTCCCTTAGCCGTTCCTCATAAGGCATCCTTTTAAATAATGCTTTAAATGTCTTGCGTGGATGTGCCTTTTAAAGCAGGTCAGTGTTACTGCGTATCACAGTGAAAAAGGTGGGGAGTCGGGGGCTAGGATAGACAGTGGCTACTCCATAGCCACCTGTTATTATTAATATTATTTTAAAAATTGTACTGCCTTTCATCCAAAGATGATGGGACAGTTCACAACATTAAAATACAAAATGAGAATAAAGAAATGTGTAAGAAAACAAAAACAAACCTAGGTAGCATGTCATTGCAGATTAGAAACTTCCTCCCAGCTCATAGCTCAGTCTCTTAGAACCACTGTGCTTCACCAACTTTCCCTCCCCACCTCCAAGCGCTCACCGTATTCCCCAGGGGGCTCATCCCTCAATGTAGGAGAAAGGCATCGGATCCCTCCGTCCACCTGCAGTTGCCCCTCGCTCTCTCCAAGGCTCTCAAAGGAGCAGATCACACCGGCCGTCAGGTCTGGGGCATTGTGGACAGTAAGCTGAAGCTGGAAACACAGCCCAAGAGAGGACAGTCACTAGACAGTCACTAGACAGATAAAAATGTTTGGGAATTATATCCAAGGGAAGGAGGAGGGCACCGTGTGTGTATTCTCTACACTAGGGGTCACTTTTCAGCCCATGAGCACATTTGCAAACTGGATAAACTGGCATGGGCACCACGCACACACTGCAATCAAGGACATTCTGCCCCCTGTTCTATTGGCTACAACAGAATGCTTCGTTCAAGCTGAATTTCAGCAGGGCAGGAGAGGGGAAAGAGATCTTCTGCGTGCCAAGAAAACCTTCTGTGGGTGCATGTGTTGCATTGGTGACCCGTGCTCTACAGGCCCCCTGACACATTTTATGCCACAAGATAACTCTGCAGCATGCATAAATTATAGAGGTGAAGAAGAAATTTCCATGTCTAATTATCTTAGTTCGCAAAACACTTTCTGCAAACGTTAGTATTTTGCAAAAATTAGTTTTGCTTCTATGAGCTGGGTTGGGTGGCACAAAGCAAGAAGCTATGCAGGGCACTGAAGGCCTGCCCTCCAACTGCTGGAAACCTTATTCAGTGACTCACCTGGCTTCTGAGATGCCACTAGGTGTCCCGTCACTCCCTTTCAAGCATATCTTGACAACCATAAGGGCTAGAAACATGCTTTCTTAAATAAATTAAAATAAAGATAAGATCCTTATGAATCTGGATTGTATGGCCAATAACATGTTCTGCAGTCCCAGCAGCCACACGGCCTTGGCCCCAATTGGCATAAAGCACAGAGTGTCTTGGGTACAAACCTGAACAGCTGGTACCAGAGCTTGGAATGGTGATGAAGGAAAGTGGTAATTTTGCCACACACCAGTTGTGGGGCTCAACCAATTAAGCTGGTTTACTGGTGCAGTTTGCAAATAATTCTATAGTCAATGTAGTTGGTGAGTCATAAAAGAAAACAATTGCCAGCAGACTGTCTGATGACTGTCTTCAAAGGGCGTTGTGAATACAACTCCAGGCTAGGAAATTGAGCCTAGTATTTACATTGTTCCATAAGAATTAACATCCTAACCTGTTGCCTACACAAAAGAAAAAGGCAGGAAACATAATTTTCTATATTCTAATTAGACTTAGGGGACGTGGATGGCGCTGTGTGTTAAACCTGGTGATCATCTAATGTTTATTGGATGGATTTTCCCCCTAAATTGATTTTTGAATTCTGAAATTATTGTTATTCACATTTTATACTGTATTTTATGCTGTTTTTTGTTGCATCAATCAAGTGTTTTAAATTTGTTGTTAGCCGTCCTGTGCCTGGTTTCCTGAACCAGGAAGGGCGGGGTATAAATGAAAATTTATTATTATTATTATTATTATTATTAAACATACAGATAAGCACAACAAAAATAGTACAGCACCAGCTCCCTCATTAAAAGCAATCAGTTCTCTAAAGCCTGTTGAAACAAGGTCTTCACCTGCCCATGAAAGACAACAAGGAGGGAGCCAGTCTAGCTTCTCTAAGGAGGGAGTTCCAAAATTGTCTGGGTGCAGCCACCACCCAGAAGGTCCTGTCCCGCATCCCCACCACGTGTGCCCGTGAGGGTGGCAAGACCAGGAGGAGGGCCTCCCCCCAAAGATCTCAAATCCTGGGCAGGTTCATGAGGCAATGAGGCCTTTCGGATATCTTGGGCGTAAACTGTGAAGTGCTTTACAGGTCCTAGCCAGCACTTTGAATTGTGCCCAGAAACAGACTGGTAGGCACTGGAGCTGCTGTAGAACAAGGGAAGGGTCTGCTCCATCTAACCAGCTCTGGTCAACTATCTAGCTGGAGCTTCTTGGGCCAGCTGGGAGTTTCTTAGCACTTTTCAAAGAGAGTCTCACATACAGCAGGTTACAGCAATCGAAACGGGATGTAGCTCAGGTATGTGTCACTGTGGCATATATTATTCAGAGAACACAAGCCTAAGGAAAGGACCCCTCCTCAGAAAGAGGGGCAGGATCAATACCTTCCCGCTTCACCACTTGCAAACACAGGAGAGGTTCCTTGCCAAAGAAACACAGGAGAAAGAAAAGCCAAAAATCCAGGCGGGCGCAAGGGGTGTACACAGGACTCACCACAATGCTGGGCTCTGTCACCGAGATGTTGTTGGGCTCAACAAGCAGCCGCACACATTGAGTCAGAGATGCTGTGAAACGGTGAGGCTCTGCGGCGCGGGGACACTCGCTCTCCCTGCAACACCTGAGCGGCAACAGAAACAAGGCAGCTTGGGCAGGAGGGGAAAGCAAAGGATGCTTTCACTGCCTTGCATTCTGTCCCTCTCCATAGCCTTCGGCCACTGCTGCCACCAATGGGGCTGGGCTGGGTGTGGGGAGAAAAAGCTCACAGGGACCTGCTAGTAGAGGAACAAAACTTCTTATCAAAGCACTCAGTGGAGCAGACTATCTTCTGGTCTGGCAACAGAAAGCAGCACACATGGAAGGAGCTTTTGGCAGGGGAAAAGTTGGCAAGGGAGATGGGGGTGGAAAGAGAAGCCAGAGAAGGCTCAGCAGTTCAGGTGTGTTAGGTGTGCACACGCGTGGGGGGGTGGGGGGGGTGAGGAAGCTACTGCTTCCGCTCCAGGCCCTGGAGGCTTGTTAGGCTTGTCAGTGCTGGAAGGAACCAAAGGAGCTTGGGGATCTGGGGATGGAGATGCCTGCCTTGAGGAAGGGCTTGTTTGTTTATTAGATTTATATCCCGCCCTTCCTCTCCAAGGGGCTCAGGGAGGCTAGAGTGAAATGCTGCCCACCCCCCAAGAAGGGTTGGCAGGAGGGAGAGTGAAGCGAGCGAGCAAGCAAAACTCACACTGCCAGTCAAGGAAGAGAGAGGCCATGCTGGGTAGTGTGGAAAGAGGAATTTTCTGCCCTCTCCTAACTCCCTTCGTGGCTGATTCAGAGAGCAGAGGATTGCAAGTGGGGGGAAAGAATTGGCTCAGGAGTGGAGGAGCAGTCCTAAGAGAATCAGCAGCTCCCACTACTTCTTATTTCTCTTTCTCTCTCTCCCTCTCCACTCCCCAAACCCAATACTACTGTGTGTGGGGGGGGGGGTGTCACCTCCGTTCTCACTCTTTCTTCACCCCCCTCCAAGTATTATCACATAATTCTATATTAAGCTAGGAGGTGCAAGTTGCTGCGCCAGGTGCTGAGGCAGTGATAGGGAATTGGGAGGGAAGAGGGAGGGTAAAGGCAGGAGGGAAACATCTGCTAGCAGAGACACAGCCGTGGCTGGCAGGGTGGGGTTGCCCTCTGCCCCATCTCCTCCCCCCGACCCACTCTGGCTCCGCTCTGCCTCCTGCAGGGTGGGGGGATATAAAACGCAGGGGAGACAGGAGGCATTGTTGCTGCAGGGTGGATGAAACTCAAGCTTGCTTTCAATGGGGGCGGGGGCTCAGAAGACACCCCATGCTCTCCCCCCTGCTGCCTTGCTCAATATGCCATGGAGTGATGGGTTGTGGGAGTGGAGGAGAGCAGGAAATAAAACCCACCACCTCCCACTCTCTTGGAGGGACAACCGCTGCTATCTTCTTCTTCTTTCCCCTCTCCCTCTCCCCCTCCCCAAAACCCCCTCTAACTCTTCCTCCCAGTCAGCTCAGTGCTGGCAGATTTAATAGGATTAAGGCTCCTGCAGAGCCTAGATAAGGGGGAGGAGGAGGGAGGGAGGCCACAGCAGGAGGGAGGAGAGAGGGGGTCTCACACTGGGCTGCCACCTCCCTACTTGATCCCCCAACATCGGGCGGGAAAATAAAGCAGCATTTTTGAGGGAAGGGGGTGCTGGTGTCGGATCATGGATTCTTCGCCTGCCAGCCTGTACAAGGCTTCTTCCGGGGGGCGGGCAGTGCGTGTTAGGAAATTCTCTCACCTGTTGTGCAGGACGCACCAGCCGCAGTGTGGGTCTCTGGAGCCCAGGCACTCAGCACAAGACGAGTACTGTTCACAGTTTTCCACGGGGAGCCGGACCACCTGAGGGGAAGGGCTAAATAATTAGACAAGGCCTTCCTTCTCCTCATCAGAATCACGAGGTATCAGGGTTGCTATTCCTCTCCACCGCTTCCTCCAGCAAAGCGTCTGTGCCTTGAGCAGATCCACAACAAAGTCAAAATCCAGCAGGTGCAGGTTTCTGGTACTGGGGAAGGCACCTGTTGAATTTCTGCCTGCTGTTAAACTGCACAATACTCTGATAAAGAGAGTGGGGAAAGCTGGCAGCTCTGCACAGTAGCCCTAACCCCACAATGTGCCACAACTCCTACAAGCCTCTTCCACAGAAATCATACTCTTAACCTCAGCATCTGATCCTGTTTCACAGGCAGCACTGTGATTCCATTCAAAATGTCAAATTTCACAGCTCCCTCCTCCACAAAACAACAGGTTTTGCCTCTTTGCAGCTTTAGGGATCTTGTCTCTCCAGAGAAGTTTTGCCAAGAACCACACACACCCCAAAAACCCCTTTTCCACCTGTTGTCCCAATAATGCACTAGAGATTTCCCCTCCCCTCTTAGAAGGATAAAATATCAACTAGTTCCTCTTAATAGGCATGTTTTAAACACAGTGAAATATATGCAGAGTCAAATTGCCCTGCTCTTAGCACTGAGTGCAAAAAAAATGTGTCTGGGATGTGTCTTATATAAGTGGGACGACCCATTTCTCTAACCCCAGAAGTGTTGGGTGCTGGTGGCTGTAATTGCTCAGAAATGACTCTGATGGAAAATAATTATTCACAAGCCTTCTTGCACTCATCGCCTCATGTTCCAGCATAAGGTCCGGCTCATTTTTTTAAAAAAACAGTACCAGTTAGATCAGGGGTGGAGAACCTCAGGACCAGGGCCCAAATGCAGCTATGCAGCTCTACAGCTCTCGCTCTCTCTCCCCACCCACCCACCACCCCTCCATGCCTTCCTTGAGGGCCTCTGCCCTGTTTTTGAACACTGACAATACCTCTTCCTTGCCTGTGATTTGAAATGTAGTAGGAAAGTAAAAGTCAGGCCTGTTGCCCCACCCCACTTTCCCCTTGACCGCACCCACTTTTGCCTCCGGCCCCGCCCACCACTGTCACGTGGCCCCTGGAAATTTGCCCACAAGAGAATGTGGCCCCCTTAGGGGCCTGTCCTCTCAGCTGCAGTGTGACAGAAGCCACTCCATCCCTCTCCCTGAGGCTGACCTGTCTCTGGCTGAGCAAGTAGAGATGGCGCTGGTCCGGACTCAGGACCATGTCACGCAGCAGCGGTTCCCCAGGCATCACAGGAACAGACTCGTAGAGATGGGCCTCCTTGGGGTTGTCCACACGCACCTGAGGAGTGCAAGCGCATGAGCAGCTCTGTTTATATGCCAAGTCTAAAGGGTAGTCTTCTCTTCTCACCACCACAAGCTTCCTCAGGTCACAATCCAGTATTTGAGGGGGTTTGGAAAAACTGGGCTTTGTTGGCAAACAAAAAGGTGTGGTAGGGTAAAGCCTGAAGCTGGGTTCAGATTGCAGTTTGGCACTCTTCTGATTCGCTGGGTGGCACTGTAGCAAGTCATGCTCTCAACCTCACGTTTTTATCTGTTCTAAGGGCAACAGACAAATATAGTGGAGCATTTTGTGCCACAGGGAGTTACAGAGCTGATAAGGAAACATTTTGTATGTGGTGTCAGAAGTGGGATATTGTTTCCTTGGAGGAACTGTGAACCATGAGATTGAAGGAATTAGCAGCATAATATTATGGTACAGGAAATTCAGAAGCCCCCCCCCCCCCCGAAGACAAAAACCTTTTGCAGGTTTAGCTCCTAAACCTGGTGGTCAAATGTTTATTCCAAACTATGGAGCCTGCTGAAAAGAGTAGTGCATCTGGGTTAAAATTTCAGTCATACACTGGCTGGATAAACCACCATCTCCAAGACGGCTGCATATTTCGGGTGCTGTATACTGGTGCTGGTGCACATATACCACAGGCATTCATTTTCCTGTGAAAGTTATGAAGGCTGCATGCATTAAAAATCACAACAAAGGTTCAGTCTGTATACACACACACACACACACACACACATCCCTGAAGGGTGCGCACCCTTCATCACTTGAAGAGTGGTTTAAAAACAAACAGACAAACAAACAAAAAACCCCAAAGCTAATTGTTACCCTAATCCACAGTTCCCCACTTGTCAAATGAAAATAGTATTTGCTTTCATCTTTGTAAACACCCCTCCCAGTGTAGTATACCTGCACAAAGTGTGCCTCACTAATGCCAAAGGAAATCCACTAGCAACATGTGGCAGGCAACCTTGGACTCAGTAAAGCACCTAGCTTGCAAGCTGCTTGGAATGGCAAAAACTGGAGGGAATGAATGAGGGAATAGATGGACAGATGGATGGATAAATAAATAAATAATAAATAAATAAATAAATGCGCCTAGTTGACTACATGCCCTGAAGTATAAAGTTTATGAGAAATTTTGTACTGAAAAAGCAATCAGGCACCACAAGAATGTTTTTTGAAGGGTCTGGATTACATAGCTGCTGAAATTCTCAGTAATCTAACAGTCTGTGCTATGCACAAAACCCCACACCGAATTATACATTTGGGAGTCTCCAAAGATTAACAGCTCTGCCTATTTAAAGGGAGGTGGCGTACTTTTAAGTTTGCAATTTGGGAGGGACAAAGCAAAGAGATTCAAAGGTGCATCCACTGCTGGATACCTTCAAAACGATATTGCAGCATATATATTTAAGCACGTGTATTTGAATCTTCTACAGGCATGGCAGTCCTGCTGAAGAGGGTCAGTGCAAAGGATGCAAGGCCAAATCTAGCCCCCTGAGACTGACTAGTGACTACTGTTTGCCCACAGAAGCAATGTGGGTGGGTGGTGGTAGCAGCAATGGCAGTAGGACTTGGTACTGGGGAAGGAGAGGTGTTGTGTGAAGCAATTCAACTATTTTATTTTTTTTACACATTTTCTATTTGTTAGCAAAATTGATAGTGCAATCCTAACCCTGATGAAGTGAAAGCAACCATCCACTGGAATCTGTAGGCCTCTGCCGCTATGGAGGCGCACCCATCAACAGCAGTTCTCAATCTACAGTAGCAGAAAACCACAAAATGGAGCAAGGCACCAGTGGTTTTGGATCTGCGGGATCCAAACCCCCATGCATCCTCTGATGGGCCAGATCTCACACAGCCATTCAGCTGTATGAGCTTGGAACTGATGCAGCAAAAGAAAAAGGTAATACATATATTTTTTTAAAGCAGCCCCCACCTGCTGCCCCAACCAGAGCTAGCTGTTAGGGCTTCCGAAGGGGCAGAGGATCAACCACCGCTGTGCTGCTACCGAACTAGTAATTTTGCTCTATGAAAGCTTGCTCTTTGCAATTTTGTCATTCTGCTTGGCTTTGCAAATTAAAAATAGGCATAAGATCTGGACACAAGAGGAGAATTGCAGAAGTTAATCAAAATTTCTTCCATGCAAAAGGGAGTTTGTGATTAATGTTCCCGTTTCTTTGTCTTAGGCTGTTTTTCCAAGGGACATTGTCGCTTTTGCAAGCTAAAATAGAGACTACTATCTTGGTTTTATTTCGATACTTCAAATAATAAAGTCAATAAAAAAATCTGAATTACTAATATGGTTACTGGTAAATTCAAAAGTCATACAGCAGAACTTAGTACAATTTCTGGAAGTGAGTCATAACACCTCAGAATTTTCATAAATCTAATAACCCCTTCCTCACAAGCTTCCTCTGACCAAGGCACAGACCCATTTAATCTTCTGTATTAGCCACTGTGCGCAGAACCCCCCATTAGCACTGGTTTGGACCACTTTGTGCAAAAATATTTCACTTCCAGCTACTAGCTGCATATCACAGGGGAAGTTGTACAGTATGCATTTGGCAAATTACCCAGGAAATACTCTCTCACAGAGCCCAGATGGAACTTCCAAGGCACTTTCCAAAATGGCCCCAGAGCTTGAAATGTGGCCTAGAGCCTAATGTCACTTTGCAGACAGAGCATGTTGTCCCTCTCTTCAACCCTGCAGTGGTCCCAAAGAGCTTCCACTATGTTTTCTTAAAATCCACTTTACTAAAAAACACACCAAAAGTCAATGATTTTGACAGTTACTCAACTATTTGACATTTGTATTTTTGAATGGGTAAAAGGAAAGACATGTTACTTTGCAGTACATACAGCATTTAGTGGTATGACTTTTAAAAATAGCATTCTGAACTTTTGGGACAGGTTGGCGAACCTGTGACCCTCCATATTTTGTCAGATGACATCTCCCACCATCCCGGACCACCGGGGAGTCGGGAGTCCAGCAATATCTGGCAGGCCACAGGTTCTCCACCCCTGCACTGAATGATGTACAGGCAAAACACCCCTCTATTTTAAAGAAAAAACATTCGGTTATTCTGCAACAGCCAGAATTGGTCCCACAACCATCAGGATGCATGCTTCTTCCTTAAGAGTTTCAGAACACTTCTGAAATTGATAATGGGATGTGGCCTTTTATGGCTTGAGCCACTTAACTGCCCAGCAGCTCCATGGTCAAGCCAGCCCAATATTAATGGTTTCCAAACTGATCTTAAAACGATAACTTTGAAACACTGTGCAAAACATTAGATATAATTGATTCGCCTATGACCTGGATTTCCCGTGAAGTGTTGTTAGAATTCAAAGACAGCATCAAGAAGGCCCAGCGGAAAGAGAAGAGGTCGGAGGAACAGGGCAGAGCACTGCTCTTCAGCCTTGGGTCCCCAGATGTTGATGGGCTACAACTCTCATCACCCCGACTGTTGGCTTCGCTGGCCAGGGGTGTTGTGAGTTGTAGCCCAAGAACACCTGGGGACCCATGGCTGAAGAACTCTGGGGGTAGAAGTTGACTCCAGGTGCCTTTCCCCTACCCCACCCACCACGATCGTTTTCCTACCTACCTGGGTCTTGAAAGATGTTCCAGGCTTGGATAGTGGCCCTTCCCCTGACCAGTAAATCCCATGCAGGGCTGCTTCTTTCCACTCCCTCCCTCCCTCCTTGCAATGTTATTTTGAATTGTTAACATATTTTATTGTATCCGTACTTCGGGAATCTGACAGGACTGAAAAGCAGTCTAAAAATAACCTCGATAAATAGCCTGGCCTGCACTGGCTTCCAAAGCGGTGTGTGAATAAACTGAGCAGAACCATTTCCTCCTTCTAAAACCCAATAAAAGTTCAATCATGAAATAGATCTGTTTGCTGCTATTCTATAATGAGGAGAATGTACAGAGCAACCCTAATGAAGTTTACTCAGAAGTCAGACCCACGATATCCCCAAAGGATTGCAGCCTTAATCGCATTCAGCAACATTTATAATCTGGAAAGAGAGTAATGGGAGAGGGATGGAAGAGGTTCGGCAGCTCTGTGTGTGTCCCTCTGTGCAGAAGCACACATGTATAAACACAGAGAAGGGTAAACACAGCTCCTGGAGACCTGGGGTTGGGGGGTGAAACTTGAGAGACTCCGCTGCTTATTTACAATGTGAAAAAAACACACACCGATAAATTGCCAAGAACAGGTATAAAATACCACATTCCCAATAAATAAGGACAACTGGGTCACAAGCATCTATGTTTCCAAAACAGACACAGAAACAGAAGGGAAGGAAACATAGATTGTCTTTATTCGAAGCTCTCCTAAAAAGTATGAAGTAAAAAAGGGAAGACTACAGTCAAGGGTCAGATTTGGGTTTATGAGGCCTTAAGCTACTGAAGGTAATGGGGCCCTTTACATAGCAGGCAGAGCCCATGACTTACATTATAGGAGCCTACACAACACAAAACACTGTTGCTGTATGTGGGCTTTATTTTATTTGTTTTTTATCTTATATTTTGGAAATGTACATCCAGGGGTTTTTTCTTCTTTCAATTTTTGGGGGGCCCCGAGAGAGTGGGGCCCTAAGCTATAGCTTGTTTAGCTTATATGTAAATCCGGCACTGAGTACAGTCCTTGGAACCTATGCAAACTCTACAAAATCACCTCATAGGCATCTGGCAAGTTTGGGAGGGGAGAGAAGAGTGGGCAGTGGAGAGGCAACAGAAGGAAGTGAATCCCCCCCTCACAGGTTCATAATGCTCAAGATTTGCCACCACACTACACAACCACAACTCCATTAGAAGTGCCCATTGCGTGTGGTCTGGGAAAGAGACAAGTTGCCCCTAGGACAGGTGGTGGGAGACTGAGTGGAACTATCTTCTAGAGTGGAGGAAGCCTCCAGATGTTGCTTGACTACAACTCCCATCATCTCTCACTAGTGGCTATGCTGGCAGGGACTGATGGGAGTCCGCAACAACCAAACGGGCACCACACTGGCTACCCCCTGCCCTGGAGTGATGTGGTAGCCTCATGGGCTTAAGGTGGAGCCCAGGGGCAGAACGGAAGGATGCCTTCTTTTCCACATCTGAAGAAAATACCTACAATGGGGAAGATCCCCCCCCCCTCTCTCACACACACACTTGCCCCCGGGAGATTGCTCAAAGGAGCTTTCATCCTGGCCAACAAAGCCCCATTGAGCCTCCCCCACAAACCAACCAGGCCCCTGGGGGTCAGTGCAGTTGTGGAGCTGGAGACTCAGATAGGAGTCCTCCTCCCTTCCCCAAGGAACGGGATAATGGTCCTTTTCAGACTTGACTGGGGGAACAGGCAGGTCACCCCTGGGTGAGGCTCCAGGCTGCACAGCAACAAGGCAATTAGTGTACTGAAGGCGGCAGAGGGGGATCTGGGAATGGAGAGGCAGACGGAGGGGCTACCTCCCTGCCTCCTGCCATCCTAATTGAATCGCCACCGTTTGCATGAGGGACAGAAGGGGGTCGTGACCTCCCTTCATGCCCCCTGCCAGGGGTTCAAGAGTTTAAACAGCATTTCTCTTCTCCGTCTTCCCCCACCACAACAAGCTGTAACTCAATTCCAGGCCACCAGCCCCAAAGACCAGACGCCCCGTACGCTCCCAAGGACCCTTCCACTTCAAAACTGACCCCACAGCTGGTGGGGGGTGGGAGGCAGCACGGGACAGAGAGAAAGCTGGAGTGGGCGGCTGGGGTTGGGTTTTCTCCAGAATCAGAGAAGCACCCACATTGCACCTCGAAAAGGCCTACCAATTTAAAATGGTAGGCAACCCAAAGAGCGAGAAAGATAGGAGCCCAATTGTCCAGTGCGGACTGAGACACAGCAAGAAAGCGAGACTGAAACCAAAGCCGACATACAACCAAGACACTGTTTAGGGAGGAAGGGAGAAAATAATAACATAAAATAGAGAGAGAGACGGACAGATGCAGGGGATGCAGACAGATGATGAGGGGAAAGCATTCTGTACAAGCTAGGAAACACATTATGACTTCACATGCTCCAGAGATGGAAGATGTTACCTTAAGTAAATTATGGGGCCACATCCTGGTGACAAAGGGAACCCTGAACCTAACTGAGGATAATTTATGGCTTTAGGTCGCGTGCCTCCCGTCTGCCAGCAACATCTCCTTCCCACCAACCACACACACACTTGCTGCAAAAGGCAACCAAATCAGGTTGGAACATGCAGAAAAAGCGGGGAGGATTAACCCTGGCGCATCTGCCCCACCAGGCAACATTACCTGAGCTTCAGCCTCTGCGACCCCAATGCCTGGACACCCCCCTGACCCCTCCAGCTCTTTTACAGTGCACAATTACAACCTCCATCTGGCTCTGCTGCTCTCTCAGACGTGGAACCACCCCCCCCTGGCCCAGCTAGACGGAGGAGGGGTGCGCCAGCTCATGCGCCGCCCGGTTAATATTTAATGTGCCAGGTCTGTTGGGCACAAGCCTCTGCAAAGTGGCAACTAATGGCAAAGGGTGGGGGCTGCCAGTAACAACGGCTTCTCTCCCACCCCCACTGCACAGCAGGCAATGCTTGGGGGGTTGGGTTGAGAGAAGAGGTTTTCCATAAAGAGAAAGGGCATTGCATACCAGTTCAGATGCCCCTCTAGAATATTTTGCTAGATCTAAAATGTCAAGGCTTATGGGCTGTTGTTTTTTTGGGGGAGACAGTAACCAGCAATTTACCTGGACCTTTGACACTTGAAATAGAAGGACCCACCCGGTTCTTCTGATTGAAAATTGTTCTAACTGGTTTTAATATTGTATTTTTATATTGTTGTATCCTGCTCTGAGTCACGGAGAGGAGGAGGAGTAAGAAATCCAATGAAACAGAAGTCTGTCCACCACTGTTGCCAGATATGTTTCCACACTGCAACCCCCTCCCCACCTCAAAGTGTAATTGCGAGAGGTGTGGGACAGTTGCCTGGCATCCCACGGGGCACGGCCCAATTCCTGAGCATGCAGCTCCTAGCATAAACTAATTTTATTCTCTTGGCACTTTCTTGCCCAACTCTCAGCACAGCAAGTGGAATATGTGATACCAGAAGTGGAAATTAATTAAAAATAAGAAATGCACGCGGGTGCCTAAGATTTCCTGGAAGCTGCTTCCACCCTTGCCAGCCCAGGTGTGTGGAGCCCAGCTAGGGAGATTGCAGTGATGAGAATAGGGCACTCAGCAAATAGACAGAGGTATTCAAAATATGTGGCCACAATGCACAGAAAAATATAGTCTCAACCAATGCATCACTCACATTCTACAGCCTGTCACTGACTTTTGTTTAAAATTCTAACAGTGACACAGGAGTTCTGGATGAGATTACACAAGATACGCCCTTCTGTTCTGGAAAGAAGGAGAAGACCTGACCACATAAACCGTGTTGGAGAATGCATTTTTATTTTTCCTGGTGAAGGTAAAATGATAGCATGCCCCCACTAGTAACAGAAATCTCTTCTAGAAAATACAGTAGCTGTGCCAGAGAGGATGGTCCCGATTAGGGGAGGCTTCTGAGGAATTTTAATTCATTTACACAGACCCAGCTCAGATTAAGACCATGATGTCTCATAGGAAGCTGCCTGAATCAGAGTTGTCTACACTGAGAGGAATCTCTTCAGGATTGCAGACAGGCTCCTTGCCTGGAAATGCTGGGGACTGAACCAGGGAATCCAGCCACACTTGTGTGAAGACAACCACTTCCACTCTCCCACATTCTCCCTCCCCACCCCTTTTCCATACACCGAAGGAGAACATCTCACCTTCTTGAGGTTGCCTGCACGCGTTCCAATGAAGACAACCGAGTGGCCACGGTAGGTGTAGGCAGCAACGCTGGCCATCCCCTCGGCCTTCTCCTCCAGCAGCGGGAGCCCTTCAATGACCTGCAGCCCCCCGAGGGGCTGGTTCAGCACCAGCCCACAGAAGTTCCCATTGATCTGCATGGGCTGGAGGCAGGGAGACAAGGAGGCGAGAGTCAACATCAAAGGGGATTGGGTGCCCTTTCCCTGCACGACAGAGCTAGAGCTGGGTGCACAATGGCACTCTATTCCCCAGCAACTCCTATATTCTAGAGCAGAGATGGGGAATCTGTGGCCATCCAGAGGATGTTGGGCTCCATCAGCCCCAGCCAGCAGTCAGAGATGATGGGAACTGTAGTTCAATGACATCAGGCGGCCACAGGCTCCTCACCCCTATCCTACAGTGTGTTTGTGCCTCAATTTCCAGAGGAAATGTAACAGGTTTTGTTCACAAGACCCAAAACTAGACTTCCTGGGCTGTTACGTGTGAGTTCTGGGGCAAAATGGGACCAAGGAGGTTGAGAGAATGACAGAAAGGGCCCAAACATCTCTCAAGTACCAAAATTTTGGGGAGGGGGTGTCCTATTCTTGGGGTGGGGAGAGACACAGAAACTAGCAAGTAGGAACTGCGGGTGGGGGAGAGTCCAAATCGCGCAGGATCGTACCGTGTTGATGCAGGGCAGCTCTTTGTTGAGAAGCCAAGGGAGGGAGAGCCGGCCTTCCCCTCGGTAGCAAGACTGGATGCGCTCCCGGATGCGCTGGTTGACCTCATCCAGCGTGAAGAGGCAGAGGAGGCTCTCGCGGGGCGGGGCAGCGCGGTTCTTCTGGCCTTGCGAAAAGGCGGCGTAGAGCACATCCTGCCCTTCCGCAATGCCTAGCGACCGGGCCAGCTCACGGCCTGCCTTGGCCAGCTGCGCAGCCTGCACAAGGCGGTACTCCACGCCATCCTTGGAGCAGCCCAGCGGGAACTCCACGTAAGAGTAGAACTCTGTGTCGTTGGCACACAAGCGCACGATCTTGGAGGAGAAGAACCGCTCCCCGCCAGTCACGCCCGGACCACCTGGGCCTCCCGCCGGCTCCAGCGGGGTCTGAGCTGTGTCCAGCTGCAGGGTGAGGAAATACACAAAGCCACCGGAGACAAATGCAGAAACGTAGTAGATATCGAAGGCCGGGTAGAGTGAGAGAGTGTCCGAAGGTACTTTGATCTGGGAGGAGACAAACTCATCCTGATAGACCAGGCTGAACATCTCGGGACTGCTGGCGTCGGGGGTCAGGCGGCGGCTGGAGAGAGTGGGGAAATACTCTGAGCGCCCCCCAATGGATGTGCCCACAAAAAACTGGCTGGGCTCCTTTGGCTGCTCCACAATCACACCAACCATGGCGTCTGGCTCGCGCCCGCCGGAAAGATAATGCTCCTTGCGCTGGTGCGGCTCCCCCAGCTTGGCCAAATCATCCAACCGCAAGAGCTGACACACCCCTTGCCAGACGCTGCCACAGGCCACCAAGCGGCTGCCAGCGTAGTCAATCAGCAGAAGCTTGTTGACGTTGTCGGCGGGGGCCAGGCGATGAGCGCAGAGTCGCACGCCGGGCGGAGGGTAGCAGCGGGGGTCGTCGGGCACCGGGCCCGTGGTGTGAGCCCGCAGCTGGGTCAGGTTGGCCGAGAGCTTGAGGATGCGGTTGATGGCCCCAAGGTAGACCTCGCCTGTGTCATGGTGGACAGCCAGGTGTGTGAGGGACAGGTCCAAGACTGTGAAGGCGGCCCGTGGGGACAGAACGCCCAGGACAGGTGGCGGCGAGGAAAGGAGGACCACAGCTGTAGCGGTGGCCATAAGCAGCAGCCGCCACATGATCACCAGGGAGTTGCCTGGGGTCAGGCAGGGCCAGACACAGGCAGCTCATTCAGCCTGCAAGTAGGGGGAGGGAAGAGAAGAGGAAACGGTGGTTAAGCACCAGTCCAACATTGTGCAGTGAAAAGGCAAAGCCTCCAGCAGCAGCACAGCAGAAATGACATGTTTATGTATTTTTGTGTGTATAATCAGCTGCCATCCTACACATCAGGAATGAGGAACTTGTGTGGTCCTCCAGATCTCACTGTACTGGGCCACTCCCATCCTCCCTGGCCCTGCTGGTGGATGGGAGCTACAGTCCAGCAACATCTGGAGGGGCAAAGATTCCCCCCCCCCACCACTGAGTGGAACTCTCCTCCCAGGAGGCATGCAGGAAGGATTGGGCAGCCAGGTCGCGCAGCACTTATTTGGAGGATTGCTAATAAAGGGAGTCTTCTGGAATTAGGTTTACAATTACTAATGCCAATCTGAAAATCTCCCTGGAGCCCCTCCCAAAAGGGGCTGCAAATGCGTAACAGCACCTCTTGGCTAGAGATCCACACTTCCCACCCGCCGCCACCCCAAGTAAAGAGTCACAGCCGCCAAGGAACTCGTTTTCTTCCTTCCAACACCCTTGCAGCTTCTCATTAGCACCCGCCATGCACAGCATGAAACAGCACCCACAGAATTGAGAAGCAAACACAGCATCTTGCATCACATGCACAGGCACACACACACACACACACACACACACACACACACACCTGCAACAATGAAGAAAAGCTGAAGGCAGCAATGCCACCTGTCACACAAAACGAACAAAGATGGCACTAACCAGAGGTGGCTCCCTTCTCATTCCCAAGGATTCTCTCCACACAAATATCCCAATATCTACAGCAGGAGCTGCAGACTCAGGCCCAGGGGCCAAATGTGGCCCTCTAAGCCTCCCATGGGCCACACAACCCCTGGCCTGCTCTACACCATTGTCAAGCGCTTTGCCTAACGAAAATGTGTCTTTGAAGGGAGGCAAGGCCTCTCGCTTGCCAGGGTGGAGGAGACATGGAGTTTGTGTGTGTGTGGAAACCTCTGGCTTTTGCATGGCAGCTGTGCGGTGGTCACATCTTACCTCTTCACTTTCACTTCTCTCTTGGCCCACCATTGGCATGTGGCCCCAGGAAAGCTGCACATGAGGGAATTTGGCCCTCAGGCTGAAAAGGATTCCATTATGCCTAGCCGTGGCCTGGTACCAAACACACAGTCCTCAGAGGACAAACCCAACACGCCGCAGATCTGGATCTAGCCCTGAGGGATCCTCCGAGGGAAGGACCATTGAATAAAATACTCCTCAGGTCTCCAGAACGCCAGCACCAAAAGGTTCAGGCTGAAGACTGATAGCACAGCACGTGTCCACAGACTGCATTGCTAAAGAGGAAAGGTTTTCAGGTGAGAAGAAGTGAAGCTTCTGAATCCCAGTTGCTGGAAACCACAGGAAGAGGGAACACTTTTGCACGGATCCTGCTCGCAGCCTTCTGACCAGCATCTGAGTGGCCATTCTGAGAAAAGAGTGCTGGACTAGTTAGGCCATTGGCCAGATCCTGCACTATCATCTTATGTTCATCACCAGCAGCTGTGGTTAGGGTGTGGTCTAGGAGGCCAGAATATATCAGCTCTCCCATTTGAACCTTCCAGTTACTGGAAAGAAAACAGCTCTAACTCCATGAATCTGCACCTAGGTGCCCAGCCTTGCTTGACTTGTATTCCCTTTGCTATTGACCGTGGACTGTACCTTGACCTTGCCTTTCAATGATACTTTGAACCTGGACTGATTCTTAGGGCTTGAGAGCTTAGCTTGCTTTGGGCACGGCCGCACCATCATCCCAGCTCCCCTCGGAGAGTGTTTTGCATAGGTGTCTTATACCTCCTTGGACTGGGACACTGGCTCTCAATGGCGCCTGCAGCCCCTGATCCTTGCTATGTACATCATCACAGTGCCACCTCCAAACAAATACTGTGAGGCCCCACTGAAAAATGATGTGGGCAGGCAAAAAGAACTTGCCCATGCTGCACTGCATGTTCATGGGAGTCTCATTTACATAGGGCCCTCAGCCACTACATGCCACTGCAAAACCTGCCTCAACTACAGATCCCTAGAATGTTCACAGAAGATGTGCAATGGCTCAGGGCCCCAATTAAATTGACTACTGGGCATGTGCAATGCTTCAATGGGAAGTTCTTGCCAGTTCACCTCATATTCAAATGGGGCCTTATGAGCTGGTTCATAGATTATGGCTCCATCATCAAGGAGCCATCTGCACACTCTGGAACATGTGCAGAGAAGGGCAACTAGGATGATCAAGGGTCTAGAAGCCAAGCCTTATGAGGAACGGTTGAAGGAGCTGGATATGTTTTGCCTGGAAAAGAGGAGACAGAGAGGAGATATGACAGCCATCTTCAAATATCTGAAGGGCTGTCACATGGAGGGTGGAACAAGCTTGTTTTCTCCTGCTCTGGAAGGGAGGACTTGAAACCATGGCTTCAAGTTGCAGGAAAGGAGATTCTGGCTAGACATACGGAAAAACTTTCTGACAGTAAGAGCTGTTTGACAGTGGAACAATCTCCCTCAGGAGGCTGTGAGCTCTCCTTCCTTGGAGGTTTTTAAGCAGAGGTTGGATGTCCATCTGTCATGGATGCTTTGGCTGATATTCCTGCATTGCAGGCAGTTGGACTAGATGACCCTTGGGTCCCTTCCAACTCTTCTATGATTCTATAATCAAGGCAATACTCTGCATGTCTGAATGAGCTAGGAAAATAGAGAGCTGCCTTCGAGAGATCGACCTTCAACCAGCCCTGCCTTGTTTTCACTGACTGGCAGAGACTCTTCAAGGTTTGGCAGTCTTTCCTAGTCCTGCCTGGAGATGCTAAGGACTGAACATGGGACTTTCTGCAGGTCAAGCAGTCTTCCTTCCACCCCCAACTGTAGGCCATAAACCACATTTCCCCATCACTTCAAACACAATGATTTTCACTAGACTGGCATCGCACATTCAGCTTAAAGAGGCGAAGTAACAAGAAACCAAGCACTGTGGTTTTGTGTGTGAACTAGATCCCTTGTGCCTACAGGCCCTCAGCTGCATGTTGCACATCATCCAGGTTTCAGAAAGCTCCCATGCTTTACTTGTCAATATGTCATCCCAAAAACAGCTCTCTGAAAACATTTGTGGTCACTTCCTGTCCTTCATATGCAAGATCACAGATTTCACACTTCAGGTGAATACACACTATCCCCAGGCTTACAAATTCAATGGCTCCAGCCATTAGCAAGCAATGCAAATCTATCCTTTTACCACTGGCTGCAAGTAAGAACTGGTGGCTAAAGTATGCATTAAAGCAGGAATGGGCAAACTGGTAGCCATGGGCAAAGGCTGGCTGATGAAGCAATTTTACCTGCTTCCCAGAGGCCCTACCAAGCACTATTCTAAGGTGTGGTATAAACACAGTTTCTCCTAAGAAAATAATGTTTTAAAAATGGAGCAAAATAAAGAGCTACTCTACACTTTAATGTTATAGCCTTGTTTTGAGCCTAATACCCTGTGATTGTACTTCCCCACAGGGATAGCAGTGCTAGTCTTCTGCAGCCAAAACCATTATCTTGTGGCACCTGAAAGACCAACACTTTTAAGACAAATTTGTTAGTCTTAAAGGAACTACAAGACTCTTTGTTGATAGAGACTTGCAGAATTTATCATAGAGACTAATCTAGAGAACAGAGTAGCTTGAGATAATGCAGACACACAGCTTCGAATCTACACCTATTACACAGTAACACCTCCCAATATCCCCACCCAACTTCCCATGCTATTTTGGACTTCTTGTCCACAGATCACAGAACCGTAGTACACGCTCACACACACACACACACACAGACACACACAAAGCCTGCAAGCCCCCCCACCTTAGCTTACAGAGTGAGGGAGGCCAATTAGATCATCAGTCCGCCAAGCCCAGTGTCATCTACTTAGACCACTGAGCATACTTAAAAATAGGGATGTATGTGGGCATGGAGAAACTATGTTTCTGTGGTTTTTATTGAGTGTGGTGGGAAGGGATTCCCCCCCCCCCAAAAAATCAAGGGTCATCCAGCAACCTTGCCCGCCATTCTTCAGCTGAACGGGAGCAAACATGCAAACCCTATATAGCAATAAATAAGTGTAATATACAATCACATCTTTACACACTCTCTCTTGCTGCCGATACACACTTTCCAGTGGTTTCCCGCTGCCACCTTGTCCCTTCCCACCACACTAAGGCACTGAATCAGCCCCACCCATGATGGTGGCCCCACAGCAGACCACCTCATAACATCAGTACCCACCAGCCTCTCAGCCTGTCGCTCCAAATATCCTAACCAATGTGCATACACCCCCCTTTTCATTCAATGCAACCTTCTGCAACCCAAGCAAACCACAGACCGCTGGGTTCGCTCTTCATTGATACAGCTCCTCCAACAAGCTATTTCATTCCTCCTCCTCTCCCCCCAACCCAAATGCTCAGCCTCTCAATCATCCACCTCACAGGAAGGAGAGAGAAATCTCCCATCCCACATACCAAGCTTCTCCCCCTCCCCAATGCCTTTTTGTCTACTTTTCCCTCCTTAACAGGCATGAATTATAAGCAGACCCCTCCCAGAAAGAGGCCTGGAAGAAGCACTGGGTGGAACAGCAACCATAACCATTCTAAGACCCAATACATTATTACGCCCTCAACCAGGGAGGGAAGCACAAGTAGGAGGAACAGTCTGGGATCAACCAATCTTTCTGCCAATAGAGAGAGAGAGACCAACCTGTTACACACACATTTCAGAGTTGTCCATCAAATACAACACTGGGCCTCGGAAACCAGGGTTCAAAACAACATCACAGCCATAGGTCCTCTAGGGGTAAGCCTAATCTCAGTTTTCCCACTCTGCAAAATGGGAACACTTGGATTTCACTCACAGATCTTTTGTGGGGATTAACAAAATAAGGAAATGCTCTTTTCCCCTTCTCCTTTTTCTAAAAAAGCAATGCATTCAATTAAAGGTACATGAGAGCCTAGAGCTCCTTCCTGTCTTCCATTCCAGAACACACCACCATCAATCAAGTTGACCCAATTCCCAGAGCTTGGAGACCCCTCCTCGCAAAACCCACTCCCTTGAACTCCAAACAGCCATCATAAAGGTATAGCAGGGGGAATTCTGGCCCCTCCAGCAGAATCCGCATCCTCACCAGCCCCACTAAGATAACATGCTTGGAAATTCCTCCAGTACAAATGCCTAATTTTTTGGGGGTTCCAGGAATGATGAGAAGGGAGGGGGGTTTTGTTTTTCGTTTTAACAAAAGCAAAGAACCAGATGCAAACAAGTCCACCGGCAAATCGCGTAGAATCGCCAGATCAGGGGCCAGCAAGGTGATGTCTATGTTGCCTACTAAGCGACCCCCCCCCCAATACACACACACACAGGCAAGTCAAGCCCAGCTGGAGTGTGATGGGCGTTAGCCAGGCTCCTCCACTCCGGATCGGGCTCTTCCAGGGTAAGGAACCAAATCATTGTGTGGCGGGGAAAAAGGAAAGAGTTGATCTCTTCCACCCAGACACACACCCAGCTGGTGCCATCTCGAAACGGCCAGTCTTCTCTGACTTGGCATTCTCGCCCCTATTCCCTTACCTGTTCGTTTCGCCTCCCCCCTTCTCCCGGCCCCGCTTCCTTCCTGTGACGGCCGCCTACTTGCTAGGAAGCCCCTTTTGCAAACCGGAGAGAAAAACCAGCGAGGAACCTCCCTGAACGGAGGCTTAAAAGAGCCGGCGGAGGGGGGCCAGCCGTGCAAGAAGCGCCACCACAAAAGAGGGGTGGGGGCAACAGATGGGGCGTCTGCTGCTGGCACAGACCCAGGCAGGGGCTCCCCCGCCCTGTCTAGCAAAGACCCACTGAAGGGAGGGGGGACCCCGCGCCATCCCCCCGCAGGACCAAACCACCCTTTTCTTTGCGCTCCTTGTTGCTCGAAAGCGATGCAGCCCGGCGCTGCGATGGAGGGGGAGGGGGGCGGCCATGTGTGGGGTGATGCCTCCCTCCCTTCCTCACCTCCGGGTCCCCCCAACCCCTCGGCACTTTGCGCGGATCCCGGCTGTACCTGCCCGCCGTTCGCTCCCCGCCTGCTGCCTCCCTCGCCTCCGTCTCCAGCCGCCGCTCTTGCTCAGCGTCTGCTCCCGCCCCAGCAGGTCGGAGCCCTTTAAACGCGGCCAGAACCATTAGAGGCATGGGGGGGGGAGAGAAGGGAAGGGGCTTGGGGAAAGCGGCGCTCCACGCGCCCCCTCCCCAACCCCTTACTTGCCCGGTCCCTGAAACCTCTCTGCCCCGGTTTTCCTTTGCGCGAGCCCCCGTCCCTCTAAGGGCAGCGGGAGAACCGTCTCTCTCCTCCCCGCCAAGGAGTCGCCATGCACGCGCACCCCCGGCCCCTGGAATGGTACCGCCCGGGCACTCATTCATCCAGACCCGGGAGCGGCGGCGGCCAGTGCGAGAAGCAGGGGCGTTCGGCAAGCGCCTGGCTCCCGCTCTTGCACGCGTGCAGCTGCCGCTTGGGTTGGTTTTTTTTGTAAATAAGTGCCCAACCTGGAGAAGGAAGGAAACGCTTGCCAAGCCCACGAGGCAGAAACTGGCTGCAAAAGTGAATACTCCCCAGGCAATCGGTGCAAGGAGCGCACGTGCGCAGCTCCCTCTCGCCCTCCTCTGCTTTCGCTCTCCTCCTTGCAAGGGACAGTTTCACGCGCGCGCCCCCCCCGCCCCCCGCGGAAAAGATGCCAAGAGTTAAGAGGACGGCTCTTTTGCGAGCAAAGGAAGATGCTAGGATCTCCATCTCTCTGCTCCATCTCTCTGCTGCTAGAATCCTCGAGCATCCTTTCATATTTATTTTTGGGGGTGGAACCTCGTGAAAAGAAGCGAAAACCTGCTGGGTGCAGGGCAAAGGGGATGACCCCCCCGGTTTATAAATTCCCAATTACACCCCTTCCCGGCCTTAGGCAACGTTGCTGTGTGTAAGGCGCCTCCTAGTGGAGAAACCGGACTAAGGCTCCTGTCCTCCCCCCACCCCTGCCTAAAAACAGCGGAGGGCGGGGGAAACACCAGTTGCACGCCTGGAAATGAGCTGGCCCCCCAATGACACCCCGAAGAACAGCTCTGCCAGTTCTAGCCATCTTCTCGCCCCCAGACCCCCTCTCCAGCTCCCCGTGCCCTTTCCCCGCTCCAGACCCCCAGTCTCTCCCCGCACCCTTGTTTTGGCTGCCGCCGCCGCCGCCGCCACTGTACCAGCCAAGGCCCGTTGTCATGGCAACGGGAGCCAGGAGATGAGAGATGATGGACGCCCCCTTGGGTGGCGGGAGGATGATGGAGAGACCTGGGCGGTGGGATGGGTCAAGGAGGGAGAGGGGAGATAGGGGCGTGGGTGGGTCCAGGGGCCGGGCAGGATGGAAGCACGGGCTCCAGAACCATTGCACCCCCCCCCACTTCTCTCTCGAACTATATCCCGGGTCCGGTCCGGTCCTGTACCTCCTCCTCTGCCGGCTCCTTCCGTCTAGGATTCGCTCGCTCCGGATGAGCTGCAGAGCGCGCAGGCTCGAGGGCGGGGGCTGAGTTAGTGTCCCGGTTCAGAAGAAACGGGGAAGGGCTCGTCCCGGGCCGGGATCCAAGGGCGGGGAGGCGAAGCGGGGCCGTGGCCGGCCGGCCTGCGATGCTGCCGCTGCCTGGCACCGCCAGCGCCCAGAAACCGCGGAAACTCAACCCGCCCGAGGCCTCTGATGAGAACCAGATGCCACCGCCGTCGCAGCTACCGAGCCTGGCAAGGGCCGCGTCCACGTGGGCTGGGCGGGCAAGGCGGCCGGGCAAGCGGAGGGCTCCGGGGGGGGGGGGGGAGTCTCGCATCAGGGAGACGGACGGGGCGGGAGTGGAGGAGCCAGACTTCATTCGAACCAGAACCGGATTTCAGTGCGAGGTGTCTGTGTGGCTCAGCCTAAGAACGCACAGGGCCAACTCCCAGGGGCCGAGATCCCTTTGGCCCCCCAACAAAATATTTGAGGCCCCCCCACCCAAAGTTGATGGACATTGCCATTCAAATAATGTGTACCGTGTGAAATATACTGTGAGTCGAGTGTGGATTTCATGCTCTTTATTCAGCTCATAGTAGCTAGAAATGGAAGTTCCCCCAAAGTGTCTGCTTTGTATACATTATTTACACAATGGTCCCCACGTGATTGGCCAATTCTGGGATTCTCCTGTAGGCCAATCACGTTGCGGATTCACTTCCACCTGGATTGGGTGGCTCCTGCAGACCAATCAGACTGCTGCATTTTGGATCCTATTCAACTCAGTACATAACACTGTGTCATGTGATCGATTATATGGGGCGGAGCTTACTTGCCCCCCAATACATTGAAGTTGGCCTCTGAACATATTCAGAGTGCGCCCCTCATCCTCTTTTTGTTTGTTTGATGGCTACAGTCCACCCACACAGATCCCGAGCAAGGCAGATATTTTAGGCGTTAAGCACTCAGGGTAGGTGGAAAAAGAGTAAGTGCTGTATAACATTAAAAAAATTATTGCCTTATGCAAGATTTGGTTATATAAGTTAGTTGCTCTAAAATAAGTTTAGATGAAACAAAAGAATAGAGAAAAATCAGAATGGAACCCTGAGCAGCTGCAGAAAAGGGGTTTCTTGCATGACAAGATTCTTGGGATTCGCAAATGTATGTGTAGAAAGCAAATCCTTCTGGCTCTTCCGTAAATAAGCACACAATAGCAGAGTAGCAATTCCCACCCACCTACACTTGGAATGAATTGCTCCATAAATTGGGTTGTTTCTCCCCCCTGAAAGTTTGTTTTATCCTCCATATACCACAAAAATGGGAACTCTCTCTCAAAACAGTGGCTTAATCTAGGGTTGCTTGATATGTTCCTGGTTTAGGAAGCAATTTTGTCCAAGATCAAAAGGTTTTAGCTCATTCCAAACCAACTATCAATAGGCGGAGGCCTGTTTTTTTCCGTCGTACATGCTGCTCCCAGCTGAAATTTCACTGCAATTAATAGCTGAGGTAGAAGGTCCTTTCTCAGAGGCCTAATGCTCTCCGAGATGGTAGACGTGGATCTGGGCTGTACCTTTTGAGACTTCAGGTGGGCTCCATTGATGGAATGCACATAGGGGACTCTAGCCTAGGCTTCACCCTTCTGATATTAAAGGTTCACAGAATCAAAGAAACAGAGAATTGCTGAGTTGGAAGGGAACATGAGGGTCATCTAGCCCAACCCCCTGCCATGCAGGAACCTTCCACCCTGAATTATTTCTGCGCACACCCCTTCCTCCACCCTCACCTGCTCACAGATTTCTTCTAAAACACACCCCACAATATTTTGTTTATTTTATTTATTAAATTTGTATATTGCCCTTTACCTGAAGCACCAAAGTATAATATAAAAACAAGAACAAAACAAAACGTAGTCTTTCCTGGTAAGGAAAGTGCTCCACAACTACATGGCTGCACCAAACCTCTAAAGTCCTGCTTGGATCATAGTGGTTTTATTTCAGATCCCTCAGAAGGAGCGGCACATCTACTATTGTTTCTTTTTCATCTACAGGGATGATAATGATTATTAGGAGCATTCAGTCATGTGAGCTCCTAATTGCTCCTGATGTGGTATAGCTCTGAGACAGGTTTACTTTTTCACTGAGAACTAAGGCCTAAAACAGAGATGGGGAGCCTGTGGTCCTTTTCAGATGCTATTGGATTCCCCTCAGCCCACACCAGCATGGCCAAAGGTCAGGGAGGATGGAGTTGTAGGCCAACAACATATGGGGAAACACATGTTTCCCCATCTCTCAGAGAGAGAGACTCTTCTGTTTTTTCAAAATCAGCAGTTTGGCTCTATAGAGTTTGTGACTGTTGTTGTTGTGGTTTCCCTATATTACATTGTCACTTTCCCACCAATATAAATCTTTTTTTTTTAACAGGTGACAGCTGTTCAAAACTTTCTACATCCTTTCTTTATAGTGCTACATTTAGGTGTTATTTGTGGCAGTATTCCAGATGTTGTTGCTTGTTCTAGATGTTGTTCCTTATTTCAAGAAACAGTTGCTAAATGTTAATAGGAAATAAGGAGCCATTCCCTCAAATAAGGCACAAGTGAGTAGGGCAATTTGCTTCCTCAGATCTTGCTCTCATGGCTACATTTTTATTCTAATCTTGATAATCCAAAAGGTTATTGTGGTAATGAGCCATACCTTTAACGTATGTGAACCACTGTTATATAACTACCTCAAATGGAGTGAGACAAAAATGAGGGAACTGTGATTCTCTAGCCCAGATGATGTTGGACTCCAACTCCCATCATTCCTGGCCATTGGCCATGCTGACTGCAGCTGATGGGAGATGGAGTCTCGCAATGTCTGGAGGGCCACAGGTTCCCCAGCTCTTGAGATCTCCTTTTCCTGCTTGGTAACATGAGCTTAGAGAAATGGTGAACCGGATAGACTGCAACAAGGCTAACAGCTTCCAGAAGGGTAGCCCTATTAATCCATTGCAACAAAAGCAGCCAAGATTCTTGTGGTGTTTTAAGGATTAAGATTCCCTCTCCACCCCCCACCCGAGAAAACCACTTATGGCCTGGAGTCCACTTCATAAGAAACATCAATCTGTGACATTTCTATCTATTTGCCTATTGCCTATTTTCTGAGATTGCTCCTCTCCGGTCATTTTTTCATTGTTTTGCCTTATCTCTCACAACCCATTTCCAAAGCAATTTGCCCCTGAGCCCTCAATTGGAAAGGCGAATAAATTCAAAATAGAGAGAAGCGTGAAATGTCAGGCCCTGGAAGCCAAGGTTTCCCTCCAATCTATCCCACACTCCCAATGTGGCGTTGATATCCTAGCAAGACCTCTGGTGCCTAGAAACCTCAGGCAGCTCAGTAAAGTGGCCGATCCCCTTGAAGGGTGTGATCCTACGCATGTTAGTACAAGGATGGGCAACCTATGGCCCTCCAGAGGTTGCTGGACTTCAGCTTCCATCAGCCCCAACCAGCATAGCCCATAGACAAAGAGACAAAGATGATGGGGACTGTAGACCAGCAACACCGGAGGGTCACCAGATCCCGAGCCCTGAATACAATACTGCTTACTACTGAGTGGACATGCATAGTAGGATGGTGCTATGATGTTTCATTTCCACCCACGTGTTCCCAGAAGGAAAACCTATTTAACTTAGTGGATTTACTGGTGAGGAAGCATGCTGAGGACATTTCCAGTTCAGGACATTTTGACCTACTGAGGCTTACCACATGTTGCCTTCTCATAGTTCATGCCACGTTAATGTGAATGTATATCAGTGCTAGAACATAGTTTAAATACAAGATGTGTCTCTACACAATCGTGTGCACCCACAAACGTGTGTGTGGGGGGGTAAGGGTTCTGTATTTGCAAGAGTGCCGGCAGAAAATATGGAGGTCATCATGACATGTATATGGGGTGTTCACAGGTGTTTCTATTGGCAAGTGAGAACTTACCTGTGTGCCAAAGGTATTTACACACAATCTCTGTGTTAAGCATGCATAGCCTGCACATCTGCACTGCACACAAAACCCCATAAGAAACAGTTCAAACCCAGCTTGGGGGGAGGATGCACAAACTCCAGCAAAATATAAAAAGAGATGTTGCTGAAATTGCCCCAGATTTGGAAGTCCCTCGGTTGTGTTTTTGCGATGTCTTTGATTGTTTTAAAATAAAAGGAGTCTGGTATAGACGAAGACATCATAATCATCATCATTAACATTTGGATACAGTGGTACCTCTGGTTAAGAACTTAATTCCTTCTGGAGGTCCATTCTTAACCTGAAACTGTTCTTAACCTGAAGCACCACTTTAGCTAATGGGGCCTCCCGCTGACACCACGCTGCTGGTGCGCGTTTTCTGTTCTCATCCTGAAGCAAAGTTCTTAACCCGAGGTACTATTTCTGGGTTAGTGGAGTCTGTAACCTGAAGCATCTGTAACCCGAGGTTCCACTGTACTGTACTGCCCTTTATCTGAAGATGCCAGGGCGGTTCACAACATAGAAATACAAAATGAGAATACACAATACATAATGAAACAAAAACAAACCAATAACCCTCTCCAATACATTTTAAAAGCCAGAGAATGCTAATCAACCAAAGGCCTGGCTGAAGAGGAACTATTTCGCTTGGCGTCTAAAGGTATCTAATGAAGGCGCCAGGCAAACCTCTGTGGAGAGAGCATTTCACAGACAGGGAGCCACTGCAGAAAAGGCCCCATTCTCACGTTGCCACCCTCCAGACCTCTCATGGGGGGGGGGACACATGAAGATGGGCCTCAGATGATGAACACAGAGTTGGTTCATATGGGGATGGCTGTCCTTGAGGCATTGCAGTCCTGAGCCACTTAAGGCTTTATAGATCAAAATCAGCACTTTGAATTGGGCCCAGAAACTCTTTGGCAGCCAGTGCAGTCACACCAGGATCGGTGTAATATTCTCAAACCATCTTGCCCTGGTGAGCAACCTGACTGCCAAATTTTGCACTAGCTGAAGTTTCTGAACCATCTTCAGACACAGCCCCATGCATGATGTGTTGAAGTACAGTAATCTAACCTAGTTACTGGAGCATAGATGGCAGTCTATCCCCGTCCAGATAGGGATGCGACAGGGCCATCAACTGAAATAGATGGAAGGCACTCGGTGCCACAGCCTCAAAAGCAACAACAAAGGATCCAGAATTACCCCCAAGCTACCTCCCTTCTCTTTCAGAGGAGGCATTATTATATTTCCGTATGGGAATTTTTCTCCCTTTGGATGTTGTGTGCAGCAGTGGTACTGCCTTAGTGAAAAGCACACATACCTCACTATACAGGGACCCCATTTCCCTCCTGTATATAAAAGCCTTGAAAATGGGTTGAGCTGTGCCTCTAATGGGATTACAGCACCCCCTGGTGCCCATGGGAGAAAATGTCCCATTGCAGCGCATTCTAGTAATCCAAGTTTCACCAGTCACGTTGTTTTAAGCAAATCTGTACTATCTCTGTATCATCTTAAATAAAATACCTGACACTGGAGGGCCATGAACTCTATCCCCAGCTCTTTGTGAATCCAACTCTTTCACTGTGAACCATGATTTGGGTAAACTAGTTATCCACTCAGAATGCACCGGTTAAATCTCCAGAGTCAGACTCTCGTCAAGCCATTATGGATTATGTAAGCCAAGCGGCCCAAAGACAGAGAAACAGCAGCCACGGAATTAACACAGCAAACAGATGAGAGAGTTCCTGTTCATGTCCATACAGAATCCTTTACTACAGCTTGCTAACTTGTGGCCTGAGTTGTAGGTGGACTACAAGTCTGATCACTCCAGATCTTGGCCAAGCTGGCGAGTGTTATCCTAAGAGCCACAATTCTTTAGCTCTGCACCTCCTGGCCATATGACGCTCTCTATGCCCATCCTGTCTCCCCCCCCTTCTCAGTCGCTTTTCCCCTTTCCTGCATTTTGTCCATGACAGAGACCCTACTGTCTGCTTCTCCTCTCTGTGACATTGCTGCAGCTCAGCCAATCAGTGTGAAGATGCTTCATAATCACCACCAACTACTCTCTGGGTGCAGCATAAATATAAATAACCTATTTTGGAAGTTGTCATTGTCTGGAAGCAACATGGAAACCAGGAAAAGTGAGGAAACACTAATGGCAATTCTTTAGTGACTGTTAAGATTCCAGGTCAAAAAGAACAGAAATGAGGGAAGATAGCTATACTTCGTCAAGGTGCAGCTTGATATTCACAATCACCCTCCAACTTGTAAAGATGGGTGTTACATGTGTTGTGTTTATTACATCAATACTTTTTGTTGTAAGTTTGTCTTGCGCCCTGGAATTGCAGTTATGTGAAAATTATGGAACACATTCCACCCTCTTGAAAGGAAAGCCTTACAGAAATCCAGTTCTAAGATTTGCATATGGGTTTTAAGTGTGATTTTGTAGTGCTGGCAGCCACGTTGGGTGGCGGGTGGGGAGTGCAGAGTCAAAAAGTGGGTTCAAAGTGAAGCAAGTAAATGACCCCTTGTGCCTTTAATATATAAAGTAGATACAGCTTCAGTAAGGCTTGAACACTGGTGCTTGCATGGTTGTCTGGGGTGAACAAGAACTGTTTGCAGGTAACTAGGAATGGAAACTATTATAAATTAGAAAGGAGTTTGTTCTGCCCCCACACCTTCCCTTTATATGTCAATATGTCCCTTTAACTGTTATTAGTATTTTTTGTATATTATTATTGTAGTTTTCTTCTTTCTTTCCTCTTTAATTATTATTATTATTATTATTATTATTATTATTATTATTATTAATCTTTAATCTAAATTTATTTAATCTTTTTCTCCCTTGTTCAATTAAAAACAGATCAATACAACTCTGATGAGGGTGAGGCAATATATTTTCAGGCTAGCATCTTTTGTTACTTATTTTGCATCTTGGCTGTAAGTAGCATGAAACACTTGTTAGAGAAAATGAGAAATCAACCGATCAGGCCTGCTTTAGAACCCACCCAGAGTCTGAAATCAGATTCCAGCACTATCCCATGGCTCAAATGAAGTTTCAGTCTGGCAGATTTGGCAGCCCTTGGCCACAAGTGGTACAACACAGCACTTCATGTTTAGGTGAGGCAAAGTTTATTTCACCAAAGGCTGATACAGTTAGGGGTGAAGGTGCAGCTGCAGAGGTTGGAGGGCTGGAATGGGATAAAGGAGAGGTGCTGCAGCAGCTTCAGGAAGGCAGCCACGTATCACACCAATAGAGGATCAGCAACTTCATCCGTCCCTCAGCGGATCTGTGGGAAGGAAGAAGAGGATGGGAGTTGTTCCAGTACCATTGCTGTAGAAGTTTTGCCAGGAAGCACCGCTTGTAAAAACCACATGAACTGGGGCACCACTCCATAGCTAGGTCAGGTAGCACAGTGGCATCTCTTTGCGCTTAGGGTGACTACAGAACAGCAGTGCCTCGTTCATTTACAACGGAATAATGCTAATGACCTAACAGACCACAGTGATAAACCACGAGTGAGGAAATTTGATGATGCAAAGGACAAGGCCATGGCCTTGTGGGTTAAGAATCATCGTTTCTGTTAGCTGCTGGGAAAGCAACATGGCAGGAAACAGATTGTGTACGAGTCATCAATTGGATGAATCTGCAAGAGGAGGAGCTTGGATTTTAAGAATCTTTGACGCAAATATCACAGCCACACACAAAAAAAGAGGGTGTTAAAGAGCACCAATCAGCTCTCAGTCTCCTCTATTCTTTGGGTACAGGCAAATTAATGATGTTTATCATCCCTTCTTGATGTTATCTTAGTACTTGCCATGCTATATTCTCCTTTAAAATTATTTGCTTGTTTGTTAATTAAATTTACATACTGCTCTTCATCCGACAATCTCAGGGCAGTTCACACAATGGGGCGATCAAACCTGATCGCTTTGCAGATGTGCTAAATAACTGCAGCACAGGATTCTCAAGATTCTGGAATGAAGGAGTGAGCAATTCAAATGGAGGACACTAGGCCAAGCTACACATTACACACAACATTGCAGCTAGTGAACCTGTGGGACCTTCAGATGTTGGTGGACTCCCAGTTCCCATTATCCCTGACTATTTACTATGCTGACTGAGGCTTATGGGAGTTGGGGTTTCAACAACAACTTCTTAAGGTCCACAGGTTCCCATCTCTGCTCTAAAGGCACTGAAACATTCTCCCTTCTTGCTTCTTCAAAACTTGAGGTGACTTACGATTATTAAAACACAATAAACAGCCCAGTCCCAACAAAAACCACTTCACAGCTATAAAAGACTGCTGCCAAAATGCCTCAAGGAATGGTGAGTTTAAAACGTCTACAACCATGAAGCAATTGCTTGGAAACTACGACTAATCGAGAATGTGGCAGCTAAACTGGTGACTGGGAGTGACTGCTGTGACCATAGAAGACTGGTCCTAAAGGATCTACACTGACTTCCAGTACATTTCCAAGCACAATTCAAGGTGTTGGTGCTGACCTTTAAAGCCCTAAACAGCTTCAGCCCAATATATCTGAAGGAGCGCCTCCACCTCCATTGTCCAGCCTGGACACTGACGTCCACCTCTGTGGGCTTTCTGGTAGTTCCCTCACTGCGAGAAGTGGGGTTACAGAGAACCAGGCAGAGAGCCTTCTCGGCAGTGGAACACCCTCCCAAAAGATGTCAAACAGGTGACTTTTTAGAGCCTTTCAGAGTGGCTGGGGCAACCCAGTCAATTAGGCATAACAGAAATAATACAAGTTGTTGTTATTTTGGTTGTCACCATCATCATCAAGCAAAACCTCACAGGTTCAGTTAGACAGAGAAGATGAAGCAGAAGATAGAGAGCACCATCAAGAATTCCTTGGCAAGAGAGGTTCCAGCAAGGGAGAACTTGTGAAGGCAGACTGTTGAGTACTGTGGTTGTTAAGGGAATGGGGTCATGAGCTGGAACATTCCCAGTTCAATATCACCTCAGCTATTTAAACTTGCTGCAAAGGTCTATGCAAACCATTATTTCTCAATGATCCATTAGTAACATAGGGATACTGATCGATCTTGGCCTACCTTACAGGGCAAGACATCACAGACATAGCATTTAGAGTACTCTGAAAAAAGCCCAATATAATTTCACAGGGATATACTCATACTGCCGTAAATTAGCAAGTCATTTGACGCTCCCAGTATTTGAGACGCCTCTCCCCTGCTGAATGCTCCCTCCTTCAGAGCTCCCCCATCCTTACCACACCCCTTCCCCCAGCTCCCCCCACTCCCTACCGTATACTTGTCCCACTTCTTCTCGGGGTCGTAGGGCTCCCACCGGCTTGCAGGGAAAATATGCTTGTTCTTTTCATACCAGCTGCGAAGCACCACTTTGCCGGCGTGGGACTGGAGATGGCGGACAAGAGGGGAATTGGGGTGGGGGAAACTATGGTCAGAAAACAAGCTCAGAATGGGGGTGGAAGCTCAGAATGGGGGTGGAAGCTTTATCTGAAGACAAGGATTGTTTGAGCACGTCCCCTCCTTCCCCAATGCAGACAGCAGAGTCGGTGGGAAGGGGTTCTTTGCATCAGCCGTTCCCCAATCAAGTGTTGTCCATGTATTCTGGAGTGAAATGTACTGTATGCGGGGCTTCCTTTGCATTTGATCCAGAAGCAGCAGATGGTGTCTAATGCTGCAGTAGGATTGCCCTTAGCTTTGGACCAGTTTACCTAAGAGATAGCCTGTCCTCCCATGAGCCCACCCGACTATGTCAATCATCAGAATTGGTACTACTATAAAGGTAAAGGGTCCAGTTGTGGCCGACTCTGGGGTTGCGGCGCTCATCTCGTTTTATTGGCCGAGGGAGCTGGAGTACAGCTTCCGGGTCATGTGGCCAGCATGACTAAGCCACTTCTGGCGAACCAGAGCAGCACACGGAAACGCCTTCTACCTTCCCGCTGGAGCGGTACATATTTATGTACTTGCACTTCGATGTGCTTTCGAACTGCTAGGTTGTCAGGAGCAGGGACCGAGCAATGGGAGCTCACCCTGTCGCAGGGATTTGAACCGCCAACCTTCTGATCGGCAAGTCCTAGGCTCTGTGGTTTAACCCACAGTGCCACCCGCGTCCCTGGCACTACTATAGGTGCCACCTAATACAGAACTTAATACAGAGCTGGGCCAGGTTCCCTCCTCCTCCTCCTCACCTCATCTTTTTCCACTGTTGCGTCACTTAGAAGCCGAACATCATCGTGTACATCAAAATTGAAGAGCGGTCCTGGATTGGGGAGCACGCCATGGGAGAGAGAAAAGGCTCATCCTGGAGCTTATCACACCTACCCCCACAGCCCAAACCCCTCTCTTGAACCTTCAACCTCAGCCAAGTACTTTATAACCCACAGGAAAGTCTACATCCCCTTTTCAGCCTCTCCCTTTCTACCAATGCTTCAGTCGCTACTCCTTTGATTGTCGCCATGTCACAGGGGACAGTCTCACTGCAATTTACCCATTGCTTCTATGTTTATGCCCCTTTACCTTTTCTCTTAGCCCAAGCAACCTTCTCTCTGCCAACATGCAACTGCAGCCCAGTCTGACTCTGACCACCACCACATCTGTGCCACAGTAACTAGAACAGAACCCGCCCCCCGCATTACTTCCCCAAGTAGACTCAGAATGGACGAAGGCTGGCAATGGAGGGAGGGCAAAAACACTCACCGCTTTTCCCCCGAGCCTTGGTGACGATGAAGTCATAGAAGCTGTGGTGCTAGACAGGCAGGAAGAAATGGGTTCAGGAAGGGATGTCTCAAAAATATTCCCAGCCCACACAGAGGAACGCAGCCAATGGACTTACTTTATTTGTGGCAGATGGGAACTGGGACGGAAACAAAGGGCAGTGTCCCCCACAAAAAGAAAGTGTTAACTGGGGTTTGTTTTAGTGTTTGAAGAAGAATGGGGTGCCACCCCACTCAGACAGACCTAGAGCTATTCCACTTCTTTCCAGGGGGGACTTAATTGAATCTGGCTTAACCATCCCGCTTCACATGCTGATTGAGTCAAAGGAAGATCCCATGGGACTACTGGGGGAGATGGAAGTTGGGGTCTCTTTATATATTTCTCAAAGCAGGAAGTGGACTTCCCTAAAAGCAAGCACTGGCAGTCCCTATGTACAACAAGTCAAGTGTTTTCTCCTAGTTTTGTTTGAACTTTTGTTGGGGACTGGAGGGAGGGAGAATCCTGCTTCACACACCCCTCTAATGCTCTGGAAAGTCTAAGTAAGGAAGTTCAGATCTTCTGGCTTTTAGATCACTAGGACAAGGATGAATTAGGTACAATTTGGATGCCTTCGCCCCATGCATAAAGGGGGCAGGGTGCTGAAAAGCAGAACAGGCTGGCCCAGGGCCATCCACTCACATGTGGGATGATCAGATCCTCCTTGATGTACATAAGTTGCTCCACACCAGCTGACCTGCAAGGGAAGGGAAGGGGAGATATACTCAAAGTCTAAACCCAACATTTTCCCCTGCCCAAGAAGCCTCATACCCTCAGCAGCCAGTAACTCTGACTGAAACATGCTCCAGATAAGCACCTACTTCTCTCCTGCCCTCTGCTTGCTCTGTGTTTGTGTATGTGTGTATGCTGGCTGCATTACAAAGTCTGTGCTGTCAGCTCCTACTGTGACTTTGCATATTAATGGATTATCATCATTTTACAGATGAAGATCTAAGGCCAAGTAGTAGAGACTCTTAACTCAAATCTACCATGGCCAGATCTTACACTCTCTACTAGACCACGATGACTTGGACTCTGTGATCTCTCTCTAACGCTTTGGCCGTACCATTCCCACCACCCTGGGCGAGCTACCTCAACTCTGCCAAGTCCTTTACCGGAGTTCACTGAAGTCCTTACGCAAGATCTCCAGGGCCTTTTGCAGGAACTGCTGGATGGTGTTGCCCTTCTTCATCTGCACTGCGGGGAAATGAAAGTCAGTCTGGAATGGATCTCCCTCATTTACATGCCCCAGCCCAAAAATATAACCTGCAGAATCCTCAAAGGATACACACACGGCTAGTATGTGTGTGTGTGGGGGGGGTATTTACATCCTATTATTCCTTCAAGGAGCTCAAGCCAGCACATGTGGTTCTCTATGCTTTTATCCTCTCCACAATCCGGTACAGCTAGGCTGAGAGAGGGACTGGTTCAAAGTCACTCAGCAAGTAAGCTTCATGGCTGAGTGGGGATTTTAACCAAATACATACACTGAGGCTCTAAACACTACAGCACACTGGTGCACACCCTCTCTCACACTCAGTCACTCCACTGTGTGTGTGTGTGTGTGTGTGTGTGTGTGAATATGAATGAGAGGGGATTATTTTACCTATAAGATAAGGCTTCAGGCCTTAATTGGTAGATTAGTAAACTAAAGCTGTGGATATTTTGGTGCAAGTAGCTTTTAATTCATGGGGTAGAGAGCTAAGAACAACATTATCAGTCCATAGGTGGTCCTCCACTGTGGATCCGTGCTCTGCAGTGGTGAGGATCCTCCAGCCTGTGTGCCAGCCTTTGCCTGCCAGGGGGTCCAGTTTCCCCAAAGCATGCTCACCCGCCCATCAGCTGACATCACTGTTGACAGCAGCTGATGGGCAGGAGGACACGGTTTAATCCTGTATTGGTTGTGTGTCCTGTTCCCATTTGGGATGTTAGCTGACAGGCAGGTGCCCCCAGCCCTAGTCAGATTTGTCATGAGGGCAAAAAGGTTCCCCACTGCTGGTGCACTGAATGGAAAAAGCCAACCATCCGGGCTCTTACCACCCCACACGCTAAACCACCAACTCCTTTTCCAAAGCTAAGAACTGAGCCGAATGTCACATGGAGCAAAGCTCACCTTGACAGTCCGGCGGTGCCCAGAGCCATCCCAGTAGCTGAAGGTGATTTCTATTTCTTCACCTGGTGGGAGAGGAAAATCACAGAGGAGTCAAGAGAAGGGCAGAATAAAAACCTCTCTCATCAGAAGAAATATGAAAACCTCTAGCATCTTCCTGTAAACAATACCCCTCCCCTGCTATGACCACATGACAGGCTCTGATAACCAGTGGTCAAGGCCAGGCCACCAACACCACATTCTGTCACTCACTCTTTATTTTCTCTTGTTTGGCTTCCCATTCCTGGCGAAGTTCTTCTCGCAGGCGATTTTCTTCCTCCTGGAAACCGGAGGAGGGGAGGGCAAAAGCTGTCAAGGTGATGCCTTGGTGGGGCTGGGGAAACCCAGCACCGTCCCGATGTTTTTGGACTCCAACTCCCATCAGCCACCAGCCAACATGGCCGGTGGATCAGGGATGATGGGAGCTGGAATCAGTCCAGTAACTTCAGGAGAGGCCACAGGATCCTTGCTCCTGCCTTAGTGCAGAAAGGAACAACCCACAGAGGGAAAGATGGGAGCAAAGTGCCTTGCAAGATACAGCTGGCAAGGGGCATTGGGGACCCCTCCAGGGCACTTGAGGATAGAGGTGGGTGGGCGCCACAGAAGGCAGATAAGCAGCGTACCTCACGGTCACGGTCAGGCAGGAAGCTGGTGTCCACATCTGGGTTCTTCCCCAGCTTCTTCTTCTTGGGGGCCAGCTCTGAGGGAGGTGGTGCAATCAGACAAGAGTGAGGAGCTACCCTTGAAACTTCACAGCCATCCCTTGACGGCCCCACCTTGCTTCCAGCATCACCACTCTCCAGGCCCACCTGGGCTTCCCTCTCCACCTGGGAGCACCCAGCCTTCCAGTCCTCACCTTCCCGCTCCAGCTCTGCCTCTTCCTCTTCTTCCTCGATGCCATCATCTTCCTCCTCCTCATCCAGGGTGAAGGACAAGCTTGAGATCTTGCGCTTCTGCTCCTGCTTGCGTTCCCGCTCCCGCATGCGCTCCAGCTTCCTATGAGGAACAAGCCAACATCAGCTTCACAGGGCATGTCCCCTCACGGGGAGGGGGAAACAAAGCATTCCAAAGATGGTGGAGGAAAGCAGAGAGTTGGCAAACAGCAAGTGACCTGAAGAGGAAAGAGGGGTTGATGTTAGAGTATCCCCAGATTGGTCATACTTCTCAGATTAGGGAGATGGGCAGGAAGGGAACTTAAGAGTCACAAAGCTGCTACACTAGAGGGAAGTGAATAACAACATGTCCTTATTTATTTAGGATTATTTATAATCTGCCTTTCTTTCATCTTGGAACTTAAAGCAACTTTCATGGGGTTGTCAGGCAGTCTCCCATCCAGATCAGACCGACCCAGTGAGTGGCTACATCATAAGCCTTCAGGCAATACCTGTGCTTAACAATGCTCAAAGTGTTTCACAAGCATTACTGCAGTAATCTTCACAACAACCTTGTAAGTTTGGCCAGTATTATGCTGCCAGTACTGCAGGAGGAGGCACTAAAGCTGAGAGAAAATAGTGGCTTGCTCAAGGCCCTGCTGGATCAGATCAAGCACCCACATAGCCCAGCACCCTTGCTTCCAACCGTAGCCAGTGGTTGCCTTGGGACGCTCACAAGAAAGGCATGAAGGCAATATTCTTCCTGGTTAAGCTCCAGGTTTTTTTCTTAGTTTTGTGCAGATATAATGCCTCTGGACATAGAAGTTCCATTCGGTTAGTTGACAGGCTAATTAACAGACAACAGATTTATCCCTTTTTTAAACTCACAGAGGCTTAGTGGATTTCAAAATTAGGCAATGCATGAAGAAGCACCTTGTTCTGCCTCACCTGAACATGACTGACTGCATGTCTTAAGTGTTCTATAGTTTAAAATGGGATGCTCTCACTGCACAGCCTACATCTGAATAGCCACCCACCAGGGATGCTGAAGGTACATTGTGCCAAGGGCTAGGACCAGATGACCTCCATGGCCCATCCAACTCTACGGTCTTAACCATTATGGTACTCCAGATCTTATACACCACCCTATAGTACAGGGGGAACATTCATGAAGGAGAGGAAAAAATTTCCTCATCCCAGTCTACTCAGAACACCCACAACTCACAGCTGCAGCTCTTTGGACTGCTCCTTCTTTGCCAGCTGCTTCTCCCGTTCCTTTACGAGAGCCTCTTGCTTGGCCTTCATGTCGTTGAGGGTCACCAGACCTGTCAGAAGAAAATGTGCTGGGAATCAGGCCTCCCATGTGATGAATACCCAGCTCTGTGCAGGGAAGTAGAGTCTATTCATCCATTCAAGTCAAAGAATGGAGACTAGGACGCCTGCAGCTTCATTCCCCAGCAGTGGGCTCCCTTCCCACACTCACCAACAGTGCTGGATTTCAGCTCAGCTTCCACTGCATCATAGTGAGCTGAGAATTTCTTGTCAATGTTTGACTTCATGATGTTCTCCTGCCATGGGAAAGAGGAGATCAAGTTTGCTGCTGCAAGAAGCTAGAGACTCAGCGATATCCCAGTTACTGCTTCCAGCCCACCTTCTTAGACTAAATCTACAAAGATGTACAACTACCCCAAGAGGAGGAGGAACACAGATTAGGGGACATCAACCCATGTGCTGTTTGGGGTCAGGGCAGCCATAGGAAAACCTCACATGCCCTTAGTGTTCTCATCTCATCCTGCCCTTGGTTAAGATAAGCACTCACACTCTGTATCCCAACTATTTTAGATTCATAGCCTACCTTAACCCAAAGACTTGGGACAGATTATGTACATTTTCTACTGATTTTGATTGAAAGAAGTAAAGAAAAAGAGGAAAATCCTTTTCACCAAGGAAAGAAGTCGAGTTGGGCATGGAAAGGTCCTCAACCAGAATGCTTCGCTTCACAGGCAGTGCTGCCAGGAGGAATTCCGTGTCTTCAAGGCTGAGAAGTCGGGCTCCACAAGAAAGGGCCAACACCCCAAACCGTATTTGTTTTATCAACATTGCCATTGCCTTGTCAATCCAATAAGTGATCTACAGCACACCCCTCTCTGGTATCCTCCAGATGTCTTGGACTCCAGCTCCCACCTCTCCCAGCCAGAATGGCCAACAGTCAAGAGTGATGGCAACTGTAATTCAAAACATCTGAAAAGTACCACGCTGGGAAGGCTGATCTAAATGGTTGGGAGATGTGAGCCCAGAGAAGAGAATCTAAGGATCTGTAAACATTTTTGGAAGGAACAAGTGCCCTGCAGAAGCACAGGAAGGTCCAAGGCAAGAAGAGAGCTCATTTGAGACTTTCAAGCACACAGCATTTTTGTATACTAAGAGGGAACCCAGGGGGAGCAAGCAAGATGAGCTAAACGTTGTCAGAAGCAGTGGTACTGTTGGCAAGACTTGTGGGGAAAGCTCTCAAGACTGAAGTGTCATTATTATTCAGGGGGTATAGCTTGTTATAAAAACACAGGGAAAGGAGGAAAGTAGTCTATAAACCCAATGCATTGCAGAAAAAGTATACGGTCACCCAGGTCCAAGATGAAGGGAATGGCAATACCTGTGAATGTATCTGGATGAAGGAAAAAAGATAACATTGTGAATGTCTGCTTAGAGACCTGCAAAATCCACCAGAGCCGTTGAATGAGGAATTCTCTAATAAAGAATTAGATTGTTCTCTGGCACTAAATACACACTGCACAATCTAAGCTCTCCTGCTTCTAGGGAAACACCTTTCTGTTTGGTGAGCTTAACACTACAGAAAAAAGCAGTTTTGCAGCCCAGGCACTTCATATAAAACTTTAAATCTCCTAATAAAGCAGAAGGAAGTTGTGTCTGCTCCCTCACTGGTCCTGTCATCCACCCCCCCCCTCAGGTACGTCACACTTGGGATTCTTGCTTGTGACAGCAGGTAGAGGGAGGGAGATGCCAAGACTGGAGGAGTCAGAAGCAGCTATGTTATGCCCTACTGCTCGGAGGATAGGGAGATTTCAAAGGCATGTGCTTAGTGTTCAAGTTGCAAAGCAGCAAACCAATATTCAAGATCAGGTGTTTGGCTCTCCAAATGCTGCTGAACTACAAATACCAACATCCTTCGCCATTTGCCATACTGATGGGAATTGCAGTCCACTGACATCTGGAGGCCCCAGTGCTTCCCACGCCTGTTCAATATAATAAGGAACTAACTCAGAACTGGAAATATTTCATGTTTTGAGGCACATTTCTGAGCACTTATATCAAAATGTTTATTCGGCTTTACGCCCATCATGAAACACAACACAACAAAACAAATCAAATAAAACAGCGGACTCGTACAAACCACAAGTAGTATAACACAGTTCACAACTCACAAGGACAGATATTAGCCGTTCATAAAAAAAAAAGTTTAAGATTAAGATTAAAAATTTTAGGCACTACACTAAAATCAATATCTGATGTCATTATAGAAAATTCTTATAACTATCAATAATCAGCTAACATTCCATTCCGTCTCTTGTACGAGAGGACGGCTGTTAGGAATTTAGCAACCTGTAGGGTAATATAAGGATCCACATCTTGAAGAACCCAGGCAAGCTGTAGGTCTACTGGTTTGTCAGCCATAGGCTGGATTATGGAGTTTAGTATACTAGCACGGGCTGAACTGTACAAAGGGCAGATAAACATAACATGATGTAGAGATTCAGATGTTTTCATTTCACAAGCACACATTGAAGGGACTTGGCCCTTAGTGAATCTATGTCTCAGCACGTTTGTTGGAAAGACATTGAACCTAGCTCTAATGAAGGCATATCGGTGAGACGCGGCCATAAGCGAAGTTAAGTAGGACGGAGCGCGGTAGATAGGGGTTATGCCGAAATTTAACGGCGAGCAGGCTCCACCACCAGCTACGAAATTTTGGTATAGCTCCACATCATCCAGCCTTTGATTTATACACCTTTTTGCCACATTTAGATCCAGTTTGAGCAATTCAGTGGGCGAGATCTCATAGGACAGCAATTTGGCTTGGATTTTTCCTGACCACAAATTTGTGAAGTCATCTCGCCACATGCATTGAATGAGATAGTGGTTCGGGAGTTTATGCCATAGGGATATCCAATAAATCAAAACTCTCCTCCATATAACTAGCTCCACTGAGGGGATCTTCATTTCTAAGTCTGAGCACCTATAATTTTTCTAAATTTGCTGCAATTACCATATTTGTTGGAGACAGAACCTATTTAACTATGCAAGAGACCTTACATGCATTTGAGATAATTATTTTTCTCTTTCAGCAGGTTAATAGAATGGTCAGAATCTCAATTCATTTAAATCTTAGTTCACTTTGACAGAGCAGTACTAACAGACAATGTGATGGTGATGATGCTAATATGAAAGATGTGATTAGTCAAATAAAAGGAAAGAGAAAGGATAACAAAGTCCAGGTTTTAAAAGAGGTGGGGTGGAGGCAATGAACTTCACTATACTCAGACAGTTAGAAAAGTATTTTGGAAAGATATGTTATGTGACAGACAAGTTGAGGAAGATGGGCAATTTATGACAGTAATGAAAGAAGAAAACTGCAAACCATAGTCATGCAGAAAACGAATATTCGCAAAAAGGGATACAACCACACAGGATTTTTTTAATCTGGTAGCCAAAACTTACAAGAGGTGGGATGGACAAGTGATTGAAAAGGAGACGAGAATATACAGAATACATCAAGCCAGAAGAATAAAAACCTCTAAGAGAAATCTGGTGATAGAGAGATGAGGAACCTGTGACCCTCCAGTTGCTTTTGGACTACGACTCCTGTCATCCCTGATCATTGGCTATCCTAGTTAGGCTGATGGGAGCTGAAGGTCAACATTTGGAAGAACAGAGGTTCTCCATCCCTATGGTAAAACAACAAGTTGTGAAATCTTCCTAGAGAGGTTTGCAAGGAAAAACATTTAAGGTTGCTTAGGGCAGAGACTGAACTAACCCATTGTACACCTTCAACTCTATAATGGAAGAAAGTAGTGAGGTTAAAGAAAAAACAAAAAACCATGCCAAGGGCCAAGTGAAATGTAGTGGGGGGGGGGAGGAATCATGAGGAAACTATCCACAACTATTGCCAAAAGATAGATACATTGGTTTAAAGTATTTTTACTCAGCATGCTCAGCTTCACCATGGGCTAGGGTGTTGTATTACCTGCAACCATAATTTGAATACACTGTTAACTATTTATTAGAACATCTGCTTGATTTTTAAATGCCTGAGTTTGGTTTCTTATACTGTATGAACACTACAGATTGCAGAAAAATGGCTTAAAGGTGCATTTGAAAAGCATCACATATGAAAAGCATTGCAACTTTTTAGATGACTCTCGTGGCTCTTCCAACTCTACAAAATTCTATGATCATTTTGAAAACACCTTTCTGTATTTTGCACTGGCTCTTCCTGACAACCTGGCAAGAAAGAACAGACAATTCCATGCTGCTCCTTCTTCCCCATTCCCTGCATTCAGAGTCCTCCAATGCTTCTGCACCACACCCTCATGGTAATACCTCTCTCAGCAACCAAATACCACCCCCCTCATCTTGCCCCTTAGGACCTTCTGCTTCCTTTCACCTCAGCAATCCGTTGCCTCATCTGTTCCATATGTTCCCGCTGCCTCTCCCTCTTCTTCATCAGCTGGAGTGCCCGGCCAGCCTCGCTGGCAGCTCCTTTGTATTGCGCCATGGCTGTAGATGGACCTGTGAGGCAAAAATAAAAATCCCCACATAGACATGAATGTATGAAGCAGCAGCTTTATAACAAGCAACCATTGGCCCGTCTGGCTCAGTTCTGTCTGCTCTTGACTATTTACGGTATTTATTATTTATTTGTTTCATAAGATTTATACACCGCTTGCTTATAAAACAAAAACAAAACAACAACAACCTCAAAGCGGTTTACAGGAAGACAAAACAATAAAATTAAGAAAAATTCACAACACTACTTTAAAACCTACATAAGTTGAAATAGCAAGAGATTAAAACTACTTTAGCCTGGCTCTCCTTCCTTGAAGGTTTTTAAACAGAGGTTGGTTAGCCCTCTGTCATGGATGCTTTAGCTGAGATTCCTGCATTGCAGGGGGTTGGAATAGAATCGGGGTGGCCAACTCCCAAGAGACAGCGATCTACTCACAGAGTTAAAAACTGGCAGTGATCCACCCCCTTTTTGGGGGTTCAGGTCAAAGTTGTTGAGCTTTTTTAGGGGAGCCAAAGTTGTTGAGGTTCTTTGGGGGGAGCCAGTGATCTACCACAGACGTCCAGTGATCTACCAGTAGATCACAATCTCCCTGTTGAACGTGCCTGGACTAGATGATGGTCCCTTCTAACTCTCTATGGATAGCTCAGTTGGTTAGAGCCTGGAGCTGATAATGCCACGGTTGCAGGTTCGATCCCCGTCTGGGACAGCTGCACAGGAGGCTGGACTAGATGCTACTGTCTACAATATGATTCTGCTGCAACTTTCTAACCATCTGGGCAGGGTTAGGGAATGTTTCTAAGCAGGCGCCGAAGAGAGTACAGCGAAGACGCCTGCTTGATCAATAATAATAATAATAATAATAATTTATTTATACCCTGCCCTCCCCAACTAAGACTGGGCTCAGGGCGGCTAACAACCAATAATAAAAACAAATTGATTAAAATACAATTTAAAAGATTAAGATACAACATTAAACATTAAGATGCAGCCTCTTCATAGGAGGAGAAAGGAAAAAGAAAGAGGGGGAGGGAACCAAACTGATTCTAAGCCAAAGGCCAGATGGAACAACTCTGTCTTACAGGCCCTGTGGAAAGAAATCAGATCCCGCAGGGCCCTGGTCTCATGAAACAGAGCATTCCACCAGGTCGGAGCCGGTGTTGAGAAGGCCCTGGCTCTGGCTGAGGCTAATCTAACTTCCTTAGGACCCGGGACCACTAGGGTGTTGCTATTTATGGACATTAAGGTCCTCCGTGGGGAATACTGGGAGAGGTGGTACGAGGGTCCTAGGCTGTGAAGAGCTTTAAAGGTCAAAACCAGCACCTTAAATCTGACCCTGTACTCCACCGGGAGTCAGTGCAGCTGGAAAAGCACTGGGTGAATATGCTCCCATGGCAGAGACCCCGTGAGGAGCCTCGCTGCAGCATTCTGCACCCGCTGGAGTTTCTGGGACAGCTTCAAGGGCAGCCCCGCGTAGAGCGAATTACAGTAGTCAAGCCTGGAGATGACAGTCGCATGGATCACTGTGGCCAGGGCAGGGCGGGAAAGGTAAGGGACCAACTGCTTGATGCGGCGAAGGTGGAAAAATGTCGCCTTGGCTATTGCTGTAACTTGCGCCTCCGTGGAAAGGGAGGCGTCAAGGATTACACCCAAACTCTTAACGGAAGGCAATGGCACTAATTGGGCCCCCGCAAGAGAAGGGAGTTGGTCCCTCATCCCCATGCCATCCCGACCCAGCCAGAGGACCTCTGTCTTCGAAGGATTTAGTTTCAATCGGCAGCGAGTTCCAAAGTGCGGGCCCTGCCCGCAATAACCGGCCGGGATGTTGCGCCCTAAAGAGATTTCCCGGCCTCATTAGCCAGAATCCTTCCAAGCGGGCTTGTGTCGGGGCTTGTGGGGCTGGCTGACCCCCAGCTCGGCCCCTCAAAGGCTGCTGCCCGGAGAGCAGGAGCAGACGAGGGGGAAGAACCTGGGCGGCTGAGGGCCTCGGACCCGGCCGGGGAAACAGGGGCGCGCAAATGGACGGGCCCGGGGTGAGGAAGCTCTGCGGCCTTGCCTGGTCAGGAGAAGGAACACCCGCTGATTTCGCCTCTCCTTTCTCCAGCCGCAGATCCCACCAGCTGCCTTACCTACGTCGCTCGCGAGCGGAACTTCCGGCAGGGGGGAAAAACCGGAGCCGCCCGCTATTGGCTAAGTTCCGCTCTGGCCCGCGGCATCACTATGGTGGAAGCCCTGTCGCGGTGAAGCGTCTTCCGGAAACTCGCTCATGGAGGAGTCAGTGCGCAGGACCCATTTCCGGTTCCGCGATTGGCGACGACGCGGAGTCAGCGCCCCCTAGAGGGCAGCCGCCGAGCGGGCGGAAACAAACGTGGGTTATTGATCCCTTGCGTCTCTGGAGGACTCGGAGGAACGCGCTTGAGACAAAGGCGTGCAGTGCGAGCCTGTAAATACATCTACTCAGAAGTAAGCCCCATTGAACTCAGTGAGGCCTACTCCCAGGTGTATAAGATCGTAGCCTATATAGTCTTTCCCCCATTGCCCTCCTCCCCCCCCATCATCCCTGATCACTGGTCCTGCTGGCTAGGGGTGAGAGAAGTTGGAGTCCAACAACAGCTGGAACATCCTTCCTCCCCAAGGTTGGGAAAGGCTGGTTTAGGCAGTCAGCCTGCAGAAAGCTCCGTTTTCTTTTGTAGTTTGCAGGGGGAAACAAAGCATCCCTTATTGCATCTTTGTCCACACTAGCTGCAGTTATTTTATGCCCTTCAGATTTGTCACACATATCTGTTAATCGCTTTTCTTGCAAAGATGGAAGTGACAAATATAAAAATCAATGAAAATCAATAATAAAAACACAACTTGGGACAAGCTTTTTGGGGCGTGGGGGAAGGCAACATGATGCTTCCAGTTCTTCCAGAGTGCTACAGGAAAGAAGACTTGCAAATCCTGTGCCCTCAAAACTTATTACATGGTGTAGAAATTAAACAAGTTAAATCTTTCCCTGCGCATCTCAAGTCTGTTGAATTTTTGTCTTTTAAAGGTACAGACATCCCAACAGAAAAGGGATTTGAACCTTGAAGGATCTGTTAAAAAAAACACAAAAAATAGAATGTACTTTTCAGAGTACTGCAATGAAAACTTCAACCTTCTCTATACCTGGAAACTATACCCTTCAGAGACTTACAATTTCCAGCACCCTTAAACTTCTCAGGATTCTTTCAGGGAAGCCATGTGCTTTAAATGGATGGTGTAGATGTGACCAGTTTTATTTAAATGTTCTGATTGCATTTACAGTGATTCCTGCATACTTCTACCACACTTGCCCAGATGTGGAGAATTCTGCAATTGGCAGCTGGGAGTGAGACCTGTGTGGATATCCTTTTTAAAAGATCCTAGTTTGAAACCTCTTCTGTTTAGAATTTCCCACCTTTCTAAATATTGTAAACAATATTTTCATTCTACTATGAAAGCTCATAGTAGCTCAACAGGAAATAAGTGGTGCCCTCTAAATTCTTCAATATGTAAATTTCACAGTATCTGCCCAAAAGGTTTATCCATATATGAACTGACCCAGACCCTGCAATCCTCATCTCAGGCTCTTCTTCATGTCCCTACTCCACAAGAGTCAAGAGATTTCTTCTAGAGCCTTTTAATGATCATTGCTCTAGTATGGCAGAAGCACTGTGCTAGAGGGAGAATAAAAACCAGCACTCTTACTGTAAAGAGAGGCTCCCTGAGGGCAGAATTGCAGAGAAGGCCTAAGAACTCTTCATCAGTTCTCCCCTGCAAGTACTGCTCCTGTCCCCATATTATTTTGGCAAACAGGGTTTCTGCTCCAAGAGGAAAGGGTCGTAAACTAACTGGGCCAAAAGGTCTTAGCTCAAGATAGATGAGAGGTAAATGCATAAGTTTGAATAATCTGATCAATTCCAACAGTTGGCTCCCTAAAACAGCCATTCTTCATTTCCTTGCTTAACTCTAAATTCTTGAAAAAATGACACTGAGCAGTAAAAAAAAAAGCAGATGAGATGGAAGTCTGTAACCAGAGTTAAGCTGTACAGGTTAAAACAAAATTCAAGTTTCATGGTTCACATGGCACTGGGCTCTACATTGGAATTCCTTTCCAAAAAGATTAAGCCACAAAGGCCAGGCTGTGGGACTTCTCCAACATTCTCATTATGCCATGTCTCACATGAGATTTTTCATCCATCTCCTGAGTTTAACATGGTCTTTCTCTACAAAAAGCCTCCCTTCTCTACTTAGGAGACGGCCTAAACGTGACCTCCCCTCCCCTCTCATTCCCACGTGGTGGTACCAGACAAGAGCCAGAGCTAGACTAAGTGAATTTATTACTTTGAGACAATTGAGCAGCTGTGGGGTGGAGGGAGGTGACCCCTCATATCCCACTAGAGTTACAGACAGATTGTTAACCATAAAGCCAGCTTTGGCAGGAAGGAAGCCTCTGACACAAAACAGACCCCAGGCCTTTTTGCTCATGCCAGGGCCTAACCGCCCCCATCCAAACCTCGTTAATTATCAGGTGTGTCAACAAAAGTTTGACCTGCTTCATTAATAAGTTACAATAAGTTACAGCAGGTGGCAGCAAGTGGAAGGGGACAGAACCACCACCCTGTCCCTATGTCCAGCACACGAGAGACACATACACACACACGCACGCACACACAAATCTTCCCCCACTTTAGGCTAAAGTAACTAAGAGGGAATTGAGGGGACAAAATGGACACAAGACAAACAAAGAGGCCTGTGAGAACCTGAAGTGGCAAGGTGGGGGAGGGGAGGGACTGGCCAGAGGGACAGCATGTGTGGAAAGAGGCGGTTCAGAGGGGCCCTTAACGCCCCCCCAAATCCTGTAGTGCTAGTCATTCCAGCCTCTTCTCAGCATACAGAAATGAAGATTCACACCATGATCATGATAAATATGGGAAGGAAGGAGGGCTGCGTTATATGTAAGCGAGGGGAGGAATGTCTGTCACAAGTGAAGCAAGCAAGCCAATTCACTGGGATCAGAACTGGAAAGGGGGGGGGGGGAGGATTGTGAGGCACAGAAAATAACATGGGAGCTGAGAGGAGAGAGGAGGGCAAAGTGGAAGAGATGAGGAAAGTTTGAGATTAGCAGCAGGAACAAAGGCCAAACTGCATGCTCCATGGAATTACATGCCTTTAAACCACTGATGTCTGCTGCTTCTAGGAACAGGTTTGTGATGGGGCAACTTGAAGTGGAAAAGTGACTAGTGTGCTTACTTCTGCCCGCTTTCAGATGTGTGTTTATCCTTACAAACATGCAGAGGGAAGGAGCTGCGGCAGAAGAGTGTGCCAAATCACCCAAGCCTGCTTTTTCCTAGAAGTTGGTAGCCAGCAGAGGTTAAATGCATGCAATTGAATACAATACAAATCCCTGTTCTGTAAGAGAATGGGTCCCCAAAGAATTTCAGCTGCACCAACTCTGATGCAATCTCACTTGTTGGGAGGGGGGAGGGGTCTTTCTCTTGTGAGCAGAAAGATACGAGATGGAGTGTAAAAATAAACTAGGAATGTCTTTTCTCCCTGCAGATTAAGGGGAATGATCACAATTAAGAGCAATCAATCATAGCTGAATGAATATCTGGAAGAGCTAGTCTCAGATGAGGTGTGGGGTAAAGCCAGTCCCTAGTGGGAGTATGGTCCCTTGCATGGGGAAAACCCAGGGGAAGGGAGGATGGGGAGGGGAGGGGAGAGAAAGAGAAGGGGAGTAGTCACTGCTCATCCTCGCCGAACACATCATTCTGGCGCCGTTTCATGCTCTCAAAGTCAAAGGGAGCCCCTGCCATGCGCCGGTAAATGTCTTTGATGTCGTCGCATGTTGTCTCAAAGTGGGTAGTGGCATCATATGACCGTGAGCAGAATACCTGCAGGGGAAACAGAGGCAAGAAAAACCACAGATGCATGAGATGGGCAATGGAAGATAAAGAAGCCAGGATCTTCTTTAAAGCCAGCTATGGGCCATGCAGTAATCCTCTCCCTTCTCTAAACACTTCGGAACACCAAATACATTGCAGAATCTCACCTGACTTTCAGTTCCATCATCGGTAGGCTCATATATGTCACTGATGGCCACAAACCTATTAAAAAGGAAAGATGCTTATGAAAGCCTGAAGGGTTTGAAATATGTTTGAGACAGGCTTCACTCCCCACACACTGCTTTTGCCATTTCTGGTCAAACAGGCTTTGAATGTTTTTGAAATAATAAGAGAGTAACCTGCAAACTCTGTTTACCACAGGCAAAAATGAGATTCACACACACCAGCAGCGATCCCTCTCTCAAAGCCGTTTCTCTGTTCCTTGCTACTGAGTTTCTGACTCAACCCTGCAGCTTGAAGAGCCATGAACTGGAGGGCCTAGCTAGCCCAAAGTCTCTAGCCCCAAAGTCTTTGTTTCCACGGTCTCAGCATCCTTCAGCAGGCTCTCTTCTATTAATTTATCTGAGCTTTTATCAGATCCAGCATAAACCTGTTTTAAACTTTCTATGTAATCTTGCATCTCCCTGCCCCTTGTTTCCTTCTATCTCATTATAGCCTCATTTATTTTTCTTTTGTTAAACTGTTTTCTTATTCTATTCAGAGGCCTGATTGTGCCACTTCAGACTGCAAGTAGGGCTTGCATGAGGGAACATGCCCACGCATCGAAAACTAGCATGTTAGGGAGTGACTAGGCTAGAATCTTCCTGCCATCATTTTAAAAAATATGGAACAGCAGCCACTCACTCACAGTCCAGATATTAGTGATTGCTGCGTCTCTTGTCCTTGGATTTTCCTTCTTTACCCTATGTGGAAAATCTCCTAGAAATTACCATCTTTAGCTACCTTGAATGAAATGCAGCTGTGCCCAAGTATTGGAAGGCCCTTGTTATGTATGTCCCCATTCCCTATCCTTTTAGGTTGTGAACTGTAGGCAGGAAGTTCTGTGTCCTAAAGCAGAAATTGTGTCCTACGGCAATCATATCAACATCATAATCCTAGAGACTAGTTCTGTTCCTCATGTTTTCCCCTGGCCCACTCACTTTTGGTCGACAGGCTCAAGAAGTTCCAGGGCTGGCTGCACTTCATTCTCAGGAGAGTCCGTCTCCACAGTAGTGCTGGCAATCGCAATGTACTTGCCCTGCGCAGCCACATTGTGGGCGGAGGAGATCAGGCAGACATAGATATCTGGGTAGGGAGGCAAACGAAAGGGTCACAAGTCTGGTGGAAAATAGCCCAAGCGAAGCAGCCCCCACCCCAACACATACGTCGTACCAACATTATCTTATACAGGATGCCAGAGGGTAAATGTGTGTGTTTTTGTAACGAAGGAAAGGACGGTAGCTCAGTGGCTGTCAAGTCCCCTGCCTGAAACCCTGGAAAGTTAGCCCTAGTCATTGTTGAAATCCCGAGCCCACCATGAAGTTCACTTGGGCCATCCTAGTCCACAGAATTGTTATAAGATACAGAGCTGGGAAAAATGTGAGCATTATAATGCCCTTGGCACACTTCATATTGGGGATAGGGCAGGGGTTGGCAAACTAAGGCCCACGGGCCATATCCGGCCCAATTGCCATCAGGATCTGGCCTGCAAACAGTTCTGCAATCACCACTTGGATCAGCGCAATCACTATTTTCCCCCAGGTGCCACTCTTTTGGTTTTTCCCCCCTCCCTCCCTCCCCGCAGCAGCGTCTCCTCCCTCCTCCCTCCCTCTTCCTGGCTTCTCCCCGCCCTGTGGAGGAAGGGGGCTGGGCTTTGATAGGAAGCCTCGCTGCCCGCCTGCCGGCCTCTCCCTATGGCCATGCTGTGGGCTGGAGCTTGGCGCACCTGCTGGCCCCGCGCCTGGGAAAGCTGGCCCGAAAAGGAGAGGCGTCACCACTGCCACCGGCTCCCAACCACAGGCAGAGCGGCAGAGGAGGTAGGCAGGAGGAGGGGAGGGGCTGGGGGAGAGAGGGGGAGAGAGAGAGAAGCCCCCTCTACCGCGTGTGTGCTCCCCCGCACACAGTCTGGCCCGTCACTAGGTCTGGGGGACGGTGAACTGGCCCCCTCCCAAAAAAGTCTGCTGACCCCTGGGATGTTGCTGGACTCCCCACTCCCATCCAACTCAATGGTCAGGGATGATGGGCCACTGGTCCTGAAGAGCCACTGGTCCCCTGTCCCAGCTGTATATGATACTGTGGAAGAAGCCCCCAAACATTAAATCCTGCCTCCCCTTCCCCCAACTCTACCCAGAGCCCCATCTCCACCTGTACTCACCAGATTTGCGCCCCACTTGGTTCTGGGGGATGATGATTTGACAGGAGTTAGAGTCATTGGTGCCACGGATAGGGTGGCTCAGGATGCAGATGACACGCACCACCTTCCCTGCAGGGCGCACCCGATCTGGCACATAGCTGGGGTCGCAGATCAACTGCTTGCAGCGTGCCACCTGGAGTGGGGGAGTAAACATTATGTAGAGGGACACTGGCAGACTTCCTTGGATGTTACTCCATGCAGTTAAAGGTTCGAAAGGCCCAAGCATGTAACTAAGAAGCTTGGCAGAAAGATGGCATATAAATTCCAAACAAATAAATAAAACAGAACAAAATGCTCCCTCCCCAAAGTATGCTCCTGAAATGAAAGGGGGTGGGGAACTTGAGAAGCCAGAATCGGATTTTGGTATGAAATGACTTTAAGATCACTTCTGATGCTGAAAATAAATTCCAAGGTGCTCAGAGGCATCTTGTTCTATTCTAACACTACGCTCACCTCTGAGGCACTGTTTTTCACTGCTAGCTCTATTTGGTGGACCTCTGGGATTTTAGTAATCTTCCTTATGTTTTCCCATCTCTGCCCTTGCCCATATCGCTTGTCCTGGTTCGAGCCGGCAAAGTATGCAACAGAAGTGCCATGCAGCACAAGTGCTTGCTAGGCTGTGCTGCCTTAGACTGCATTGGGAGGAATCACTTGTTTGAATTTGTCCCCATATCAAAAGCAACCGGCCAAAGATAAGGCTAGACTAGCTTCATCTCATAAGCCACATACTCAGGCAGGAGAAAGGATGATGACTTCCCATTCCAATTGCTGCCAATTCACATGGACTAACAGAATCAGCTTACAGGCAGAGAAGGTGGAGGGAAAGTGGACCCTGGATGCAGATGAACAACGGTAACTCAAGCCTCTTGAAACAGGTAGTACCTCTTTAAAAACCAAGTACTTCACTTACGGAACAGTCTTCTGAGCACCATGGCTTCCAGGATGTAACTTGAGACACCCCCTTCCCAGCCTTTCTACCACAGGGGGTGAAAGGTCAGCTTCCCATTCTCACCTCGCCTTCAGATTTGACCCCGATGACCTTGCCACCTTCCATGACAATCTCATCCACTGGCTTGTTGAGCATGTAGGTGCCACCATAGATGGCGCTGAGCCTGAGGACATGAGATGGGTGGGTGGTGAAGGGCACTGACCAAAACAGACCTCAACCCTAACACACACCTCATGCAGTTCAGCTACAAGGGCAGAACTACTTTGCCAAAAGAAGTAAGCAATCCTTTCCCCATTACTTTCATCCCTCTGTTAATTAACAAGTCAAACACTAATATCAGAATTGCTTGTTTTCTGTGACTGTGATCAAATATAATTGAGTTTCTTTAAAATCTTTACATTTTTAAGGTATTACCTAGTCCCTTATGCTTGTGAAAGCATGCAGATGGGATCTATGAAAAAGCGATCCAGGGGTTCAAGTTTCTGTGCTCCTCACATGCATTTGTTTCTCTCTTAGAGTAACATTCATGTTTCCTTGTACAGAATGTAAATGTGTCCATCACCCCAGAAAACCAGAGAACTCTGCAAAATCTTAGATACCAAGTTCAGAATAAAGCATACACATTTCTGCAGATTTTGCATATAACCTATTTGAAAGCTCACATGTAAAAGTTCAGAGTCTCAATATCCTGGAACAGAACTGGGTGGTGGTGATGGTGGAAATAGTAACTGTGACTGGACTCAATGCCCTTTCTTTCTACTAGTCTAAGGACCAAGGCAGGAGTTGCCCCATGTACTTGGTGCCCTAGGAGATGGCATACCTGGCAAAGCCCTGGGGTAGTTCACCCAGACCATAAAGTGGGTAGAGATAGGGACTCTTCCCATAGCGGGCCAGGGATTCACTGTACAGTTTGATGCGATTGATGGTCTCCAAGCAGGGCTGATCCAAGTAGCTGTGAAAAGAGAAAACAGCCTGCCTCAGTCCCACCGAGAATGAACAGCAGGAAGCAGAGGACAAGACAATTGGGAGTTTCCTAAGGGAAAGGTCAGGGCTGTCTTGTGGGCCTGAGGGAGCCAATGACCAGTTTCCCCTTTTTGCAGAGAAGGGGGAGAGTCCATAATTTTTCATGGGCGTTTTCCTTGGGCATCTCCCCCTGCCCACTTTGTTTCTAACAAGCCAATGTTGGACATCACTGTCCTCCCGGTCACTCTCAGCTGACAAGGAGCTACTAAAATAACCACAGGATGTGGCACAGCTACATAGCCAGGGGGCATAGAAAAAGCTGCACTCCCGGTTAGAAGGAGGGTTTAGGATCAGCTACTCACTCATCGGTGCGGTAGAGTGCCAGCGCATGACCTGTGAAGTCAATGACATCCTGGCCCAGGTCAAAACGTCGATAGACCTCACGCATTGTGGTGCCGTGAGGATCCACCCCTTCCAATGTCTTCGAGTCGTTCTCATCAAAGTTTGCCACAAACACCAGGAACTTACGGAAGCGCCGCTTCTCAAACATGCCCATGAGATCTAAAGGAGGAAGATGGGTTGGACTAGAGACAGCACACTGGAGAGTCACACTGAATTACCAGGGCCCTGGCTCAATGGAAGAGCATGTTTTGCACTAGGAAGGTACCAAGTTGAATCCCAGGCATCTCCAGCTAAAAGGATCTCAGGTGCCAGGGTGCCACCAACAGAGTACAAGTTCAACATCTTCAAGGGAGGAGAGAGGGAGAGGGTCCTTCCAAACTTGGAGAAGAGTGGTGTAAAGGTTAGCGTCAAGTCACTCCCTGGACTCCAAAATTTTAGGTAACACTTAGAATGAATAAATTGTGGCAAAAATGTTCCTATTTAGGGCCAGCAATCCCATCCTGTACACTGCATGGCAATAAATAACGTGGGTCAAATAATCAAAAGGCACCTGTGAGCCCAAGTCCTCACCATAGCTGTCAACCTTCCCTTTTTTGCGGGAAATTCCCTTATTCCAGCACCGTTTCCCGCTGCTTCCCGCTGCTATCCCAGATTGTTAGATATCCCGTAGACTGTCCCTGGGACAGGTGAGGCTGCTGATCCCTTATTTTCAAAACTGAAAGTTGACAGCTATGGTCCTCACCTACAGAGAAGGCTGCCCAATAGAAATCCTCCTGACTTTGCACCCTTCCTTCCTCTCAGCCTCTTCTGGGGGTGGGTAGTCCTGCTGTGTCTATACACCAGGTGTGATTTAGATCAGTCAGTTACTCCTGGTGTGGTGATGCAGCAGAATTACTTGCCCCTCAAAGGATGCACGTCCATAGCAGTGACTCACAGACACACAGGGCACAGGGTCCTCCGAGAGCAGGCCCTTCTCAAAGAGCAAAGTTTTTCAGGTGCAAAGACTGAACTATACCTCCAACTTTAGGGGTTTTTTGGGGAGCTCAGTTATTAGAAGTTTTAAAAACTCTAGAATTATCTTGCCAATGTCATTATTATGGATTCCTTTAAATTATTTTATACTCATTTAGCACCATTCAATACCGACTAAAGTAATCATTCCATCGGCACAAGTATTTCGGCTTTCTAGGTGAAATGATCCCCCCTCTTCTTCCCAGATATGCTGTTCCAAGGGTTCTCCGAAGCCCAGAGGAAGGAGAGCAGGGGAAGCTCTTGTGCGCAAGTAGCTTTTGCTTGTGGGACTCATTAGTTCAAACCTGCCCGAAATGCTTTGTCTGCTTCCTTGAGATTCCATTATCTACTATGTATTTTGAAAAGTTGTTTGTCTGTTTGCTATGTGTTTAGATATCTCTTATGGTAGTATAACTAAATTTTGCATGATGGTTCCTGAGATCAAGGAGCAGGTTCTTGTTTGTGTTTGAATACAACTGGATGCCATTTTTAATCAAGATGGTGGACTGAAGTTTTCAAAACTACACTGATCCTTTAGTTTCTTAAATTTCTAAGCAGTATTGGCAATGAGGCTGCTAGCTGCATTATAAAGCAGGAATTTTATTTCAAAATAAAATTAATGCAGATAAGTATAGATATGAAGGTAAATGCAAACACTGAGGATCTGAGTTTGTTTGTTAATGAATGTTTCATTGCACATTACTTTTTTGTACATCAGTAATATATATTTACCACAAAAGGAATACAAAGGTCCCTGTGAGCCAAACACAGTACAGTTTTGCAAGAAATAGGCTTACTTACTGGATGCCAGAGCCTCTGTCTCGGTCGACGGCACTTTGTAGATCTTTCCTGCCTTGTAGACAAAACTGCCCTCCACCACTTTGAAGTCTAGATAGCGTGTCACTTCCGTATACAGCAGCATTTTCACCAGCTGGCCTGCGTGGGGGAAGGAAAGCCTCATTTAGAGCCCTTCTACCTGCCACCATAGATAAGGGGTGCATTATAGAGAGAGCCAAGATGAAGGTACATGAGACCTGCCACTTTCTTGACGGTAAAGAGGCTTGGGTCTGACCAGTGTTTGGACAGGCAAACTGCGAGAACCATTTGTTCCTTAGGTTCCATAATGAAAGAAATCCAGGATAGAAAAGTAATGTAAATACAATGCACCCAGTACAAAGGTTCACAGCAAATGATAGGTGAATAAGAGGGGAAATGCTTGCCAGATAAATGTGTGTAGCGCATACAGGCAGAGCTGTGAGGTGTGAGGGACAGAGCTCCATCAACTACAGAGGGCCACTTTTGGCTGCTTGTTCTTCAGCGCCCACCAATGATATGCAAAGTCTTGGCCCACTTCAATGAGCCAAGACGTCTCACGATACTATTATGTGGGCCTGTCCTGTGCCACTACAGACTGTCCTTCTAAAGTGATTCTTCAAGCTCATCTCACCCCTTTTTGAGTAAAACGAATGAAATCTCTGGCAAATAGACCAAGGGACAACAAGGGCATGGACTTACCATTGGCCATGAGGAATTTGGGGATAAGGTCAACATTCCAGTCCCGGCCACGCCCCATAGATTCAGGGGGGCCATCACCAATCTCAAAGCGCTTGTAGAGCTGGTAGTTGAGGAAAAACAGTACATCACACACACTCATTCAGACAGGGCACCTCAATTAGAATATACATATTAGCCTAATACAAATATATCAGTGCAACCAAAATGCAGGAGGAGAATCTATCTCAGCTGTATCAGTCAGAGAAGCGTCAATTCAAAAAGGAGACCAGGATACTGCAGGAAGCAGCCCATCACCCCAAACCACTTCTCCTATCTTCCAGGCTCCCTGGTGCAAGTTATCTATGAAACACTAGAACTAGCATGCAAACATTTACTTTGCCTTTTCATGCAGCTGAAAGGTGTATGGCTGGAAGGATCCTGGGAAGTGAAAACATGCCAAATAGAATATTTATATGCTTTTCCTGAGCATTGTTCAGGGTGGATTTGATTTAAATCAGGCATAGGCAAACTCGGCACTCCAGATGTTTTGGGACTACAACTCCCATCATCCCTGACCACTGGTCCTGTTAGCTAGGGATAATGGGAGTTGTAGTCCCAAAACACTAGGAGGGCCAAGTTTGCCTATACCTGATTTAAATCAAATCGATTTAAATCACAATTTAAACAACAATTTAAATCACTAGGCAGTAAGACTCGATTTAATCATTATTTTTTTATAGAAAGACTCATTCTTACTGGTACAATCTTTATATTTACAACCAATTTCATTTTTGGAATAATAAATTTTCAGAATAGTTTTTATAGTTATATAAAAAATGACCAATTTGGTTATACTATTAGAAATACATTGACAGATAATTATGAAATTATGCTGAGGTTCAATAAGTTAACTGTGTATATTTGGACAACTTTTCTGCTGTACTTTATTGGAAGGAGAAAAATAATCATTTCCTTAATAGCAATTTAAACATTTTATTAAACTAAAACAATAACATTATAGCATATGTATCCATGTTTGTTAACTGATGTGGTTTAACTTTTTTTTAAAAAACAACAACAACTTGAATCCTTATTTCCTGATGAATAGCCTTTGGACTATAATGTAACTTAAACAGAAAACTATCTTTATAAAGATTTTTCCTCCAAAAGCATTTTATTTTAAAAATCCAATTTAAATCAAAATTTTTTGATTTTTTTATATTTTAAAAAATAAATCATTGATTTTTATCCACCCTGGCATTGTTCAAAGCACTTTGCATACATTATCACAGAAAACCTTACAAGAATGGGTGAATTACACCCTTATCACAGGTAAGGGAGTGGGATCAACAGGGAATGCCTTGGCTCAAGCCAACTATTGAGTTCAGGGCTGAGGAGAGATTTTAAATGGGAGATTTCCCACCTTAGCCATCAGGGCACACTTTCTCTTAGATCTAATCCAACAGAGATATAAACACGCCCTATGTTCCTGGTTCCTTACCTCTTCCAGGGGGGTGATTGATGAGCTCTCGCCCCCGTAGTACGGATTCCGGTCCATGTGCAGGACCTTCTTGCCGTTCACAGACATGATGCCAGAAAGGATACATTCCTAGGACAGAAGGTGAGCAGGGTTATGGATGCCCTACAACATGATTAGTTCAAAGTATGTCCCCACAGCGGACGCGGGTGGTGCTGTGGGTTAAACCACAGAGCCTAGGGCTTGCCGATCAGAAAGTCGGCGGTTCGAATCCCCACGATGACGGGTTGAGCTCCCATTGCTCGGTCCCTGCTCCTGCCCAGCTAGCAGTTCGAAAGCACATCAAAGTGCAAGTAGATAAATAGGTACCGCTCCGGTGGGAAGGTAAATGGCATTTCCGTGCGCTGCTCTGGTTCGCCAGAAGCGGCTTAGTCATGCTGGCCACATGACCCAGAAGCTGTACGCCGGCTCCCTCAGCCAATGAAGCGAGATGAGCGCCGCAACCCCAGAGTCATCCGCGACTGGACCTAATGGTCAGGGATCCCTTTACCTATGTCCCCACAGCATGGTAGCTTTCACAGTGCAGGGTTGGGGAACCTGTGGCTCTCCCAATGATGTTGCACTCCAACCTCAACAGCCGTAGCCAGCACAGCCAATTGTCCCAACCACACCAGGACCAACGAGGACAAGCAAACAGATTTTAATTCTTTATTGGTGAAGCAGTAGGTTACATCAGCAAGAGATATCCAGGAACACTCCCCGCTAAGTAGATGTTTAGGCAACCTACGACTGCAGTCCTATGCTCTGTCTCAGATAGATAGCTCTTTCTTGAGGAGGGGGGATTCCAGGGGATATGGAAGCCATGACCCCTTCTGGGAGCTTTGCAGGCTCTCTAGGTTCCAGGACCTCCTTTGGCTGTTCTCTTGTCTCCTGCTCCTTTCCCCCTACTCTGGCTGCCCAGTCTCCCTCTCCTGACCCCCTTCTTTCTCTTCTGCTGGCAGCTGCCTCACAGGTGCTACAGAACCCCACAACCCACTAGTCCCTTCCCCTGGAGCCTCCTCCTCCCATTCTGTCTCGTCTGCCTGCACATCCCCCCACTCCTACCCATCACTGTCACCACTGCCCTATGCGGCCTAGGACCCACATACCAATGGGACCGCCTCTCCTGGTATGCCCCGCAGAAAACCTTAAGGTCCACAAATGACAACATTTTGGAGGTCTCAGGTCGCAAGGTGGTTAGACTGGTCTCGACTAGGGCCAGGGCCTTTTCAGTACTGGCCCCGACTTGGTGGAACACTGTCACAAGAGACTAGGGCCCTGCGGGACTTGACATCTTTCTGCAGGGCCTGCAAGACAGAGCTGTTCCACCTGGCCTTTGGTTTGGACTCAGTCTGACCCTTACGTTGCCCTCCCCTTATGGTCTTGATCTATTGGCTACTTTTAAAATGAGACTGCATTTTAAATTGGTTCCCCCCCCCCATTATGTTTTTACTGTAATTTTATTGGTGTTAGCTGCCTGAGCCCGGCTTTGGCCGGGGAGGGCGGGTTATAAATAAAATTTATTATTATTATTAATGCTCAGAGATGCTGGGAGATGTTGTCCCAGAACATCAGGAGGATCACAGATTTCTCCACCCATTTTACATATAGTCCTGGCAGATCAAAATCAACACAAAAAGGATGTTAAGAAGTACACACGTGTATGTGAAGAAGGGGAATAAGCCTGAGGTTGTTATTTCCTCATGCCATGCCACTGCGTGCTCCAAACCAGTATACAGAGGTGCTCAATTACGAACAGTGGAGCTGGCACCAGGCAGAAACTGGTCTCAGGGAAGTTTGGGGAAATGACAAGAGCTACGGTGAAACTTACAAGGACCTAGGAGCCAAAGCTAAGGTCTGTAGAATGCTCTTGTTAGTTTCACCTTAGCAGCTTATAGCTATAATAAATACTCAAGGCAAAGTCTAAAGTCTAGCTGCTGTTGGGCGGGTAGATTTATGGATGGGCGAGAGAGAAAAGGAAGCTCAAAAGGGAGATTATCTACTCTCCCTGGCTGGATTCCACACATGTGGATACCTGAAATCACCAACTCCTTTGTGAAGCACATAGCAACATGCAAATCCCTATATAATCCATCCCACACACATAATTTCAACCAATTAAAGTTATTTGTTTTCAGTTTTCAGAGTGGCAGGATATTTGGCCACATGAAGGTGGCAATCACGCTGCTCCTGCAATGCAGGTGGTAGACAATCTGTGGCCTAATTTCATGCAGTAACTGGTCCCTCCCCCAGCAGCCTACTGGAAGGGGGAGGGGAGAGAAAAAGAGGGGGTGGGGGTGGCAGAGAGGGAAACACTGTAATGCAAGCACAAGCCTTATCATTTCAGCTCCGTGAAAGTTCCCAAAGCAATTGCATAATGTATTATTAGTGATGTCACAGGCACTATTCAATAGGCTCCTGGGACATTCATGCAACTCCATTCCACAATCATCTCTACCAGCTGTAGAAGAAATTACATTTCATTATAAGAATGAAATTGCTCTTTGAGTGCAAGGGAAATAGTGGATGATCCCTAAAACAGAAATGCTTCCATAAGTAGGATAGCTGGATACCACTCCATGGATGAATACTAACTGCATGTTTGCTGTATCCTGAACTGGTCATTTGAAAAGGTGCATCTATACTACAGACTTAAAACTGGCTGAACAGTTATTTCCTCCCCTTCAGAAAACCATGGTTCTATCAGGAGGACCAAACACTAACAAAGAATACTTTAGGAAACATTCTCACTTAAGCTACAGCTCCATGGCAGTAAAAATAAGTGTGTGAATTTGCTGTTAATGCATTACAAGTGGTGAAAGAGAGAGCAGCTTGCTTGCTACAAGAGGATGAACGGCTTCTCATGGGATATGAGTTCGGATTCATCTAAGGACAAGCCTGGTTTGTGAGGCTAAGGTGGGAGGAGGAGCAGAAAACATTTTTCTCCTTAACAGATTCTGTCTTAATTGCTGCTCCATAACATGAGATAGGCTGGTTCCATAGTGAAGGGTCAGAGTTTAATGGAAGAACATGTCTTTTGCATACGAGAGGTTCCGGATTCAATCCCTGGCATCTCCACTTAAGAGCCAGAAACTAGAACTAGACAATTAGTGAGCTAGACAATCCAATCACCAGACCCATTATAGGGCTGTTTTCTATGTTCCAGAAACATGGGAAATTCAGTTTAGGCCCCTACCAGACAGGGCTGCATGCAGAAGATTGAGAAAAAGCTGTGTGTGTGATGAATCAGAAAACATCATCCTTCTAAATTATAATTTCGGGGGGGGGGGGATGGAGCATGAAGAGGGCAGAGTAGACAGTGCTCTCCACACTAAGGCCAGGAAACCACAAGAAAAAGAAGGGAGGGAGCTTGGAAAGATGCCAAACTGAGAGCAGCATCCCTTTGATGTTCCTGGGGAGAGGAGAGATAGAACAGAAGTTAAGTTCTGCAAAGCGCAATTAATATGTAGAAAAACATATGAATTACACAAAAAGAGGTGTCCAGCCACTTGTTGAGGGCAGGAAGAGGTGCCTACATTGGTTTCCAGAACAGGAAATCCCATCTTGCAGTAATGTGTAAAAAGGGACAAGTCAGTATTGGGGGGTGATGGTTAACGTTCCCCTGACAGGAGCAGGGAGGAAGTTTTTTTTAACTCTGGGGGGAGAGAGAAGTTCATTCAGTTGTACTCAAAACCATAGATGGCCCAAAGCCAAGCTGATACAGTAAGAAGACACAGGGCTGCTAAGGAGCCTTGAAAGAAAAAAGACCAGGAAAGAAACCTTAACATCGTGGAGACTGCAAGGGTCAAGCAGTATGTGCTTCCTAGACTGCAAGGAATTGCAAGGGGAGATGCAGACTGACCACCTAAGAAGGAGAAGCATTTACTTTACTGGAGCAGATTTCTTTTTTTATAAATAAGCTTAAAAGTTCAGAATGGGGAAAACACTGGCAGGGGGCTGCATTAATGAGAAAAACCAGGAAACTGCATACAGTACATGCAAGGTTTACCTCTGCACTTCAACCACATCTGCAGTAGGTACAGGGGCGCTCAGGACCAGGCGTAGAACACCCTGCGCTTCAGACCCTTCAACCTTGGGTGCTGAAGGGGCAGCCAGTTTACACTGAGACTGCAGGATTTGGAAGTATAGTTAAAGGGCTGCAATGGAAGAGCTTGAAGGAATGCTGCTGAAGGGTTGGGGGGGCATAAGGAGCATGGGAACTGCAGCAGCGCCCCTTCCTCCCCCTATTGAGATGTAAAAGAGGGCAGGGTTGCTAACCGACCAGAAAACACACACAACTGGCCTGCCCCTCGAAGACCCTGTAGCTCGATCTCCACAAGTCGCACTAAATACGGTTTTCCTGCATTGTCACAGGGCGCTGCTAGATGCACAGCAGCCGCAGCCAGCTGATGGCTTGGCAACCCCCCAACGAAGGAGGGGCGCTGGGTGGGAGAAAGGGCCGGGAAAGGGCGCTGGCAAATGGGCGCCCATCGCTTTCAGAGGACAGCTGATGGCGGCGCGTTGCATCAGAAGAGTTGCAAGCGGGGGCTCAAAGGCGCCTGCCGTCCAAGGCGGAGGGGAAACGGGGCGGTGCAAACGAGGCGGGCGCACCTCTGGGAGCAGCAGCTGCTAATCCGGGGGACAGGTGCAAGAATGGTCTGGACTACGGAAGGGACGAGGCAGCAGCAGCACGGAAGCAGAGAGGAAAGGTGCAATTATGTGCGGAGGGGGTCGGCTGCTTCTGCTTCTGGAGCTGCTTTGCTGCAGCGAGAAAGGCCTCGTGGGCTGCGGGGAATTGCAAACCCCGCCCGGACATGGCAGGGATGCTGCTGCTGCTGCTGGCGAGGGATGCAGGAGGCTGCAGCGGGAGAGCGCGGGATGCAAGAGCAGCGAGGCGGGGCGGGCAGGGGGTGCAAAGCCGGGGGGCGGGCGCGCGGGCGGGCGGGGTGGACACTCACGGTCAGGCCGGTGCCCAGCACGATCACGTCGTAGGCCTCGTCCATGGTGCCGGGTGCGGAGCCGCCGCCGCCGCCCCCCCGCCCCGAGCGGAGCCAAGATGGGGCCGCAGCACGGGCAGCCCGGAGGAGGATCCCTCCGCCGCAAACGAGACCCGGCAGAGGGATCCCTCCGCTACCGGGAACCGCCCCGCCGAGGTCCTTCTCCAGAAGCGCTATGTCGGGAACGGGGGGTGGGCGAGAGATGCGCGAGCATCTCTCCTTCCTCAGCCCAGATGGTGCCTCCGCGAGAGAGAGGAGGCACGCAACAAAACGAGTTCCGGCTCTGCTGCTGCTGCTCTTTCTTTTTCTGTCATTACGGGGGGGGGGGGGAGGAAGAAGCTCGCAAACCCAGCGACACCCCCCCCCATCTCCCGTCCCCATGGCAACCGTGACAGCACCGTCGGTTCTTGCGTCCGCCTCAGATAAACAAAAGCCGTATTGCTGAGAGGAAAACTCCCTCAGTCAGTGGAGTTTAATCTGTCGCGGCGTGAAAAGTCATCCTCCTCGCCCCCCCCCGCCCTGAAACGTCCCCAGATGAAGGAAATCCCTTCGAAACTTATTCTCGGGGCTTGGAGGGGCTACTCCCGCTAAGGCAAAGAGTTCTGTGCCTCATGAAACCTCTTGGTCAGGGTGGGCGCCCATTGCTGAGGGGGATGAAGGTACCAACTTGAGGGGCTGCCAACTTGAATAAAATATGGGGGGGCAGGTAGTCCTCGTCCAACGGACCACATGACACAATACACGCACACTGAATGGCAATGCTCATCAACTTGGGGAGGGATAAAAGGCCCCCTCAAATATTTTCTTGGGGGGCCGGGGGTCGACGCCCCCTGGACCCTAGGAGTTGACTCCTATGCGTCGATGTGTTGGGTGCTATTTCAGTGTCTTCTTGCTGCTATCCCTTATGGATCCGAGTCTGCGACGGGAAAATCCTGTCCTTAAAATGGACCCGGCTGCTCTACTTTCCTCGCTTTGACGCCCGCTAAACTGCCCACCCCCCATGAGGCGTGCAATGGAGAATAGAGATCTTGTTACTTTTCCATGGTATTGTTAACAAAGGAATTTAGGGCAGGGTAGTTAGGATCATTTCACAGCTTTGCAAAAGTGAGGAAAGTTATATTGTCATACACCTTCCTTCCGAATCAACACAAACAGAAAGGGACAACAGCCGAATTCTTCTTGGCAATCATTTTCCTAGCCAAGTCCACCTTCAAATAAGCATTCTGGGAGCTCCAGCCCTCTACTCCCTGCCAACAGAGGCTATCACAGGTATTAGATAAGTGGACCTTCCTTGTAGCTCACCATGCCGTTTATTATACTGTGGAATCTTTCATTTGGAAAATGGTAAGGTACACAGACCACTTACATCCCCAAAATATATTTAGGGTTACAATGATTCATAAGAGTCCACTCTTCTTATGTCAATGTTGGCATTGCTTGTAAAACTGATATAGGGTTGCATTTAAATAATACACAGCACTCCACTTTATATCATGAGTAAACTTTATCCTTTCTATACTGGGTAAGGAAGCTAACCTTTTCCTACCTTCTGTAAAAGCCCACAGCCATACCTAAACTGAAGGAGCATGCCTTGTTAGTCTAGTTCTTTACATTTATTGATACCGGTTGGGCATCACGACGATGCAAAAGTTTAGAGGCACCAAGCTTATGCTAGTTGCTGAACAATATATTTATACTTTTGAAGATCTGAAACATATAGAAGACAAACACATTCTTACTGTGTGTGTGTTTGTTTGTGTGTATGCACACACCTATGTATCTATTATGATACCTTAAAGTACCCCCAAAATCACTATGCCCGTGTGCCTGCCCAGTAATGTTAATCATTTATCACTGGACTACGACACTGGTTGCAGGAAGGGGGAGAAAAGATAGGATGATTACACACTGAGTAGCATTTCTAGTGGTCAACCCCAAAAGAAAGCTTCTTTGGGATCTCTTCACTTGCAGAGTTTCCTAGAGGAGCTAGACACAGACAGACAGACACACACCAGAACTCTCTTTTATTCACATCGTTCAAGTTGACTAAACAGCAAGGGGTCACAGGAAGGAAGCCCCCACCCACCCTGATCAAGAACAGCATGGTGTCCCAAATACTGAGTCACTGTAAACAGAATTAATCACAGATACCACATAAATAAATAAGGAGGGGAGCACTTATAATACAGCTGCAAACAAGGATTTGGGAAGGGGGTAAGGTAAAGAAAATTTTAAACATCACCACAACAGAGGATGTACATCAGAAAGCAGGCCTGATTCTGTCCCACTGGACAGAACTGAAGGGGAATGGCAGTGCATCCTTGAAGATATTTACCTTCAAGCAAAGTTCAGTGCAGACAGCCTTGATGCTGCAATAGACATAGGATTTGCACTTCCATACAATAGTAAAACTACACCTCCCCTCTTGTTTACATCATGTCCCTTGGGATGTTTTAGGCTGGAGAAGCTAGAAAGAATCAAAGGAGAGAAAAGAAGTGACCAAGGAATGTCAGTGGAGAAGCAGCTATTGGGCAAAAGGAAGTAGAAGGAAGAAAGGCTAAGGGACTGGGAGCAGTAGGGTTTAATGCATTGTGCTGGGCAGGTGGGGGGAAGGAGATGTGACAACAGATGGAATGAACAGAACAAACCCAGCCCTGTAAGAATGATCCCAGGGCAGGGAGTACATCAACTGGCCCCTACTCCGTCTGGGGCACAGATATGGTAGGTCCCTTGGGGTCATCAAAACGGTCCATAGTCTTGAGACTCATGACCATGTGGAGGCCATAGGTGAAAATGGCAACAAGAAGCAGGGAGGTCAGCAACCCCATCCAGATTCCATGAGAGAAGAAGCCGGCACAGTCACTGGCATAAGAAAATCTTTCACCTGTCACATTATAGCTCTGGATCTAAAAGGAAAGAGAGTTCATGCGTTAGTGATGGAGGCTGATTTGTGGTCCCCCACCTCAACACATTCTGTTAACACAGCATAGGATGAAACCTAGTTCTACTTTAGAGGCTGTGGGAGGGGGTATAAGAGTCCCTTAGGGTTTGCTCAGAGAAAGGAAGTGATGCCCATACATCTCCCATTGCTAGAAGAGCTTGTATTGCCTTGATCCAAGGTTGAGGTCACAAAACAGTACAGCACAGGGAGACTGTCAATGAACTGTCTTTCTAAAGGATCTAAAACAGGAGAAGTGGAAAAAACTATTGACAAAGTCTACTATAGTATACGCTCCCACTGCAACATACCTGAAAATTCACCATGAGCACCTTCCACTGGCTAGCAAAACTGTTGTTAGGTATTAACATGGCTTCCGAGGCTGTTGGATGACTGGTCACATAGGTGCAGGCAAAAGAATAATCACTGGGTGCCACAATCTGGGTGGCATTGAAGAGTGCTGGGGGGTTCTGAGGCCTGACCAGCTCCACATTGTGGAGGGTAAACCAGTACCGTGCAGAAACTGGGTACAGCATGTTCGTCATGCGGAACCTGAGAGGAGAATGGGTGCAAAGAAAGTGAAGACCAACAGCTGGTAAGGTCACCTGGAGCAGATCTCTAAAATCCAGTTAGACTCCCCCATCACCCCACCCCAAATCATGAAGTATTTCTCAAACTTCAATTGCAGAATCTCTTTGGAATGGCAGGGCTCTGTCATCTTACTCCCTGAAATAGTTCCCATCTCCTTTTACTGGGGACTTCTAAGCCCCTCTTAAAGTTTTGACTAAATGTTGCCCACCTGGCTGCTTATGGCCTTAGACTCAAAAAGGGAGGCATAAATTGCTAAGTGATTATATATGTCATAAAAACAAAACTCTGAGGAGCTGTGTCCATCATACTTACGTGATTTTCAATGGAAACCCACCCACATTTGAGTATTTCAGTACCAACCTACAACATGGAAAGAAAACAGAAGCGTTAAAACCCGCAATATACATCCCCTCAAGTCTGCATAGCCCTGGGAAAACATTTTCCCTCCCACCCATCATTTCTATAGCTTTGCCTCAGCCCTTAACCAATTTTGTGAGAAGAGGGAGTAGTTTAAGCCCAGTTTCTAGTTCGTAAGACCACAGAGAGTCAAGTTGCAGGGAAATGCAGGCATTCTGAGATCTCGTCCAGGAACCCAGAGACAGTGGTGAGCAGGACTCCTCATGGATTGGAGACAGGACTTCCACCCCCCACCCCCCCATCATGGCTAGAGAAGCAAAACTTCACCAGTCAGTAATTATATGGAGATTTGTTTGCAAGTGGTTAGATTTAGACAAGCCACCACAAAGTGCACACACATTTGGTCCTCTTCAGCACCACTGGCAGCTAACATCCTTACTGAATCCACCTGCTTTCCCCAACTGTCCCAGCCTCTGCTTTTGCCTCAAGCCCTCTCTTCTTCATTCCTACCATCCATCATGCACCTGATCTCAGATCCCTTGCCCAGCCCTCAACTCACTCAGAAGCATTAGGCGTCCACTTGGACTCGTCCACATTGACAGAGCGTTGCTCTCCAAATGTGAGGTTAGTAAGATCATGCCATGTTGTGCCATTAAAAGCCACGGAGAAGTTGCTGGCCCAGAAGAGTATCTGTGGGGTCCCAGTGACAGGGAACCGAAGCGGTGCAGCCGCAGTTTCCTTCTGGAGCAGCTGCCGACCCAGCCTCTCAGGAACCATATCAGAGATATCTCGAACAACCTGGAGAGGGAGAAAATAGGGCAGTAAAATGGGATTGAGAGGCTTCAGAGAACTGCCTATGCTTCAACTTGTACGTGCCTCCCCCAAATGAGCCTCCCTTCCCCACCACCTCTTGCTTTGCTTAGAAAAGATCAGGATGTGTTGCTTTAAGAGCCATGGCTATCCGTAGTCATTGTGGTAGCCAAACACAGCAGGGCCCACTCAATAATGGCACCGGTTCCCTGGAAAACTTGCCCTAAAAGCTTACCAAGTTCCTATAGTGTTGGCTTTCTTAGCAAAAAACACTATGTTTTTAAAGAGTGTTTGGATAATCCTGCTGGTTTTAGAACTATCTTAATGTATTTTTAGTTTACTGTATTTTAATTGTTCTTAAATGCTTGCATCCCATTAATGTGCCTGTCTTGGGAACAATATTTGGGGGCCTAAAGGCAGGGCATAAATGGAAGTTAATGAGATGAAAGGACATTCCCAGGAATGGAGGAACACTCAGAGCAGGTATCTAACCAAGGTAGGCTAGGAATCTAAAGAGTCATGTACCCGTGAGGGCCGCAAAGCAGTCAGGATGGCCGTGTAGGGGATGTCCTCTGACTGAAGAGCACTCAAAACTTGTCCAAGGATTTCATCTGCAAGGAGAAATCTTGTTTTAGAAAGAGAAACTCTCCAAAGGCTAGAGACTCCCACTTACGAAAGCACAAGCCCATGAAAAAACTTCGGTCCTAAGCAGCACTATTTGTAACCTAAGAATCCAGCCTCATTTATAAATGCACCAAACTTCCTGGCTTTCCTATAAGACTGGTGTCCCTTCTCAGAGAACAACAGTCACTTTACAGCTATGGCTCATTTGTATGCATTCATTCACAGAGAAATACGCCGATTGTAGTTGCTCCCCCACTCCCTATTTACTGAACTTATATCCTGCCCTTCTTCCTGAGGGAGCCCAAGATCTCAAACTGCGAGGCAACAAATACCCACCTAGAAAGCTAAATGCAAGGCCAGACATTCCAAGCAGCAACCTCTCAACCCAAACCCCATCCTAAAAGCTTCCCAACAACCCTGCTCCACAATGCTCACCATTGCTGGTTAGAACTTCCTTTGGGGCCATGAGACTAGAGCTGGAAGGTGGGGGATGAGGGGAGAGAGAGAGAGAAATAAGTTCTGTTATCTTCTTTATATAGGAAATGTCATCAATGCCATCCTAGCCGGTGGGACAGGTTTTTGTCATTAGTTCAATGGCATCTGTGACCATATTGCCTCGCCATGTACAATTATCTGCAATAGAAGAGAGTCTACAACCTTGGCAACTGAACGTACATTTTAAGACCATGCAGCGGACTGATGGGTTTGTTTGGAACACCAGGGCAGCCATCCTTGGCATGGAGCCCTCCAGATGTTTTAGGCTACAATCCCCATCAGCCCCAGCCAGCATGGCTAATCAGGCATGGTGGGAGGGCACCAGGATGGAGAAGGCTGTTCTAAGGGAAGTATAATATACACTTGGGAACAGGGAGTTCTGAAGCAAATGAGGGATGTGTCCACATACCCTATAAGAACAGGGAAGTACAAGTGCCAAGACACAATGGCAGGCTAGAAGACATTAAGATCTTGGGGTGCCAAGGGGTGTCAACCGTGAGAGCTGGAAACTTGCTCTTTCAAAGTTAAAATAAGGTTTCTCAGAATGTTAAATTTCATGCTAAACAGCATGCTCTGTTCTTTGGAAGTTAACCTCACGGACACAGGAATACACTAGGGCAGCTCATGCATTAGGGGAGGTAAAGCAAGTTGCTTCAGTTGTAAGATCCACTCACATCGCTGTGTTGCTGCCAGCCCCACCAGGGCTTCATCTGCACTGCTAACATGGCCCCAATCCCTTCACCATTGCACCCTTACCGCTGCTGTTGCATTGTGGCAGCAACGCAGCCACGGGTACAGTTGTGGTGATGGGGCTGGCAGTAGCGCAGGCATGATAGTGGGGGCATGGAGGGGGCCCAGACCTGGGGGGGCGGGGCATTGTCATGGGGCCGGGCAGAAGATTCCACTTTGCATCCAGTGCCATGGGGACCCTTGGCAATGTAAGGAAATGTACTATGGAGTTGGTTACAAACCCCGTGGCATATGGCAGACGTATCAACAGCAGGGCTGGCAGGCTGGCGTTGAGCCGCAGCTCCTGCAGGGTGTTCTGATCGACGTGAAGAGGAGATATGCCCAGCTTGGCCTTCAAGAAGGCGGGGACAGCACTGGCTGCAAACCAATCCACAGATGGAAGCACCAAGGACGACGGAGCAGCACCAAGCGCATTCTGTCAAAAAGACAGGGTTAAGAGTTAGAGCCAGAGCCATAGGATTTCCTAAGGCAAACAGCATGCCTGCCCCAGCCTGGTGCTTTCCAGATAATGTCGGACAACAACACCAATCAATTGCCACACGGCTGTGGATGGAATTCAGAGCTCATTCTGAGACATGCAACTTTCTGAAAATGTACAATGTGTTGAACAAGAAAGTTGTGTGTTGAGAAGGCTTATTGTCAATGCCCCCCACTTGCAAGGCATCTAAAATTCTGTGTGGCCACTAATGAACCCCAGACAGTTTGCAGTAAAGACACAGATATACGTTTGCATTGCATAAGAAATCCAGCAGTCATTTAAATCCAGACATGTCCATCTTGCTTGATGAAAAGGGCTGGACTTTCCAGAATGAACTTAGTCCATGTTCTGAACATATAGTGGAAAACATACACACTGCTTCTCCTTTGATCAAGTTTGTGCACCCTTCTAAGAATGCTTCCAGGCGGCTTCTTCCCCCAGCAACAGCAGTTTAAAAACATAAAAACAGCGGGCAGGTTGGTAAGGGAGACAGAGGTGTTATTTCATAGAAGTAGTACATGTAGGATGAGAATTTGGCACCAACACTGCTGGCATCACACTGCAGATTTGCAGTATTTTTATCCTGCTCTCCATCATAAAGGAAAAGGAAAGGAATCCTAGGGGGGCTTATATATCTTAATAATAAGACAGTCCCTGCCTTCAGGCTTACAATTTAGAAGTCACAACACAAAAGGAAAAAGGGATTGGCGAGTGGGAGAAGCAAATTTAGGCACTAGTTCTTAGTTACAGAATTTTTTGAAACAACTAGCTAGACTGGAACGAGCTCAAGCAGAGGAGCCGCCAGAAACTGCTAAGTCTTTCAGCCGAGTCAATGGAGAGGCCCTGCATTCCCATCTCTCCCTCTACTGTTGTCTGATAGAACGGCTGCTGCTAGATGACCATGGAGGCAGGAGGCAGGTGAACTACTAAAGGCCGGCCAGTATGACAATCTTCTGATTCCTAGCATAAAGTAATTTTTTAAACTGTTTCTAAGAAGAAGGTAGTGTTTCCCTGACCAATGCATGTGACGCTCAGTTCATGCACTGGGTGTTTCACTGTTTCCAAGGACATCATTCCATACGACTGTGAATCATTTCCATCTCTAGAAAGAACTTCTCTAAAGCCAGGAGTTAGGTTTTGTGCAACACACTTTTGAAGCATTTCAGAATCCTACCCTGATGAAAAATATTGAGCATCTTCAGCAGGGTATTCTATGTTTCTTTTATATTTCAATTTGTAATTTCCTTTCCAAAAATATAATTTATTTAGGTTTCTCACACACCTTGGGTTCTTTGGAAGAGCCAATATCCAGCAAAGCCTCTGACAGCTTAGAAACAAGTTATCGTTGTGTTATCTTTTATTTAATTCAGAAGAGAGGTGAATGGTACAGAGAGGAAATGTACATGTACTTAATTTTTTGTCAGACCTACACCCAACTGTTGGCATCTTCCAATTCTAGCCAATACAAAACTTGGTTAGAGCTTGTTAACGTTGTAGCTAGAATAAAGTATAATCAAAGTTTTATTCCACACTTTGTCCAAGGATGCAAGTTTCTCCCCCATCCCCCAGCTCAAGTTATTTTTCTTCACTTTATCCTCTAATCCAGCCTTTCTCAACCTTGGGTCCCATGATGTTGCTGTACTACAACCCCCATCTTCCCTAACCACTGGTCCTGCTGGCTAGGGGTGATTAGAGTTGTCGTCCAACATTTGGGGACCCAAAGTTGATAAAGATTGCTGCAACCCAAGGAAGTGGAACCTGTGTCCCTTAACATGTTGATGGACTACAAAGCCCATTATCCCTCTCTACTGGCCATGCTAGCTGGAGCTAATGGCAGCTGGAGCCTAACAACATCTGAAGGGCCAACAGAGGATCAAAGAGCAGAGCGAGATGCTCCATCTTACACTGCAGACCATGGAAAGAGGAGGAATGGGGAAAGCACAACCCTAGTTAGCTGTACCAGAACTTGAATTTACAATTGCTCTTAAAGTTCCTCTTTTTTATTTATATTCTTGACACAGCACTGCAGTGCAGTGGCCCATCAAAAGTATAGACGTATATATAACAGCAGGGAGAGACACCGGCAACTTGCCTAAAGTACAGCTCCCCATTTCTCACTTACCTCCAGATTGGGGAAGGCACTGTCTGGCTTGTTTCCAAAAACCCCTCCATAGGCTGTGAAATCCTCAACACTGAGCTGGGAGAGAAGATTGATTTTTAAAAACTTTTTAAAAGTACAATTTTTAATGTTTCACAGTGATGCTTTTGTCTTGTGTTTAAAAATATTTTTTCATTCCGATTGTTGTTCAAACACACAGAATAAAGAAAAAACTAGGAGCAGCTTTTGACAGCAAGCACTCTGCAGGCTCCCAAACACTCCAGATTAGAAGCAGCCTAGCTTCTCCAGCCTCCATCTTATATTTCCCTCCAAACATGTTAACAAGCAGATGCAAAAAACAGCCTAGCCACAATTCATCATCAGAGGAACTAGCAAAGAGAAGGGGGGGAGTGATAAATGGAATGAGGAAGTGATAAATAGAGTCATGAGACAACCAATTCACATGACCAGCAGAAAAAGTTTCTTCTCCTTTATGCTGTACAAGTTCTGAAAAGACTACAAGCACCTCTTTCTGCTCAAGCACCAAATGGATGAAAACAGCCCTTTGGACAATTATTGAATTATGCAGTTGAAAAAAAGGCCATTTCCAGAAGATAATTCCGACCTCTGAAATGAGAACTAGATTAAGGGAGAGGTGGCTGAAGGGTATGCCTGCAGTAAAAAGTGAATTAATTGAAAACTGCCAAGCCAGTTAATGGCTCCCAACCATAAAAGAGCCAAGCGTGTTTAGCTTGGAGAAGAGGAGATTAAGGGGAAACATGACAGTGGTCTCCAAATATCTGAAGGGGTGTCATGCAGAAGATGAAGCAAACTTGTTCTCTGCTGTCAAGAGAACAGGACTAGAAGATATGGGCGGAAATTGCAGGGAAGCAGATTTTGACTAAATAGCAGAAGAAATTTCCTATTGGTGAGAGCTATTTAAGCAGAAGCTGGGTGGCCAAATGCCAGGGATGCTGCCATTGCCTCCTGCACTGCACAGCCTACACTGAGCACAGGTTTGAGCTAAATGACCTCCATAATTCTACAAACTCTCAGCACTGTCACAACAAACCCCAGGGTTCCTTAGGAAGGAAAACTTTTCACTGAAGGATCTGCATCTGTGGTGCATTTGTGTCCTCAGCAAAGAGTTCTGCCAGGGGCCAGACTCACTTTCTCCTGAAGGAAGAGCAGCACGTTGTGAGGTCCACCGTCTAGTGCAGAGTCCAGTAAAGCTGCAAGCTGAGTTTCTGTTACCACATGGCCCTCATGTGGTACTGCCACGGGAGACCATAAGGAGCTGTATTCACAAAAGGAAGAGACACACACACAGTGAGAAAGGGATAAGACACAGAAACCGGGTCATAAAAAGAGCAGTTGTGATTACGTAGATGGTCTTTTATTTCACAGGTGCCATCTCCCTACTCTTAGACTAGCAGATAGGAATACAGTTGTACCTTGGACTTCCAAAATGTCTGAAAACCAAATCACAGCTTCTGATTGGCTGCACGAAGCTTAATCAATGCAACTCAATGCATCCAATCAGAAGCCATGGAAGCCCTATCAGACGTTTGGATTCCAAAAGAATGTTCACAAACCGGAACAATCACTCATTCAGGAGCATTCAGGAGCCAAAACATCCGAGTCCCAGGGCGTTCGGGATCCAAGGTACGACTGTATATTTGTCTGTTTTATGAGGACTGAAGGGCTACTTCACCCATTAGAAAACAAAGGGCAGAGAAACCCAATGAAGGTTTGTGTTCACTATATGGCTGCTGATGAGGGCAACTCAGGTCCCATCTACACTCTGCTGTACATTTAAAGCAATATCATACTGCTTTAAACAGTCATGGCTCCCCCCCCAAAGCATCCTAGGAAATGTTTACAGAGTTCTCCGAAAAGAGGGATTGACTGCTAAACCACTTTGATAACTGGAGCTCTGTAAAAGAAATGCAGGTTTGTGTATGTCTCCAAACAACTCAGCATGCTTTATAAACTGTAGCTCCCAGGATGCTTCGTGAGAAGCCCCAATGGTTTTGATGATGCTTTAAATGTATAGTGCAGATGGGGCCTTAGTGTTCAAAGTTATGTACCACATGCAGGCTGGGTTCAAACCCCCAGCTCAATCATATTCTCAGTGGGGAAATCACCATTGTTAGCTTCTACAACTGAAAAATGAGAACCACACAATTCTGAGGAGGAACAAGACAGTGCAGTATCAAATATCTTCTTTAAAACCTGGATTCTACTTAAAAGGGGTGGTGGTGGTAGGAAAACCAAATGCCAATCCTTCTCACACCCACACCAGGTTGGTTACTAAATGTTTCAAGGACACAAACACTTCTGCACTTGCACAGTCTTAATCAGACTCTGGTCAACTGACCATGGATTGTTCATCCCTAACCAAGTCTATTGGCTGAGGCAGCCTTCCACAGTCTAGTGCCCTCCAAATGATTTGGAGTACAATACCCATGGTGGCTGGGGCTGATAGGAGTTGTAGTCCATAATATCTGGAGAGCACCACACTGAGCTCAGGGCAGTCCAAAGAAGCCTTTTTAAATTCTCAATTCCACCTCCAATATAATTTCTCACTTTATGACTGTAGCTTCCCCCTTGCCAGGGAAAAGAGAAAAATAAAGAGAGTCAGAAAATATCAAAGATATAGGTGTCAGAAGGACAAAATGAAGCGAAACAGGGAAAGATTAAATCAGCATCGTGTGAAATGAGGAGGAACACCAAGGACTGATAAGAATAGACTTCCATGAACAAGGTAAAGGCAACCCAATGGGCCACCCTAGTTCCTCACTGCCATGCCAAGAGCCCTAGAACCAGCCTTTCACCCTAGGAGTGTGCATTTCTATTCTTACTCTCCAGTAGACATCACAGTACCCACTGACCTCACTATATTGCAGGGCTAGTTCCATAACCCACCACATACACAGAAGAAAGCCCCAACCTGTCATTCTTGAGTTACAAACTCACACATCAACCACCCCTCTCTGTGATGAGAACAGAAGAATGTTTCATGCTGTCCAGTACCAGAAACTTTATTGTTGGCTAACTCTGGTTTTGCAATGCATTTATGTACTTAAACCTAGATTTGGGTGCAGCTCATGATGGGAAAGCGGCATATAAGTGTACCAATCAATCAGAAAAGCCACCAAACTCTGCACTCAACGCAGCTCATGAACAAACCAACAACACCTTTGCAAACATGCATTTGGTGTTGTGTTTCCAAGTGCAGTGCAGCACATTTTCAATACCTGAAGCGGCTAGTGTGAACAAGGGCAACCCAGAGCAACTGAAGAGACATTGGGTCAGTGGTTCTCAAGCTTTTCTTGCCTGGGTAATACTTTCAGAATAAAAATGTGCTTGTGGCACACCGAATACATTGGAAAACAAAAGGAAACAACTCCTGGCAGTGCTCGATTTATAACACAGAACACAACTGCTTTATAATATGATCATGGGACATCTAGAGAGTACAAAACAATGCAGCTACATAAGAACATGAATCATTACATTCAGCAGAGCATGAGACGCTTCAACTCAGGGTTTGTGGGCAAAAGATTCCTGCACTGCAGGAGGCTGGACTAGACGGCCCTCGCGGTCCAACTCTACAATTCCATGATTCCCAAAATATAGTGTTTGCCCTTGAATCTTCCCCCTTGGAGAACCACTACATTCAGAGAAACAGGCGCGTTGCCGGTGCGCATCAAGCCGTCTGAGGATCTGCCCCCAGCCGAAGCGAGCCTCACCGCGCCCCCCCAGCCCAGGGCCGCCCACCTACCTGCGGCTGGACCAAGCCACCAAGGGCACCTGCCCTGTTTGCGCGGACACCAGACCCAGCAGAAGAAGAAGCCCGGCCGCCTCCCGCACCGCCATCTTGCCTGACCTTCTTCCTTGCTCCTTCCAGCAGCAACGCTTCCCCCGCGCGCCCCAGCCAATCAGGACGCCGGGGGAAGCGAGGCTGGGGAGGTAGCCAGTCAGGGCGCGAGGCGGGACCCGCGGCAGCCAATGGGAACCTCCTGCTCCGCGCTGTTTCCTCCTCCGCCACCCGGCCTCCCACTTCCTGCCCTTCCTGCCCGTTCTGCAAAACCCGCAGCTCCGGCGATTCAGTCCCGTCCGCTGTCGCGCCTTTGGCTTGGCCCACCCTCAGGCCGGCGCAGCCGCGGGGAAGCCTAGCGTCGTGGCGCCTCGCCAGCTTTGGCCGCAGTGACGCAGGCCTCGGCCGCGTCCCAGGTTGACTACTGCAGAGCCCTCGATGTGGGGCTGCCCTTGGCGAGCGCGCTGACTGTTAAAAGAAAAAAACTGCTCCTTTTCCCCTCATGGGGTATCCAAGAGCCCCTATACAGTAGGCTCTCTGTCGGTAGGAGAAAATACCAGAGACCAACCAGAGAATACTGAGAAGCAAAACAGCTAGTAAGCCTGATCTTTATTAAACTGTTGCAACAGACTCCGCCACTCACTCCACACTGGGAACCCAGAACAGAGGTGTGCAAGCTCTGATATAGACTTTTGAAACTGCCTGCCCTGTAGCTCAAGACTACCCCCCAAAACATCATTCAGTGGTACGTCTGGATGCAAACGGGATCTGTTCTGGAGCCCCATTCGCATCCTGAAGCAAACGCAATCCGCGTGTGCAGGTTATGATTCGCCGCTTCTGCACATGCACGTGATGTCACTTTGAGCGAATGCGCGAGCAGCGAAACCCGGAAGTAATGCGCTCCGTTACTTCCGGGTCGCTGCGGAGCACAACCCAAAAAGGCTTAACCTGAAGTGACTTCACCCCGAGGTATGACTGTATCAGGTATCCTGGCAGACAGGAGAAAAGCAACACACTCCTCCTGTGATGCATGTACAGTCATACCTCGGGTTGAAGTAGCTTCGGGTTAAGCATTTTCGGGTTGCACTCCGCAGCGACCCGGAAGTAACAGAGCGCGTTACTTCCGGGTTTTGCCGCTCGCGCATGCACAGGCGCTCAAAATGACTGTCACGTGCATGCGCGGAAGCGGCGAATCGCAACCCGTGCACGCGGGTTGTGTTCGCTTCAGGATGCAAACGGGGCTCTGGAATGGATCCCGTTCGCATCCAGAGGTACCATTGTAATGCCTTATCTGATTGCCTTTTCTGGGTAGCCTGGCCATTCTTTTAAGATGGTAAATACAGTACCTAGTTCTGTAGAGAGCTGTACAGAGATGATATAAAACAGGGGCCAGCAACCTTTTTCAGCCGTGGGCCAATCCACTGTCCCTCAGACCATGTGGTGGGCCAGACTATATTTTGGGGGGGGGGAATGAACAAATTCCTATGCCCCACAAATAACCCAGAGATGCATTTTAAATAAAAGGACACATTCTACTCATGTAAAAAGACGCTGATTCCCAGGTCGGATTGAGGTGATTGGGCCACATCCGGCCCATGGGCCTTAGGTTGCCTACCCCTGTGTTACGCATATTGATAGTTTGCTCAGCTTAACAGATACTTGCCAGACTGTTTTTGCAGGGAGGTGTAAGCCCCTACAGTCCAAACACAATTGGAAAGCTTTTCCCATTTCCTTCCTCCTTGCAGAGAAATATTTGAGGTCAATTTGGGAGAGTCAAAATGGCTTCAGGATAGTTCTCCTGTACTATTTCAGACACGTGGTTTATATACTTATGTATGTGTTTGCCATGTACATTTATGAATATATATATACACACACACACACACCGTATTTTTCGCTCTATAACACGCACCCGACCATAACATGCACGTAGTTTTTAGAGGAGGAAAATCCGTAGGCATGCCACCCGTAGGCATTCCCTCCATAACATGCACAGACATTTCCCCTTACTTTCTAGGAGGAAAAAAGTGAGTGTTATGGTGCAAAAAATACAGGGTATGGGGGGGTGTGTGTGTATATATATATATATATATATATATATATATATATATATGACCTTAGAATTCCTGTAACACTGACCAAACTGGTTATCTAGGGAGAACACAGCTCCCTTGCTAGAAAACTCTCCTCAGAGAGGCTCGCTTGGCACCTTCATTACATTTATTTAGGTGCCAGGTGAATACATCTCTTCGAACAAGCCTTTGGCTCATTAACATCCTACGGCCTTTAACTGTCTGTGGGAGGGGGGTTATTAGGGGTTGTTGTTTTTGTTTACTTTCGCTTTTATTGTATTATGTTTTTGTGTTTTCATCTGTATTTTAATGTTGTGAACTGTAATCTTCGGATCAGGGGCAGTATACAAATTTAATCAATAAAATAATAACAACAATAATAGAACAGCTCCACTGCCTACTGGTCTGTTTCCACTTATAATTCAAAGGGCTGGTTATGACCTATAGAGCCCCATACAGCTTGAAGTCCAGACTATCTGAAAGGCCGTATTCCCTCATACAAAGATGCCTAGGTTCTGAGATCTTCGGGGCAGGCCCTTCACTCGGTCCCACCACCCTCACAGACACAGTCAAGGTAAGTCAAGTGATAAGTCAAGGTAACATTGCAATGGGTATGTTCTGTGTGGCACTTAAATCACCACAGAGAGAGAGAGAGAGGGATGCAAGTGAAGAGAGAAGCCTTGACAACTTTCTAGCACAATGTCTCCTCTGGTCAGCAGGAGGGAGGCATTTTCCTTGACACTGTAAACCACAGCCTTCCTCAGCCTAAAAAGGTAAAGGTATCCCTGACCGTTAGGTCCAGTCGTGGACGACTCTGGGGTCGCGGCGCACATCTCGCTCTATAGGCCAAGGGAGCCGGCGTTTGTCCGCAGACAGCTTCTGGGTCATGTGGCCAGCATGACTAAGCTGCTTCTGGCGAACCAGAGCAGCGCACAGAAACGCCGTTTACCTTCCCACCGGAGCGGTACCTACTTACTTGCACTTTGACGTGCTTTCGAACTGCTAGGTTGGCAGGAGCAGGGACCGAGCAACGGGAGCTCACCCTGTCGCGGGGATTTGAACCGCCGACCTTCTGATCAGCAAGCCCTAGGCTCTGTGGTTTAGACCACAGCACCACCCGCATCCCTTCCTCAGCCTGGCATCCTCTAAACGTTTTACACTACAAATCCCATCAGCCACCTGGCTGGGAAAGTCTCCTATAAATAGAGACGAACTGATATAAACAGATGAGGCATCCTTTGCATGTGTCTCTTTCTGAACAAAGAACAGCATGTGCAGAGAGCCATCGCCAGTCCTACCCTCCTCCCAGCCACCAGAAGAACTCAACACTGGCTGCAGCAGCGTTTAAAATCATTTACTGGAAAATTGCCAAGTATAAAATCCACATTGGGGCCAATATTCTACAAAAAAGGAGAGCACTGACGGAATCAATCACCGATCCTTTCCAGCCCCCACTAAGCAATTCAGGCTGGTGCAAAAAGGGGTCACTGCAAGGAGGGCGGAGCCTGCTTTACCGTCCCCTCCCTAGCTCCTCCCCTTGGTCCTGTACATCCATCACCCACAGCTGCCAGTCTGGGCCCAAGCTCCTTCCAGCACCTCTGCTTCTGGTCACAGGGAACTCCACAGTCAATAGTCTTTCTGTGTTTCTCCCCTCCCTTTGGGAGGAAGCACAACAACAGAGCGTGAGACACACGGGTGGGGGTGGGGCTCCATGAGGTACGCAGAGAGCCTTCATCCATCTCTACATGCAATGCCAGTCCACTTGTGGCGTGGCATGGGCAACAGGTGGCAAAGTGGGAACGTCAGAGGTAGTCCATGCATTGTGTCGCACAGGACTGCACAATCCATGCTTTGGTGGAAGAGCTTCTGATGCTCATCCTGTTCACATCGCTAGCCCTGAAGCTTGAAAGTCTGATGCAGTCTCTCGGCCTGGTCCTTCAGTGCCTGGATCTCCTCCTGAATGAAATCAGTCAACGCTTTCCGCATCTCCATCTGCAAGCACAAGGAGCCATAGTCAGCAAGTCCATGCAACACACGCCAGCTCTCCGCCTATGTGCGGATGGGTACACCAAGAGCAGGTGTATCCCAAGAACCATTCCCCACCTCCAGTTCAAACAAATTCACAAGCCTGGGGCCCAACCTAATCCATCGTTTGGGATCTCAAAGACTCCTGACGCATAAATCTTCATGCAGCTAAGGTGGACCAATTTATAAACCAGCCAGGTAGGCAAAGCTTGAGCCCCGCCCCAATCTCTCCAATTCCCATCAATGCCAGCCTGAACTCATCATACCTTTGACAGCTGATAAATACTTCTGCTTCTCTTAGCAGATCAGTCTTACTTATTCCCATCATCGTTCTCCTAGAAAGATGGCTGTTGGTTTCCAATTGTATTATAAAAAGGAATAGTCCCATGTTTCAGGGAATTATATAACAGGCACAATGGCTGTGTTTTGCCTCCACTGCCAGATGTTGTTGAGAATGGCAGGTGGGCAGAGTCCTGTTGCACTCATGGCATCTGGCCACCCACTGTGAGAACAGTATGGTGCCCTAGATGGGCCACTAGACTCTTTTATGTTCTTATGAAAGGCTAACATAAGAAGCAGGCTTGGCACACAGTCTTCCCTCATTGGGGGGAAATTTGTAACTGCTCATCCCTGCAAGGCCCCCCATTTTACCAGTGCCCAACTCTATGAGAATGAACCTTAAGGATGAATCCAGCTCTGCACCCATCAGTGCAGTAATGTCAAGCCCTTAATGATCAGCCATCCTATTTCTTCCCTACTTTGCACTCACCGCTGATTTGTTCTCTGCCCGCAGGTGCTCCAGCAGTGGACGGGCACTGAATGGCTTCCCAATTAGCACGGTGATCTTCTGTAACAAGAAGAAAAGGCAGCATGAGCAAACCGGTAACAAGGGAGGCAAATGGCTTCACTTGCACAAGTCCTCAACTTGCTGGTGACTTAGAATCCCCTGCCACTCCCGTCTGCAATGCTAGGAGCGCTCTTCCCTCTCCAACACTCACCTGCCCAGCACGGGGCACGTATGGGGGTGCATTGGGGAGTACATCATTCATTCCTAGGGAGATGGAGGGGGGAAACAACAACACAAACAGTTAGTTTTGATCCCAGCCCCATCATAAGCCATATATAAAAAAAATGACAAAATGGAATAGGATTCCTGTGTATTTAATAGCTGTACAGAAGGGATCATTTTAGCAGGAGCTGAAGAGAGCCCCCACTACTAAATTCATAGCATTCCATGTGGATTATGCAAGTAGGTTAGACATACAATCTATCCAGACAAAGTAGAAATTGACATGTGTTTAAATTCTATTTTGATTTTTTTTAATACCTGGCTTTAACAGTTTTTATGTTTGTAAGATTTTACCAAAGATAAAAAAATAAAAATCATGTGCTAGATAAATGTTGGAGTTGTGTGTGGAGCCCCGGCTCACTCAGCAGCGGCAGAGCAGAAAACTGGGAGAGGCTCCTCCCACTTCAGAGAACAAGGTTTAAATAGAGCTACCTCTGGAAGTAGAAGGGAGGAGCTACTTGTTCCAGGGTACCCTCCAGCATCAAGTGAGAAGAAAAGGTCATGCTGGTTTTTCAAAACCCATTCCCGCATCCTGAATTTCAATATTCTCACTAAACTACTTCTGAAATACAAAATGTTGGTTTGGAAAGTAAGATGGAGAGTTAGTATGTGTCACATTCTGCCAGCCTTCCTTGTGCACACTTTGGGCATTGCCTTTGGAAATCTGGTCCCTGCCAAAATCAACCTTTCTGCACAGATCTTAAAGGAAGACAAGTGTCCTATTCCACCAGAAATCTGAGAACCCTTATATCTTCTACCTATGCCATTGCCACCTGCCTAACATCAGACCTCGTCCCTCTCCTGATTCAGGTCTCACCTACATGCCAGAGTGGCAGTATAATGGGGTGAAGGCGGCATTCAGCCAGAAGACGCCCAATGCCTGGAAGAAATAAGAGGAAGGGGAGTTAGAGAGGATGAAATGGTCCCAGAATGCTCCTCTCCTACTAAAAAATACCTACCCCATTTGAAGCGCATGAATTCCTGTGTCATGTTTACTTTGCCTGGAAGAGGAAGATGGAGAACATTTAGGGCAGTTGATGGGCAGTGTAGGTTAGCCTCTGAAGCAAACAATACCACCACCACACCTATATCTCTCTGCCACCCCCAGCCCCAGTATGCTCACAGAACCACTTCCAAGCATTGCTACCTACCTTCTGGGAACATGTGAACCCAGTCTCCATGGTTGAGTTTCTCAAGAATGTAGTCCATGCCTTTCTGATAGACTCCATCTCCTGCAGGAAGAATGAACAGATTAATGGCAGTTCAATCCCACATGGAGGGCTCATGAAGCCCTAACCAGAACATTCTCTCACCATGCCTAGACAAGTCATAAGCATTGAAAAGAAAACGGATTTTTGCATTTAAGAGTGATGCTTACTTAGAACCCTTTTCATTTGCAAAGCAATTAAAAATCTCTTCACAGTATCCTTGTTGATAAGCCACTATTATTCCCATTTTACACATGTCAGCTGGAAAATAGAGGCTGGGAGAAATGGAGGCACAAGGCTTCAAACTGAGTAAGTGTATTACTTCTCAGGCCTGGATTTGGTACAGCTGTCCATGGCCCAAGCCTTGTCTGGGCAACCACCCCATTTATAACCCAAGAGCTGCTTGCCTGCCCCATGTCTATTAAGCAAACCATCTGCTTACCACGACAGACAGGTACACATCGCCCAAGGCTGAAGAAACGGGAATGCAGCTCCTTGGTGAAGCAGATGTCTGCAGCTGTTGGGGTCCTGGTAGAGCACAGAGACTGTTAAAACCACGTCACAACATGCTCAGCCAAGTTTTCATCTGGGCTCTCCAAAACCTTGGGAGCTCAAACTGAATAGGAGCCTTTATTTTTATTTATTCAATTTGTATACCGCCCTATCCCTGTAGATCTCAGCTCGTTCCTTCCTCACAGGGAATAACCACCTTTCCCAATACTTACCAGCGCATTTTCTGCAAGTTCCAGACGTGCCGTAATTTCAGGATCCCTGGGGGAGGCACAACCACATTAATACAGGGAACAATCCAAATTAAATCTACCATAGCTAATGCAGGAAAATGCTGCACGCACAGGGGTCAGGCTTGGGATTCATCCTTAAGAAAGACAGGTTAAGACTCCTTCATGAAGGTCCTAAGGGAGGGGGGGAGCACCCATTCTTGCCCACTATGCTCCAGACCTCAGGAAGGTGATTGGCCTGGTCTCTCAAACAGAAGAAAAAAGCAATACCTTCCCCTTCCCATCCACCAGGTGGCAGCACTTCCCTTCTAGTAGCCTACCCCACAGATGTGGATCATCCATGCAGGACTGGTGGTTGCAGACCGTCAAAAGAGGGATGCCTTCCTGGCGCTTCTCAATAAGCTCATACAGTACTTCTTTGTTATGGACATTCAGCTGGTTCATATACCCTGAAAGCGGGAGAGCAAAAAGACAGCTCAGTGACAGCAAAGGTACAAAGAGAGTGTAGAGAGAAAGGCTGAGGAGTTCCTAGGCTCAAATTCAGACTGGAGCAAGATAGATCGCTCTATCTAGGTTCCCAGTGCTCTACCTAGCCATAACAATGGATAGCTGCAATAATTTGTGGCTTTCCATATTTAGCAGTCATAGGGCAGTTTTGAGCAAAGCATTAGGTAAATGTAAAGGTAAAGGACCCCAGGATGGTTAAGTCCAGTCAAAGCATTACACACAGTTCACATAGGAAGCTGCCTTGGCATTGGCTACGCAGAACTGTCTGGTTCCTGGGTTCAGGGGTCTTTCCCAGACATGCCTGGAGATGCCAAGGATTGAACACTCTGCACTCAAAGTGCAAGCTGCCCCACTGAGATGCACACATTGTTTTGCTGCAACATTGAAACAACCTTGCAAGGCCAATATTGTTACATCCGCCATTGCCAGAGTGCTAGTAGTGGATGGGTTGCCTAAAGATACCTAGCAAGCTCTTGGCAGAGAAGAACTACAACAGCTCTCATTAGGGGCATGGGATGGGGAGAAATAGGGAAAACAGAAGACCTAGCTTAATAAAAGGTTCTGGTGGCCCTCAGGCAAGACTGAGTGGCTATAAAGCAGAGGGAGAGCCCAAGATATGTAAACAAGTGGAGCACACGGACAGCTCCCTCACTGGCTTTGCATTCACCAGGTCCTCTCTCTTCTCCCATAACAAGTCCAGGGCCAGATTGTGGCCTTCCAGGTCTCCCTATCTGGCCTCAAAACTCTCCTCTGGGTGTACCACTTCTGAGCCCTGCTTTTCACCCTGCTTCCTGAGAGATTTTGTCTCTTGCTTGCCTCTGGCTCCTGCTCAGGTGAAACGTAACCTATTACACAAAGGCAAGAGTCCTCTCTTGTTCCACCCGCTTTTGCTTCTGGCTCCACCCACCACTGGCATATGGCCCCCAGAAGTTTGCCCAAGAGACAATTTGGCCCTCAGGTGGAAATAGGTTCCCCACCCTATGCCCACCCCTGTCACTAATCTAGTTCTGACCCCAAGAGCTCAGTCTTCATTTCCCTGCCCAGCAGAAGTGAGTCAAAACCTCGGGATCCCTTCCACTTCTACAATATTAAGATTCTAAGGAATCTCCACATGTCTTCCTGAGCTCCACGAACAGCATGAGTCTCTTGCAGTCTTCCAGGGAGCCTAAATGGCAATGCCGTCAAGCATTTCTGCACACCCGGCCATGAACTCTTTTTGTCCCTTTTGTGAAACTAGCTGTGTAGGGGCAGAAGTTACAGGTACTCACTGGTCCAGAAGCAGCTGTAGGTGCCCACCAAGCCCATGACCACCCTGCTGGCCAAGGTCCAGGGCAGATGTGGGGCCCGGGGAAAGGGCCATTTCACCTCAAGGGGCATCTTCCCATCCCTGGCAATCCTTGAGGGAAGAGTGTCAGCTGTCCCTGCCAAAGAGAACAGCAGATTGCTTTGCAGCCTATCACATTTGCCTACGGCTCTTGGTATGTAGTCCTCTCCCCTGTCCAGGTTGTGTTGCAACTTGCAGGTGGAGCCACCACATCCTGCCGTCTCACCTCTGCCTGAGGGCTGTCACCACATTTAAAAAAGAAAAAAGTGATGAGGCTAAACAACAGGATTAAGCAGAACAGTGCAATGATGAGAAACAGAGAGGCTGTAACTGAAGTTATGTGGGCCAACCCTATAGAAATTGAGAAACCGCTGTTGCAAGTCCACACCCAGCAAAAACGATTACTAAAGCACCTCTGTTGTGTTGTTTTACCCCAGATCTAGAAAAATTAGTTTTGAGGTAGGGGTGTGAAAGGGTGGCAAAGATCACTAGTTAGTGGTGCACACATACACATTTACTATACACATTAAATACAAATATACTGTGAATGAAAGCTTGGAGAGAAGTGGTAATTTTGAGAAGTATTTTGAGGAAATGCCTTCTTTCCACCCGTCATCCCTGATGCACCCATTCTTTTTTAAATTGTTCCTCTAATCAGAGGAGCAATCTGAGCAACACAAACTCAAGAAGTGGCTCTCAAATGTTTTAGGTGGATATTTATTGCACTTTTGTTCATATTTATTTATTTCACTTCTTGATTGTAGAAAAACCTTGAAGTGGTTTACAAAAATAACAGTACAATAAAACTATTTTTTTAAAAAATAAAACATTCAAAAAGTAAAAACCAGGAATAAACGAAAAACACATCAGAATTCTAGAAATCTGGGTAATTTCTTTTGTGAGCTGAATCTTCTTCCCATGTGCGCACACAGAGATGTAAGGAAAGATGCGCCAAATCCCTCAGTCCTCCTCTCCCTTCCTACTAGCCTTCACCTCCTTCTCTTGCAGCAAGCAGGCAGGCAGCCACCAGGTGCTCTCCAGCCCCAAGCCCACCGCTCCCCACCTGCGCCCCAATACCCTCCCACATCTCTCCCATGGAAAGAGGGACATCCTAAGGCAGCATGTCCAGAGTCCATTTTGGGGACCTAATCCTGCCGGTCGGTTTAATCCGAAAAAAGCTCAACAACTTCAATCTTAAAAACAACTTTGGTCGGCCCTTACGCATGTTCACTTCATCAAATCTGGCCGTCTATGAAAAAAGTTTGGGCCCCCCCGTCCTAAGGGAACATTCCTAAGGGACGTTCCGGCATGAAATCGGAAGCCCAGGTCGGCTTCTCTCAGTCAGGGGCGCCCCTGGAGAAGAGGGAGGGTCCGGCGCCCCTTTCCGACTTTGCCTTGGCGCCTCTCTCTCTCTCTCTCTCTCTCTCTCTCTCTCTCTCTCTCTCCGGGAGCCCCTTTCCCTCGCCCTTCTCTTCCAAGCAAGGCCCAGAAACCCAGCAGGGGCAGCTTCCCCACCTCGGCGCCGGGGGAGGCGGATGCCAGACGCCGGGAATGAAGCGGGAGGCAAGCGGCGCCTCCGTCCGCCCCCCCCCGCGCCTCCTCCCCGCGCCTCCCCATTGCACCCCACTCACCTCCTGCTCCTCCTGCTAGCTGCCTTCAAACTCCTCTTCTTTCTTATCGCGGCGAGAAAGAAGCAGCTCGGCCCCAAAGCGCCCCAGTTTTGCAAACTCTCTTCCCACGTAAATATTTTTAATTATTTATTTATTTTTATTTTAATAAAAGAGGCGTAATCAGAAACAGAGGGTCGTAAAGCGTTCTCGGACACTTAGCGGTCGTGAACTGTCGCAAAAGGCTACTCGAGTGACACGCGCGCTTTCCGGCAAGTCCTCGGAAACGGATGGTGGTTCAGAGTGACGCGCACCATCGGAGCTTCCGCTAAATGTTGAAGGCGGCCCATTGGGCAGCAGTGTCGCTCTACCCCGTGGCATCTCTATGGTGGAATCCCTATTCGCCTCGCCTTGCGAGTTAAAAGTGGGAAATACAGTATCCTGCTTTAATTTAGTGAAGAATAATCACGAATAATGAACCTCCTCCCGCCTTGTTTTATGACACGAGTGGAGAACTCCGGCATTTTGAAAGACAAACAGAAACAGACAGGACAGGCTTTTGTTCTTAGATTAGGAACTTCCTTATGGGTTAAAAAAGAGCTGGTTGAGCTCGCTTAAAATATGCTGCCCCCCTTTCATATAAGCATATTGTATTCCTTATCTCTCTCTCTGTGATGCACATATATTTTAAACGGGAGCAAACACAATATTCCATGTACAATGCCCCTATATTTGGCGCCCTTTAACAGCGCGATCCTATACACGTTACTCAAAGTGACTTGCTTTGTTTCAGGAGACTCGCGGCGCGATCCTGGTGCACGTTTTCAAAGAAGTCCTACTGAGCTACTTCCAGAAAAGCGTGCATAGAATTGCAACCTTTATTTAATGTAATAGATCATTGAATATTACTTTGTTCTGTATGTTGTTTATTTCAAGTCATAACTTTGACTTACTTGTATCGGATCGGATTGTTATAAGATGTGCGACCTTTGCGGTATCTGTTGTTGCTTCTTCAGCTTGTAAAGCCCCTTGTGTATAGCAACACAGAAAGCTGATATGCAAATAAAAAGTGATGATGGCGATTTATAACTGAATCTCATCTCGCCACGTGCAAATCCTTTTCCCTATGGAAATGCGTTGAAGCCGAAAGCGTGACTGGATGTAGCTCGTGTGCATCCAAATGGCAGCCACTCCTAAAGCAAAGAATGGTTCTTTCTTATTGTGAAGGTGAAAAACAAACGCACCGGCGTGAAGCGTTTGGCAAAGGACTACATTTCCCAGCAGCCGCATTAGGGTTGACGCATGCCCCCGCGGGACTAGAAGCCGTCTCCGGCTGGCCGCCGAAGGCTTCCCCGTGCCCCGGTTCCCATTCATCAGTCCCGGAGCCGTCCACGACCTCGGGAGCCGCCGGCATGTCTTCTTCTGCAGCGGCGGAACCCGAGAGCAAAGCGCTGCCCATCGTCGTGAGGACGTACTTCTCCGAGGTCGTGGAAGACGACGGGAACTTCATCCAGGCAGTTTGCAGCCTGTGCAGGCACAAGAGGAAGACCATCCGAGGGCAGCACAAGGCGCCATCCAATTTCACCAAACACGTGCAGGTACAGAATGGCAGCAAAGGGTCACTACACATTCGCACGTGAGCCAGCCCGATTTTACAGATAGGTTTAAGATTAGCGATCCGGGAGCTCTCGTGGGCACGACCAGCATGCAAACTCCCCGTGCAATCGTGCAAAAGGGATGGCGGCTCAGGTGCTCCGTGCGCTTCAGGGCCGCTTATTATGCTCAGGAGCGCTTTGCCGTTATTAGCCACCCACCCGCGCGGCAGCATCTTGTTTCGGACCTCGATGTCGCCTGGTTCGAGTGCGCGCGTTCAAGCAACCTTGGTCGTCCTCAATAGATCAGATTCAGGCCATGGCCCTCCTGCAGTTGCTGATCTCTACACTTAGGGCTGGAACAGGCATGTGGCTCTCCAGGTGGTGTTGGACTACTTTCATCATCCCCAAGCCAACATGACCAGTGAGTGGTCAAGCATGGCGGGAGCTGTAATCCAGCAAGATCTGGAGAGCCACAACTTCCCTGCCCCCAAGCCAAACAAAGACTACTCTGCATTGCAAGGAGTGGACTCTGGACTCTTACATCACCTGATTCCACAAATTGTGGTTGACCTCTCCAGTCCTCAAGGATCCTAGTCTTGGACTGGAGAAGGGGTAGCACATCACATTGGAGAACCACATCAAAATATTTTCAGTGCATATTTTCATACACATCAAATGCCAAACTACAGCAGATAAATTTATTGCCTTTAGGATGATCTTACTTTAAAATAATCATCATGAAATAGGAGATGCTTAGAACATAAGAAGAATCTTGCAGGGATAGGGAAGCTGTCGACCTCCAAGTGTTGTTGAACCACAGCTCCCATCATCCCTGACCACCGGCCATGGTGACTGAGGGTGATGAGTGTAGAATAGTGGGTAGACATGGCAGACGACACAGCGATTTCTCCAAAGCAGCTCTTTATTTTGTAAGCTGGAACAGAAAACTGAACAGCAAACAGCTCAGCCGGCCTGCTTTTATAGGCAGGCGGCTATCAACATTGTAGCAACAACAACCCAGGGTTTCCCGCCTAAAATAACTGACGTGGACCTGAGTGAAAACTATCTACAGTATCCCCCTGCTGGCCCAGGGTGCCAACTTCAGTACATAACAATGAGAGTTTGACGTCCTCTGGAGGGTCACTGGTCCCGTCATCACATGGTTTAGTGGCTCCAGCCAAAGGTCCATAGGAAACCATCATTCTGTTTGGGAAGGCCTGCCAGATGCTTCAGGAAAGGTCATAAGATGAGTGGGAAAGTACCCACCCCCCATTTTTTATGCCCAGCATTTGGTATTCAGAGATATACTGCCTCTGAATATGTTGATTCTAATCGGTTGTCATAGCTAAGAGACTTTGCAAAAAGCATACCTTAAAATCAGATGTATTACAAAAAGAATTTATTTTTACTTAAAATTAATTTTTAGCAAGGTTAGTGGATCCTTTTGCTTCTTTGCTTTTTTTCGTTTAACAATTTGGCAGCATTCTTGCAAATTTCTCTGTAAAGTTATGGAGACTGGATATTTTAAAAGAAAAATAAAGGGGCTTGATTTGACTAATGGGTGGATATCCACATAAGGACTCTGCTAGTGCAATGGGACTTTCCTCCCCTTCAACCCCCACTGGCTTAGGTTGGGATTGGGAGAATCCCCAGAACAGCACATGAGGTGTGGTGGGAGGAGAGGGGAGTTGATTCCATCAAGCAAACAGAAATGTTTGTGCTGATCTCCTTAGTGCTATGTTAAATTCCTCCCAATATCTGTGAGATCCTGACTCCACAGGCCTCTGAGCAATTCATCAGGTCTGTCAGTACTTTTGCATGTAACAAGCATTTATATATTTCTGTATGATTCCCATAATAATTTCTATATCCTATAGCACTGACTGAAATAGTTCTCCTCTGTTGTAGAGAATCCATGGAGAAAAATATCTGAAGCTGATGCACAAAAGGAAAAATATCAATTGCAAACAAATTGGTAGTGGCATGTTAAAAGTTTCTGAGAAAATTCCAAAATACAGTGAGCCTCATTGGGACCCTTACTCACAGTATCAGCTCTGTGATCAGTCTTTATCCAAAGAAAACCTGGATCAACTAATTCTCAATTTTCTCATCACTGATATGCTTCCCTTGTCGATTGTTGATGGAAGTGGCTTCCACACTTTGATTAAAGGGATTATTCCCAGTGCTGCAGTCACTTCTACAGAAACCTTACAGAACAAACTTGCAAGACAGTATTTCCTGGTTCTTGAAAAAATTAAAAGGAAATTGGACTCAGTTTCTTATGTTTGTACAACTGCAGATGTGTGGATGCATCAGGGGCAAAATTATGTGGGTGTCACATGCCACTGGATCAATTCAGCTAACTTGACAAGAGAATCTGCTGCCTTGAGCTTCCGACGCTTTCCTGGGCCATGTTCATACAGCAAGCTTGCTTCTGTGCTGACTGAGATCCATTCGCAGTATGATTTGGACTCCACAAAAATAACACACATTGTCACGGACAACAGGAACCATTTCCAGAAAACCTTTCAGCTGTTCTCTGGACCCAAAGAGCAGCTGGAGGACAGCTTGGACCAGCAAGAGGGGAATGATGTGGAGAAGCAAGTGAATCCCCCGGATGCTGATGCCTGTGTCAACGTGCGCATTTATGAAGCCTTGTCAAGTGACACCGTTGATTCTTCTGACCTCTTCTACTTGCCACCCCGCGTGGCCTGCTTTTCCTGCACACTCAGCTTTGTGGCTGCGACAGCTGCTTCCAGAGCACTGGCCACCAACCCTCCATACAGGCACCTTTTCCAAAGCGTGGCAAGCAAATGTTGTGCTTTAAGGAATGTTTCCCAAGATAGCCTGAAAAATGCAGAGCTTGTTAATTACGCTCTCGGAAAGTCTCTTCCCAAACCGACCTCCATATGGAATTCTGAGTTTGACAGTTTTTGCCGCATATACGACATGCGTGGCACAGTGAATCTCATAATGGCCTGCCTCCGGCTTCCAAAATTTACCAACCTGGAGCTGGAGTTCTTAGGGGAGTGGTTGGAGGTGATGTCTCCGATTGCTACAGCACTTGACAAACTTCAGACAGAAGAGGCCATTGAGTCTTTCTGCGGTGCTGTCCTGCCCATGGTGCTTGTGTTAAACAGCCGACTTGAGTCAGTGTCTCCAAAATACACTTCTTGCCTGGCAGATGCACTGAAGGGGGAGCTTCAGAAGCAGTTTGGGCACATGCTGACCTTTGACACAGCCATAAGTAGTAAAAAGACAAAGCCACTAGTAATTGCTTCTGTATCACATCCATTTTTTAAATTGCGTTGGCTGCAAAGTCAAGATGATAAGAAAATCGCTCAGGAGCTTTTCTTACGGGAGCTGCTCCGCTGTGACACTCTGTCGTCGAAGGCTGACAGTCAAGCAGCAGCAATGAAAGCTGCCGATGATTTTTATGGCTTTGATGATCAGGGGGTGGCGGCAGCTGAGTCTGCATTAAGGAATATTGGGGTGCAGTTCCTCAACGATCCATCGCATGAGCTGAGGCAACTGAAAAGATACCCAGCCATCACCAAGCTTTTTATCAAGTTCAACACCACTCTGCCAAATTCTGCTCCTGTAGAAAAACTGTTCTGCCACAATGGACAAATCCTGGGGCCCAAAATGGCCTCCCTTCAGGATGATGTGTTAGAGATGATGATGTTGTTGCAGAAAAATTCCCAGTTTCTTGTATGATATATGTCCATAGAGCAGTGGCCTAGAGTCAACATGGTGCCCTCCATATGTTGTTGGACGGCAACTCTCATACTCATCTCTAACCATTGGTCATACTGGCTGGAGCTGAAGGAGTCCCAACAATGACTGGAGTGCCACAGGCTCCCACACCACTGCTCTGCAGGCCAGTTTTTCCACATGTTCCACCTTCAGAAAAACTCTTTTCATGTTGCTCCTTCTGCTGAGGCACCAATGAAACTGTCACATCTCTCCTATGCATTGCAAAGTGTTTTGGGGCATGTTCTAGGGCTCATACTCAGGGATGGCTCAAGAAAGGTGCTGATGTTGTCGCTGCTGCTGCTGCTGCTGCTGCTGCTTTATTAAGCAGCGTAGGTGTGATGAGCTACAGGGACTCGCCAGTAACTTGCCAGTACCTTGCCCTTAAGTAGACCCCAGTCCCTACCACCAAGCAACAACAGGGCAATGAATCCTGAGGAGGCCGTGTTTGCTCTCCTTGCTTGGAGGCTCCACTTGTGCCAGAAGGGGCATGGTAGCTCTCGTTCATCTGCTTGATGGGAGAGAAGGAGAACCTGGAGGATATAAAGCCACAGGGAGAGGGAGGAGGGGCAGTGGAAGACCAGAGAACAGGCTGGACTACCTCGGCATCTAAGAGGGCTCTCACACAAATAAGGGTGGCTTGGCCCATACTCCCCTGCCAGATGCCATCTGCAGTCTTCTGCAATCTTGCTGAGTTTTCCTCAGACAGTTGCCCAGTGTGCCTGCATGGTGAGGGCCAGACCTGTGTCCACTCAGTTCATGCTGAGCACTGGACAAGCTTGTTGGCTTTCATATAAACTTGGTTTGAAATTTGCTGCTTTGAACTGTATTCTTTTGATAAATATTTTACACTCTGTTTTACGTAAAGCGTAGCATTGATTAAGTGACATATACATTTTGTTAAAATAAAAGAAAACATTTCCATGTTCATGAGCTGACAGTGCACTCTGAAGTCCCCTCTGACTATATATTGCACAGGAAGATCATCAGCAATAAGGAAGTTGCCTTTCACGGCAGCTTGTTCACCCTTCCTGATCTTCCCAAGGACCCCTTCTGAGAGGAACTCAGAAGCTTGAGACTGCCATTCAGGAGCCTGGCTTCTCAAATGCAGCCAAAGTGACTCCATGAGGTTACAAGGAGCTTTAGATGTGGTGACACCTAGTTTGCTCTGTTGATATTGTGGCATGTTACTTTAGTGTGGGGCCTCCCCTCTGGCCAGTCTGAGAACTGCTGCTGTAGAGAGATGATATAGAACAGGGGTTAGCAACCTTTTTCAGCTGTGGGCCAATCCACCGTCCCTCAGACCATGTGGTGGGCCAGACTATATTTGGGGGGGGGGGAATGAACAAATTCCTATGCCCCACAAATAACCCAGAGATGCATTTTAAATAAAAGGACACATTCTACTCATGTAAAAACAAGCTGATTCCCGGACCATCCGTGGGCCGGATTGAGAAGGCGATTGGGCCACATCTGGCCCCCAGGCCTTAGGTTGCCTGCCCCTGATATACAGTGGTACCTCGGGTTACATATGCTTCAGGTTACATACGCTTCAGGTTACAGACTCTGCTAACCCAGAAATAGTACCTCAGGTTAAGAACTTTGCTTCAGGATGAGAACAGAAATTGTGCAGCGGCAGCAGGAGGCCCCATTAGCTAAAGTGGTGCTTCAGGTTAAGAACAGTTTCAGATTAAGAACAGACCTCCAGAAAGAATTAAGTACTTAACCCGAGGTACCACTGTAGAATCTTTCCTAAGAAAGTGAGCTGGCAAATCCCCTGGTTCAAATCTCTCCTCAGTTATGACCCCATTAGATTGCCTCAGGCAAGTCACTCTGGTAGCTCAGTTGAAGACTGCCTCTTTGCATGCAGAAGGACCCAGGTTCAATTCTTGGCATCTCCAATTAAAAAAGCACATTGGGTAGCAGTTAGTTAATTGGGGCAGTATCCAACTAACTTGTTCCATCAGTGCAAGGTTTTCACTTATCCTGGCACACATCTGCAATAAAGATGTAATAACAGTGGGCTACCTCACAGAACTGTTGTAAGGAGTATTGAGAGAATATATATCAAGAGCGTTCAACAACTGGGTTAAGCACTATATAAATGCTAGATATTATTGTTGGATGATTTATATAATGTAGCAGATATGTCAGAACACCCGCATTTTCATTGTTCACTGTACTTTTTTTGTCAAAATGCGTTTATAATATTTAAATTTCAGAAAGCCACTATATATGATACTTTTTAAAAGTGCAAATGAAAAAACTGATCATTGAAAGTCTTCATAACTCAACAAGCAACAGCCAAAAACCAAAACAGATACCAGTAACTGTTTCCTGTGGAGAAAGACTGTACTCAGAGCTGGCCTACCCATGAAGCAAGTTGAGGCAACCGCTTCAGGTGGCAGGATTCATCACCTGAATTGGCAGCAGACCCTGATGTTGATCTTCCTCCCCCCCCCCTTGTTCCTGATGGAGAGCAGGGCACCATTTTGGGGTCTGCCTCAGGTGCCAAAATGTCTTGGGCCGGCCCTGCCTATACTCAGTTAGTGAAACTCCTAGCTAGTGAAACTTCTAGCTAGGAAGTTTGGATTAAAACAATGAGGAGGATGTAAGGATGTTTAAGATTCTTTTGTGTTCTTTACTTATCAGATTTTCCACAGAAATTGTAAATTTGGATTAAATGGAGAAATAACATGGGGTGGCATTTTGACGAGGGTGATGTCCTGCAGATACGGCACAAAACATGTACACATGAGCAGCTCTGAGTGCACAATGAACTGATGTAGAAGCCCTACAAGGTGCTTCTTCAAGTGTACATGGCACAGACCACTGAGGGCTGGTGTAGGTAAAAGTATATATAATTAGCAGACCTAGAAGTTAACTGGCAACCATGAGTTTAAGCTGTCATGGTTCTTGGTGTCTGCCCCCCAACCCCCCCATGTATATGATCTGACCTGTTATACTGGTATGTCCAACAACCAGTAACACACATCACATTGAAAATGCTTTTGCTTTCTCAGATGTTGGGCTTGACACTTAATGAGCTTTTATTAGTGCTAGTGAAGACATACTGCATAATGGATTGCCGTAGTATTACCACATCAGTTTTAAGCAAGTTGCCCCACATTTTCACTGAATGTGATGACATTGTGGTTGGATGTATATTCAGTTGTTGCTGGATATAGTTTCACTCATGGGCGTAGCCAGGATTTTTGTTAGTGGGGGGCAGGCCTTTTGGGGGGGGCAGAACCTCAGTTACCTATGTATTTTTATTTATTTTTATTTGGGGGGACAGCTGCCCCTTCCTGCCCCCTTGACTATGCCCATGGTTGCACTGACCATACATGGTTGTGATGACAAAACCAGGTGGAAGCACAGTTTACCCTTCCATAAACAAGGTTTTATGGCACCTCTTGGCACATATTAGTGCTTAGAGCTGTGTCCTTTTTGCGTATGTGCTGAGTTTCTGTGTTCAAATGTCTATTGATTTTTTTGTTTCGGTGTGCTGATGTACACGTTTGATTTTGAGTCACCTGAGATAGGTGAATGTGCTAGGACGCCCTGGGGAACAGTGAAACCTGTGGGATTCCTGAAACAAAGAAATGTGGGGGCGGATGGAGATAGGAGTATGGTGAGTAGTCAGTAGAACAATAATGGCACTTGTTTTACTGGTTTGGGATCTGATCAGAGAGAGGGAGGAGAGAATGAATATGGGAATTCCTGTTTGAATTGCAAACCAGTTGCAACATAGGGTATGGGATAAGAAAGGCAAATCCTGCACCTTTCCAGACAAAAAAATAATACTCGAAACTTTTATTAAACTATATCTATTTTGTGCAGTATCCATCCTATCACCATTGACTGGAACTGGAGTTAATATGCTTGCAGGAATTATTGCTCCTCCCCCGCTTTAGTAACAAGAAAGGGTGGTAGATGTACACCACTGTGCTAAAGGATAGGACTGCGCATGTTTCAAGTGAAAAAAATAATAAAATAAAAGTTTATTTAAATAAAATATTTAAATTGTTTTTCTAGATATTGCAAGAGATCAACACAATATTGCCAAGCAATAGTGTTCATTATCCCTTGTGAAAGTGCGCAGAAGCTTTACATACATTAATTAGTGCGATGTATCTGTCTGTCCACAGCGCCACCCGCGTCCCTTACTGACACCTTAATGTGGCAGCTACACATGCCACATATTCTATGTATATCTCGGGCCAAACTAGGCATGATAAACACCAGGGGTAAGTCATTGAGCTCTCTAAGTGTATTTCCACAGAAGACCCATAACACTGAAATGCACTCAGTATATGTGCTGATCAGCGAAGAATGGATGCTTTTGAATTACGGTGCCGGAGGAAACTCTTGAGAGTCCCATGGACTGCAAGAAGATCAAACCTATCTATTCTGAAGGAAATCAGCCCTGAGTGCTCACTGGAAGGACAGATTGTGAAGCTGAGGCTCCAATACTTTGGCCACCTCATGAGAAGAGAAGACTCCCTGGAAAAGACCCTGATGCTGGGAAAGATGGAGGGCACAAGGAGAAGGGGACGACAGAGGACGAGATGGTGGGACAGTGTTCTTGAAGCTACCAGCATGAGTTTGACCAAAGTGCGGGAGGCAGTGGAAGACAGGAGTGCCTGGCGTGCTCTGGTCCAGGGGGTCACGAAGAGTCGGACACGACTAAACGACTAAACAACAACAACATGTGTGGAATATATTAGCCATGCCAGCCACCTGCCCCTCCTGTCAGTCATTGGCACAGAAACGCAATACCCAAATAGGCTGATTTGTGGGGTCCCCCGGGATGGGAGCCCATGAGTGGGTGCCCTACGGGGGGGGGGGGAGGCAAAAGGAAGCCAGCCTCCCTTCTCTGTTTTATCCCTTTTAAAAAGTTCTGCCCCGTTTTCTGAGGAGCTTCCTGCACAAAGCTGCTTACAGTTTTATTTAAAACAGAAGAGTTGCACAATGCTATGACCAATACAATACTCGGGTTAAGTACTTAATTCGTTCTGGAGGTCCGTTCTTAACCTGAAACTGTTCTTAACCTGAAGCACCACTTTAGCTAATGGGGCCTCCCGCTGCTGATGCGCCGCCGGAGCATGATTTCTGTTCTCATCCTGAAGCAAAGTTCTTAACCCGAGGTAATATTTCTGGGTTAGCGGAGTCTGTAACCTGAAGTGTATGTAACCCGAGGTACCACTGTATAGGCCAGGCGTGTTCGCAAGGGAGGCCCCTCGGGGAGAAGCGGCGACTGGCAAGGGGGCGAGCGCTCCCTTCTCCCGCCCAGCTGCGCCTCCGCCCTCCTCGCAGCTCCCCGAGTGGCGCCTCCTTCGAGCGCGGGGCTGGACTGTCCCGCCCGCCCCGTCTGGCTGTTCTGCTGCTGCCGCCCGGCGGCGCGAGGATACGGGCACGGCTCTTCCCAGCGCGCCGCGATGCGGGTGAGAGGAGCGCGGCGAGGCCGGGGGTCGGAGGGCGGGGAAGGGCTGGGGGGCGACTGAAGGGCAAGTGCAGGAAACAGCCGCCCTGAGTTGCAAGGCAGGAACGGGCGCAGCGGGAGTAGCAGCAGTCGCTGCATCGGATCCGCCCTTCCCTTTTTGCCTCGACCGCGGCGGACGCAAATATGTTGAGCTGCTGGATGGCTCCTCAGCGGAGTGTCTCAGGATCGGGAGCACCCAGGTCCTTCCCGACAAATTAAAGGACAGCCCGAGACAGGGAGGAAACTTCCTGTTCCTTGGAAATAGACAGGTTAACTTGGAATTAACCCGTTTCCGGATAAGCAGGATTGGTGCATCAGAGCCATAGCTGTCAACGTTTCCCTTTTTTAAGGCAAATTCCCTTATTCCGAATAGGATTCCTCGCAAGAAAAGGGAAAAGTTGACAGCTATGATCAGAGCACTCAGCCAGGCCCACACGAGATCTGATTATAATTATTATAATTATGATTATCAATAATTATTATAATTATGATTATCAATAATTATTATAATTATGATTATCAATAATTATTATAATTATGATTATCAATAATTATTGATAGTGATGGTGTTGATGATTGAGCAGGAAGGTCGCATGAATCAGGAGTAGTCAACCTAGCCAATGGTCAGGGATGATGGGAGTTGTAGTCCAGCAACATCTGTGGTGCCACAGGTTGTCCACACCTGCCGTAAACAACTGTGCAGATCTGGCTTAACTGAGAAAATAATTTGGCATTCGCTCTTACTTTACACACAGTGGGTTCAACACCTGTTATTAGTTTATGCAAATTAAAGCTTTTTCTGGTACAGTGAAACCAATCAGAAAGTGCACCTTGGTTGTCAAATATTTCGGAAGCCGAATGGGCTTCTGGAACGGATTACGTTTGACAACCGAGATCTGGCTGTACTAATAATTCTGCCTGACAATATAAACAGCTGGTAAGTACTACAGACGACTGGGTTTCTGTGTTTTGGCTTATGCAGTAATTCTTACTCTGCAGTTTTGGTCCACACAATTACAGGCTGGTCCTTCTGCTGTCGCAGCACACACACACTGGGCTCCCACAGTGTAGGGCCAAGTTGGCGCCACTACACTGTTGATTTAAGTTCAGCTTGTGGTCTACTAGGGACACGGGTGGCACTGCAGTCTAAACTACTGAGCCTCTTGGGCTTGCCGATCAGACGGTTGGCAGTTCGGATCCCTGCAATGGGGTGAGCTCCCGTTGCTCGGTCCCTGCTCCTGCCAACCTAGCAGCTTGAAAGCACGTCAAAGTGCAAGTAGATAAATAGGTACCACTCTGGCGGGAAGGTAAGCGGCGCTTCCGTGTGCTGCTCTGGTTCGCCAGAAGCGGCTTAGTCATGCTGGCCACATGACGCGGAAAAACTGTCTGTGGACAAACGCCGGCTCCCTCGGCCTGTAAAGCAAGATGAGCACCGCAACCCCAGAGTCGTCTGCAACTGGACTTAACTGTCAGGGGTCCTTTACCTTTACCTTTTTGTGGTCTACTAAGACAAGTCAGGTGTCCTCCGTCTTATATTTGTACTGCTGGTTCTTACTGCCTAAGTGTAGAACCTTAGATTTGTCCCTACTGAAATTCATGTTGTTGGTTTTGGCCCAGTTTTCCAGTCTGTTAAGGTCCTCTTGAATCCTAATTATGTCTTCTGCAGCAATAGACACCCTCCCAGTTTGTTGTCATCTGCAAATTTGATGAGCATCCCCTCAGTTCCTTCATGCAAGTTGTTTATAAAGGCAGTGAACAACAACGGGCCCACGACAGAACCCTGTGGTACCCCACTTGTCACTTCCCCCCAAACTACAATTCCCATAATCTCCAGTCATTGGCTATGCTTGCCGGGGCTGATGAAAGTTGTAGTTTAACAGCATCCGGAGTGCCAAAGTTTCCCCACCCCAGTTGTAGACATCATGAAAGAGGAACTTAGATGTTCAGTTGCTGCTCTGGGCAGCACCCACACAACAAGTGTGGTACTCCTGTGGTCAGACTTAGGACTGAGGAGATCCGAGTTCAAATCCCCACTCAGCCATGGAGCTCACTGGGTGCCTTTGGGGCAGTTAGTATCTCTCAGTCAAACCGACCGTATCTCATCAAGTTGTTGTATAGATAAAATGGGGAAAAGAAGATGAGAGAACCATAGACAAGCCTGAGAAACTTAGATATCAAGGGAATAATACTGTCCAAATGTAAAGTAATGTCTAATTTAACCCTTAATGCAACTTGTGAAAATGCTGTTGGTCTATTCTTGGTCTATATGAACACCTTTCATATTTCTGTGCTTGGCACTGGAGAATGAGACATTAAAAATTGAATATATGATATATTCTGTAAAAGCTGAGTCACTGAAGAGAAAGGTAAGTGTGAGAAGCCTCTGTGGGCCAGTGTGGCCTAGTGATTAGAGTCCTAGATTAGAACCTTGGAGACTAGGGTTTAAATCCCTACTGGGCCCTGACTTCCGGGTTAGCGCCATCGGCAATGGCGGAATTCCTCTGATGCAGAGGAACCCGCTCCGTGGAATTTGGGTCTGGCCGCTGCGGCGAAAGCGGAGACCCGTTAAAAATCACAGGCGGGTGAAGCCTGTGACCGTGGGATTCAGCGTGCACCTTTTGCACCTTCCCTACTTGTGGGAAAACCCGATTTTCTGGCTCCGGAGCGAAGTAGGGTGAGCGGTGTGGTGCTGCGAACCAACTACTCCTTCCACGGAGTGAAGCCGCACAGCTGTTCTCGGAGAGCGCTGACTTTTTCCTCTGGATAATTCGATCCTAAAAGTAACTACCCGTGAGTAGAACAAATCGGAAGATTTTAAAAAGAAAAAGGGATTAAAAGAACTTTAATTTCAATTGGAGGATACTAAAAGGGAAAGAATTAATTTGGCAGCTACGCGGGGAGGCTCAAACAGGAAGTCCGCCTTCTGCTTTTGTATATAGACTGAAGCAAAGACCCTACAAGCTAAAATCTTGAAAGTTTTTGACAAAGGTCTAAATATTCATCGTTTAAAATGCAAACCCCGTTTGAAGAAGTAGGGGGAAACTTTGAATTCAGCAAGTTTTAGGAGATTAAAAGACCACAGCTCTGAGCCTGGGAACGGGCTGCTTTTGACGTTTGGAGAATTATATTGAAAGATCTTTGATAGAACGGATTTGACAGTCAGTTAAAATACACAGTTTCTTCCATCCTCTTCTGCTTTTAAGATGGAGGAAAGTAACTTAAATCGGAAACTTTGTTTTGTTGTTTGAATTGGTGCTTGAAAGAAAGGGAAAAATTGATACAAATGGAGATTGTGTCCCTCTAGTGGGAGGCTTTGAAACTGTTGCAGGAGTGGGTGCCAGCTGCAAGATAAGAACCTGAGAACCAGGGACTGACCTTGACTATTCAAAATGTTGCTTACTGAAGCAATTGTGAACTCACTGTATAAGATAAACTATTTGCTGGAAGGGCTCCATAAGAAGGTGAATGACGACTCCTAAAAAAATTGACAACTGGGAACAGGAAATGTCCAACCACAGACAAGAAACGAGCACCAATGCAGAAATAACCAAGGACTTGTCACAGGAACCTATTTTGGCAGTACAACTGGTGGAAGAAAAGGAGGATGCCGTTGCTTTAGAACCCAAAACAACACAAGCGGGATCCTTAGTTTTACAGAAGCAAACTGAGGATTATAAACTGAGGATGTCTATGATTGAATTTGGTAAAAGTCAGATTTTGAGAACCAGATCCTGGCCTGGACTGAAGATGGAAAGTTGGAAAGATTCCATTATACAGGGATCTATAGACTGTTGGAATATGGACTTGGATTTGAAGGAGGTTGAAGGTTTGGGGGTTCTTGGATTTGGAGGTATTCTGAAATATCTCCTGAAAGATCACATAGACTCTAGTTCTAGCCATGGAAACTTGGTTGAATGGTTCAGAAGATACAATTACAATGTTAGGATGGAATTTCCTCGAGACCTGCTATTCGGCATTAAGGAGTATGAAGAAAATCTGCAGAAGGGGCTTGGAGGGGATTTAAGAGCCTTGGACATCAGGTTTCCAGATTGAGGGACTATAGGGAATTAACGGAAAGGACTGGCAGATTCCGAAACCAGGGGAGGAGCTGATGGAAGAAGATTGGAAAATTTAAAGTTCTTATTAAAGTATATACTAAGTTTAAAGTTTATATGAAAATAACAAAACAAAGAAAAGAATTTTTTGAGGGATAGAAAAACGGTGGATTGACACTTCATGGATTTAGCAGAAATGTTATGAGAAGTTAAGCATCTATAAGTTTTAGCTTTAATGTTAAAATAAGGTTAAGAAAATTATGTTATGTATAATTTGATAGAGATTTAAGAGAAAGATGGAAAGGATTTGCTGAAATTACCAAATAGAAGTGGAATACAAGAAGGGAGGTGAGAGGAAGTCGAGGAAACAAGTGAATGAAAGAAAGGTTGTGTTTTGAAATGTTTCCTTCTTTTTTTTTCTTTTGTAATGTGTTACTGTTTTTGGTTTGTCTTATCTTTGTTGTGTTTTTTTGTTTTTTGATTTGTTAAAAGTAATAAAGATAATTAAAAAAAAAAAAATCCCTACTCGGCCCTGAATTTCACTGGTTGACTCAGCCTCTACCTCACATGGCTGCTGTGAGCCTTAAATTAGGAGGGGAGAACCATATCTCCCCCCTTGATCTCCTCTAAGGAAAGGTGAGATGTGAAGCAAAAAGGAATAAACAAGAGTATTTATTTGTTTAGTCACATTATTTGTATGCCACCTTTCATTGAACAGGAATACCAGAAGAAGAGCCCAAAGGCCCATCTTGCCCATCAGCCTGTTGTCAGAGTAGCTAACCAGAGTCCTGTGGGAACTCCATAAGCAGGGCATGAGCGCAGGAGCCCCCTCCATTCATGGATTGTTTTGGGGTAGCAAATTCCTTAGTTTTACTCTGCACCGTGTACAGGACTTCCTTTTGTCCGAACTGAATTTTCCAATGTTCAGCTTCCCTGAATGCTGAGTTATGCCTGCATGGAAGCTGTACCTTCTGACTTGGAAGCCCCACTCCCTAATTTCATATAGGAAGCTTGTGAGAGATGCATATAGCCTGCCTTTTCTCGGGAGGCCCTCACCGCATGTTCTAGAGCTGATGCTGGAGCTCAAGGCAAGTTTTTAGCATCAAAGCAGAAGATAGGTTAAAGGTGTGAATACATTCAACAGATCTTCGTATTTGAAAATAACGTCGCAAAGGGGCCTGACCAGCTTCATGACTGCAGTCTGCGGCGGGGTGTGTGTGTGTGTGTGTGTGTGTGTGTCTTTCTCTTTGCACCATGATCCTGTTTAAAATTGACACAGCAGCTGCCCCCTCCAAGAGGAAAACTGCCTCTGTGCCAGTGCCCCCTGGCTGAAACCAAGCCTTGCCTAGGAGGAGTCTGTAGGCATAAGAATCATGAACTAACGCGCTGCTGCTTTCTGCTCTTTCGTTTGTGTTGGTCTTTATTTAGTAGCACTCATCTCTATATTTAGATTCGTCCCAGAAGATTCATGAGTGGCCACTATTGTAGGAGCGATTCCCTCGACAGGCTCCCAGCCACTGCCACCTCCTCCATCGGCCTGCTTTTCCGTCTTTCTCTGATTCACTTTTATCTTGCACAGAATCCGTCTCTAGAAGGAACCTGACTGGATTCCCAAGGATGGAGCCCTCCTGCTTTCTGCGCTTCTTGCCGCTCTTGTTGCTGTGCCCAGCAGGAGCCCCCTTCCGGATCTGTGCCTTCAACACTCAGCGCTTTGCCCAAGGGAAGGCAAGCAAGGCCAGCGTCATGGACACACTTGTCAAGGTGGGGACTTCAAGGCAACCCCTGGCGGGTGCCCTGATTCTTCTGGATGCATGTCGCTTCTGTGGGTTGAATTCCTTCTTTAGACAGGATTTGCTCACATGAACAACGTGTATTAACAAGTTCTAATGGGTGTGGAAGGAGTAGGAAGGGCAGGTTAGGAAGAGAAGCCACTAAAGTGAGGTGTGGGGCTGGATCTGCTATGAAACCAATGAAGCTCAAGCTTCAGAGCGCCTAATTCCAGAGGAGCCCCAGAAGTGACTTTAGTCTACATTGCTTTAAAAAATTGGGTCCAGTAGATCCAATTTGAGTTGCATGACTCAAATTGATTAATTTTTTGTTGTATATATTTTGATAATCCCAAAGTTTTTGAGTAAAGCTGTTGTAAAGGTGTGGCAATCTGTTGTGGAACAACCCCATTGGAGAAAATAACAGTGGTTGGTTACCCAGACCTTTTTGCTGGTTGTGAATGGGCCCCCATGGCAGTTTCAGGGCCCCCAAAACATAGGTCCATCACTGGTTAGGAGCTCCAGGGGAGAGCCAAAGTTCAGTGGTAAGAAGACATGCTTTGCAGGCAGAAGGTTCACCGTTAAATGTGAACTGAATCAGAATTCTCTCCCATTCCCTAGGTATAGCCCAGACACAGATTTACCACCTTGTTTAGGACTAACATGTTGGAGTCTAACAACATTTGGGCTCTCTACCCCTGATATACAAGCTAATGTGTCTCTGTTCCCTCCCACAGATCCTCTCTCGTTGTGATATCGCTGTCCTACAAGAGGTGATGGATGCAAAGGGAAAAGCAGTTCCTGCCTTGGTGGCTGCCCTGAATCGGTGAGTGTGAGTAATATGGGAGAAATGCAACCAGAGGGAGAGGAATCCATGAAGAGATAGTGGAGAAGGAGACAACAGGGCCTTTGGAAAAAATATGGATTGGGAAAGAGAAATGAATGGGAGGAAAGCTGGACAGTTGCATGATGGGAGCAGAACTGGCCCAGATATTTTGGTGCTTGAGGTGGAAAAACCCTTCCCCCTAAATTGTGTTGGGCATAATTCCCCAGGCTGTTCTGCATGAGTCTCACAGGAATGAGAGTGAGATCTGTGCAAGATTAGCAATGCCATTTATTTCAATGAGGCTTGTGCAGGAAAATTGCCAGTGTGCTGTGCTTTGTCTCATGGCAGGACTGTGTCAGAATGGGGAGGAGTGTTGGAGATGGTGATGGGGTGTGTGTGTGTACACTAACCCCCAGCCAGGCAGGAAACAGAATACAGTGGTACCTCTGGTTAGAAACTTAATTTGTTCCGGAGGTCTGTTCTTAACCTGAAACTGTTCTTAACCTGAGGTACCACTTTAGCTAATGGGGCCTCCCGCTGCCGCCACGCTGCTGGTGCACGATTTCTGTTCTCATCCTTAGGTAATCTTCTTACCCCGAGGTACTACTTCCAGGTTAGCAGAGCCTGTAACCCGAAGTGTTTGTAACTGGAGGTGTTTGTAACCCGAGGTACCACTGTACCAGCTAAGGACCCCCACTGGGTTCATAGCTCTGAGGCTCATGCTGGTAGTCAGGGGAACTACTGAACCCAAGGCCAGCCAGGAGGAGCTCATTGAACCTGATGCACAGCACCAGGGTACATAAAACCAGATCAGGACTTTCACAGGTGCCTTCCTGTGGGCCCAAAAACAGAGTGCCTTGCACAGTACCTCACCAGTCCACAGCCCAGGGAATGCATCAGGTGGGAGGCTATGGAACATGGGAGCATGCTTGTCTTCAGAGGGGAGGATTGGCCCTTTAAGAGGCTCTTCTTTTCCATAAGGAGGCAGAGCATAGGAGAGATGGACTAGACAGAAGAAGAACTCAGTTCACTTCCAACCTTTGTTGGAACAAGTTGCTTTCTAGAAGCATTCCTTGGTGCTGTCCTGCTCCAAACTATGATGTGGTGAGAAGTGCCCACCTTTTCTCATAGAAGGTAAAGCAATCAGTGGTTACAAGCCATGGTAGCTATGTTCTTCCTCCATGGTTGGAGGCAGCAGTTTTTTCTGAATACCAGTTGCTGGAAGCCACAGGTCCTGCTTCTGGACTTCCCATAGGCATCTGGTTGGTCATTGTGGGAAAAGGATGCTAGACTAGATGGGCCTTTGACCTGATTCAGCTTGGCTCTTGTGCTCTCCCCTTCCAGTAGCTCCTGGAGTATCAAGGGACTGAGGTCCAAGAGTTGACACATACCTTAGGTGGGAGTAGAGGAGCAAGTCACACAGGCTAGTGGATCTCCACAGCAGCACAGTGACCACACTGAGGGAGAACACTGGATCTGGGAGCTTTATTGTTGGCAGCAGCAGAGGATTGGTTCTCCTGAATTACCCTGCTGCCAGCACCAAGAGGATTCTGGACTGTAATGATGGTGTCCTGGCTTGAGCTGCCTGAAGCTCCCTCCTCTGACCTGGGTGGTGCAGGAAGCAAGTGTCTGTCTTGCAAAACTCCCACATTTGACCCCCACATTGCCTTATAGTAGGGCTAGAGAACCTGTGGTTCTCCAGATGTTGTTGGAATTAACTCCCATCAGCCCCAGCCAACAAAGGCCAATGATCAGGGATGGTAGTTGTAGTTCAGTAACTGGAGGAACACAGGTTTTCCATTCCTACTTTACAGTGAGACTTTTTCTCTATTTATCCACTCACTGGCTGAAGTGCTTTTTATATATCCATGTATATTTTCAATGCAACTGAATTCTCTTTTCCTGTCAGGTATCATAGTTCTAGTCCCTATACCTACCTCACCAGCCCTCTGCTGGGCCGGAACAACTACCAAGAACGCTATGTATTCATATACAGGTGAGTGTCATGAGTGTGGGTGTGCATTTAGATGATGATTGTGATGAATTAACGTTTATATGGTGATTTTTAGTACATATATAGCTTTTAACTACACTATCTCAGATATCCTTTACAATGCTGTAAGATATGGAGAAAATAATACTGACCTATCACAAATGGGAGATTGGAGGCTGATAGAATAGAAGCTTGGGGTATGTCTCACTTTTAAATTGTGTCTTACTCCCCATCTTCAGAGGTTGAAGCTGTGGGTTCAGAGGAGATACCAGACTGCCCTAGAAGCTCTGGCACAAGAGGAGCCTGTTTTTGCCAGCACCTTTTTTAGCAATTATTGCCTTGTTCTACCTTGACTTACCGTACCTTCCTTTGCTTTGCCAGAGCCTGGACTTTGCTTTATCTTGCCTTGCTTTGCTTGACTCTGTGCTGCCTTGGCCGAACCCTGGACTTTACCCTGCTCTGCTGGACCTTGAACTCTTCTCCTGCTTCTGCCAGAACTTTCATGCTGCTGTGGTCATCACTTGGAACAGAACCAGGTTATTTGAGGGAGGGCCTTCTCCTATACAAACCATCCAGGTCACTGTGGTCTGTAGGTGGGGATCTAGGAGATCTTGGTTGACCACAAACTAGACATGAGCCAACAGTGTGACGCGGCAGCTAAAAAAGCCAATGCAATTCTGGGCTGCATCAATAGGAGTATAGCATCTAGATCAAGGGAAGTAATAGTGCCACTGTATTCTGCTCTGGTCAGACCTCACCTGGAGTACTGTGTCCAGTTCTGGGCACCACAGTTCAAGAAGGACACTGACAAACTGGAACGTGTCCAGAGGAGGGCAACCAAAATGGTCAAAGGCCTGGAAACGATGCCTTATGAGGAACGGCTAAGGGAGCTGGGCATGTTTAGCCTGGAGAAGAGGAGGTTAAGGGGTGATATGATAGCCATGTTCAAATATATAAAAGGATGTCACATAGAGGAGGGAGAAAGGTTGTTTTCTGCTGCTCCAGAGAAGCGGACACGGAGCAATGGATCCAAACTACAAGAAAGAAGATTCCACCTAAACATTAGGAAGAACTTCCTGACAGTAAGAGCTGTTCGACAGTGGAATTTGCTGCCAAGGAGTGTGGTGGAGTCTCCTTCTTTGGAGGTCTTTAAGCAGAGGCTTGACAACCATATGTCAGGAGTGCTCTGATGGTGTTTCCTGCTTGGCAGGGGGTTGGACTCGATGGCCCTTGTGGTCTCTTCCAACTCTATGATTCTATGATTCTATGACTGTGCCACATTTTTAAAATGCAGAAATAATGAGACCCTTTTATTGTAAGAAAAAAGCAATTGTTGGTGCCCAATCTAGGATGTGCTATTGACCTTGATGAGGGCTCTGCATCAATTTCCTGCCCCACATATTGTCCTTAATTGTAATCCCCACAGATGCAAGGAGTCAAGTTTCTCTCTTAGCAAATATCCACCACTTATTTCACCCTTATTCGCTAGAATAATGTGAAATAAATTATTCCTTTTGTTGCTCACACAGCACTGTCTCTGTAGGTACAATCTAGCCTTCAGCTTCACCCTGGGCGCTTCCAAACTGCCAATCGCACATCGGCCACTTCAGGTTGCACAATTGCAGTTGATTGGAAAGTGTTGTACAACAAACCCACATCCCTAAAAGATTTGGCTCTTTGTGATCAGAAAACTGATACGGAAATGTACTGGAAAGTGTGCTTTAACACAATGTCATCTAATCTCCCTGTAAACAAATCAGCCTCAATTAAAATGCCGTTTGGAAGCAGCCCATGTGTTACCCCTGCTGCAAGCCTGTGATGGGAGCCTTGCCAGGGAGTAATAATAACAACTACTACTCCTACTACTACTACTAATATTTATATGAGTACCTACTGAGACAATCCACAAAAAACAATTGTGCCAAATTTTTTCCTCGCTCAGAGCACCACATTAAAGTCCACCCCTGCATACTTTCCCCTCTTCCCTGGGGCCAGAGTCTGCATTATTTCCGTGTGCTCTCCTCCCCTAGGGAACAGAAGACTCGGATGCTAGACTTCTACTCCTACGAGGACAGACATCCAGACCGGCCTGATGTCTTCGCTCGCGAGCCCTTCATTGTTCGCGTCAGCGTTCCAAACAAAAGTAAGGGGCCTAGGACATCTCAGGAGTTCTCTTTCTGCGTGTGGGAGAGTGGGAAGCCTGAACTTCCAGAGGGTGATATCTGGGTTTGAAGACTGAAAAAAATGTTGTTTTATGGAAAGTAGAAGAGTTGGATGCTATTCTGGAGCAAGAGTTTTGTGTAAAGTCTATGAAGCTGATTAGGTGCAGAATCAGAAGTATTTTTTCTTTTTTCTTTATTTCCTCCCTTTTAGTTTTTAATATTAAAAATCTTGGTATTTGATGTTAACTTTGGTGTATTATTTTTTCTCTTTTTTCCAAGCATTAATAAAAAAATTATAATAAAATAATGAGAGTTATTATGAGACTCCTGTTCCCCTTACAGAGCTACAGTTTCCAGAGTTCCCTGGAAAGAAGGATTGACTGTTAAACAACTCTGAGAATTGTAGCTCTGCGAGGATATTGGGGGGTGTCTCTTCTCGGCACCCTTAGCAGACTATAGTTCCCAGGATGATTGGGGGGGGGGGGTTGAAAGCCATTACTATTTAAAGTGGCATGATACAGCTTTAAGCCTATAGTGTAGATGCAGTCTAAGAGACCACCTACTTTCCTCCTGCATTTTCTCAGATCATCCAAGCAAACATCTGTTGACAATAGCATTCATACAGCATGACTAGTTGGACATAATAGAAAACCATGGGTTTTTGTTATGTGAGCAAGCTGCAACAAACCTTGTTTTTGTGTATTCCACATTCTCCTTTATCATATGCTACAGTAGGAAATCAGAAGTATCCAGACAAACCATAGTTCCTGTGATGTATGAACTCAGGGAAATGTGAGAACAAGCCAGGATCAAAATGGTAGTTTCAGATCTTGTTTTGTTTTCAAACCATAGGGGCTATATTGAGTTGGAATTCCAAGTTGCCTAGATTACTCTGTACCTTGTGGTTACCTTTTTCTCCATTTCCATTCTCGAGAACTCAAGGAGCTGGTGTTGATCCCACAGCACACAATGCCCAAGGCAGCTGAAACTGAAATAGATGCTCTCTATGATGTTTTCCTGAGTGTGAAGGAACGCTGGGGCACAGAGGTAAGGAATGGGGAGCTGAGGTTTAAGAGAATGGCAGGGGATTTGCTGTCTCACCGTGCATCTACATGGGAAATTTTTCTGTTGCTTCACTGCCGCAGCTACTACTGACCATGTCCAGCCATTGTAATGTTTGCAGTCTTGTTGACCATTGGTAGATATCATGGACTGGCTGGAAGCAGAGGAGTCATGGGAAGCACCAGCTGGGGAACCCCAAGGGGAAGAAGGCTCAGAGCCAGGGGAGTGGTGGTGGGATGGTGATGAGTGGTCAGAGGGAGCAGTCTGGGAGGAGGTGTCAGAAGCTTAAGAGGTCACAGGGTTTAGTGAGCAGGAAGAGGCTGCGGCAGAGAGCAGTCCAAAATCAGAGGTATAAGTGGAAGTTGGGGAGGGGGGAGAGGCAGAGTTCAGGCAGGCTGCTGAAGAAGCCAAGGACTTTCCCCCTCAAACTACAACCAGGCCCCCTTTCCCCTGGTCTCCCAGAAAACAAAGAGGGCAGAGCAAAGACAGACAAGGCAAAAAAAAGTCTCAGATTGCTTGGGAAGGACCAGGGTGTGTGTGTGTGTGTGTGAGAGAGAGAGAGACTTAGAGAGCAGTGGGAAGGCAGGGATCTTCAGTCCCCACAACTGCCCCATTGGGGCAAGACCTAGTTGGAAGAATTGCTGTGCTCATTAGGCCTGAGCTGTTTTGTTTCTTTGAATAAAGAGTTAACTTCACTGACACCTTGTAAGTTATTGCTGACTAGCAAACGGCTTCCACCTTGACAGTAGATTCTGCCATATTGGAAATATGTCTGGATGAAGCCTGTGATGCCACCACAACCAGTACAGCTTGCTTCTCAGACAGAGCACAAGGCAAGTTCTCTGATGTTGGGCCAAGTATACGAGATAGCATATATTGGAGAAACTGGTCCTTTAGGTAACCAGGCCCCAGGCGGTTAGGTTTCCTGTCCTGTTCCTTGACATAAAAAGTTCCTCTCCCCTAATCTGAAGGACAAACACCATCTCTGGCTGAGAACCTGGCAACTGCTTATTTTCCAAGCAGCATCTCTCTTCTGCTGTCACTCATCCCGTTGCTCACTTAACAAATCTTGGGGAGCTGATTTTTTCTCCTTCTTATTCCTCCCCAGGATATGATTTTCTTGGGTGATTTCAATGCTGACTGTGGCTATGTGGCAAAGAAACGCTGGGGACAAATCCGCCTACGCCAAGACCCCGGCTTTCATTGGCTCATCGGTGACAATGCCGACACCACCGTTCGGGACACAACCCACTGTGCCTACGACAGGTGAGATCCTGGAACCAGCCTTACTGGTCAGGGGATGAATTGCATGATCCACTCTATTTTAACCCATGCCTCACTCTTCCTTACACCTAAACAGGATTGTGGTGCATGGAGAACGCTGCCTGGCTGCTGTGGTGCCTGGATCTGCTCAGCCGTTCAACTTTGCCAAAGAATTTGGGCTCTCAGAAGCAGAGGTACCTGGAAATTCCTGTTGGGAGGGGGAAATTGCTTGCTGATAAGCACATAGTACGGTATGTTTCCGCATGCACTGGGCCGGTGACATGTTGGGACAGCCCCATCGTCATCATGGCAGCCATGAAGTCCTGAGCCAGTTGCTTTGGCATGAATGTTGAAGTCCCACAGAACCAGCAGCCTGGGAGTCCTCAGCACCGCCTCTGAGACCAGCTCTGTCAATTCAGGCAGGGAGACTGCTGGGCGGCGAGGTGGGCGGTAAACTAGCAGAATCCCTAATCTGTCCTGATTGCCCAGTGCCAGGATCCCCCCAACTGGACAGAAAGCCTGGAGAGAGAGATGAAATCTCTATAGACCACAGCAACTCTCCTCCCTGACCGTCAAGTCTGCTCTGTTGCACCAAGTACCCAGGTTGGCATAGCTGGGTGAGACCAACTCCACCCTGTACACCCACCCAGGTCTCAGTGATACAGAGCGGGTTGGCCTCTGCCTCTGCCATGTGCCCCTTACCTGCCCTGTCCCACCCCCCCCCCACACCCAGAGCCACTGTGATTGGGGTCACCTCTGCCTTCCCAGCTCCTCTTTACCCAGAACACATTCTACATTCCTTATTTTAAAACAACAAAACCCCCAAATTTCAAATCACATGTTAAGGTAAAGGTCCCCTGACCATTAGATCCAGTCGTGACCGACTCTGGTGTTGCAGCGCTCATCTCGCTTTATTGGCCGAGGGAGCCGGCATTTGTCCGCAGACAGCTTCCAGGTCATGTGGCCAGTATGACTAAGCTGCTTCTGGCAAACCAGAGCAGCGCACGGAAACACCGTCTAAATTCCCGCCAGAGCGGTCCCTATTTATCTACTTGCACATGATGTGCTTTCGAACTGCTAGGTTGGCAGGAGCAGAGACCGAGCAACGGGAGCTCACCCTGTCGCGGGGATTCGAACCGTCGACCTTCTGATCAGCAAGTCCTAGGCTCCGTGGTTTAACCCACAGCGCCACCCGCGTCCCTTAAAACACATGTTAGTAGCAGTTAAAAACAACATTTTAAACAACTAGGGCAATAATAACAGCAATGGAAACCCCCAACAAATGCCCCTAACAATATCCGAACCCAAGAGTCTGTTCAGCCACCTCAGCTTTGCTGCTGGAGTCAGTCAGGGCTCAGCCATTCCAGGCCAGGTGTGAAAGCCCTGCAAGGCAGAGAGTAGGTCTCCAGGACTCACAGCCAAGATGGTTGACGCTTCTTGCTTACCTGGAATGGAGGGAGTGTGATTGCATGTAGAAACTCTCCTAACGTACAAAAAGTTACATTATTCATTCTTGCATTTCCCCCTACCTTTTTCTCCGAGAAGTTCAAGGGGGCATATATAGTTCTCCCTCTCAATCCTCACAACATCCCTGTGAGGTCAGTTAGGCTAAGAGGCAGTGATTGACCCAAGGTCACCCAGTGAGCTTCATGGCCAAGTGGGGATTTGAACCCTGGTCTCCCAGGTCCTAGTCCAACCCTCTAACGGCTACACCATACTAGCTCTCAGTTGCTCCTCTCATGTCTGCTTCTGTCCCCACACACCAGCCCTCAAGCTGAAGAAGGTTCCCCACTCCTGATATAGAGGGTTACAGGGTTGCCCATGCCTGCATTAAAGCACTGGAATCTGCTATGGAAAGGAACCCTTTTTTTGTACAGGGGATAGAAACCAGATCTCTTGTTGCCCAACTCCTAATTTTCTCTTTATCTGCTGTTTCAGGCTTTGGAGATCAGCGACCATTATCCTGTAGAGGTGGAACTGAACAGAGCCCATTGGAGATGCCAGCAAGCCAGTCCAGCTGGTCTTGTCTTGCTGGCCTTAGTCGTGCTGGCTGGCTCAGGATATGGCATCTAAAGCTGTTCTGATACCAGGGGTCCAAATGCTGGTGGCTGCCTTGACTCTACAGTTACAGAAGTGTAGAACTGCCAAGAGGATTCCCTTTTTTTTACATGAGAATGGATGGCTTGCCTGTGGTCTCCCATGGAGCGTGCTTTGACGTGGGACTTTCAAAGTTCACACTTGGTCAGCTAGCATATTTTTGTTGCCCCTGCAGTCCAGTACAAGCAGATTCTAAACACTGAAGGAAGCACTATATTGATGCAGTCGGAGCCCCCTCTGCAGCGGAAGGGAACGTGGATCTTTCAGCACAACTGGACCACTTATAGGAAGGTGAATTCTGTCTGGCAACTGCACCAAAGAAGAGTTACATGGATTTTCAGGCACTCTCATTCTCTTGCAGAGTCTAGGCTTCCCAGGACCAGATCTAGGTACTGTTTCAGGCTGCTTCAGAAATTTGCAAAAAGGGAACCAGCCTGCTGCTGATGAAAGTTTGTGTCACTGCTCAGTTACAATCAAAGAATTGGGATGGGCCTTGAAAAGGGCCAACGAATCATCTGACCTTTTGCCAGAAGGACCTATCCACACACAGTACAGACATGGGACTGTACCGTTCTGGACTACAGGTGGGGTTCATTGAAACTGAATGCTGCTCTGTGTCAAAAACTGTCTCTCTGTGAAAAGCTGGCATATCAGAGAGAAGGAGGCCCCATCTGCACCATTTAAAGCAGGATCACAGCACCTTAATCAGCCATGGTTTCCCCCAAAGCATCCTAAGGAGAGTAGTAAGTTAAGGATGTTGAGAGTTGCTAGGAAGCCCCTGTTCCTCTCACAGAGCTGCAATTCCCAGAGTTCCCTGGGCAGAGGGGTTGACTGTTAAACTAGTCTGAAAATTGTAGCTCTGGAAGGAGAATGGGGGTTGCTCCTTGTAATTCTCAGCACCCTTAAGAAACTAGAGCTCCCAGGATTGTTTGGGGGGAAGCCATGGCTGTTTCAAGTGGCATGATACTACTTTAAATGGGTGGTGCAGCCAGAGCCAGAAGCTGCTATCATTCTCCCTGTTGTGTTAATTCCCAGGGTGCAGGGAGGGGTTTTTTAATAGGAGGTGGAGCCTACCTGCATTTTGAAGTAGCACAGTCCTAATAAGGCTTCACAAAGGACTTTTCCCATGTGAGTAAATCTCAATACCCAACCTAAAAAAAGTCTTCCAAGCAGAGGCGTATGAAGGGGGGGCAGGGGGGCCCTCACTGAGGGGGGTGACATTCGCTGTGCCCACGACTCCCAAGCTTATCCCAAGCAGTTGGGGTAAGGGGGGAGCTGTGCCGTTTTTTCTGGGGGCATTACCCCCTTCCCCCTTTGTTTTGACAGCTTGGGGAGGTTTGGGAGTCACGGGTGAGCAGCGTGTTGAATGTCCACCATGGACAGCTTGCTCCACCCCCATGAGCGGCTTGCTCCATGCAGGCCACACGCGCTGCTCCAGGCACCCTCCGTGCCATGCCCCCTTCGGGAGCGCACCCGCCCTGGGCAGTGTGGGCATATGCTGTGCTGCTGCTTCCAAGCCAAAAAACATACAGCAGAACTTCACCACCTTTCTAATCCTCCTCCTACTGCTGAAGTTCTCTTTAGGAAGAACTATTAATGAAGTGCAGCCAAGAACTACCTCTCAGTCGCTTAAATAATTTACCTCTTGTACTTCTTCCTCACCCACAATTGATAGGGTGATCTATCAGCAGGTCAGCGTGCTCACTGATCAGGCTTTTCCCTCCCTGCCTTTTTAAAAAATAAGAACAGATCATATGTGCTATTCTTCCTGAAAAACAGGCAGTCTAGGTGAAAGAGAAAATGGTAAAGGGCATACAAAGAGGAACCGTGTTCTCAGAATGGGAAGTAGCACTGAAACTTCTTGCCATTTTTGACTCAGGGAACATTCTCCTAGGCAACAATTTGACAAAGCTCTCTCCCCCCTCGTGTGTGTTTGTGTTTGTGTGTGTGTGTGTGTGTGAGAGAGAGAGAGAGAGAGAGAAAGAGAGAGAGAGAGAGAGAGAAAGAGAGAGCTCCTTGTGTGTGTAATCTCATCCTCTCACGGTATAGGAATCAGTAGGTGCCTATTTTCTCCTGTATAAAGAGGTGCACAGTAACATAGGAAGATGCTTTAATGATGACTCAAACCACTTGTCTGTCAGTCTTCTCTACACTGCCTGGTTGTGGCTCTGTGGGGCTTCAGGCGGGGGTCTGGCCCAGTCCTGCCTGGAGAGGCTGGGGACTGAACATGGGAATTTTGCATGTACAGTGGTACCTCATACGCTTCAGGTTACAGACTCCGCTAACCCAGAAATAGTACCTCGGGTTAAGAACTTTGCTTCAGGATGAGAACAGAAATCGCGCGGTGGCGGCGCGGCAGCAGCGGGAGGCCCCATTAGCTAAAGTGGTGCTTCAGGTTAAGAACAGTTTCAGGTTAAGAACGGATCTCCGGAACGAATTAAGTACTTAACTCGAGGTACCACTGTAAAGCATGTGTTCTGCCACTGAGCCACAGCCCTCCTCTATCATTCTGATTTCTAAGATGCATTAAAGGACAGCTTTGAAGCTGACAAGACCAAACACGCAGTTTAGAAGGCTGTGCCATAAATCAGGTGCTATGGATTTTTCAGTTGCTTTGTTTTCAGCTGTGGGTCGGTACCCTCTCTTTCTAGGAAGAGATGGTTGGATATGGATTACAGTATATATGTTAGTAGAATTTTCATGCAGTAGAAACTCTAAACTCAATGATAAAAAGCAAATGCTTTTTGTGATGTTCTATAATGGTTTTCTGTAGCCTATAAAATCTTGGGTCATGATTGAACTAAACTTCAGAAGATAATTGGTTTAAATAAGGAACATTTCCAAGGGGGGTAGTCATGTTAGTCTGCTGCTGCTGCTGCAGCAACAACAACGAAAAGACTTGTGGCACCTTAAAGATGTAATTCCTTTTATTACAGCAAAACCTTTCATGGGGTGTAATATTCACGTATATATACACATGGGCAACAAATGTAAGGATGGAAGTGAACTGCAATGGAATACATAAAAGTACAGTCTGGCAATTCAACTAGAGCTTGAATGTATGCAAAATGAGGAACATTTAATCCATACCAAAATGATCCAGCTTGGTTTCAGTGATCCTCAGCAAGGTTCTTGGTTCGTAATGAGAAGCACAGGGTCTTCTGCAAAACAACTTTATGCTCTCTTCCCATTCATTATTGTTCCTGTTATTTGTGGGTTAGCTCTCACTGCCATACTTTTAAAAAGCTGATTGCATTTCCTCTACCTTTACAATCCGTCTTCCTTTGATGCATAGATTTGTTCAAAAAATCTATCAATAGATTGACCTTCTCACCATGACCATTTCCAATGAAGACCCTTCAAAAGATTTGTCCTGATAGGACAGTATAAAATTTAAAAATGTATATACACATAGCAGTGCGGCCTCTGTATACCGTGCACCTGTGCTTTAATTATACCAACAGAAAAATCTGAAATGATCAATAAAATAATGAATTAATAAAAGATAACTGCTAGATGTGATTTAATCAGAGAGAAATGCAAAAAGCAGGTATCAGGGGTTGGTCAGCAATAGATCACACAGAATAAGCGAAATCTTTCTTAGAAGAAACAAGATCTGCTCAGGAGTTCCAGGCCCAATGGGCACAGCAAATCTACTTGGTAGATCTTGCCTCTATGAGGCAGTTGTGGGACTGAAGGTCCCTGCCTTCCTCCAGCTGCCTGTCTCTTCCTCTCCCACAATTTGAGACTGTGCTGGCGTGCCTGCCTTTGCTTCTCCCCCGTCATCCTTCTTCTAGTCCTGGGAGGTCAGGGAAGAAGGTAGCTTGTCACACCAAGAGCAGGGGAACTCCTGGCTTCTTCAACAGCCTGACTCATCTCTGCCTCTCTGGCCTCCCCTCTTGCTTCTGCACGTCTCTCTGCCACAGACTCCCTGCTCACTAAACCCTGTTACATCTTCAGCTTCAGACACATCCTCTTCCCTCTGACTACTCATCATCATCTCACCACCAAGCCCTAGGCTCTGAGCCTTAGTTCCTTGGGGGTTTCCTAGCTGGTACCTTCCACCATTCCTCTGAGTCCAACCAACCCATGACACAGAGAGACAGGAGAGAGAGGTGTTATATGGACAAAGGGATCATTTATGGACAATCCCTGAGGCTGCATATACTGTTCAGCTTATTCTGAATGGTTGCTGGTTCTGGAAGGATAGTGGCAGCAAGTGAGGAGTAGGGAGGAGAAAGTGGGAACCTGACTTCTGGGATGCCGCCCTCTCTCAGCGAGTAACCATGCTGGTGTGGCCCAGCACTTTCTCTGCTATGTTGTCATATGTCAAACGCAACAGTCAGTACAAAGGCCTTTTCCCTCCCCTGCCTGGATGCTGATGCAGCAATACAGTCCTCTGGGCTATCATCACCCTCCAGCATCAGCTCAGTACATACATCAAGGAACACCAGGGCTATGGGACAGAGCTTCACCCTTCTGCTCATCTTTCTGGGCGTGCAGGTTGTGACAGAAGCCTTCAAAATCTGTGCTTTCAACATACGCAGTTTTGGGAGAGCCAAGGCAGCAAACCGGAGGGTCATGGGAGCTCTTGTCCAGGTGAGTTTGTGATTGATTTGGACCAAGGGCAATGGTGATAACAGTGCTTGATTAGTTTAATGAGCAATTCTTGCTCTCACCCCTGCTTAGAAATAAAAATAAAAATATAATAATAATAATAATAATAATAATAATAATAATAATAATAATTTATTTATACCCCACAGCTTTCAACAAAATATTAAAATACAGTAATGCATCAAACATTAAAAGCTTCCCTAAACAGGGCTGCCTTCAGATAACTTCTAAAAGTCTGGTAGTTGTTTTTCTCTTTGACATCTGGTGGGAGGGTGTTCCACAGGGCAGGCGCCACTACTGAGAAGGACCTCTGCCTGGCTCCCTGTAGCTTTGCTTCTCGCAGTGAGGGAACCACCAGAAGGCCCTTGGTGCTGGACCTCAGTGTCTGGGTAGAACGATGGGGGTGGAGACGCTCCTTCAGATATACTGGACCAAGGCTGTTTAGGGCTTTAAAGGTCAGCACCAACACTTTGAATTGTGCTCGGAAATGTACTGGGAGCCAGTGTAGGTCTTTCAAGACTGGTGTTATATGGTCTCGGCGGCCACTCCCAGTCACCAGTCTAGCTGCTGCATTCTGGATTAGTTGTAGTTTCAGGGTCACATTCAAAGGTAGCCCCACGTAGAGTGCATTGCAGTAGTCCAAGTGAGAGATAACCAGAGCATGTATCACTCTGGAGAGTCTGTGGGCAGGGAGGGTCTCAGCCTGCATCCCAGATGGAGCTGGTAAACAGCTGCCCTGGACACAGAATTGACCTGCGCCTCCATGGACAGCTGTGAGTCCAAAATGACTCTCAGGCTGCGCACCTGGTCCTTCAGGGGCACAGTTACCCCATTCAGGACCAGGGAGAAACCATGAACTGTATCCCTAACCCTAGAGATCTGGGGGCAGCTGCGATTATGGCAGAGGTAAAAACATTGTGGATGACAGGTTGCAAATGTATTATTGCTAAAGCGATAAGCAAATAGAATCACAGAATTGTAATGGACCTGAAGGGTAGTCTAGTCAAACCCTCTGCAATGCAGGAATCTCAACTAAAGCATCCATGGCAGGTGGCCATGATCAAAGAGCAGAGAGAGAAATGTACCAGCTACTCCACAAGCTGGGAGATTTAAGACCATGTAACAAAAATGAATTCTGAGCAGGAGGTCTTTCAGCTGAAGCAGTCTGACAAGCAGCTAAGTTCAAAGGCCTGCTCTTGCATGTATTAAAGTTGGGTTTAATTGCAAACATAGAAATTTTAAGAGCACGTATCTCATAACTATAGCAGTGTTAAGGGAAGGGTTCAAGCTCAGTGATAGAGCATCTGCTTTGCATGCAAAAGGTCCCATGTTCAAATCTTGGCATCGCTAAGTAAAGACTGTTGTCTGAAAGCTGGAAAGCTGCTGCCAGTCAGTGTAGATACTAAGCAAGATGGTTCAGTGTCTGGCTTGGTAGAAGGCATCTGTTTAATACAAGTCATGCAGCCACCCCTTGTTTTTAAGCAAAGGGATGTGTGCTTTTGACAAACATTGGCCCACTTGATTTTTTATAATGGCAATGCAATGTGTAGAAACCACACATTGGTCAGCTTCACACTGACTGGAGTGCTTACGCAATTCCTAATTCTAGGCAAGACCTGAAAACCTTTGCCAGACAGAATTGTAGAGTTGGAAGAGATCCTGAGGGTTATCTAGTCCAACCCCCTGCAATGCAGAAATCTCAGCTAAAGCCCTCTGCTTAAAAATCTCCAATGAAGGAGAATTCACCACCTTCTTATGGAGTCCATTCCACTGACAAACAGCTCTTACCGTCAGAAAGTTATTTTTGACGTTTAGTCAGAATCTCCTTTCTTATAACTTGAAGCCATCACTTTGGGTTCTATCCTCAACAGCAGAAGAAAACAAGTTTGCTCCATCTTCTATGTGACATCCCTTTGGAGTCGGCTATCATAGTCTCCTCTTTTCCAGTCTAAACATACCCAACTCCCACAACCGTTCCACTTAAGTCTTGGTTTCCAGGGCCTTGTCCATCCCCACCATGCCAACACCGCATGCTAAGGCAGTGATATGAACAAATGCTGCATCTGCCTACCTTTCATCATTCTTTCCAATCTGTTTACTTAAGAGTTTGGCAAGATCTTGTGAGATCTGGCAGATGTTGATGCTGCTTCTCCACCAGGGCAGAGGTGGAAGGGCTGCTGCTTCACTCTGCTCATGAGTGGAGGGGGCCTGGTGCCTACATTCCTTTCTGTTACTAATTAATTCATCCAAGACGTCAATGGATTTCCCCATCACTTCCTGCACCACAAACTGGTTACTGTTGTTTTTTAAAAGCGGGCAACAAAGCACTCTAATCCACTATGAAATTCTGCAGAACAGTGGCAATGCGGAAGCAACCAGGACCAAGAGAAAGGGGGAAACATGTGTGACAGTGACAATGCCCAGAGCACCTCATTGCCCTGACCACCAACTCTTCTCCCACGGCCAGATCCTCTCTCGCTGTGATATTTCTGCCATCCAAGAGGTGCGAGACTCCAGGGGTGCAGCTATTCAGACGTTGCTGCGGGAGCTGAACAGGTAGTACCAGCAGAGGCTGCTAATCATAGACCTAGCCAAAATATGCAGTAGGAGGGGGTATAATCTGAATGGTACCATTTCAGGTTACAGGTGTGTGGGGAGATCACACAGTTTATTTTTATTCACAGGGAGATTTCTTTTTTTATTGTGGGGGAGCATTCTAACAAGGCTTCCCCCCATTGCTCAATTCTTCATCTGAGGATTCTGTATCACCCCATTCTGTTATTAGGCAAAGTGGCATCTTGAACTCTTTCTCCCTGGCAGGTATGATCCCTCTCATCACTACAGCCGCCTGGAGAGCAAGAGGCTGGGGCGAGGCAGCTACAAGGAGCAGAATATCTTTGTGTATCGGTAATGTCTGGGGGAGCTGGGAACATGACTAAATCAGAGCCCCAGGAACCAAAATCCAACTCTGGCCTATATATGCATGTATATAACTCCCCCTCTCCCAGGATAGTGTTTTACAGGGGTGGCCATTTTGTTACCCAAGGTGAAGGACAAAACGATACCTGCCTTCCTCCATTTCAAGCACCAAAGCTGAGCAGTGTGAGAATTTATTACTTATTTCAGTAATAAACACCCAAGTCACTAGGCAGTAAGGCTAAAAAGATACAGTGAATATGAAATCAGTTAAAACTAACCAAAAAATCAGAAAATGTAGCTAAAATGCCTGCTGATTTTTAAAGAAAGAAGAAAACATTTTCACTAGATGTAAAAACTTCGAGGGGGGGGGCTATCTGATCTCAGCTGTGGGTTCCACAGACATGGATCCACAGTACTGAACATACAATATGTGCTAGAAGCTGTCCAGAATGGATGGGTAAGGTAACAACAAGAAGCAAAACTTCCTTGCACTGCTGTTCCCCTCCTGCCCACCCACCTAGCTACCGCATCTACCAGCTGAGGCAGCCACCTCACTGCCTAACGGTAGGGCTACTTCTGGTATTTTAATTGCCCATCAATTATAACACATTTTAACAATATGCATTTCCATATTTGTTACCCCTATAATCCCACCCTTCCTCCAAAACTATTTTTTACCCTCAGAAAAATGTATTTGGGCAAATTGGGGTATGAGACAATAATTTTCCAGTGAACTTTGTTTTGGCTGAGCAGCGATTTCAGTCTGGATTTGCCACATATAAAGCTGGACTTAAGTGTCCATCCACTACTCCACACCTGCTCATTAGTGTTGGGTCTCGCAGCTCTGGTTTGTAGTTGGGGAACCAAGGCCTGGATCTCCTGAGGATATAAACCTGTGTTTGGGCTGAGACTTTGGCCTGCTGACGGAGGCTTACCTGATTTAATCATAACAATGACCCCTTCACAAAGACAGATTGCAAATTGGGGTGAAAGGGAGCATCAGGGTGCTGACATCTATATATATTTTTTAGAAAGGATAGAGGAACATTCAGTCATGAGAGCTTCCACTTGCAGGCTCTGTATTGGAACAAAACCAGACACGGGTTTACTTGGATAAGAACTCACTCAAAGGCACACAGACCCAAATCTCCCAGATCCAAGTTCACCCTCATATTCAACAGTCGAGAGAGAGATTATGCATACTTTAACCTTTTGAGGAATGAAGGCTCCTTGGATGCATCTTCCCTCTGATGCCTACTTTTTTTACCTTGACAGAATGGATGTTGTGTCAGTTACTGATTGGTGCCAGTTTGGGGATGAGGATGCCAGAGATTACAAGGCATTTGCCCGGGGGCCCTTTGCCGCTCGCTTTCACTCTCCGTACACAGGTAACACCCGGTTTCTCCACACAGAGGTCTAAATTGTTCTGGATACTTGTCCACAGATTCTTGGTGATCCAGGAGCTGTTATCTCCAAGGCAGTTATGGAAAATTACCTCGGTTTTAGGACTGAAAGCTTGGCATTTCTTATGCTCTGTTCTTTACCTGAAACTGTTCTTAACCTGAAGCACCACTTTAGCTAATAGGGTTTTCTGCTGCCGCCGTGCGATTTCTGTTCTCATCCTGAAGCAAAGTTATTAACCCCAGGTACTTTTTCTGAGTTAGCGAAGTCTGTAACCTGAAGCGTATGTAACCTGAAGCGTATGTACCCCGAGGTACCACTGTATAGCCCTAGTTGGATGGTTCAGTGGTGCTTAGGGTAGATGAGGAAACAGAAGAAATTGAATGTATTGAGAAGCTGAGGTAAAGGAGCTAGCTCTTGTTAAGTGTGCATGTGTGTAATAATAGCCACTGAGTAAAGAGTAGGGAGATCAGTAGTGAAACCTCTCCCATCACCTGAACTGCTGTCTTCCACCCCACAGCTATCCTAGATTTTGTGCTACTTTTACACCACACCAGTCCTCGGGAAGCTGCCCAAGAGCTTGATCTGCTGTTTGGAGTGTGCACAGAACTGATGCAACGGTGGAAAACTGAGGTATATTATGGGGGCAGATGTTGTAAACTCAGCAAGTCACTAAGAACATAAAAGCCCTGCTGGATCAGAAGACCAATCTAGTCCAGCACCCTGTTCTCACAGTGGCTGACCAGATGTGTTAATAGGACAGTCTCCTTCTCCCAGTAACTAGCTTTCAGTCTCATGCCACCTCTAGTGAAGATGCTACTCACATACAACCCTTTCCTTGTGATCTGAATAGAATGTGATGCTGCTGGGAGATCTGAATGCTGCTGGTGCCTACATCCCAGCAAGTGCTTGGGCTAGGATCCGCCTGCGCAATCACCTTGCTTTCCACTGGCTCATTGGTGATGGAGAGGACACCACAGTCAGCCACCGGACCCGCTGTGCCTATGACAGGTACCAGAGGACACTTTTCAGCTCCACTCACCCATTCTCAACATGCTTCCTCTTACTCCCAAAAACAATCCAGTATTTGCCAGCCTTTCAAGCAAGCATGCCAGACAGAAAGTAAGCCCTGAGGAGATTGTGTCACTTACAGTGTATACCATATGCCCTTTTTTGGTGTGGTTTTGCTTCTGGTCTGTTGAGCTGGAGAGCAGACAACACTAGAGGCAGAGACTCCTCCTGATCTGTACCATAGCCAGGCCACGAACTTAAGAGCTAACCTGGCACACTAGACTCCTGCTTTGTCTCACGTAAATTGGCCATGCTTTTTTTGTTGGGGGCAGAGCAGAGACCCATCACACTCCACTTTTGTACTCTCTCCTCCCATGCTAGGATTATAGTCCATGGAGAAGAGCTGCTTGGCGCCATTGTACCCAGATCTGCCAAGCCTTTCAACTTCACACAAGCACTTGGACTATCGGAGGAAGAGGTGGGTGTAATTGGGCTCCTTTCTTAACTGGCTGCTAGTTTGAATGTGATGTAAAGACCTGAATAATCCACACCATTTCATTCCTACAGGCCCTAGCAGTCAGCGACCACTATCCTGTAGAGGTGAATCTTCGGCTTGCTCCGAAAGCCCAGCGAGAGCTCTAAACCATCAACCATCCTTCTGGCTATAGAAGCAAGGGCAATGGCAGGGCAAAAGAGACGAACTTCTCTGACTATTCCATTCAGCAAGATCCACCTAGGGCAGCAGTGGAATTCCTATACAACGAAAGCAGTCTAATGCACATACACTCCCCTCCCCGCACCTTGCCTCCAACATGAAAATCAAGGTGACAGAAGAGCCCCATCTATGTTGTAGCTAGGACTTGCAAGCCTTCATGCAGGCGTATCCAAGGTGTTGCCACAAAATTCACCACCTAAGCTTAGGGCTGGGCGAATTTAAATATCCTACATGGGTTGTAGGAATTAGGCGCAGCATTCAGCTTCCTTAGAAACTACAGTTTTTAAAGAAGTATCTTTCTTTCATTCAGTTGTCATCTATATCCCATCCTTTAACCCCAGAAACTCCCAACATTGTTTATCCTAGATAATCCAATTTTTGTTTCTGTTGAACCAACCAACCCTGACGAAGCAGGATACTGCCTCAGTAAGCCATACATCTATAATGCACACACAACACAACTGTGGTTGTGCAGTGCAGGGCAAGATTAGTAATAGAGGATAAGCTGTCTGAAATGGCCCCCTTCCCAATCTGCTCTGAATTACAAGGCAACCTTTTCCTGCTTACTTTGCCCTGGAAGTCTTACAGTTTTTTTTGCCCCATCCTTAGGAATGCTTATGGGAGACCAGCCTGAGGGATTAGCTACTGTGAGAATTGTCTTGTGTGACACTGACAAAGGTTTACAGATATTCAAATTCATTACAGTGGTACCTTGGGTTAAGTACTTAATTTGTTCCGGAGGCCCATACTTAACCTGAAACTGTTCTTAACCTGAAGCACCACTTTAGCTAATGGGGCCTCCTCCTGCCGCCGTAGCACGATTTCTGTTCTCATCCTGAAGCAAAGTTCTTAATCTGAAGCACTATTTCTGGGTTAGCGGAGTCTGTAACCTGAAGCGTATGTAACCCAAGGTACCACTGTACTATGTTCACTTGTTTCCAGAGGGTGAACGTATGTATTGTTATATCAAACCCACAGTAACATTAAAGTAAAGGTAAACACAGAAGCTCAATAGACATTTTTTATTTCCATTCATCTTCCTTCAAGAATTTAGGAAAGCAGCTTGTGGATAACCACCAAGCACTTATGCTGCATGCAATGCACGCCACTTGTCCAGAGGGCCTCTGTTGGGGATGTATTTCACTCCACAGCCATCAGGGATAAGGCGCTTCTCAGCCACCATGTCCTCAAACTCATCAGCATTGAATTTGGTGAAGCCCCATTTCTTGGAAATGTGGATCTAGGTGAGAGAGAAGACATCAGAAGCTTGCCTCAGACTTCACAGCTATTATGCATTTACTACTGAGTATCAGCCTGTCTTTGTTAGAGAGCGGAGAAGCAACACTACATGTCAACTGGCCTGTCCCTCCATACCAACTTAGTCAGTCACTGAAGATGAAAGTCATATGACAAAGTTCATTCTGGGCAAAAGGTTGCAAGAGCACCAAACTAAAGCTTATGATCTCACTAGCTATACTGAGAGATTTATCTTGTTTTGCACCCTATCTTTAGCGGTGCAACGCCTGTATACTTCTGCACTGACAGTATTCTTCCCTCACCAATAAACGCATTACCTTCTGGCGACCAGGGAACTTGAACTTGGCTCTGCGCAGTGCTTCAATGACATGTTCCTTGTTCTGCACCTTGGTACGGATGGACATGATGACCTGGCCAATATGCACACGGGCCACAGTGCCCTGAGGCTTACCAAAGGCTCCACGCATTCCTGTCTGGAGTCTAATAAGAAACCAAAACCAAATCTTAGGGTGTTATCCTCAAGGACTATACCACGCTGCTACACCCACCACCAGTTAAGCCGTCTTGGCAAATGTAGAAGCCAAGAGCTTCAGCCAGTCATGCACCTCACCAGGACTCAAGTGTTCCCAGGGTCCCTTAAGGTGCACTGTACAAGGAACAGAGCACGTACACAACCAAGGGAGTTACTGTGTGCAGTCAGTGCACACCACCCCCCGATAGCAGCAGGGGCTGGTCGGCTTAATTGACTGCAAGGTCAATTTTAACACCAGAACTGGGTCTCTACCCATTCCTCACCTATCAGCTCCAGCACATGACAACATCTTGTTGATGCGGATGACATGGAAGGGGTGCAGGCGCACACGGATGTGAAATCCATCCTTACCACAACTTTTCACCATGTATTTGTTGGCACAGATACGGGCGGCCTCTAGAGCTGCAGAAAGAGAGACAGGGTGAATGGGACAGACCATTGAAGTACAGCAAAATGAGTGGTTTGAGTGGTCTTTTGGTGCTCTGTACCTTCTGATGAAAGCTGCTCATATTCATCTGACACCATGTGCCCACAGAGTGGGAACTCATCAACCTTGGCCTTCTTCCTGCCCAGGTCAAAAATCCTGATCTTGGGATCTGAAGAATAGAAAGTAATTATTATCAGCCAGTTCACTAAAACTCGGATTTCCTAACAGGCCAAATTAGGTGCAATCCACTCTGACCAGGCAATTAAGTCTCATCAGGCTATCCTCTGTTGGATTAAATTCTACATTCCTATCTGAATGCATGAAGTTCAATTTAACAGTTCATCAGGCAAAAATAAATATATTAACTTACCAGGAACACCTCTACAGAAACGGGATTTGGGGTAAGGCTTGTTCTTGCAGTATCGATAACTAGAAGAAAAAGACAGATAAGGTAGTCAGAAACAATTTTTTGAAATTAAAGTCACAACTGCTGAATATGTTAAACCAGAAATGGGGAACCTATTGCCTTGCATAGGTTGTTGAACTACAGCTCCCATCAACCCTTGCCTTTGGTCATTCACATCTGATTGGGGGTTGGTGGGTTAGAAACTGGTCCAAGATGCAGTCCCAGATATTAGCCTTTTAAACCAATTTACTAGCCTAATGGAGTTTAGCAGTGGAAGGATGAAGAGCTCCAACCTTCCTTCAGCAGCTCATTGCATGTCTATGCTGGGCAAACATAAGGAACAGAATCCTTCTTCCATGTTGCTAGTCTGCTCACTTGCCACATTCAATTTCTTGCTGCTCTATGGCTACCAAGGTAAAAGTAAAGATACCCCTGCCCATACGGGCCAGTCTTGACAGACTCTAGGGTTGTGCGCTCATCTCACTCTAGAGGCCGGGAGCCAGCGCTGTCCACAGACACTTCCGGGTCCCTATTCATCTACTTGCACCCGGGGGTGCTTTCGAACTGCTAGGTTGGCAGGCGCTGGGACCGAGCAACGGGAGCGCACCCCGCCACGGGGATTCGAACCGCCGACCATGCGATCGGCAAGTCCTAGGCGCTGAGATTTTACCCACAGCGCCACAAGCGCCACCTATGGCTACCAAGCAAGTGCTAAATTAAAAATATGTCTCATACAATTAATAAAGAGCATGTAGACACTTATCTGTATTTATTGGCTTTTATTTTCATACTAGTACTGTTTCTTAACAGTAAGGGAAGTTCTGTGAACCCAATAACTTCTACTTTCCCTATACATTTGGCTGACAGATCTGGCTCCCATCCCAAGATCAATAGTAATTTCTGCAGCAATGTTTACCTCAAAGTTACACCATGGTTTGGACAATCGTTTTCGGCTCAACAAACCATGGCTTTTGAAGCTTGGAATGGGCACTTGTGAGAAGTATGTCTCCTATTCCTCATCAGTTTCTATCCAAAGATCTTGGCTTGTATTAAGACACAACCAGGAAATCTGGATTTATGCTGGCCTGCTGGGGGTGGTGTGTGATAGAATGGCTAGTGCCTGGCTTCATAAAAGTTTATGAGGCTTTGAATGAAAGTCTGAACCAGGCCATTATGTGGTCTCAGGCAAAGCCACTTTCAGTCTCAACTCTCTAAGCTTAGTATCTAATGCTTAGTGTTGTAAGAATAAAATAAATATTTATGTGAAGCACTCTGAAGACTTTCACACATATTAGTATCATACTGTACTCAACTACATCCTACTCAAGAGTGCATCCACTGAAATTAGTGAACCTGTTAGTCATACCTGCTTGCTTCAGTGGGCTTACTCCGAGTACAACTAGCAGTGACTACCACCCAAACCACTAACATTATGGATATTAGCGACAAACAACATGGGGAGGCTTTAGCCTTCACGTCCCGCTTAAAGGTTTCTGATGCATGCATGCAACTGGCCAGTGCTAGGAGGCAGGATGCAAAATGAGGCAGGCAGCCCCTTGATCAAATCTGGCAGAAATCCCAAGTTTTTATGCTAAACTCACGGGGTGTGCACGCGCGTGTGTACGGGGTGCGCGCTTGGGGTCTAATAGCCATCCCACGAAAGCAACTTTGCTGCTAAGAACCACCACAGGCGGCAACGCAGAAGGGTCCACGGGCCACAAGCAAGCCGTGAAAGCTCAGAGACCCCGACGCGGGGCCCGTTTCGGTCGCCCACCCTCGTCCTCCCCGATCGCGGCCCCCGCCAGAAGAGGAAAGCGGGAGATGCGGCTGCCAGGAGAGGCCCCTTTCGGCCTCTCCACTCCAGTTCCTGGCAGAGCCGCCTCGCCGCGTCCTCCCCCTGACGGAGCCGGCCACGCGGCCTCCTCCCGGCCTTGCCCGTCCTCCGGGCGGCCCAACTCACCAGCGCGCGGGTCGGCGGCCCATGGCTGCAGGTCTGAGAGGCAAAGAGAGAGAGAGAGAGTCAGTCCGGGGCCGCCAAGGGAAGCGGGCCGAGCGCAGGGCCTGCTTCTGGCTCTCAGGCCCAGGCCGCGCCGCAGCCGCCTCACCCGCGTACTCACCTCGCCGAGCGGAAAGAGAGCGGGGAGGCGCCTGCGCGCTGCTTATCAACGCTGCCGCTCTAGGACGGCTGCGGACACAGAGGTTGGGGCTTGTCTGGACCGGAAGCAGCGGAAGCTTAACGTATCCGGAAGGTCGGCGCGACACGTTAGCTTCCGGGTTGATTCTGACTCCATTTGAGTGGACGTTCAAGCCTTTAACTGAGGGATAGAAGGGCGAAGGAGGTGCCGGTGCAGTTGAACATACATTTGCTGCCGAATTTTTTTAGATGGGAGATCTTAAAAAACAACAACAACCCTCGTGTCAGTGCTGAACGTTATAATAGCCTCAGTATTTTGAACTATATAACGTGTGGAATTGCTCGTGGCTTTTGAGTTAGGTGGTGCTAGTTTTCAAGGTCTTTATTCACGGGAAGGCGCTGCAAAGCCTCTATCGACCTCCGCTCTTACTTGGCACTTCGAAATAACATAGTTGTTCTTTTTATACATCTATATATATCTTTATCTACTGTATACTATTTCTGTTATCATTGTACACATAAATAATAAAACATGTACTGTACATGAGTGACAAAAAAATGGGCCATCGGGGGTGTGAAATGCTAAACATTATTTTACAATACTGTAATAATGAGGTAAACCAGTTCAATGAATTCTTCACAAATCAACTTGGGAAACAGAGTAATAGTTGTTTTATTAACGTTGCTGTAATAAGCAATTTTGTCGAAAGTTTACAGAAAAGCAAAACAAAGACTTAATTCACATTGAAGTCCAGTATGTATCATTTAACTTGCTGGCTTTCCGTATAGTCTTCAACCCCGAAACGAGGAGCAATTTTATTAAGACGTCCTTGCTTTCACAGTTCTACTCTTACTAAGGATGCATTGCAGCTCTCGTTGCATTCAGTTGCAAAAGCAACACTAAACGAAGAGCAGAATAATTAAACGAATTTCAATTCGTCTGGCGCCTACTGCGAGCCCTGCTTCCTTTGGACATTACGACCTGCTGGGTTAACAACTAATAAAATGGCAGCTGTGAGTTATTTATGGTTGCAAAGTACGAATGAGAATGCTAGGAGAATATCCCGGAGAATATCCACCGGGAATTATAAGGATCTCAAGCTCTGTCGGAAGAGACAGGCTAAAGCAACTTTACTGCGCATGCGCTCCTCCCGCCGCTTGTGCGGGAAGACGCGGTTTCTTACGGGATTTCGTCACAGGTTCCGCGGTATCTGGATAAGACGCCTCTTAATTCGCCCCCCTCAGAATATTCAAGGATGGCGGCTTCGGCAGTTTTGTATACTGGCAGGCAGCTGTGGAGGCCAGCCTTGTTGGCGTCCCGCTCGGTAAGGCGACGGGTTCTACTGCGGTTGTGGACACTGACCTTGTCCGGGGGTGAAGGGAAACCGGCGCCGCTACCTTGGTTTCCTCTCAGGGGAGTGGGTGGGCGGGCTGGGGCAACCGTTGCCATGTTTCCGATTGGTTAAGGAAGCAGGCGTTGGGTGGGACAAAAGGAGAATGGTGCTTTCGCATTGGCTGGCCTCTTATGGAAAGGTTTTTTATTGGGCGCTTCCTTTGGGACTCGTTGCGTAGCAGATAATTTTGATTGGGCGATAGATATGAGACTAGGAGAGAAGAATTAAAGGGCTAAAAGCACAACCAAGGAAATTAAAGGAAAGGAAACAGCCCTGTTTGCACGAGATTATTATTAGTATTGCACGAGATTATTATTATTATTATTAGTAGTAGTAGTAGTAGTAACCTCCATAGTAATGAGTCTGGAATAACTGCTACCCATTGCTTTCATACAGACTTCTTTATTAATTGCATTTATCTCCCACCTTTCATCCAGGGAGCTCAAGGTGGTTCACACTTTTCCTGTTGCTCTCCCCATTTATCCTCACAACAGCAACCCTGTGAGAGGTTGGCCCACAGTCACCCAGTGAGCGTCATAGCTGAATGTGGATTTGAACCCTTCATTAGCATTAAATATTTGATCTTATTTGATGGGACAGTTGAGCAAGAACGCTTTGACAGATCAAATATCCATCTCTAGCTTCTGGCAAAGGGGAATAAATGAAAGATCTCGCTCAAACCTGGAATTTCACGGAGTCAGGCAGGGCACCTAGTATTTCATTCCTGTCTTGTATGAATCCTTTATTTCTGGATTCCCCAAATCACCTTCCTTAGCCTATACTGTTTTTCTCTCTCCCTCACAGGTGCAGGCTCTAACAGATGGCAGTCGCAGGAATGTGGCCTCGGTTTGTATCGCTTGTGCTTGCTATCCTTTGTCACAGAGAGATGTTAGGGGAGGCACTCTTGTGTTCTCTTGTACATTATTTCCCCCACAAATTCACTGACAGCTGTCTATGGACAGAAGGGGGATGTAAATGGTCCTAATGTGGCATCTGTTTCTAATCTCTTTACTGATTGGGCACACATCTGGTATGCAAACAAAATGTTGCAGTCTAGGACAGTTTCTCCTCTTGGAGAAAGATGTTCTAATGGGCTCTGCCATATTGACCTGCCTTTTCCATGTCTCCTCTCTGTTCAATTGGAGTAATAATTCTGACTTACTAACTGTGTAGGGAAATTACAAGGTACTAACAGCCTTGTACCTTTTAAAATCAATGGTTAAAATCAGTGCAGTTTTCAAAGGTTCAGTCCATTATCTTGATTCAAAATGGCATCCAATTTTATCACAACATAGATGAAAACCTGCTCCTTGATTCACAAACTGTTGTGCAAAATTTGGTTATGATATCTTGAAGAGGTATCCAAATGCATAGCAAGCAACTAACTTTCCAAAATACATGGAAAAATTAAAAAGATCTGTGGATAACATTTCAGAGGCACCAGATATACTTTCTGGACCCTTGGAAGTTTGGTCTTGTAGTCCTTAATACACTCTGGCTTCCCTGTTCACTAAAGCTGGTGTCCGTGAGGAATAGAATCCTGGTCATATTTGTTTTAAAATGAAAGAAATCTTTGACTGTTGCAGCACACAGAGGAAGTCACACTCTGTAAATCACAGTACTATAATGGCTCTAAGGACCTAAGAGATTGTAAAGCACTCTGCTGGTTAAAATGCTAGATGAAGGATCTTGGCAAATGTTTGGTTAACAATAATTTTTTTTTTACACTGCTGCCTGTGAAACTCCTGTTCTTTTTTCTTCCTTTCCCATCTTCCCAATATCTGTTCCTGATACATTGGCTACAGCAACAGGCTATTGTAAGTAGTTTTCCTACCATTTCAGTTTTAAACTTGGAGTTACAGCCAATGGGTTTAAGTCTCCTATTCCAATTATCAAGTATTCACCAGGCTGCAAATGTCCCAAGCTGGATGGTAACTGGCAAAGAGTGGTTGCTAAGACTGACACTACTGAGCTAGAATATATGGACCATTAGTCCTAAGTTATTCTTTAGCCTCCTCTCCCAAGTTGGAAATAGTGGGCTTAAACCTTTCTTCAATTTGGTTTTGGAAACACTGTCTCCTGAATGGGGTTTGATAAGCTAGAGTTGGGAATACTAGTGTCTATATTTACCACTGGAAACCAAAGGTCAGAGTGGCTAAAATTCAAGGCAATTGAGAATATCATGACAATCCTTAGTGCTGGTTGAATGTAGTGTAGCAAGCTAAAAGAATGAGGTGAGAATGGGGTGGTCTGCTGGTTAGAATAGAGCAGCCGGTGTTACCTGGCTGGGATCTAGGACTCTCGGGGTTTCATTCTTCACTTTGAACAAAGAATCTATACCCTTGTTGTTTTTAAGCTCTCCTGATCATCAGAAGCTTGTCAGGGGTTCCTCATAGAGAAGGAAGATCCATAAGGGTGAACCAGCTTGTTTGCCTTCCATGCTTTGTGTAGGCATAGGGAAGTGCTGAGCATGTTCTAGGATGCACCCCCTAGTTAGCAAGGGGTGTCAGTGAAGCCCAGTAGGCCTGACCAAGCACTCCATGGAAACTGAGTGGGTGACTTAGAAAATGCCCCAGAACCCTCTGCAGTGTGGGTGGGGGCATTTCATGGCAGACTCTGCATGTCAGTGTGGAAAGGGTTCTTTGGAGACTTGTCTGAAAGGCATTGGCCTGGATGAACATGGCAGGGATGTGTAGTTACTGAGAACAAAGGCCTCCTAAGATTCCTGGGCAGGGGTGTGGCCTAGCCGAAAGGATTACGATTTGCAAGATTTTGTTCTAAACTGCCTATACCTGCACCTCTTTCTCCACAGCCTCCCCCAGCCAAATATGGGGGACGCCATACTGTGACAATGATTCCTGGAGATGGGATTGGGCCGGAGCTTATGCTTCATGTCAAGGAGGTGTTCAGGTACAAATTTCCTCTCTGTGTGCCTTTCCAGAGCTGTGCATAAGACCCAGAAGGCCTGCTTGTGTGCACTGATCTGTCCTGCTAATAGACACTTTTTGCCTCGCAAAGCCATGGCTGGAGTTCACCTTGACTGCCCCACCCTTCTCTTCTCTCTACCCCAGGCATGCCACTGTGCCTGTGGACTTTGAGGAAGTTCTGGTCAGCTCAGAGGGATCTGAAGAGGACATGCAGAATGCTCTCATGGCCATCCGGCGCAACCGTGTAGCCCTCAAAGGTGATCCTTTGCTTTTCACAGCATGCAGAATTGTGCCAAGTTCTGCATAAAGTGAAGTCGAAAGGAGGAGAAAGGGGTGTCCTGTGTATCTTTTCAGGGGGCGGTTGGAAAGGGCAGATTTCTTTTACTGGGGTGCATGGGCTTAGTAAAGGCCAGTATCTATTTATTTTCCGAAGCCACATTTTGGATTCATCTGGTCCCCTTTCCTTCTTCCCTTCTTCCCTCTTCAGTCCAAAACGAGCCTATTCTAGGTTTCGCCTTAACAGTATTTGAAGATGCTTATTTTTTTATTACGTTTATATACCATCTCTGTCTTCCAAGGAGCTCAAGATGGTGTGCATGGTTCTCCTCCTCCCCATTTCATCCTCACAACAACCCTGTGAGGTAGGTTAGGCTGAGAGATGGTGACTGGCCCAAGGTTACCCAGGGAGCTTCATGGCTGAGTGAGGAGTTGAACCCTGATCTCTTAGGTCGTAGTCCAATACTCTGCTGCATTTAAACCTATATCTAATATTGCATCCTTGTGATAGCTCTGGAAAACTGGTGCTGCTTATTCCCATTTTGTGGATGGAGGAACTGAAACTAACAGCCTCTCAGTACAGTTACAGCAACAGCCAAGGCGACATTTTTCCACCGTCGCCGCATCAAGCAGTTGGTCCCTTACCTTTCTCGCCCTGACCTGGCCACAGTGATCCATGCAACAGTCATCTCCAGGCTTGACTACTGTAATTCGCTCTACGCGGGGCTGCCCTTGAAGCTGACCCAGAAACTCCAGAGGGTGCAGAATGCTGCAGCGAGGCTCTTCACGGGGTCTCTGCCATGGGAGCATATTCACCCAGTGCTTTTCAAACTGCACTGGCTCCCGGTAGAGTACAGGGTCAGATTTAAGGTGCTGCTTTTGACCTTTAAAGCCCTTCACGGCCTAGGACCCTCGTACCTACGGGACCGCCTCTCCCGGTATGCCCCACGGAGAACCTCAAGGTCCATAAATAGCAACACCCTAGTGGTCCCGGGCCCTAAGGAAGTTAGATTGGCTTCAACCAGAGCCAGGGCCTTTTCAACTCTGGCTCCGGCCTGGTGGAATGCTCTGCCTCATGAGACCAGGGCCCTGCAGGATCTGATTTCTTTCCACAGGGCCTGTAAGACAGAGTTGTTCCGCCTAGCCTTTGGCTTGGAGCCAATTTGATTCCCTCCCTCTCTTTCTTTTTTCCTTTCTTTCTCCTCCTGCGATGAGGCTACATTTTAATATTTTAATGTTTTAATATTTTAATGTATTTTAATTTTGTTTTTAAGTTGTAATCATTCAACTTGTTTTTATTATTGCTTGTAAGCCGCTCTGAGCCCGGCCTTGGCTGGGGAGGGCAGGGTATAAATAAAAATTATTATTGTTATTATTATTATTATTATTACATGTCTGACTGCTGTGGAATCTGAATCCAGATTTCCCAGGCTTGATATTTTATCCACATTTGTTTCTAACCCATCAGGAAAGAGGACAATTTATATAGCTGCAATTTTCAGATTGCCCCATATTGGTGTGTTATGTTTACTAAGGCCAGGGAGTTGATCCTCTTATTAACTGGTTCTCTTTTCCTGGCTTTATAGGAAATATCGAGACGAACCATAACTTACCACCTTCTCACAAGTCCCGGAATAACATAATGCGGTGAGTTGAGAGAGAGGCTTAGCCCAGTTGCCAGGCAGAGCCTAAGAGTTGGGAGTGTGGTTTAGTCCATATACAACCATTCATTTCCATTTTCTACCCCTGTCTAGAGGCTTAAAAAAATTAGTGGAATGGAAGGAAGTATGTAAATGAGGCCAGTAGTCTTAATTTCTGTATTGCTTACCATAGTGATGCCACAAGTCACATGACTGACGTGTTACTCTAGTATGCTACCCACACACTATATGCAGCTCTGCCCTCTGTTCCTTGGTGTGGTTTTGCTTCTGGTCTGCTGAGCTGGAAAGCACATTGGAAAAGCAAGGGGCAGCATTGTTGCTGGTTGGGTGTGACCCTGCATCACAGCCAGACCCATCAGCCCTCCTGCTCCCATCCAGGTGTGCCACAGAATCTCATTTCCAGTGATGTGGGTTGGTCACCATCCATAGCATATGAGGTTCATCTCTCCTAGCAACACGATACTCTTGTTAAGGCAATTGGCGAAACTAGGGAGAAGGTGGATCTGGGGCAGAAGGAACAATTGTGCTTTCTGAAGTACACAGAATCACAACAGTTGTTATTCTGAGTAGAATCTGTGCCGTGTGACCTTTTCCTTTCCCTCTCTGATTCCACAGCACAAATCTGGATCTGTTTGCTAATGTGATTCACTGCAAGAGCCTTCGAGGAGTGGCAACCAGGCACCATGACATTGACATACTCATAGTCCGAGAGAACACGGAGGGAGAATACAGCAGCCTGGAGCACGAGGTGCTAGTTAGCAGAGGCAACCACTTTTGCCCTCTTTATTTCTCTCCAAACCCCCCTCCCTCCTCAGCCCTATTTGCATTGGGGCAGTGCTGTTTCTTCTCCAGGTGGGCGTTTTTTCCTTTCCTTTCCTTCTAAAGCATACTAACTCTCTGCTTGTGGCACATCATGATCAGGATTGAGTGGTGATGGGATAGTCCTGCTATATGGCAAGTGACCTTTTAGTGAGGTGTCAAAGATTGTATGATGGTGACCAGCAACTAACAGTCCAGGGGTTCAGTCTGGCTCTCATCCTTCAATTCCAGGGATTCCTTCCTGTGATTGTGTACTTCCAAATGGTTCCTCCTGACAAAACCCAAGATGTTGGCAAGTGGCTTTTTTCAGTCACAGGGGCTGGCTCTGTAAAAGCTCCTCCATACTAGCATATTCACTCACTCACTCACTCACTCACTGACATTTGCTTTGTCTCGTATGGGTGTGAAAAAAACAGGCAAAGCCTGCAGCTCTTGCTCAGTTAAATAGATGGCCTCTAGCCAGGGTTCTATGATACATCATAGGGGAAAACCACAAGTGGAAAGTTGGTTTCCTAAAACTGGCAGTCCCTCCAAGGATTGCAGTAATCTTTCCAAGTAGGACATCATTTCCCACCCAGTCCCAACTGAGCTATAGATAGAAACTAGGAGTTTTGATTTTGCCTGTTCTGCTCCTGCCCCCTCCAGAGCGTCTCTGGTGTAGTGGAGAGCCTGAAGATCATCACAAAGACCAAGTCGCTGCGCATCGCAGAATATGCCTTCAAGCTGGCGCATGAAGCTGGGCGCAAGAAGGTGACCGCCGTCCACAAGGCAAACATCATGTACGTTAGGGGAACATGTAGGCCTTTCTTCAGCGTACGTGTGTGGGAGCAGGAATGGGTGTATCTGGGGGTGGTGGTTTTCTGGCTCAGTGGTGTAAAGTGTGCCACAACTTGTGCCCAGTAGGAGATGCCTCAATTCTTATTTATGCACCCTGCAAATCAGGCCATTGTGCCGTGAAATTTTATTCCTAGGCTGCCAAGTCAGGGATCAGGTTTCTGTTCTGTGTGGAAGAGGTAGGCTGTACAGGCCTGACTGTATGCTAGCATCAGAGACCTTTCTGCTCTTGTTCAGGAATACCACAAACTTTTACTGCCTCTACAGTTTGTGGTGCCTTTGCTGCAGCTCTGGCTGAAATTTTCCCTTTTTTCCTCCCACATTAGGAAGCTGGGTGATGGCCTTTTCCTGCAGTGTTGCAAAGAGGTGGCAGCTGGCTTCCCAAACATCACATTTGAGAGCATGATTGTTGACAACACTACTATGCAGGTACTTGGATGTTCTAGTCTTATGTCTAGCTGCCATTTCAAACACAGGACACCTGAGTCTTCTTTGTAGACAGCTCAAATATTTGTGTTCTTCATTCTCTTTGGCAGTGCTGTTCAGGGATTCCCACCGTAAATCCCTTTCAGATTACCGCCTAAATCCATTCACATGGATTAAACATGCACAGGAGTCAGTCCCAGCATTTTGTGCCCACAAGCATAACTTTGGGGTTTTTTGTTTTGTTTGTTTTTTTAAAATAGAATCACGAGAACTGGAAATGTCAAGTTTTGTAATAGTCAAAGCAATTGTTATAAAGGAAACGGAAGACATTTCTCAGGATTTACTTTGGAGGGAAAACAAGTTGGCTAATAATGTAACTTTCTGTTTAGAATATGTGACTTTTGCAGATCATTCAGAGAAATTGTTTAAATTAGGAGTGCTTTTATGAAAGCTTCCAGGCAGACCTGAAACTACATTACTGTTCTGTTGTGGCTGGGATGGGTGGGGAGAGGAGGGGACATGAATCACTACTCTCACCTTTACACTCACTGCTGTCTCTGATTTTCCTAGTTGGTGTCCCGTCCACAGCAGTTTGATGTCATGGTTATGCCTAACCTCTACGGCAACATTGTCAACAACGTCTGTGCTGGACTGGTTGGGGGCCCGGGCCTGGTGCCAGGTGCCAATTACGGGCGTGATTATGCAGTTTTTGAAACGGTGAGTTTTTGAGAGGGTGGTAGATGTCAGGCTCTGGTAAAGTGGGGTTGTGGTGAAGAAGCACCGAGGGCGGGAATGCTACTTGGCTGAGTGAGAAAGGGCTCCTAAGGCAGAGGCTCTGGCTTCCAGAGGGGCCTGAGCACCAGGATCTCTCCAGTAAGCATCGCCTGGAAGAAAACTGAGGGGGATGGAAGAGAGCAGAACACACCAGCAAAAAAACAGGCCACTTGTATCTTTGCCTCTCCATTATTCTATGTTGGTTTCTTTCATTTTGGAAACTCTCTTGCTCCCTCAGACAATATAGCCTGCTCTCTCAATGCCTTATCTCTCTTTTCTCCCTCTTCAGGCCACGCGCAATACTGGCAAGAGCATTGCTGGCAAGAACATTGCCAACCCCACAGCCATGCTGCTCGCCAGCTGCATGATGCTGGACCACCTCAAGTACGTGCGCATACCCCTTTCCCTGTCTCAGCTGCTGCCACCACTGCCTAATAAAACTGCTGCAATTGTTTCTCCATTTCCCAACTATGAGAGCCAACGTGGCATAGTGGGTTAACCTCTAAGATGGGGGTGTGGAACCTTTGGTCCTCCAGATGTTGCCATCATCACCCCTGACGGTGCTTGCTATGGCTGATGGGAGTTCAGCAACATCGGGGTGGGGGGGACAAAGATTCTCTTCACCTGCTCTAGGCATTCCCAAGTTCAAATATCTACTCAGCCACTAAATTATTGGGTGATACTAGATGGAGAGACGTATCTAAAATGTGGGAGCTACTGCACACTTACCTGATGGTCTTGGGGAAAGTGTGAGACCAAAATGAAATGTTTGTCTCAGTGGCAGATTCTTCCATCATAATAGGGGAGGGTGGGGGAAGAGAGACTGCATTTGTGCTGCTGTTTCTCCCCACTTCACTCTGTTGTTCATTGCAGACTGCACAACCATGCATCAATTATCCGCAAGGCAGTTCTGGCCTCTATGGACGAAGCAGAAGTGAGTTGCTTTTTCCCTTCCCAGGCCAATGGCCTATCAAGAGAATTGGGGATAATAGGATTAGCTACAGTCACTGGGTGTTCTTCTTGGGTCTGTACATACCAGCAGAGGAAAACCATTGTCAAGTATCTCAGATTGATTTCTTGTTTGTTTTGGAGGGAACCCAAAATGTGACTTGCCATTCCAAGTCATGCTTTCAAGGGAGCAGGTCTAAATGATTCCTAGAGCAAGTGTGAAGGATGCAGCCATTGGGCCCATGAGTCTCTCAAGATCCCTAAGGCATGACAAGGATGGCTGAGCAGGTCCTAGTCCATGTGCCCTACTGAGGGTGCAGTTGGATCAGAGAACATGGCCATGACTTGTACAGCAACGCAGGGACTTGTAGTGAGAAGTAAATGAAGAAGCTTGTGTCAGTTGGTACAGTGGGGGAGCAGAAGTATCAAGTTGGTGGCATTGTGGAAAGAGGGTTGGGCAGAGTAGTCTATCCCTTCAATTGGTCAAGAGCCACAGGTTTCCAAGAGTGCACAATCATACGTGCACAACCACAGCATGTAAGTATGTGTCTGCATGTGGGTCTCCCTTGGTAACTGTCCTTACACTTGAGTAGGTAGCCCATCTTCACTACAAACGTCTGTTGCCTTTTTGGCATTTTCATTTGTGGATGCCATGGGAAATAGTTTTTAACTTGGGGATATCTCCAGCTCTCCCATCCCTTTGGGAACTGCAGTTTCCAGTGTTTTGCTGGGAGAAAGGGATGATTGCAGTGCAGATACACCAAGTGTTCTAGGGGCTTGCAACAGTGTTTACAGATAAACAGTAAAAAAATGAAGGTCCCAAAATGCATGTTTGGGCTGAAGGGGGTTCTTGGCTCCCAAAAGTTTGAAGACAGACTGCTAGTTAACTAAACTGAAGACTGTGAAGGGGCGGTTGTGAGTGAAGGTGCCTTAATACAGCTTTTTCTTTCTACTTCCTCTCCAGACTCACACACCAGATATTGGGGGCCAGGGCACAACCTCAGCGGCTGTTCAGTCCATCCTGCAACAGATCAAAAAATCTAACCCGAATCTGGCACAGGTGAGTTGTTTTGGAAGGTGACAGGTTGGCAGCTCTCAAAAGGGGGGGGGGGAGGGTTGAAGTGGAAGGTGAGGAAGGGAAGTTATAAGATTTTGATTAAGTGCAGACTTCTTGAAACCTTTTCCCAAGGTTTCAAGAAATGTCATCATACCAATGTTTTTGTATGATTGTACTTGCTTGTCCTTACTGAGCAGCTTCTGCCTTTAGGGACTGGATGTAAAGCAGAAGGAAGGGCAGGGGCTCAGTGGGCACTGGTAGCAGCAGAATTTAGGAGCTGCATGGACATGAAGGATCCTCCTGCAACTGAAGCCGAGAAGTTTTAAACTTCACTTGTCCCTGCCTTAGGCTTTGCCTCTTTACAAAATGGGAATTTTAGTGATTAACCAGTGTGAGGTTGGGCAGAATGGAATATAAATAGTTCTTAGTCTGTGTAGCTAGCTTTGCTAAAGACCATTCAATTCTTTTTACCTTTGCCTGTTGTTGTTTTTTAGTGACATTCTGAAGCCAAAGAACCAGGCTCAATAGCCGTTTGAGCTTCAACTGAAACAAATACTCCTGCCTGCCTAAAAAGAGGCCGGAGCAACTCTGCTGCCTGTGACTAGAACAGACTGTTCCATTGTGAACTAGCCAAGCACAAACTCCCATCTTCTGTATATAGTGTGTAAGATGGCAATTCATACCCACCTCACTAAAGGGAAATAAATGGAAATGTGAGGCCTATCATGTCTCTGTATCTCCTGCTTTTAGGCTGACTAGTAGATACGCACAGCTAAGTGGATTAATGGTGTGGTGAGAGAGCGCAGCAGGGGAGAGGGAAGTTTGGGGCTATGGAGCATGGTTTTTATCGTAGGGAAGGATCCTGGCGACTTACACTGAAGGAACTTACAATCAAGGACCGGCTAAGGCAGCAGCCAAATCCAAGGGCCAGACTCCCCTAGTTAGGGAAGGGAGCTGGCTTCTTCCTGCAGTATAACCTACCACTACGGCACCTGCGGATTGGAATCTAAGATGGTGTCAATTTTTTAAAAAGCAGGTTTCCCTTTGTCTACAGCTGCACATCCCTTTGTTCCAACACAGTACAGAAAGACACACTTAATTTTCAATGGATTTTGTGAATGCCAAAGAGAATGATGATATAAAAGCAAAATTCTGCAAGCAGCATCACTTCTGCTGCTGCTAGCAGTGGGGAGCACTAAAGAGCTGCAGCCCAGTAATGCTTTGCCCCCAATCAAGCACTGCCTAGACTTAAAATCCCATCTTTACAGTCAGGGACTAGAAACATGCACTCCAGGGCAGCAGGAGAGGTCTATACAGAAAGCAGCCTCCTGGTAAATGGTTAGGTTCATGCAGAGCTTGCTGAGCTGTCTTAGGTGTGGTAAATTTCAGGCCCACAGGCTGGATGTGGCACTCTAGTCCTCCAGAACTCTCCACCAGGCTGCATCCCGTACCGGACCTGCTCTCTGTCCTTGAGTGCTTTTGCCCAGCTGGAATGTGTCCCTGGAACTGCAATAATGGCTCGTGTGTCTGGCTGTAGGTGTGTATGTAGAAACTTCTGACTTCACACAGGTGCAGTAGGTGACAGTCCACCTAAGGTAAGAGTCACATCGGTTGCTCTGTCAACTTTGCCTCTGACTCCTTGTGCTGCTTCCAGCCCAGCCCTTGGAAGTGTGTGTGGCCCTGGGCTGGGAGAGGCTCCCCATCCCTGGTGTATTGGGGACCTTCTAAGTTTGCTTTTTCTTTTACAACACGGGGCTGATATTTCTCAAGGTGAGTTTTGTTCTGAACTTCCATTCTACTCTGTGGCAGTGTGAACTTTTACCACCACCCTCCCTCCATAGCACTGCACACCCAAGATATCAATCCCAGAAGGGAAGTAGAAGAACAACTTTCCTTAGAGGGAGTACCTCTAACCCCTTTCCCCTCACAGGAGTTGAGAACCTGATCCTCAAGAGGTTCGCCTCCAGTGTGGTCTTCCTAAACCCAACTTTGCCCTTAGAAAGGAAGAGGAGGCAGAGGCTATTGCAAACGTTTTAATGAAAAGTCTTGAACTCAAATCCCTGGAACAGTAGAAGGGCCTTCAAAACACACACACACACAAACAAACGCACACACACTCCCCAACATGGGCAACACCTTAATGCTAGGGCAGGGTTTCTTGTTCCAGAGACTGCAGTGCAAGGCAACAATATTGCTTCCCTCTCCCTATGCCCAGTTCTCTTGCACCACAACTTTGGTTTAAAGACACCAGTCTTGGGCAGCACTGTGACCAGTTGTCTGCCATACCTAGGAGGCTTCCCCAACACCACCTCCCTGTTTATAGTATGAGGCTGCAGAATGCAAGAGCCAACCACAACTCTGGGCTCCAGCGCTATAGCCATGGGACAGGCATCAGAACTTGGGACTTTGGGTTTAAGCCGAGCTCCACACATCTTTTTCCTCCTCCTGTTCTGTGTCTTTCCTCTGGTTGTGGTTCCTCCTTTTCTGAACCCAAAATGCTACAGGGGCACTCCCACACCATTCAATCTTTCATCACGAACAGTAGATAAGCTTCTTCCTAAAGGCACAAAAGTAGCTTGGAACAGTGTCAAGCTTTTTGGAGCAGCTACACTCTGCCTTATAATAATGAAAACTGACCACAGGTAGCAAAAGTGTCAGGAAACGTGGGGGGGGGGGGAGAGCAGGAGCTGTAGTAGCAGTTTGAGAGAGCAACAATGTCAGCCATTCCAAAATACGCATTGTGGGGAGTAGTTGGTGGGTAAAGACACACACACACACACACACACACCCCTAGCTTGCTTTCTCCCACCAGCTAGGGTAGTGGGTGAAATTCAGTATGATTCCCATTCACCTCAAACTGGAGTGAAAAAGGAAACTGAGGCAAAATAGGACTAAAAGACAATTAGAAATGGGGGAGAAGAGTCTTCACAACATACAAAAAAATCCCAGCTATTGAAAGCTGCCCTTAGAGACTTTCCCTTTGCAAAAATCTTTCCTTAGCAATGACAAGGGTTAGAAACTTGTTTGTTTAAAAAACTTCTGAGATTCTTAGAATACCAAATTTGTGAGCAACTCCTGCCTGGCTAAAGTAAAGCATGTTAAGGGCCATGACCCATGCCTAGGCAGCAGGGGAAAGGACTCACAAAGGACTCTTGGGGTAGAGGAGGGGCCCATTTATTCAACTCTTAACCACAAAGTTGCTGGCAGAAACCTGCCTGCAAATGCCTGTGAAGTGCAGAGACATCAGGTGCCAACAGCCAAGCCAGAAAAACGAATTCTTTCACCCCCACTGCCTATACATTTCTACTGCTTCCTGCACCAGCTACCTTCTCTCATTCCCTCCAAACAGTGCCACGGCTGAACCTCCAGGCCACGGTCATGTCACTTTGCACACATTCATTGTCACTTTTCTTGCAATTCATTGGCATGGAAATTTGGACAGGGTAGGGGCACCAGCCGGACCTGCAGCATCTCTCTGCCACCCCACAAAGAGCTGCCCTTCCCAGCTTTCTTGCTAGAACATTCATGCACTTCTTCTTTTTCATCATTCATACTCTGCTCACATATTGAGCCTCTCGCAAACCCACACACGCTGGGAGCTTCACAGCCACTCTCTTTGCCCACCAGTTAGAAACGATGGAGAGCAGAGGGCAGGGGAAGAAACTGGCAAGGAAGTACCACAATGAATTCTTAAAAGTCAAACCGCATCAGTCAAGGGTACATGGAGATGGTGGCCATGGAGACCTCCCAAGAAGGCAACTTCTAGGAAAAGAGTCAGCAAGGGGTTGTGGGAATCTTCTGGCTGTGCTTCAGAAATGACCACAGAGTGAACCTGGCTCCTGAGTTCCAGTCCTGCTTTACAGTTCCCCCTTCCCCACTGTGATCAGCCAGAGAGAAGAGCCTCTTGCCTCCAGTCCTGCAATGCAGTCCACTTAGGGGAGGAGCTGGGGGAGACAGCCTTCCCCCCTGCCCGTCAACTCCAGTGATGGGACCAGGTCCGTGCCAGGGAAATCTTGTGCAGGCGAGAAGACTGCTTCCTTCAAGCAACCAGTCTGTCTGGACTTCTGCCTGGCCTTAAGAGTTGAGCCACGGATGCTCCAGGCACTGGGAGGCTGTAGTGCGTTCTTCTGGGATGTACTCCATCATGGGCAAGAGGAAGTCCGTGAACTGGGCTGCTTGCTCGAGGGGCCACTCATATTTCTCCACCAGGACCTCGTACAGGCCCCAGTGCTTGAGATTCTTAATGTGGCGCAGTTCCCCTGGGGAAGGAAGGAGGACAAAAAGGGCAAGGTTGGTGGAAAGGCCCCATCTAGGGGTGTGTACTTTGCGCTGGAGGAAAGTAAAATGAAGTGAAAATTCTGCACCAAGGAAAACCGAACTCGTGCCTGGTTTATCTCTTATTTTGTGAAATTAATTCTGGGCCTGGCTAGTCATGGGGATAGGCAAAGAGTTATTGAACAGTGGGCATCATAGTCAACAGGCGTTGCTCACACACTCAAAAGCTGTGTTGTCACAGCCACAAGGGCTAGAAACTTTCACCTCCGGAAGTGGAACATGATGCCCAAAGCCACATTCAGCTTCTATGCTCCTGAGATCGCAGCGTACAATCCCAATCCAGGCCAGCCACCTGTTCCAAAGTTAGACAGACTAGATGGAAAACATACACCTGTTCTGAAAAGAACATGCAATGTGGGCCTGGGATCATCCAGCATAAGCCCCAATCATCACAGTTTACCTCTTCATATATTGTCACAGTGGTGCTTGGTGTGGGAAAGATTGCCCAGAGTGGTGGTAGTTATGCTGTGAATCCCACCCTGCTGTCACACATCCACAGCACACCCACAGGGCATCTCTTGGGGGGAGAGCCAGCCTCCCAGAAGTGAAAGCATTAATATGATCAAAACGGGCATTTATTATGCAATAAACTCAGAGTGTGCAGTAAACATCTAGATCCTGTACCCTTTGTGGGCATTCATGCTGTTTCTCTCTGTGGAGCAGGAAAGGTATGCAATTAGTAGAAGCTGGCTAAACTTGTAGCAGCTTCCTCCGATGTAGTGCTCATTCATTTTCCCACAGCAGCTAAAAAAGGTGCCCCAAAGCAGGGCATGAAGGTAGCAGCCCTATTGACTCAGCATCTTGTACTCTGAGGCTCCATTTAGCTACCATTAATAGACCTCTCCTCCATCTAAAGGTCGTCAACATCATCAGTGGCCACATTCATTGAATGAGAAGCAATTGAGCAAAGAGAGAAAAAGAACAGACAGGTGGACACAGCAAAAAAGGCATGAAGAAACAACAACAGTCCTAAATCACTACCCAGATACTCTTAGTACTGATGACAAAGGTTGAGGGACCACAGAGTTCTGCAACGCAGCAAACATTCCTGCATCCTAATGAAGAAGGACAAAAGACTAGCTGTTCATGGCTGTTTGTAGGTGCCCACCTGAAACCTGTGAACCTTGTCTAGCTACAGAAGACGAGGTGAAGTGGCTGCCAGAAGTGGAAGGTGTGGGTGACAGACAGACTGAAAGTGCAGAGTACAACCCACTGAGAAGCTGGGCAAGCCCAAATGAACAAAAGTTGTTCCACATTACTTGGAACGGAGAATGTGGGCTGCACTTAAACGACCACCCACTTGGGGAAGGGGCTGCTTGTGCATGCAGGTAGCCTGATTCTGGACACCCCAGACAACAAATGCTGTGACCTTCATGACATTTACCACAGGCAGGGTAGGCAGAACCTATTAATGACCCCCCAGAAATGTTCACACGTTCCCAGCCTTAGGTTTCACCACAAACCTGGTTTTCTCCTGGCCAAAATCTCAGCTGCCTGAACGGCTTCTTTCCTTCCCGTGGTCACGATCACACAGTTCCTTCAGTTTCCTGTTGTCAACTTCTCTTACACACATGCTCTCCCCACCCCTCACAATTCCTCCTGACAGCCATTGAGCATGATACGGATGTGTTGCGGAAGCATCCGCTTGGAACAACATCCTCGCAACCCAGAGAGGCTACATTCCCTAACTTACCTCTCCTGTTGAAGTACTCGCGCGAATAGCGCCCGGAAAGAGCAAAGTGCGGAGGGATATCGCCTAGTAACTCAACAATGTGGGCAATATGATCTGAAAAGGAAAATAGGAGGGAACATCAGGGCCTGCGTGTCCCAGTCTCTCCCCCCTCCAGAGTTCCAGCAGGCCTGTTGTGAAATTCTGGCATCAACAATGCCTCCAGATTAGAGCAGAGAGAGAGATCCAAGCCCAGCTGGCTAGGCAGGCCTCATACACAGCATCCTCATTTGGCTCAACAGCGAGAGCTCTTTACCTTCATCCCTGGTATAGTCCTCGCCCGAGTGTGGTTCAAAGAGGTAATCGCCAGTAGCCAGCTCAAATGCCTGACAAAGAAAGAGAATCATCAGGTTATGCAGTTAAGGCAGGGGTGGCCCATCCCATTTCACCACATGAATGGGCTGGCCTCTGCCAGACCCACACACAGTGTTCCACAAGCCCTTGCTGCTTGAGTTCTCTACCCCAGAGGGGGGAAGACGAGTGACAATGCTGTGCACTGGACCACCTCCCTCTCGTCGAAACCTGGTGACGGTGGTGTTCTGGTGGCGACGGAAGCAGTGGGACAGGCCTCCTGCACCTTTGCCACCTAAGGCAGATGCTTGATGGGTGGGCTGGCTCTCAGTTAAGAAATCTCTCCTCTTCCCCATGGCCCGTTGTGACTTTTCAGATCAGCTAAACATCAGGACCTAGGTGGTTCTGCATGCCAGTGCCAACCTCTGGCCAAAGGTGGGAACTACATGGCAGCCAGTCAGGCCAGCAAGGAAGGCTAAGCCCAAGGCCTGAAATGCTCATGTGGTATTGCCTGACCCTCTCGAGAAGGATTTTGAGCTGCCATACTCACTGGTCTAAGAAGCAAAGGGAATCATCTGCTGCGTATACACACACCCTGCCATGAAAACTTGGCAGAGCCAATGACTGACATCTGAATATTTGTTCTATCATGTATCAAACTTCAGAACAGAGAAGGAGCCTGGCTTATTCGTCACACAGAGTCATGTAGAATCCGCGTTATCAGATTTTACTGTGTGCTGATATTAAGATGTTGGTGTAAAGAAATTGTGGATTATACATATTATATATGTGTATATGTCTGTGTATCCCAAGCAGCTTAAACTTTTTCTTTTCTGGCAATCGCACCAGCTTTGGAGGAAACTTCACTGAAAACAGGACTTCCGGGGTGGCGCCATCGGAAAATGGCTGATTCCCTCTAGCCTGGAGGGGACTGGCTCCGCGGAAATCGGGTCTGCACCGCTACGGCGCAGCGGGGACCCTTTAAAATCACAGGTGGGTGAAGCCTGTGACCGTGGGACTCGGCGGGCACCTTTTGCGCCCCCCCCCATCGGCGAAGGAGTCCAGTTTTGGGCTCCGGAGCGGAGCGGGGAAATGGCGCTGTGCTGTGAGTCACTTCTTCCGTGGAGTGAAGCCGCGTAGCCGTTGCCGGAGAGTGCTGCCTTCTTCCTGAAAATTTGGCACTAAAACAACGATCCGTGAGTAGGTCAATTTCGGAATTAAAGGAACTGTACAAAAGATTTGGCACCGAATGCGGAGAGGTATAAACAGGAAGTCTGCCTTCCGTTCTTGTAAATGAAGTAAAGCAATGAACTTGTAAGCGGAAACCTCAAAGGACGTTCCTAAGGATTACAATCCGAACATCAAACAAGCGATTTTCCCCCTTTGATGCAGGGGAGGAGGGGGGAAAGGATTTGAAAGGTATTTCCCTGCAAAAAGAGAGAGCAAGAGCAGCTAAAATCCACTGCTCAAATCCCTGAGACCAGCTTCCAGTGAACAGTAAAAATGCCGTATTGGGAAACGTGCTGTTGCGGAAAGTACTTTCTCTTTTAACAGTTAACTCTGCGTCTGAGGATACAATTAAGACACAATATTACTGACTGGTTTCTCCTGATTTCAAAGTATCAGGAAATTGAAATAGAAACTGTTGTCCTTTTGAGACTGGGGGATGAAAGGGAAAAGTAAGTTACTTTAAGATTTTATTGACTGTTGCTGCTACTGTGTCCCCCTAGAGGAACTTTGAAATTGTTGCAACTGCAGCTGGATTAAGGGAATTTTCCATTTCAAAACAAACTCTGACTCTGAGTGTGTGACTGGCCTTGACAGACTCTGGCTCTGACTTTGAGTGTGTGACTGACCTTGACTTTTATCTGGAGGGTTATGGCAGATGGGAAAGACAAGTTAGAGTCCCTGCAAGCAACCAGGTCTGGCAGAGTACTTCGTACAGACGGTGGGCTGCAAAGGAGAGCTTCGACATCCAGCCCTGCTGGCTTGCCAATAACAACCCCATTGGCACAATCTAAACCTAAAGGTATGGCTGCTGACGATGCCCTGGCCCAGGCACTTAGTAGAATAAATGAATCTTTGGATAAAATAAGCAAACATGTAGCCGAGGCATCGAGTAAAATTGACCAAAACACCACAAGTATTAATCAAAACACTACAAGCATTAATAATTTGGGTCAGAAGGTAAACACTAGTACTGAGACTATTCAGAAATTACTACAGGAATCAACTTTGATACGAAAGACAGCTGATGAGGCAAAAGAAATTGCAACCACTACAGCCACCGTTGTAGAAGAGAAGATACCACCGATACACAAACAACTACAAGACCACAGATCAATATTGTCTATGATTGAGTTGAGGGAGAAACAAGCAAATTTAAGGGTCAGGGCGGTTCCTGAATTGGAGAAAGATAATTTGATTGAATTTCTTACACAGGAATTTGCAGACTTCTGGAATCCAGATTTGGAGAAGGACAGCTTCAAGATAGTGAGTGCTTTTAGACTTGGAAAAGGAGGGAGAAAGAACAGAGCAAGAGACTGTTTGATCACCCTCTGAACAAAAGAGGAGAGAGACAAAATCTTGAGTCTGCACTTCCAGAAGACTTTGGTAATACATCAGTCAAGAGTGGAGATATTTAAGGATATTCCGAAACATCTTTTGGACCTTAGGTCCAATTACAGAGATTTGACAGCACTGCTGAGAAGTAACGGAATCTTTTTTAGGTGGGAATTCCCCCAAGGCCTGTCTTTTAGTTACAAAGGCAAGAAGATAAAAATAAGATCAGAGGACGACAAAGTTAAATTTTGGAGAGACCACGTAGAAGACCTGCAGAAGAAAGCTGAAGGAGACTTAAGGGCACTTGTAAGTGAAACTTTGGATATACCAGATTTACCTCCTGAATTAAAAGACCGCTTGAAGAAGGTGATACCACCAACAGAACAGGAACAGGCACTGGGTGCAGTTGGAGGAGAAGCATAGTAACTACATCATGGCTCTGCAACTACTAAGTTGGAATTGTAACGGTTTGAACTCCCCTCAGAAAAGGAGATCTGTGTTTCATTTATTAAAAAAGGAACAATTGGATCTGATTTGTTTACAAGAAACACATATAACAAGGCTACACAGGAAAGGTAAAAAAAAGAGGAGTTGTGATTTACGCAAAAGAGAGATTACAACCGAAATTTATCTTTAAAGATGACCAAGGAAGATTTGTGGCAGTTGAAATTCAAATACAGGGAGAAAAATTTTTGATAGTAGGTGTTTACGCACCAAATGAGGGGAAATCTGATTTTTTTTTAAAGTTGCATGAGATCCTGATGGACTATTTGGATTACAATGTAATTTTGCTGGGAGACATGAATGGAATGGTATCTACACATATGGACAAGGCTCAAAGACAGGTAGTCACCAAGGATGGTAGACTACCGAAAACTTTTTTTGAGATGACAGACAACTTGGATTTAGTTGATATTTGGAGAACAAAGAACCCCTTTGCTAAGGAGGGAACCTTCTTTTCTGAAGCCAAAATGACATGGACTAGAATTGACCAAATATGGGTAACTAGAGGAATGGCACCAAAGATTAGAAAAGTGGAAATCTGCCCAAAAACCTGCTCCGATCATAACGCTGTCAAGATGGAAATGAAACTAATACCAACTGGTTCCTTCAGATGGAGGATGAATGACACCTTATTTAGAGATGAAGAAGTGTTAAAGAAGGCCCAAAAAACCTTCAGAGACTACTTTGAGATAAATATGAACACCAATGTGGAAACAGAGTAATCTGGGACGCTAACAAGGCGGTTATGAGAGGGTTCTTGATACAACAGAACGCACTAAAAAAGAGAATCCAGAATGAGAAGAAGGATAAAATTTTGGAGAAAATAAAGGAAGGTGAAAAAAAAATTGAGAGCAAAACCCAAGTCGCAGGAGATTTTGAGAGAAATAAAGTTATATCAAGTGCAATTTATGAAAATGATGAACCAAGAGATTGAATGGAAAATTAAACAAATGAGACAAAAGACATTTGAGTCGGCTAATAAATGTGGGAAACTGTTGGCTTGGCAAATGAAAAAAAGACAAAAACTAAATACAATTACAAATTTAGAAGTGGAAGGAAGGAACATACAGAACCCAGCTGAGATCAGAAACTGCCTCCAGAGGTACTTCAAACAATTATATACACAAGGGCCACAGAGAGAAATCGACGTAGACCAATTTTTGAAGAAAAATGGATTACAAAAAATCTCTCAAGAAAATAAATCAATGTTGAGCTATAAAATAACTGAACAGGAGATAGAAGGTGCCATTGAGAATATGCAATTGGGTAAATCTCCAGGACCGGATGGACTGACTTCTAGATACTACAGATCCTTAAAGGAATGGTTAGTACAACCTTTGAAAGAAGTCTGTAATGAAATAATGGAGGGGAAAAAGGCACCAGAGTCGTGGAAAGAAGCATACATCACACTTGTACCGAAAATAGAGACTGAAAAGACGCAGCTTAAGAACTACCGTCCCATCACTGCTTAATGTGGATTACAAAATTTTTGCAGATATTTTGGCTAAAAGACTAAAAAGAGTGTTAGTGGAAGAGATACATAAAGACCAAGCAGGTTTTCTCCCAGGAAGACATCTTTCTGACAATGTGAGAAACATAATTAATATTATAGAGAAACTACAAGTGAATATAAACACTAAGGCAGTTTTAATATTTGTGGATGCGGAGAAAGCTTTTGACAACATTTCTTGGACTTTTATGAAAAAGAACTTACAGGGTATGGGGGTAGGCCAAGGTTTTGAAAACGGTGTAAGTGCAATATATTCAGAACAAAAGGCTAAATTAATTGTAAACAATGTGGTGACGGAAGAATTTAAAATAGAAAAAGGGACACGACAAGGTTGCCCAATCTCCCCATTGCTTTTTATATCGGTCCTGGAGGTTTTGCTGAACATGATTAGAAGGGACCAGTTGGTTAAAGGTATACAGGTCGGAGCCAAACAGTACAAACTGAGAGCATTTGCAGATGATTTAGTATTGACGTTACAGGAGCCAGAATCTAGTACTAAAAGGGTTTTAGAACTGATTCAAGAATTTGGTCAGGTCACAGGGTTTAAACTGAATAAGTCACGCGGAGACCCTTAAAAATCACAGGCGGTGAAGCCTGTGAACCTGGTGACTCGGTGGGCACCATTTGCGCCCCCCCGACCTGCGAAGGAGCCTTTTTAAAGGCTTTGGAACGGGGGACGGGGTGAGCGGCGCGGTGCTGAGAGTCGACTGCTTCTCCTGTGGAGTGAAGCCGCGCTGCCATGGCTGGAGAGCGCTGACTTCTTCTTGCGATTTGGACTTCAAAATAACAACCCGTGAGTAGTACAGAAATTGGATTTTTAAAGAAAATTTTTCGGTGAATTAGGTACGATTGGAGGAGGTGTAAACAGGAAGTCTGCCTCCTCCTCCTGTAAACAATCTAAAGCAAGGACCTGCTAACTAAGGTCGAGAGAATTTTTTCTTTTATTATTGGGCAAAAGACATTAATTTCACGATTTGGCACTAGAAGAAACCTTACTGGAGGATAAGAGCTAATTTTGGGAGCTGAAGTGCCACCCCCCCCGGACCCGGGAGTGATCCACGAGAGAGCCTGTTGAAGAGTTTGACAGAAGAGTTTGACAGCTGTCAAATTAGCTGTCAGACGGAAAAAGAGAACTTTGTTTCTGTTGCTTCTGCTGGCTATATTTGCTACAATTTGACTATATTTTGTTGGAAACAAGGAAGAACTGATACAAACTAATTTGATTTTTGGATCTGAACTGGAAAGAACACTAAGTAACCAAAATCCCTCTAGAGGGGGTTTTGGGACATTACAAGAATGGCTGAAGGAGGGGAAATTCAAGCTGAATTGGACAGAGTCTTTGTTCTCTTGGGAAAGTTACAAGGCCAAATTGATGTTTTGGCTACAAATGTTACAACTCTGGACTTAACAGTAAACAAACTCATTGAATCTGATAAGGAATTGTCTCAGGAAGCCCATGCAGCTGAACAAGAAGAGAAACTTGAGAGCTTTGAGAGTGTGAAGAGATATATGTTGTTCCTGAGAAAAAGGAAGGAGAAGCTGTAATTTTACAGATGATAAAGGAGAGCCAGAGGCCTGACATGATGGCTGCAAAGGAAAATAAGAACTTGATGGTGAAAATTTGGTTTGAATTGGTGACTGAAGAATGGAGAGATCTCCTTGTGTGGAGATCTGAAGACCCAAGGATTACAAATCTGATTAAGGTGGAAGTTGGAGCTTTGGAGACATTTGGATTTGAAAGGAGTAAGAAACAAGATTTAGGCTCCACTTTTAAGTATGGAGGTCTGGTTGGAAGAAACATGGACTTTATTGGACTAGAGCTTCTCCGAGATTTGGTGTTTAATACCAAGGACTATCAAAAAAGCCGGCAGAGAGGAATTGAGAGAGAATTAAGAGCCTCGGACGTGAGGTCTCCAGGCTGAGAGTAGATTGACTGATGGACGATTATTGGGGATTGGAACCGGGAAAGGGGGGTGGAGTTTGGGATTCCAAAGGGTGTATAATTATAATTTGTTTTGCTTTTATTTTGTTTTGTTATTTGTATGAGAATTGAGGAAATCGTGGAAGGGAATTTAGGTCGACTTTAGAAAAAGGCTTTAAGAATAAGCACGGATGTATAATTATTGATGTTTATAAGGCAAAATTGGTTTTTCCAAATGAACTAAATATAAAATATAAAACATAAAAAGGTTAAAAATTAGGGACAAGAACTTGTTGAACTGTTGTTTAAAAATTGATGTTTATAAGTTAAAATTGTTTTTTCTAAAATGAATTAAATATAAAAAGGTTAAAAATTGGGGACAAGAACTTGTTGAACCAACAATCTGAATTGGAATACAAGAGGGGGAGGTATGGGGAAGTCAGGGAAATATGTCATTGAAAATAAGGACTTTGAATTCTATGTGTTTTTAATTTTTTTTGTTTCGGTTTTTTTTATTTTGTCATGTATTATAATGGAAAAATCTTAATAAATATCATTTAAAAAAATAAATAAACTGAATAAGTCAAAAACCAAGGTTCTAGAGAAAAATTTAACACCAATTGAGAGAGAGAGGTTTCAGAACATGACAGGTTTAACAGTGGTTAAGAAAGTTAAATACTTGGGGATCAATATGACAGCAAAAAATGGGAATTTATTTAAAGATAACTATGAAAAATGCTGGGGTGAAGTGAAAAAAGATTTAGAAATATGGTCAAATTTGAAGCTTTCATTGCTGGGCCGTATCGCTGCTATAAAAATGAATGTATTGCCTAGAATGTTGTTTTTGTTTCAGGCATTGCAAATTGTGGACAAGGTGGACTGTTTCAAGAAGTGGCAGAGAGATATTTCAAGATATGTCTGGCAGGGCAAGAAGCCTAGAATAAAATTTAAAATATTAACGGATGCAAAGGAAAGAGGTGGATTTGCCCTGCCAGACTTTAAACTTTATTATGAATCAGCAGCTTTCTGCTGGTTGAAAGAATGGCTACTTCTTGAAAACACAGACATTTTGGATTTGGAAGGTTTTAACAATGTATTTGGATGGCATGCATATTTGTGGTATGATAAGGTCAAAGTGCATAAAGGATTTAAAAACCATATTGTTAGAAAAGCATTGTTTAATGTTTGGATAAGATATAAGGATTTATTGGAAAATACAACCCCAAGGTGGCTGTCACCGATGGAAGCGAAAGCTCAGAAAAAGCTCAATATGGAGGTTAAATGGCCGAAATATTGGGAAATTTTGGAACAAGACGGAGATAGACTAAAACTGCAGAGTTTTGAGAAACTAAAGAACAAAGTGCGAGACTGGCTTCATTATTATTAGATAATGGAGGCATATAATTTGGACAAGAAAATTGGCTTCCAGGTGGAAAAATCAAAATTAGAAACAGAACTGTTAGAACCCAAAACTAAGAATTTGTAAAGGATGTATAACTTGCTGTTGAAATGGAATACTCAGGACGAAACGGTGAAATCTGTTATGATTAAATGGGCACAAGATATTGGACACAATATTATGTTTGCTGACTGGGAACAGTTATGGACCACAGGTATGAAGTTTACGGCATGTAATGCCTTAAGAGAGAATATTATGAAAATGATATACAGGTGGTACATGACCCCAGTCAAGCTAGCAAAAATCTACCATTTGCCCGATAATAAATGTTGGAAATGTAAAGAAACTGAAGGTACATTCTTTCACCTTTGGTGGACGTGCCCAAGGATTAAGGCTTTCTGGGAGACGATATATAATGAATTGAAAAAGGTATTTAAATATACCTTCTTGAAGAAACCAGAGGCCTTTCTCCTGGGCATAGTTGACCAATCGGTGTTAAAGAAAGATAGAACTTTCTTTATGTACGCTACAACAGCAGCAAGAATACTTATTGCAAAATATTGGAAGACACAAGATTTACCCACTCTGGAAGAATGGCAGATGAAGGTGATGGATTACATGGAATTGGCGGAAATGACTGGCAGAATCCGAGACCAGGGAGAAGAGTCAGTGGAAGAAGACTGGAAGAAATTTAAAGACTATCTACAGAGATATTGTAAAATTAATGAATTTGTCAAGGATGTATAACTACTTCCGGGTCATGAATTAATGAATGTTAGAATTAATGAATTAATGAATGTTAGAATGATGTTGGGTTGAAAATAAGTGGTTTCTAGCTCTAATGGTATAAAAGAATATGAAAAAATGGTTTTTTATAAGTAAAAATTCAAGGTTATAATAATTTAAGATTAAAGATCAGGGCAAAATAAAGAGGGAAAGAAACTGCTGAACTAATAAATAGAACTGGAATACAAAAAAGGGAGGTATGAGGAGGTCCAGGAAACAAGTAAATGAAAAATAAGTGATGAAAAGATCGACTGTTTTTAACTGTTTTTATTTGTATTTTTTCTTTTTCTATTTTGTAATATTGTAAAAACCCTAATAAAAAATTTATAAAAAAAAGAAAAGAAACTTCACTGAAAACAATTGCACAGGGATGACTTAATTGCATGACAAAAACATCACAAGGAGCCATTTTAAAGAAGCCTCAGTGTGGACGATCTGTGAGACGGGCAAGCCGGACTTTTCCCCAAGCCACGTCCCCCTGCCATACTCAGTGTGCTATATGACATCAGGTGGGGGGGGGGCGGTAAAGATGCAGCTGCCAAGGGACGGTCAGGAGGCTTAAAGTGCACTTCTGATTGTTCCAGCGGGGCTTGTATTCAGCGCCTCTTAAATTTAAAGCCAAACGGGTTCCTCTCAGGAGCCCCAGAGCTGCTGGGTGGAGCCGGGTCCCTGCCAAAAGCCACGCTTCCTTTGCCCAGGCAGACTGATTTCAAAAGAAGCATAAAATGGCAAAGCACAGGAAGGGCAAAGGTCAGAAGCATAAAGTTTCTAAAGAGTGTGTTTGGTTCAAGTTTTGTGTTAGGATTTTAAATGTGCGGCTATTAGACTAAGTAGGGTTGGCAACAAAGGAAGTATATTTATATCTCATTAACCACCTAACATTCAGGTCACCCTGGCACACAGCCACACAAGCAAAGCCTGCAAAGGAAGCGTGAGGTATCTTGACAAATAACAGTCACTACACTGACAAAAGGGAAGGCCTGGTTTTTAGTAGGGTAGGAGAGCTAAAAACAATGCCTAAATATTTCACATCTGGCAACCAATATGCCCCTTTGGTTTCAGATAGTACATGGGTAGATGAGTCTAAAAAGCCTGGGACATATTTTTCATGGCCCTCTCGTGGCTCTGGTGGCTCATTTACCAGAAGTAATGTATTTAGCGTTAACTCTGGAAGTGTATACTCGATTCCGACAAAACAAAGCCTCGTAGAGCAAAACCAGGAGGCTTAGTTTGGTCCGAACCCAGAAAGCCTCAGAGAAGGACCTTGCTGCTTTTCAGCAAAAGAGCGTGAGAAGAGCCTTGCTGGATCACACCAAAGACTCATCGAGTTCAGCATCCTGTCTCCCGCAGGATACCTCTGAGGAGCCTGCAAGAAGATTATGAGTGCAACAGCTCCCTCCTGCTTTAGCTCCCTGGCCACAGGTGTTAATCTGAGGAAGTTCCATATGAGCATTGTGACTGGCAGTCAAGTGCCTTTGAGATTCAGTGCACGGTCAGCAAGACCCCACATTGCCCATCTCCAGGTTTGGACTCGCCAGAATAAAAGAATATGCTTAACCAATGGTGAGATGGCGACCACATTTGTGGACATGTTTTTTAGTTGAACCCTAACCGACATCGAGCTCCGCCACCACCACCACAATATGACACAAGAAGCAGAAGGAGCCCCGTGAACCTACCATGCATGCTGTGCTCCAGATATCAGCAGGAGTGCTGTAGATGGCACCAATTAGCACCTCCAGTGCCCGGTATTGGCGAGTCTGAATGTCCTCCGTGAAATGTTTGTGCTGAGGAAATTGAGAGTGTGAGGAACATCCCTGTGACATACCTATGTACGTACGGACATGCTCTCTTGCGCATATGTGCACATGTGGAACCCACATCCCATGCTCTCTTCAACAGCCGCCCTGTGGGCCAATCCAGTGTGTGTCTCCCACTGTGACTACCATTTCCTAAGCCAGAGCATATATGCTCACCAAAAGCAGAGCCCTACTTGACCCTTCCAAAAGGCAGACCACTGCCACCATCGCCACACCTTAATAAATCCCATGTAATTTTTCCTCCTTGGCAGCTTTCCCCAAGATACCAATCCATTTACTCCCTATATGGAGCCCTCATTTAATTTTTTTTAAGAACCTTAAAAGCTGGACATGTTGAAATTATAAACACATCAATATGTTTGCTTCCTTCTCACTGAAGCTTGAGATGCTCAGAATCTTTTCAATTGAAGAAAAGGTGTGTGTGTGTGTGCGCGCTCTTCTCTTTTAAATTTCCACAGCACAATAAGTAAAAATTGAAGCAAAAACTGTGTAGAGTGTAAATGCAGAAATACACATTACGTGGGAAATACAGGGTGCCCATAGCTTCAAGTCCCCGAACAGCCCACATGCCCCCAGTCTCTTCTGTGCAGCCACCACATTCCACTCCCCATGCGACAGACAGCCCCACCAGAGCTGCTCTCTTCAGGAGGTGTGGGCATCATGCGCTCCAATAACTCACCACCCAGCAGGCATTTCCCAGATCTGCTATCTTCACTCTGATTTTGTCTGCATTTTGAGGTTCCAAGGGGTTCACCAGGAATTCAGAGGTACCAAAAGCTGCAGAGGCAGACCAGGGCAGGGAATCAGGTGAAAAACAAACAAAACAGTCCACAGGTGCTGAAGGGGTAGTAAGTAATTGGTTTAGCCCAACAGTTGTGCTATTCAAATGTAACCACTTGACTGGCCAGCTAAACCAGGTGAGGGTAGTCGATGGGTCTCCAACCCCTGGTGAGTTAGGAACTTCCCCTGCATGCAAAGACAGGCTCCAGCAGATTGACTGGACGAGACCAAGAGTGGGTCCAGCAGTCAATAAGGCAGTTTCTGCACGTGCTGAAGAGGGAAGTGAGGGGCAGATGGGGCTCGCCAACATAAGAAGGTAGCCTCTCTAGAAGGAAACTCTGATCCTAAACGTTCACTGGCTTGCAAGTTATTTTTGGGAGAAGAAAAAGCTCAGCAGTAAACCCTACACAAATCTGGAATGGAGTCCCTAAGTTGGCTGGATGGCACCCTATACACCTCCTTCCAGCAACTCCTGCAGCCAGAATGGCCTGAGCTCAGAAAGAGGATACGCAACAGTGACTAATACAAAAACACAGGTGATTCTCCTTAAAAATAATTTTTTGGAGTGATAAGACTGAAGGATGCCTCCAATTTTAATTAAGAATAATGGTTTGCCTCTGCTATCACAACTTAGAGAACGCTGGCCAAAGGGAGAGTCAGCTTTTGGGCGTTTGGGCCCACGTGGCTCCTTTGTCACCTTGCCCCTGATACTCACTGCTGGGGGAGAGAAGCCCTCCACGCTCCCGCTGGTTAGAGACCCCTGACATGGCTGAGCCAGAGAAGAGGGACCCTGAGAAGCCGGAGGTTGCAGAGTCAGGGCTGAAATGGCGGCTGGCTGTGCCTGGTGGAGAGTGCCCGTTGCAGCTGTCATAGGCATTGTGTGTGTAGAAACCAGAAGACGATGTCAGACTCTGGGGGCTGCAAGCGAGAGAGCCCCCTGAGGGCTCTGTCCCCCCAGCTGTGGAGACCATGATGGGGGCTCCGCCAGGCAGGTCTGCAGAAGAAGAAAGAGGAGGGTCACGGTTTCCTGGTATCATAAAAGAGTGTGCTGCGAACAGCACTGATTGAAAAGAGAATTCATTATATGTTTCTGAAGGGAGAGACATGGGTGAAAGGGCACCAAAAAGGTAAGAATCAGAAGGTGACTACATCCCATTTCAAGAGTCAGGGTGTAAAATGTTCAAAAATAAACCTATTTACTGCAAGGCAACTGGACCCACTTTGCTGCTTCTTGCTAGCATTGGGGAGAAACAAACCATCACCCTGGGCTTAACATTACATTTCAACCAGGGACTGAGTTGCCATTTGTTTTGCTCCAAACAAACCACAATGATAAACCAATATTCGTTCCTAGCTTACTAGTCACGGGTTGCTTAGAGTAAGATCCCTGGTTCAGACAGAACGTTAAGCCAGGGGCCTTCATTTCCTCCATGCGCTAGGAAGGAGGAGAAAAACAGCCTAGACAGGTACATTCACAATAAAACGTTAACTATGGTTTATTCCAATGGCACGTGAAATGGACCAATGTAAATGCCAGGGACAAACAACAGGCAATGTAAATGCAAGAATACAAGTGTAGGGGAGGCAGTGAAGGGGCACAAGCTCAAATATTTTAAACTGCACAAAAGGGTGTGAGAGTAAGTATGCAGAGATGGAGGGGCAGCGTTGTCCAGCCTCCAGACCTGACCACACAAGAGAACCAGCTGCACCCAACAGCAGCTGACTTCCCTCTCCCAACCTCACCTGGATCTGCCGTGGGCTCGCTGGCATCTCCTGCTGCCAGGGTCGCCAGTTCCTCCAGCTGCTGAAGGTCCCGGAGCCGTTCTGCCAGGAGCTGACTTTGTCGTTTCTGCTTCCTCTTCAGTTTCTTCCGCTTGTTCTTCGAAAGCTTCCCATTCTGGGAGATGAGATGACCCCATGTCACAGCCCTGTTACTTACAATTCCAGGACTGCATGGGGAAGTGAGCGGGGGTTGGGGGGGAGCATGCAAAGGAGCCACATGGCAGGCCCTGAGGTTTGGGGTAGAGAAGGGGAGAAGGAGAAGGAACAAACCAAGGAAATCACCAGGAAGCATCTCAAAGTGTCAGTGGGCAGTGCCAGAACCCCAAAACAGCGGGGTGCAATTTCACAGCAAAACACACAGCTTGCAAGAGAGTAGTTGTGTGCAAACAAATGGGGGCGGGCAAGGGGTGAATGAGGAGAAAGATGTAGCAAGAAGAAGAAGAAAGGCATTACATATCTTTTAGGAGCAGATGCAAGAGCAAGTGAGCAAATGAGGCCTAGTGGTCAGCCTGTTTCTGGTTACAAATGGGGATTCTCCCAACTGAAATGCTACCCCAAACAAAATAATTTCTGCCACACAAAAACTAGCATGTCAAGGAAGAAGGCAAGATGGACAAGGCCCTTCCCCCCAAAACATTAAGTTTTCTATGTGCAGTTATTTATTTATGCAGGAACATTTTACTCAAGTGAGCACGCACCTCAGTGGTACGGCTCAAACACCTCACTGAACACTAGTCCTACAAGGAAACAAGGACTTGTGTAAAGGCACAAGCCAAATGTAAGGGAAGGGTCAGAGTGAGGAGGGGCTGAGGCCTGCAAGGGCTGGGCCTATAAAAAAGCTGGGCCAGACCAACTGCAGAAAAGAGTGGTCCCTCACTGATAATATATTTAGGGGTGTCAAGAAAATTGTGCACAATTCAAATATTGGGGCCCAACATTTGCTGTGATCCTGCAAAGCATCGGTGTGTGTGTGTGTGTGTGTGTGTGTGTGTGTGTGTGTGTGTGAGAGAGAGAGAGAGAGAGAGAGAGAGAAAGAGAGAGAGAGAGAGAGAGAGAGAGAGAGAGAGAGAGAGAGAGATGATTCTGGGTGGCTTGCAGGCATTGTAGCTCTTAAATCCCAACACCCCCCCACAATCAATTATAGTGTTGGGAGGGACCCTGAGGGTCATCTAGTCCAACCCCCTGCACTGCAGGAATCTCAACTAAAGCATCCATAACAGATGGCCACCCAGCCTCTAAAAACCTTAACTTTACTTGGGTATTTGCAACTGGGCTTCCCTAAGGCACCTCACTGCTTTCTAAAGCAGTGCTTCCAGGAGCACCATTAACAGCCCTACCCATTAACAACCAATTCTCTTTCCCTCTGCGCATGGCTGATTGCATTGTTTATCCCACTGTGATGACTACAGCAGCCAATGACTAATGATCTCTCAATGTGGGAAATCAAAATGGGAGAAATACTGTAATACAGCCAGAAGTGAACAGAAGTGAAGCGAATAGGAACAACAGAAATGAAAGAAAGTCAGCACCACCTATTAATTGCAAATGAGATGCATCTGAGAGGGAAAAGAGGGACTCTGAAGGAATAATAAGGGGAAATAAATAAGGGTGTTTTTTAAAAAAAATGAACAGAATGAGTTTGGAGAGATTAAGGAATGGAACTGCCCGACATTGGATGGAACACATTATCAGTTAAAAAATAAATGGAAGAAAATAAAGAAACTACCAATGGAATGAATCTGTGAGAATAAAGGAACAGCCTTACTTTGGAAGGAAAGTAATGATCTGGCCGTGCCCACTTTACCATGCAGCCCTCAGAGGGTGGCCATGGGCCACTCTGGACTTCTGCCCCAAAAGGCTTAGCCACCCCTGTAGTAAAATGTCTTGGGTTAGGCCTGGCTGGGTTAAAGCAAAAGTAGGTGCAGGAACAAATAAATGACGTACAGAAACAAGGGTGTGCTCGGTGGCAGAAGCATGAACTCCAGAGAACACACACAAGGCATGAAGGGCGTGCAACTGGGAATGAGAAGACAAAGAAACCATAATGGGTGTGCGAGAGGACACCATCTTGCACTTCCACAAGCAAAAAGGGATGCAAATCTCTCTCTCTCTCTGTGATGATATATGCAAACTGGTGTTTTTAAGGTGGAAAAATAAAGCAGGCAGATGGGTGGGCAAAATAAACAACTAAATGCTATAGGATGAGCATATGAATTATGACCCTTTGTCTTTCCAGCAAAGCTGAGCAACAACCAATGCCCTATCCAGCACTAACACAACAGAACAGCAGGAATTACAATGGGGCAGCAGCAACAGCAAGAACCGAGTCAGGAATTATGCGATTTTAAGGAAAGATTTTTATCTACATGCAAGCCCATAAACCTGTATTGGCTGATTACCATCACACATCCTTTTAAAAGTGTTTGTTTTGTTCTTGTTTTTATTATGTATTTAATGTTTTATTTTTATGCTGTGAACTCCCCTGAGGTCTTTGGATGAAGAGTGGTATACAAATTTAATAATAAAATGAATAATAATATTCTATCCCCTTCACATGTGCACCTAGAAGTCACGTTACAACATACTGGCATCATGGCACTTGGGATATGGACTCATCTGTACAGAAAATGCAAGGAGGGAACAAGTCAAAATACACAAGGCTCTGCTGCATTAACCAAAGAACTTCTATCTTGTAGCAGCTTTGTGTCTGGTAAGAAAGCAAGTGGTCAAGCTGGTTGCATTTCCTCTTGGCTGGCTTCTGATGGACTATCAAAAAAGAACTGGCTTGCTTGATTTCTCTAAGGCTAGCTGTAAGATGTGGTTTCCCTGGTCCAAAACTCTCTCCTTTTTTGTGTTCACACTTGCATGCCTTCTTGTCCCCCTTACTGGCACAGGCAGAATCGAGAGTGCATTGTCCCTGCTTGGGATTTGCTACATAAAGGCCAAAGAGAAAAACCCAATGAAGTGTGACAGGCAGCACAGGTAAGCAAAGAGTGACCACAGAAGAGAGTGCAAAGTCTTTGGAAATCATCAGATGGCTTTTACAAGTTGAAGTGCTATCTTGGAAAAGTGGACAAGAGCCAGTCCTCAGCCAGTCCCAACATGGGGACATTTCAGAAATGAGGAATCAAATCTGGTACACTTTTCTGGGATAATCTGTCTATCTATCAAATGTGTGTGCTACATGAAAATGAAAAATGAATTTGCAATGCTGTCTCTGCCTTATTTGTGTACGTTATGTTTCCCATGAACACTTCTGCCCTTTTTTGAAGTGACACAACTGGAACCAGGCAGGCACAATGACTGGAACACGGGGAACTGCCTTAGAGCAGGTTGGACTATTTTGTGCTTCCAGCTCAGTATCAGCTTTTCCGCTTGGCAGCAGCTCCCTGGACCTTTTCCATCATCTGCTAAACATTCCATTTAATGGGAGATGCCAGGGACTGACTTCTGCATAGCATGTGCTTTTCTGCTGAGCTGTGAGCCCTCACAAAGAGAGGATTAGGCCAATGCACAGGTGCATTCTCACACTGCAGGGCAGTGAGTGCCACAGTTAAATTAACTGTGTGCCACACAGAACAAAGTACAACCCACACAAGGCTGTGAAGCTCTTGCCTCTCTCTGCACTTTGTTTTTGTATCCAGTAAAGGCTGCAGACATCTCTGGCACATGTGAAAAATTGTCTGTGGCTGGGTCCTGTTAAGCCTGGACTGTTGGTAAATACAGGTGTGACCATGAGAATCTTGAATGCGAATTGCAAAACAGCGGGCAGGGGGAGGCCCATCCATCCACACAAGGCCACAGAATACAGCAACAATAATAATTACCAATTCTAAACTTAGTTTTTCCACCACCTTTGAAAGGGGTAGTGGCACCAAGAGGAGACTTACCAGGCTCTCCTGGGGTGCAGAGCTGACTGAGGGAAGAGGTGCACAGATGGAGTGAGGAGAGAAAAGAGGGAGAGAAAGAGACAGAAATGATTCCCAGAATCCAACAGCCAGGAAGTCTAAGGCAAACAAACAACAATAAGTAACGCTGTGAAGATAAATATAGGGGAGAGGATGTGGGAGGCAGCCAAGCTCCCTAGTGAGGGTGGATTGACATTCTAGGCCATGGCTGGTAGTCCATGGCCCACAGAGTGATGTTGTGATTCTTGCCCTCTCCTTTCCTCCCATCAATCATCCTACAAGCCTACCCTGCTTGGTCTTGAATGTGCAGTCACCACTTCTGGAGATCCTTAGCACAGTCTGAGTTCCTGTGCAAATACTCCTTAGCGCTGCTCTCTAAACCTCCACCTCTAACCATTAGCCATGCCGACTGCGGTTGATGGGAGCTGGTGTCCAACATTATCTGGAGGGTCACAGGTTCCTTATCCATGGACTGGAGTGACACACAGCTGTGGCCTTCTGTGACAAGTAGGGAGACTGGGGAGAGCTGCTCTACTCAATTATGTGCATGCACACACGCACTCTTCCTGCACTATGTTTAAGGCTGCTGTCTGGAGATCAGCAACTGCACCAGCCGGGTCCTCCATCTGCTGAGTCAGAGAGGCAAGAGTCTGGGTGGGAAAAGTGATGGCAAGAGCGGTGCAACTTTCTGACAATTCACTTGCAAAGGGAGAGTGCAGGTTATATCCAACTCAGTTATATTAACAGAGCTATGCTTCAGTTAGGTCCATTATTTTCAGTGGATCTACTCTTGAGTAGGATTTACATAGGAAGCAACCCTGTGTGTATGCCTGCAATCTCCGTATTAAAGTAGTAAATAAACAGTAAATAGTTGCCAACTAGGGGACTAGCCTTTCATGAACCATTGTAGCTTCAATTTTTCTGCACATCTTCCCAGTTGACTCTCCTCTATCCCACTCCACAATTCAGTCAAAGTTTTTCCTGTTTTATGCTTTGCCAAGGATTCCCTGGACAATTTGATTTATTTAGCATCACTATACTTGTATTATTGGCTCTCTCCCTACTACTCTGATTCCTGCAATCAAACTTCACCCATATGTCTTGTAGGGTTGGGCAATACTTGGTTGTCAACACTGCGATATATCACCAGCTAAACATCGCAATAGACCGATAATAATCATGATGTATGTAATAAGGATGGAACGATGTAGAGGTGTCTTGGGTATTCACTGGGTATTTAAAATTTAGTCACAGTTCAGTAAATGCAAACACAGGCACTACTACACTAAAATTAGTTATTAAGTTAATTGGAAAGAGATGCTTCCTTGACTTCTTGCTAAAGTCTCTAACTTTTCCACTTGCCAACCCCTGGTCTTGCCTGTCTAACGTAGGCGGGAGAATGGAGCCGGGGATTACCCTCTTCCTTCTAAAGAAGATGTGCCACTATAAAGATTAAAAGAACATGGGGAGGATGTGACTATTTACCTGCAGAGCCAGAGGGGGGCGGGCCCCCAGCTTGCTGCCAAACAGTGGCCTCAGCTGCCAGGCGGCGCACGTAACTCTCATCTACACACAGCAGGATGTTCTCTGGCTTTATGTCTGTGTGGATTATTTTGCACTTCGTGTGGAGGTAGTCAAGGCCCTGCAATACCTGGGAAGGGAGATGCATGATCAGATGGGAGAATTCAAGGGTTTCCGAGTACAGAGGTTGTGGTATCAGGAACTACAGAGCTTATACTGGGAACCTCAGAGCCCGGAACTTTGTTAACTACCATGGATCGGGTGCATGTGCCCAAGATACAGAATCCTCTTCAAGAGCGGAAGGACGCGTGTGCAATATCAGCCTCTAGATAGAACTAGATTTGGGCATGACTGCCTTAGGCCCCAGCCTCTCTTCAACAAATAGACGCATGCTCCTCTGTTCACCTGAATCCCCTCCCATCAAGATGGATGATTTTAGTCTAACCTTCACCGCAATGGTCTAGCTCATTGCTTCCCAAACCGAGGGTTCCAGCTGTTTGTGGACTACAACTCCCATCATCCCTAACTAGCAGGACCACCCGTCAGGGATGATGGGAATTATAGTTCAAAAACAGCTGGAGACCCAAGTTTGGGAAACACTGGTCTTGCTTTCCATATGCAGAGACTGGAGTTTTCTTTTCTTTCATGGAAAGCAATACAACATGCAATACCCCACTGGTGGTCTAAAACTATACTCCAGAAAGAACTCAACCATATGATACCCCCATCCCCAACATACAGACATCTTCATTTCTGCTCAAGTTGTGTGGCTTGTTTGATTCAACCTCCCAGTGATTTTGAATATAATACAAGTAACCTAAATCTAAGCAGCCTAAATAAAGAAGGGTTGAAATGATCCTGATGTTACAAACAGATCCCAACTGGATTTAAAATAAATCCACTCTTTACCTGGCGGAGGATGCTCTTGACACAGGGTATAGGAAGTCCCTGGTAGTTGGACTTGATGATCCATTTCAATAATTGGTGTCCTAAAACCTCAAGGACCATGCAGACATCTGGGCAGAGGTCGAGTCAAGGAGACACAGTTAGCTAAAATGATTTTCCTAGGTCTGAGTGATGTATCAGAACACTATGACAACCCTCATTTTCCCCATATTACTAATGTGGTGTTTTTAATGTCTTAAAATCAGATATGGAAGAGAAACTGTGCCAGTGTTCAGTGAGGAGGAGAACACTGAATACAGATGTTTTGAGACATTCACCTATTGACAACTGGCCACTGTGTGAAAACCATGCAACTTTCCACATGACCACAAAACTGGGATTCCTTTCCGGAACATCTCATTCAATAGCAGGAGTAGCATTATCTGCAGGGAATGACTGCATGCTTGCTGCTTTGTGTCTAATTAAATAAGGTAGATGTTGTGGACTGAAACTCCCACCATCCTTGACAACTGGCCATGCCAGCTGAGGCCTGTGGGAGCACACAGCCAGAACACAGAAACAGAACTATTCATTAAATGTGGCAGGGAATTGTGGAGGACAGGTAGCCTTGCTGGCTTTTCCCATGTCCTCACCTATTTACCATTTATTTTTTAAGAGGCTACATGAGAACTCCTACGAAAAATGGAATAGCATTGAGCACAGTCACCAATTTTTATTTTTAAGCTATCAAAAAGTCAGTGTGTGTGTGTGTGTGTGTGTGTGTGTGTGTGTGTGTGTGTGTGTCTGTACACTGGAGAAGGTTCTGGTCATCATCAGAAGTGTCACAGCTACTAGCCAATATATTCCTTCGACGCTGCACAGCTACAGTAAATGCGACATTCCAAACACCCATCATGGGAGGAAGACAAACATATTCCCAGCAAAAATAAATTGCAATTCATCTCAGGCCAATGTATGATTCTTTTCCGACAGTGACATGACCTGGAGGGTGTAGCCTAACAACAGTTGTGCCTCTGTCCAACAATAAAACAATCATCTGAAGCAGACTGCAACTGTTTATGTCCATCCTCATAGGCCTGATCCAAACAGAAAGTTCATTGCTTGCTCCAACTGTCTCTGGACTGTATCATGTCATATAGCAGGAGGCAGAATGCAGGACTGAACGCTCCTCCGCAGAAAAAACATTCCTGAGCATACAAAACCAGGTTGCAAGGTCAACTTTCTTCTGAATATGCAAACTTTATATCTGTGTGAAGAATTTGGTACTGCTCTTTGAATGTTTCCCCAACAAAAAAACCACACCATTCTGGTCTAAGAAGTAGCAGAGAAAGCTTTGTCCTGACCTAGACATTCATCCAAGAGATACCTTCAGAAACCATACATTTGGAAGTCAATAGTGGCTCCTAACAATCTGAACAGGAGCACCTATGGTTTGCTGGGTCTGCTTGTGGAAGGATACGGACACCATTGATCCCTGAGATCTTGAAGTCATCAATCAACTGGACAATGTTCTCACGCTTGGGGTCACAGGGATCAGAGTCTCGCACCTGGAAAGTAAAAAAAAGGGGGGAAATGACACATCCTAGATCAGAGTCATCAACAGAAGCCCTTGGGTCAAAATGGCCCACCCTCCCCAGTTGCCAACCTAGAGATAAAAATGCAGAGATATAGCATCTGTGGTAAATAACTTGTTAGCAGGACACTCTAGCAGGCGGATCCTTCCAAGAAACCTTGATATTGGCCAGGCTTCTGATCCAACCAAATCCTTCTAATTGAAATCCCACCACCCACCTTGAAGGAAGATGTGTGGGGCCTATGTGGCTGGAGGTGAAGTATGGCATGCTTAAATACTCCCTAGAAATAAAAAAGGCCCCGTGTGAAGAATGGGTAGGTTACAATAGAATCTCTGCTAGTACTCAAAGCGTAGCGAGCTTTTATTAATGTGAGGGAGTCCAATCCCTCACTGCACTATGAAGTTGTACAATCCCAATCACACTTAAAAAAAAATAATTCTCAGGGTTTATATCCCACCTGATCCACTCAAAGAGATTTACAATCTAAATAAAAACATTATAGAAAAGGGGGGGGGATAAGTAAAACCACAAAGCAGTCGAAAAAGGACTTTAAAAACCCTAAAGGCAGAACCAGCATAAAGAGTGATAAGTCTCCAAAAGCTCCCTGGAATAAAACTGCCTTTGTTTGCCTATCCACAAGTGAGCAATGATAGAGCCAGGCAAACCATCCTTGGGAGGCTGTTTTAAATCATAGATGTCACAGCTGAAAAAAACCCCAACTTGGGTACACTTCCACTGTATTTCTGATGTCAGGGGCCATGGGTATAGCCAGGACTTTTGTTAGGGGGGCAGAAATGACACGATTGGTCAGTTAATTAAGTATTTCTATTCGTTACTCGATGGGGGGGAGCTGCCCCCCCCTTGGCTATGCCCATGGCAAGGGCTCCCCTACGGCCGGGCATCAGTAGTTGAACCAAATTGTCAAACCCATTATTATTTCCAAACAATATTCCACAAAGAAACACTGTTTAGAATAGGGAAATAGTGTCTTTGTGTGGGATGAGGAAGAAGGAATGTTTATTAGGAATCTACTTGAAATGTCAGAGTAGCAAACCAAACTCTCTGCTCTGGATAGCTGCGAGTTGGCTCTCCTGTAGACTCGTACTTTTCACGTTGCTCTAAGGCAGTCTTTTTTAACAGTGTTAGAAACTGAGATATTAAGGCTAGGAGCTAAATGGTACCTTAAACCTAGGTTATGGACGCAACAACGAAATGGCTAGGCATGCTTTTTTTAGAACAAGAACACAAAGCTGAAAATGAATGAACTGCAACTAAAATATTATATTCCTTTTTCACATGGTCTAGTCCTTCCCCTAATATTCTTAAGAGAATCTCTTCTCCAGTCTTCAGAGAGTAGCTGGAAGTGGGGAGGCAGAAAAAGCTCCTCCTTTCCTTCCACTCTGCAGTTTTAATCTGAAATCTTAGGTGCAGTACCGTGCCCAGAGCTCAGAAACTGCTTGTGCTAGTGAAATTCCCTGTCGCAAAATATGTCTAGAACAATCGGAGTTTTGAACACTGTTTCCCAATCCGGGATGCCCTCCAGACATATTGGACTGCAATTCTCCTGAGTCCTTACCAGCACCCAGTGTTTGCTGGGGCTGATGGAAGTTGTGGTCCAGGTCATATGCAGAGCATCAGATTAGATTGGCTAAGGGAACAGAAGACACTGTGTCTGACAGCAAAGGGTGGGATCTAGATAGTAAACAGAGCAAATGGATCCAGGGTAGGGGTGCTTCACCTACTCCAAGCCTAGGCTGTCCAAGGGATCAGATAAAATAATAAAGAGTGCCATACACATGAGCACCGGTAGTTTATGGCTCAGGGCTCCCAAGCAGAAGGGGTTCCAAGTATGCCAAAATCTCACAAACTTCCTCTCCTTTTATTTAATCACTACTCCTCGAGAGGGGACAGGGCCCCCAGAACTTGGGAAAGGGATGGGCAAGGAGGACAACTCACACATTTCAGCAGCTTTATCTCATCCACGGCTGTCTCTGTATAGTGCACAGCGCTCTTCACCACTTTGAGGGCCACAAAACGCTTCCGCCTTGCGGGGGGAGGGGGGAGACAGAGAAAAAAAGGACTGGTTAGTCCTGGCTCCCCCTTTCCATTTTTTGTTTTAAATTTTGCCCCCCACTTTGTAATCTCCACAGGAGCATCAAGACTTCTCAGATAAAACAAGTTAAGGACATAGTAGTGATTACAAAATAATAACAAATTCATAAAAGCAAAGTGGGAATACTTAACGATTTACGCAGTAGGAAACAGCAAGGCTATTAAGACACTTGACTACCATGCCCACCCTTCTCCTTGTCCCACACACACTCGGGGACCCCCCCCCCCACCCTCATGGGTCTTCCCAGGGTCTGTGAACACAGATTAGGCAATCCCTTTATGCCCATCAATTATTTTGTACTTAACAATCAGCAGCCTGGTAAGAAAGGCTGAGTTTCTGCCCCCACCCCTTTGCCTCTTACTGAAGACGTTGGCTACTCTGGAATACCTAATTACAGGTAAAAAGCTGCAATCCTGTGAATAACCTCTGGATTTGCATTTCCAACCTTATCAGTCCTCCTGCTAAGGACCTAGACTGGGTAAAATGATCACAATGTGTGGTTCCAAAGGCTCAAATGGGCTTTTGTGCAAACTAATAACTACGATGACAACAAGTTTAAATTTAAGCAAGCTTCTAGCCCTCAAGAGCAGCAGAACAATCATGACCATATAAGCCCTCAGCACATTCCTCTCTTTTTCTTCTCCTTGCTAGGAATCTACAGTACAGTCATACCTCGGGCTGAATGTGCTTCAGGTTGAGCGTTTTCAAGTTACGCTCCGCGGTGACCCAGAAGTAGCAGAGCGCGTTACTTCCGGGTTTCGCCACTTGCGCAGACGCTCAAAATGACGTCACGCGCATGTGTGAAAGTGGCGAATCGCAACCAGCGCACGCGCAGACGTGGGTTGCGTTTGCTTCAGAATGCGAACGGGGCTCCGGAACGGATCCCATTCGCATCCAGAGGTACCACTGTATATGGTATAAAAATCACTTCCTGAGTATTTCCATTTCCCTTAATTCTTCCTCCCTTATTTCTCGCTTCACATAGCCTCCCTTTGTTGCTCCATAATCTGGCCAGTTAGAAAACGCTGCCTTTGATTTTTCCATTTTTCAGGAAAGTGAAGTCCATTGTACTAGCCTTCACTCCTTAATTCTCTGGTAGGGGACAGAAACGAAGCATGCCCCCTGCCCTCCCCACCTGCCATACTCACTGAATGTCCCAACAAAGCCAGACAGTCGAAAAGTGCCCCCAGCCGAGTTTCCGCACCACATGGTAGCGCCCGTTGAACAGGTCCCCAATCTTTACCGGGTAATACCCACCTAGCAAGGCAACAAGGGGAAGATAGGTTAGTTATACCAGTTGCCAGAGTCACAGAGAACGTCCTGGCTCAGCAAATTGCCACCCTGGACCATGGTGCACCTAGCGCTGGGGTGGGTTACTTCTGGCCCAACAGCATTTGGAGGACTACAGATCCCATCAGCCTCAGCCAACCTGGTCAAAGGTCAGGGATTGTGGGAACTGTAGTTCAACAGCATTGGAAGGCCCACAGGTTTCTCACCCATGTTCTAGTACTGCATGTGGGCAATTTCTAAAGGCATTGAACAGTTTTGTTGTTATTCTTTAGGGGCATAGAAGAGTGCTATGCTGGACCAGACCAAGGCTCTCTGGGTTGTCTTGCTGGAAACAAGAGCAACTTTAGAAGCTCAACAAGCAGAGGGTATGAAAGCAATGCAGTCTTCCTTTGTTTATCAGCTCTCAGCACCTGGTACTGCCCACCTCACTTACAATTCCGAACAGAAAGCCCCTTATCTGTCCCAGCTTGGGGGAAGAATAGCTTGCCCCACTCCCCACATTGCCCAAATACCTCGGCAGTAATCTCGGGGGTCCTCTTGTTCCTCATCATCAGATCCCAGCTGCCCTCCTCCGATCACAGCAGGGAAAGGCAGGGGGGGTGCTGGAGGGGTGCCTGGAGCCTCATCTGAGCAGGAGGGACTCAGTGGCCTGGAAGAGTTGGGGGGGGCAGGGGGGAGAAAGAGAGACTTGTCAGGAGCATCTCAATTCCCAATGATGTCATTTACTTTTTAATTCATGTTTATCCTAATTCTGTAAGCAGCTGTTTATCCTTTGCCTGCTTCCAACCTGAGAGTCACCTCTGGAGAGGACGAACCACATGGGCATTAATTCTCACCCCCCCAACAGAAAGTTTAAGGAACTGTAACTTTTATTTGCTCATATTCTTAAACCTCCCATCTCCCCCTCTGTCAAAATTCAGAGAGTAAGCTCCTCAGGGCAGGGACCTCTCTTTAAGGTTTATATCGTTTTGTAAAACGCCATGCACATCAATGGCACAATAAAATAACACCACCACCCTCCTTTCACAATAATTTTAGACATACCTACTGCCTCCTAGTCCCTCTTGCATCGTTTCCCCCATCTCCAAAAATACACAGGGAAGCGATTTGGAGTGGCCAAGCATAAAATGAAATTAGCTGGCACCCTTTTCTCTGCTGATCTTCCAGTTCTTGTCAAAGGAAGGTGTGTATTTGGGGGGAGGGCAAGGGGAGAAGACCTGCTCTGTTCCTGACGCCTTCCCCAGGGAGAAGATACTCCTCAGAGCAAAGTTCCCAGATCTGGGCGGGAGCTGCCGATTCTGGCGTGAAAGCCAGGCTGGAGTGACGGGCCCTGGGATGGAGACAGAAGACTGCCTCAGCAAAGCATGCCGGCAGCTGGGCACCTTATCTGTCCACATGCTCCCCTCCTTAGTAAAAGAGGAATTAATACCTTGTGAGCTCAGAACCCTCCTCCCCGCCAGAGCCCAAATGTGCACAGAGACACCAGAGGCGGGCGGGGGGTTAAAAATAGCCCCATGGCCCCCGGCAGCTGCCGCCCAGGATGGGAATGGAATCTGGGCGAGGGAAGCGGGATGAGACCGGCCAGGGGAAGCGGCCAGCCCTGCATGGCCTGGGCCTAGCTCACCAGGAGGCCCCAGGTCCAGACCAAACCGCGGCAGGTGCTCTCTCAAGGCTGGCTGCTCTCCCATGGAAAAGAAACTAAAAGCTCCCTAGAATGGGAGGGGAGTTTTAGCACAGTTTTGCCGCAGCTTGCTAGTTTCCTATGTGGATATACTTTTTTTTATTTAATCATGTAATCCCCATCTGCAATCTAAATCAGCACAGCAAGATGATCTAGGCCTGGGGTCAGCAAACTTTTCCAGCAGGGGGCCGGTCCACTGTCCCTCAGACCTTGTGGGGGGCCGGACTATATTTTGGGAGAAAAAATGAATGAATTCCTATGCCCCACAAATAACCCAGAGATGCATTTTAAATAAAAGCACACATTCTACTCATGTAAAAACACGCTGATTCCTGGACCGTCCACGGGCTGGATTTGGAAGGCGATTGGGCCGGATCCGGCCCCCAGGCCTTAGCTTGCCTACCCATGATCTAGGTTCCCCACAGAACCAAACAACCTTTTTTTTTCTTTGTGGCATCTGACTCAGATTCGGAACCAACCTTCTCCAAAGGCACCAAGAAAAAGATATTGTACATCCACCCAGTAACCTACAACACCATTTCCAACACCCATGGATGGGGCTTCCAGGGAGCCTCATTCCTCTAAAAAGGCCTCAGCACCAGCACTACTCCTTTAGCAGTCACACTTTTAAGTGGCACTCCCCTTAAAAAGGGAAGACAATAAACTCAATTTCACAGGCACGCTTGGTGGGGACATGGGAGAGGGCCTTCTCGGTGGTGGCTGCTCCCAGACTTGGGAATTCCCTACCTGGTGAAGCTAGACTGGCTCCCTCCTTGTTGTCCTTGCACTGCCAGGTGAAGACCTCCTTGTTTCACCAGGCTTTTGGGAACCGCTGGGATGTTTTTATTGTAACTATATTTTTAATAAATCTGTTTTATAAATTGTTTTACTTTTATTAATGTTTAATAAGTTTTCCCCATGTCTTTTAGCTGTTTCTATTTTATCCGTAACTCACTTTGCGTCCCGGTTTGGGAAAAAGGCAGGATATACATAAAATAATAGTAATAATAATAATAATTTCAGATGATGGCAGGAATTACCTTATCTCGGGGCAGCCTTCCCTCTCCTGGTGCCCTCCAAATGTTGCTGGACTCGTAACTCCCATCAGCCCCAAGGGATGATGGAAGTAGAAGCCCAACAACATATTGAGGGATCCAGCTTGGTTCACTTGTTCGAGTCATCTGGACTTATTAGTCTGTCACAGCCATCCTGGTGCAAAAGGCACCCAATCCACGTTCATGAACTGAGGCCTCTTAAAAGCCTAACACACTTATCATGGCACAGGCTTTTGTCTAGGCAACAACAACGAGCAAAAACCGAAGCTCCTTACTCCCGGAAGCTCACAATAAAAATCGTTGTTGAAGAGGTAAAGGTCCTAAAGTGAGCAAACACAGCCACGCCTACTCAGGTTTTGCCTTGAAGACTGGTGGTTGAGCCTTCATCATCAGAAAGCTGAATTACTTTCTCTCCTGACTGCTTTACATGTCAATGAAGCAATGTAGAAGCGCTCACATGTTTTAAGTTGCAGCAGAAGCTTTATCATCATTTTTCCCCCTTGCCAGAGAAATGGAAATCATAACCATGATTTGGTCTTCTCAACACCCAAATTACTTGCAGTCAAACTGCCTCCACTTAATTACATTTAAGATTATATATAGCGTTATACCTGTGATGGACATTCACACATGCAAACTATGCAATCTTCCAGAGACAAAGGCGTGTTATGAAACTGACCGATTTCCTGAAATTTCCACCCTCCAAACACTAAAAGTGGCTTACACGTGCACAGATGCCACTGGCGTTCTTGCAGCCTGAAGGCTGGCAGCGGAGAGCCTGCACGGGCTCCCCCGAAAAGCGGGGCGCTTTAGGCATTGATACCCGTGTTGGCCCGTCCACTCAAGCCACGATTCCGAACATGCACGTGTGAATCTGCCCTGAGAAGCCGCAGCCAGCCCCGCACTCCCCTTGCGGCTTCCCCAGCACCTGTTCCGCAAACCTGCCCCCCCAAGTCATGCCGGCTTCCTCTAAACGGGGGGGATCCCCCCCCATCCGAGAGCTGCAGTTTCCATAAGCAGGACCTCTCGGCCGCATTCACTCGCACACGCATCCCCGACGGGGCAGGGTCGCTCCTGCCGCCGCCCTCCCCCCGAGGTAAGATGCACTGGGCGCCCCACTCACCCCGTGGGGGTCTCGCTCTCCGCCTGCGGAGCCGGAGGCGCCTTCTCCTTCTTGTGCTTCTTCTTTTTGCCGCGGCCGTTCCCCGGGCCTGAGGGATGCCAGGGAGGAGAATTAGCGCTCCGCCTGCAAAAGTTTCCTAGGCAAGCTTGCAAATGGCAGCAGCAGCAGCAGCAGGGACCGACCGTGCAAGAGGAAAGCCCCCCGGCCGCCGCCTCTGCACCTGCCGCCGCCCCCTCTTTTCTCCCCGTGCAACTGCCTCCCCCACCCAGGATGTATCTGCAGCCCCCATGCACGCGCCCCCCAGACTTGAAGGGCAGCCGCGCGCCCCCGCTTTACCTTTCTTGCCGCTCATGGCCCCCCCAGCCCCGGTGAGCTCCATCCAGGCTCCGGGATGCCCCTTGCGCCTGCGTGGCCCGTCCCCTTCCCAACCGCACCAGCTGCTTCTGCTCCACCACGTGAGGCTGGCGGGGAGGAGGCTGAGCGCCCTCTGGGCCTGCCCCTCCGTGGGGTGGGGGGCGGGAGAGAGAGAGAGAGAGAGAGAGAGAGAGAGAGAGAAAAGGCGAGGCGGATGGCAGTTTTGTGCTTTTAAAAAGCAAGTTTCCTAAAGCGTCTGAGTGACAAGTGCTAGATACAAACATACATGCATATATATATATATATATATATATATATATATATATATGGGGGGCGCTAATCAGCTCAGTCTTCATCATCATCATCATCAGCTAACACCACCCTGACAAGGTGGGTCACTATCTGAATCCCACCCTGCAGATGGGCGAACCTGAAAGTTAGTTGTTCTCAAAAACTGCAGTCCTATGTCCATTGCAGGGCGTTGGACTTGATGGCTCTTGTGACTTTCCAACTCAACAATTTCACGATCCTGTGATTCACTGGAGAGCAATTCCTCGTTGTGGCTTAAATCATCATCATGCTGCAGCTCAGTGATTTGCATGCAGAAGTTCCCGAGTTTCAACACCTGACCTTTCCATGCAGAACTGGGAATGCTCTCCATTCGAAACCCTGGAGAGTGGCAGCTGCCAATCAGTGGACAACACTGAGCTAGCTAGAGGTGCCATCTGGCTTGGCGTGAGGCAGGTCTGATGCTTCTTTTTCATAGCGTTCAAGATAAAGCTTGTGAAGTCCTAAGAATCACCCTATGAGAAGGTAGGTCAGTTCTGTATTATTATCCCTTGCCCTATTTTGCAGATGTGAGGGAAGGAGGCTGAGGGTCAGGGCAGGTCTAGAACTGAACCAGGGGGTTCCCATTTAAGGATGCAATCCTAATCCCAACTGAAATGGAAGTAAACCCCATTGAACTCAATAGTGCTTACTTCTGATTAGTATCACACTGTTGTGGTTCATTCTCTTGGCCATTGGACCTGGGTCCGTTAAAAAGTGTAAATCATTTGGGGATGTCCCAAGAAGTTAGTTAAGTAACAGGATTAAAAAGGTAAAGGTAAAGGGGCCCTTGACCATTAGGTCCAGTCGTGGCCAACTCTGGGGTTGCGGCGCTCAATCTCGCTTTATTGGCCGAGGGAGCCGGCGTACAGCTTCCGGGTCATGTGGCCAGCATGACTAAGCCGCTTCTGGTGAACCAGAGCAGCGCACAGAAACGCCGTTTACCTTCCCTCCGGAGTGGTACCTATTTATCTACTTGCACTTTGACGTGCTTTTGAACTGCTAGGTGGGCAGGAGCAGGGACCGAGCAACGGGACCTCACCCCGTCACGGGGATTCAAACCGCCGACTTTCTGATCGGCAAGTCCTAGGCTCTTTGGTTTGACCCACAGCGCCACCCGCGTCCCTAGTAACAGGATTAGGGCAAAACAATTGGCAGAAACACATAGAAGATCATCTTGCAAGAGGTGGGTGAATTCAGGTTCTCTGCCTTGCACAGTTGCTCTGTTCCCTGATCTTCATCGTGAGCTCACAGCCCTTGAATGCACTTCTTAAGGAGGCCGCCCCATGACGACAGTTTCCCCCCGTACAGATTTGGTTTCTCTCCCTGTGTGGGGAAGATTGGTTATATGCATGAATGAATACACATGTAAAGTCATTGTTGCATTCTTTGAGGAGACACTGAAACTGGGACTCTAGGCATATTTATGTTCAATCTGCATTGACTGCTTCAGTTGTATCTTGACAGCAGCAGTTGAACTTGCACTGCTACTTCACCAGCAGAAGATTTCAAGTCAGCAGCAATTTTGATTATTTGTAAATTCTTAAGGTAACGCAGATAACCCTGGTGTGTGTTTTAAACTTCCTGCTCTTCTTTTGACCCACTTTGGGCCTTCAGGGCAACTTACAAAAAATAACAGTTAGTATAGTTAACAGCAGGTTACAAGAAGTAGTTTAACCACATAGAGCACACAACTTAGGACTTCTGAGCAATTGCAACAGAGCAGAGCACATCAGCAGAAACTGGATTTTAGAAAATGTAGCAACTGCATAGAGTGATGTGCACCCATGGTGTGCAGGGGCAAGCATACCCAATACCATGCAGCGGTACCTTGGTTCTCAAACACCTTGGTTCCCAAACGGCGAAAACCCGGAAGTGTTCCGGTTTTAGAACGTTTTTCAGAAGCCAAACGTCCGATGCGGCTGCCAGCTATTGTTTCTGGGGCACCTGCAGCAATCAGAAGCTGCACCTTAGTTTTCGAACATTTCAGAACTCAAACGGACTTCTGGAATGGATTGTTTGGCGCTTTTGTTTTTGCTATTTATTTTGCATTTTTCTTTTCGAGGCTTTTTCGGTTAATTTGTTTTTGTGACTGTGTGGAACCCAGTTCAGCTACTTATTGATTGCGTGACTGCGGAAATGGATAAAAGCCCCCCATCCAAACAATGACTATTATCAGTGCAGGTAAAAAAGAAAAATGTTCTTGAAATTTTTTTATCATCTACAATACTGTTTTATTTATTTTATAGTACAGTACATTGATTATTGCTTTCATTTTATGGATCAATGGTCTCGTTAGATAGTAAAATTAATGCTAAATTGCTGTTTTAGGGGTTGTTTTTAAAAGTCTGGAAAGGATCAATCCAATTTGCATTAATTTCTATGGGAAAGCGCACCTTGGTTTTGGAACGCTTTGGTTTTGGAACAGACTTCCGGAACAGATTAAGTTTGAGAACCAAGGTACCACTGTATTCCATGTATGTGTGGAATCAGAGAATGCACAGCAACTTGGGTTTGGAACACATGCAGTTTCTAATCAACTAGTCCTGTGAGAAACAGCCTGACCAAAGGGAACAAGTTCCACCCCATCTTAACTCTCCGGAGGCAGTTCAGTCTTCCCAGCTTTCACCCCTTAGTTACCAAGTGGGAGTCATCTAGTAACTTGTTTAAGGCAAACCTTTCCATTCCCTTCCTCCCTTAGGTTGTGTGAATAAACCAGACAACAGTACCTTTCTGAAAAGTGGTGTGTTTTTTTTATTCTTCAAAATCTCATTAAAATAAATACAATCCTGGAGCAGGGAGCTCCCATATATACATAAAATGGGGGTGGGGGGGGGGAGAGAGATGGGGAAAGTTAAAAGAGAGACTAGTAGAGTCTGTTCAGAGGAAGGTGGCGTTTCCACCCCAATATTAGTGCATTACCAGCCAGGAAATTGGGGTCATAAGGGGTAGATCCCCCAAATCCCAGAGACTGCAGTGGTCAGCAGGGACCTGCCACAACCCCACTCCCCCAAAAGGTGGGAGACAGTAGCTGGTACCCTTTTCAGAGAGCCACAGAAATAAATACACCCTTTTATTTACAAATCCAGTGTATTGGACTCGGAAGATTCTCTTTGCAGCTAGTTTAAAAAAAGAGAGAGAGAGAGCACTGAGTGCGAGAGACCCTGGCAGCTTCTATGCAGTTAAGGCACTGACTGGAGGCATGGCGTGCGCACAGACCCACGCACACAGGCGGCAGGGAACTTTCAGTATGGCTCAACCTTGCCCCCTTAAAAGGCTGCAACCCTAAATAGCACAGTTGCTAGGGAATTAAACCCCATTGTACTCAGTGGGATTTCATGCTGAGTCAACCTGTTTAGGATTGTACAGTTCCTCGTGTGTGCTGAATCTGAGCAGGTAGTGGACCCAGGAGTGTCACAAGTCAGTAACTTTGTTCTCTACGAGAGCTGCAATCTGTTGCAGTCGATATGCCAGTTGCATCTTCTGGCCCAGTGGGTCCTCTTCTAGTGCACTGATTATCTGCAAAGAAGCACACAAAGTCAATATTTTGCCTACCTATCCTAGCAGAAGTCTTTCTACAGCAGGGTTGGCTAACTTGTGCCAGAGCCCTCCAGATGCTGCCAGACTGCAACGCCCTTAATCCCTGACCACTAGCCATATGGGCTGGGCCTGGTGGGAGTTGGGGTCCAACAATATCTGGAGGGCCACATGATTCCCATCCCGGTCCTACAGGCCTTCCCTTCCCAGCAACCAACCTCTCTGCAGGGAATGGATTAGAATAGATGGGTCTGTTTATGTCCCTCCGTCCCACCCCCACCAACATCCTGCAAGTACAAAATCTCAAGGGATTTATCATACCTGATCATAGTACTTGTTAATATAATTATAAAGTTCTTGCAGGGCCACCAGGCAGTTGAGGTCAGAGGAATATTTCTGCCGAAACAGGAGGGTGGAAAATGAAACGTTAGAAGTTTTAATTACATTTTCACTACAACTACACGTGGACATAGGAAGCTGCCTTATCTAGTCAGGCCATTGGTCTATGTAGCTCAGTACTGTCAACACCGACAGGCAGAATCTCTCCAGGGTTCAGAAAATGAGGGCTCAACCAGACCTACCAGGAGATGCCAGGAATTGAATGTGGGACGTTTTGCATGCAAAGCACACTCTGCCACTGAACTATGGTCCTTGTATTTTTGCATATTTCTACACATTATGCTAGGGAGGCGCTGTGAGTTAAACCACAGAGCCTAGGACTTGCCGATCAGAAGGTCGGCGATTCAAATCCCCGCAACAGGGTGAGCTCCCATTGCTCGGTCCCTGCTCCTGCCAACCGGGCAGTTTGAAAGCACGAAGTGCAAGTAGATGAATAGATACTGCTCCAGCGGGAAGGTAAATGGCGTTTCCGTGCGCTGTTCTGGTTTGCCAGAAAGCTGCTTAGTCATGCTGGCCACATGACCCGGAAGCTGTACACCGGCTCCCTCGGCCAATAAAGCGAGATGAGCGCCGCAACCCCAGAGTCGGTCACGACTGGACCTTTACCTCTACCTTAACACATTATACTATGTATATATCATACTCATTGATACCCCTTCTCACCTTTCCTTATAACAATCCTAAAAACAACAATTAAGACAACTTAAGAAAGGGAGCAATAATTGATGGAGGGACATCGTGTGATTGCAGACCTTGCTGATGGGATCCCAACAAGGGAGCACAATGCATGCCTGTGCACAGAGAGGTGCCCTGCCCCAGTTTCAGTGGACTGGTATATGATGAAGTGATCTGGTAAATACAAGCAACCCCCCATTGACACATGTTCAATATGTGAGCATCTGCTTATAAAACTGCAGGTTATTACAATGATCCTGCCAATGTTCTTATCTGTTTACAGTTTGTTTGTAAATATTCAATAAACCATTTCCATTCTTTTATTTAAAAAATTATTATCTTGATTTCTTATTTTTCCAGTAAGTTTTATCATTTCTGCATATTCCATAAGTTTTTGTATCCATTCTTCTTTTGCTGGGACTTCTTCCCAATGGTGTTTCAAATATACAGGATTTCACATACTGTGTGTGCGCGGTGCCTCAGAACGTAACCCCCTCGTAAATGGGGAGTTGCCTATATAAACAATCCAAGTTTGGGCCGAACTGCAGCAAGCAGCCCTTGTTCAACCTGTGATTTAAAGACTTTCCAAGATCTCTTGCAACATATCCTCGACATAACTTGGAACGGCACAATTGTCTAACTTTTAGAAGACATTTGAAGACAGCACTGTATAGGGAAGTTTTTTTATGCTTGTTGCTTTATTGTGTTTTTATATTTTGCTGGATGTTGCTCAGAGTAGCTGGGGCAACCCAGTCAGATGGACTGTATATAAATGTAATAGTACTACTACTACTGCCTCAAATAAATGCCTCAAAATCAAGGGACTGTGCAGCAACCACTCCCCTCCACCCCTCCACATACTGAAGTCAAATCAGTTGACATATTCAGTGGATTTTTATGATGGTGACGATAGTAGTAGTCATCATCATCATCATCATCATCATCATCATGAAAATCCACTGAATATGTCAACTGATTTTGAGGCATTTATTTGCTCTGCCACGCAACCTTTCCTTGTTTGAAAGTGGCAGATTAAGTCAGCATGGGAGAGTTTTAAAATTAGTGAGGCGGAGAGAGTGCAGTTTTTAAATACTATTTTTGGTTCTGGAATCATGGCAGGATTCCCTTACCCCCGAGAGTTCAGTCAGGGCTGAGTTCATCTCTTGGTAGCTGGCAGGAACAGTCTGTCGAATATCAGCATAATACCTAACCGTGGAGGAGGGTGGGGGGAGAGAAGAGAAAGGTTAGTGGGGAGGGGCCACACTGCAATGCAAGTCTCCTTTGCCTGCCCTAAAAATGACATTCTCAAGCCAGCCAGCAACATTCATAACATCCAACACTGTCTACGACACCCTCTCCTCATTCTGTAGTATGCTGAAAGATGTCATTGTTTTAATTTAATTAATTAATTAAGCAATACTGGGAGAAGACCACTAAGCATTTCTCTCATTCATACTGGGTAACAAAAATGATGGGCCTTTTCACCCTTTCAATGCATTTTTGGATGTGAAACCTTTGAGCAATGTTGGTTAAATGGATGTGGTCCGGAAGGTGTGATTTTGCATCTGTGCAGAAAACATGCAGGATTCAGTTCCCTTAGAATTGTTTAGTCGTTTAGTCATGTCTGACTCTTCGTGACCCCATGGACCAGAGCACGCCTTTGTCCATGGAGTTTTCTTGGCAGGGATACTGGAGTGGCTTGCCGGTTCCTACTCCATCCCTTAGAATATCTTCATTAAATAAAAGACATTTATGAATCTGGAATTTATGAAGATACGCTCACAAGTTTGTGGATGCTGACTGTGAAATCTCCAAAGCCATGGAGGAAGCTAATAAGATTCCCATTAAAGGTGGGGCTTCAAAGCCGTGCTCAGCTCCTTACTCTTCCATATCACTGGCAGAAGCAGAATTATGTAAAATAAGGGGGGGTGTAAATCTGCTCTATTTGCATAATTTATAACTGTTGCAAAATTAGTATTTCCTTTTGCATATTTTTTAAACAAACATAGAATATATGCAATCAGCTCCCAGGACTCCTGGCTTCCCCAAACAAACCCACAAGCTCTCATTTTCTGCAGGGCTAGGTATTATTCTACCACAACCACCTTTTTTCTGTTTTTCACACTTACTTCTCCACCATCTGTTTGTAGTGTGGGATTTCCCTGGCATAGAGTAGTTTGTTGACTGGTGAATCCTGAGGAGGGAGGGAGAGAGAGAACAAAAGGTGGCATAAGATTTGAAGAAGTTTTGGAAAGGGGACAGAAGTCAGACTCAAGAATTATGTCTCCACCTGTAGGTATGGTATGGTATGGTATGGTATGGTATGGTATGGTATGGTATGGTATGGTATGGTGTGCAACTGGTTAGTTTTCAGGCTGTCCAGACTGCATTTTAAGAGAGACAGAAAATGTAAAGTTTATAAGACCAACTCAGCATTTAAATAGGAGCCCATTCTAAAGCATGCTCCCAAATGCAATACTCTGCAAAGCTAACAGAGAGGAGGGGAAGTTCCTCTGAGCATGTGAAGAGTCAAAGCCTGCCCCCTCACATGCAGGTGAGGAAATTCTCCTACATACAAAAAAACCCTGCATTCATCATCATAATAAAAAGATATTAGAGAGAAGAGTTACAGCATAGCTTTTTCTCTGACATAGTTGTCTGCATGCATAAATCTCCAATTTTCTCTGAAACCTACTTGCAGCATAGACAGATTTACCTCCTCAGTAAAGCCCTCTTCAAGGACATTACTATCAGGTATTAAGAAAAAACATGGAGGGGAGAGGGGGAGAAGAGTATAATAATAATAATAATAAGAAGAAGAAGAAGAAGAAGAAGAAGAAGAAGAAGAAGAAGAAGAAGAAGATAACCTTTCATAAACCCAAAATCAGATACCTAATGTGATCACATGGCTGTGTCCAGTGGCAGGGCCAGCCCTGATAGGTAGATGGAACTTTCATGAACAGAGGCAGTGTACATACCACCTGAGTTCCAGATTCTGGGAACAAATGGGATGGCCACCACCTCAGTGCCCTGCTTTTGAGATTCCCAAATGCATATGGCTGATTGCTGTTGGGAACTGATGCTGGATGAAATGGACCTTGGCTTGATCCAGCCAGCCAGCATCATTAATGCAGAACAGAAAACACAGAAGTGCTAATTCTAAATCCCATCATACTTTCTATGCCAAGATACTTTTGCATCCAAACATAAATAATGATTTGTTACTTCTGAACGTGGCTTAAGGGTGAAAAGCACCAACCACCCTACCTATTGTGCTGCTTTAAACATCATGGCTCCCCTTCCCCCAAGAGGGACCTCCCACCTGATCTCACAACCCTCTTTCTTTAGCAAATCTAGAATTCCAAACAAAACCTCAGAGCTGGGCATTTCTGAAAGGGCCTCCTGGCAAAACACTATAGGGGCATGATGAGCTGCTGAGTCAGGTGGCTGAACTAAACCCCAAATTAAAAATGGAAATGCCTACATTTTAAAAACATAATCAAGTGAGCTCTTGGTCATGGAAGAAAAAGATCTGAGAGAACCACCAGTCCTTGGGAATGATGCCTGAGAGGTGGCAAAAGCAGGTCCCAGTCAGGTCTGACCAGTTTGACAGGCTGTGACGAGAGACTGAGAGAGATCAACGTCTACAGTACATGCAGAAACAATCCTTCTTGTCCTCAGTACCACAGGGTGTTCTCCCTGCCCCCACCCTCACCTTCTAGAATTGCTGGGTTTTGCGTGGAAATGACAAAAATAAGCTGTACCTGTATTTTATTTTTAAAGAGAAGAAAAACGTGCCCCAATATATCTAAGACACGATTTAATATGCAACATGTTTCAGGCACAGCAAACCTTCTCTCAGGGATCTACAAAAACCCCCCTGAAAATTGTTTTCAGAAATTCTGGAAAACAAAGCTGATACCCTCAACCCATATGTTTCCAGAGTGACCAGAATGTGGGAAAGGCACTTGGGGCCATAAATTGGGGCTTATATTTGAGCCAAAGTTCAGGCCTAGAACATATGGTGATGTGTCTAAATCTCTCTCTCTCTCTCTCTCTCTCTCTCTCTCTCTCTCTCCCTCTCCCTCTCCCTCTCCCTCTCCCTCTCCCTCTCTGTGTGTGTGTGTGTCTTTGTGGGTGTGGGTGGGTGTGACTAAGCATGGCAGAGCATCACACATGCACTGTTGTACAAACAAACAGGGAAAACTCCAACATTTCTATGATGAGGACAGAAATAAGACTTTTAGATCAAAAAGGCTCTATAAGTCAAGGCTCCTTTTACATTTCACACAAACATCCTTGCAGTCTCAGATTTCATTTTAAAACACCTGAAGGCTTGATTGTGTGGGCAACACTGGGTGAATTATCAGAGGGCATTAAACAGCTGAGAATGATTTCCAGTTTAAGAGGGCAGTATTTCAATGCTCTACATAGCTCCTTGCACATCCCCAAAGAAAATAGCTCAAGTTGAGGAAGTAGAGGGGAGCCCAGAAAAACTGGGGGGCCAGGTGCAGCCCCCACAGTTCTGACTGGCAACCTAAGTGTATGCTGACATGCCTGGATTTGGGATTGCTTGTAACCACAATTTTGAACATTGTAATAATATATGTACCCAGACGGATAAAATGTTAAGGTGCGGGAAATGATATGTTTTGCAATACAGAATGTTAAGTGGAGTGATGCAACGTAATTAACAAGGTTTGACTGTTAAATGGCCTGGATGGGAGAAAAGTCATTCTCACACAATCAGCAATAAGCATCTTGATATCAGTACTTCTGTGCAAGTGTTTGAAACAGGCCAAAACCACAACAGACATACTGGAATCGAGATGATACTTTGGTGGATTATAAGATACCACTGAACCTAAGAATGGGACTTTTGCTCTTATGTCAAGATTATTGCATTAAGGAATACCTTTATATGCAAGAAGACATGAACAGTCATGCTCATACTTGCAACCAGTGATTTGTGATGCTGGGTGAAAATTTGCTCCCCCTTTGTCCAATATCTTGAAGTTTGCTCCCCACTTCCTCTGGGACATCAGAAATGGTCCTCAGTAGAGATGGGACAAGGTGGCTTCTGCTAGTTAGACAGACACCTTTGCTCCCATGAAAGCCTGGTTTCATGGAGGATTTGTTTTCCACAAAGTGTCACTTGTTTCCATTCCTTGAGCCAATATGGAGTGTTTCATTCAGCTGCTCTTCAAACAAACAGTCTGATCAAGGTCCCTCTGGTGTGTGCCATCCATTTTGTTCCTGTTCTGTTTATGGCAGTATGCTAACTGTGAGGGTTAAAATTGTGGCGATTATAAGGCGTAGGACAAGAGATTTTGGTGCCTCAAGCAGGAAATCCAAATGGCTAATTAACATGGGAATCCCCTGGGAATCTTCCACATGAAAATGCATAGGAGAGTTCCAAGGGTATTTGCCCAGTGGACTGTCTCGCACATAGGCTCTCTCTCTCAGTCTCCAAATCTGCTGCCGAAATGGCATCTAAAATCCATAGTTGAACAGCAGGGCTACCTCCAGTAGCACTGACTTGTCCCCCCACATTGAGGGGGCACAGTCATGCGACATGTCACATGACATGTCACATGATGCCACCAGGCGGGGGTGAAAAATGTGGAGGGCGATCTCCACGCTTGCTCGTCCCAGCCCCCGCCCGGCTTCTGGGCTGCCAGGCTGCAGCTGGGATGAGAGAAGCAAAGACTGCCCACACTTGTCACAGCCACTGCCTGGCTTCTGGGCTGCCGTGTAGAGGCTGAGGCTGGGGCACTTGGAGGGTGACTGACAGCTGTGGGGACAGCGGCCCCCTCAGTACTGGGGTGGCACTGCCCCCTGCCCAAAAATACTGGGGGAAATGAAGCCCCCTCCCCCCCTTTACCCAGCGCAACTGGCTACCTCTGTCAGTGGCAATGGGATTCATATTCAAGTTAAATGCCTGGAGTATCCTGTTTCAGAACAGAGGGCAGGCCTGCCTTCATCAGGATCAAGCACTACCTGTCCTCTTTTGATCCTGGTCTGATACGGGTGTGACCTTTAGACATGTGCAGATATATAAACTTACCCTGCCAACTTTGTGCTCAGCAGTTGTGCAGGCATCAATGAATGTCTGAGCAATGACAGTCAAGTTGGCGTCCACATTGTCAGAGACACGCACATCAAAAATGAACTGTGGGTTCTTGAGTGTGTTCACCCAGAAGCGCAGCAACAAACTAAGGAGGAGGGGGAAAAGCAGAAACCAAGTTAGCAACTGGCTGACTGTCTATCTTTAGCCCTTCTGGTTGAAAATGTTCAGTCTCCGCAACCCACTCTCCCAGTCTCAGCTCCTACGGTCACCATCCATTCCCAGCCAATGCTGCCTCAGCAACCCCGTGTCCACCCCACCTGTTTGTTTTCCAGATGTGCAACGTCTCTGGCTCAGTGACCCCGTGCCGCGCTGCTAGCTCATCCAGCAGGTCAAACAGATACTTGACAGCAATTGGTACTGGGCGGTTCACACTCAGGACAGCCTGGAACACATCATCCACAAACTTCTGTAGCGTCCCCTTTGGAGAATAAAGGGAAGAAAGAGGGGATTAGAGACTCATAGGTGCACTGCTGAGGCAGCCAGGAATCAACCACATAAATAACAGCATGTTTCTACAGCGTCCTGCATTGGCAACAGAGCAACCTGGTATTCAAATACCTTTTTTTTTTGTACAGGCTGACAGAAACTGCTCCTGAAAGCATAACACGGGGAGTCCCTTTTTCCTCCCTTGAAAGAACTTTAAACCAATAGCTAAGCCTATAGATTTGGGATCTCATCTCCAGCAGACTCCTCCAGCCCATTCCATTCTCAAAACAACAACTGTCATGCTCTCAGGAGCATCTAGTCTTAAATACATTTCCAACATTTCTGTACCTCTGTATTATAGCCCCAAATTTAATACGGGTGGAAAAGTTTGACTTGACCAAGGACAAAATAAACCTATCTGCCACCATACTAGTTTTAAAATTGTCAAATAAATTGAACTGGTTGTTTACCCTTCAGTTTAGAGGGCTGTACGAAGTATCTTTGGCAACTGCCTTAGGCTAAGAATCATCACACCCCAAACAAACAAGATTTAACCTGTTCAACTGTTGATGTGTTGCATATGTGACAAAAAAATTCCTAGAGTAGTCAATATACAGCTGTCCACTTAACCCTATTCTAACCTCTTAATTTAAATTGTTGGTAACCGGACCTGGGACCTCATGGTGAAACGCAGGTAAGAAACAAAGCGGCAGCAGCAGCAGCAGAAGCAGAAGCAACAACAACAGGAAGCACAACCAGAAAAAGGTTCTATTCTATTTTGTATTAAGTATTAATCTTGGGGTACTTCCAAGAACAGTGTCTACAGCAGCCTTCCTCAAACAGATTCCCTCCAGATATTGTTTGACTCCAACTCCCATCGGCTCCAGCCAGCAGTGCCAATAGTTGAGGTGATGGGATTTGGAGTCCAACAGCATCTGCAGGGAAAGTCTAGTCTACAGGAACTGCAAAATACTGTATGCCTATAACCAGTGCTTTTTTTCGGGGGGGGGAGGGTTCAAGTACCAGCACCTCTTTGTTCTTGTTGTTAAAAAGTGTGGCACTTACTGTAACAACTTTATGGTACCGGAGCCTCTTTTTGTTGTTGTTAAAAAGTGTGATACTTCTTTGTGAGTACCAGCACCTATTTTTCTAGTAAAAAAGCACTGCCTATGACAGATACACAAAACTTTGCATCTGCACTACCTGCAGGCTGGGAGACAAGGCCCTTGTGCTTTCTAGATGTGGCAGCCAACACTGAATCCCACCTTTTCAGATTTACCATGTCAAGGAACCCAGGAAATATTCTAGGGCAGTGGCTCTCGAACTCCACTCATCCCATTCCTGGGCCACTTGAAAATGTCTGAGGGCCTTGGTGGACAACAATTGCTTTCCTGACTGTTGTAAGCAATTGTAATGCACTGGGCTAGACGCTATATGATTTTCAGCTGTATTTTTATTTCTTCTTTTGCTTCTCCAATTGTATTACAACTTGAACTCCACAGAAGCAGTATGAAAAATCAATACAATATTGAATGTGGACACAGCACGGACCACCCAAATGAAGCTCAGAGACCACTGGTAGTCCATGGACCATGGTTTGGGAAGCCCTGTTCAAGGGCACCTGGTCACGTTCAGGCAGGGAAATGTGTCTGTCATTATTGATCTACTCACTGAGGAAATCCTGATCAGGCTCCGAAGAATCCCACTGCTCTAAAAGGGCTGGTATAATTGGAGAATGGCTGAGGGGGGGGGGGAATGCTTTCCCTCTTACCTTCATGGAAAGCAAGCGGGTGAGGTAGATCTCAGGAATCGCCTTGGCGCGCTCCCGAAGGCTGCTGCGCCGCTCTTGCTGCTGTTTTGTGAGTTCAGGCTCTTCAGATGGCTTTACCAGGTGCCAGAGGCGTAGCCCCCCATCCTCACCATCCTCTAGCATTGGGGTGTCTGCAAAGGGTGCAATAGGACTCATTACAATGGAAAATGGGGCAGTCCACCACTCACTAGGCAGCCCTCAGGGCACCTGCCTGTCCTGTGGACAGCTGAGGCAACTGCGAGGGCCCCAGTCCTGGCTACCAGCAGCAACAGCAAACAAAGGTGTGAGATAAATGATGATGCCTGCAAGAAGGAAGGAGGAGACGCGGGCCCAGTGGGAGGCTTGGCGGGACTGACATGGCCCGTACACCCACACCCCCAAGGAATAAAGGAAGCAGCGCAGAAGTTTGGGAACTTTTTATCATGGCCAGGTGCAGAATATTCTTCTGTAATGCAGAATCTAAATGGCTCCCACATAAACTATGCTATTATTTGAAGGTTTTTTTGGGTGGGGGTGTAAAAGGGAGCCAAAGAAGTATCTAATCCTCCAGGTGACAAAGAAAAATCTAAATAAATGTTTAGAGTTTCTGTTAAAGGTCTACAAAAGCAACACACACAGGCCTTTCCCCAACCAATGTGGCACCTCACTCTCCTAATTCCAGTACCTCCCTAAAAAGTTTACAGTTTGTCTGCCTCTGGCCCTGTGCACCTCTTGTTGCCACTCCCAGAGCATTTATAACAAATGTCAATCTGTGCTCTTCTTTCCTAGACTAAAAGAAGACTAGAAAAAACTTGACTCCCTTGTTTGCAAAACAAAAGGCCTCTATAGATACAGAAATAAAACAGGCTTATTCCCATGTAATAACTTGAATTACCATTATGTACAAAAGGAGAAGGAAGAAACATCTACAGGCATTATTTAGAGTCTCCTGGTCTAGAGATTTTCCATTACTTTTTCAGGCTAGAAAATTAAGGAACTCTTCACACACATTACAAAAAAAGGGCTAAGGTGCTTCCCCCCACCCCATGAACAGGCAAGAGACTCCCCCACCCACCCTATGACACACACACTGCAATTGAGCTGCACTGCTCACCATTTGTGCCCATAGTTAAAACCACGTCTCTTTGCAGTGTACCAGTTTCTGCCAGTTGCAGAGAGGAGGGGGAAAGGAGGTTGCCCTACTGCATGGGAGAGCAATGGCTCAAGGAAGAGAGAGACAAGCAGACTCACTTTCTCCAGAGAAGAAGTTCTGGCTGGTGCCTTGGGAGACGTCATTGTGAAGGCGGGGAATGAGGCCAACTGTGGCCCCATCTGGAACCTGGGGAAAAGAGGAAGGACAGTAAACAAGTGAAACACCTACAAAAAGGTGAGAAATTGTTCAGGTGAGAGACGGGTTCCCAGCTCCATGACTCTCCTGCCAGAAGCAAAATGTGGAAGCCCAGCATTGCAGACACGGTCAGGGTAGCCAATGTGATGCCCTCCAGATGCTGCTGGACTACAACTCCCATCAACCCTGACCACTTGCCATTCTGTCTGGTGCTAATGGGAACTGGAGTCTGGAGGGCACCACGTTGGCTACCCGACTGCATACTCCCTCCCTCCCAGCTTCTACCATTCAGCTGCATCCCACCCAACCCCATACCTTGTAATGTTGTAGAGTGTTGAGTCTCTTCCATTGGTTCTGTGTGATGGAAGTCAGATCCTCATCAGAAAGCGTCAGGTGGCCAGCAACGCCTGAGCGCCACTCTGAGGAAAGGAAGAGTGGCAGGTGAGGGTCTCCTACTTCCACCCCCTGCCCCTAAATCTCCACAGCAAGCCCAGGACAACTTCATGTGGGCCTCTCTCAATATTAACTAAACATCCTCAACAGGTTTTGGGGGTGGGGAGAATGGAGGAGATTCCTTACCCAAGTCAAGGGAGTGCACCGAGGGGCGCTGGGAGAAAGGGACGCCTTTGTAGACCTGGTCCAAGATTTTCTCCTTCACTTGAGTGATGGTGTCTGTATCAAGGACACGGGCTGGGATGCGCTGAGTCTCACCCGCACCACCTGGGCCGCCCCCCCGTACCAGGACAGTCAGGTTGAGGGGCCGATACTCCACGTCTTCTCTCAGCAGCCGCCCATCGTTCAGTGTCCGTTTGGCCTTGCCTGTCACAGCATCCACTGGGCCCTTGTCCACCTGGTACTTAATGGCACGGAAGAGCATGTACAGGGGCTCACCAGCCACCTCCTTCATTGGAAAACACAGAGGAGGAGGGGAAGGAATGAGAAGGAAGCCTGGGCTCCAGAGTCACTACAGTCCCTGCACTGCACTTAACAACCCCACACCTGCACAGCTGGAAGTAGGAGCCTCAAAATCATACATCTTTCTACCGGACCCACCATCAGGGCAGTGTACATTTTTGGAAATCCCAAGCAAAGTGCCCAAAAAGCACAGCTGGTGGTGCTGGCCACTTAATTCAGTTCTCAAGTGAAGCTTGAAGAGAAAGATCCAATCCACTGAGACGTTTTCCTACACACATTTCCTATGAAAGCTGATGTAGCGTCATGGCTAGAGTGTCACACAAGACTTAATAAGACCCAGATTCCTATTTATCCACAGGCATTTACAGACTGGCCTTGGGCCAGCCACCCTCTTGCTCAGCCCAACCTCCCTCACAGGGCTGCTATGAAGATAAAAGGGGGCAGGGAAACCACATGTGCCTCTTGAAGCAGCATAAAAATGCAATAAATAAATGAATATAATCACTCGCACAAGGTGGATTGTACTCCACTCTGAATTGAAGTATGTTTGGATAGGGTACTCTGGATTGTTCTCCTTCAGCATCAAAATGTCTTAGGCATGCCCTGGACTAGCTGTGGGACGAGAGAGCGTGATAAAATGTTTACCCCTATGAAGCCTCAACAAGCCACAGGACTAGGCAAGAACAGTAAGCAGGAGAGTGAGCACTTGTGGGAAAATGTGGGGCAAGTTTTGTTCCCCCACCTTCAACCAGACCTCCTCCTCCTGGCTGCACCTCCCACCTTAGACATGAAACATGAAATTTATTACGGTCAGAGACCAGCTTGAGAAACACAAATGGAACTACAATCCCAATAGCAAAACAAACATTGAAAACAATATACAGCAATGGATTTAAAGTTTAAAAGTGCAAAGTCCCACCTTAGACGCAGAAGGCATCATCCAGACAGGCTTTACAACTTACCCTGAGATAGGAGTAGAGGCAGATGGACATCCAGTTGGTCAGCAGTTTCTCTACCATGGTCTCTGTCCTGCAGGACAGTTGAGGAGCTAAGTAGAGTTGCTAGCGTCCCCCCTCCCCCCTCATGCCAAGCTGCGGCACAAGATGGTGACAGCAATCCTTGGCCCACAGTTTTAAATTCAAAGCTCTGTTCTGCAGGGTTAAGTAGAGTGGTTTTGAAATAAAAACTTGTGGTACCTTAAGTTGAATACTTTTTTAAAAAACAGGTACCGAGGGCCCTTCTGATGGAAAGTAAGTTTAAGTGTTGCTGTTTATAAGAACATCAGGACAGTCTCTCAACATATACAGAATGCTTAAACCTAGTTCAAGGAACTGCTTTCTGTTTAGAAGTATAAAAAACTTGCTGTTTTAATATAAAGCAGCAAAATTAGAGTTTTTGAAATGCTCCTCATCTCTAATTTATTTCAGCACTTTTGTGTTTTGAGGCATTCCAGTTTAAGCATTAATTACCTTGTGGACATAAAACACCAGCAAAATATAACAGGTTTTTTTGGGGGGGCAGGGCATTGCATTCTTCAGTTCTGGCAGCAAGCCAGGGGGATTAATTCTGGCCAGGCAAATAAAAATTCTTGCCAGTTGGCAACCCTCACCAACTGTGAAAGCATCTACCCCCCAGGGGAAGGAGTGGGAGAAGGCACCTATGGGGACTTCTTGGAACGAGGACATCTTTCCCCACCTCCACAATGCCCCATCCTGAACACAGGGCCTACCTGCGAAGCATGAGCTTGGCATTGCGGGTGACGCAGTGGGCAGCAAGGTCACTCAGCAGAGTCTGCATGATGTCTGTAAGATACTCCAGGCGCCCATGAAGAGCCAGTGAGAGCAGTGATGCTGCATGACATCGATCCCGCTGGGAGAAGGTAGGCTGGGCCTCCAGAGTTCGGATTAACTGGGAACAGCAAGGGAAGACTCTCGTCACCTCTGCCAGAATCCTCACACTACAGTACAACCCGTTCAGTCCCACTCCTTTGCCAGAGCAGGAAACAGAACTTGGGGCAGATGTTGTGTGCCACCTTCATCCATTCATACAGCAGAACAAAACCCCTAAAGCACGCACACACATAAACACCCCGAAGGTCTGCTGAACTACAGCTCCCATCCTTCCTGACCATTGGGCCATGTGGCTGTGGATGATGGGACTTGGAATCTAGCACCATGTGGAGAGTGCCAGGTTTCCCATCCCTGAGCAAGGAAGTGCCAGACTGCAACCCCCAGAGGTTATCAGCACACATTTACATGGTCTGAAAGCAGGAAACTTTCAGAAGCAGCTCCTCTTGAACTGAAGTCTCTCCATACTGTATCTCCACCTACTGTTCAGTACAACTAGAGTTGTGCTCCTTAAGGCACTCGCTCTCTCAATTTATCTAGAAATTTAAAAAGGTACACGGCTGATCTTGCATTCATATGCATTCACACACACAGAAAACCCTAAAAAACTCCACTTACAAGCAACCTCTCCCCCCACTCCCTATGCCCCCAAGTATGGCATAGGACTGACCACTTTCTAGAACTTCCCCCTTATTCCCCCAGATCACCCACCGTCAGCAGGAAGACTTTGCTGTTCAGCAGATTGGAGAGCTGCCCCAGGCCCTGCTCCACTGTGGCACGGCGCCCCTCGGGCAGATCCAGCACACGCCGCAATGGCACGTCCCCCTGAGCCGGGAAGAAGACGCGCTGGGTGTAGGTGTTGTAGTCCAGGAATGGGATCCCTGAACCCTCCAGCTCCCCGCTCAGGTCAGTCATTTCCGTCATCAGGTCTGAAGCAAGCAGCGGGTTGTGTTGGGAGACGGGTGGGAAGGCAAGAATGAAGAGAGGGGTGGAGAAGAAAAGCAAAAGAAAAGAGTGAGCAACACACAACCATTACATGAAGAGAAAAGATCCCCGTTTGAAGGAATTCTTTACCCAAATACATAGCTGTTAGCGATTCTCAGCAAACATCCTTCTGCAATTCATCTCAAAACAGCTTCCTTTATGAAATTCTGGAAATGTATCCCTTCAGGAAATACCCTTCGAACTCTGTTCTTGTGCATCATCGTCAATCAATCATTATGCAGCCACAGACTCATTAAATCCTGCACATTTAAACTAGGAATGTGGAACCTGTGGCTTTTGGGGTGTTGTTGGTCTCCAAAGCACACCAGTCTCAGCCAACACAACCAACGATGAAGGGAGATGAAATTCAGCAACATCTGAAGGGCTACTGGCTCCCCACTCCTGGCTTTGAACAGCCCAGCACTCAGAAATTAGGCAAGTGAAATTTGTCTCACCACCTCCCTCCATGTCACCTGCTTAATTTCTGTGCCCCAGACTGATTACGAGAGTAGGGTTATTACAAGGGGGTGGAGGGAGTGATAACACAACCTTATTCCTAGCCCTCCGTGTCATTCAGGTATTATTCAGAAAAGCATAGTTTCACTTCCCCCACCCTCCTCAAGCTGTTCCTTCGTCTATTTCATGCCACTGCTCTCCTGCCTGTGGCTCAAACTCACCTCCTCCCTCCTCCATACTTGCTCCCCCCCCCCCATCCCATACCAGTGAATTCCTTGCGGCACTGGTCCCCAACGCTGCTCTCCATGTTCTCAAGCTGCACCAGCACTTTCTTGTAGTCTCGCAGGGCTTGCTTGCTCTTTCGCCTGCCAGGATGAGGAGAGGAGCAACACAGTTTTTACAGAAGCAAGGATTTGGGGGGGTCAACTTTTCACCCCCCCTTGCAAACCCACCCCCCTGAAACATCGAAATGTTGATACCTGTACATGAGGATGAGCAGCAGCACTACAAAAGCCAGCACGGCTGCCCCCACCCCCAGCCCAATTTGGGCTTCTGGCGGGAAACGGGAGGGTGGCTCAGTGTCATAGCGAACTCGGCCAAGATCCAGGCGCAAGTTTCCCATCTGCACCTGTAAAGTGACAACGACAACACAGAAAGATGACTCCAGAGAGGTGGCTGGATTTGTCCGTAGTAGCAAAACAGCAAAGTCTTGTGGCGCCTTAAAAACTTACAAATATACTGGGGCATAAGTCTTTGTGAACTGAAGTCCAGGTCAAATGATCACCTGAAATTATTATAGAATTTGAAGCTCCCATCCCCTTTGCCCTGTTCACCCTCCTGCCAGATGTGCTTAATACTGCCCCCCCAATCATCCGTGACCACTGGGCATGCTGACTGGGCTGATGGGAGTTGGGAGTCCAACAATATATAAAGAAGGGCCATTCTAAGCCTGCAGATCTATTTGTATACAGCAGGAGATTTCATACTTTTCAAAGACAAAACCTCACTCTAAAACAGTTGCTCCTACTACTGTGAGGAAACCTCAGGTTGGACTGGTAGTTCTCTCTTCTTTGTTTCCTGACAAGTCTCCCACAATCTACTGAAAAGTTCTGACCTACCATTTAATCCAGAGGCACAGTGAAGCATAAGATTGGGGCATGATAGCCAGCAAGTTTCCACAAGCTTTTAGCCTACTTAAGGGGAATGTGTTTGCTTCAGTGTGTTTTGACCGGCTGAATCAAAATCTGTCTGTATCTGACCAATGCATTTTACTCTCTGTCCAGGGTAGCCACAAAGAGTGTAGACACCAACTCTTGCTGTTGCTGCCACACTGCTTAACCTGTTTTGATGACATTTTGAAGGCAAGCCTAATAACTAACACAAAGTTTTTTAGATGCCTAAGTTGGGGAGGGGGTGGAATCACAAAATGGCAGCCACTTAAAAAATTATTTTGGGCAACACCAAAACTATTTACAAAATATGATATGAAACCAACTGTAGGACATTAAACAAGGCACAGTTTGGTGTGCAAACCAACCTTCTGTGACACTGGGATGTTAGGAAAATGGACATTTAAAATCCCATATGTCAGCCAAAAGCCTTACATCTAAAATAAAATTGAAATATATACTCTATTTTGTAATCTGAACAAGGAAAGGTAAAGAGCTACAAAAAAAAAATATGATGTTACACTAAAACAATTCCTAGCTGTTTTTTGTATCTGCTTTACATCAGCATGTTAACATTTTTGAAGACATAGGAGAGCCAAAAATAAAAGGATTCTATGACCTTTTTTATAGCAACAAAACCTGTTTTGTTCCTTGAAGTTTTCAAATAATTTAAACCAGCCAAAGGGGGGGGGGGACTGAAGGTATGTTACATGCACATAAAAAATGGACAGAAACAGGTAAAAAATGCATTTCTGAGCACTGATCCCACACAGGGTGTGGCCTGCAAGTGTGCGAAAGCAGCCACCACCTCTGGGTCAGGGGTTAGCAATCCTGATCCCAGTCATCAACCAAGTGACGTTTGGTTGGAGCAGGAAAAGGAAGGACACACAAGCAGGACCTCACAACTCCATTCATTATCTCCTTAATACCTTTGCACACACAGTAAGGCCACATAAAGGATTCTAAATTTGGTCTTGATCACTAAGTACATATTTACACTACATAAACCAGTTTAAGCCACTCCCTCTCCTCAGGGAATTCTTTGTTATGGGGTAGGGATCTCCAACAACAACCTACCAGGAAAAAGCCACAGCAACGGCAGTTAACACAGGCATAAAACCAATATAGCATTACTGTGCAGACCTTTGATTCCTGTACACACTCTCTGGGTGGAGTGGGAAATTTGACTCTGGTAGCTACTAATTTGTCATTATGCAAACTACGAGGGTGTGAGCTTATATATGCACTTTAAACAAGTTACATTCTCAGTAAGAGAGGGAGGGTTGCCTGATAAAATCTAGGCCACACAGGAGGTCTTTCCAAAGTTTCAAGAGAGGAAGAACTTTCCCCATTACAAGGGGAATCCCAAAGAGGTTAACTCCTACATGCAGCCTATCTCTCCCTTCCCTGCAACCTACTCACAATGAACTCTGGGAGCACAGAGGAAGCATTAAGTGGCTGTGGGGGCTGCAGTGGGGGTTCACAGTACAAATGGGTCAGTGTTAGGGTCTTGACGGTGCAGATGCTGTTGCCAATGATGACCCTCACTTCGTTCTTGCTGATGCCAAGGGTCAAGCCTTCTCCCTGCAGGGCAGCAGAAAGAGAGAAAGAGGCAAAAGGTGAATTTCCCTGTATGTACACACAAGTTGAAGCAGCGCTGCGGGCCAGCAGAACCCCATATCCCCTTTGCTTCCAAGTTGGACACTGTAATACAAGCCCAGTACCTTCTGACCTCACCATTAGGCATAAAGACAGATGCAGCCAACTGCCCAAGAGCTCACCAAGAGCAGGAGAAAACAAGGAAATCACATGCTAATAGCTAAAGAAGTGACTCTAGGCATTCACAGTTTGTGACCCATCAAGCCAAATGCAGCCATCCAGTGACGCCATAAATCTACCCATTTTGCTGCCTGCGTAAGACTGGCCACCCCCTCCACACAAACACCATCAAAAGGAGGGGGGCTGAGCGGACAGCTGGCCACCAAGATAGGGCGGTTGGGCTGTGCTCAATAGGTAGGCTGAAAGTTGTGAATGCATGAATTGCAGTAACGTTTTCTAAACTTTTGATACCTAGGGCACAGTTATTTTCTGAATTAGTGTAAGTAATACTTATTTATACTATATTTATACTAATTCAGAAAAGTATACTAATTCAGAAAATAATTTTGCCCCAGGTATCAAAAGTTTAGAAAACGTTAGTGCAATTCATGCATTCACAACCTGCAGTCTACTAGCATTAATTAATATTAAAAATGGATATTATCCATATATAGGGACGCGGGTGGCGCTGTGGTCTAAACCACTGAGCCTAGGGCTTGACGATCGGAAGGTCAGCGGTTCGAATCCCCACGACGGGGTGAGCTCCCATTGCTCGGTCCCTGCTCCTGCCAACCTAGCAGTTTGAAAGCACGTCAAAGTGCAAGTAGATAAATAGGTACCGCTCTGGTGGGAAGGTAAACGGAGTTTCCGTGCACTGCTCTGGTTCACCAGAAGCAGCTTTGTCATGCTGGCCACATGACCCAGAAGCTGTATGCCGGCTCCCACAGCCAGTAAAGCAAAATGAGCACCGTAATCCCAGAGTCGTCCGCGACTGGACCTCATGGTCAGGGGCCCTTTACCCTTTACCTATCCATATATATGTATATGTGTGTGAGTGTGTGTGTGCGCACGTGTGTATACACATAAACATGTACATACACAAACATATACTGTACATACACACATACATATATTTCTTGAACAGTTTCTGTAGCAATTATTATTATTTTATTTATTAAATTTCTAAAATACCCTTCATCTGAGGATTACATGGTGGTTTACAATTTAAAAACACAAATATACATAACATATAGAGTTGCTATATTTCAGAAAGCTGGGTTTTTTTTAAGTTTTGCCCAAAGTTGTTGAGCCTTTTTTTGCAAAATCAGGTACAAAAGTGAAGTTTTTGAACTTTTTAAACCATGTGTCTGGATTTTCCCAGACATTTCAGCAATTTACATCCTAACGCTGTTTCCAACAAGCAAATCTCGGCGATGTCCGGGAAATTGCAGACGTATGGCAACCCTATAACCTAGTAACAAAAAAACCCAATAACCCCCCACCTTCACTGAAGTAGCAGAACAATCCTATTAATGTACTGCCTCCTGGCATCCTGACTTTCTAGTCAGCTGGAGGTTGGGGATTGTAGGGCAGCATATTGATTGCTAACTTACTATACAGTGGTACCTCTGGTTACGAACTTAATTCGTTCCGGAGGTCCGTTCTTAAGCTGAAACTGTTCTTATCCTGAGGCGCGCTTTCGCTAATGGGGCCTCCGGTGCACGATTTCCGTTCACATCCTGAGGCAAAGTTCGCAACCAGGAGCGGCTACTTCCGGGTTAGCGGAGCTCGTAACCTGAAGTGTTCATAACCAGAAGCGTTCGTAACCAGAGGTACCACTGCTTTGTATTTTTACTGCCAATGAGGGGGAGAAGTCCTTGTGTGATCTTCGGCCTCAAGTGCCCTTGGGTACAATGTGGGCAGGGTCACCACTTCCTGCTCTGCCTCAGATAGCAAAATACCTTGAGTGGGCCTTGATATTTGCAGACGGTAGCTTAGCTTTTCCAAGGTGCAGTTCAGATCTCTCTTCTGGCATGCAGTCAATGCAAGACTGCTTCAAATCAAGACCACTTCACTGCAATTGTGTGTTCAATAAATCCACATACAGGGCATTGATGAGGATTTGCAGACCTTGGCAGCAGCATAAAACAGCACCAATAGCTGAGTGAGTTTTAGGGTAGGGGTAAGAAACGTCCCGGGACGCGGGTGGCGCTGTGGGTAAAAGCCTCAGCGCCTAGGGCTTGCCGATCGAAAGGTCGGCGGTTCGTTTCCCCGCGGCGGGGTGCGCTCCCGCTGCTCGGTCCCAGCGCCTGCCAACCTAGCAGTTCGAAAGCACCTCCGGGTGCAAGTAGATAAATAGGGACCGCTTACCAGCGGGAAGGTAAACGGCGTTCCGTGTGCTGCGCTGGCTCGCCAGATGCAGCTTTGTCACGCTGGCCACGTGACCCGGAAGTGTCTCCGGACAGCGCTGGCCCCTGGCCTCTTGAGTGAGATGGGCGCACAACCCCAGAGTCTGTCAAGACTGGCCCGTACAGGCAGGGGTACCTTTACCTTTACCTTTAAGAAACGTCCCACTCACTGTGCTAGGAGGCAAAGGAGTGATTATTGCATCCTAGGGACTCCACTCCCCACTTCCAAGGCCTTCCCCCACCTGAATATGGCCACTCACCTCTATGTCCAAGACATTGCCAGGTTTAAGACTGAAAGGACGTCCAGTGGAATCCCGCCCAGGCCAGCGCAGGTGGGGATTAGGCTTGTAGGAGAAATTCTGGCCCCCACTGGCATTGCTGAAGGGGACATGGAGTCCATCCAGCTCAAAACGAAGATGTCGGAAGCGGGCATTGGGTGGCACAGCAGGTGATGGGCAGAGGAGAAGGGTGGACGAGTTGGCGCAACAAGGCTCCCAGCACTGTGGAGATGCAAGAAGGGAGAGGGAGGGAGTGAGAGAGAGACCCCTGAATTGTAATTCCCAAGCCAAAGCATTCCTTTCCTCCCTGCACTCACCTCCAACATGTCTCCCACCTCAGCACAGGGGTGGGGTGGAGCTGGGGTCAGTGGGATGGGGGGGCCCTGCAAGGAGTCGCAGGCTCTTTTCTCCCGGCTGCCTCCACTTGCCATCTCCTCCGGCTCCAGGATGGCTTTGATGAGTGGCTGCTGCACCACATCCAAATTAGTCCCTTTCACATAGATGATCCGTCCGCCCCTGGAGAAACACAGCATCCAGGAAGGTGAGAAGTGGCTGAAGCAGTGAAGGGCATGCCACCCTTGAGTTTGACACAGGCACTACAGTCACAGGAACGTAAGAGTGGCCCTGCTGGTTCAGACCAGAGGTCCAAACAGATTCCCATGGGAAGTTCACAGCTGCAGGGGTCCACGTGTGACCCTACTTTTGCTTTGCCTCCATTTCCTCCTCAGGTGCCCGAACTCCCTTAAACATCTCTGTCCTTCCCCCTGCTGCTCCTTGTGCATAATAATAATAATTTATTATTTGTACCCCGCCCATCTGACTGGGTTTCCCCAGCCACTCTGGGTGGCTTCCAACAGAGATTAAAAATACATTAAAACATCAAACATTAAAAACTTCCCTAAACAGGGCTGCCTTCAGGTGTCTTCTAAACATCAGGTAGTTGTTTATCTCTTTGACATCTGGGTGGCGCCACCACCCAGAAGGCCCTCTGCCTGGTTCCCTGTAACTTGGCTTCCCCCAGTGAGGGAACCACCAGAAGGCCCTCAACGCTGGAACCCAGTGTCCGGGTAGAATGATGGTATGGTATGTCCCTCCCAAGACATCTACTCACATCCAAATTTCACTCCCTTCAAAACTTAACCTTTGAGTTATTCCTTTACTGATTCCCTTCAAGTTAAAGGAAGCCCAGGGACCCATAGCTACATCTGCAAACATTCAGCCTGAAACCCCTGCATCTCTTTCAGAATTTAGCACCAAACCAGACGGAACATCATTCACATTTTAGCCCTTGCTGAGCTGATTACAAATAAAAAATAGCCAGCACATTCATGCATGCATGCATATTGATTTGCACTGGGACTGTAATGTCTCCCCCCCCCCATCCCAATTCAATACATTTGGTTATAAAAACAAAGATGGCAAGGCCAGTCACCCGTCTCTCCTTGTAGAAGGGGAAGACTTAAAGAAAAACACAGATATACGCATTGTGGTATATGCATACAGTACATTATTTAAAAACAAAGTAAGCTTGGTCTTTTTGCAGAACTACAGTTTTTAACTGCTGCAAACTCTTGTAGATTTAATTGACTGATGAATCAACATTTTATTTAACTGGGTGACAGCCTTGATCATTCCCACTCCCGTCCATTTACCCATGGAAGCTGGTGAGTGGGGAAGCCGCAGTGAGTTGGGGGTTGGGTGTGTAATGGAAGGTCTTGCCCCGCAGCTGGCGCTCAGCCCCTTCATACTGGACCCAGACAGACACCTCTTGTGGCTTGAGGCTAGCACTGGTACGACAAACGATGGCTCCTGGTTGCACAGGCTCCTCGCTGTTGGGAGAGCAAAGACGTTAAGTGAAGGCTTGAGGCAAGACTAGTGGAGAAAAGAAGAGGAAGAGGAAGGTCAAAGTCAGGGGGCAACACCACTTACAGAATACAGGGCAGCGCCCCTACGTAGGCAGCAATCTCAGTGCCTGTCAGAAGTTCCTCCCCAGTGATGGTGACTCGAGTGCCCCCAGCCATGGGGCCAAGCTGGGGGTGCAGATCAAGAAGTGTGGGGTCCTGAGGAAAGAAGCACCCATTAGGCCGGTGGACAGGGGTTAGGTTCCCATATCACACTTAACTTTATGTGTACAGTGGTACCTCGGGATGCGAACGGGATCTGTTCCGGAGCCCCGTTCGCATCCTGAACAGAACGTAAGATGCGACAGTGCATCTGCGCGTGCGTGGGTCACGTTTCGCCGCTTCCGTGCATGCGCGTGATGTCATTTTGAGTGTCTGCACACGCACGAGCGGCGAAACCCGGAAGCGGAGTGCAACCCGAAAGTACTCAACCTGAAGCGTATTTATCTTGAGGTATGACTGTACAGGCAGGAAGTTTCTGCCACAAGCCTCCCCTTCACCTTCCCCCCCCCCACGTGACCTGGAGGAAGACTTCAGCAGCTTTCAGTTTTGCTCTTCCAAGGCCTTGTCTTGTTGCCTGAACAAGGGGTCATGGCTTATGACCAGATCTGGTCAGTTTCAAAACAAGTGAACTCCCAATTGTGATTTCTGAAGCTGGCTTGTTATAACTAACCAAAGTCTGGCAGGGGTGCCAACTTGAATAAAATATTGGGGGGGGGGTTAAGCCCCACCTCGCATGATAATCACAAGACATGGTGCATGCACACCATTTGCGTGGCAATGCCCATCCACTTTGCAGGGGCCTGGCTCCCTCAAATATTTACTTGGAGGGTGGCGAAGGGACCTAGGGCCCCTAGGAGCCGGTTCCTATGAACCAGAGCCCTGGGTTTGGGCAACATGACAAGTCGAGATTCAGTGAAAATGGGAGAGGGGTGGGAAGCTGCCATAATCCGCCTTCCAGCTGCAAGGGGAGAAAGGGAAGTGGGAGAGAAGCACCTGAGCTCGAGGCTCACAGGGGCTCCTTCCTGCTCATGTAAAGGTAAAGGGACCCCTGACCATTAGGTCCAGTCGTGGACGACTCTGGGGTTGCGGCGCTCATCTTGCTTTACTGGCCGAGGGAGCTGGCATACAGCTTCTGGGTCATGTCGCCAGCATGACTAAGCCGCTTCTGGAGAACCAGAGCAGCGCATGGAAACGCCGTTTACCTTCCCGCCGGAGCGGTACCTATTTATCTACTTGCACTTTGACGTGCTTTCAAATTGCTAGGTTGGCAGGAGCTGGGACCGAGCAACGGGTGCTCACCCCGTCACGGGGATTCGAACCGCTGACCTTCTGATCGGCAAGTCTTAGGCTCTGTGGTTTAACCCACAGCGCCACCCGCGTACATCTTGTACATGTACCTCTTGCTAAACCATGGCTTAAATGGGACATGCTTGTGTGTGTTCCCAACATCTGACTTCTCCCTCCCATTTCCCTCCCAAGTAGTAGTGACATGGAGGAAGTTTACAGTGTTAGGGAACCACTGGGAGCAAATACGCTTATCTCTGGCCTGGTCCACCAGTTCCAAGCTGGAGTATTTCCTTAGACCCACCCCTTGGGCATCCGCCAGTCCTCTGTAAGATACTGACCTGATAAGCGAAGTAAGTCTCAGAAACCCCTGGCGGACGGTCTCCTACAGTGACCTGGACAGGGCCAGATAAGCCTCGCTTTCCAGGAGAAACATGACACACAATCCTGTAGAGAACAGCAGAAAGGCCCTGTCATGAAGGAGCCTGCCAAAGTCCATGGCAGACATTTTGAAGAGCAAGGACAAAAGTGATAAGAGCCGGTGGGCCAGAAGAGGAAGAAGAAGCAAAACACGGCACTAAGGAGATCATCCCATAAACTCAACCATTTCTGCTTGCCTGATGGAATGATCTCCCCTTTTCTCCCCTATGTGCTGTTCTGGGGGGTTCTCCCGATCCTGCAGAGCAAATTTGGAGAGGTGTGGGAGAAGCCCCATTGCACTAGCTAGAGTCCTTGTACTGGCTTCTGGCAACAGAACCGGGTAGTTGAAACTGACTGAACAAGTCTACCCTGAGTAAAACGTAGTTGAATACCACCCTTTATGTGTTTCAGTTCCTGTGCCTAGTGTTTACTTGAACATGAGAGGCCAGAGTTCAAATTTAGCTCAGTCACAGATCCAAGCTTTCTTTTTTGTCCTCAGCCCTCCATCTGAAATGTGGGAGTCATGACTAGCCTCTCTCTTGAGGCTGGCAAGAAGGAACGCTATTAAAAAAAACTAAGCATTCGGATAAGCTAGAGAAACTGCTATAAAGCGCAGGGGCTTTTTGGTTTAGGGAGGAGAAATGATTAAGACAGACAATATGAAGGCTTAAAAAGATATGGATTAGGTAAGGAAAGTGAGTGGATAAATTTTCTCCACCTCCCTTGTAACACTAGAATTCAGTGCCTTCCAATGAAAGTGACAGGCAACAAGTTCAGGACAGGCAACAACATGTAAATTAATTTATGGAATTTGCTGCCACAAGATGCATTGAATGGCACTACCTTGATAGGCATTACAAGAGGGTTAGGGAAAAAAACCATAGGAGGATAGATGAATAAAGGCCTCTGTTTGGAAGCTCCCAATCCAAAAGTATCAAACCACCATGTGTCAGTTGCTAGGGAAAGGGCTACTCCCTCCATGCCCTCCTGGCCGCTGCGGGAAGAAACAAGATGCTAGACCTCGTGGTGAATTATGATGTGTAAGTTGACTTGATTCACTTTTGTACACTATCCTGAATAAGGAAAGGAGGCTAAGAAATATTTTAAAGAGATGAAGCAGGCTACTGGCTCAGACTTCTCACATGTAATGAAAATCAGTAGAATGCTACACAGTAAACATTCAATAACACATGCAACTGATATAGCTTGCCATGCATCATAGCAAATAAAACTGATATGCAAACCAGTGAAACAAAATAGGTTCCTCAGCTGCCACTTTCTTGGTTGGAATTGGTTGCTCTCTGTAGCTCTTCATAAAAAGCTGGTTTTCAATGTTTTACACTGGAGAGCCATGCCTTTCTCCCAGGCCTCCTTACCTAGTGGAAACCAGATACTGAGCTCGATCAGGGATGCATGGCAATCCAGCCACAGTCACAGTTTTGGCCACATCCTCAAAGCGACGGCCAAGGTTGGATCCCGTCACTGTGAGAGCCAGGCCCCCCTCCAAGGGTGCAGTGATGGGGTGAATCTAGAAAACAGGAATATTTTATTAGCAGCATTTATGTATTGCCCGGTTCTCTGGGCAGCTTATCAATAATAAAAATCATGAGGATAAAAAGCAACCAACAGATTCCAGTTTTTTTACAATTCAGCATAAAAACATCTAAAAAAACAACATAAAGAAAAACACAGCGTCATTATAAGTATACAACTGACCTAAAATTCAGTGGATTCAGCAACTTACAACTGAAAAGCCTGGGGTGGAGGCTATGGGAAAATCTGCACCAAGTAGACCACAAGGCCTGGCAAACCTGTGTGGGGAGGGCATTCTGAGAAGGCCCCTTTTTCCAGTGGTCACCCATTACACCTCATTTAGTAGTAGCACCCAGACTGGGCGTTATAGCACCGAACCAAGTCCTCCCTGCTCCAGATTGGACTCAAAGATACAAAAAGCACTGGCAGCAGACTAGAGACTAATTGGTTTATTGCAAGAGTTCTCTCAGGCAATAACCTAGTCTACCAGATATATGACAGACTGGAAGGAAGCAGATGCACACACACAAAATATAGGCTGAGGCCTAGTTTCCATTGTGCTGGTATTAAGTGGACAACTTCAGACTGCAGGTCAAGGGTCACATATCTGAATACTCACAGCACACACACTCTTGCTCACAGAAAACTAGATAATCAGGATAAAAGCTATACCAGAACCCGTCTCCCTGACATGTCAGTTTTCTACATTTAGAAAAACTTTTTCTATGGAGAAGCATTCAGTGGTGTGCACCATCAGCAATCTGAACAGGACAAGCACTGGTACTATTTATTTCATAAATTTTATATACTGCTTGATTGTGGAAAAACAAAAACCTCATTTACAAAATGGTCTCAGTTTTTTGTTAGCAGAAGTGGGTCCTAGTCAGCTTCCTAGCTCAAGTTCTATACAAAAACTTCCCAAGAAATGGACCAGCAGTTAACCAGAGTAGCAGACCTAACTTTGCTGATTCTCACCGAGTGGATGACGGGTGATGGACAGGCAGCTACGTCAGTTTTGGATGGGCACAGGTCCTCATAGATGCAGCTGGCCACCTCTCCTAGCTGGCACCAAATGCAGCGGAAATGCTGGGGAGCAGCCTTGCAGCGGCTGCAGTCAGAACGGCCAGCAGAACAGTTGTACAAAGTCACTGGAGAAGGAGGCAAGAAGGTAAGCATGAATATCAGATTCAAGTCATACTGTTAATATTGCCTTTTCCAGACCAGCAAGAGTTCATTCCTAACCCAAGGAAGGCAGGAAAGTGCAAGACTGCAGGGCCTTGAGCAACTCAAGGGTAGTGGTGGGACATATCCAGGGTTTAGTATACCCTGTGCTGATTTTCTAAAAAGAAATTGCACCAAGAAAACCTGAATTGCGCAGCCTGCATCAACTATGCAATTTATTTGCTTGTTCTGCGTAATCATTTACACAGGGTTTACTATTTTGCCTGATTTCTTCTTGTTTTGTTATGGTGGGGAAGGGCACAGCGTTGCACAGGGCACTGAAGGTGCATCTCCAACCACTGAAAAGCTTATCACACCCAGGTCAAGTTTCAAGGCTCTGTGCATAATTGTTTAAGCATCTTTCTGCAGCTATGAGGGTTAGAAACCTGCATTCTTCCTTTTGAAATTTAAAAAACAGGGGATTTCATGAAACTGAATCCTGCACCCAGTACCACATTCTGCACTCCCTGTTGAATTGTGGCCCACACAAAGGCATAACCACAACATTATATATATATATACATACAAAATCCAACCTCCACAGGTCATCATCCCTTACCTTGCAGGTCTCCATGGCTGTCAAGGCGCCGGTCTTCCCCTATCATGATGTAGAGAGGGACATGTAGCTCAGGGGCAGGCTGTGTGTAGTTATATGCCTGGGGCAGGCACTGCACACGACGGGATGTTCCCCTGTCCCCTTCTTCCAAGGATGCTGGAACCACAACCGGGGTTCCCTCCACTTCCAGTACACAGGAGAGTGTTACTGGGGCCTGAGGATGAGGACAGGGTGAGACAGGGCCCTGCACGCCACACCTGCCCCCTCCTTCCCCAGTCCTGCCACAAAGTCTGCTCACTCTCAGTCCTGCTCTCCCTGCCCTTTCGTTTGCCAGTCCTAACACAGAGGGGCAATGCCAGCTACATCTGTCATCGCAAGCTGAAGCCCCTCAGAGGACAGCAAAGGCACGACTTGCATACAAATAACTGGTATGTGTGATGCTGCAGCAACTTTTATTTTTTTATTTCTTGCATTTTTATCCCACATTTTCCCTCTAAGGAGCTTAAGGTGGCATACGGGGTTCTCCCCCTCCTCATTTAATCCCCACGACAACCCTGTGAGAGGCCAGGCTTAAAATATTAAAATACCACTCAAGCACACGTCTTAAAATTTCTAGCTCATTTGCAAGACTGATCTGAAACATGTTCAAACTTCCACAGTTCCCCGCACAATCTTGGGAATAACGTTCTGCAGAGGAGCTGGGGGGACAAGTGAGCCTCCAGATGTGGCTGGACTGCAGCTCCCATCATGCCTGACTATTGTCTGTGATGGCTGCAGCTGATGGGAATTGTAGTGGAACAACATCTAGAAGGCCACCAGTTCCTCATCCCTGGGGTATGGATTCCCCTAAAAGTTATGAACATGCATACAAAAATGACACGTTCCTTGGGTACTTAGACGTGGCAGACTCAAGTGCGTTTTAGCTTAGAAATGAAGAGCCCCTTGCGTCCCAAGAGGCCTTGTCAAGCCCTATTTCCTTTCACACAGAGACACACCAGTAGCTTCTAGGACTTTTAATCTTGTCACTTACCATCAACAAGTGCAGATTCCAGGCTACCAGGTTCAGTGGCATTTTTACACCAACAGGAATCAGGTGGGTCCCACCAACGCCCCCCACACTGGGGCAGGCAGCTGCACCACGGGGCTCTTCAGAAGATAACTAGGAGACATGGAGGGCTTAGATGCAGAAACATTTCTCCCATTCTTCCCCCCACCAACATAATTTATTCTGGAAAGTAAGGAGGGACCTGCTATACCGGGGTAGGCAACCTAACGCCCGTGGGCCAGATGCGGCCCAATCACCTTCTCAATCCGGCCCACGGACGGCCCAGGAATCAGCGTGTTTTTTCATGAGCAGGATGTGTCCTTTTATTTAAAATGCATCTCTGGGTTATTTGTGGGGCATAGGAATTCGTTCATTCCCCCCCCCCAAAAAAATATAGTCCAGCCCACCACATGGTCTGAGGAACAGTGGACCGGCCCATGGCTGAAAAAGGTTGCTGACCCCTGTGCTATACAGTTACTTACCTTCTGATTGTACACAAGCCCCTCTCCATCTGGGCAGGGCCCTCCAGGGACACAGCGGTGACTAGATGGGCACCAATGACACATCCAGGGGCTGTCCACACATGTCCCACACCTATGGGAGAAGGGAGTGGGGGGTTCAAAGGAAAAGGACCTTTAATCAGGACTGTATGTGGACAGCAAGTTCAGAAAGGGAGGTGAAGCATAAAATTTTTTTTTAACAAACAAGCAAGATTCTAGCTTAAGGCAGCAAGAATGTTCTTCGAAGTGTCAGGTGAGATCTTCAAAGCTAGGGGGGGACATTCAGTGAGACTGTTTTCAACAGAGAATGGGGCATTAGATCTCTGCTTTGCCCTTGCTCAGAAACAGAATAATTTATGTAAAACAAGCAATTATATGCATGTGCTTAATTTGCATAATTCATAGGAAAGCTCCAGAATTCAGTTTTCCTTAGTGCAGAATTTCAACCTTTTAGTACAAAGAGTGAACACAGTTTTGTTTTCAACACAAAAGCTTCTTGCTAGCTAGGGCAAGTTCTACTATACCCCCTCCAACCTCCCACCCTCACAAAAAAAATCTTACAGATGCTTCTCAATATCCAACCTGCAGCCCCCCCCCCCAATGCCCTCATCCCCACTCAACATTCGCTCACGGGGTGGCATCAGCAAGTTGGCTCACAGCATTACAGTCATAGAAGGAAAATCCCACGGACGCCACCACTACATCCTGGAACATCAAGGCTAATGCCACAGTCACATGATCTGAGGAGGGGAAAAGCACAGTAAGAAACTTTCCTCGCACTTACACATAATGCAAGATGAATGGCTACCTCCACACACCCTCTGAACAGCATCAGCATGCATGCGCACCAATGGCCTCTTGACTTTTCCCATGATTTAGGCGTTTCTGGTGAAGACCCTTCAGAGATTATCTCTTGGTCTAGGCCAGAAGCATTTCACGGTTGCTGGGATAAGCATTTTCTCAGATGGCTTTATACTTTTGAGAATAGGCAAAGGCAACTGAAGGGAGGCCACGATGCCCAAAGCTAAAAAAGACTCAAAGGACGTGTGGCTGTGACTGCCTTCTACTACAGTGATGAAAATATAATAGATGACCAAGTCAGAGTTCTTATCAAGGTGGCAAACCTGTGTCTGGGCTGCACCACTTCAGTCCTCAAGTTGAGATTCCGTAGAAAAAAACCCTCCGCAGAAAAAAATAGAATGTCAGGGACTAGCACACTTGTCCCTGAGTTTTCTACATGGAGCTTCTTTTGCTCCAACCTGTAGCCTGAAGTGGTAGATCCAGGCACAAGGTGACCACCTCATGTGAGAACTAGGCCTTGGTCTAGGCATAAGAACTAGCCCCACGTTTGCCAAAAGTTTTTTGGGATTGTTTTAAGCATCTAAAACTTTAGGGGGGGTAGTTAATACCTATTGGATTGGTTTATAAGCCTCCATGGGAGTCCATGGATGGCCTAGAACAGGCATCCCCAAACTCGGCCCTCCAGCTGTTTTGGGACTACAACTCCCATCATCCCTAGCTAACAGGACCAGTGGTCAGGGATGATGGGAACTATAGTCCCAAAACTGCTGGAGGGCAGAGTTTGGGGATACCTGGCCTAGAATGTGGGGCACTGTAAATACATTCACACAAGGGGAGATGCACTTCCTCCCTAGAACCCCCTGGCAAAAGCAACAGGACTGGCTTTGAAGCATGGCACTCATAGCAAAGCCTCCACATGCCTCTGGGCATGAACTCCCAGAGGTTTATTAAGGCCTTGCCAGAAGAATCAACAGTTGGGCTTGATGCTTTTGCAAAAGCGCAGCTCCCCCACTGCCTGCTGGAAAACAGAATAGCACCAGGATATAATTCCCCACAGTAATCCTACTATGACACCTAGAGCACATGCTCAAGGTAAGTCCACATAGATTAATTACTTAAAGATATTTTAGCGCACACACCCTTTTTTTGCATATGAAGATCCTTTTTGTTTTTTAAAAGGAGGGATATCAAGCAATTTCTTTTTCAGTTTTACAAATGTATGTAACTTCATAATTCTACTCTTCTTTAATGATTGTCAGCACTAAGCCAAAGTGGAAGCAGTAAACAATAAACAGATTGCCAACTTTTCAAGTGGGGGCTACTGCTGTGTTTTTAAGAGGAACTTGATCAGCAGACATTCAGCAAGTTTATTTACATACTTCAAAAAGCTGCACCTGCTAGTTGCTGAAGATCAAGCTGCTGTTTTACAGGCACAGAAGCAGAGACTGCTTGAAATGTTGACACCCCTAGTGATAGCTATTCTGGAGAAATCAGGGACAAGCTACATATTGGGTCAATTTTATTTTCAAAGGAAGAATAGCCACACTGACCAAGGGCATGCTCCTTATCTGTATCGCGATATTATTATTATTCATTAAATTTATATACCGCCCTTCATCCAAAGATGCTCTCCCACTGAAAACCATCCCTCTTCTGGGGGAAACAATAGCTGTAAAGGGTACAATACAGTGGTATCTCGGGTTACAAACACTTCGGGTTACAGACTCCGCTAACCAGGTAGTACCTTGGGTTAAGAACTTTACCTCAGGATGAGAACAGAAATCGCACGCTGGCGGTGCAGCAGCGGGAGGCCCCATTAGCTAAAGTGGTACCTCAGGTTAAGAACGGGCCTCCGGAACAAATTAAGTACGTAACCAGAAGTACCACTGTATTGCAAGGTTAGAAGTCAGGCATACTTTCCTGGCTCACCTTTGCCCTCTTGGGTGGGTGGCACCTGCTGGGGAACAGGTGAGAGGCAGCGAACCCAGGAGTCTTGCAGGTGTGCTTGGCTGTCTTGGCTCCCGAAGGCACAGTGGTATTGCTCTCCCTCTGCCAGTGCTGGGAGACGTGGGACCAACATGGAGACCTGGGCAGAGCAGGAGACACATCGTTTTATAAGAATGTAGCTTAATTGGCTGGGCCACTTTTTGTGGTTTACAGTGGTACCTCTGGATGCGAACGGGATCCATTCCGGAGCCCCATTCGCATCCTGAGTAGAACATAACACGTGACTGTGCATCTGCGCGCGCGTGGGTCGCGTTTTGCCGCTTCCGTGCATGCGCGTGACGTCATTTTGAGCGTCTGCGCATGCATGAGCAGTGAAACCTGGAAGTAACATGCTTCGTTACTTCCAGGTTGCCGCGGAGCGTAACTTGAAAACGCTCAACCTGAAGCATATTTAACCTGAGGTATGACTGTAATTTTTTATGTTTTAATATTATATTTTCCTTAAGTTATTTTTAGGAGGACTGTATGAGCAACTTTGAAAATAAAAGCAGATCACTGATCTTAAGAAAATTAATGTTTGGTGAGCCAATGTTTGGTGATCCCTCTCAGGCACGGGGCGAGTGTGGTAGCAGCTAGGGATCAAACTTTGCCAGAACTTGATGAACACAAGGAAAGGAATTTCCAGGCATCAGTGTCAATATACTTGCTATGAGCAATGTGTGTTAGAGGAAAACCTAGGTGACGCTGAGATGCTTCATTCCATACACATGCTTATTAAGAGGGTAACATGTGAATAACCACCTGATCCAAATCACAATCAACCCAGGTTTCAACCTCTGACCCTCCACATTCACCTCTGTTTGTTCTTCTCGGCTCTGATTGGCTGGTGACATCTGTTCCACTCTCAAACATTGGCTCTCAGCTCCATAGCTCCAAAGCCAGTGATTGGCCATCTCATGGCGCTCACACTCCAACTTCCGGGTACACCTGCCAATCAGCCAATTATATTAGAGACAGAGAAAAAGAAGGCGTGTCTTTTAATTTGAAATAAAGCACACTCTGCTAGTTCTCATCTATGACCCACCTACTCTGCAGAATACACCAACCACAGAAGGGGTCTTGGGCGCGCAGGCAGGAGGCACAGTCCTGGAAGTGAGGGCATTCAGAGACTGGGACCTTGGAGACCTGGGTTGGAAAAAGGCAAGTCATACACTATATACTCAAAAACCACCACCATCAGTAGAATCTAGGCTACTTTGCATCCGTTTTTGCATCGGCCTCTACTAATTTCAGATATATTCAGAAGGGAATAGTTTTAGGCCAAGGGCAAGGGGGTGTTAGAGAAAAGGTATCAATAAGGAAAAGGATGGTTAAAACAGGAGTGGAGTTTGAGGAGGGAGGAAGTTTGGCACTACAGGTCACCCTTACTGTCTTATCCTACTACTCCAGACAACACCAATGAACTAAGCTAAATATGATGCAGGAAAAGAAATATCTTGTAAGTTAAAATTTCTTTCAGAGTAGCACTCAACCTTGTACCATACGATCTGAAGAGAAACCAGAGTATGTCATCATAGGTCCTAAAAGCCATTTACATACCTCACAATGTCTGGACAGTTTTATCCTAAAGTATCTCCTACTATGTTTCGTTAACTGTGTTGTGCTCTGATCCATGCACTTTTTCTATGCCAATAAAGGAGATTGATTGTTATAAACTCTGTACCATCTCATAATCTAGTAACAGGGCTTAGATTACCTCTGAGCGCATAACGAAGTTTTTTTGCACAAGGCAGCACAGCAATGCTGCAAGTTTTCAACATGAAAATAACTTGGGGGGGGTGTCCTATGAAAATTCAACAAAAGCAGATACAACGCAGAACTTTCCTGCATCCAAACTGAGGATGACAAACAGCAGTGCTGTAGAAGTAAAGGAAGAAGGGGATTGTGCTCCATGACTACTCACACACCTGGGAGGCCGTCATCACATACAGGTGGGCCCCACTGCCATCCAGTAGCAGGTCTGGATTGACTGGGGAACGCTGGCCAGTGGAAACGGTGCTGTAGACTTCTGCCACGGTGCCATTCAGGTAAACCTAGACAAATGAGTAAGGGCTATCAGTGCCTATTAAAAAGTTGTTTAGGAAGCACATGACAGCGAGGAGGCCTCTGAGGCTAAACACTTCTGGAAATAGTCTACATAGGTTAACACCCTATGTAGGTCCTTGTACAGTGGTACCTCTGGTTACATACGCTTCAGGTTACATACACTTCAGGTTACAGACTCCGCTAACCCAGAAATAGTGCTTCACGTTAAGAACTTTGCTTCAGGATGAGAACAGAAATTGTGCTCCAGTGGCGTGGACCTCCCGAACGAATTAAGTGCTTAACCCGAGGTACCACTGTACTTAACATATTCTTCCTCCTCAAATTCCACCGCTGACCAGTGTCAGTAAAAAAGGATCCTGTTTTGGTTCAACCCTGTTCACACTTTGGGGTGTCCTCCAGGTATCGCTGGACTGCAACTCCCACCACCCCAACTATTAGGCAATTAGGGAATTGGGAGTCCAGCAACATCTGGAGGGCCAGGGGTTCCCCAAAGCAGCATGTTATAAGCAACATGGGGTTACCACTGAAAACAGAAGCCCCAGGTAGAGGCTCTGGGCCTTTTATGGCTGGAGAAGAGGGGAAGGTCAGCACCATGTTGCTTATCCTACATAGCTCTGCCTTGGGTTCTGTGTGGCTTTGCTTTTTTTCTTCTACAGTGGTACCTCGGGTTACAGATGCTTCAGGTTACACACTCGGCTAGCCCAGAAATATTACCTCAGGTTAAGAAATTTGCTTCAGGATGAGAACAGAAATCACGCAGCAGCGCGGCAGCAGCGGGAGGCCCCATTAGCTAAAGTGGTACCTCAGGTTAAGAACAGTTTCAGGTTAAGAACGGACCTCCAGAACAAATTAAGTTCTTAACCAGAGGTACCACTCTATTGGTCCCGATTCCATATGTCAAGTTAAGGGCATTTTGATAAGTATGGTTAACTAGAAGAAGAGATTTTATCCTTTTCTCTGGGACTGAGATGCTCTGAGGAAATGGGACAATAAACCTTTAAAATAAAAGCCATTTAAGGCAAAAATGTCCCAATGCCTATCCAAAAAGTTACTTATGCAAATCTATTTATGCACAGGTAGCTCTTTTGCATTCATTGACTTTGTCTTCAAGGCTTGTTTTGCAGCCAGTACCTGCTTCTGTGTTTGTGTGTGTGTACATAACTTAGATGCCGTAGGGAAATGGTAGAAGGGCACTTTAGAAAGGAACTGGTAGGCAGATATGAACAAAATAGAAAATCCAGCTGACTCCCTTGCCCTGTCCCATGGTAACAACACCTATAAACTAAATAAAAGTTTGTTTCCCTTTAATGGCACCCCAACATCTAATGCCTGAGGCAGCTGCCTCACCCCAGCTTAGTGGGAAGACCAGCCCTTCTGGTAGCATGAAAAAGACAAAAAGCTCCACCGCCACCCAGAAAGAAAGGAAGAAAGAAAGAAAGAAAGAAAGAAAGAAAGAAAGAAAGAAAGAAAACATGTTGTCTCTGCCTGCAGGCTTTTAAAGAGAAAGGTAAAAGTGATACCTAGAATCCAGTACTCTTAACAGAAAAAGAGGGAGCACTTGCTGGATAACATCTAATAACCAACAAAAGAACATTTAAAAGCTGTAATCTTAAATACACTTACCTAGGAATAATGCCCATTGAACACAGTTGACTTACTTCTGGGTAAACATGCATAGGATTGACCACTAAACAAATACTAGATAGGAACACCATGGAAATGTCATTTATTTATTTAAAGCACTTCTCACTCTTCAGCTGAAAAGGCTCCCAGAGTTGTTTACATAAGACTGCTAACAAAAGAGACCCTACCCTCTGACTCACAATCTAAGAGACACGACACAAAAGAAATGGGGAGGAGGAGGGAGGAGGAAAAAGCATATCCAGACACTAGTTCTTTGCAAATTTCTACAAAATCAGAAATTATGATCCATCTTTTGAGTGGAAACTCATTTCCACTGGAAGTGGCTTTCTAAGTCGTTCAGTCCGGGATCCTTTTAACTGGTGACAGCAAGGACTGAACCCAGGAACTTAAGCATACAAGTGATTTCTATGCATAAATCCCTGGGTTCAGCTCTACTATGGAGCTACAGCCCTTCACACATTCTCTGTTTTCATCTGGCTGCAGCCTTGCTATGGCGTAGGAACCTGTGTGGCCCTCCAGATGTTGTTGTCCAACCCCATCACTCAGCCAATGTGACTCTTGATCAGGGATTATGGAACTTGCATTAGTACAGCAACAATCTGAAGGAACACAGGTTCCTCAATTCTGAAGTTAGTCTGACAAATTTAGATTTACCTGCTGCCAAGTTATAGGGCTAATCTTCCAAGATTCTGATCTACGGACACTGCAAGATACAGGGGACAAGTCTATGGTGGCCATAAATACAGGCTGAAGCTGCAGTGGTAGGCAAATGTTGGCTATTACTCAGCTCTGGGTGCCCACACACATTCCTGACCATAGATTTCCAGGTTGTTAAGCATGGTAGGTGTTTCCCTTTGGTTGCAAAAGAATGCTAAAAAGGTGTGTAGCAAGAGATACAATTGCGGAGTAATGGCTTATTTCACAGAGGATGCAATAGTTTCTGAAAGCACTGATACTCCCTGTTAATGCAGTTCTTTGAAGGAAGTGTCCTTCTGGGGTGTAAAATGGTGAATGTCAACTACTACCTTCTCCTCCCACTCAGCTTCCAAGTGATAGTAATCTTACCCGAAGAGGGTGTTTTTTGCAGAAGGCAAACAGATTAGCAGAGATGTGGGCCATGGTTACGCAAGATGGCCATTGTGTAGAAAACTACGCAGGCAAGAGCTCAGGAATGCCTACGGAGCCACAAATGTAGGCACCCCAAGTCAAGTCATATCCAGTATTGATATTTTAAAGACGAACATACTGAGAGATCCCAGCAAAATTATAGTTTTTAAACTAAATACCATGTGGGACATTAATCTTTATGTGTTAGCTAACTAAGCAGTGCGGTGGCTACAAAGTTAGACTCTGGGCTCCAGTTCCCAATGAAGATCATGGTGTCCCTTCAGGTCAACCTTTCTCCACCTAACTGACTTCATAGGGTCGTTATGGGATAGCTCCTTGGAGGGCAGGTGGAATAAAAATGCAATAAAATAATTTCAAGACACTTTAGAGTAATTTAGCAAAATGAAGGGCGACTTGGGTTAGATTCCACACAAGCCTGATTCAGGCTACAGCAGAAGTATGCATATTCTTGTACTAAAAAGATAAAATAACCTCCAAGATTGGCACTAAGAAACATTAGTCAGGTACTGAAATATATCTTTACTGTATTATTATTTCTTTACTTTGCAAAACCTGCCCTACTTTCATTTATGGAGAATAATGTATTTATTTAAATAAAAGGATTTCTATACTACTCTCTCACAAAACATCAGCAACATACAAAATACAATACAATCGTTGACTGGCTACTCAAGATAGATTTTAAACAATTGCATTGGCCTGTTGGCATAAAACAATAATGTTTATGGTGATAATTATAGACAGAAGGCACTGTAGAATAATGAAGGTTAAGAGAACAAAGCCAGGCCCCTGGGCTTACAATCTCAAACCAAACACAAAAACAGAACTATAAAGAAAAGAACACCAAAGAAGACTGAGAAGAGGCAGAGATCAGAGGTTAAAGATGGGTTGCATTTAAGCAATAGCTGGTAGCACTGGTGACAAGGAACTGCATGCAGATGAGCACATGGAATGCTATGCAGCTGAGTGATCAGGCTGGCAGAGGAGGGGATGGAGCGCTCCTTCTCTCCTCTGCACACAGCACAGAAGTAAAGGGGGCTGCCCTTCCCAGCACACCACGCCTAGAAATGCAGCAAGCTGCTGGAGAGAACAGAGTTCTCCATCCCTCATCTGCCAGTCGCTCGGCAGGCTAGTAATTTTTATGGGCTTATTTGCAAGGCTGGATTAAAGGCTCAGCAGAGGAGATCAGTTTTCAGACACTTGCAAGGAGGGGGGCACAGGGAGTTCCAGAAAAAGGGGGCTGGAAAGAGGGAGAAAAGGACACCAGCATGAAGTAAAAACAAGTAGCCCAGATCCGTAGAGCAAAGACAATTAAGGGGCAAATAAGGAGAGGAAAAGTAGATAAGAAAGAGCCAAGCTTTTTTTAAAAAGAAAAAACTGAATGCCACATTCAAACTGATCCATTGAGGAAACAGAAGCCGGTGAAGAGGGGGATGTAAAAAAGGAGAAACAAGGGCAAAACAGATAATGAGAAGGAGTGAGGGGTGGGGAGAAGAATGGGTGCCAGAACTGAGAATAAGGGGAAGGAAGGGGGGAGAGAGAGGATGAAACCAGAAAAAGGGCAAAACAGAGAGATGAGGATTAGTCATCAAGCCAAGAAAGTGTAAGAGAATAGACAAATGTGGTTGTTGTGGGCAGAGGGAGAGAAAACAAAGGGTAGCACTATTAAGAAGCATGAGTCCAGACTTTGGAGAAACTTGGGTAGACATCCAAACGCTCTGCCTGCCAGAAACCTCTTTCTGCCCTCAAGTGGGAGAGATCTTGTCTGGGAGGGTCTTGGCTGACATCATGCTACCCTGGACAGCCAGTGCGGTGTAGTGAGTGATGGGGAGACCTGGGTTCAAATTCCCTGTCAGCTATGACGTTCACTGGGTAACCTTGGGTCTGTTACTATGGTCTCTCAGCTAACTGTACCCCATTGGTTCATTGCAACGAAAAAACAGGAGATCCTTGAAGGAAGGGGAAATGAAGAAGAAGAAGAAGAAGAAGAAGAAGATTTAGTAAATTTGTACACCGCCCTTCATTCAAAGACCCCAGGGTTGTTCACAACAGAAAAAGACACTGGACACATTCTTAGGGTCCCTTGAGATATTTGGTGGGTCTATTCCACAACATTCAGAACAGTGCATTAGTGACGGATCGTGTGCAGGTAACAAGCACTGCACTCTGCTTTCACTTACATGATTTCAGCTTCGCGCAGGTAGAGGAAAAGTAAGTAAATAAATGGAGAGCAGAGTAAGCCCACCATTCCCCACCCTCCATGTATTTATTTTTCCCCAACCCAGGCACCCAGCAGGTTTTCCTTGCTTACCAGACTTTGGGAAGGCAGTGTGAGGGCCCTGGCAGCAGCCTAGATTCCCCTCAAGGCTCCTACCCAAAGCCTGATAACCAAGACTTCCAAGAAGGTCACGGGAGGGCGCTGGTAACTGCCCTTCCCAGAGCCCAGGAAGCAGCCCTCCACCCTGCAGGGGGACAATGGCTCCTTGGCTTCCTGAAATTTTACATTTACACATGGACCCCAGAACCTGACCCTCGCATAAGATAAAGATACCTGTACTGGACCATCCACATACCATCCTGCTTTATTAGTTTTTCAGTCAAGCCTCCTCAGTTTTATCACATTATTGCCATCTAGAAAGGCAGTCTTACACTGCAGCACAATTACATTGGGAGAAACCCTCTGAAACATTTGTGGTATGACTTAAAGGATTTCAGCAGGAAACTGAAACTTTTACCAGCGTAAACAATATTGACAGCAGGATCATGTATAATTGCCCCAATAGCAGCACAAGCACAAACTAACATGAATGCACTACAAAAAGGACGTCTGGAAGAGCCTTTAGTGCAGAGCTTTCCAAACTGTGTGTTGCGACACATTAGTGTGGCGGCTGCAGTGTGTAAGGGTGTCACACAAACGTTCCCACACTCCACCCAGGGCTGGAAAGGGGTTAGTTTAACCTCTGGTTTTCTAGTAAAACTGTATTACTGTGTCGTGAAATGACGCATGTCTAAAAAGTGTGTCACTGACATGAAAAGTTTGGAAAGCTCTGCTTTAGCGCCTGAGAACCATGGATCAACCGTAGCAACAATCCCTTGCCACTACCTTCTCCTGCAGCTCAAGCTTCTGAGAGGGATGCTGATGAGAAAGTTTCTCATCAAAGTATTTGCAGTGGCTCCAACAAAAGAAGAAAAAAGTGAAAAGAGTGGGGAGGAGAACCTGTGCCCCCCCACCCGCCCATTGTTGCTGGACAGCCTTCCAATGGTCCAGGATGATGGGAGTTGTAACGCAGCAATATCTGGAGGGCCCCAGGTTCCCTACTCCCAAGTTAAAGCACAGAAGCACTACCCAGAGTAAATAAAAAAGGAAAAAACTACAGCACAACCCCTGAGCTTCAAGCAATTAATTTTAACAAAATTATAAAACACAATCACAAATAGCAACAAGACAATCAGAGAGGCTGAAACCCAACAAAAGGCAGAGATAGTCACCTCTGCTTTTCATCTTCTGAGCTAACAGCCGAAAGAGAAAGGAATAAAGAGAAGAGGGCCCAGCAGCCAAGAGCCTTGGGGATCTCTTCTGGAAAGAAGGGAACCTGCCCTGTATCCGTGCTTGGTAGTCAAGCGAGTGCCTGGGGCAGATGTCCTGGGAGCCTACATAGCAGGTAGCAGAGAGTAGGAGAGGGTCTCTACTCAAAGACAGAGACCACCCTTGCACATATCCCTTTCCCTCCCACACACTGCAACCCTAAACTACTCCAGAAAAACTTATATGGGAGAACAAAGGGGTGACAGAGGAGCGAGAACTTCATCCATACTACATGGGACCATGAAATAGCATGAATGAAAGCTGAAGGAACAAATGGGACAGCAGGAAATATTGGGCACCCACTACCCCTTGGCATCATCCTCACCCCAAACTGGCAGCAGGCTGCTCATGTGTAGAACCCTCATGTTCCTGGAGAATATGCCCAGCAATAGCGAAAGTTGTGTGGGTGCTACGCCCCAGACCAGCTAGGACAGGGTGGTGGAGAGTAGCCAATGGCTGACTCTTTACTGGGGAAATGGATATGGCGAACATGCACGATCTGTGCCCTGTTCTTGAGGCGCACCCACCCACCCCGGACCCTTGGTACGACAAGAAGGACTGCTCCTTTGCTGCTTAGCACACAGGCCAATTCTCTTCTCCCAGCCATGAGTTTTCACAGGACCCAACCTTAGTACAAAAAAAGAACAGTCTGAAACCGCTCCACAGGGCAGGGCAGGGAGGGCAAAGCATGACTGACAGGATTCTGGAAATCCTACTCGGCGCCAGGCTGGCTTTGGAGACCTTCACCAGATAAATTTGTAACGATGTGGATGGCTACTTCCACAGCTGAACACATGCTGCTGCTACTGCCTTATTTACTGGTCCATCTAGTAGTGGCTATTCTAACGGTCAGGACCTCAGGTCAGAAGACTTTCCTAGCATTTGCCACCCAAGTGCGACAGAGGATTGAGCCCCCAAAATGCAGGGAGGTCTTCCCCTAAGATACAGGTCTGCTCCAACCTAGAAACCTGCTTTAACAAATGAAAGTTGAGGTTTTGAGGATACTCAATTTTGCCAAAGTCTGTCCCTGGGCAGTGCAAAGTTATGCACTCTAGCCTAAACCTGAATAAACTGCAGTGCGAGGCTGCAGCTCCTGAGGAACTATGTGGGAAAACTAACCCATTTACTGATACAGTTTCTCACCTGGACGGAAAACACTAACACACTGGGCACCACTGATTCTAGGTTGAAGGCACATGTGTGTGTGTTTTGGGATATGAGGAGAGGTTCTACTAGAGAGGAAGAGAATGGGAACCTTGGACTACAAGCCTCAACTGGTATGAAGAGTGGATCAATCACTGCCCTAGGCCCTTATAGTGAGCAGAATTAGTAACCACAGTTAATTAATTAGTTACCGTATTTTTCGCACCATGGGGTGCACCGGACCATAGGGCGCACCCAGTTTTTTTGGGGGGAAATAAAGGGGAAAAATTATTTTCCCCCCAGGCGCGGGGCTGGGGCGGGGGAAGCTCGAGCTTCCCCCGACCCCAGCCCCCAAACAGGCAGCTCTCTGCAAGCCGTGGGAGTGCTCCCACTGCTTGCGGAGAGGTCCGCGAAGCCTGGGCGCGCTGATCTCAGCACGCGCAGGCTTCGGCATGCTGGCAACTCTCCGCAAGCAGCGGGAGCCCTCCCGCTGTTTGCGGAGAGGTCCGCGAAGCCTGGGCGCGCTGATCTCAGCGCGCGCAGGCTTCGGAATGCTGGCAACTCTCCGCAAGCAGCGGGAGCGCTCCCGCTGTTTGCGGAGAGGTCCGCGAAGCCTGGGCGCGCTGATCTCAGCGCGCGCAGGCTTCGGCATGCTGGCAACTCTCCGCAAGCCTTCATTCGCACCATAGGACGCACACACATTTCCCCTTCATTTTTGGAGGGGGAAAAGTGCGTCCTATGGTGCGAAAAATACGGTAAATCAGCAATATTAGAACATTGGGGCTGAGAGTAAAGCATGCTCATGTTTTTAGGTTATGCTGGTCCTGGACTGTTACTGAAAGGGTTTGTCCTCACTTCCTCTTCAGTGTTCAATCAGAACAAACAGCAATGTGGGTTTCCTCCAGAATCCGGATTGACATTTGTTCTGATTTAGAGCTAACAGTGGGTTTTCCCTGAGAAAAGAGCGGAGCAAGGAGGACTAAATGGCTGCCTTTGTTTACTAAAGTGTAATGTTCTGTCTAACATTTCCTTCATTATCCTGCCCCCCAATATGTTTACTGGGGTTTTTTTTAGCCTACAAACTTAGGTAATAGTTGAAATCAGAAAATTGGTTAAAAGGCAGATCAATCAACTAAACATTATTTAGTAAGTGGCCAATCCAAAGGGGAAACCACATGACAAAATACAGTATGGCAAAGCCATAGACAGCAAAAACTCTAAAAGGCCGACAAGCCTTCTTAAGTCTCCAGATTCTCCTCACCTCAGTTCCAGGAATCAAGAGCAATTTTTCCAGAGCTGAAAGAGTTGCAGTAAGTACTTTATGCCATGAAAGGATCTCCTCTCACTTTCCTTCTTAGTGAAAGGAGAATTTTTATGGAGCTTCCTGCTCTGTGACGCATTTGGAGAAACTGCTTATTATACACTTAGTTTAATTTTTAAAAATCCTCCACTCTTAGCTCTTCTTCGTCATATGGCAAAAGAGAAGCAGCAATCATCCCGATGCAAGAAAATTTACAATATGCTTCCAGCATAAGCAACACAACAGCCTTCACTCTGTGCAGTGTAGTAGGTCTCCGGTATAGACTAAGAGGGAGGGAGGGACAGCCTGCTTGGCTGCAGGTGCTGGCGCTGCACACATGAAACATGCAATTTTAAATGGCTTGAAACATGCAATTAAAAATCAAAATCAAACCCAGTCCTACCCCTACAGGCAGGATGTGCCAAATCAGCCCTCTCTGTAGAATACTCTTTCGGTCTTTAATTTGTGGGAAAATGGAATCTCAGACTCAGGAGGAGAAGGAAATATGCCAGACACACCTTGCATTTTTTAAAAGCTACATTTCTGCTCCAGGGTGGACTAATTCTGCACTCCAAACAGCTATACTCCATAATCTGAAAGGAATTACAAAACTTAAGCCGATCTGCATGTGCTTCATTTGCCTGTACAGGTTTACAATTTGCTTCTATTACTCATGGGAAAGAGCAGTGACCAATCCTTGCACTAGTTTTGCCTCTGGTTTCAGAAGCATCACTAGGCATCAGCCACCTACTTAAACAATTATTTCTGCACCAATATAGCTAGAGACTTGCTCTGAAGAGAGGGAGAGAGGAGGAGATTCTCAGGATGTTGAATTAGTGACCAATACCAAATTTTGCGGCTTGCAAACAGCACAAACGGTTCCACTTTTTATCTCACACATGTAGCAGGTATCTCACAAGCCTATGCAAATAAATTATACTGTGGGACTAATACACATAGATGCTAATTTATTCAGTGTCTCAAACTCGGAGCACTTTGGAGAAAAAGAGGTCCAGACTTTGTAGAAATCATACCAAGCTCTGCACACACGTGGATCACATGCATAATTAGAGGTCTGAAAACTCCAAACTGCAGAAATGTATCTACTTCTGGTATGGAGTTGCCTTCCCCCTATACCTCACCCTTCTAGGATATTGAAGAAGTTAAAGTAAGATCAAAAGGAACACACACTTTGGGGTCTAACTCTTGATTCGCGTACAGACTTAGGGACATAGGTCAGTAGTATAGCAACTGCTTTGCATGCAGAGCCCCAGGTTAAATCCTCAGCATCTGCAGCTGGGGCTGGGAGACAACCTTGCCTGAACTCCTCAAGATCAAGGCCAGTCAATGTAGAGAACATGGATCCAGACAGACCAAAGGGCCGACTGCATAAGGCAGTTGCCTACATTGAAGTGAGTGACCAATAAGTCAAACATGAATGAAAACATGTGAACACAAGCACACGAGTTCCCTTTTTAATTTTCCTTGAAGAACAGCTTTGGGAAGCAGTGATTTGGAGCACAGAAGCAGCTGCAGGTACTCTTGCTCCCCACTGCTGCTGCTGCTGCTGCTTCTCCACTCCAAATCATCCTACGGATCCTGCCACACACAGGATGAACCCAAAATAAAAACAAAACCACCTAGGCAGAAATATGGGTATAAATTTAAACAAATATATAAGGAGGGAGGAGGAAAACAGTAACGCAAACACCCATTTAGCAGGTGCACACCTGGGTGGAAGCTATCAGCAGCACAGCAAGAATACAGCACACCGCTCAGATTATTGTCACTGCGTCGCCCGTTACCTTATGCAGCTGCCCAACACCATCTCCAAGGAAGGCGATGGTATGACCTGCTTCTATCATGGCCGCCACGGCTGTCAGTCTTGGCATGGTAGTTAGAAGAGCCTCGGCCACCAGTGGCTTCCGGCTAGCAATGGGACTAGGTGTGTGCTCATCCCCACAAGGGTAAGACTCTGGCGACTCCTGGAAATCAACAGAAAGGTTGGAATGCAGCCACCTCTGGGTTAGGGAAGCCTCTCCACTGCCCACTGCCTCTTCCCCATGGAGAGAAGGCAATCACTTCCATCCTCTCTCTCTCACCTTAGGCAAATAATTGCAGCGAGAGGTCACCCCATATTCAATGGCGGCCTCCTGCTCATTTGTGTCACCCATTCCAGCCGAAGTGTAACACAGCCGCCGTGTCTGCTCCATGGCTGCGTTCACTTCGCCCAAGCTGTAGGAGCACAAAGCTGTCTGCGCTGTCGGGGAGGAAGTGGAGCCCTGCCCAGCGGCTGAAACGACAAAGAGGGTTGCCTCGTCCCCAGGGAAGCCGGATGCCAAGTGCCCAGCCTGAGCCAGATTGTAAACATGCCCTTTTGTGTCCCGGCACTCGAGGGGCAGCTCGACGTAGGAGTAGAGGTTAGTGTCGTCCACGCAGCTCCGCGATAGGTAGGGGCGATACTCCATTTGTGCCTTTGCTCCACGCCGAGAGAACAGGAAGTAGACATAGCCCCCAGAGGCAAAGGCCGCCACGTAGCTGTTGTTGTAGTCCGAGAAGTCCCCCACCACCAGCTTGCCCATCCCTTCGTTGGAGAACGCCTGGGGTCCTTCCAGCTGCCGGATCGTGAATGGCGGGATGCCCCCGGAGAGCTTTGCAGTTAGCCCACGACCCACAAAGAGCAGGTCACGGCCATCGTGTTGCCCCACCAAGCCCACGGTCGAAACCCGCGGCTCGTTAGCTGCCACAAACTGGTTGTCACCGGGATCCTCGGGACGGTATAGCACTTTGTTGATGTCCGCTAGGGCTCTCTTCTCGCACACTCCCTGGAAGAGCTGCCCACAGACCACCAGCTCCCCGGCCCGCTCATTGGCCAAGAGAAGCTTGTTGGAGTTGTCCGTGAGCCGGGCCTGGGGGCAGTCGCGTGCGTCACGGAAAGGAAGACACTCGGGGCTGTCTTGCGCGGGCCCCGTTCGCACACGCCCTGCCAGCCTCAGCTCGGGGCTCAGCTGGTACAAGGCATTGACGGCACCCACATACAGTGCCCCTGTGTCCCGGGCTCGGGCCAGGTGGTTGAAAGTCGTGTTGGGGGCCAAGAAGGATGGGTAGGAAGGGGGCCGAGCAGCTGGGTATGATGGCAGAAGGAGTGTCAGCGCAACCACCGAGGGCAGCAGCAAGTGGCCTAGGAACATGGCCAAATCCTGGACAGAAGGAGAAAGAGAAGGCATGATTAGCACTCAGAGACACAGCAGGCAGCCTCTTTCGTGTGGAGACTCCAGGCTCAAAGGAGTCATTTAATTAACTTATTCAAATAAGTCTCGTGACTCATTAGCCACTCTCATGCAGCACAGAACTGTGGCATAGCATGCTGTGTGGGAATCACCATGCTGGAGATATAGTCTGGTTTCTGCACCAGATCCTTTTCCTTGGATAGGATCTGTACCACATTCCAAGGGGAGCTGCTCATCAAGGCTCCGCTGCTGGATTTTGACACTGAGAAGTGGAATGCACCCATCAACATTCGGCAAAAAGTCTGGGCAGACACTCTCTCCTCACTGCTCCCCAGGGCTAGTAAAACCAGACTAACTTGTGCAAAACAGAGAGATGCGGTGCCAATTTGATGATGTTTTGTCTGGTTTCTCTTGTCAGGGTGGGTTAATGAGGAGGCAAAAGAAGATCTCTTTCCACTCCACCAATTATATACTTACAAGTGAAGTTAGAATCCTGATCACCATTTCTGAATACAAGATAGGGACTGTCTAGACTGGTCTGTAGTAAAGAGGTGCAATCTTGCATCCTCTGTGCACCACACTTTTAAGGCAGCACCAAGAACCCAGGAGCAGAGGCGTAGGAAGGTAAGGTGGTACCTCGTGCAGAAATTTCTTGTCACTCCCCCCACCCACATTGATTCTTTTTTTCTTTTGCCTGCAAAAATGGTTTTACATTATTTCATATTTTCTTACAAAGGAATGTGGATTCTGAGCCTCTGATAACAAGCAGGCGACTATGGACAGATACTTAAATCTACAGGATGGATTGTGTTTTGGCTTGCGTTATTTTATTTCTATTTATTGTTTATTTATTTAACAAAATTTATTTTTAAAAACCTGCAAAGAGGTTTACCGAAACAAAAAACACCACAGCAGTAAAATCAAGAAAAATTAACAATCCTACTTTAAAACATACAAATGCTAAAATATTAAGGTTAAAATTACTTCAACTTCCTAAGCATCTAGTTACGCTTGCCTAAAGAAGAATGCTTTTATCAGGTGCCCAAAAAGAGTCTAGCAAAAGGCATGTGCTTTGTTGAAATTTCAGCTTTCACGACATAGGAAAAAGGCCAAGTAAACAGCTATTTTCGTGGAGGAGGGTCAAGATATTAACTGATATGCACGAAATTTCATATGTAGCTATATAATCCCTAGTGTAGTAGGATCAGACGTCTGGAGCAGGCATTTTTTTTAAAAAGTTTTTTATGAACCGCCCTAGTTGAGCAGTAATTGTTCCTTGATAATTTGTCACTCCCCCCCCATGATGGCACCTGGGGCAGACTGCCCCCCACCCCCTTTCGTACAGCCCTGCCCAGGAGTCCTGGCACACTTCTTCTACCTCCCTGACTTAGGATGCTTCTCAACGTCCAGTTTCAGTGCCCCTTTTCCCTGTCTGGCGCTCAGTTCCACACATTAGTCCTCTCCCCCGCTCTGCCCACCACAATGGATGCTGCAGAATGGTAACTCCAGTTCCTCCTTCCCACAGTGAGCCCAGGATCCCTCACTTTGCCCTTTCAGACTCAAGACATTTTGCTACCTGAAGCAGCCCGAATTCTCCCTCCCTCCCGAAGGCCAATACTTTAAAGAGTCAAGCGCATCATTCAGACACCAACTCCTGCCTTCATTTGTCTCCCCCCATGGTGCTGCAAGAAGCCGCTCAAATTACCCCCAAGAGGAAGTGGAAGGAGCGGAGGGGGGATCCAGTCCGCTTTCACCTTGGAAATGAGTGTCCTCCCCCTCCTTTCCAACACCAACTAGGATTTAGCAGCCCAGGGAAGGCGATTAAGCCACATCCCATCGGAATTAATCCCCTCCCTCAAGCGAGGTCACAGCTCAGACAGCAACACAGGCGGGAGACAGTGGCCAACGGGGGCATGAACAGCGCAAGGATGCTCTCGGCTTCATCACTGCCCAGCCCCTCACTCTGGCCTTTGCTTCTATTTGTCATTCTTCAAATGGCCTGCAAAGGCAATGCCTACAAAAACATTCAAGACACTCAAGGCACAATGTGTGCTCACAAGTGCAGGATGAGGAGAGAGAGAAATGGAACTACTTTTTAATTAATAGGTTGTTGTGGTTGTTTGTTTGTTTGTTTTTAAAAAGCAATAATGCACTGATAGGGAGACGAGTGGGATATTCTACAGGAAGCAAACGAGTGTGCAAAGAATGTAATTCAAAACAAGGAAACTGCATAGCCTCCTCTTCACATGCACACCCCCTCGCAGGCCCCAGACAGATGCCATCAGGAAGATGGCACCTAAGGCGGGGGGGGGACCTCTCCCCCTTCTGCTCCAATTCCCCTGACCCAGCTGTTGCCTAAACACACAGATGTGAAGGTGCTTTGTCCCACTCCCTTCTCCCCAGTGGAATTCCCAACCCAGCAAAGCACACACAAACACCACCCTTCCATATTATCTCATTGCCCAGCACATGGGCCCATCTGCCTGCTAGAGGAGGGGAGGGTGCAGAACCTAGATATTCAACATCTTGGCTGGAAACCAAACCTTCTGTCTCATCCCTCCATCTCCCCCTACGCCCAGTCTCAGGTGGGGGTGGGCAGGCAGGAAGCACAGAGACGAGAGCTTACAGTAACCCCCACCCCTTCCCTCCTGGCAACAGCTGGAAGGGAGCAGAGGCAGCGCATGTAGAAACACCACCACCAACACACACACAAAATCCCTGGGGAAGGTGAGAGACACACAGGCAGACAATGGCACAGGGGTGGGGCTGCAAAGGAGACAAAAGGAACCACACACACACACACACTTTCAGGAATCCTGGTCCCCGCTTCTTAGCACGGAATAGCAACCCAAGTCTGTCATCAAAGCATATCACAGGGTAGTATCAGAAATGTGTCACACACCAAACTAAGGTTTTCCAGCACCTGCTTCAGCTCATGACATGCACACACATGCAAATTCCACTCTGCCCAGGAGCTATGGCACTCCAGCACAGTTGCGTCTCCCCTGTTAAATCCCATTTTCCTCCTCTGCAATTTCCCCTTCCTACACTTCCAAGGCTTACCGTTTGGCTGCGCTGGGGGCACTTCAGCTCCCGCATGGTGGCGTCGAGCAGGAGGACTCAGCAGGCATCCCTATGGGTGGAAGAATGAGATAAGACAGCGGGTGAGTTGACATGGGTGCCGGGGGACGGAGAGGGGGAGAGGTTAGATGGCAATTCAAGGCTGCATCAATGGCTGCTGTGATAACCTTCCCCAATCAAAGCCCCCACTGTTCCCATCTCGGCTGTGCCATCACAGAGCCACACGGGGGCTAAAGGGGCCCATTATCCCCTAGAAACAGAGCTCTCACAACTTATACACATAGCACTGGCACCCCAGAGAGAATGAAACAGGGCGGAGGGGAGAGGGGCTGTGGGTGCAAAATGAAGGGCATTGCCAGAGACAGGAGAAGGCAGCTATTGCAGGCTGGGGGGGAGTCCTGAGATTGCAAGAGACGGACAGGTCGGGCTTGTGTCTGGCCCTTGGGTGGGGAACAGAGGAATCCCTTGTGATTTCTTTGCATGAAGTTATTGATTAACTGGAAGGGGCAGGGAGAGGGGGATGGCTGTGCCTGGTTTGCTGGGACCTGAGGGGGCCCTTTTTAATTTTGGGGTGGGGACAGGTCATAAAGCAGTACAAGGCTGACCCAAACCATTTAAACAAAAAGCTTAAGAAAGGCAAAACCAGTCAAGGAATATTGTCTGATACTCATTCCCAAACCTTTCTGATCATTTTGCTACAGGGCTTCCTAATGCCTGAGGAAGGAGGTGGGAGAAGAAGTCAGTTAACACCCCCTAATTAATATGGGGGCCTAATCAACTGGGAAGGTCTCCTGCACACAAGACTGACCAAAGCTGTTCATTTCAGCAGAGCTGGTGCAAAACTTCTCAAGGGGTCCCACAGATCAGGACTTTTGCCTGTCTCCCATTCTCCTCATGGAGGCAGCTGCCACCATGAGGCACCTGGCAGAAGCCTTAATGTGTAGCTTTGGTGCTATGAGCTTAGAATCCAGCTCAGTCAGGTCCAGCCCATTTCAGCCTCAATCTCTCAAAGCAGCCCCCCTCCCCTGGCTTCCCCAAGCAATTATTGTGCCCACCCCACGCTATAGCATAATAGCAATTCCATTAGAGCCTCACTGAATCATCGATCCCCCTTTGCCGGCTCCAGCTGGAGCTGCAGAATCGGGGACATTTGGCCTGAGCGGGGAGGGGCAGGACATTCCCCACAAGGGAGTGGGTGCAAGATTAAGGTTATGGCCAGCAGGGGGTGGGTGGGGAGAAGCAGCAGAAGAGGAAGGACAGGGAACAAGAGAGAGAGAGAAAAAGTGTACACAAAGTACAAACAGCCAAAGTGTCAGGAGTGTGCTGCTTCCACTAGGCCTTCCCCAGGTACCTAGGCCCGGTCACAATGGGTCCTGATTATTCTGTTCCCCTGCAGAGTTTGGTTTGGGGCAACACAACACACTCTTGCTCTGGGCTCAGGCCCGCCCCACCCTCGGTGCTTTTGCCACTCCCCACAATGCCACCTCCTGTGGCGCCCTGGAGTCAGCAGAGGCCTCGGCTGAGAAGGTGTCGGGGTCAGCAAGAAGCTGCAGTTCCCTGGCGAGCGCCCAGCGCAGCCGCCCCCACAGCGGGAAGCAGGCGTGGGGAGAGCCATGCCAGTCCAGGGGCTGCTGAATGCCCCCTTTGTCTGGCTCGGGGTAGGGGGGCAGGAACACAGCCACCCCTGATAACAGTCCAGGGAATAATGAGAGACTCTGGCGCAGGGAGTTCAGAACCAGCGTCTTTAACCCTACAAGTGCCAAAGCCCACCAGAAAAGTGGGGAAAGGAGGGGGAAATTGCAGGTACAATAACCTGACATCTCTCCCTCTGTGCCAACACCCCCCCACACCTGCATGCACACCGTGCATTTAAAGCACATCTTGTCTGAGCAATCCTGGGAGGTGTAACTTGCCCATCTCAGAACTACAATTCCTAGTATCCTTAACAAACTACAGTTCCCAGGATTATCTGGGGGCAGTGTGTGCTTTAAATGCATGGTGTATAACCAGCCACACACTTATGCGCAGGCATGGCGGGTAAGACTCCTACGGACACAGACAGTGGCGTGGGAGGAAATCAATGGGGCTTTTGAGTGCCTCCCAGGGTAACAAGCTCTGGGGCAGCAAAGCGCGCGGAAGGCTGAAAGAGGGCGTCAAAGCAAGTCAGAGCGTGAAGGGGAAAAAAGACAAGAGGAGAAAATGTGGGGCAGACGTGAAGGGACCACAGCCAAGAGGGGGGGCTGGGACCTCGTCATGAACCTCTCTTCGTTTCCTCAACGCTTGAGGCTTCAGATGCACACCCTCACTAGCATTGCCCTACCAAGCACGGCAGCACATCATGTCCCCTCAGACCTCAGCATATCTATGCACTTGTTATTTTCCAGCAACAGGCACCTTCACACACACAAACACACCACTCACAATCGACCATCACCCTGCCCAGGGCCATCGGAGGTACCATCCCCTGTTTATTTCTTCCTTACGCGGCCTCAGGCTCCCTGCGCACACCTGTTCCAGCGGGAAAGCAGGTTCTTCCTCCTCCGGGGAAGTGCCTGGCACTGCTGCCTTTCGCACAGGTTCCTACGCTGGGCAACACGCATTGCTGGTGCTGGTGCCCGCAAGAGCAAACCGTGGGCGGCCTCAGTAATCCCTCACGCAGCAGCAGCAGCAAGTGGGGCTGGGAACCACAGCAGCCCCCCTCCGCTGGAGAAAAGGATCTAAAAACAAGCTCAGCCGAAGAGCCTGTGCAGCAAGTGTCAGCATGTGTGGCAGGTATATGGGTGAGGACCGAGAAGCGTCTACACACCCACAGACCCCGGCCGCTGGGGTGGGTGGGGAGAGAGGGGCCGTAACTGGGTCCAAGACCTGAGCTGGGGTCCAGGAGGGGATCCCAGACTTGACCACAGCCATCCCAGTGCCCCCACATTCCCAAGTATGTATAAAGGGGGAGGAAAACAAGGGGAGGATAATCACTATGTTTGTTATATAATCCAGGCAAACATTAAGCACTATTTGCCAGTCTATGGTAAACCGTCCCATTAAAGGAAGACAGGCACTAATCCTTCCCCCACCCCCTGCTGTGTGAGGGGAGGAGGGGGAAGAGACAGACAACGACAGGATTAGAATCATGTGATTCTGAGTTCTTGGCAAATCCATTCCTCTCCCCAACCCAACCCACTGGCCACTGCTTAACCGTGCACTGGCTGAAGTCTCTGGGGAGGAAAGTGGTCTTTCCCCGCCTTCTGCCTCACCCTGATAAATACACACCACTTTAGAAAGATGAGACAAACCAACAAACACCCATTGTGAGTTTAATAACTGTGTGACTGGCAGCAGTCAGGCCTGCTGGGACTTGCAAAGGGGGGAGGCAGGAGAGACAGACTCCCACCCTCACTACACGTGGCAGCTTGCCCTGCAAACCTTCCCCTGAAGACTAACACCTTCACATCTGGTTTCTTTAAGCATTCCTCCCCTCACTCCTTTGTAACCCCAGCAGGGAGTTTCACATTTGACATATCCATTTGGCTGTCCTAGCTTCAAATCACAAGGAGGAGAGAGAATCCCACCTCTGTGTGAGGAGAGAAAACAAGTCAGCATGGGACTGCTAGCAAGTCTGCTCCATAAATTCAGCAAATGGTGGGGGGTGTGGTCCTTTTTTCCAGTTTGCTGATAGCTAGCCTACCACTTGCCTTTCCTTGTTATATATCCTTAGGAGTATTCTACGTTTTAGGTTTTTGAGGGGTGTGGTGGAGTTGGGGACAAACACACTCAGAAATTATAACTTAAAATGCTGATAATTATACATAGATACATATCGTTTGTGTGCCTTTCCTTGCTATGTATAATTATTAGTATTTTAAGTTATAATTTCTGTTTGCAAATATCTGCTTAATTTAATAAAAAGGAATTTAGTGGGCTCAATGAGAAATCAGCTTTCAGCATAGGTGGGATCATGTTAAGGTGCAAGGAGGCTGGGGGACCCATTTATTTTGGGGTGAAAGCATCATTCCAGCTAGTTTAATTGTACTTTACTGTACTTGCAAACCATGCAACAGTATTGCCTCTTTGTGCAAAATGAGAACACTTAGCCCCCCCCCCACTGAAGCTCAGCTGCCTTATCCCAAGTCAGACCATTGGTCCATCAAGCTCAGTACTGTCTACAGCAGGGGTGGGGCAGCTGTGGCCCTCCAGGTCTTGTGGGACTCCATTTCCCATCAGCCCCAGTCAGCACAGCCAATGGTCTGGTTTCCCATCTCTGGTCCCCTGATGGGGAGCAGCTTTGCTCAGTTCCTGAGAGGAGTCTTTTGCAGCCCTACCTGGAGATGATGAGAACTGAATCTGGGACCTTCGACAGGGTCTGCCACTGAGCTACTGCCCATCCCCAGGGCAGACCAACTCATCTCAGACTGGACCTCACTTTCCTAGCTGCATGCATTCTTTCTTAATCTATCCTGAAATCATGGTGTTAAGTGACCCGACTCTTGGCCAGCTCAGCTGCAGAACTTTTAAATGGGGAAAACTGAAAGAAAACCCATCATATCTATCTGTGATGTGGACATGTGAAAAAGGAGCAGCGCTTGTTGCCTATTAAAAATACAACATGCAACATGGTGACAAAACGCAAGTCTGCCTGGAAACACCAATCTCTGATCTGCCAGCCCTTCCTCCTAATTCCCAATGTGTGCGGCGTCTCTGCGGTTGCCCAGCGGTACGGAAAACGCACTCTGCACCTTCTCAGGGCCTGGCCATCTTCTCTTACTTTAAAGATTCTGGCACTGAAAAGAGGTCAGAGCTGAGCTCTGGCACAAATCGAGCAGCCTCTCTGCAAATGAATGGGGCGTGCTCGCAGGGACGGAGAAACAGCCCCTACTAACTCTGGCATTTAGGGAGAGGCAAACGATGCCCTTCCCACCTGTCACCTCTTTGAAGCTACCGGAGAAGGTGTGATGCAAGCAGAAACAAACTATGGAAATCCACCCAGGCACGGAAAACAAGCCGCCTTTCCGATTGCACATCTCCGCCAAAAACGCGCCACGCTGAACCAAAGCTGGTTCTCCGACAGGCGAGCGGCTCCCCACCTCCGGGCTGCTGCCCCATGCAAGCCCCACATGGCCTCACCCCCGGCTCCCACTCCTTGCGCGGCTTCCTGCGGCGCGCCCAGACCCTCCGCCAACTCCCAGAGTCCCGGCCAAAAGCACCTGTTTCGCCGCCCGGCCTGGGAATCTTCCAGCGCGACAGTTCGGGCAGAAGAACCATTGGCTGGCGGGCGGGCGGGCAGGGAGGCGGGCAAGGCAGGCAGGCACACAAAGCAGCCGGCTTGCGCAAGGGGCGCCGCGGGAGAAAGGGCTTTGCAGCCCACCCAGCCGCCGCTTGCCTCTTCCCAGCAACGCCTCCGCTCGCAGAAGGGGCGGGGATCGGGACCCCGATGGGGGAGGAATGGGAAAGTGCGGGGAGAAAGGGAGAGGTCGCCCGCGGGGGGAGCGGCTGCGGGTCCAGCAAGCGAAGGAGAGGCAAGTTTGGCCCCGGCGCTGCGGGGAGGAGGAGGGTCCCCGCCCGGGGCGGCATCCCGGAGGGGGGACGGGAAGCAGGAGAAGGGCGCCCGGAGAGGGGCGCCGGGGCAGCCGGTGGTGCTCGGCGGCTGGCAAGGAGCCGCAACTGGCCGGCGACCCCGGGGGAGCAGGGAAAGGGGGTGTCGCGCAGCCTCGGAGCCCGGCGGAGAGACCCTGCCGAGCGCGCCGCCCGTGCGCCTTACCTGGCGAGTCCGCGCCGAGAAGAACTTGCAGGCGGTCGCCGCTGCCACCCAGAGCCGCTCCCGGCGGCAGTGCTTGTCCCGGCGGCGGCCACTCCCCACAATGCACCGCTGCCAACTCCGGAGCGGCTCCCTTTCTCCGAGCCGCTCGCGGCGCCCAGCCTGCCCGCCCCTTCCCAAAGCCCCGCGGCGGGCCAGCGCCGAGGCCCGAAGGCGCCCCCTGCCGCCCGAAGGCAGCCGCCGCTGGAGAAGCCGGGCGCGCCTCCTTCCTTCCTTCCTTCCTTCCCCGCGCGCAGGAGTGGCTCTGGCGAGCAAGGCGCCCTGCCAGAAAGCGGAGAGAGAGGGGCCAAGCGGGCCCGGCGCCCACGAGGCGGACGGGGGCGGCTGCCTCAGGCGGCAGAAGCCCAGGGGCGGCTCCCACTTTGCTGCCCCCAGAGAAGAGGTTTCTGGGTTCCTGCGGGATCTCTCTTAAGAGTCCTACAAGACATAGGAGCCAACTCCTAGGGGCTTCGGGGCTTCGGGCCCCCAATAAAAGATTTAGGGGACCGGGCCCTCCACAGTTGATGGGCATTGCCATTCAAAGAGTGTGTGCACACCACGTCATGTGATCAGTTATGTGAGACAGGACTTATCTGGGCCCCTCTAGTTTTTAATTTGTTCATTTAATTTATGCTTTTGCAGTAAATTGGTACATCCATTTCACAATATTCTTCATTATCCTTCTCCATGATTTGGCTTCCCCACACCTCCCGCCATGGGTTCCTTTTCACTCTTGGTTGTGCTACATATCTTTCTACAGGGCCCCTCCAATATTTTATTCATGTTGGCACCCCTGCTGTGAGAGCCCCACAAAATTGCATGGAGGCCTCTAGGAGATCTTGTGGGGTTTTCTTCAGACTCTGCGACTGCACAACTCTGAGAAGCAAGGCTTTGGTGATGGCGGCCACAAGTGTGGGGTGTCACATGGCACCTTCCTGCTTTGCCTCAGGCGGTGAAATGGAACAGTGTGCCCCAGTGCCAAAGGCAGGATCCTAAGAGAGGGTCGCCCCCAGATAGTGATTTGGACTGGATGAAGATTGCGGTGGGCGGGGAGGTGAGTGCTTAAATAGTGGCATCTTGACACGGGATGGGATTGGCAATGTGCAAAGGCAGCCACATGCTCCCATCATATTGCCAAGAACACCCATCTTCATGTCTGAACCAAAGAAATGCATTTGAGGCAGTACTGCAGTTCAGAATTCTGTCCTGACACCTTATTTCAGTGATACGGTAAATTAAGATATATCTACACCAGGCATACCTTTGGTTCCCAGCAATCACTTCATTTTTAAAACTTGGGGCAATCAAGAGATGCGCCGGGTGTAGGGATGAATTTTCAGTGCAGGGTAAAGGAAGGTTAATCCCCTGTGTTGTGGGGTCACAGGGCAGATCGAGTGCCCCAGCCCCATGGCTGATTTTTGAAAAACGTAGACACATGGTCAGCACTAAGCATAGGGTTTGATAACAAGTCCTACCTACTCTGGTCAGGGAGCAGGGACAGCAAGGTTCAAAACAAAAATGGTGTTTCTCACACAAAAAAGAGGAATTGAGACAATATCAGCATTTCACCCACAACAGAAAACGTTTACTAACTATTTTGCCTATGTGTCAGCTTTACTGTCATCTATCCAATATCCTGTACTCAGCACCTAAATTATGGAAACTCCCCTGTATCTGTTAAAGAAAGTTCCCTGCTTTCAGTGATAGGCTGGGGGGGGTGAGCCACATGTGATGCAGAAGATCAGTGACTGGATCACCTGACTTGTTATAACTTTAAAACAGTTGCAGAAAGAATTCTGAATGTGGAATTTCCCCCAATGACAGTCTACTGCAGTTTGTCTCTAACCAGAAAAATGCAACATGACCCATAAGGAATTGTGTGTTGCTTGATAATCAGCCCTGGACACACACACACACACACAGTTGGACAGCCATGTGAAAGCAAAAGGGCCCATGTCATCAGAATCATCCAGCTGATTGTGCTTGATCTGCAGCAGCTACTTTTTCATCCCTTGCCACATGCAGACACCCTCCATAGCGATTAAGCAACCTGGCTACAAAGCACAGAGACAGTCAAGTATGCAAGAAAAGGTTGGAAATTGGATTGACTGAGAAGGTGAAGTCAATCATAGAATCATAGAGTTGGAAGAGACCACAAGGGCCATCGAGTCCAACCCCCTGCCAAGCAGGAAACACCATCAGAGAACTCCTGACATATGGTTGTCAAGCCTCTGCTTAAAGACCTCCAAAGAAGGAGACTCCACCACACTCCTTGGCCGCAAATTCCACTGTCGAACAGCTCTTACTGTCAGGAAGTTCTTCCTAATGTTTAGGTGGAATCTTCTTTCTTGTAGTTTGGATCCCTGCATTAAAATTTACTGTTCAGTTCACTGGACTGTGCTTAGTAAAAAAATGCCTGAAATGTTGTTTTCAAGCATTAAACTAATCTCCAGATACCAGAGAAAGGACCACTAGAGAAGAGGAATGCACACATCACCACATCCTTATCAAGCCTAGAGAAAAACTGATCTATTGGGATTGGCAAATACTTGGACAACAGCCTTGTGGACATTTTCCTGCTGGCTCAGCCTGAGGAAAGCACAAACCATTTTATTTCTTTGGTAAATAAAACAAAAATAATAGTTGACACTGCTGGGGCAAACATCAGATCCCTCACACAGGTTAGAACCCCTCTGCATTTCTGTCATTGGCCACTTCTACTTTGGTTGGATTTGAAAACAACCATGTGACTGACTAGAAGCCACTCTCAACATACCATCTAGTGCTTAATGCACTTCTAACAAGTCTAGTCTAGTCTGGTGAGGAGGACAACACTGAGAACAAGCCAAGCATAGTGCTTGATTAGTGTGCACAGCGGTATTTTACGCCCTGTTATAACATAAAGGCCTTTGATCAGCTTTTATAATGGCGCAGATGCATCTTGGGAATACCCTCTCATGGGTGTTATTGTACTACTCGCAGGACCGGCCCACCCATGAGGCAGACTGAGGCAGCTGCCTCAGGTGGCAGAATCCCAAGGGACGGCACCCCACTGGAGAAGCGATGGAGGCTTCCAGTTAGATCTTGCTGCTGCCACTGCTTCTCCCGTGGTGGGTGGGTGGGTGGGTGGGTGGGTGGGTGCCCTCCCTGCTGCCCACCATCACTGCTGCTAGAGATGCATCTGTGGCTTCCAGGTTCTGGCAATATCTGATGGGACCTTATGTAATATCTCACCAGGACCCACAAGTCGTAGCTGTGCGACCCAGTAAGTGAGGTTTCAGCGATGGAGTGGCAGCATCATTCCGTCTCACCTTAGGGAGCGAAACAGGCTTGGCCGCTCTTGACTACTTGTGCTGTGGGGACTTCCCTTTCTACTCTTCTCCTGTGTGCTCCCCAAAATCTGCACCAGAGCATCCACTGACTCTCTGGAGCAGATTTGGAGGGCGTGAGAGGTGCTACGGAGGAGGAGGGAGTTCTGTTACACAAGTGGGAAACTTGCTGCATGAGCAGGCCTAAACTATTGACCTAAATCCATAGTTGCTCTCCAGGTGTTATTGGACCAGAGCTCCCATCATCCCTGACTATAGGCTGGGACTAATGGCAAGTGGAGTTCCATTACATCATCTGGAGTACCACAGGTTTCCCTTTCTCAGCCTAAACCCGACTCAGACTACCAAACAAGCTCAAACAAGCCCATTGATAGACCCAGCTCTATGATGGATTTAGGCCCTTGATTCTTACACAGGAGAACCGCCTGGTGGACTGTAGTGTTATTTGACAAACAGTTGTCCATGTTTATGACTGATGTCAGTTTTAAGGCTGCAATCTTTTAACAATTTAAAACATGCCCTGTTGAGTATAAATGATTACGCCCTGAATGTGACTATTCATATGAGACAATGACCGAGATTTTCAAATCAATGAGGCTAGAGCACTTGGTTATGAAACAGTTTGGGCTACATCCAAGCACTCCAACTGAACTAGTTTATGGATTAGGTGGAGACACCATTTACCCCATGCTCACTTGTTTTTCATAAACAAACAAACAAACAAACAAACAGATCAACTGTGTGTCAATGCAACTGCAAGCCATGGAATCTATGAACGTCCTAGACCAGATCAAAGAGAGGGTCCTGAAGAAATGCACTTAAAACAAGCAAATACCAGCATGTTCTCACTCACCCTGGGGAAGGAGGTTAGGAAGAAGCCTTCTGGATTTTCAGGTAACGGTGCATCTGCAATGTAATCAGAAATAAAGCAACAGGAAAAATCAGCAAGTTCAATGGGAATTAATGCTTATTGCATGCAGATATGTACATGCATTATAGCTATCGAAACATAATGCATAAATATATAAATGTAAAACAAAGCAGTTTATGTGCATACTAATTATAGATGATGGGATGGGGGGGGGGAATCCAGCAGACAAGTTGGCACTGGGGTAGCAGCCTTGTTTACCTGCTATGTTGCTGACCAGGGAATTCTTAAGCAAGATCTTTGCGTGTTGCTTCCTGCTAGTGCTGGGCAAGTCTTCTGGCACATGCTGCTGAACTCTGGGCTTGTCCTATCCATTCCCAGGACCAGCCCTACCATTAGGCAGAGTGATGCAGCCACAAAGGGTTGGAGGACAGATCTGCCCAGCCTGCTGCCCTCAGCTGCACTGGAGGGAGGATTCTGTTAGTTGCCAGTCCCATCAGCATTGGCATAGGGAATGGTGTGGGTTGCTATCTCAGAATGAAATGGGAGGGTGGGGAGTCAGTCTTGACCATCCCGAGCAATAGAGGGGGCTCATGAAGCCCCACAGAAAGGGTCATGAGTGATTCTATGAGCAGGACTAGGGTGGCTGCTTATGCTCTGCTAAAAATGCATCACCAACAAGAAGACGACAAACTAAGTCCTTGATCTGTATAATATTCACATCTGCTAATATATATGCAGGGTGCCAGGGTTGCCATGTGTCCTCTTTTTCCAGGACACACCTTCTTTTTCAGGGGTAAACTGTGAGACAAATTGCATTCATTTGCTTTGAATGGCCTTCATAGTGTCCTCTTTTTTTCTCTTCAAAATATGGCAACCCTAAGAGTGGCCATGTATCCTATTTTGCGGAGGATGTACTCTATTCTGGAGGGTGGCACCAGAGGACAGTCCTCTCTTTGAAGGTGTCCTCTCTTTTGAGGGCTGCCCAAGCCAAGTCAGCTGTAAATATAAGGAGCCAGATGAAGGGGCCTTGGAGCTGCCCATCAGCAACTGCGACACCTGGTCAGCAGAGTGAGCAGGTGCACAAGCCCCTGCTGTCTTCCTCACTATGGCAGGATGTCCTGTGTTTCTATTTAAGCTATAGTAGTTATGTCTAAATTTGGACCTAACTATAAATTACAATATGCCCATTTTGTGCAAATTGGTGCCGCCTTTTCTTTCAGTGCATAACACACCACACTAACATATAGATGTGCATTTCAAAATAATTTCTGAAATCTAAATCTAAATCCCACAAAGGGGATGACTCTAACGAGGTGACCTGTATACCTGCTTAGTCTGCTATCCAGGTACTGTTGACAGGCAGCTTCAGGGTCCCCTTTTGCTCTCCCTTCCCAGGGTTCCTTACCATTAATCTGGACTTGACCCAGACAGACCTTTGAGGGGAGATCGCTTTCCAACAAAGGACTGCCCCCTCTAATGTAAGACACACAACCACCCTAAGCAGAACTCAAAAGAAAGAAAACTGGTGGTGGGGCTGGTCTAGGGCATGGAGAGGAACCTCAGTCTGGGGCCCAAATGTGGCCCTCCAAGCCTCTCTGGCTCTCAGAACATTCCTGAGCCACAGGTCCCACCAGCTCTACTTAGCACCAGCTCTTTTTGCCCAGCTGGGAAGTGTCATTTAATTCTGGTAATGCTCTCGCTGGTCTGGATGGAGGGGTGTACATAGAAACTGGCCGACTGTGCAACAATAATCTTTACATGTGCTGCCCCACCCATTTTTGCCCCTGCCCACCACTGGCATGGAAGTGTGCTCCAAACGGAATACAGCTTGTGGGCTGATATAGATTCCCTGCCTTTGGCTTAGTCACAGCGGTTCTCAAACTGTGGGTCCCCAGATGTTGTTGGACTACAACTTGAGTGGCAGTTAAGCATTGGTATTGTTCTGTAGATGAAAGAGGGGAGGTAGCTCCATCACCTGCCCCGCATATTGAAGGGTAGTCCGATAAAGGATTCCGGAGGGCGTGGCCCTGTCCGAAGCCTAGGGAGGTGAGGGCCTAAGGCACGCCCCCTATCAGTGACCCCGGGAGAGTTCCTAGTTGATGTGCATCAGCAGGACTCACCCAATGGTGGCTAACTCATCCCGGACTTCAAGCGGACGGGCTGAAGTCGGATATAGTCGGTTAGGACCAATGCCTAAGCCAATACCGCTCATCACCTGTAACCAATAAAGCTGTGGCCTTATTTAGCCCATTAACCTTAATAATTGTGTCATGTGTCATTATTTCCACTGGGGGCGGCGGGAACTCACCACGCAACTCCCATCATCCCTGAGCTCTGGCCTTGCTAGCTAGGGGTGATGGGAGTTGTAGTTCAACAACATCTGGGGACCCACAGGTTGAGAAAGGCTGGCTTAGAACAAATTTTGAAGCCAAGCATTTGGGCGGGGGCAGGGGGCATTAGGAAACCATAGCGAAGCACTTTGCACTTCATGCAAAGGGAGGAACGAGCAAGCACACAGCACCACACTCGCACAGCTTCTGTGGCAGGAGGTCTGCAGAAAGAGCACCCAGCCCTCCTTGAGAGAAGGGTTCAAGGAGCGACTGTTGTGACTGAGACTCTACTTCCCACCCAGGCAGGCGGGGCACTACTAAGAGTGCAAGGGCAGCTGTTCTGTTGCATGTGTCTGGGCTGTGATCCTGCAAGGCAAAAGTTTTCCTGAGTGTTTGGCCAGCAGTGGTTTGAGTGCAGTGCTTAGCCTTTGCTGATAAAATAGAGCTTGCAGTATGTGGGGGCAAGTGTTTTCTCTGTATGGGAGACAACTCTCTTCACTGCTGTGAGTGGCAGAGAAGGTTACATCACATATTGCAAGGAGGGGGAGGCAGTTGTGCGTCGCAGGATAACTCCCACTTCCCTTACTTCCTTGGGTGGAGTGCTCTGCCCTTGTGCGTTTGTGTCTAGAGCAGGGACAGGTAAGGAATGCACTTCAGTTCGCCTTTAAAGACAAACCTATGTAATTCACATATTCTGAAACAAGATGCAAACCTAAACACAGCCACCTGTCAAAATTCATCTTTCTCTGAATTTTGCAATGCAGTTCTCCAGCCAAGTAATATGTCATAAACATGCATATATTGATATTAAGTGTGCATGAAAATACATTATATTAGTGAATTTTTTAAAAAAGCAATATATGAGGGGAAACTGCTTTGTTGAAAAGTGTATATTAGGCAAAATTGTGACAAAAATGAGTATATTAAGAGAATTTTTTGTTAAAACACTGATGAATTTTCATGTAAACTGATGTGGAAATGTGGAGAACTTAATTTAAGCCTGGGGAAATGAGAAGCTGAGAGAACCCAAGATTGATATATTCACCTACCCCTAGTCTAGAATCCCCAGGTGAGCTACCTGTTTGGGTTCTAGGAAGGGACATTTTAGGTACATGTTAGCATGTACCTAAAGTGTTCTGGAAGGAGATTGGCTACCTTGTGTATTAGGCTCCCCCTTTCCTGCAAAATGCCTTTGTTCCATAGTTTCCATTGCCAGAGTTCTCCCTTGTGTGCTCTAAGTGTGCACAACATCCAGCCAGAGAGAGAGAACCATGTTTCACACCATATCATCTAAGTTATGGCACTTACATATAGATGTTGGTGTGCTATGATTGGCTAAGCCTTCAGGGATAGGGAAGCAGTGGCCCTCCAGCTGTTGCTGGAATACATCTTCCACCCTCCTTATCAGCTGGGGCTGATAAGATTTGCCATCCCTACTGTACTTTTATGACATAGGCAGGGAGGCCAGGAGGGATGAGTTCAGTGGGAGGGAAATGCTTTGCACTGGTTCTGTTGTCATTATAAAATTGTGCTATTGATAGAGATAGTCTGGGGGAGCATAGGATCTGAAGAAAGTGCTGCTTCCTTGTATTGCCCATGTCTCTGCCTCACCTTGGCTGTTCCTCTAGAGGTGTGTTCAGCTGGTGTATCTGAGCAGATGTGCTTGTGAATCTCTCGTTGGCTTATGCCAGCTTCTGCTATATCCTATACAATTCCTCATTCAGCACATATTTAGTATAGTGCCCAACAGATTTCTGATTTACAGTGATGTAAGCACAGTGATAAATAAACTGCGTACTAATAACATAAAAATAAATAAATAATTTATTACATTGATTTGGGTCTCATGTAGATTTAAGATAAATGTATAGATTAGAACATCAGCACTTGTCTATGTTCAGCCTCTTGTGAACTTTCTGCTGTTGGGAGTCTTTCTCTGAAACTTCAGAAGGAAGCATAAAAAAGGGAGAAACCTGAACAAAATCCCTTCCAAACTTCAATCAGCAATGCCTGAACTATCAGATTAGCATACAATTAAATGTCTACCAACTGTATTTTATTAATACTCTCTTTAGACAAGAAGGTGTAATGAGAACAGCAGTCACTTCCATTCCATTAAGCATTTGGCACGTGAAGAAGGAACTAACAAGTTCAGCGTAGTTAACAGATGCTTGCTTGCTGATTCCAGCACAACCTCATGATTTATTGCAAAATGTGTAATCATACAATATTTAGCTGCAGTCAGCTTTCAGAGAGATGTGGCATTGCAACTCTGAAGAATCCAACTCCCTGAAGCTATATATCTCCAAGATTTTTAAAAAACAATGCAGTCAGGTCCTTTGCATGCTGACTCAGAAGGAATTCCCACAGAGTTCAGTGGAGCTTTCCTCTAAGTAAGGGTGCATAGGTTTGCAGGTGGCAATGGAGGCACTCTTGAATGCAACAGAGTTTACTTAGGAACAAGGGGAGTTTCCTTATACTGAGTCAGACTACCAGCTCATCTACCTCTGTACTGTCTAGATTGAATGCCAACTGGCAGTGGCTCTACAGGCGTTCAGACAGATGTCTCTACTTGGAGATTTCATCCAAATATTGTCTTCCAACAGCAAACTGCAATACTTCTCTTAGGTGGTTTACAGTATCAGACTGCACATTGCTTTGCACTTGCAATGTGAATCTTGAACTTCAAGTCCCATTGAACTTAACTGCATATTCTTTTGAGTAAACATACTGTACAAGGCACCATGTTGCCAGATTGTGAATCTGTTTAGGGACACTGTCATGGGAGTCTTGATAGCTAAACACTGTGGTTGAGTTGAGATGGTTTGTGGCCGGTGCCAGAGCCAGCTACTAGCAGGTTTCAGACTGGAATTCAGTCAATATGGCGCCCTCTGGATGTTGTGGGACTCCAAATCCCATCAGACCCAGCCAGCATCATCCCATGATTAGGGATGATGGAAGCTGAAGTCAGACAGCATACATTGAATCCCAGACAGGCAGTTCTTTATGGCTATGTTTGTACAGAGCTTCAGTTGTGAAGCAAGCACTTTTCTATGCTCACTCAAATTTGGGACATCCAAGTAGAAAATGAGTTCTCTGAAAACAGCTTCACCCATTACCTCCTGCTCCCCATTATGCCTAGAACTCCCCCCTCACCAGAGCAAGGCTGGCCAGCGATAGTATCAGGCAGAGTGAGGTGGGTGCCTCAGGAGGCAGGTTCTTGGGAGTGGGCCCAGGGAGAAGAGTGGAGAGATGCAGTCCCTGAGCTAGCACATTGCCCTCAGGTGTGGCAGAAGACATTGCCCCACTGACACGGTTGAAGGAAGATCTGATTGCCAGTCGGGTCACCTTCAGTGTTCCAAGTTAAACAAAAAGGACAGTCACTACTTACATCTTCTCTGTGTTTTTGTTTTAAATGCAAATTGCATTATTTCACCAACTTGCTCATCAAGAAGTCAACCTGCTCCTGTCTGCCTAGCTAATGAACACAAAAAAATCACAAGGCTGAGCTTACCAGTATTCGGGCACTTTTCCAGTGTGATGTACTGAATTAATTTCATGTAAACAATGTCCTTTTAAAAAATTAAAATAAAAAGGTAATTAAAACATCACACTGTTAGTTAAGGTTGTTTAAACTCAGTAACTAAAACATTACTTTTATCTCACTTTGACTCACAATAAGCCCCTATCATTGGTTTTCCCCCTTCAACGTTTCTGTTTGAATTTCTAGTTGAATCAAAAGGGTCTCCCTCAAATTAAATAAATTTAAAAAATTAAATGACAAGGTGCAGAGACCTGTGGATAGGGTTGAGGGAGAAATTTATTTTAGTTCATATTTAAAGGTGATAGAGGGGCCTGGGACAGAGCAGTTGATGAATACTGGGGGAAAGGAGGCTGTGCCAAAAGTATCCTCTGGCACAATGCCTTCTACCACCCCTTGGACCCACTGAGGACCACCAACTCAGTGCTAGGGCTGGCTCTCCCAATACCAATCCCAATTGCTACCATTCTTGGCAGTGGCCATGCAGAATCCCATCCCAGAATCCAGAATCACACGGACAGATGTTTGTGATCTATAATATTTTTATTATCAGCATCTGAATAAACCTGGCTTCTGCCAGCATAAAAGGCACTGTGAGGGTAGGAGAAAGGGGGAGTGGGGTGGCAGTTTTGCACGTACATAACAGCAGAGAAAGAAAGTCTTTGTTGCATAGTTTTGTAAAATTCTGACATCAGAGCCAGCAGATGGGAACAGCCTCATTCCACTGAGAATTTTGACACATGCTCAGCCCTCCATGGCACACACTCTGGCTCTCCCCCCCCCCCTTGCCAGGCAATAGTATCACATTGTTTACTTGTGGGGCTTTCATACTGGGAAGGGCACGAAGTGGATGGCAGGCTAAAAATAAAAATAAAAAGATGGTCCGAAGACAATTCAGAAATAAGTTTTAAAAACATCTTACAAAACACACAGACATACTACAATTAAATAAATCAGCAGTTTATACAATCAAGTAGAGGAGAGGAAGAAAAAGTTGAAACTCCTCACTCCAAACACCTGGGACCCACTTGGGAAGTCCCATCTCTTTGCATGTATTTATAGGGTTTCAGAGCTGTTCCAGAATGAACAATGCAGAGATTTTATTTTCTCTCCAATAGGATTGTGGTGTTGCTATGCACACACTTGCAAATGGCTTGCCTTAAAATTTGGCTGGAGTAGCTAAGCCAGGCAGGTCTGTGATCAGGAACAAAAGAAGAACCTGTGTTGCCGCTGCTCCCCTAGGCAATGGCGGCCAATACAAGGAGCTGCTCATGAGAGCGAGAGAGACAGACAGAAAACACAACAGCCCTGAACTTCCAGGCTCTCTTTTCAAGGCTTGCAGGAAGCTGCAGCAATGACGAGACTTGCAAACATAGAGAGCAAATCAGAAGCAGATACAGGAGAAACCAATGGCAACACACACATATGCAGAAGAATGTGGCAGAGTGCGCTGTACTACTTCTAACTTCTGGTGGGGGCACTCTCTTTTGATGGTCACATGTACACAAGCTCCTGGCAAGTATAAAACTAACACAACATCGAGAAAGTTTCTTTCAGCTTTCTCTTTGCTCTGCTGTTTGCTTAAAAAAATTCACAGGAAAGCATATATGTGTTTATATATTTAAGGAGATGACTGCCAGCAAACTAAAAGAGTGCACTTTTACTCTGTCAGGTTGTTACCATCTCTTTCCTTGACAGGTGCAGATCCATTTGTTTTTGTGATGCTGGTATTTTATGGGGTTTGATGCATTTTTGTGGATTTGGTTTTCATGTCTGTATATTTGATTGTTGTAAGCAACTTTGAATTTACTTTTGTAAAAAAGCAGAATACAGATTTTAAAAAATATTTAATAACTCCAGTGTGGCACTTAAAAGACGCTGGGTATGGTGGTGATGTGTGGGGCATGAAATGACCTCCCCAGCGCCCAAATTGGCTGGCGACATGGGCCTTGTGCTTTGTAAAATGTCAGCAATTGCCCTTGGGGAAAGGAAAACTCATTGGACTATTTGACTGAAATTACGTTAAGAATTTATCTGGTTCTCTGAAGATGTGAGCACACTCTGACTGAGGTGGCCTCTCTGTGAACATGGCTGGACTAGGCAGCAGAGCCTGCAAAACACTGTACGAACTTGCTTCCCTTGTTAGCATCTCAAGATGATCTGCCCTGCACAATGTCCTCCCCCACCACAATGACATGTCAAAATTTGGAAGTGGCAATTTCATGGGGCACAGGGAGCCTCAGGAAGGTTGTATGAAACCTGCAGGCTGTGGGCTGCCAAGCTGTGGTTTTACTCCTCCAAAAGCAACATGCCATTTGAGAGCAATATGTCTATCCCAATCCGGGATGGCTCCCCCATAGGACAAGCAGGGTTCCAGGTGCCAGTCCTGGGGGGGGGGGTGCCAGAGGGCCAGTTGCCAGGTGTCCCTGGGCACAGAGCTGTGGAATCAGGCCTGCCACCCAGCTTAATGCAGCCTACCAGCCTCATTGTCAAAGAATGCCTTCTGCTCTGTTTTTTGCAAAAACAGAGATTTAGTCAATGCAGGTTGCAGGGCTGGTATAGCTCTGAGCCCCCTCCCCCGGAAGAGCCCCCTCCCCTCTGGCTAAGGCCTTATGTGTCAGCAGCCGCTGGGCCTGAGTTGCTGCACACCATGCAAAGTGTTGCTACGTCAGGCACTCTGGAGCACTGTGGGAAAGTTAACACAGTGGGTGGTTTGCCAGACTCTGATGCTGCCAGTTAAGTTCAAGGGCCAAGCATGGTAGGCCACACGACTGCAGGCCAGTGCAAGATGTTTCACGAAGGGAGAGCCGAGGGTTCATTTCCCCTAAGCAACCATGCATCTTCTTTGCTTTCTTAGGAAGATGAGGTGTGCTTGGAAGCAGCAGGATTGGGAAAGGGAGGCAAGCGGGGAGAGGAGGAAATACCCGTGCAAAAGGGCAGAGGGGAGAGAACCTAGTACATGAGGCAAACCCTGATGCCCCACCATCAAAGCCAATGGATGAAATATTTAAAACAAATAACTGCGTGATGGCTGTAGCTAAATGTGCATTTAAAGGACATGGGAGCACACATCATTAATAGCTTGCTGGTCTGTTATTTCACATGGAAAACACAACTGGCAGTGAGTCTTCTAACAATAACAACAACAACAACAACAACAACAGTAACAACAACAGCAGCAATCACCTTCATGACTAATTAAAAGGCGGCTCAGTTTTTAAGAATAGACACATCTGTGCAGACTAACACTGGCATAAGTGAAATAGGGGACAACCAGCAATCCTAGTTCCTTTGCCACACACTCCCTCTCTCCATCGCATCACACACATGGCAAGAGGCAAGACCCAAATTGCTGCACTCCTCCTAATGTGGATATATGCTGTGCAGTTGAACTAATGCAGCTACACTGGCTGAGGCCTTGTTGTCTGTATACAAAAACATCTCTTTCTCTACCTCCACCTCCACACTGCTTTAGAAAACGAGGGGAAATGACCCCAGGAGAATTCCTGCTATTTCAAGGAGAACAGGTCCTAAAGGATAGCTGTATGGAAATCAAGTCTCAGCAAGTTCCCATAGAAAGTGCCCTAAGCAAATGGCACAGGGCCTTCAGCTGGCCTTCACGGGGAAGACCAGTCCCTCAAAATTAAGGGACTAAAGTATTAGAAGCCACGAGGACAAAGCCTCAGGAAGGGCTTTATGTTCTACAGAGTTGCGCAAGAGGGGCCCAAGACAGCCCAGGACCGTGGCTTTCAAGGCTTCCCACCTCAGGGGACTCCATATTGGCTTATCTGCCGAGGACCCAATTTGTGTCTGGGACCCCTGCAGTGTGAGAGGCATCTTAGGCCACACACTCCGTTTGTAAGGGCATGAGGCAGACCTAAACTGTTGCCCCAGAAAAATGAACAAACCCCACATTCTGAAACAGTTGTAGAAGGTCAGTCAAAGATGTCGTGGTGAGGTTTTTTGACCGCTTGCCTTGCATAACTTACCCATCTTCTCACTGGGAAGCTCTCTGTAAGTTCTGAGGAACAGCAAGGTTTCAGAGAAAACTGCTGAAAATTACTGATCTAGAGCAACGTGGATTTCCTAACTTGCTCCCTTGGCTGCCATGTCACCCACATGGTGTCCAGGTAAGGAGGCTTCCTCAAGAGGAGCTCAGGGGGTAAAGGCTGAAGGGGAGGGGGTTTTGGTGCTGCCCTATGCAACCAGCTTCTACAGCCCAGTTGTGGCGAAAAGGAGGCCACCAGGGAGAAAGGTGCAAGAGCTACATTCATGGCTTGGATTCGTATCAAATGTTGTGCGGCTGTTTTGTGTGGAGAAAGGCGGAGACCGGTCCCGCTGAACCTTCCAGGCCTCTGAGGTGTGGCTGATGCTGGAAGCTCGCTTCAAAACATCCACAGATGCAGAGGGCAGAGAATGGCAGTGGGGCAACAAAACCCACGCTTTGGCGTTACTATCTTGGGATATTCAGGCACTGTGTGTGTGTGAGGTGTGTGTGTGAGAGAGAGAGAGAGAGAAAAAACTTCAGAGTCACTTGTCAGGACGGGGTGACCCATTCCCTCCCTCCAGTCCTAGAACGAGGCAGGCTAAGTGAGAGAAGGTGGCGAAGGGCACAGTCAACAGGTGCCAGAAATAAGCGATGCCCCAGCAGAGAAAACATGACTCTTCCTTCAGCAGCCAGGGCAACAGCCGGCCTTCTTCTGCAGCTCCCAGGAGGAAAGGAAAGCAGCCGGGATCTTCTTACTGCGCACTCAGCCGAGTGGGCCGGGGCAGGAATGGTGAGGGGATGCTTCAGGGTGCCTGGCTCTCTCGGATGTGTCCCTCTGGAGAGGCCGTATCTTCACCCAAGATTTGGCAAAGTTCACTGAGACGCTGCTGCATTTCGGGGACTCCGGCCAGCTGCTGCTGCAGGCGCTGCTTCTCCTCTCGCAGGGAGAGACGGGCTGCGGGGTCCAGCTTCTCAAAACGCCAGCCCCCCTCCCCGTCAAACTGCAGGAGGTGGGTGTGGTACTTCCTGAAAGGGAAGAGGGAAGGGCTGCTTGAGATGCTGGTCTGTGCTACGCTTTGCTCCGGGCCTCCCAGCAATCTCTCCACACCCCACACCCCCGTGCGCTTGGCCTGCAGCTCTCGCTGCTGCCCCTCATTCCTCGGAGTCCAGCGAGTGCCCTCTGCGTGGGTGGGGTTGGCATCCCTGCCTGCTCCTGGGGAGGGATCTTTCCGCTGAGCTGTCTCTGGGGGAGTCAGGAACAAAGCGGCTCTCAGTCTCCAGGGATGAGACTCTGATGCCCCCCTCCGCCCACACGGCTTCCTGCTGGGGACGTGACTCCCTGCTTGGGAGACAGCCAGGGACTGGAGGGGCGGTGGAAACAGGGAGAGATGCGGGGAGGATAGGAAGTCTTCTGGGGGCAGGAAAGGACAAGGTGGGCAGGCCCAGGCGCAGCCAGACTCTATGCAAAAACAGTCTCCTGTCCCTTTCATAATGTGTGCAGAAAGGAAGATTTTAGCAGGTGCATCCTCTGCTGTCATAAAGCTTCGGTTTATTAAAGACACAGGACTTTTGGAGTCGGTGGGTTATTCTAGGTCCTCCTCCAAAACCCCTCTTTCCCTGTCCGGGTCGAGCAAAGGGGCACCAGACAGGTGATCCGCTCTATGGCAGCCTCTACTGGTCACAGAGGAAATGACAGGGCCTGCCTCCAGGCTCACTAATGACACAACCCTTTCCTACCCTGTCTGGGTGGCAGTGCCAAGTGTGAACCAGAGGAGGAAGGGGGTTCATGCAGTGGCAACTGAGGTTTGGGGGTATGATGAAAGCTGGGATGGGGAGATACTGACTCTGATACTGGGGGGTCTGGCAGGTGGGGTGATCTGGCATTCCAGCTTCTTGGGGAGAAAGGGGGGGGGGATATAAAAGCATGCACAATCACAGGGATGGGTAGAAGCAGAGTAAATGGATGTAGAAGTGTGGACAGACTCCTGGAGGCATTATAAGCCTGCCAGTCCACTTCTCATCTAATGCTCAGATGGTTCCCCATCCTCCTTCTCCAATTCCCTGTCCCCTGTATGAGAAAGAGAGACAGAGAATAAGGGGTGGCCCACAGGACTCCTGCCTGGTAAATCAGGTATGTGGAGAAACTGCTCCATTTGTGGCAGAGGTGTACCACCATGGAGACTGAGGGCCTGAGGAGGCACACTGCTGCAGGGATCTCCCCAGCCTTCCCTGCTCTCTCAAAAGCCCCACTCATGGGCCAGTGTGTGGCACAGCTGACTCCACAAACAGCTGATGGGCAAGAAGGGAGAAAACATGTGTCCAAATGACTCCAACTAACTAGCCTGGAAGTCCTGGTCTTGTAGACAGGAAGCTCCCTGAGCAGGACAGGAGAGTGATCCAAGAGCACCCAGTACTGTAGAATCATTAAAGGGAAGCGGGAAGACCACTAACTCGGAGGGAAGACCATTGGGAGCCCCATGGAAGAGTGAGATAGATGTATATAAAGTCCTTGGATCAAGGGGCTCCAAAGGAAGAAAGGCCAAAAGAAACATACCAGGCAGAAGACTGTAGGTAGAGCACAAAACATACCAGAGTGAAGGTCGGTGGGTGATCGAGAGCAATGCTATCCCAGCATCCTTTGCAGCTTGAAAGATCTTGCCTTCTACATCAATGCTGACGGCACTGGTGCATTCATCCAGGAGAGCGTACTTTGGCCTAGGGAGGAAGAGCAGCAGCCCAAATGAGAGACCCCAAAGTGGCTCTTTGGCTAAGCCAGTCTGTACACGGCCGCACCTACACTGCAGTCCTCCACCTTCCCCTCCGCACCCCCCTCCACAATTCCTGATCCAATCTGTGCCTCTTCCACCTTTCAGCTGTGATCCTGGCAGTATTTCCCAACATCATCCTTTTGGCCTGCCCCTGGTGTGACTTTCGCTGGTCTCAGCTTTGGTTCTGCTGCCTTTCTACTGACGGAAGGACACACTGCATTCCCATCCTCAGCTGGCAGCAGGATGAGCAAAAATGCAAGAGGGACTGCGAGAAAAGGGGTCGCGGGACTACAAACCCCATCTTCCCTGATCGTTGGCCATGCTGGCTAGGACTGATTGAAGTTGTAGTACACAAGGTCTGGAAAGCACAACACTGTGGCTAGTCCTCTGCTAGAGGGATTATGGTTGATTCCAGACAAACTGCCTCATTTCTTTGCACAAAGTTTGTGGGAAGGTTATGCAATATCTGCTGCTTAAATAGCACTCACCCCGATTTATTTGCCAAGAGGTTATACAAACATTGCGTCAAGCGATTCTTCTCTCCTGCTTCCCAGTGCTTTTTCCTGTCACTTTCCTTACTGAAACCCCCCCTTTTTTTAAAGAAGTAGGTTTGTTGCACAAGACTGCCAAAGCCACTTTAATTACTCTATGTGAATTTGCTGGAATGCAGCTGAATCCCATGCACAGAATAGCAGCAGCGGCCAATAATCAGGCCTCTCACTGCACTTGTAGGCACTAACCTGTGGTAGAACATGCGGGCCATCCCCATGCGCTGCTTCTCGCCACCAGACAGCACATCCTTCCAGTCGCTGACTGCTTCCCAGCCTGGCCCCGCCCATGGATGGAAAGGTAAGAGATTTCATTGGTCAATGCAGATGGTGCAGCAGACCCTCCCATTCGCCCTGCTTGCCCATTCACTTTCTGCTCCACACAGCCAGAGGCAAAGGAAGCAGAAATGACAATTTCCCTCCCCATTTGTCTCCCATGAATTAAAGGTTTGTGTTCTCTCTCTCTCTCTCTCTCTCTCTCTCTCTCTCTCTCTCTCTCTCTCTCTCTCATGCTCATCCCACCTCTCCTGGTTGCACCCACCTCCCTCACGCTGCACAATGTAGTTCAAGTTGACAATGCCCAGGATCCGCTCCAAGTCAGTGTCCGTCTTCCCTTTCCGTGCCATGTCCTCTGCAGTGTCTGGGTAGATCACTTGGTCTCGCAGGGTTCCCACGGACATGTATGGCCTACCATGAGATACCAAGCAGACAAGTCATAACATTCCTTGGTGTGCAAATATATTAATATGACAACTACAACAATTTATATCCCACCATTCCTCCCAAGGAAGCCAGGACGGCAAACACGCAAATGCTAAAACAACGTGGAAGATGGAGCAAGCTTGTTTTCTCCTGCTCTGGAGGGTAGGACTCAAACCAATGGCTTCAAGTTACAAGAAAGGAGATTCAAACTAAACATCAGAAAAAACTTTCTGAAGGCAAGAGCTATTCCACATTGGAAGGCTCTCCTTCGGGAGGTTGTGGACTCTTCCTTGGAGGTTTAGAGCAGAGGCTGGATGGTCATCTGTCATGGATGCTTCAGCTGAGATTCCTGAATTGCAGGGGGTTGGACTAGATGACCCTTGAGATCCCTTCCAACTCTACACAATTCTATGATTCTATTTCCTAATTTTAACACATTCAGCCCCATGAAGAGCAACCAGGAGTCTTAGGTTCTCTCTTTTTTGTTCCATTGTATCACCCGCCTTTCCCTTCCCTGCAGACATCTGAATACTGGTCCTTTGTACCTCTGTGGAATGTAGAACATACGATGTGGGGGTGGCTTGTAGAGGATGCCTTCATATGTCGGCCAGAGTCCCCCCAGGATCCGGAACAGTGAGCTCTTCCCGCAGCCATTTGGGCCAGTGATAAGCAGGTGCATGCCCTCGTCCACCTGCAAGAAGACATCAGAGAGCAGTGTGTCTGATTATTGTTATTGTTTTATTATTTATCACCCACCTTTTTTCCTGACAGGGACTCAAGGTGCCTTACAGATAAAAAAGAACAGCTAAAAACATAGAGAGGTAAAAATCACTGAAAAACAATTAAACATTAACAGAATTAAAACTATATGTATATATGTGTATTTTTTAAAAATACAATCACATCAAAACAAAAACAGCACTGGGAACAGCAGTCAGTTCCCCAAAACTCACTGGAACAAGAACGTCTTCACCTACAGCAGAAAGACAGCAGGGAAGCAGCCAGTCTTGCTTCTCTAGGGAAGGAGTTCCAAAGTTGCCTGGGAGCAGCCACTGAGAAGGCCCTCCCTGCACCCCCTCCAAGTGTGCCTGTGTGGGTGGCAAGACCAAGAGAAGGGCCTCCCCAGAAGATCTCAGAGCCCAGGCAGGTTTGTAGGAAGGAATACACTAGCTTGGACCTATAAAGCAGCTCAGGACCGCAATAGCTCAAGGACCACCCCTCCTCATATGAACTGAATTGAACCCTGTGATCATGATGGGAGGCCCTTCTTCGTGTGCCTCCTCCATGAGAGGTCTGGAAGGCGGCAACATGAGAAGAGGCCTTTTCTGTGGTGGCTCCCGGTTTGTGGAATGCTCTCCTCAGGGAGGCTCGTCTGGCACCATCATTATAAATCTTTAAGTGCTAGGCAAAAACTTTTCTTTATAGCCAGGCCTTTGGCCTTTCACTATCTGTGGCCTTTTAGAAGTGGGTGGGATGCTTTTAATGCACTGTTCCCCCCCCCCCAGTTTTAATGTATCTATGTTTTTGTTGTTGTTAGTTTGGTTGGTTGGCTGTAAGTCACTTTTGGTTGCCTTGGACCTGTAAAGGCCAGACTCCCCTGCCCCATCTCTCCTCGGCCTTTGGAGGATAGATTCATCTCCCCTGCCTTGGGAACCTGGCCCCACTCCCACCCCAAATGGCCCAGAACGTAAGAAATCTGTGATCTGCCAGCCGCTTTAGGCCACCTGCCAAGTGACATTACCCCTATGGTGCCCTGACAACTATCTCTGAGCCACGTCAGGCTCTCTCTCTCTCGCCCCACTCCTGTACTCTGGCTGATTTTCCAGCTCTTTCTATGCTCTTGCAAAATATAATAAAGAGAAGGCAGTGATCAAGGTCTTATCACCCCCCCCCCAACGCCACACCCCCTGCTCCTCCTACCTGACCTTGCAAAGTCAGCAGCACTGGCAGGGACTCTCTGTCCCACCCACCCCCTTCCCTCAACTTTGCTGCTTCATATCTCCTACCGACAAAAAAGCTTGCAATCTCAGCCCAGCCTTCTCTCCATCTTTCTTTTAACAACCCTGCTGAATCTGAAGAAGGTTCTTTCAGGCCTTCAGCATTAGAAACCTCTCAATGTTAGAACTCTGCCCTAGGTTATATCTTTCAAGCAACAATACAGAACAGAATTCCAAGCAATAATATACAACAGGCTTAGCAACCAGTAGCAAAAATGGAAATGGGGTCTGCTCTGCTCCCGTGCCTTCATGAGCAAGTTGATCTGCAGAAATCTGCAAACTTCTCATGGCATTGGAATACAGGGATCCATGTTATCACATGCAAATTCCTGGATATCAGGCAACTGTTAAAGGCACAGCCAACTCAGCCAGAGTCTCCCGGCTCCTGCTCCCCGCTTTCAAACTTTGTTTTTTACTACTTACCCGAATATTGAGGCTGGTGACCACGACGTCTCCAGTGGGGGTGATGATGGGGATGTTTTCACAGACAATTCCATTGTCAACATCAACCACACGTCCTGTAAGCAAAATGGGGTGGGGTGGGATGGGATGGGATGTGGGGGGAAGGAAGGAAGAGACTGGATATCAAATCCACAATGAAAGAGAGTGTTCCAACCCTTGCAAGAGTGAACACAGGCTCAGCCAGAAGGGGGCAGCACATCCTCTCACAATCCTCCTCCTGTCTCCTCTCTTCCTCAAGCCCAAATTTAGACTTTGCCTGGGAATGGAGAAAGAATGCAAGGGGGGGGGCCTGTATCTGCTAAATGTTGTCCATCTCAGTCCTCAGGATGGTTTGCGACAGGCCCCTCTCTGACACTGGATCTGCAGGGAATGGCTATGGCTCACTGGTTAGATTAAGGCAGTCTGCACATGCTCATGTGCACTCCTCCATTTGGTATTAACATGCACATGACTTTATGTTATATGTTTCTGGGAACAAAGCATGGCTTTCAGAAGAGGCTCCAGGACCCAAAGCCCTGCTGGTGTAATCCAGTCAGGCCAGGGAGAATAATGGGATGGAAAGGAGGGCTGCTGTACTATTGCAAACCAAATGGGAGGCATAACTTTGACAGGTGCCACTTCATACAAAGTGGGGAACACTGTACCTGCCAAAACTCCTCCTCAGCCTTCAAGGCACAGGAGACAAATAGTTATCCTTCCACTGTGGTCATGTTATCTGACCCAACTGGAAGTCACCTTGCGGTCAGGTCAGAGGAGGTTCAGCTGGTATTTGTTTATGAGATCAAGCCAGGATAACAGGTGAGGAAGTGTATTAGGATGAGCCATTAGCTGGTAGGGTTGCCAGAGCTGTCCCATCTTAGAGGATCCAGTGATAACCAATGGACATGCAAACAGCCCTGATGGATCAGACCAAAGGTCTGTCTAGTCCACCATCCCATTTCCCCAGTGACCAGCCAGATGCCGCTGAGAGGCCCACAAAGAGGACATGAGGGAAATGGCCTACTCTCAGCAACTGGCATGGAGAGAGACGCTGACCCTGGAGGTCACATACAGGCATCATGCCTTGCAGCCAGCAGCAGCCTAATCCTCCCTTATCCACCTTTAAAGAAGGTGGCTGTCCACACATCCTGAGCAAGTGAATTTCACTGCTTATTGCTTGGGGAAGAAGCACTTCTGTCCTGAATGTCCCGTCATCACAGGATGACTCCAAGTTCTAGAGTTGCGATGAAGGGAGGAAAATGTGTCTTTCTCCATGTCATGCAGCATTTTGTGAACCTTAGTCATGTCCTACCTTATTCACTTTTTTCCCTGAACTGAAAATCCCCCAGAGCTGTAACGTTTCCTCCTGGGCAAGTTGCTCCACCCACTGATCACTCTGGATGCCCTTTTCTGCACGTTTTCCCGAACTAACAATGCCATTGAGGCAACAGTTTTGCAGTGCAGGAGTGGGGAGTCTTTTTGGCCCAGTGGGCTAAGATCTTTATTTCCTCAACCCCATGAGCCAGCTTTGACAGGTGTGTGGGACCACACATCTGCCAATCATCAGATGCAAGATGGGTGGAGGAGTCTGTAGGACCCAGCAGGACTGACGTCTCCATTCTCCAGCTGAAGAGTGGAGGGTTCAACACTGCTCTCTGCAGGGGGCTCCTTTGCCAGCATATCCCACCCCCCATGACTAACAGAAACAGGACCTATTGTGCAATGTTGTCAATAGATTATGCAAAACATATCAGAGAAATATACTTAATTTGCATAATTTATCCAGGGCCTTGAATTTAAGCTCAATTTAAGCAGGTTGTGGTTTTTTTAAATGAACAGAATACCCACAGCCCTAGCCTTGTCAACTTGCAAATTTCAACTCTGTAAGTCACTTGAGCCATTTCTTTTGATAGAAAGACAAGATAAAAATCTAACAAACACGTACAAAACAGAATTACCAGCACAGACTCTGGCCTAGAACTGTACATTTTAATAATAGCCAGGGAAGCTGTTGTCAACAGAGAGCAAGGAGCAGGTACAATGCCTGCTCCCATGATGTGATGGGCTGCAGGATGAAGAGATGGAGAGAGAGGTGTAAAATGTGAGGGCAAAGACAAGAGGAGGTGAACTTGCTTTGGGGCAGATGGAGATGATGCTGGAGAAAGAGAAGGGTTTGGTGGAAGAGAGAGAACAAGAAGAGAAGCAGGACACCAAAAAAAGAAGTAAGAGCGGACACAGAGCAGCAGAGAAACAAAACTTACAGGCACAGACTCTGGATTCACAGACTGCCCACTCCCCAACTAGAGATGGGCAACTGACACAGCCATCAACTCATCAAAAGTAGTTTGGGGTTGTGTTTCCTTTGTCTTTTCATTTATCCATGCTTTATAGGTTAGTTGTCCATAGCATAAAGCAGGTGTGGGGAACCCTTGGTCCTCCAGATGTTGCTGAGCTAACCCTGCCAGCTGAGGCAGATGGCAGTGGCATGGGGGGCAAAGGTTCCCCATACCTTGGACCTGGAACAAAATGTTGCAGTGCAGTGCTCCCTATTCAGGATTCCCACCACTCCATCTTTCCATTTTTACCTCCCAAGAGACAGTCAGCGTTAGGCGCCCATTGAGCATGCTCAGTGTTTTTGCATGTCTTTCTTTAAAGGTTCTTTTGTAGTTCAAATGGCAGTGTTCCCCCGAGTCTGTTAATGCCTCCCTCTTGTGCACGGGTGATACTATATTGGCTACATAAGGACTGGCACTCCGAGAATTGAAATCAGTATTTGTTTGTACAGGATGTTGCTCAAGCATCTATTCTGCTATAGAGCAATTACCAATCTGCCTCTCCTTGGCAGTTACTAAGGGCTATGTGCATAACTCAGGAAAGGAGGGGAAAGAAAGTAGATGCACAGTCAAGCAGGCAGGAGACAATTCTGACTTGCTGGCAGAAAGGTCTAGTTCTCACCGAGGTGGTAAAACATGCATCCGGAATGTACCACTTTAGATTGTTGGTGCAAGAGCTCCCTTGAAAAGTCCTCTCCATATGAAACATGTTTTTTAAACCTCCACACAACCCTCCCCCCCTTGTTATCTGGGGGAAGCCCTCCTCCTGACATGCTGCCTTTCTTTATTTTGGACTGTACAAAAAAAAGTAACTAAAATAAAGCACTCGCAAGTAACTCCCCTGCAAGTTGTAGTAAGAAAAAGCAGGAACACAGCTGAGAGAACCCCTGGCAAGGTGGCTCCTACGTGGTTTGTTTTGTAATGAAGTGCCTTCAGTCACGGGAACCCCTACCTGCAATTCGAAGTGCTATAGCCCAGGCCCAGGTTTACCAGCTCACTGAGAACTAGATCTGACAGAAGCTATGCAGCTGTCTCTGGGTTCCTGTACCCTGATACCTATGCATGTTTACTTGGCCGAAAGTCCCATTGGGTTTTATGGGACTTCTGAGTAATTGTAAATAAGATAACCATCTTGGTTTGATCCTTGCCACCACGTGAACATCATCTCTTGATCTAGCAGGATGCATCTTGCAGTTACCAGGCCAGCAGCAGTGCAGGTGTGCCATGTCAGCCCAATACAGTCTGGAGCTCAAGGCCTTACCTTGGATTTTGAGCGGCCCTTCTACCCGTACACCATGCTTCATCACTCTCCCAGCATGAGCCTGACCCTCCTCAAGTTCTCCAGGGCGCCGGAAGTTGCAGGCTTTCACCTCTTCAAACACTTGGAACATCTCATGTACGCGAGCAGTGTACCCGGCCAGCTCAGTCACCTGAAGCAGCAAATAACATACCTTAGCCCAGAAGGGAAACACGAAGCTTTTAGGGCTGGAGTTGGGATGTTCTTGGTAATAGCCAACATTAGTCTCACTGAGACTAATGTTGGCATCACCTTGCCAACAAAGGTCCGTATAGTTAAAGCTATGGTTTTCCCAGTAGTGATGTATGGAAGTGAGAGCTGGACCACAAAGAAGGCTGATCACCGAAGAATTGATGCTTTTGAATTATGGTGCTGGAGGAGACTCTTGAGAGTCCCATGGACTGCAAGAAGATCAAAACTATCAATTCTTAAGGAAATCAGCACTGAGTGCTCACAGGAAGGACAGATCCTGAAGCAGGGGCCCCAATACTTTGGCCACCTCATGAGAAGAGAAGACTCCCTGGAAAAGACCCTGATGTTGGGAAAGATGGAGGGCACAAGGAGAAGGGGATGACAGAGGACGAGATGATTGGATAGTGTTCTCGAAGCTACCAGCATGAGTTTGACCAAACTGCGGGAGGCAGTGGAAGACAGGAGTCTGGTCTAGGGGGTCACGAAGAGTCGGACACGACTAAACGACTAAACAACAACATCAACTCTCAGTGAGACTGTTGTTGTTTAGTCATCTACTCACTGAGAGTAGATCCCATTAAGTCCACTGATATCCATTAACTCATAGAGTAAACCCATTGATGTCAATGAGTGTTACCCAGAGTATCCAGCATTGGGAAATCACTCCAAGCATACAGGTAAAAACAACAACCCCACAACAATCACTAATATTACAGACCTCCTGGCTTCGCTCCAGACTCCTGAAACCAGCTCAGTCTGTCAAGTTTTAATATGCCTAATTACTCAGAATTCCCATATAGCTCAAGGCTCCTTTTTCCCAAGCACACACAGAACTGCATCCCACTAATGAGTAGAGAGAGCTGCCACATAGCAGGTCAGACTCTTGGTCTCATATATGTAGCCCATTATTGTTGGGCTTGCAGCTCTGCAAGAGTCTTAAATCTCAGCCTTTCCCATCATCTGATCCTTTTAACTGGCAATGCCAGGAATTGAACCTGAAACCTTCCGGATGCAAGGCATCTGATTGACCACTGAGCCAAGGTCCTTTCCCAAAGTTGCAGGAGGTTGCTTCAGCAACCTTCCCAGAAGAAAACGTTTCCAAAGGCAGAGTTCCCTAGGAAGTTCCTGTGAGTAACCACTGGCAGTTTCTCTCTACCTGGGGCACATAGTTGGCATTGTTAGGAGGAAGCCATTAGATGGCAGGGCGGTGTGTGTGTGTGTGTGTGTGTGTGTGTGTGCGCGCGTGCGAGACGAAACACATTTACCGTATTTTTTGCTCTATAAGACTCATTTTTTCCCTCCTAAAAAGTAAGGGGAAATGTGTGTTCGTCTTATGGAGCGAATGCAGGCTGCACAACTATCCCAGAAGCCAGAACAAGAAGAGGGATCGCTGCTTTCGCTGCGCAGCAATCCCTCTTGCTGTTCTGGTTTCTGAGATTCAGAATATTTTTTTTCTTGTTTTCCTCCTCCAAAAACTAGGTGCGTCTTGTGGTCTGGTGCGTCTTATAGAGCGAAAAATACGGTAAATAAGTTTCAAATCTCTTTAACTGAGGGTCCCAGATGTCTAACCTGGAGTTTCATTGGCCCATTTCAATCAAAGCTTATGCATACACTATACCTTTAAAGCACATTCTTTCTCTCAAAAAATTCTGGGCACTCTAGTCTGTTAAGGGTTGCTGGGAAATGTAACTCTGTGAGGGATAAACTACAGTGCCCAGGATTTTTGGGAGGAGAATAAGTTCCTAATGTTCTTTAAAGGTATAGTGTGTAAAGAACCAGAGTTTCAATCAGGTTTAAAGACCAGTCATGTGGAGATTCCCTTAGAGTGTGTGATGAAATAAAGGAAATACAGTATGTTCTGGTCCAGGAAAGGGCAGATTTGTGGAATATACATTGCATTTCCCTAGAACCAACAAGCTCCACCAATTGGAGCCTGGTTTGGAATACATGTGCTAAGAATTAAAGAACATGGTGCCTTTGAGCAGCTACTGAACCCAGGGAATTGTGTTGAGTTATCAGAACTGAACTGAGTTCACAGTTCTTCCATGTAAAAAATCTACTCCTTGTTTCTTCATTTTAGAAGTCTGGTTGGGAAGCAAGATATGTCATTTTGTTGCTGCAATTATTAAACAATTGGGAGTCACAAATCCCTGCACAAATACCGCACTAGTTCCAGATCCACCTTATGCTATTCTAGACCAGGGGTCAGCAAACTTTTTTAGGAGGGGACCAGTTCACTGCCCCTCAGACCTAGAGGTGGGCCAGACTGCACACGCACATACACGCATGTGACAGAGGGGGTATTCTCTCTCTCCCCCAGCCCCAAACCTCCCCTTGCTTTCCTACCTCCTCCTCCGCTCTGCCTGCGGTTGGGAGCCACCGCTGGCGCTGCCTCTCCTTTCCGGGCCAGCTTTCCCGGGTGCCAGGTGGCAGGGCCAGCAGGCACGCCAAGCTTCAGCCAAAGCCCCGTGATGCACCCGTCACAATGCCCACAGCGCGGCCATGGACGGAGAGGCGGGTGGCGAGGCTTTGGATGGCTGGCATCAATCAAAGCACAGCTCCCGTCCTCCGCAGGGCAGGGAGAAGCCAGGAGGAGGCACCACCATTGTGTGTTGGGGGGGGGGGAGGAAATGGCGCACGAAAAAATTGCAAAAAAAGTCGCAGTCCAAACGATCACACTGATCCAAGTGGTGATTCCAGGATTGTCCGCAGGCCGGATCCAGAGGGCAATTGGGCCTGATCCAGATCCTATACATAAGTCTCACCAAGTTCAAAGGGAATTAAGTTTGCCGACCCATGTTCTAGACAGATCCTATACATAAGTCTCACCAAGTTCAAAGGGAATTATTCCCAAGAGTGTGCAAAGTGTGTCCCAAGAGTGTGCAAAGAGTGTCCCAGGAGGGCAAAATTAGATGTCTGCTTTGAACCATTTGGTCTGTTACAGATCAAAACCAATCCCACGAAGTATTAGAGCACTGCACTAGGTCAAAGATCATGCATGTGGTGTGTTTTAAACTGTTTTTGTTTTGTTTTGTTTTGTTAGTTTCATGTGTTAGTGTTATGTAGTGTTTTTGTATTGTATTGTATGGTTCTTTTTTCTTTTTGTATTGTTCTTTTTTTTGTAGTGTTTAAATTGTTGGATAAGTAATAAATATTATTTTTTAAAAAAAACAAAAACAAAGATCATGCATGTGGATGTTGGAAAACATGATCGTGTAAGGCAGAATCTAGGAGGCTGATGTGCAACTGGGAACTGATGCCAGGACATTGTGCTCCCAGGTCTTCCAACCTTCTGGGTTTGGGCTGTGCCTTGCAGAGTTGTGCAATTTTAGGATTTCCCCTCAGAGGTAAACAGAAACGACGTGGCTTATTCCCTTCCTTCAATTGATAATCAAACCAACCCAGTTCCTTCTGGGTCAACCCAAGCAGCCAAGCTGCATCCGTACCTCTTTGTAAGAAGAGATGACTCTCTCTGTCGCATCAGCTGCTGCATTCAGTAGACTCCGTGCTGTGGTGAAGGCTTCGGTTCTCAGGCTCACCAGCTCATTCTCCTCCATGTCCAGTGCAGCTTGCTTCACTGCCTCAGGGTCTGGCATAGGAGGGGAAACCGACATGGTCAGCAGAAACTCCAAGGACAACATCTCTACCCTCCATTTTCTAGCTCCACAGCTGTTTTTAGGACCCGAGTTTGTCTGGAAATCACATGCTCTCACCTGGAATCCTTTCCCTCTGGCCAGGAACACTTGCCTACTGATTACTTCCTGCATGAACGAAAACATAAGCAGGGGACTCTGAAACTCCCTCCTGCCAGCATCACTGGCATTGGTGAAACCTCTCCCGTAGGCATTTGAGGCATTTGCTTCAAGGCACAGGAAAAGGCTCTTTAATTCTCTCTTGCACCCTTGTGGTTAGCAAAGACGTTCTAACAGAGTTCTTCCCTTAAATATTTCCTTTGTTTGCCAGATTTATTTATTTGGAATGCTTATTACCTGCCCTTCACCATATGTCCCAGGGCAAGGTGCATTCCAAAATCAATAAAACAAATTAGAGCAGCACATTAAGCTAAAACTCCAACCATACTTGAAAACCATAGCATTAGCTTAACAATGGCAAAACAGCTGCAGCAACACAGCATGGGGAAAATGGTTATTCCATCCTTAACCTCCACCTCCAAAGGCCTGCAAACAGGTATGTCTGCTGGAGGGTATGCAATGTTGGGGCCAGACACATGTTGGAGGGGAAGATGTTGCAACACCTCTCTTGTTCTGCCACCCCTTGAATTTTGCAGGGCAGTGGTGCTGCATACAGGGCCTAATGTCAGGAACATATGGTGACAGAGCGAGCCTTCCCTGTTGTAGATGTGGGTGCTGGAGGAAGGAGTAGCTTAAATAGCCATTGGTCTGTCTCTTGGCTAACATGGGAGAAAGCAGCTAAGACAATATCTAGGTAGCAGAGGGGCCCTTGGTAGCAGATGCTACAGCTGCAACCAGATTAGGAAATCCCTGAACAGCCTGTACTGGATCACTGGACCTTCAGTTCCTACTCTAACTGGGCAGGTCCCAGAGACTAAGCTAACAAAGATCCTCTTGAGACTTCAAGGAGGAGGAGGAGGAGGAGGCGAGGGCAGGGACAGCTCAGACACCCACAGCGAAAACAACAAAGAAGGCAACAAATCTTCCTGGGATGATCAGCCTTTCGGTTTCTGTAATACCTTTACATTTAATCATCAAATATCTGTATAATTAGATTTAAACTCAGGAAGAGGAACCTGATCACCTACTGCTGATCCTGATGGGTCATTTCACCAGAACTTTGAGCAACAGGAGAGAAAAATACCTTCCAGAAAGAAAATTGTTGCATAAGGCAGCAGGGCTCTAGCCTAGGTTTAGGCCTAGACATTATAAGATTATCAGTCTGACAACACCCTTCATGTCATTCTAGGTATCATTACTCAAGAAGATATATGGAACAGGTGAGCTGCCGACCTGCCCAGCAAGTTATCATTGACGAAATCAGGATCACACACACAGGGTGAATTAATAATAATAATTTACTTATATCCCACCCTCCCCAGCCGAAGCCGGGCTCAGGGCAGCTAACAACAATAAAATAATACAACATTCTAAAATCTTCTAAACATTCTAAATACTCCATCCCATGTAAAGTTTCACTGTGAGCTGTCTGTATAATCTGCTACCACTCCTCTCACTTCCACCATAAGTGGAGCTCTTGCAATTAACACAAGGACACCTGTTGCCTATAAAACTAAGGAGGAAAAACAGGGTCTCCTCTTCACATCTCCCCAGCTGCAGCCGTTTTTCAAAACCAACATCTGTGTTCAGTGCCATAGCTAGTGATTTTCATGCGCAGTGAAGGTTTCCAGTTCTGTACACACAAAAACAACTGACCTCAGGGAGAGTGAAGAATGGTTGTGGGCCTTTAAAAGCAAAGACCAAGGGACTAGGAATGCAAGTATCTTCCAAAGAGGTGCAAAACAGCAAGCAAAGGGTGCAGCTCTAAACTAAAGCAGTGGATGTGCAGGGCTTAACCCTTTCCTTACCTGCTACTTTCAACCTTCAATCACCTTGTTATCATCTCCTGCCCCAGTTCAATCTAAGATTCTGCACATTCATTTACTGTGTTATTCAGGAAAACAGCTTAAATTTTCTTCCCCTACCCTAAGCTTCTTCTCTAAATCACACAGTCTTCCTGTCACTTTGAAGCTGTTTTGAATGTCCTGACCCCAGACTCTGCCAAATCTGTAATTCAACCCAAAGATTACAGCCACTTCCACATCTTCACTGCTCAGACAATCTGTTCCTGCAAGGGGGGTCGGGACTGGAAAGATGTGGCTGAGACAGGGGCTGCCATGTCACATCTATCCTGTTTTCTTCCCTCTCTGCAATTTTGTGGTTATATGTACTTCACTGTGGCAAAAGTGGCAAGCAGAGGGCCAAGGAGAATCTGCAGCAATGCCTAGTCTGATGCCCTGCCTAAGCCTCTTAAGCAAGCTGGTATTGGGCACTTCATCTGGCATCTTGAAAGCATTCTCAAGTATCGCCTGCCAACAAACAATTATTTACTTTATTACTATATCAATAAGTGACACCCAACATGCTCCCGTCACCCTGTTGTTCCATTCTAATTACAAAAACTGCCTCCACTCACCTGTCTCAGAATAGCCCGTGGCGGTGATGATTGGCACAGCTACCATGACCAGCCCGGCGGCACTCCACACGTACTTCATGAGGAACTGCTCCAACATGACATACCAGAGCCTTTCTAGGAGCAGCACATTGATCTGGGAGGCCAGCTCACGATAAGAGTGCCGCAGAAGGGACAACTCCACCTGGAGGGGAGGCCAGGAGACATTATGACATTCGGCAGGGTGATGAGATGTTTACTATTTATCATTTGTATACAGGTGTATCCCCTATGAGGTTCCCAGGTCTCCCATCCAGACTGCGACCAGACTGCGACCTGCTTAGCTTCAGTCAGGCAGCTGAAATCCCACGCCCTTAGACTTGGCCTTAATGCAGCTGCTGAGATGGAGGGCATCTCCATGTGGCTCTAATTTCAGAAGCACTGCTGCTTTACTTCCAATGTTTGGAGTTTAATTAAGAACCAAAGAAGAATCTTGCTGGATCAGGCCAATGGCCACCTAGTCCTGCATCCTCACAGTGGCCAGCCAGACGCCTGCAGGCTGGCATGAGCACAAGAGAACCTGAAATTCCCAGCAACTGGTATTCAGAAGCAGTACTGCCTCCTATTGTGGAGGCACCGCAGAGCCTGATCGCTAGTAGCCATGGATAGCCCTCTCCTCCATGAATTTGTTTAACCCTCTTTGAAAGCCATCTACATTGGTGGCCAGCACTGCTTCCTGTGGAAGCAAGTACTATAGTTTAACTAAGAGCTCTGTGAATGAATAATTTCTTTTATCTGTTCTGAATCTTCTGACATTCAGCTTCATTAGATGTCCATGACCTCTTGTCATCTAGGCAGCCCAGGACCCCCAGACATACTGCCCAGGCTTGTGCCGGCCCAGGGAGGTCACTTTGGTGGTGCTAACATACTGGTTTGATTTCACCCCCAGAGGCACACTCCATTGTCTCAAGACAGACGGAGGTTCACAACAGCTCCACTTTTCTCATGATATACATAATTTTATAAACTTCTATCATACCACCTCTTAAAAAGGGACGTGGGTGGCACTGTGGGTTAAACCACAGAGCCTAGGACTTGCCGATCAGAAGGTCGGGGGTTCGAACCCCCGTGACAGGGTGAGCTCCCGTTGCTCGGTCCCTGCTCCTGCCAACCTAGCAGTTCGAAATCACGTCAAAGTACAAGTAGATAAATAGGTACCACTCCGGCAGGAAGGTAAACGGTGTTTCCATGCACTGCTCTGGTTCACAAGAAGCGGCTTAGTCATGCTGGCCGCATGACCCGGAAGCTGTATGCCGGCTCCCTCGGCCTATAGAGGGAGATGAGCGCTGCAACCCCAGAGTCATCCACGACTGGACCTAATGGTCAGGGGTCCCTTTACCTTTACCACCTCTTAGTCACCTTTAAAAAAGTTAAAGGGACCCCTGACCATTAGGTCCAGTCGTGGACAACTCTGGGGTTGCAGCGCTCATCTCCCTCTATAGGCTGAGGGAGCCGGCGTTTGTCCACAGACAGCTTCCGGGTCATGCGGCCAGCATGACTAAGCCACTTCTGGCAAACCAGAGCAGCGCTCGGAAACGCCGTTTACCTTTCCGCAGGAGCGGTACCTATTTATCTACTTGCACTTGACGTGCTTTCGAACTGCTAGAAACTAAAAAGTTTCAAATGCTGCAAACTTTCTTTGTACGCTCCCTGGAGGCCAGAGGTAGCATTCCCTCTTTGTTAGAGAATCTGCTTCATCTGTGCACATGTGCTGAAAAGGTTCAATGGTTCAAAAGCAGCCACTCCTACCAGGTTCAGTGCTTTTAGCAGCAGACTGACCTGCATAAATAAGGCAGGTGATGCTTTGCTCATTCCTTTATCTCCATGTCAGGAAAAGTTTCCTTCTTTACTGACCACCAGCCAGCTCTTAAAAGGCACTCGAGCAATTTCCACAAGAAAGAGGCAGAACGACAGTTTGGTTCATTACATGTACGGTATGTCTTTTTTCAGAACTACAGAATTAAGGGACGACTGACATATGTGAATGAACCATTGCAATTCTCTGCTGTCATAGACAGAACTCTTAGAGATTTTAACTCTAAGATTTTAACCAGCCCTGTTTCTTGTGTCCTTAACAGCAGCTAGGGCAGCAGTCTCCACCCCCATGACAAGAGAAGCCTCATCTACATATATTTGCCCAATCAAGGTGCTGTTAAAGACACAGCAACAAGGACAAAAAGAAAAAAAAGTTGGGTCACTGGTAATTGTCAAGTGAGAAGTACTCAAGTGATGTACCTGAATATGTGAACTGGCCCTAAGATTGTCCCTCCCTTTCTGAAAGGGAGGAGAAAAGAGGTGTAAAGTAACCCCAAGGATAAAAAGTAGGGGGAATATTTCTAAAATTCAGTTGTTCTAATAGCACAATCCTATGCCTATTTACTCAGAAGTAAGCTCCAGTGGTTGCAATGGGGCTTGCTTCCCAGTAAGTGCAGCTTCCACTATCTGTGTGCCCACAGAAATAAGAAAAGTACTATAGCAACACACACCCTGAACTTTGGGTTACAAATTGAAAAGCCACATTTTGAATAAGGATTCCCAGTTCCAAAACCAGACTTTACTAGCACTTCACTGGTGCTAAATGGTTTGTCAGGGTTTTCATCACATAGATGCAGGGATGCAGCAATACAATACAGTGGTACCTCGGGTTACATACGCTTCAGGTTACATTTGCTTCAGGTTACAGACTCCGCTAACCCAGAAATAGTACCTCGGGTTAAGAACTTTGCTTCAGGATGGGAACAGAAATCGTGTTCTGGCGGTGCGACGGCAGCAGGAGGCCCCATTAGCTAAAGTGGTGCTTCAGGTTAAGAACAGTTTCAGGTTAAGAACGGACCTCCAGAACGAATTAAGTACTTAATCCGAGGTACCACTGTATTTGCATTCATAGAGTAACAGCCAATGGCCAGGGGGGCTATCGCTCTGGGCACAAAATTCTGAAGGGGTGCAACCAGGCGCCTCCATGCAGCCACCAGCTTCCGCAGGGATCCCTATCCTGGCAAAGGCAGCAAAGCAGCCTGCCAGGGGGTTGCGCCACTGCCACCCAGGCACACCCTGGAAGGCCCCGTCCCAGGCTCCCCATCCTTGCCTGCCTGCCTGCCTGCCACCCTGGGATTCTGGACCCTGGAGCCCAAACTGGCCTTGCCACCATGTCCCTGGCAGAGGCTGGCAACTGAAGAGGCCGCGTTCCTGAGGCCATGCCACCCTTCATTCTCCAGGCCATGCCATGCCAAGGCCTCACTGAATGGCTGCCCGGCCAGTGCTTGCTCATTCCTCGCTCAGTGTGCCAAGCTCCCTGGACGGGAGCAAGAGCAGCCCAGGTCCACAGTGAGTGGATGCAGATGGAGCGAGGGTGACCCCAGGGAAGCCCGACCCAGCGCTCCTCTCTGCAGGCATTGAGGGGTTTTGCCCACCAAGGGTCATGTCAGCCAGCGCCTGCACAGGAGGCGGCACAACACAGCCCCGCTTGGTTCCAGGCGCCAGCAACCCAATGGCCAATGGCAGCTTTTAATTAACTACTGGAAGGTCAGGGTGTGGTGCTAATACCTAGTCTTCTCCTTAGTTCTCTGCAATTGAAATTGGGAAAATGCTCTGTCCCTTCAACTCTGTGGTACAAGCCATGTTAGCCTCACAACAGCAATTCGCCTGGTGTTAAATCTACAAAAGTGCTAGTTCAGCCGCACTGGGACAGGGAGCCTGGATTGCACCAAACCAAATCTACCTGTGATTCCCAAATTATGGAATGCTCTCCCCAGGAAGGTTTGCCTTGCACCTCCATTATACACCTTTAGGTGCCACGCAAAAACATTCCCCTTCAACCAAGCCTTTCGCTGATTGACATCTGATGCTCTTTTAAATGTGTTGTGGGAGGGGGGATTATTGGCTTGTTCTTATTTTTACTATGTATCTTTTGTTTTGGTTTTTATCTTGTAATTCTATTAGATCTGCAGATCTAGGGCAATATACAAATTTAATAAATAATGGTAATAATAATTAATAACACCCTGAAAAAATACAGGAGGTGCAAAGGGGTATGAGATAATCCTGCACCAATACCACAACTTTAATAGGGAGGGCAAAGTTAATGAGGCAGGGAGATCAGCATTTCCTGTTCTCCACTTACTAAAGCCATTGAGGAGACAACTAACAGATCTTGTCTCAAAGAGATGGGGATGGGGTGGCTACTGTATTTGAGCCACAGTCCTGCTATTCTGACAATGGCTTTCATATGGGAGTAGTATTTTTGTCCTATGCTGTGTACCCCACCCTTCCAATCTGCAGTGCAGGACTGGTGGGAGGCCATCTTATGCTGAAGAGCCACAGGTAGGTAGACTAGTGGAGGAGGGGGCAGCTGGAGGCACAGCACAAATGCATCCAATAGCCCTAAGAAAACCCTGAACATTCAGAGATAATTGTCTTAAACATCACAAGTGGTGACACAATTCAAATGTCATCATGACTAATAGTGGTCATACTCCTTTTTCCTAAAGGGCAACTGCTGCTATAAACTTTTTGTCTGAGGTGTGTGCATGTGTGCACAAATCTGCATGGTTCTAACAAATGTTTAAGCACAAAGGCTGGCCCCATTGCTGTATTTCTGTGTGCGAATGTGACCTACAATTACCCTTAATTTGGGAAGGATGCCAAAGGTAGGAGAGTTTTCGGCCTTGGAATGTTCCTGACACAGCTGGGCTGGAATGGAGAGGGGTGACTACAGTGGACATGTGATAAAAATGACAATTAACTTCAGTCACCATCACCCTCAATATAAGAGCATTTCCCCCCCCCGCCCCCCACCCTCACAATGATTCAGAAAACAGGAAGAGCCCAGATCCCCTGATTCCCAGCTCTCATCTGTTACTGTTATATGTTATCTGATCCATTGCTTTTCCAAATCTGGGGATCAGAAATGGTGTCTGATAAACACACTGCAACTGCCGTCCAATCGCCTCCGCTAGGCAGTGCAGGAATCCTTAAGTGCCACACTTGGAAACGCCTGGGGCTGTTTTGATGGTTGAGGCAGAAGTCAAGCATGAGCAATAGAAACCAAGAAAGGTTTCTATGGAAATTTAGACTGGTGGAGGATTACTGAACATGGACAGATTTGAAGCTGGATAAATTCAGGTCAGGGCCTCAGCCTTGCCCTCGGACAAATTCAAGGAAGAAGACTACAAAGAAAAGGAAGTAAACAAGGGTGCTGGTTTCAGCTCTAGCTTGTCTCTCTATAAAGCCAACTTCACTTCCACCGGCCCAGGGCCTGGCAGGGTCAGCTGCCTCCGTTTCGGAGCTCAGGGGAAGAAGAGAAAGTGGAAAGACATATAACAAAAGAGGGTGGGGATAAACTACCCTTCTCTATTTCTCCAGTTCTACTACACTATAATTCCCTGTCCGGAAACCCAGGAGTCCTGGCTTCCAGTAATCCTCCTATCAGCTGATCCCTGCTTTCCTCCCAAAGAACCATGGCACGTTGCCCACTTGCTTTACCTTATGGCCCCCATAGAAAGCAATCTCTTCTGAGTTGGCGACTACCCGGGAATGCATGTAGCGCAGCTCCCCTTTCCGACGTGCCTCTTCAGCCACCAGCTGGCCAAACTTTGGCGAACAGGCACGCAGCACCTTAGCAGTGATGCAGACCACCAGGCCGGCAATGACCGAGGGCCAGGCTGTGTCAGCTCCTTTCGATCTGGCCGAGCTGAGCAGGGTATAGGAAGTGACAATCACATCAAGCACTGGCTTGGTCAGGTTTGAGTAGAGGTGAGCCACGGAGTTGGCGAAGGCCACCAGATCTTCCGTGAGAGACTGGTCCGGGTTGCGCAGGCGTCCGTCCATGTTGCTGACGCGGTAGTAGGTCTGGCCCTCAAAGTAGAGCCGATAGGCATGGTCCGCTAAACGTCCGCGGAAGGCCAGGCTCAGCTGCCCTTCTAGGTATCGAATGGCACTGTTGACAAATGTGGCAGGCAGGGCAATGAGCAGCCACTGAAGAAGCTGCCACGTAAAGTCATGCGGGTTCTTGCGGACGATGCAGCGGGCCAAGCGCCCGTCCAGCTGGGCCACGTAGACCGAGAGGAAGGTGCGGCTGGCTAGGGCGGCCGAGTGCAAGGCCAGGAGCCCCGTTTCACGGCACAGTGGCCCAGGGAACAGCAACCTCAGCAGGCGCAGCAGGCGGAAGAAAAACACCCTGTTCACCCCAGGGGGAGATGCTGCCACCTCATCGGCTGCTCCCCACTTGGAGGCTGGCTCTTCAGCACTCTGGTGCCCTGCTGAGTTGGCATTCACTTGGAGGTCAGACGAAGCCCACTGTCGCCGCAGGACTGGGTACAACTTCTTGGCTCCATACGCCGCCACCAGGAGTGCCACCGCCGCTCTTTTTGCCGTGACCCCCTGGGCCAACCTGGCTGCCACTTTGGCTGTGGCAACTGGCATGGTGTCCCTTAGGGTGGGGTGGGGGGCACTGCCCCTTGTTCCTGGCTTCCTCTCTGCCCCCCCACCACTCCTTCTTCTCCTCCTCCTCCAGCTCGGGTGCTCTGCTCTCTGCCTGGCTGTGGCAGGGCTGGCTGTTCAGCCAGAGTCCGCTCTCACCCCACAATGCCCAGCCCTCAGCCTGACTAGGTGGGAGGGGACTGAGCCATGGCCATCCCTTAGAACCATAGAGAAAGCCTCAGGGCACCATAGAGAGGACGGCGACAGACGGGCGCTCCTCGAGGCAGCCACTAGGGGGCTCCTGGAAGAAGCGCGCGCGGGTTTAGCTCGCTCGCTTTTGCTCTTCCTTTAAATCGCTCTAATTCGGAGGTTTTAGACCCCGCTAGAGTCCACCGCACCAATCGCACCCACCCAGATAGTAAATACCGTATGTGTCCAGGCGTTCGTCTTAAATCCAGACGTTTTTGGGTTTTTTAACCCATTATTTTGGGGTTGGTTGATCTGACGCATTCATCATTGCAAGCAATGGAGCTGTGGCTTCTAAGAAAACAACGGATGATTTATTTTCTAATTAGAAGACGCCGAGGAGGAGCATGTTTACTGCTTGCAACTCCCCGAGAGAACACAGTTACTGCGTGCTTAATTAATAATAAGTACATAAATGTAGATGACTTTAAAGGTTTGACAATAAAACCTGAGGTAACACACGAGGTTAAGAAAATATTTTTGCCATCAGGAACCTCTGTTTGGAGGGTAGGGGGTGGGTGAGAAGGGGGTACTGTTGGATGTCGGTTTTGTTATTTTGAAAAACCAGTAACATATATAGAATATATTTTAAAGCAAATTCTGTGTCCTGTTGGGGGTGGGCTGTGTGTATGAAAGAGACACGAGCCCTCCTGGTTCAGGACCAATGGCCCATCTAGTCTGGCATCTCGTTCTCACTGTTGGCCAACCAGATGCCTATCCACAAGCAGGATCCGAGCACAAGAGCACTCACCTCTCCTCCAGTTTTCAGCAATTGGTACTCAGAAGCATTGCGCCTCCAGCACTGAGGCGGAGCACAGCCATCATGGTGTGTGGGAGAATGGAAATTGCATTGCGTAGCGTTGTTAGATCATATCAAAAAGGCTTTCTGTTGTGGGTTCCAGATGTTATTGGACTTTTAATTTCCATCAGCCCCAGCCAGCATGGCCAATGGTAAGAGATAATCAGACTTGTAGTCCAAGACCATCTAGAGTAGGGATGGGCAACCTGTGGCAACCCTCCAGACCACCAGCTCCCATCGTCTGTGGTCATAGGTCAACCAAGTTCCAGTGTTTTGGAGTTGTGGTCTAAAATATATGGAAAGCACCAGTTTGGGCAGACTGTTCTAGGCAGTTACTGGGGTACCATTTCAAGCGCAGGGAGCAGCTTCCAACAAAATGGAATTTCACTTCCTTTCATGCCCTGGAAGATGCAGTTATGGGTGCATATTGAGGGGAAATGTTTTGGCAGCATCAATGGTTTCGTGAGCTCAAGAGATAATGGACATGGTGAGTATGCTTGTGTATGAGGAGAGGATTAGATTATTTTGCTAGCTCAGTAATCCACCCCTACTCAAGTTTGAACACACCAATACTTTATGTCTTTGTGAGTTCCTAAACTATACTCTGAGGTGGCGCTGTGGTCTAAACCACAGAGCCTAGGACTTGCTGATCAGAAGGTTGGCGGTTCGAATCCCCACAACGGGGTGAGCTCCTGTTGCTTGGTCCCACCTCCTGCCAACCTAGCAGTTCAAAAGCACGTCAAAGTGCAAGTAGATGAATAGGTACCACTCCGACGGGAAGGTAATCGGCGTTTCTGTGCGCTGCTCCGGTTTTGCCAGAAGCAGCTTAGCTATGCTGGCCACATGACCTGGAAAAACTGTCTGCAGACAAACGTCAGCTCCCTTGGCTAGTAAAACGAGATGAGCGCCGCAACCCCAGAGTTGTTTGCGACCAGACTTAACTGTCAGAGGTCCTTTACCTTTATCTTTAAACTATACTCTGCTCAGTATGTTAGAGTTTCTATAAGAAATAGACAATCCAAAAGCTTAAAAAACTGCTAGTGTGAGTAGGTGTACAAAGTTCAGAGCTGGCACCATAGAGATAAAAATTAGACTCTGTCCTGATTGTTATCACTGCGGGTTCTTTAATTTACCCCTCAAATGTCTTTTTAATCTGAAGGAGCTAAAGGTCATAGTTCTTTTAGAGGAAGGAGCTGAAGTCCTCAAAACCCCAATGTCAGCAAAGTCCTGAAGTTTCCCCACCAGCTGCATTCAGGATGCCCATGGATGAAACCCATCCCAAGGTTTGTGATTAAGCCTCAAGATCTTTCAGTTTGCATTCTTTACAAAACAACTGCCTGGGATTTCACAATAACTCAAAGGGTTTCCTTGACTTCATGGCATGTATATATTTCACAAAGCAATTTTTAATTGATGTCATGCTTACATCGCATCCTTATATAACCAAAGGCTAGGAAGCAAGAATGCTGCTATGAGCAAGGACCCCATGACAAGTTTCACAATAACAGCCACATTAGGATCCAATAAAACATTCCTTTCAGGCTTGCTGCTAAACTGAGCTAGCCATGGTGACTGGAGGAGAGTTGGTATGTCCTTGGTGATCAGTCTGCCCCTTTGGCCGTGATGCTTGCAAGGTCTGTTTGACCATACATGCATAGCTGCATCACTGCTGCAGAAGCCAGGTCCTCAATGACTGGGTACTCTGCTGTAACTATGATTAGTATTTGTTCCAATTAAGCCAAGGGGAGGTGCTGCACACACAGCAAGTGTTCAAGAGCACATATGCAAAGTGGCTGGTTGTTAATATGGCAGAGGTAGAAAAGGGGCAGGTATTGTGGCAACACTCAATTGAGTGCAATGAACTAAGCATGGGCATGCACCTGCTTCTCTGCCAGAAGCCAGTTCCAGCTCATTGGAATCCTCCCCACAACAAGAATTGGAAACCGGTTCTTGGAAAGAGAATAAAGTAAAAAAAAAGGCAGAACTAGAATCTCCTTTTCAGTGCAGTGCTTTGACATAAACATGCCTTCCACCCAGCACAGCAGTGTTTGGCTGGCCTGGAGGAGCCAGAAGATTAAAAAGAACCCGGGGATGTGGAGTTTGGACTGTTGGCTACTGCATTTCCACGTCTCTATCTTTGCACGGAAGAGCCTATCGCCTGCGAATGGGAACCTGAAGTCTCATTAGCCTGGAAATCACTAAGGCCACTACCCTTTGGCATTGCCGTGGCAACCGAGGTTTCCTGTAGTGTCATGACAGTTGCTCTATTTGTTCCTACAGAGATAAGAAAATGTAGAGTAACACACCATCTAAACTAAAAGTATGAAATTAAATTGACAGCTGCCAGTGGGTCAGAGGTGGAAATTCCTTTTGGTAATTAAACAGTAGCAGCCAATTCAGTTTAATGAGATGAGTACCAATAAAAGCCCTGTTCTTTTTCAAGTACCAGAAACAGAAACCTGTCTAGAACTGCATCCCCTCCATCTGTTCCTGGTCGCCATGCCACCATTCCACTTTTTATCACATAATTAAAAAATAAAAATAACTAAATTCGGCACTGAGGTTCTGAAGAAAGCAGGAACCACAGAGATGAGCAGGGCCAGCTCAATACATTTTGGCACCTGAGGGAAACCACAAAATGGTACCTCCTCCCTGCCAGGGAGATCTGTCTGTGGATTCTGCCACCTGAGGCTGGCACCTTACTTTGCCTCATGGTTGTGCCCCAGACAGTTCTCATTTTATAGTATTGTTTCCTTCTCCCTGGATCAGACCAGACTTGTCCATTTTGCAGACTAGTCTTTCTCAGTTAACTTTTGACACTATTCCTCCACCCCTCTCAACCACCCTCCAGTTTAGTGGGGCAGAAGTGAAAACAGCCGTCAGGAGAAAGCAGAAAAACCTCGCTATTTAGGACAGCTGTTATCTGGCAGCTCCACAAACTCCTCAGTCAAAAACAGGGAAGCAAAAGAAATGGGAGTTTGTAGTCTTTGAGACTGATTGATTTGATTAATTTACTTACATGTCACTTTTCTACCATGAGCTGCACCCAAAGTAGGTTACAGGAAACATTCCAAAACATCAAAATAAAGAGCATTGGAAATACAAATATGCAAAATACAGAACATGGTAATAAATTCAAAAATGACAAAAATCAACAATTTGGCAAACAGAACATATTCAATATTACAAAAATAAAAGGAAATATAATTAAAATAACTATAGGAATATATAGCATAACAATGTTCTTTTTGCTGTGAATTTATCTTTACTTTTTTTAAAAAATGTGCTGCAGATGTAGACACAATTATTATCCCCATACTGCAGATTTGGGGAGGGAGCCTGAGGAAGGGGCTTCCTTCGCAATACAGTATAGTCCAATTTTATTAGCCCCAGGTTTGTGGAGGGAGCTGAGGCTGCGACCCTATGCACACACCACCAATTCCTAAAGCTACTTTGAAGCTGTATTGTTTATTCACTCATATTAATTTTTTGCCTTCCAAATGCATGTCAAAATGATTTACAAACATACCATAAAACAGCTAACACATATTGTTAAACAGGAAAAAATAGCTAAATATTGGTTTACAACAATACAAGATGAGCACCCAAGTTGTTCTTTCAGTTGCAAAAGCTTGTTGAAATAAAAAAAAAGTATTCAATTGTCTCTGAAAAATACTGTTGTGAGTTTGGGGGGGGGGCCCTAAACCCTAGAAATTAATAAATGGTAGGATTTTATTTGGAGTATTGAAGGGAAGATTGCAGGCCAGCGGAAAAATACAGGCCAAGCTTTCTTTCCAAGATGGAACCTCACCTGGGATAGAGGCATTAACATGACAAAAAGGTGTTGATGGCTCATTGAAGAGGAATCTTGGGCCTGGATAGATAGAAGGTTGCCAGGGTGTGAGTTGAAAGGTAAAGAACATCTTTTGCAAGATGTGCTGGGAAGGAGGAGAGAAGAGAGAGAGCGCCATCTTGGGCAGGCTGGCTGGGAGAGATGCCTTAAGACTCCATGGCTGCACTACTGTGCGGAACAAGCTCTGCTTGACATGACCATGCTGTAAGATCTGGACTCCTTCCATGCAGTCTGAAGGCGTAAATATGTGAATACAGTGGCACTTTGGGTTACATACGCTTCAGGTTACATATGCTTCAGGTTACACACTCTGCTAACCCAGAAATAGTACCTCAGGTTAAGAACTTTGCTTCAGGATAAGAACAGAAATCGTGCTTTTGCAGTGCGGCAGCAGCAGGAGGCCCCCTTAGTTAAAGTGGTGCTTCAGGTTAAGAACAGTTTCAGGTTAAGAACAGACCTCCGGAACGAATTAAGTACTTAACCTGAGGTACCACTGTAAATCATATTTCTTAAAGCTACAACAGTCTCCACTGCATCTCCAAGGGAGCGCCGGGAACCCCCTGAAATCTTCCTACCACTTGGCAGAGTGGGGGTGGTACCCAACTTTTTAACAGTACAAACTGCAGCATGTCATCTCACAGGGATGCTGTTGCACAGAAAAGTGGCAGCCCACGAAAAACCCCTGCTGCAAATTTCCGCAGAGTGAGCTTTTGATCCCTGCCACTTCACCAGCTCCCAGACTGGGAGGTAAGCTTAGGAGTGTTTGGCAGTTGTGTGGCCACCTGCCCTTCCTTTCGGAAAGGTGGTGTGTTGAATATTGGTGGTTCAAGGAACTTGTGTTGCTTTCAAGCTGCCATGCCCAGCAGGCCACTCTCCCCACAATAGACAGTGGGGCGGGCAGGGAATGAGGGGGGGGGCATTTTCCTTGGAAGGGTGGCTGGAGACTGCAGTGTTTGCCTAGCCAGCAAGACCAGGCAAAAAGTGTACACTCCACTGCTCAGTGAAAGCCCACTTGCTTTGCATGTGCAAAGTCCCAGATTCAGTTATGTCTTTTTTATTTGTTAGTTTAAAGGATCTCAAGTTGCTTATGATGGGGAAGACACCTTTGTGAGGGATGCTAGCTGTTAATAATAGAATATACTGGGGAAGATGGGCTGACAATCTGTCTAGGTATAGACTCATAGACTCATAGAGTTGGAAGAGACCACAAGGGCCATCGAGTCCAACCCCCTGCCAAGCAGGAAACACCATCAGAGCACTCCTGACATATGGCTGTCAAGCCTCTGCTTAAAGACCTCCAAAGAAGGAGACTCCATCACACTCCTTGGCAGCAAATTCCACTGTCAAACAGCTCTTACTGTCAGGAAGTTCTTCCTAATGTTTAGGTGGAATCTTCTTTCTTGTAGTTTGGATCCATTGCTCCGTGTCCGCTTCTCTGGAGCAGCAGAAAACAACCTTTCTCCCTCCTCTATGTGACATCCTTTTATATATTTGAACATGGCTATCATATCACCCCTTAACCTCCTCTTCTCCAGGCTAAACATGCCCAGCTCCCTTAGCCGTTCCTCATAAGGCATCGTTTCCAGGCCTTTGACCATTTTGGTTGCCCTCCTCTGGACACGTTCCAGTTTGTCAGTGTCCTTCTTGAACTGTGGTGCCCAGAACTGGACACAGTACTCCAGGTGAGGTCTGACCAGTATAAGGCAGGTCTGGCTATTCTGTAGCCAGCTTTTGTACATGCTATTCCTTTAAAGCCTATTTTGAAGCACATTCTTGCCCCTGAAAATATTTGAGGGCACTGGTACCCTGGGGTTGCTGGGGATTGTAACTCTGTGAGGGGTCAACTACAGTGCCCACTGCAGGCTCACTGCCCAGAGAACGCCATCACCCTGTGGTCTTGCAGTTCACTCCTATGCAAGCTGTCCAGAAGCAAACCCCACTGAGCCAGGCTCCTTTGGGTGTAGCAAGACCAGTACCACAAACTTTATTGTGCGTTAACTTTCCTTTTTGCTTTGTATTTATGTACTTAAGCCTAGATTGGTGTTGGGTGGGTTGTTTGTATGTATGTGTATGTGTGTGGGGGGGTAATACTCAATTTATTCTGCGTCTGCTAAATTGCTTTTTAAAAAATTTACTGGCACACTCTGCATCTTGCACGTTTGTCTTTTCAAGGCTTTGCAACGTTTGCTGTGGGCTGCTTTTTGAGCGCAACTTATCATGCAAAAGTGGAAAGTTAAGTAATATTATAATAAAAATTGGGGTTGACTTTTAAAAGTCCCAATTTCCCACCAAGGGACCCAGGATACGCTGCTCGTTATTGGTCAGAGAAGAATGAGTGGAGGCAGGAACCAGTTGAGGAACGCAAGGCCGATCTGTATTTTCCTGTTGCAAGAATCCCCCCTTCCCATTTTTCTGCGGAGCGTGTGCCCGCTATATATACGCATCTTCATTTTTTTATAGCCGTAAAGGCGACTCATCGGCTCAATGGGGCGGCCCCACATTGCAAGCACCCAACCTAAAATGGAGGTCCCTTGGAGGCGCGCATGTGCGCAACTCCAGCCCTTTCGAGAGACCCAAGAAAACAATTTTTCTGCTCTTTTACGACGCCGGCTTCCTTTGCCAGGGCTTGCGCTCCCTGCGGAGTCCCTCCCTTTGCATGAGAAGAAACCAAACCAAATAAGAAACTAAGAATAAAGACGCAGCAGCAATGGCGGGCATGCACTGCGCGAGGGGGCGGCGGCGAGGCGTCTTCCGCCCGGCTCGGCCGCCCTCTTCCTCCCGGCCGACGAGACCCTGGATGCCGCGCCCACCGCCGGGAGAGGCGGGGCCTGCCAGCCTTCTAGTTCCGACTTCGGCCGCAGCTGGGCTCTGCTGGAGGGCCTGGTAAGTGGGGCGCCGCCCGGCCTTGGCCCGGGGGCAGCGCGCGGGAGCGGGGCAGGGGCGCGCCGGGCGGCCGAGGCCTCCCCGGGAGAGAGGGGCTCCGGCGTGGTTCTCGCTGCTTCCCCGCCCCCCACCCCCTAGGCAGGCTCTTCTCGGTGTGCCTTTGCCCCTCTTGCCCCTCTGCAATCTCGCGGGGGCGGGAAGCAAGAGGCGCGCGCCGCCCTGGCTCCGGTTGCAGCTCCCTGAATCCCAGCCTTTAGACGCGCGCAGTTAACTCTTCCCCACGTTCCTCTTGGGCTGCGTGTCTGCCCGCCTTGCGAGGCTCCTCGGAGGCAGCGGACGAAACCCGTCAGCGCGCAGGTTTCTCGGTTTGCTGCTCCTGCTGGGCGTTTGTGTGGGAAGAGGCGCGCACAGACCGGTTCTGCAACAATCCTGCCTCCTCGGTGGTTCGCAGGAGCCCTGTTGGATCCTGCGGCTGGTTCTGCTGGCTGTAAAGCGTGGGAGAAAGCGCATTGCCTTCTTGCAGGGGCGAAACTAGGCTTTCTTTCACCCGGGTTAAAGACCCAGACTGGCAAAAGAAAACCCACGCATTTGCGAATGCGCACAGGCTGGTGCCCCCCCTGGAGGCGTCGCCCGGGGCAAAAAACCCGGCTAGCCCCCGCCCCCCTCGTAGCTACGGCTCTGCCGTATTGCTCGGACATTTCTAAAGTTTTAACAACCTAGAAGCAACCTTTAGAGTTAGAAAGAACTCCCCCCGCCGCCTTTTTAAGGCCTTAGGTTTCCATAGCAAACCAAAAATTTGCTTTGCACCTTGCCTTGATAGCTGTGTTCCCAGTACATGCTGCATAGGGAATGAGTTTCCTTGCCCTGCCCACGTGTTCTCTGAATGTGGCTGATGGTGTAACACTGTGGGAGGCGGATGGAACTTTTTCTGGTGCTTTCTCTGGGCGTGGAAGTGAGGCAGGGAATGGTAAACGAAACCCCTGTTTGCTGCAAGTGTCTGTTTAAGCCCCTGGTGGGCTATTTCTGCACCGAACGCTCAGATAAAAGGAAGTGAATAGGCAACCCCTCTGCCGTTCTGGCGGTTATGGGCCTGTTCCAGGGTTGCCTCCATGCCTGCACTTTTTCAAGTAATATGCTGAAATATTGGAGAAGAGCTTTCTAGTCTCAAATGCAACTCCTCCACTGGGTCTGTGCAAAGGTTGTAAAGGTAGCAAAGGGTGAAATATTGCTCGCTTCTAAACACTGATGCTTGCTGTGGGGCTGGAGGCCTGCAAGTTGTTACTGAATGAACTGCCTGTTAGGTGGGACACTATCCTGGTGTCCATGGCAGCATCACTCCCTAAATGTTTGCGCAGGAAAGATGGCACTGAGCAGAAAGCGCTACTTCTGTTTCTTTCCCTAAAAGAGTTTTTCTTGGGGGTGTCAGACCCTGCCCCAAGGCCCCTGCTTATTTGCATTAGACTGTGCCTAAAGCAGGGATGGGGAAACCTGTGGCCCTTGAGCTACAAGCCTGGCCACCGGTCATTGGCTGAGGCTGATGGGAAGGAGCTGCAGTCCAGTAACATCTGACGGGTCACAGATTCCCCCAACCCTAATCTGAAGGTAAAATCAAAATGGAGACGGGGAGAAGAAAGAGGCCTTGATCTAAAGAGACAGCAGAAGATTATCATAGGGCACTTAATGTATCCATCTCTCTCTGGATTGCAAACAGAGAAATCTCCCATGGAGCAAGCTGTGTTGAGAATATATTTATTTAATATAAAGAAGATATGTATTTATTTAAGCCATTAACGTTTTTAAGTGGTGTACATAAAATTACAGACTAGGACCCTCCCTATTTTTTGTGATTGTGTTGTTCAGTTGTAAGCTTTTTAATTGTTGTCACTTGCCTTGCAACCTTAGAGTGAAAGGCGGGTACTAAATTAAAATAATAATAATGATGATGATGATAAACTGTACAAAGATAGGAACAATCAAAATTATCATAAAACAAACTATTTATATGACATGTATTTTGGGCAGCTCACAAGGTACAAAAGAATAAATGCTAAAATGTGAGGATGAACCTAATTACCTAAGGAAAAAGAACAAACTTGTTCCAGTTCTTGAGCAGCGTAACGACATGTTCTGACCATTGTGCCAAATACATTTGGGGGGGTGTTGATGTGGGTTTCATGAACATTACAGACTTTAAGTACTTCGGAGCCCTGCTGGATTGGTCCAGAGGCCCATCTAGTCTAGCATCCTGTTCTCATAATGGCCAAACCAGATTCCTCTGGGAAGCCCATAGCAAAGGCAACAGCACTTGCCCCACTTGTGGAACCCCAGCAAGATAGACTGCCTCTGATCCTGCAGGCAGACCCTGCCTGAGCTTACTCAAAGGCTGTCCTCTGAGATGGCAGTGAACTCACATGGTATATAAGCTTAGCCAGTCTTGAAAGCAAAGGGGAAGAACCTGTGGTTCTCTAGATCAACCTTGTGCCTCCAGCTGTTTTTGAACTACAACTCCCATCATCCCTGACTAGCAAGACCAGTGGCAAGGGATGATGGGAATTGTAGTCCAAAAACAGCTGGAGGCACAAGGTTGGGAAACACTGCTCTAGATGATGTTGTACAACTCCCAGTGGTCATCCCTGACCATTGACCATGCTAGTTGGAGGTGATGGGATTTGGAGTCCATTGCCATCTGGAGGACCATAAGTTACCCAGCGCTGCCTAAATAGATAAGGGGGAACCAATAGCTGTGGCTTCTCCCTCCTTCAGTGTGCCATACAGGTTAAACCTTAGCTTTGGAGTTGAGCAGTTGTTGCTGCGAGGGTACAACATAGGGGATTTTGCCAAGCAAATTTCATATTCAAGTGTCTTCTCTCTCTCTTCCAGCTAAGAATTGCATCCTAGCTGTGAAGTCTTCAGTCTCTCCGACGTAGAGTCCCTTCCAAGCTTCTCACGATGAGTCTCCAGTGGGCGGCTGTGGCCACCTTCCTGTATGCAGAAGTCCTCCTCGTTTTCCTCCTGTGCATACCCTTTATCTCAGCAACAAGGTGAGCAGAGGTGGGGATGGGATTGCGGGTGAACCTAGGAGCCTTTCCAGGCCACAGCTATTGTGTAACACAATTAAGGACGCAATCACACCCTCTCTCGGCCTTGGTTTCTAGGATGTTGCAGGAGGTGGATGCCTGTCAACGAAACAGTGGGTTGAGCTGGGTGAGAGTGATTAGCTCTTGCAGACCGATGGGAAATTATTTTCAATATCGGGTTGTCACTGGAATCTGTGAGAGGAGACAAGGAGGTGGATGAAAAGTCACTCCCATTTATTTAGCCAAGTTCCTTATTGTCAAACATCTGCTAAGTAGCTCAGAGGGGGGTTGTGGTTAGGAAATGGTGCAACAGCCCTTATGTAGGACATAGTTCTTGGACAGTGTTCTTAGGAACCACCCTATTCTACGACACTAATTTATTTTAAGCTGATTAAAATACCTATTAAAAAGTGCTGCAACCCTGGGACTTAATAGAAGGGCGGCTAAGTAATTTTTTATTACTATTACAAAGGTTGATAGTAAAGCTCACCGTCAGGGCTGTTTGTATTCTGATGCACTAAGAAATAAAATTCTGTAGCCTGCTAAGTCCAAATTTTGCAGATTCTGCAGCAAGAAAAGCCATGTTTTGCTACATAAACTTGTAAACGGTGTTTGGAATTAGCCAGTTGCGACTGGTGCGGGTCCAGTTGTGACCACATGGAGATCTCTGGATGCCAGGCTGGTGATTGAGGAAAACAAAATGCCACTTCGAGAAGAATCTGAAATACTTTCCTTGAAGCCTGAATTAGATTTATTCTGAATTCTTTTATTTGATGTTTTAATGTGTTGTAAAACACAGAGATTTGTTCTTTAAAATATAAAGCAGTATAGAAACAGAAATAATAATAATAATTGTCATCATCCCATGGGGGTGGGCGGGGAATGGTGCCATTGGGGTGACCGCAGCCTTGGCTTAAGGTGCCATTTGGCGATCTATATCTGAGTTTCTAACACTGCTCGTAAACTTAGTTTGCATAATTCAGTTAATGAAATCCGATTGTTGATGGAATCTTTTGTGTGACATGATTGGAAAATGAGAGGCAATTGCTTAAAAAATATTTTTGTGTTTGGTGCCATGTGTCACAATCCTTAAAATGACCTACTTAAACCCTGCATAGTTCTGCTAATTTCATAGAATCATAGAATCATAGAGTTGGAAGAGACCACAAGGGCCATCGAGTCCAACCCCCTGCCAAGCAGGAAACACCATCAGAGCACTCCTGACATATGGTTGTCAAGCCTCTGCTTAAAGACCTCCAAAGAAGGAGACTCCATCACACTCCTTGGCAGCAAATTCCACTGTCGAACAGCTCTTACTGTCAGGAAGTTCTTCCTAATGTTTAGGTGGAATCTTCTTTCCTGCAGTTTGAATCCATTGCTCCGTGTCCGCTTCTCTGGAGCAGCAGAAAACAACCTTTCTCCCTCCTCTATGTGACATCCTTTTATATATTTGAACATGGCTATCATATCACCCCTTAACCTCCTCTTCTCCAGGCTAAACATGCCCAGCTCCCTTAGCCGCTCCTCATAAGGCATCGTTTCCAGGCCTTTGACCATTTTGGTTGCCCTCCTCTGGACACATTCCAGTTTTAACTTTTTGGGAGAAGCAAAGAGCTGCCTGGGACACTTCATTTCTGTTTCTAGCTCCCGGAAGCCTTCCTTGGCTGCTCCTCTGGCTTTTGAGTCTTTCGCAGGCACTGCTCACCTTACAAACATACCTTCCCAGCTATGAGGCCTAGAACCTTAGTTTTCTTTTAAAAAAAATACATATATGCAAGACTCTCAGGAAGCTGAATTCTCTTCCCAACCTGCACTTCTTTAGAATCATGGCATACACACCCCCCCCCTCACCCATTCCTTCCTCCCATCTCCTTCTGGCATCTCTTCCGCTGCTGTTTAACCCCGAGGGAAGGCTGTTTGGGGATGTTGCTTGGCAATTACCGAGTTGTCTCCTGATTTCTTCCAGGAGTTACACTCCCTCCAAGGCATTGATGTAGCCCCAAAATGCCTTCTGCCTGAAAGTGCCTCCATGGCGTCAGGTTAGGCAGAGGTAACCGGGGAGGCGGGAAATCCCTGGAGGTGGGGAAGGGGGAACCTAGAGCCTTCCAGATGTTGCTGAGACTCCCATCAGCCCAGCCAGCATGACTAATACTCTGGGATGATGGGAATGTTATAGGCCAATTGCGTCTGGAGGTTTACCATCCCGGTCTTGGTCGTCGCTTGTCCACAGCCTCCTAAATAGCCCAAGAGAGGAAAAACTGGGTCCTGTCTCCATTTTGCTTCCCCACCCATAGCAGAACAAGCTGCTGCCTGTGTTGCGGCCAAGTGTGTTTGTGTATGTTTCCTGCAAAGCACTGATCCTAACCTCCAACCTTCTTCCACAGATGGCAGAAAATCTTCAAGTCCCGCTTGGTGAAGATAGTGTTGGCCTATGGGAATACCTTCTTTGTTGTGCTCATAGTCATCCTGGTCTTGTTGTTTCTTGGTGAGTGGAAGGAAGCCAGTGTGCTTGGGGTGGGTGTTCTCGCCTCACCCGCTCATGGGAGCGTTTGCTTCTCTGCCTGTGCCTGCCGGGTTCTGGCCAGGTCCCCAGGGCCTTGGGCCACTTCTTCCTCCTGTGCTCTCTGAGCTGCTCATAGCCCAGCACTGTGACAGAAAGGGGACAGGAACGTGGCTGTGGTTCAGGGCCTTTCTCCACACCTGCTCAACTTTATCTTGGCCAGTGATTCAGGAGAACCATCTTTCATCTCCCGCCATGTAGCTGGGGTAGGGCTTTGCCCAGAGTGCTGTGCTGGGTTTGGCTGTGAAGGATTGAGGTTCAAATCCTGCCCAGCCATGAATTTTCTTGGGGTCATCCTCACAGGGTGGCTGTGAAATCTAAAAGGCAACCAGAAGCATTTCTGTGCTCTGGAAAATACTAGAAGAGTAAGAGTTGAAGATAAATCAGAGGGGGAAAGCTGGTGTCAAAATATTGGGGGTTGCGGGTGTGAAAGTGGTGGAGATGACAGACCTCTGCTTTATAGGTACCCGTATTTTTCGCTCTATAACACGCTCCCAACCATAACACGCACATAGTTTTTAGAGGAGGAAAACAAGAGAAAAAATATCCTAAACGAAACAGTGGATTTTTGTGGTTCATGCTGTGGCCACAGACATGTGATCTGACGGTGAGTTTGGGGTAGCCCAATGCAAAAATCCTGAGGATCCATGTGGATCCGTGCTTTGTAGCCACGTTTTTGCACCACTGCGGCCCCAGGCAACAGTGGGTGCGTGATTTTTTTGGTGCAAGCTGTAGCCATGGACATGCTATGTGATCTGATGGTGAATTTGGAGTGACCCAGTGCAAAAATCCTGAGGATCCGTGTGGATCCGTGCTTTGTAACCATGTTTTAAGTGGGGAGGGAAGGAAAAGCACTCAAGGGACAGGGAACACGCGTGGGGTGGGTTTAGAGGGATGCTGTTAATAATGCAGAAGAGGGGTATAAAAGGAGAAGGCTCTTAGGAGTGGGGAGGAGAGAGAGACAGAAAGCCTGCTTGAAAAAACATTGCTGCTATTTAGCAAGTGGGGAGGAGAGAGAGACAGAGAGCCTGCTTGCTTTAAAGGAGCCAACCGGACAGGAGTCGCTTATACTCGTGTAAGCGGCTCCTCTCCTCTCCCGCTTTGCTCCTTTAAAGCAAGCAGGCTCTCTGTCTCTCTCTCCTCCCCACTCAGCGGCTCTTCTCCCGCTTTGCTGTTTCAAAGCAAGCCACGGAGGAGGGAAGGAAGGGGAACCATGATCCTCTGCTCACGACTGCAGCAGATCCCCCCCCCCACCATCCGTAGGCATTCGCTCCATAACACGCACAGACATTTCCCCTTACTTTCTAGGAGGAAAAAAGTGAGAGTTATGGTGCGAAAAATACGGTACCTTCTTTCTACTTCACCATTGCACTTAACTGCTCAGGACAGTTGAGTAGACAACGGCTTTGCATCCATTTTTATGTATTTTTAATCTTTGTTGGAAGCTGCCCAGATGGGCAGGGTACAAATAAAATAATAATAATAATAATAATAATAATAATAATAATAATAATAATAATAATAATAATATCATCAGCAGCAGTTGGGCTAGGATGCCAAATATCTTTTGTGTGGGTTATGGCAATGTATTCTATTCAGATGGGGGGTGGGTGGGGGGGAGACCCTGGAAGCCTTGTGAAATGAGGCTGCTCTTTTGACCCCTACCTCCACTACACCAGTTCCACATAAAGCAAACCAATTTGTTTTAAGCCCCTTGCATCAGGGCATTTCAGGAAACAGCCTCCTTCATGTGATACTTGTCTGCCTTTTGAGGTCCTCAGCAGATTCCCTGCTCTGCCACTGTTAGAGATGCAGTCTACCCTCTACATGGGGCAGAGCCTTTTGGGTTGTTTCTCCCAGATTATGGAACTCCATGCCCTGAAGGGCTCACTTGGCCCCCTCTCCCTGCTAGCGTTTCGACACTTGGCCCAGCCTTTATGTAGTGCCTTTGTGGACAAGGTCTCCCCTGGATTGTGTGCGTGTCGCTCCTGATCCAGTTTTATGGTGCAGAATTCTATATTTTTAAAAGATAAGGTTGCCGGCACTTTGAAGGCCTTTGAGATGGAGAAACGGCTTAGAAATAAATTGGATCAGAAGTTGGGCACATTCTTACCTCCCCCTCCATTAAGATAGATTCTGTGGCTGGGTTGTTGTCTTAGAGATGCTCAATTTCCCCTAAAACAAGGATGGTCAACATGGCACCCTTCAACTGCCCCTGAACTACAACTCCCATCATCCCTGACCGTTGGTCATGCTGGCTGAGGCTGTTATGAGTTGCAGTATGCCAGCACCTGGAGGGCACCATGTTCTTTGTCACTGCCTTTAAAGTCACCTGCGGTGATGGCCCAAAATCCAGAGTTCTAGCCAGCAGCACATGCCAAGTGACAGGTAGGGTCTTCCCTGTGAAACATTCCTGGCTGTTCTTCAGCAGGTTTCTCTGCTTCTGGCTCCTTTGGCAAGAGAGACTCTGCAGAGCAAGAGTGTTAAAATGGCACAGGCAAGCTGCAGTTCATGCAGAGATGGAGCTTGCAAGCTATGCAAGAAGTTGGCTTCTGCTGCCCCCTGGAGTTTTCAGTGGGTCAGTGAGGGTGCACTTTTCCGTACAAACCCCTTTCATGGACTCAGCATTGTAGAGTTGGAAGGAAACCTTGAGGGTCATCTAGCCCAACCCACTGCAATGCGGGAATCTCCACTGAAGCATTTGTCTTATGAGTGAGTAGAGCACCATCCCATCAGTTTGTGCCGTCTGGCTGTCGGGGCTCCCTATGGATGGAGCTGATGGACTTGTGTCCACACAAATGCAGACACTTATTATAGAACCAAAATGAGCCATGTTCACATGGCACCACAAGAAGGCAAGTCCAGCCCGTGGGTCATCAGTCAGCCGTCCTGTTTTAGGGAATGTATTCAACATAGAGCCAAGCAGATCGCTCTGTCGGCTCACTCCTTTCTGCTTTCCTGATGAAATGAGCTGCCTTCTCCTCCACCTGCCTGCTGTCCCAGTGGTTCTCCTGACCCCCAGAGCCAACTGGAGGGGCAAGCCCCATTGTGCTAGCAGAAGAAGTTGTTGCACAGGGCAGGGAAAGGGCGCTTTTTCCTCCTGGGGGCCACAAAATGGGCATGGCCAGAGGCAAAAAAATGGGTAGAACTCCAGACATGACTTGCTTTCATATAGCAGGCTCCAATTCAAGTCATGTAAAATCCAGAGATTCCTATGCAGATTTCTCTATTCTCAGTTCAGTCAGGCAAAAGCCCTCAAGGAGAAAGTGGGGCAGGTGCTAGTGTGGGGTGTGTCCTGGAGAGAGTCATGTGGGCCAGATAGAGAGGTCTTGGGGGTAGATGGGTGTGCACTTGGCCTCTGGGCCTCAGGATCCCCTACCTGGCCTAGGAGGAGAAGAAATTCAGTGCTTTAGTTCTCAGTCACTTCAAACTTTAGTTACCTTTATCCTGCTAACCCCATATATTCTTGAAACCTGACTATCATATTTGACCCAGACTGGATGATATGTTTGCCATGTGACTTGAGCTTGATTTTCCTTCTGGAAATATCAGCTGTGGGGGTTTGACTTTGGGTAGGATTTGTGGGGTGAAGGAATTGTCCCTTCTCTCCACACATTTCCCCCCTCAAAATTGCCTCCCAAGCTGCTTGTGGCAAATCACACCTTTAGGGGCAATAAGCAGAAGAGTGGATTTCTAGTGAGAAAAAGGCTGTGGAGTAGGTCACCACCACACACACACCGGTCCATGCGCTGTGATCCCCATCTGAATTGCACCCCAGCAATTTCTGTTGCTAAAAGAAAAAGAAGCCTGGGCAGCACAATCATGTGACCAACGTATCGCCTGGTACTGGAAGTCCGCTGCTTTTAGAATACTTGGCGAGGCTGAATATGTGAGGAAATAGTTTCACCTTTAGCAAAGTCAGTGAGGAGTCAAAACTTTATTTTGCAATCATGCATTGCCATGACTTAGGCTGTCAAAATGGCTTGTAATGTTAATACCCAAATAGCATTCGTACTGTCTCAGAATGGAACGGAATGAAGGAGGGGTGACATTGTCTTACAGACCTTTCAGCTAACATTGGCTTAATTCTCAAGCATGAGAAGCAGGGCCCTTCCGCCCCCTTCTAATAGTACCTCTGTTTCTTTGATGCTCATGGCAGCCATTTTGTGCTGGCACCCACAGCACTTTGGTATAGATCCTAGAACCGGCACCTCATTATCATTATTCTTTTAACCAAAAAAAAGCCCTGAAATATATGACAATGGAGTGGAACTGACAGATTTCTCTCAGGAGAGAATTTAACTTGGGCGCCATGCTGAATATATCCTATTCCTGGTGACAGCTGATCTTGCCTCAGATGATCATGATTACATGAAGTAATGTCTCATGTGTCAATCTTAATTAATATGGTGGGTGGCAAGTATAGGAGAAAGAGCTCATTAAGTGGCTTCCTAGATCAAGGCCACTGAGGGCTTTAAAGATTGGAAGCCGACATCCTAAACTGGGCCTGAAAACAAGCTGGCAGCTAATGGCGCTCTCCTCAGGGACTGGTCTGGGGAGCATGTGACCCCCCCAAGTAGTTGTTGTTTTTTTTAAAAATATTTTTATTAGACAGTTTTTATAATCACACAAACAATACATAATACATAACAACAACAAATACATAAACAAACAATAACAAAAATAAAACAAAAAAAAGAAAACAAGTACCATTTCATATCCTAATTTCTTAAACCTTACTTCCTCGACTTCCTCATGCCTCCCTTTTCTGTATTCCAAATTCTAATCAATTACTCAGCAAATCTTCCCTTATTTTACTTTAAATTTAAGCTAATCTTCCTTATTCTCCTTGTCTTAACCATTGCTAATAGTAACCATTTACTTTCCAGTCCAACATCATTCTAACTTTCATTAATTTTATAGTATTTCTTTAGATAGTCCTTAAACTTTTTCCATTCTTCTTCCGCTGCTTCTCTTCCCTGGTTTCGAATTCTGCTCGTCATTTCTGCCAAGCCCATGTAGTCCATCACCTTCATCTGCCATTCTTCCAGTGTGGGTAGATCCTGTGTCTTCCAGTACTTTGCAATGAGTATTCTAGCTGCTGTTGTAGCATACATAAAGAAAGTTATATCCGTCTTTAACACCCCTTGGCCGACAATGCCCAAGAGAAAGGCCTCTGGTTTCTTAGTGAAGGTATATTTAAATACCTTTTTAAGTTCATTATAGATCATTTCCCAGAATGCCTTAATCTTCGGGCACGTCCACCAAAGGTGAAAAAATGTACCTTCCTTTTCTTTACATTTCCAACATTTATTATCAGGCAAATGGTAAATCTTTGCAAGCTTGACTGGGGTTATGTACCACCTATAAATCATTTTCATAATGTTTTCTCTTAAGGCATTACATGCCGTGAATTTCATCCCGGTGGTCCACAACTTTTCCCAGTCAGCAAACAAAATATTATGACCAATGTCCTGAGCCCATTTAATCATAGTTGATTTAACCGTTTCATCTTGTGTATTCCATTTCAGCAGCAAATTGTACATTTTTGACAGATTCTTAGTACTGGATTCTAACAATTCAGTCTCCAATTTTGATTTTTCCACCTGGAAGCCAATTTTACTGTCCAATTTAAACACTTCATTTATTTGGTGATAGTGCAACCAATCTCTCACAACCCCCCCAAGTAGTTGTTGAACTACAGCTCTTATCATCTCCAATCATTGGTCATGTTGGCTGGGGCTGATGGGAGCTGGAGTCCATAAATAGCTAGAGAGCCACAGGTCCCCAGCCCTGCTCTGAAAGGTGAGATATGCTCCTGGAGGTTAGTTCTAGATAGAAATTATGGTACTATATTCTGGACCAGTGGAAATTACCCAGAGGCTCCTCATGGTAGGAGGGTAGCAAAGTGTTGCATTGTGTGGGGGCAGCTGAAAAGCTTGTTTATGTTCCCATCAGTCTAAGACCTGCTTTGGGGACCCTACCGTTGGTCAGTGGGACAAGCATTCTCAAGTTGGCATGACCATTTTATACTTCTGTCTGGAACACATGCTGTTGTGGCATGATGGCTTTTGGTGGATTCTAGACTGCAGCTGGATTCATGGATTCATAGCAATGGGCTGAGCTTGGAACGAAATCTCCAGAAACCAACCGGAGCTTAAGTTCAAGCAAGGCTTGCAAATAAATTGTCAGTCTGTGGAGCTCAGACTCGTGTATAAATTTGTGACTTTCAGATGCCATTCGTGAGATCCGGAAATATGACGATGTGACCGAGAAAGTGAACCTGCAGACCAACCCTGGGGCTGTGGAGCATTATCACATGAAGCTTTTCCGAGCCCAGCGGAACCTCTACATTGCTGGCTTCTCGCTGCTGATGTCCTTGTGAGTACCTCAGGGGCACTGCTGAGGCCAGATCAGGTGGCGGGCAAGCTGCGTGGCCGGCCAGACTCATCAGCCCTGACTATTAGCCATGCTGCCTGGAGCCTGATGGAAACTAGAGTCTTAACAGCATCTAGAGGGCTACCACTTCCCAATTCCTGGGCCACATGCTTGGGAATCTTGGTAAGGCTTGGATAGTAGGTTTGCATTCAGGAGGCACTGGAAATAAGGCATTGAGGGGAGCATCAGCTGCAGCCAGATTGCATCACGCTTAGCACCTATTTCTTGCCAGTAAGAACCAAATTATTTACTTTGTGGCCCTTGGCATAGTTCTTGCACATAGTAGCAAAGAGTTCTCTAGGGAGCATCCCTCTCCCCCTTGCAAAGGTGGCCTCCTTTGCAGAGAAAAGCTTCTAGGCAGGCTTTGACATCTCCCCTTAATGATGCTTTGCCTGGTTCTCTTGCACCGTAGGTGTTGGCTGCAGAGCTGCATAAAAGGTAAACCCCTGACCATTAGGTCCAGTCGTGGCCGACTCTGGAGTTGCGGCGCTCATCTTGCTTTATTGGCTGAGGGAGCTGGTGCACAGCTTCCGGGTCATGTGGCCAGCATGACTAAGCCCCTTCTGGCAAACCAGAGCAGCGCACGGAAACGCCGTTTACCTTCCCGCCGGAGCGGCACCTATTTATCTACTTGCACATGACTTGCTTTCGAACTGCTAGGTTGGCAGGAGCAGGGACCGAGCAATGGGAGCTCACCCTGTTGCGGGGATTTGAACCGCCGACCTTCTGATTGGCAAGCCCTATGCTCTGTGGTTTAACCCACAGCGCCACCCGAGAGGATGGCAAAGCTAGAGGTGGGGAGCCTCTGGCCCACGGGCCAAACATGACTAGCTAGGCCTGTCCACTTGACCTACAAGGCTCTTTTGTGAATCCAGGCCCACCGCCCCACAGACATGGTAGCAGGCATGGGACAGGTAAGGATGGGGTTTCAAAGGAACAACCAGGAGCTTAAAGTGGATTCCTGACTGTTCTTTTGCTGGAGCAAGGTATGCTCCCAGTCATGGCATCAAATGATGGGCACTAGGAACGCACCTTGCTTGAGGTGGGCATGTGGTTTCTATTCAGTGGAAACTGCTTCTCCCTTTTTACAACTGCTCTTTGAAGCTGCCTGTGCTTCTCCTTTCAACCTACAGAACATGGAAAGCACAGGGCTGGCAATGCCTCCTGCGCTGTGGCGCCAAGTTTGGGAACCCTGCACAATGAATTTGGAGGGGTGGGTGGGACAGCCCACTTGCCAATCCTGCTTCAGAGCTGTAGCTATAGGAGGTGGGGGCTAGTCAGGGTTTTTGCTCCAGAGGGGCACCATTGAGGCTCCCAGGCTCTGTGTGTGTATATATGCAAATGTGCATTGGGGGATTGGGTACCCAACTGGGTCTTTGACCCAAGTGAAATAAAGTCTTGTTTCGCCTCTGGGATGGATTGCACCACTCGCCTGTCAAGGTTGGCCCACATGGTGGACAAAAAAGTCTCCCCACCCTTGCATAAGCAATGCAGTTAACCTTCTGCAGTGATGTTCACACGGTGCATGCCCAGGCTGTCTCAACAACTGTGAGATATGCAGATTGGCAGGCAAAGCGGTACTAAAAATTACTCCCTGAAGATAGATTTGAAAACCACTGCTGTACAAAAGGAGGCACGGTTTTCATCACATTTCCCAGCTCTCCCTTCTGGAAGCTTTGACAACGAGCGTGGTGTGAGCTGCAGAGGGGCTTGCCTCTTCTCCCTGCTCCCATTTGCGTTGCTCTGTTTAGGTCAGGGCTGGAGAACAGCATCTGGAGCTGGCATCCCCAAACTCGGCCCTCCAGCTGTTTTGGGACTACAACTCCCATCATCCCTGACCACTGGTCCTGTTAGCTAGGGATGACGGGAGTTGTAGTCCCAAAACAGATGGAAGGCCGAGTTTGGGGATGCCTGATCTAGAGGGCCACACTGGTTTCCTGTTCCTGGTTTATAATAATGAAAATAATAATAATAATAATAATAATAATAATAATAATAATATAATTTTTATTTATACCCCGCCCTCCCCAGCCAAGGCCAGGCTCAGGGTGGCCAACAAGCAATAATAAAAACAAGTTGAATGAATACAACTTAAAAACAAGATTAAAATACATTAAAATATTGAAACATTAAAATATTAAAATGCAGCCTCATCGAAAGGAAAAGGAAAAAAGAAAGAGGGGGAGGGAATCAAATTGGCTCCAAGCCGAAGGCCAGGCGGAACAACTCTGTCTTACAGGCCCTGCGGAAAGAAATCAGATCCTGCAGGGCCCTGGTCTCAGGAGACAGAGCGTTCCACCAGGCCAGAGCCAGTGTTGAAAAGGCCCTGGCTCTGGTTGAAGCTAATCTAACTTCCTTAGGGCCTGGGACCACTAAAAGGTAAAGGGACCCCTGACCATTAGGTCCAGTCGTGACCGACTCTGGGGTTGCGGTGCTCATCTCGCTTTATTGGCTGAGGGAGCTGGCGTACAGCTTCCGGGTCATGTGGCCAGCATGACTAAGCCGTTTCTGGCAAACCAGAGCAGCGCACGGAAGCACCATTTACCTTCCCGCCAGAGCGGTACCTATTTATCTACTTGCACTTTGACGTGCTTTCGAGCTGCTAGGTTGGCTGGAGCTAGGACCGAGCAACGGGAGCTCACCCCGTCGCAGGGATTCAAACCGCCGACCTTCTGATCGGCAAGTCCTAGGCTCTGTGGTTTAACCCACAGCGCCACCCGCGTCCCATCTGGGTGTTGCTATTTATGGACCTTGAGGCTCTCCGTGGAGCATACCGGGAGAGGCGATCCCGTAGGTACGAGGGTCCTAGGCCGTTTAGAGCCTCATTGGGTGCTATCTCTCTGTTTCTTTTCTCTCTCGTCTGTCTGGGTGGCTTCCATCCCATCAAAAGCTTATGCTGTAAAAAAAATGGTTAATCTTCAGAGCAGGACTCCTGTTTTCAGCATCAGTCTGGCACAGCAGCCTGTTTTGGAAGGCCTCTTGGAGAAGGCAGGGTGTCAAAATTTCTATGCAGCAACAAGATCTGCAAGAACTATGTCAAGGGCCTTACTGACAATTTGGCCTTACTGGCAAGAAGTGGGTGCGAAGGGTGATGCAATCTGGCTGCGACTGATGCAACTGCTCATCTCAATGCCTTGTTCCCAGTGCCTTCTGTATTCCTGCTTACTATCCAAGACTTGCTAAGATCCCTCTGGATGCTGTTGGACTCCAGTTCCCACAGATTGTTCTTGTTTTTATTACATATTTTTATGCTGTGAAATGCCTTGAGATCTTCAGATGAAGGGCAGTATACAAATAATAATAAATGGGACTATGCAGTAGCTGGGCTGCACTGCTTGCTCCCTCTTGCCTCCACTTGACTGTGAGGACCAGGTGGTGGTTGACCAAAGACCTCCTGTTTCCAACCCGTTGCATACAGTGGTACCTCGGGTTAAGAACTTAAGTTGTTCTGGAGGTCCGTTCTTAACCTGAAACTGTTCTTAACCTGAAGCACCACTTTAGCTAATGGGGCCTCCTGCTGCCGCTGCGCCGCCGGGACACGATTTCTGTTCTCATCCTGAAGCAAAGTTCTTAACCCGAGGTACTATTTCTGGGTTAGTGGAGTCTGTAACCTGAAGCGTATGTAACCCGAGGTACCACTGTATTCTGTTTGCTTCTGTTTAAACTAGAGTCAAGTAGTAGCAGAGGCTGAAGCAGCCTGCTGTGCTCTCTTTGGCCACAAGGTGGCAGGCGTGCATAATTTCTTACCTCTTACTGAAAATTCCTGAGGATGAGGAGAGCAGCTGAGTCTACAAGCCAGTAGAGTAGACTCTTCAGAGTTGGGGATTAAGCCACAAAGTGATGCCCTAATGAGCACATGCCGGACGCTTTCTCTGGACAGAACCACCACTTCTGGGCACTTGGACTGTAGTGAGGGCCAGGCAGCCCTTGGCCCTTCGTGCCAACTTTTTCTTTAGGAGCTTCTGAGATTAACGGTAGGACGCCTAAAAGAAGTGAAATTCCAATTCCTAAAGTTATTCTCTCTTCTCCTGCCCGCATAATGGGTTTTTATGTTTGCTATTCATCTTGCAACCTGTTGAGAGTATCAGAAGAGGCTTTATGCCACGTCAGACCATTCGTCCATCTAGCCCAGCATTGTCTGCACAGGCTGGCAGAGGCTGTACAGGGTTCAGCCAGAGGGTGTTCCTAGCCTTACCTGGAGGTGCTGAGGACTGACCCTGGGACTGTCTGCATGCAGAGCAGATGCTCTACCACTGAGATGTAGCCCTTCCCCCAGTGTAGGAAGATGGCCTCATGCTGAGCTAGAGCAGCTGTCCATCTAGATCAGCGGTTCTCAACCTGTGGGTCCCCAGATGTTGTTGGACTACAACTCCCATCATCCCTGAGCTCTGGCCTTGCTAGCTAGGGGTGATGGGAGTTGTAGTTCAACAACATCTGGGGACCCACAGGTTGAGAACCGCTGATCTAGATATTGCCACAGTGATTGGCAGCCACAGCCCCCAGGGGTTCAGGTGGGCGGGGGGCATTTCTAGCCCTACCTGGAGATGCCACTTGGAGATTGAACCGGGGGCTTCCTGCTCCACCCCTCCCCCGTTGCCTGTGGTCCTTGCCGTTGGCAGCAGCTGCTCACAGAGGCCGGCTGAACCAGGGCTCATGTCCTCCCTGGCGCTGAGCAGGCTGCAGGGTCTCTGTTGTGTCCATTATGGTGCCTGTCCAGCCAGCTCTCTGGTTTGATGAGCAGCCGCTTTTGGCCGTACAGGACAGCTGGCGAAGGGTGTGAACAATGCCTGTGGGCCATAAATCAGCGGCCTGGGTGCAGAGTTGCCTACAAAGGGAATGTGCTTGACTGTGCAGCTGGGGCTGGAAGTAGGGATGGGGGGGGCAAGCTGTCGGCTTCCATATCTTTGCTGTGTGTGAGTGTCTGGCCAGGAGGCAGGATGTTCTGGTCTTGTGAGCTCCGCCCTTGGCCTTTGGGCTGCAGCTTCTCAGCTCACTTTCCCTTTCATTGTTGCAAAATGCGTTTGTTGTCCGTGCTCAGAATGGCTATACAAAGGGAACTGGGAGTCCTGGGCCAGATCTCACTCCCGTAACGCTTGTCCAAGGTGGCTTTGCCCTTCCCTTGCCCTTGAAAGCACGTTGACTTGCAAGGCGGTTATTCAGAAAGGTAAAAGGCCTGCCCTTCCCTCTTTTGTATCCTCGCTATCGAGAGAAGCTTTTTAAAAAACAGGAAGGAGCATTTTCTCCAGGCGAGAGCTGCAAACCACCCTGCTCTGGGCTTCACTTGTCATTGAAGCACTCGAAGGGACTGCCAGCGTTCTCTCGTTCCGCTTTGTGGCCTTGCGCTGGCAGCTCTTGCAGCCAGAGGAATCTGTGCTGAGGGCCATCTCTGCCTTGCGCTGGGTTTATTGCCACCTCGCTCCCTTCTCTGACCAGCATTTCGGTCTGTGGCTTCTAACAGACAGTGGTCATCTGGTGGTGGCAAAAGCCTGTTTGACATCTGGCCAAGGCTGAGCTTTGTGGGCGGCACTCTTGGCCTGTGTCCTGGCACTCCCTTGTCGCGACTGATCTGCTTGGTGGCTCCTGGATGTGGCAGCCTTCCTTCCCCTGGGCCAATCCAAGCTGCCGGAAGGGCTTGCGTAAGCCTTGCAATGTAGCGCCTGACTTGTGCGGCTCTGGGGGCTGGCTCTGCGTGGTTCCCTGTACGTTAGTCTGCCTCCTGTGGTGCCAGTGTGGTGTAGTGGTTAAGAGTGGTAGTCTCGTAATCTGGTGAACCGCATTCGCTTCCCTGCTCCTCCACACGCAGCTGCTGGGTGACCTTGGGCTAGTCACCCTTCTCTGAAGTCTCTCAGCCTCACAGAGTGTTTGTTGTGGGGGAGGAGGGGAAAAGGAGAATGTTAGTCGCTTTGAGACTCCTTAGGGTAGTGATAAAGCGGGATATCAATTCCAAACTCCTCTTCTCTTCTCCTATGCTGAAAAGGAGCTGCTCCTTGAAAGGGCGACGTGCGGTGGCTTCTTTCAAGTCCAGGAAGCGTTGCCTCATTGTTCTTGCTCCTCTGGTGGGGATGGGGCAAGAAGTGATAAGGCTAAGATGGAGGGAAGCAGTGGTGATAGCAGGTGGAGGGTGGAGAAGAAGCTGTCTCTAAGCTGAGAGCCCTGGTGAGCAACAACCTCGTAAGAGAGGCCATATTTTGATATAAACAATTGCAGAAGGGCTGGCAGAATGGGTTCTCAGTGTGGAGCTGTGCCTGCATTGGCAGGGGCCACAACCACTTCCTGACTTGGGAGGCAGCAAAGGCTTTGGCCAAGCGCTCCACGGATCCTTCTGCTTTTTGCTCTCCTCTGTCTTGGTGTGGGGAGAGAACTCCTGTGCTGCAGAATCTCTGCTGGTCAGGGTACAGAGTGGGCTTGATGGACCAATGTCCTGACTCTGTATAAGGCAGCTTCTTTTATCAAAGGTTTGCGGAACCTCGACATGAAGCAGGATTGGGGATCCTAAGTAGCTCTATGGATAATGTTGGACTCCAGGTTGTGTCAGCCTCAGCCAGCACGGCCTGTGGCCACGGATGGTGGGAGATGGTGGTCCAGCAATATCCAGAAAGTCACAGGTCCCCATCCTTGATCTTTTGACGTGAAGCACAGTCTTCTCTACTGCAGTTAAACCCAGTTAAACCCATGATCCTGTTGATGGCAAGACCGGCCTTCCATTTTCTTACCAGTCTTCTCTGGTCAGAGACATTGTTAGGCCTTGGTGTTCTGTTTTCCCCAACGGGTATGCATGACTCAGTCGTTTTATGACTGGAGGTGGGGGCTTCAGTGATCCAGCTGATAAAGCACTACTGGGTTCAGATTCAAGTCCCACCTGGTTAGCCTTGGGCAAGGCCAAGTTGTGTTCCTTGCTTGCTTTCCCCAGTATGCAGAGACAGCCTTGGTGGGTAAGAAAGGTACTGTCACTCCCAGTTTCCAGTACAAAATCCTCGTTTCCAAGGCCAGTTGGGAAGCCTGTGACTGACCTGGAAAGTGAACCCGGTGCTTTATCAACTAGGTCACTCCAGTGCCCTTTACAGCAGACCCAGATCTAAAGACCTCTCTGTGTGTGTCTTAACTCTCTTGTTGACTTGGTTTGGGATGCCCTCTTTGAGCCACCTTCTGCCTCTGTCCTTGCAGTCTGCTGAGACGCCTGGTCACCCTCATCTCCCAGCACGCCACCATCCTGGCTTCGAACGAAGCTTTCAAGAAGCAGGCAGAAGGAGCTAGCGATGCGGCCAAGAAGTACATGGAGGAGAACGACAAGCTAAAGAAGGTATGGGCTCCTGCCTGGGCCACAGGCACAGGGAAAGCTGCCGTGGGGCAGTTTTGACTTTGGCAGATTGCTGCAGTGTTGTTACAAACATGAGTTTTGAGGCTCCCCTCAGTTTTAGCAGCGGATGGCCCTGCTGGATTCTAGTCCCTCTGCTCTTGAGGAAACACAGGTGCAGTGGCCCCCCTGGGCAGTAGTTTGCACACTTCCACGCATCCTCAGACTTCAGAGTTCTGATTTATGGGTGTATTGGTTGGTGTCTGTAATCCTATAAGGCTCTGAGACTGTCTGTCACACTATATACCCGGTCCCCTTTTATGGCAGTAACCTTACCCAAGGGGTTAATCGCCCACTGGTGCCTTGTTTTTTCAGGAATACTTGGTGGGTGACTTTGACCTACAAGATTGCTGCACTAGCAAATGCCAAGCATTCGAAGCAGCTGGCATTGCAACCCGCTCCCTCGATAGCCTGGTGTTGGTGAGAGGCTTGCTGGCACCTAAATATGGAGTATTCCTCAAAATGGGTTCAAGATGGTGTTGGCTAACCCTCCAGTAGCCAAGGCACACTTTCTGAATTTACATGTGAGGCAGGCTTTGTTCCGTCCACCACATTTTTCTTCAGTGAAGGTGTGGGGAGGAAGATGTAGCCCACTGTGGCCTACCTGTGACCAGCAGGTGGTCTCCTGGGGCTTGGGGGCCCTTTCTTGGCACCAGGAGACATCTGGAATTGGACCTGGGACCTTCTGCATGCAGAGCAGGTGACCCCTCCAAGCCAGTGTGGTGTAGTGGTTAAGAGCGGTAGTCTCGTAATCTGGGGAACCGGGTTCGCGTCTCCGCTCCTCCACATGCAGCTGCTGGGTGACCTTGGGCCAGCCACACTTCTCTGAAGTCTCTCAGCCCCACTCACCTCACAGAGTGTTTGTTGTGGGGGAGGAAGGTAAAGGAGAATGTTAGCCGCTTTGAGACTCCTGAAGGGGAGTGAAAGGCGGGATATCAAATCCAAAACGCTTCTTCTGCATTTCCTGGAATTGCCTCCCTCCAGCGAGAGCGCAGAGGTGTTGTAGGCCAAACTCTTCTGGGCAGGGGTATAGCGCCATTTGCCAGAACCAGGGGTGCCACAAATGCTCACCAGTGGGAGTGGAGCGCATTCGCCCAGCTCTTGCTGCTGAACGCTGCCAGGCAGGTGCTCATGTGCCGGGCAGGGTAGGGGCACAGAGGGTGCTCTTTGCCCTTGGCACTCACCCAGTCCTCACTGCCGGAACCAGGCAGGGCGCGGCAGAGATGCTGGTTTGCTCCCCTCCAAGATTGTGTGCCGGGGCCGTGGCCCGCCCATCTCCTGGATGGCAAATAGCTTTGCTGATTTTTTGCCTTGAAAACACTGGGATGATCTAATGAAGGAGCTAAGCTCCTCTGAAGCCTTACCTTCTGACCACTGGAAATCTTCTTGCTTGGTTCTTTTAAAAACAAACTCCCAAACCTTTCAGCATCATGCATGGTGCTTGTGACAATCTTGCAAAGGGAAACTATAACTGCGGCCCCCTGAACTGGTGTTGAACTACAGCCACCATCATGCTTGACTGCGGGCCATGCTAGCTGAGGCTGATGGGAGTTTCCCCCCAGAAATATATGGAGTGCCAGGTTCTCCATCCCTGGTATAGGACATTGTGCTCTGCCAGGAGAAATATTACATGGTGGGGGTCACCAACTCAGCACCCACAAGCAAGGTGGCATCTGGAGAGGCTTTCATTGGTGCCTTTGGGCAGGGGATCCAGACTCTTGAGCTTTCCTTTTTCTAAAGAGGCAAGTCTCTTGCCCTTCTAGACAGAGAAATGGGAAGCAAAATATACAGGTACCCCTCTTAAGAAATTTCTGTGAAACAAGCTGGACTGACTGCTCCAACCATTTTAGCCAATGAGTTGTTTGGACACCAGTTATTCCTGTGGTCTAAAGAGTTGCTGTTTCCCCTTCCTCTTCTGTGTTCTTTTTCTGCTTCAGACTTATTTTCAGGTCCTTGGAATTCCTGTAGTTTCCATTCCTTTTCCCCAGCAACCAGGATGCATTTTTCCTGTGATCAGTTTTTATGAGATCAGGGTAGTCCCTAGGAATCATTTTCTGCAAATAATACTACACAGTGAGTGTGGGTGCGTGCTATGGAATCTCTCCTCCCCACCGAAGGCAAAGGTTAGAACTTTGCAACAGGCTGCGCCATCTCTCCTTCTCTGTGGGAGATAAGAATTCACTGCAGTACAATTGTGCACATGTCTACTCAGACGTAACACAGGAGGAAAGTGTAGTTTGGCTGGCCAGTCACTCTCAATGGCAAACTTTCATTGAGACCAGAAACCGTTGCTCTAGGGTGGCTGGGTGTGTTTCTGCAAGCTTTTGAATTGTAGAGTTCACTGTGCATTTATTTTTTGAAAAACAAAACACCGTGTGTTAGCTGGCAGCAACGGAAAGGCACCCCGATGAAGCAGGGCGCTGTGTAGTCCTGCACTTAAATGATGAAAGCGGTAACAACCAGTCTGCACTAGTGATTTTTCACCCTTCTACTTGAGCACGGGTGCCCGAGGCCTGTTCACACCCATCTTGCCCTGAGGGAACAAATACAGTCATACCTTGGGTTGCGAACGCTGCGTGTTACGTCTTTTCAGATTGAGTCCCGCGGCAGTCCGGAAATACCAGAAAGGGTTACTTCCGGGTTTCGCCGCTCGCGCATGCGCAGACGTGCAAAATGACGTCATGTGCAGAAGTGGCTCCGGAACGGATCCCGTTCACAACCAGAGGTACCACTGTAATGTCTGAAAAGTCTGTAAAACCCTGACACCTGAAATATTTTGTTTCCATCTGCTTCCCCCTCTCCCTTGCAAAAGGAAAAGGTACCTGGGAGCTTTTAAGTTCGCTAAACATAGGCTTGCTAAATAGTCCCACAGTCTTTACAGCTACAAGGCCTTTAAACTTCTGAGAACCTCGGCTTTGCTTCATAAGAATCCTGAACTAGATCCCAGGTCTTCCCCACCCCCTCTTCACGTGGAGAGTGCGGCTGTGAAAGGCAAGCTCTGTCGCATGGCAAGTGTGTTGGAGTTTCTGGGAATTCACGGCAGCTGCAGCTTCTAATGCAGAATCCAGATTTCCTTAGAAAATAAAAGAAGAGCAGGCTTCCTTCCACCGCATGATGGACAAAACAGGTGAAAGTGCCCCTGCATTCTCAAGTTTCAGCTTTGGGGGGTGGGGCTCCAACCTGGGGGCAGCTCCCTTTCATGCAATTTCTTTCCTTGCCAGCTTTTCTCCTCTGAGGCCCAGCCCTACTTTCTCTCCTCTCTAACCAATAAAAATAAGCATGGAAATTCATGGAATTTCCATTTGCAGCGGGGCGAGAGGCCTCACATTTGCCTGTGTACCAAAGAGCCTTCAAACCTTATGTGTTTTAAGCCACCACCCGCCATATGGGGCAGGCAAGCCCCACCACACTGGGTTGACATGAGGGCACTGCCTTAAATATGGCAATAATTTTTATGGAGTCAAATAAAAATAAGGACTGTGCATTAGCAAGACAGCCTTGACCCTCTGGATAGTAGGGTGGTGGTTGAATGTATCGGCTTTGGTGTGTCTTCAATCTGTAGCCATAAACAGGATGCAAAGATAAAAATGCAAACCTTGCTCAAGGGCGGTGATTATGACTTGGGCTTTTGATAGTGCCCCAGTCCCTTGCGGCTGCTTTTGGAGAGCTCCTCTCCCCCCCGTTCTCTGGCACTACAGACTGGCACAGCTAGAGATTGGCTTGGAATAGACTTTTCTATTCCAGTTAAAAGTCATCTCTTGTGAATTTTGCTTGGGGAGGTTCTGCACCACAGGATGGGGACTCCGGTTTGGGAGGAAATCCCCCCTTTTCTCATTCATTTTCATAGAAGCTTAGAAGTGGAGAGTTGGAGCATCCTGCAATGAGCCAGGATGCTCATTGCAAAAAAATGGAAAGGGGGAAAAATCCTACCAATAAAAGAATGGCAAATCAAATTTTGTGAATATATATATATTTGGCAAGATTCGCAGCATTCTTAAGGGGACAATCGGACCAAAAATTAGTAAAAGAATGGGATTGTGTTAAAGAATATATGAAAAAAACATTGTTCTGGAGTAAGTATATCGGGATGTAATGAATGAAGCTTTGCAGGGTTAAAGAAATTGAAAAATGGTGCAAGATAGAGGTAATCTACACTAGACACAACAATACAGAACGATTAAAAACTATGAGGTCTCAGAACAAAGGAAGGAAGTCAATGTTAACGATTAGTATGACAATATGGTTTTCTTTGTAGGCGTGATTTTTCTTTTTTCTTTTTTTATCTTTGTTTTTTGTTTTGCTTTCCTTTCACCCCCGACCATTAGATCTGCTGACGGGGGCTGGTGGGAACCCCTTCCAGGCTTCCTTTGGACTAGCTTAACAGCATGTGAAGGGGCCACAGGGAACCCACCCTAACCTAGAGGGAGGTGGGCAGGTCACTTTCTTGAATGCTGGCCCTGTTGCAGTATGTCTTGGGAGGGGTGTGCAAAGAGGATCGAGTGAAAGCAGAAGTTTCTCTAAAAACTGGCTGTGTACACATGATTCCCTCCCCACCCCCCAAAAAAAGAATACTGGGAACTGTAGGTGCTGGGTGTTGGGAATTGTAGCTCTGTGAGGGGGTATGCTACAGTTCCCAGGACTCTGGGGGACGTCATGTGCTTTCAATGTGTAGTGTGTACTCAGCCCATATTCCTGGCTCCTTAAGGCCAGCCAAGTTGGAGGGAACTGTGTATTCTAAAGACAACGGGAACTGGTCAAACTTCTATTCTTGTTTGATTAAGGCAGTTTTATAAACAGCCCCTTCTTGGGTGTGGCAGGTCAGTCTCTTCAAGGTAACCAGGCAGGGAAGTTTTAACAAAAGATTCTGTGTCCTTCATTTTGGCCCCCAATTACTTGGTAGAAGAAGAAGAGTTTGGATTTGATATCCCGCTTTATCACTATCCTAAGGAGTCTCAAAGCGGCTCACAATCTCCTTTCCCTTCCTGCCCCACAACAAACACTCTGTGAGGTGAGTGGGGCTGAGAGACTTCGGAGAAGTGTGACTGGCCCAAGGTCACCCAGCAGATTTGGAGGAGCGGAGAAGCGAACCTGGTTCACCAGATTACGAGTCTACCTCTCTTAACCACTACACCACACTGGCTCTCACATTGATGTGTGAACTCAAAGCTTAATACCAACAAATTCAATGACATAAGCTTCCATTGATTTCAGTGGGTTACTCTCAGCATGATTGAGGTTGGACATCGCCTATAGCAGGGGTCGCCAACTCCCAAGAGACTGTGATCTACCCACAAAGAGTATCCCCATTTTTGAGGTGGTGCAGGTCAAAGTTGTTGACTTTTTTAGGAAGGAAGGCCCTTTTTTTAGGAAGGGAAGGGGGGCCCCTGTTTTGGGGGGGTGCAGGGCAAAAATGTTGAGCTTTTTTTTAGAGGAGCAAAAGTAGTTGAACTTCTTTGGGCCGGGGGGGGGGGGGAGCCAGTGATCTACCGCAGACGTGCAGTTATATACCATTGAAGGATTTCTACTTTTTCATATTGTCACAGGAGAGCTGGAATAATGTGTTGTAGCTGGTGGGAAGCAAATACACAGCCTTTGAAGTTGGTTGATGGAATAGTGTCATCCTGCAAAACACAGGCATGAGCAGATGCACACTTTCTACATCTCCATATAACGGCTGCAGAACACGAGGGAGGATATTTTTAGGTTGCCATTTTGAAAGCAGTTTGAATTTAAGAATCCATGCATGTTGTAACTTCTGTGAAAGTAGATTCAGTGGCCCTTGAATTGGCAATGGAGCAGTTGTATGTGCAACACAGTTGAATATTTGTGTATTTTGAATCTCTTTCTCTCTCTGTGTGTGCGTATAAATATATATATATATATAGAGAGAGAGAGAGAGAGAGAAATGTGGTATACAACATGAGAATAAAATCAACAAAATGTCCATGAAAGCATAAACACAGATAAAACACCAGTAAACCCTGATTTGTTAAAAAAGAGAATTCATATTACAAAGATCTGGCTTAGAATGGTATGGTTTTCAAAAGACCTATGGGCTAGTTCCTGCGAAACATCTACTGGCAAGGAGTTCCACAGGGCAGCGCCTGCGCCATTGAAGGTTTGGTCCCTTTTACTTGAGCAGTGGAGAGAAGCAAGGGGTTTCCAGAAATGGAGGGCATAGGATATAAACACACTTGAGGGCATTAAGAATAGCCTTGCTGGATCAGGCTACCCAGGAGGACTCCCCTGCTCAGCGCCTGAGGGCCCCAGTCCTGCCACTCACCAACTGGCCTAGGGCGGCGCTTGACGGGCTCCATCAAGGACTGCTGGCGCTGCAGCTGGGCAGAGAGGGCTCCGTTTTTCTTTTTTTAATTGCTGTTATTTTTTACCTATGTCATTTCAAACTGATATTAATGCTGTAATCTTAGTTTTAGATTTTTATTTATGTGGAAATTGTTTTCCATTTGGTTGTGTATCTTTGATGTGGTTTACAGTGGTACCTTGGGTTACATACGCTTCAGGTTACATACGCTTCAGGTTACAGACTCTGCTAACCCAGAAATAGTGCTTCAGGTTAAGAACTTTGCTTCAGGATGAGAACAGAAATCGTTCTCCGGCGGCCCAGCAGCAGCGGGAGGCCCCATTAGCTAAAGTGGTGCTTCAGGTTAAGAACAGTTTCAGGTTAAGAACAGACCTCCAGAACGAATTAAGTACTTAACCCGAGGTACCACTGTATTTATTGTTTATGACTTTTGTAATTATATAAATCTTGTCATGTTGTAAGCCGCCTTGAGCATTGTTTCTAACTGTGAAAAGGCGGCATACAAATAAAATGATGATGATCTCACAACCAGATGCTTTTTGGAAGTCCAAAAGCAGGACCTGGGCACAGCAGCAGCCTCTCTGGACGCCTGGCTCACTGCCTGTGTCGGTGGAGGCAGAACGTAGACATTGTGGCTTTGATAGGCTCCATTCTCCATAAAACCACCTTGTGGTAGCGGATTCCACAGTTTTAACTGTTCTGTGTGAAGAAGCGCTTCATTCTGGTCTGTGCTGATTTTCCACCCAGCTTCAGTTGCTGTCGTGTCGTGCGCCACAGGCTTGGGCATCTCTGCTGCTCTGAAGGTCTTGTATAACATTTTTTCTATACATAGCATTGCTAATGTCAGGCTGTCGCTTTTGTGCCTGTCATGCCAGTGCTTGCAATCACAACTGCTTCTTCTCATATAAGATGAACCATGATTGGAGAAAGCTTATGCAAACCGCCCCCCCCCCCCCCGGAGGCTCAGTTTGAGGATGAAAGATTCTCCTCCTCACACCCCCATGCCTTGTCTTTTCAGCAGCCATTTCTCTCTTCCAAAATCTCAGGTTTCTCTTTGCCTAGTAAAATGTCCCCTTTTCTGTCCTGGGCTTATCCAGCTCCCTTTGCACTGCCCAGAAGCAACATCCGTTGTTTTATACACTCGCGGTTGGCATTTCCAGGGGTGTGTAGGCAGTATGCCTATTGTTTGACTGGTTATTATGGGATACTTTCCTTCAGAGATTTTTCCAAAGTAAGAAATGTTAGGAGAACGACAGGATTCAGGGTGGCATTTCATATGCATCAAAAAAGGGAGAAAGTGATAGGATGGAAATGAGGTGGCTGGGAAGTTTGTGGAACATGGCAGGTGATTCTCAGCTAATCCAACCACAGGCTGTGTGCAAGAGGCAGCTGTCTCCCTGCTCCTTGGAGGCAAAAGGATTTTGGTGGGAGCTGCTGCCTGGCAATAGAAAAGGGCGAGAGCCTAAATCATCCTAGTTGAAAAACTTTCGTAAGCCACTTCTTGAGAGCATCTCTGGGCTATAAAGCAAGATATAGGTATTTCAAATGGGGCATTTTGTTGTGTAAAAATGAAATTGCCCATGGTCCTCCAATAGGTAGACCCCAGGTCAGATCTTGCTTCATCCATGAGCTTCTTGGTTGGTCTTGGGCAGGCCTCACTCTAAGCTTCCCCATTCTCATATGAGGATTGTTTGTGCAGTGGTGTAGCATGGGTTGCCAGTGCCTGGGGCCACGCACAGGGGTGGGTGGGAAGGAGGGAAATGGATGCATGTGCATTCAACTGCCTAACGGCATCCGTGTCACCCAGGGGATCACAGAGAGATGTAGAGTCATTCCATTATCTGGAGAGGTCACTTCCTGAATCGCATGGAAAAGCCATTTTCAGTGGAGCCCAGTGATGGAAGCATGCAGCTGTAATGAGGCAGCATCTGGTGTTGAAATTTTGTGCCCAGGACACCTGCCCCTGTGGACCCCCCCCCCCATGCTAAACCACTGCATCTGTGTTTGCAAACTTGATGGCTCTGCATACTTGATGACTTGGTTGCTAAGCCATGCATTACTGCAGCAGGAAGGGTCCAATCCTTGACCTTCAAAGCATGAGGACAGGGATTTTGCCCCTTGCCCAAGGTTCAGCCTCAGAGTAGGAGAGGGGTAGGGGCATCTTCACTATAGTTCTTCTCCTCTTGGGAAGCCCAGCATCAAATGGGTACCAGTTTCTGCGAGGTTTCTAGCTCTCAGGTTGGAAGGAAACATGGAGACTTGTCATGCTCAGCAGATGTGTGTTTGCCATGCCAAGGGAAATTGTAGACCTCTGAATGTCATGCTGACCATCCCTTTAGAGCAGAAGTTTTCAACCTTTCTGAGTCTATGGCTCCCTTAAACAACTGCATTCTTTCTGTGGCACACCTGTGGGGCTCAGGAGCCCATTTATGTCACTCCTTGTCTGCAGTGCTGGCAGCCTCTCACCCTTTTTCAAACACCCTCCCTCGTGGAGCGTTCCCTCAGCCTCCTCTCCTCTCCTCTCCCTTTCCTTGGGAGTCCTCCAGGCAGCCGCTGCTGCCGCCCCTGGTCTCTGAGCTAAAGAGGAATCCCAAAATTGCTTCTTTGGATTCTGCAATAGTGGTTTGCCTATTTAGTATTTTTGGCTGTGTCAATTGTCCTAGAAATGGGTTGACACTGAAGTTTTGCAAGGTAGGTTAGGGGAAAGGGTCAGGATAAAAGCCAGCTGACCGTGTACAGGACAGGGGTTTGTCTGTACACACACATTAAATCTTGCGTCAAGCTATTTCTCATTGATGGATTGATTTCTCCTGTGTCCTCTAACCTTCTTTCCTTCTTCTTATTCAGCAACTGCAGCAAGCAGGGGTTAAAATAACAGATCTGGACACCAAAGGCGCTGGAGGTGAAGAAGAGAGTAAAGCACTGCAGGGTGAAGTGAAAAAACTGAAGGATGAGCTGGCCTCCACAAAGAAAGGTGAGAGACTTGGTGGAGTACGTTTAGCGCATGCCCCCTCCAGTCCTGGCTGTAAAATGACCCTGTGTGGTAGATGCCACTGCCCAGTAACTCATAGGGAAAGGGCATGACCTCTTAGAGACCCTGGACTATCCCTCTCCCCCCACATCCCACTTGGGTACAGCTGGATCATCCGGGCTAGATGCCGACGAAAGGGTGATACACCATCTATTTATACTTCTAGAACTGTACAGCCATGCACCTTCCTCATGTACAATCTCAGAATTCTGTCCCCCCCCCCTCCTGCTTAAAAATACTTCACTTGGCATCAGACTTTGGGAATAGATGGACTGAGCCCTGAAGAGTTTGTTTGTAAACACTTTGGTTCTCTATAGTTGTGAGGATGCTGTTTTCCTTGCTCTACAAAGCAATGTCCAACTTTGGAATTGGTCTCTCTAGTTATTGAAAAGGGAAATGATGATGGGGACAACTAATTGGTGCACTCACACACTGGCAGGTTTGGGACTTCTTTACACCTTCTTTGTCACAACTCCCATCAGTCCCAGCCTGATGACCAATGCCCAGGTATGGTGGGAGTCCAGCACAACCACAAATTCTCCATTCCTCTCTCTCCTGTCCCAGTTGACATGCAGCATAGGCTGCTGTAGTGGCACTTGCTCACATTGGTCCCAGGTAGCCTCCTGCGAAGTGGTTGATTCTGGCAGCAGTGTAGGTGATGCTGCTCTGAGCTGTGGCGCACAGTCAAGTGGAAAGTTCTCCTGCATAAGCCCCACTGGGATGGGTGGGAGATGTGTGAGAGAGCACAGTCACTCAGTGGGAAGGGAATGCTGCTGTTTGGTGCTGTTGGCACCATACTTCACCACTGCTAAACCCTTCCCTCCTCTCCTCCACAGTCAAATGTATTTATTTATTTCTTTGATTCAGTTGATTAATTGCTTCCCATAAAATATCTTGATCTGATTTCGCAGTAAAGACAATCAAACAATTCTGTATGTAAACTATTTTATACTGTCAAGCTCATACCCAACAATGATTGGGAATGCTAAGAAACATCATCAAATTGAGTGCAATTTTGAAATCAGTGGTTAAAATCCACACTGTTTTGTAAGATTCAGCCTGCCATCTTGATTCAGATTGGGACCCGATAGATGAAAAACCCGTTACTTGACCTCAAGAACCATAATGCAAAATTGGATTGCGGTATCTTCACAGTGTCCAGATGCATAGGAAGCAGACAAACGATTTTCCAGGTGTCCTCCAAGAAAATTGTTTGTATGTCTACTATAATTGTTTGTATAGTAGATATGCAAACAATTTAAAACCAATTCTGTGTGTGAAAAGAACTCCAACTCCAATACGACTCCAACTCCAAATAAACGTTGCAAGCTTTTTTAGGGTAGCAGGGCAGGGTCTTTGCACACTACTCTAAAACCTTGCAATGACATAATGGGATACTCTCTCTCCTCATGCTGCATGTGTTTGAAACCCCCCCCCACACACACACTGGGGGGGGGGCCTCCAGTTCTCAGTTGCAGTATCAACCAGTCTGAGCAGCTTCTTCAGGGCTCATTTCCAGAGCTGGCAAACTAGAGGGGTTGACATCAGTGCTGGAGGAATCCTGGAGCTGGGAAGTTTTGGGTGTCAATTGCCCTTCCGACCTTCTCAGTTCTTGGTGGGCTTGTGTAACATTCCCAGCGTCTCTTTGACTCCCCCTTCCCCATGTGAATGGCACAGTGGCCAGGCAGGACTGTAATTGGTTGTGTAGTGTGCAACACTAGGCACACAAGAATTGCTCAATATACCTTTTAAGTTGGTTGAATTATTTAAGGTTCTTGAATTATTACTTTGTGGCTCAGATTTCTTTCTTTGGGGGGTGCAGGGGGTGTTTGGCTGGGCATGCCTGGGTTGAACTGATCTCTTGTCTCTTCTTCCAGTGTGCCCTCTTTTTTTATAGCTGTTGTAAGGGGTGCTGCGTTTTGTTCCTTCTCTCCAGTCTAACACCCAAATGGTACTATTTGTTAAGCCACAGGAAAGCTGCCAAATTTGGCACAACTTGTTCTTCTGGCCCAGAAGCTCTCAGTTTCTTTAGCACGGTGGTCCTCCATGAGGAAAGTGTCCCATGTGCTGGATCAGGCCAATGGCCCATTTATTCCAGCATCCTGTTCTCTCAGTGGCCAACCAGATGCCTGTGGAAAGCCTGCAAGCAGGACCTGGGTGCAACAGCAGCTCTCTCCCCTATTGTGATTTCCAGCAACTGGCAATGGAAGTGAAATGGCCATGATGGCTGGCAGTCATGAATAGCCTGATCCTCCACAAACTTATCTGATCCTCTTTTAAAGCTGTCCAAGATTGTAGCCATCACTACTTCTCAGGGGAAATAGCTTAACTATGTGCTATTTGAAGCCAGTGAGGAAAGTGAAGGAAGGAGCATCTTCCCAATATTCTCTGAGTCTTCCTTAAGGAGCCTCAAAGCCTTTTAGGTCTGCATCTGATAGAAACCAGCCTTGGGTGTCTCTCTCTTCCAGTGATGCTAATGCTATCGTGGGACGTGCGCCAGTTGCTCTCTGACTATCTGCATCCGGAGCCTTGAAGTGCAGGAAGTGCAGCTTGCATTTGGCGCCAAAGGCAAGCTTCAGAATGGATCCTGTCCCAGAGGGGCTTGCACTTGGCACACTAAATTTAAATTCACGACCACGAGCTCTACTTTCGGCAGGGATTGGCTCTGCTTGGAAGACTCTGCTGTGCCGTTGATGGCCAACATGCAAAATGCCCTGAATGCAAGCCCCTCTTGCCAAGAAGCAACTGAGAGTTCACCTTTAGGCTCCCAATTGTTCCTTTGCAGATATGGCTTTACCTGCACCACACCTGAAGTCATAGGTGACTCCAGGTGTGGCAGAAACTACCCTGTGGGCCCAATTAGGGCCTCTGGTGCCTCTGATTTGTTGTGTGGGCTGGAGGTTCCCCTCCCATGATAGGTTGTAGGAATCTTAAGAAGCAGAACTGGAAGTGACTCAGGGAATTCTTTGGGTTAGGGTTCTGGTTCTCCACTCCCGCAGTAAAACACTGGTGAACGTTAGAGGTGATTTGGACCAGGGAGCACAGTCCTAATTCAGAACAAAAATTTGGATGAGAGCTTATTGAGAATAGTTGAAATGTTCTTGTGGTGACATGATCCAATCAGTTATTTCAGGCTTGCCTAGTACTAATTACACTCTAGAACCACCATCCATGTCTTTGAGTGTTACTTTTTAAAATTCTGTCTATGCTGGTGGTCAAGCAAAAACCCTGCAGTGGGCAAAGTGGCAATTGAGAAGCAGCCTAGCTTATTGTCCAGTGATCTCAACTTTGAAGACCAAGAGGGAAATAAGTGGCTAAGCTTTATAGCATCCTCATTTGATAGCCACAGCTGATGGGAACATGGCTTCATCCTTAAGTTACTTTGTAAACTGTCCTATGACCTTTGGATCAAGGCAGGCATACAAATTTTATTAAGTAAGTGCTAGAAATCAAACTACTCACCTCAGTCCTTTCATGGAGTTGGAAGTCAGAGGAATGAACTTGGTGGAAGATCACAGCTCCTCCTCTGATCCAAAAGTCTGTGGTTTTCTATTCCTGGAAAACCAGGATCTGCAGTGATCCATTTTTTACACACAGACACATGCATGTGACTTGGCTTGCTGTTGCCTGATTATCTGGGTCAGTTGGGATGTTTAGAGATTGCTCTAACCTGTGCTTTTCTTCCCCCTTTAACCCCCAGCCCTGGAAAAGGCAGAGAACGAGGCCCTGGCTATGCGCAAACAGGCCGAAGGACTGACCAAGGAGTATGACAGACTGATGCATGAACACACCAAGCTCCAGGTGCGAGGGGAGGGAAGTGGGGTTGCAAATATCTGTTCTGAGGTGGGAGGGAGTCAAGAGGGGCCTGGCTGGCATCTGCATGAGGCCACTGTTGTGTCTGGCTGGACTATTCCAAAACTCTAAAAACCGGTCCTCTCCCTGGCTTCTACGGGTTCCAGCTTGAGTTGGTGTCTTGCTCCAGGAAGAGCAGTGGTGTTTGTGTTCTAGGGCAGGGCCAGAAGAAGGCGGTGGTGGTGGTGTGATGAGGGGTTTGGGGCTCAAAAATCCTTTAAAAAAAGAAAAAAGAAAAAAGAGAGAGTGTTTGTCCCATGAGTACTGTGGCTGCTCTGGGAATGTGAGGGTCGTCGATGCCAGCCTTCCCCAGTCTGGTGTCCTTCAGATATTGTCGGTCTACAGTCCCCATCATCCCTAACCATTGGCCATGCTGGTTGGGGCTGGTGGGACCCCAACAAGATCTGGAGGACACCTGGTTGCAGAAGGCCCATCTGCTTGGTTTTAAGAGAAGGAAGCTTCTTGGTCTTCCTCTTTTCCCCAGCTTCAAGGGGGGAGCTCCTCATTCCAGCCTTCACTTGAGTGTCCTGTGGACATTCTTCCTTGAAAGAGAGGTGGCTTCCCGGTTACCAGAATGCATAAATAGGGAAGAATGGGGTGACTCTCGAGAAGTAAGGTTTCGGCTGTGTTCGGCCCTTACAATGGTTGAGAGGGAGGCATCCCAAGTAGAACATCCTTTTTTCTTGCCCTGTGCTTTGTTCCTTGTTGGATTTCAGCTGTGTGTGAGGCAGTGAGTCCGGCATGGTCACTCCCGCTGGGCAAAGCCAGTTTTGTGAACAAATCTTCCTCCAGATGAGGGCAGCTGGGGAGTCTTCTGAAGTTTCAGCTGTAACTGAAAATAAATGTGTGTCTTGCCGTTGTTTAAGCTTTCAGGGAAAGCAGGAGCTGTGTCCCTGCTGCTTATAGTCCTACAACCCATGATTCCCTCTTCAGGGGTGTGCTCTCTTCCCCCACCCCTCGCACCCCAAACCTTTTGACTGTGCATCAGATATCCTTAAAAGTTAGCAAGAGCCTTCCACAAGTTCTGGAATCTTGTTGCTGACAGTCTCTACCGTCCAGTCCTTGAATGTGTTGCGGGAGGTTTCACATTTGTGCATGCAGTGGGTGCTTCTGAACCTCCCCCTTCTCATGGTCCCCTGAAAGTCGCCACCCCTGTAGCAGGAAGAAAGGAGTAGTCAGTCTTTTATTTTTTGGGTGTGCGTGTGTGTGATCATGTTGATGAGTTGCTTTGGTACATTAATGAAGGTTCTTTCTGCATTCTTAAGGGAGGGCTTTGAATCTGTTGGATTACAGCTGTCTTCTGCCGCAGACCCGCCTTCTCTCCTACCCTGTGTCACTGGTTGGCTAGCTTTAAATGGCCAGCCCACAACAAACACAGCATACACACACACACGTATAAAAATAATCCAGCTTTCGTTGCCAGGGTAACCTAATCTGCACACAGTGGCTGAGAGAAGCTGCCCAGCCTTGGTTGCGGGTTTTTTACTCCAGCCTCTCCCATTCGCGGAGTACCAGCCAGGGGAGGATCTTGGCAGCGCCTGGGAATCCTGCCCGGTAAACAACCCTCCACGTTTCTCTCTGCACGTAAGCAGCAGGTCACAAGACGCTGCCTCACCTGGGAGCTGATAACAGGTGGGCGGGGAGGAACAATGCTGGGCCTGGCACCACCTCAAGGAAGTGCGGAAGGGGCTGGGCCCCTCACTGCTCGGGTTTTAAAACAAGACTTGAGGCAGCACTGCCTGCAAAGATGTGGAGGATGTTTTTCTTTTCCCCAGGCTGGACTTAAACTCAGGAGTGAAGGACTATATACAAGTTCATTAACAGCAGTTTGGGACTGGGATAGTGATGTCTGGTTCACAGCTGTCAACTTTCAGATTTGAAAATAAGGGATCAGCAGCTTCACCTGTCCCAGGGACAGTCTATGGGATATCTAACAATCCGGGAAGCAGTGGGAAACGGCATTGGAATAAGGGGATCTCCTGCAAAAAAAGGGAAAGTTGACAGCTATGGTCTGGTTATCAGAGGTGGGAAACCTCAGGAACAGCCTCCCAACTATTGTTTTGGGACCAAATGATGTTTTCTAGTAGATCTTAGGAGGGGGTTTCTCTGTGTGTCACTGTCCCCTCCAGAAGCTTACTGGCAATTCTTTGGAGTTGGGAAAATACCCCCCCCTTTCAGTCACAATCTTGTGATGGCCCCCTTCCCACGCTTAACCAGCCCCTCTTGTTATCCAAGGCTGCGTACACACCTTGCGTTTAAAGCACGCGGCTTCCCCCAAAGCATCCTGGGGGCTGTGGGTTGTCATCGGCACTGGGAATCGTAATTCTGTGAGGAATAAACTACAGTTCCCAGGATTCTTTGAGGGGATCTCTGTGCTTTATTTGTATGGTGTGTCCACAGCCTTAGTCTCCATTGGGCATTCCAGGAAGCCTCCCTTGGGGAATGCACCTGATTGCTTGCACAGTTCTCCCATGGCTAGTGACTGAGGGCTTGCCCCTTTCGCTCTAGAGGTTTGCAGTTGGGGAGGATGGTTCTGGAAGGCTTGACTGGGCTCCAGACAGTTCACATGAGCCGAGTCTTCTGCGTTCTGCTTGCTCTCTGCTCTGTGGTGGAGCTTGGTTGGCTTGGACCAGGACAGCAACCGCCTCTTCTTTCTTAGTCTTAGGATGATAAAAAAAAAAGTTTCAAGGTTCTGTTGTAACCCATGCTGAGTAAGCCTCCTGCCTCCAGGGCTTAATTACCCCCCACGCAGCATCTTTCTGGATTGCAATGGGCGTTGCTCTGAATATCCTCATTCCAATCCCTTCTCATCCCCATGCTCCCTTCAGCCCACAAGTCCTTACTGAGCTCTGTCTTGGCTTCGCCTGTGTGCTGCAACCACCTGCTTTCCCCCTCCCCTCCCCAGAGCTGGTGTGATCCGGCTGCCAAGACTCAGTAACAGTGTGCCTTGCCAGCTGCTTAAAAATAGGATCTCAGTGTTGTTGCTATTCTGATGGCTCTGCAGGATGGCACTGCTGGGGAATGGCACCTTCCTGCTTCTGAAGGGCCAGTGTGCCTTTGGGTACCTAGGGAAGCAGATATGTCCTTGCCCTGCGAGGAGGAGGAGGAGGAGGAGGATAGGGACCTTTCCAGCTACTCACATGCCCTTGAGCATTGTTCCTGGGTGGTGACTGGAGGCTCTCATGTTGGCTTTTCCTTAAGGCTGCCTTCCACAACCTGGTGCCCTCCCATGAGCCCCAGCACAGCCTTCTAGAAGGCACCAGGATGGGGAAGGCCATGTTGAGGAGGTGTGGGTGCAAACAGCAGCATTCTCAGCTGGTGTCTTGGGAACTCTGTTCGAAGCATGTTTTCAAAGGGACGGGAGAACTAAGTGGCGGCAAATGCTAAACAGTGCGTGGGAACTCCTCTCTGCAGTGAGGTATCCTGCTAAGCTAATATTTCACGCGCAGCTCTTCATCTTTGCTGCCATCATACTCCAAAGCACCCTGTACTGCGGGCTGGCATGGTTCACTCTATATACTGTTGAGCTTCAGCCCCAGCCAGCATCACCAAAGGTCAGGGATGATGGTCCCCTGTACAGGGTGCCGATAGACTGCTCTGCATCTTGCCCAGACATCAAAATTAGGGGTGCATTGGCCTTTCTGCTCTACTTAAGTTGAGCACTACCGCAGCCCTTCAAAGGGAGAATTTGCAGGGTGGAGGGTGAGGAGGAGGAAGACTGGATTCTGAATGGGCAGCAGAATCCAGGACGGTATCTGAACCTGTGTTAGCTGGCGATTTCTGGCATCTGCTTAGCTTGGTAGGAGTGTTGTGGGCCATAGCTACTGTTAGTTTGTTTTGCTCATGCAGCTATTTGCCTTCGTGGCCATTCTGGGCAGCTTTCTCCAGGTTGCAGTCGTGTAGGGAGCTGGGTGGTCTTCCCCGTCCTTGGGCTGTGTAAGCAGATCCCTCCCCCTTGGGTAGGATTGCAGTGCTAAGGGCTGACTAGTTGGCAGAGAGGCAGAATGTTGCTACTGCAGCTGCTGTCCCTCCTAGACAATTGAGCTCTGCACTTGGGCACAGGATAGAATTGCATTCCCCTGCAGTCCCTGGCCATCTGTGGAGGCAGGGGTGGGGGCAGCATTTCTGCTAAGGCAAAACTGTATTTTCAGAAGGACTGTTGAGAATGCCTATTTGCCCCTCAAGTTGCCATTAGATGATATCCTTTCAGCCATGTGGCTCAGTCTGGTGGAATTTGTGGAGATGTGTGTGTCTCAAGATGCCTGGGGCTAAGACTGAGCTATGAATGGGGAAGTCACCTGAGCCAAAAATTCACAAGGTGGCCTCTCTCTCAGCATGCAAACAGCCTTGATTTTTGAGCATCCCTAACTGGTCAGGGTAGGGAATCGCCACTGGCTGCTGTGGAAATACATTCACAGAAGCTGCCTTTCATGTGGCTGGTGCACACACTGACCATTATTAGGCATGTACAGCACAGAAGCAAAACAAATGCAGCAGCCTTGAATGATGTGCCTAAGAATGAGCAGCTTATGACCTTGCAGAATACAAAGGACAAGGGCTTGAATGGAGATATTGCGTCATCGGCCAGCAGGGAGTCAAATCTGTTGTGTACATTTGGGCATGCAAGGCCTTGTGACTTGCTTATTATCTGCCTGAAATGACAATGGACTTGTAGTTCGCTTTCTGCTGCAAAGTGTCCACTTGCTACCTTGCTCTGCTGTCTGCAGAGTTCTGTGAAACTCCAAATCCAAAACTATGTGTCTGCCTTATCCTGCAAAAGTAACAAGCGCAGCATGTGGCAAAGGACAATAAGGGATTTTGTTTCCTGGGAATATTCACTTAAAGCTGATTTCCAGGCCATAATGGCAGCAACACATGCCTGGAAGTGTGTGTGTTTGCTGTCCTCTCAGAAGCCAAAGGGGATGACGGAATGAGAGTTCTGTGGCTTGAGCTGTGGGGCCCTTAGTGCACTGCATAACTTCTGGCTCCTCCCCATAACCAGCACAAAAATAAACCACTTGCAGAATTCAGTGTTATTTACTCGGCTGCAGCTTTTGAAAAGGGGACGGGGGGTAAGCATGGGGAAACAAGACAACTGTCCCTAAAGTGTGTAAAATGGAGAAGTTAACTGTGGTGTGGTAAGCCACTTTGCACTGGCTTGCCCAAAACGTGGCTTAAAAATACAGTTGAATGAAACAATTCTCCTCTTATATAACGCCATGTTGTTCCCCCACCCTCCTTGTTTCTCCCAGGAGGCCTGCGATGGACCAAGAGACAAGAAAGAAGAATGATTCCCCTGCTGCATATTGGTTGTTCTGGCCAGTCTCCACCTGGTTGCTGTACACTCATGTTTTTCATGGGGCTGGGGACAGCCTAGCTGAGCCCCCTCCCCTCACTTTCTGGGCATAGGTTTGGGTGATCTGTTCATCCGCCATTATTTGCTCCTTCCCCATCCTGCACCCCCTTCAGTGATATAGCTTTTGAGTGGACTGCTAACTCTCTTTATCCTTGTGCCCCTGCCCCCCCAATAAAGAGACTGGATGTGAACTTACCAGAACAATACTGCTGCTTGACTGTTTCTCACAGGTGGAGGAGAGGAGGAAGACAAAGTCTGTCTCTCTGGGGAGGCAGTTGGGGCTGGGCTACCAGGGCCAGAAGCCTTTCATGGTGGTGAGGGTGGCTGGGTCTATTTCAGCATGTGCTCTAAGGCTGTCCTGCTGTCTTTTAGCTGCACTTGCTCCCCCAGACTCTGGGTAGTTTCACTGACTCCATCCAAAGCCTGAAGGGAGCATGAGTGGAGCATTATGTGTGGTGCTTATGTGCTCCTGTTGATACCATCTGGCTGTGATGGGGAAGATCTCCCCGTGTCCGTAATCTCTGTATTTTTTTAATAATATATATTAAGGACAAGGTGTCTGTACAAAGCTTCTCATTAAAACTCTGGTAGAACAAAGCTTTCAGTGTGGCCTCTGAGTGAAATGGGGGTAATGGATTAAAAAAAACAGAGCAAGGGGAAATTGATCTTGTAGTCCTGAATTCTGTGTTCTGGATTAATGAAGAGCGGGGGACGTTTGGGTTCTTCTGATGGGCTAAACCGAAAGCCCCACCCCTGTTGACTTGTTTCTGTGGCCAAAAAATGCCTGCCTTCTGGTCTGCTGGCTCCTGAGTCCCACCCTGGTTACGGTCAAGGTTCTGGTCTTTGTCCTTTTGCACTCAACTTCCGCCTCCTAAGGTCTGCCAAGGACTTGAGCAACAAGTTGCTACTGTGTTCAGTGCCTCACTTGGTGCCAAAACCATGGCCACAGAAGGAACGCAGCTTGTGTCTGTAAGTGGTTTTCCTGGGCAAAGAGAACAATGCACTTAAAAAAAAGGAAAACAGTGAAGAGGGAGCAGGATTTGAGGGAGGAATGAGTGGAGATGGAATAAAGGAGTGCTAGGGAAAGTGCCCCCCCCAGAAGAAAGGAATAGTTTGAAGAATTAAGCTGAGGAAGTAGAAGGGTTCTGAAAGAAAGAGAAGAAAGCTGCATGGTCAGGAGTGTTAGAGTTGCCACACAGATGACAAGGGTCTTCAGGATGAGGGACAGAAAGAGATTCAGAGCACTTGTGCCTCAAACATGCAAGGAGCAGGATGGCTCAGTCATCCTTGAGGCAGGTGCAATAAAGCTAAAGGCCTTCCCCCCCCCCCAATGGGTCAGAGGAGAGGTCCTGCTTCCCCCCTCGCTAGCACCAGGTGTTTTTGCAGAGGAGAGTGTGTGCCTCCTTGGTTTTCTTGATGGCTTGCAGACTGACGCTTTCCTCTTCAGTGCTGTAGGACAAGCGAAGAAGGGGTGTGTGTAAAGAGAACACGAAAAGCCCTGCTGGATCAAGAGCCTGTGGCTGGCCAGGTCCTCCTGGAAAGCCAGAAGCTGGACATGAAGGGAACCTCTCCCCCCCCCCCCCCGCTGGCATGTGGTGGAATTTCTTGTAGGGGAACAGTTGGGACCAGAGGCTCCAGCTTGTGAGGATGATGGCGGGAATATCGCGTGCATGAACATCACACCTCTCTAAGCCGGGCAGAAGTTTACCGGGCTTTGGGAAGGAGGCGTCAGACTTTCAGTACTTTAATACAGTGGTACCTCTGGTTGCGAACGGAGGCCTGTTCGCAACATGAAAAGAGCGCAACCTGAAGCGCCGTATCTGCGCAGGTGCACAGCACGATTTAGCGCTTCTGCGCAGGTGCAAGCAGCAAAACCTGGAAGTAACCCTTTCCGGTACTTCCCAGTCGCTGCGGGACGTAACCTGAAAGAACGTAACATGAAGCAAACGTAATGTGAGGTCTGACTATACTGTGCTCTAATTTACCAGGAACATTCAGGGGACTAGCCTAGTCTCCGTAGTCCACTGACTGCATGCCACTGCTTCCCCTCAAAACACACACACACTTTGTCCCATGAAGTTGGTGCTGAAAAAAGTTTCAGTGTGTGTCCCTTTGATCACTTCTGTCAGGCATCTTGGGTGTATTCATTGCTCCTGTTCTTGCCCTGTTTTTCTCATAACTATCATCCAGAAAACTGCCCTGTGACATCCTCCTGAAAAACCAGTGTGGCCACCATGTTAAACTTCATTTTTGCACGAGGGAAGCAGCCCAAAGGCCATGTGGACGGCGCTACAGGTAGCTGCCCAGTCTTCCAAAGCACACAGCCAAAGTGGAAAGTTTTTGCTCTCTTTCTCTCCCTCCCCCTCCCTGCCCCTAGTCTTGGGTTGGTGTTTGTGCACTGGTGGATCTGTTTTCCCAGGCCCTGCCAGGTGATTTATCATGGCGAAAGCCGGATCCTAGCCAGGAGTAACCTTTAAAACGCTCCTTGGGCAGCCTTCCTGGCAGGCCAGTTGAGAGGAGCTCTCAATCGAGGGCCTGTTCTTTCTCTCCCTGTTGAGGGTGATTCTGGCCAGGAGCCTTGGCGGGAGGGAGGGGTCCCCCTGCTTTTTTTAACGGCAGGATGTGTTTTTCCTCCCTCTCTCTGACAAAATGTGTGTTTTTAAAGAACACATTTATTGTGGACAGTGGGGAGTGGGATTTTTTAAAACACTCTCCCCTCCACCCCCAGCCCAAAAAAGTTGGTTTTGAGCACTGGCTTCCAGCCTCCCCAAACCCAACTTGTCTCTGTTCATTTCTCACATTCAGACCCTGAACTCCTCTGTTTTGGAGCTGCCTCAACAGCTCCCCCAAATTCTTTGATGGCTGCCCCTGACAAGGAGGCTCAGTGTGGCTTGCTGCCCAGCACATGATGACAATCCCAGGGAGAAAGCAAGCCTTGAGCCCTTCTCCTCCAGCTGGCTCAGTTCCTTCTCCTCCCCTATCCCTTTTCCTAGAAATGGGAGTGTAGTTGAATGACAACACACACAGCTCCCAGAAGCTGAACCTCCAGGCTACATTTTAAATTCCCCTACTTGAATCTTGCCTCACTGTGCTGGTTGAGAGAAGGATCATTTGCCCTCTTGCAACAGCTTGTTCTTGGGGGTGGGGGTGGGTGTAGGGAGCCGAAACACACCAAGGGGGCAGGTCTCTATCCCATCTCATGTTCGCTGCATCACACTTCTCAGTGCTGGCAGCTCCCTTGGCCTTCAGTTGCCCAGTTTGAGCAGGCTCAAGGCCTGGTGGCATGTGGTCCCTTATTGACATCCGCCCCTGGTGTGCATGTATGCGCCACCTGAATTTTGTGTTGTCTGTGTGTCTCCTGATAGTCCTGGCTGAGCTGGGAATGAAGGCCAATATAGTAGATGCAAGATTCAGCTTCCTGAACGTCTTTGCCCCCTCCCCACTTCTCTACGCCAAGGGTGGCCAACAAAGGTGTCCTCTAGATGTTGGACTACAACTCCTGTCATATCTGGACAATGGCCGTACTGGTTAGAGCTGAAAGGAGATGGAGTGGAAGAACATACATGTTTCTCCCTCCCTCGTTTTATCCTCACAGCAATCCTGTGAAGTAAGTCAGGCTGAGAGACTCCTCACAGTGAGCTGCATTCCGAGGGGACATTTAAAACATCTCTCTCTCAGGTCTTCGTCTGACTGTCTTAACTGGTACACTGCACTCCCCTAAGGATGAAAAACATACTTGGAGTGGTGTGGCAATTTAACACTGTCCAGCTTCTGAGCTGATATTAAATGCCAAATGGCATTCCCCCCCGCCCCCGGTTATCCCTGCAGTAATGGGCTTCTGTGGAAAAAAATGGGGAAATCTGGGGCTTTATTGTATTTAACAATGGGACAGTAAAGATGGGAGTTCACAGTTTTTCAGTGGGCCTCTTCTGCAGGGGAAAATGTTTTTTTTTAATATTTAAACATTTAAAAGCACAGTGCAGTTGCATGTCATTCAGTGGCCCACATGTGCCAGCACGCAATTGAGTACTACAACTAAGATTTCAGGGTGGCATTTTAAGCAGAGCTGACCTTTGTTTCAAGCTGAGGGCTTTGGACTGGAAATCCCACCAACCTTGGCCTCAGCTCTAGCCTGAAGTACTACAAGTGGACTGTATTGCAGGACTGTTGTGAGGTTCTTTCAGCAGCAGCCCGTGGGGAAAATTACAGCGGTTTTAGCAAGGCAATTTTCAAATGGGTACAAAACAAACTGCATTCTTGAGGTGAAACAGAACCTGAGTCAGAGCGTGAATTCCTCTCTTTGCTGCTACCTCTTGTTTATGAGTGGCTGCACTGCTGCCTAATCACAGCTGTGCTACAATCCTGGATTCTTTTACTTCATATTATTATTATTATTATTATGTTTTATACCTTGGAGACAGAGGAGATGGTGGCGGGAAGGTAGTCTCAGGGCCTGGTTTGACAGCATGTGATTCTAAGCAGGCCTGGGCCTGGCCTGTGTCTGCATTGGGCGACCTGCTGGGAACCACATGGAGGCCACTTGTGAGTTCCATGATGGAAGAACGATGGGATATAAATGTATTGAAATAAAATAGTGGGTTGTCACTCCAGTACGTCTTGTCTTTATGTGGAAACCCTATTTCCCCAGAAACTATTGGAGAAGCTGGAGAAAGGAGGGGCAGAAAACGGCTCATGGTAGCCGTTTGGAATAATGGGATTAGGAAAAAGGCGTGTGCATTTAAAGTTTTGAAAAAGCTGGTGGCGGCAGCCATAGCCATTGGTTCCCTCATGTCTAGTTTGGCTGTCAGAGGGCTTATCTATACCTACTTTTCCTCCACACTTTCCAGGCACTTTCATGGCCATTCCCCCCCCCCCCTTCCAGGCTCAGGTCTGAGCTTTAAAGCTGCGTGTCTGAGCACACTTTTTTCGCCCTGCACTTTGCCCGATGAAAACCCTCCCTTTACTGCAGAAATAGACACGAAGCTTTGAAGCGTGAACCTGTGCCTGGAGAGAGCAGGGCAAAAAGTGCAAATAAGCCCAGAGTGAGGGCAAAGGCAGAGGTGAGCTGATGCGGAATTTCTACAATATTTATTTTTTGAATGGCAAGCAGTGCTTATTCTCCCTACCCCACCTCCCAAAACAACCAGAAATGTCTAGTTCACGTTATGAACTTCTCAGCCTGTGAAAATTCCAAGAAGCGAAGGACACTTGCAATGATCCCTACCAGGATTCCTTTGGCACAGTCTTTCCTCAGCAAATGTTAAAGTAAGATGATCAGAATTGCAGGGCTGGCTAAGACAAGAGTCCCACTGAGACCAGTGTTAAGGATCCTCCATTTAACTCCCCTCCCTACTAAATAGCCTTTGACACACCTATCCTTTATGAATTTGCCCCAAACCATTTATTTTCCTTTTAAGAAATCTGGGCTTGTGCCTATTGCCACATTGTGAGGTTTCATATGTCAGAATGGATAAATATTGCCTTTGTTGGTCCTAGGCCTGATGCCATAAACTTCACAGGGTCTTTCTGAGTTCTGGTAGTGTAAGGAGGTGGAGAAGGAACATTTCCATCACATGTTTGTTCTCTCCAAAATTTTTATCAGCCCCTGTAACATTCTCCTTCCTGATTTCTGCATACTGATAACTTAATTTCTTCAACAAAAAGCTGAAGAGTTTAGAGAAAAAATGGCCGTGGCAGTGCCCATGCCATACCTTTAAAGCACATTCTTTCAAAGACTTTTGCAAACCGTACTTTGTTGCTGGGAATTGTAACTCTGTGAGGGGAAAACTACAATGCCCACATTTATTTGAGGGAAAGGATGTGCTCGAATGTGCTTTAAAGGTATAATGTGTACGGCAGGCTGTGTTTTTAAAGGTTAGATGAATAGTCCCGATAGTGAGGGCAAATTAAGTTAAGTTGCAGGTAAGCTAGAGAAGAATAAAAACAATGTCAAGGGCAAGTGGCAGTTGCTGATAATAGTGTCAGGTGTCAGTTTTGAAGCAAATGTTGAATTCTTGGTTGCAATGGAATTTTTGCCACGCAAGGCTGATCTTACCATGAGGAAGACTGAAGCCCAGGTAGATGTTTGAATGCCACAAAAGAAATGTTTCTCAGTCTGATTCTTGTGGAGTTTTCTGACTTGGATACCAAAACATCATAGGTGCTGTCTGCTCAGATTTGGGTGACATTTACTGTTCTACCTCAGGGAACGAAATACCTTGGCTGGCCTCATTTGCTGTAACCTCCCGTTGTCCGAAGATAATGATCAAAACTAATAGAGTACAGGATGTACAGTTCCCACCTGAATGCCTGAATCATTAAGTTACACCTCAGCACAATGACAGAAATCATCCCATTGGAGCTCTGCGCTGGGAAGAGAAGTTTTAAACCTCTCCTCTTAACACTGTGATGTGGAGGAAAATGGGGTTTGCCAGCCTGATCTGTATTGCTGGTTTGCCATCCTGCCTTAAAGCAACGATATAGCTTGGTTTCAGAATATCCAACAAAGGTGTGAATGAATAAATGTTTGGTAGAGGGGCTAGGGATGCCAACATCTAGGTTTGCTTGGCTTCCACTTTGCACAAATGAGTGAATGTCATAGAGTTGGAAGGGATCCTGAGGGTCATCTAGTCCAACCCTATGCAAGGCAGGACTCTCAACTAAAGCATCCATGACAGATGGCCAACCAACTTCTGCTTGAAACCTCCAAGCAAGGAGAGTCCACCACCTTCCAAGGGAGACCATTCAAACAGCTCTTACTGTCAGAAAGTTCTTCCTGGTGTTTAGTCAGAATGTCCTTTCTTGTAATTTGAAGCCACTGGTTCGAGTTCTACCCACCAGAGCAGGAGAAAACAAGTTTGCTCCATCTTTCATGTGACAGGCCTTGAGATATTTGAAGATGGCCATCACATCTCCTCTCAGTCTACTCTTTTCCAGGCTAAAAATACCCCCTCAACCATTCCTCATAAGGCTTGGTCACCCTCGTCTGTGCATGTTCCACCTTGACAATATCCTTCTTAATGTCCTCCTTAAATTGAGGCACCCAGAATTGGAGACAGTATTCCAGGTGTGGTCTGACCAAGGCAGAATAGAGTGGTACTATTACTTCCCTTGATCTGGACACTATACTTCTGTTGATGCAGCCTAGAACTTCATTAGCTTTTATTTATTTTTTCTGCTGCATTACACTGATTCATGTTTGGCTTGTGGTCCACCAAGACCCCTAGATCCTTTTCACATGTACTGCTAGTAAGCTACGTAGGTGTCTCCCATCTTATATTTGTGCATCTGGTTCTTCCTGCCTAGGTGCAGAACTTTGCCTTTATTGCTATTGAAATTCATTTTGTTACTTTTGGCCCAGTTCTCCAACTTGTTAAGGTCATTTTGAATCCCAATTCTGTCATCTTCGGCCTTAGGTACCCCTCCTAGTTTGGTGTCATTGTGAATTTGATGAGCATCCTCCCATTTCTTTGTCCAAGTTGTTTATAAAGACATCTAACAATGATGGGGCCAGGACACAACCCTATGGAATGCTGCTCATGCAGCAACAGTACTGGGGCAGTAAAGACAATAAATAAATCGGAACCTGAAAGAACAAAAACCACTATTCATCTATACTTAACACCAGTTGGGAGCCTACAATGCTGGTCCAGTGTTGGCTTTGGTGATCTGTACCATTTTTGGCTAGGGCTCTGGTGTCATAAGAACATAAGAAGAGACCTGCTGGGTCAACAGCCCATCTAGTGCAGCATCCTGTTCTCCCAGTGGCCAACCAGAGGCCTCTGGGAAACTAGCAGGATCTAAGTACAAGAACACTCTCCCTTCCTGTGGTTTCCAGAAACTGGTATTCAGAATCATTAAGGCTGTGCTGGGCCCAGGGGTAACCCAAGCAACACGGTCCAGGTCTGGTCCCGAATCCAAGGGTTCCATGAGGAGACAGTCTGACAGGGCCAAGGCAGGACACGAGGCAGGAAACCAGGCAAGGTCAGGCACTGGAAGGTTCTGGCAAACAGCAACGTTGCTCCCGCAGCCTAGGGCAGGCTCCAGCAGCCTTTTATCTCTGTCGGGGTAACGGCAGGTCCTGATTCCCCAGTGACTCACCTCCCTGTCTTGCCCGAAGGCAAGCACTCCTCCTGCGAGTACTCAGGTCTCTCCTCTCAGACCTGAGTCTCTGCAGCTCAGGAGACGGTGGTGGGTTACTAGACCCAGAGGCTGCCCAGCCTCTACTGACCCAACTAGTAGTGGAGCAGCTGTAAGTGACGGCCCAGCTGGAGGCAACAAGGTCATCCCCGCATCTGGAGCCAGGGTAGGCTCAGGCCCCTAACTCAGCCCAGCTGGTGCTTGTTGCAGGGGAACCTGTGCAGACTGGGGCTCTTCAGAATCAGGCCCCAGACTAGGTTCAGCTGCCACCTGAGGCAAAGGATCCGGTGCGGACTGAGACTCCTCTGGCTCCGAGTCCGAGCCTGAGTCCCAAGCCATCACAAAGGCCTCTCAATCTTGAATCTTATTCTTAGCTTATTAGTCTCCTTGGAGCAAAAGTAGTTCAACAGGAGGCTTCAGCTGGCCACAGATTCTTACTGTATTCTTAATTGTCTCTTTCTTTCTTTGACAATCACTCGTAGCTAAGTAAGATTGTCTTCCATAAACACGGTTTTAACATTGAGTCTGTAGGTGACTGTGGAGGCCAATTCTGGATCCATACGTCCTTCCACAGTGGGGACATCGATTTCCGGGTGGGAGTTGATCACGGTGTGGATTTGCCAAGTGTGCCTTCCTCTTATCACGTTTCTCCTTTGCGTCCTGAGTTTGAGTGTCTTCAAAGCCTATGACACCTTTGGTAAAGGCTGTTCTCCAACTAGAGTGCTCTCAGACCAGTGTTTCCCAGTTGTCAGTTTTTATACTACATTTTTTTAGATTTGCCTTGAGACAGTCTTTAAACCTCTTTTGTTGACCACCAGCATTACGCTTTCCATTTTTAAGTTCGGAATAGAGTAGTTGCTTTGGAAGACGATCATTAGGCATCCGCACAACATGACCAGTCCAACAAAGTTGATGTTGAAGAATCATTGCTTCAACACTGGGGATCTTTGCTTCTTCCAGTACACTGATATTAGTTCACCTGTCTTCCCAAGTGATGTGTAAATTTTTTCGGAGACACCATTGATGGAATCTTTTGAGGAGTTGGAGATGGCATTTATAAGTGTTCTATGTTTCACAAGCATATAGTAAGGTTGGTAATACAATAGCTTTGTAAACAAGCATTTTGGTTTCCCTGCAAATGTCCCGGTCCTCAAACACTCTGCACTTCAATTGGAAGAAAGCCACACTCGCAGAGCTCAGGTGATGCTGGATTTCTGCATCAATGTTGGCCCCTGTGGAAAGATAACTGCCTAGGTAGGAAAGTGATTGACATTTTCCAATGTTACACCATTGAGTTGGATTGGATTTGTGGTGCTGCAGAGGGGTTATTTTGTACTTGTTGGTGCAGCACTTTGGTTTTTTGGATGTTGAGTGATAGGCCAAGCTTTTCATAAGCTTCTGCAAGGATATTTAGGATGATTTCTTAATTGTATTTGCATTTTCACTTAGCAAGACAAACACCTACAGATGGGCATGCTATGATTAACACATGCTCTGTAAAGCCTTTCTGCCTGGGAAGTAGTAGGCCTAAGGATCTCTGTCTTAAAACTAGCATGTAGCCTGTGCTACCCAGAGTGTGTCCTGAAATTTTAAAATGTGGGATATTTACAGTTTTAAGACATTTTGTAACCATGAAGACTAGTAACTTGAGTTTTGGAGCAAGAAACAAAATTCCATGCCCTGCCTTTGTCTAGGGATGCAGGGAGAGGCACGAGGAAGTGCTTATAGCCTGGCAGCTCTTGATTTATATGCTGTGCTGGGAGTTGATCAAGTAGAGCAAATGCCAGAGTCCTGGAGGCCTGTAGCTATGCAGCTATTTCAGCACTGAACTCGGCACAAAGTGATAACGCTTCCCTGTTCCCACTTCTTTTACGTAGAGTAAGCAAACTAGATTAGGAGGCAGGGCTAGAGAACCTGTGGTACCCCTGAGATGTCATTGGACTCCAGATTCCATCAGCCCCTATTCCCAGTGCAGGCAATAGTCAAGGATGATGGGGCTTGTTGCCCCTCAATGACTGGAGATGGCAGTTTCCCCATCCACAAGTAGGGATGAGGAAGTGAGAGAGGTCCATAAAAGTGTCTGAGTGGCCCATAAAGCATCATTTAGTTGGTGCCCATTGTTTTCCCCCTCCCCCTCACCAGTTAAGGATCTCTACCTGTGGGTCTTGCCCATGCCAAGAGCCTTGCAAACCCTCACTCTTTTAAATTAAAGTTTACATCTTAATAAAACAGGATAAAAATTGAACCACTGGTACAGAGTGGGGAAAGTATACATAAAGAGCACACAGATAATAGGGGATCCATCAGAGAGCTGTTAAAGGGGTGGAAGCGAGAGAACAGAATACAAAAACCTCAAAATAACAGGATGAGCATCTAGGTCATGAAAATATTTCCAAGTGAACTCAGGGCTAGGAGAGAGAAAGTTCCTTTCAGGATGATTAGTCAAATAAGTGATAAAAGCCAGCTGCAAAATCTTCAGCTCTGCATCCCTCGAAGCACTTTCAGGTGATAGCAAGTGAGATTTGTGACAGAGCTCTGCATACAGCTTTCTTAAACCAAATTGTCAATGGTGGTGCACCAAGTGCTTGCTTCTAGATCCTTTATCCAGCTCTGTCTTGATTCCACAGTCAAGGGATGCTTCCAGCCTGTCACTATTTTGTGTGAGCCATTTAAACACATACTGGAAATTAAGGTTTGTGAAATTAAATTAAGGTGATTAACACACTCTTGGTGCCAAAGGCACAACAATTATTCTTTAAAACGACAACAGACCTTTTGCAGTCAGAAATGTGCTGGGGACATGCAGTGAAAAGTGTGTGGTAAATGAATGTTTAATGGGAAGACATATAAATACCCCACAAACAAATTGGGATGAATGCTCATTGTTATAAAACAGCCCTGCATACTAATCAGAATAAATGTTCAATACAGAGCACACATTGTCTAATCTCTGCATAAGCTTTGTGCAAGTGAATCGGAATGAATGCTTGATAGACCTGTCATCTGGAAGAGCTCCAAGGATACTTTTGGGATACATCCCTAATTATAAAAGTATACTTCAGGAAATGCACATATTTTGCTTCTGCAGAAGATTGAAAGGTTTGGAGTAATAAGAGTTTTTGGTCTTTCGTGGCTACAGAAACCTCCATCGCATCCAGACATGTTCCTTGCCCATAGGAAGCCACCACCCTCTCCCACCGATCCCACAGCAAATGTTGTCATCATCACTCCTAAGAGTGAACTTGGGTGCTTGAGGGCTGACAGGACTGGAGCCAAAATGGGAGCTCTGATAAATGCAGAATGAGGTATCTGCATGTTTGGGTTGAATCTCAAGGTACGCAGAATAACAAAACATTAACAACAACCTGAATGGGGGCAAACATAAAACCCCACAAAACAATAATTTGTAAGAAATCCAGGACTGAGCATGCTCCACTGCCTGTACCAGTTGCACAATGTTGACTGTCAGTAGGAAAAGGAAAAGGGGCTGAGAAGAGACATTGGCAGCCTCCAGCCCTTTATGGATGGAAGGGCATTGCTGGCTGCCTGGAACCCTGAACATCAGCCTTCCAGTTGGCAGACGGTGTGGATCCATGGCAGCACTTTGTTTCAGGTCACACTTGTACTGACGAGTTGAAATCCAGCCTGGAAACCACTTTTGTGCCAGTCTATATGCTAATCTTACTTTACTTCCTTATGGTGCTTTCCCACCACCATATTCTCCTGAACTTTGGAGGAGTGCCATTCCTCATAGTTCTCTCCCCCCACAAACAATCCCAGCACAGAATGCAACAGGTATGGGCAGGTTTACCTGTTGAACTCCTGTTTGGCATGGGCATTTTAAAGCCAAGGAATCCTTGCCAAAAAGATGGGCAGGTGGCTGTGACATAGGCCTCAGTGAGAATTTGGGGGCAGGCTTGAGTAGTTGGCCTTTTGGCTGGTCTTTCTGAGCCAGCCTTTCCCTTGGCCTGCCTCTCTTCATCCTGCTGTCGCGGCGTCTGTTTCATCTGCCAGTCTTAGCCGTGGGGAAGCTGAGGCAGAGTGGAGACAGAGCTTTGGCTGCCGGAGCATGATGTCTTCCTGAGCGCCAAGCTACTCTTTTTCTCTCTCTCACACTCCCTGGCTTCCTGAAGTAACAGAATAAGCGTCCCCGATCTGTTTATGGTTTCAAGAATTCCAGCCCTGGAGGTGGTGGGGACAAAGGGTGGGGTGTCAGTTTGAGAGCCAAAGAGGCCTTAGCTACGAAACTTGGTATCAGTGTCTTTAAAAGAAGAATAAATAAATTAGTAGAACTTGCTCAGTGCAGCCCAAGAGGCTGATGGTTCTTTGCCATTGACAACATGCCTGCACAATAATCACAGGGCTCTGCCCTTGCTAAACTCCACGCTGCCTTGACCAAGTATTTTGACTCGTGTGTATGGCCCAGTTGATCTTGCCAGACATAGGAGCCAGCTCCTAGGGGCCGAGGTCCCATCACAGAATTGTAGAGTTGCAAGGGACCCCAAGGGTCATCTAGTCGAACCTCCTATGATGCAAGAATCTCAACTAAAGCATTCATGACAGGTGGCCACCCAACCTCTGCTTGAAACCCTCCAAGGAAAGAGGCCCCACCAATCAAATATTTGAGGAAGCCCCCCCCCCCGGTTGATGGGCATTGCCATTCAAATGGTGTGTGTGTGCTGTGTCATGTGATCGACTATGTGGGACAGGGCTTACCTGGGCCCCTCCAATATTCTATTCAAGTCGGCACCCTGTTTCCAGGCTTTGCTCCCTGAGGACTTACTGTTCTATGTAAGAAGAAAGGGAGCCATTTTTAATCACACACAAATTTCCATGGCAATAATTTCCCCTCTTCCTTTCCCTGAGCTCTATTCCTTCCATATAGGGGTGCAATCCACTGGGAAACTTCCTTTGAGCTTACCCTCCCCATAATCTGCTTTTAATGGTGCTGGAGTTTTTTCAGTAATTTCCCATGGATTTAAATCACCTGCCCTGAAAGCTCTTGCATGTGTGAAATAGGGAAGATGCTAGTCCTCATAACTTATGCAAATATATTCAAACAGGTGCCAGATGTCATGGGCTGTTTGGATGCAGAGGAATGATGGGAGGCACCAGCTTGGAAACCCCAGGGGTCATCATCATAATTTATTACGGTCAAAGACCAGCTCGAAAAGCACAACTGGGACAACTTTCACAAGAATAAAATATACACTTAAAGCAGTGTACAACAACAGCTTGAATATTAAAATCTAAGATAAGTGCATAAGCACATAAAGACCTAAAAATTTGGGTTACCATACAAATTGGCCCTGACACCCCGGAGGCTGACGATGAGTGGACAGAGGGAGAAGATTGGGAGGAGGAGGTGGCAGAAGCTGAAGAGGCAACAGGGCTTAGTGAGAAGGGAGAGACTGTGGCAGAGAGAAGTCCAGGTGCAGAAGCAGAAGCTGGAGCGGAGGGGGGCGAGAGAGATCAAGAGGCAAAGATGAGTTAGGCTGGTGCAGAAGCATGGGTGTGTGCAGTGAAACTTTTTCACAGAGGAACAATGAGGGCCAGTGGCACCAACTTGAGGGGGTGATGTCGCATGTGTGATGTTGCATGTGTATGCATTGCACCTCCCTCTCTAAGCTGAGCAGAAGCTTCCAGGGCTTTGGGAAGGAGGCACCCGGCCTCTGACAGGATGCTGCAGCCCTCCTGCCAGGTGGGCTTTGGGAAGGTTGTGGAAGAGCTCTTGGATCCCGTTGGAGCATTGCACCTCCCTCTCTAAACCGGGCAGAAGATTCCCAGACTTTGTGAAGGAGACATCAGGCTTTAATACTGTAATACTCTAATTTACTGGGAACATTTAGGGGACAAGCCTAGACCCCTAGTCCACTGCCCCCTCCTGCTTTGACATGCTCCCCTCCCCACTGGTCTCCCAGGGCTAGGGCGGGGCATGAAGCGGGAGGAGCAAAGTCAGGCACACCAGTGCAGTCTCAAAATGTGGGAGGAGAGGAGACTTCGGCATCTGTGGAAAGGCAGGCAACCTACCAAAGAAGAGTGGCTGTGCTCATTAGCCTGGCACTCCTGAGCAGATCCTGTTTCTTCTAACAAAGAGTTAACTTCACTTGCTCTGTGTGATTTATTGCTGGCTCACTCCTGACACCAGCAGCCCTTGTCATTTTCTAAAGTGAAAAATTCCAGATCTAAGCCTACCTGGCAACAACTGCCCCAAATCCTGTATGTGAGAGAGAGGTGGGGTAGTCCATAAAAGTACAGGTAATGGTGTTCTGGTCCTGCTGAGACCTTTGTCGTTGTTTGCATTTTCCTGGGTTGACTCCAGTTGTGTACTACTTCTCGGCCTTTCTTTGTAGGGTTTCCAGGGCTTATGGGGCTCATGGCCTACTTCAAAAAATAAAGCACACACACACACACACACACATACATACACACACACACACACACACACACACACACACACACACAACTCCTAACTTATCTTCCTTGTAGGATTCGTCTTCCAAAGCAACTACTCTATTCCGAACTTAAAAATGGAAAGTGTAATGCTGGTGGTCAACAAAAGAAGTTTAAAGACTGTCTCAAGGCAAATCTTAAAATATGTAGTATAAACACTCACAACTGGGAAACACTGGCCTGCGAGCGCTCCAGTTGGAGAACAGCCTTTACCAAAGGTGTCATGGGCTTTGAAGACACTCAAACTCAGGACGCAAGGAGAAACGTGCTAAGAGGAAGACACGCTTGGCAACTCCCACCCGGAAACCAATGTCCCCACCGTGGAAGGACGTGTGGATCCAGAATTGGCCTCCACAGTCACTTACGGACTCATTGTTAAAACCATGTTTATGGAAGACAATCTTACTCGGCTACGAGTGATCACCAAAGAAGAAGAGACTACTTCTACCTACATTGGCGATGGCTTCTGACTCACTCCCTACCAGAGAGAGACTACAACAGGTAGGGAAAGTTGGGTTGTTCTAAACTTTCCAAAGAAGAGAAGGCCAGGGATGAGGCCTGAGGCAAACAGCCAAGTTTCCCCTTTGCTTCCAACACCCTGGAGACCTTGACATACAATGTGGCATAATGGTTATAGAGTGCTGGACTGGAACCTGGAGTACCAGGGTTCAAATCCACACTGAGCCATGAAGGTGACTGGGTGACATTGAGCCAGTCACTCTCTCTCGGTCTAACCTACCCCACGTGGCTGTTGTGAGAACTAAAAAACAAAACAAAGAGCTGATGGGGGGGAAAGAGCCATGTACTGTATATGCCTCGAACTCCTTGGAGAAAAGGTGGGGCAAATATCTGGGGTCCAAGGTTCAGAGCCAGAGTCCTCATAGTCCTGCTTCTTGACCACTCCTTTATGCTTCCCAGTGATCTTCCCTGGCGTGGCCATCACCTGCTCTCCCTCACACCTTCCCTGTGACTACAAATCTCTCTCCCCAAAGCTTTGTCTTGAAGTGGTGAAAACTATATCTCAGGTTATAGATATCTATAGCCTCCATTTTGAGCAGCCTTTTGAGTTTCCTGCATGCAGAATTTTGATTGGCTTGGTGCTGTGTGTGTGTGAAAAATTCTGTTCATAACCCAACAAGGGAACTGGTGGGTTTATGAGCAGAATTCCTCCCTCTTTCCCCCAACCCAAGCTCCCCACAATAAACAAAGAGACATTCAGCTGGAAGATCAGGGTGGTTCCTTTTATTGCTATGTTCCATGATAAAGTTAGCACAAAAATCACAGACAGTATATAACCTGCACTGGGCAGGACTTGAGGGGTAGGAAGCGAAGGAGAAGGTCTGAGACAACACTGGCATTGAGACAACACTGGTGGACTTAAAGCTGAAACCCTGGAAGACTGTGTTTGGGTTCTCCCACGGCTCTGGCAATGCAGGCGTGAGTGTGCATGCAAGAAGATGGAACAGTTGCTCTCCCAGTGAAACCTGGCCCTGAGCAGATGAGACTTCTGATAGCCACTTGCCCCTCAATTTGCAGGAGGGTGCAGGGCAGACACTTGGCACGTTCACAGATCTGGAACATCTTAATGATGGCAGCAGGAGGAGGAGGAGGAGGAAGAGGAGGTGTGGTGTTTGGAAAACCCCTAATTTTGGGCCCAGTTGCAAGAAAAATAACTCTCACAGTTATTATGGAAACTGGAACTGGTGGAACTGGTTGGCATTCTCAGGCTTAAAGAGCACAGTAGTTATTTCATCCTCAGAACTAACCATTGTTAGCAAAACAACTTCTCACCTCCTAAACCATGTTGACATTCCCCACCCCCAGCCATTCAAGAGTGGAAAACACTGGGTTCTTGGGCCCTATTGCCTTTGCTCTGGCTTGCAAATTTGTAAGGGAAACACAAAGGGGTGTAAAAATCCTGTGCAATAGCTCAGAATGTCAGGAAAAGTGGTCTGTAGTCTTAAGATCAAAAGCAACAAGAGACTATTTAGATAATTAGCATAGGCCAGCAAATTCCTCTCCAATCATTATATGAGTAAGGCAGTTGCATTTATCATCACTTAGGAAAGGTGGTTTGTTTTGGTATGGGACAGACAGGAAATCAATGGCCCCACTTTGGCAATCTGTGCCAGAAGCTAATGGCCTTTGAAAAATGAAGCAAAATCTGGCCAGATTTCAGCCCTTCCATCCATCAGGAATCCCAGGACTTCCATCTGCTTTATCAAAGGGTTAGTTGTTACTTGCAGCGTGGGGTGGGGCAGAGGTTATTTTCAGGAGATGAACAGGAGAGGCTGTGTTACATAGCTAAGCGGTAATAGGGGAGAGATGAAGAACCTACAAGAGCCGTTACAAGGGGGAGGGGTGTTTGGCAAAGGATATGCAGCTCCTAGGTCAGGTGAAAAGCTCAGCCCCAACCAAAACCAGTACATAGTTCAGAGCTGTACAAACCTACAATTTGGTGCCTCTTCCAGCTGGGAAAAGAAGTTGTCCCTGATCCCCTTACCCAAAGTGCAATGTACATAGGCAGGAGGTAGGGACCAGGAAGGATGGACCATAGCATGGAGCATGACCCAATCTTCAGCTGGCACAAACTGATTAAGAATGATAACTCCCATCTATTGATTATTTCCCAATGTCCTATGCTAGGAACCTTGGTCACTGGAAACAGAATATGACTCAGAAAGCACAAGGCGTCTACAGAGTTTCAGAAATGGTTGAGTTAACACCCAGAGCAATCTGTGGCAAGATGTTTTAACACCTGCAGAGAGAGTAGGGCTGGACCAGGGGGCATGCAAGATTCCTCAGAAAGAAAGAATCAACAGACATGCTGGTAGGACAGTGGGGTGGGTGGAGAGAATCTGAAGTATCTCCTGGAAATGTCCAAACAACTCTTGAGATCCAACCAGTTCTGCACCAGCACCTAGTTCCATTCCAAGGAGATTTCACTGCTGAGGGAGTCCCTTTGTTAATTAAATTTGTGTTTCTTAATACAATATTCCTTCTTCTTCCCATACAGACTGTTTTGAAAGATTTGCATTTTGTAGCCAGTTAGCAATGCATGAAGGCTTCCTCTTCCAAGAATTACTGGGGAATGGGGGCAGGGAGAGAAGCTATTGTTTCCATTTGAGGAGTGGTGGTAGAATAATTAAAAACAAAACAAAACAAATTCTACCCCACTTATACAGTGCTCAGCCTAAAGTTTATGTGGTTGTGTGTGCATGCAAAAACATTTAAAATATTGAAAAGATGCTGTTGTAAGAATTCATATAGGCAAGTGTGTGCAAAATGCAGAATGGGAGTCCATGTTAATAAAGGTTGTTGAACCTGAGCAGCCATGAGCATAAGAAATAGGATTGTAAGGTTTAATTTTAGGTGCTGAGGGCAGATTTTGGTTGCTGGGACTGAGAACAAACAGCACATGTCTTTTGAGGCTATTTTGGCTCTGATGCTGTGCCATAATAGGAAATGATAGAGGAAAGCATTAAAATATGACCTTTCATTCGAACAGGGAGTCACAGATCTTATACTTACAATGCAATACACATCTCAAAAAGGCACCTATATTGAGATTTTGGTAACATGCAAATATATTTAAAACGAATCATTCAAAAGGCATGTGATTAAACAACTGAGAATTCCATAATCAGCAGAAGTTTAAAAGCAAACAACTTGATAGAGGAGGAGGTGGAGAAGGTTTTCCAAAGCGCTTGCCCAAATAAAATTTGCTGGTGTTAAAGAGCATTTTGTTAAGAATTGGCAAATTTCTTATGTTGGCAAATCTCCTGCACATTTCAGGAAAGAAATTGTATGCAACTTGCATGTAGAATGTCATACAGAATACAAGTGGTATTCTGCTGTGAACCCAGCAAGATGAAACACATGTAATCAGAGGCGTTCCTAGGCTCCCTTGCAGCCTTGGCAAAGAGGTCCACTGAGGCACCCAGAGGAGTCGAGGTGCCATGCCCAGCTGCCCAGAGTAATGGAGGAGCGGCCCAGGGAGTGTGCAGATTGGCAGGGGGTCTCCTAGGCACTCTAAGCCAGAATCAACAGGTGTGAATTTTGCCCCCCTGGGCAAGGGCCAATTTAAGTGACCTGTAGGTATGTCTCTGCGTGTGACTTGTCAGATGTGGTCCACAAGAACATTGCATGCTTTTTCTTGCTTGAAAGAAAGCATAACCACTTGAGTTCTGCTGGATTGGACCTCAGGTCCACCTTAGTCCAGCATTCTGTTTTCAACAGATGGCAGGCAGATGCCCGTGAGATGCTCACAGGCTGCTCATGAAGACAACATCCCTCCTCTGTTCCTCAGAGTGTGCAATTTAAAGGTATACAGCATGTGGTCATGGAGGCTCTGTTTAGCTTTCTGTGCAGGAATTTTGTCATGCTAGGAGGTGGTACCTATTCTGTGAAGTATCAGTTAACACATTAAGTGCACGTTATACATTAGGAGTGTAGACAAAGCAAGCTACACGCAGCAGAGAATGGAACAAATCACTCAAGTCTTGGCTAGTGCAGCGAACACAGTGTAACCCTCATAATCCTGTCCACATTTCCTCCCCCACTGTTATTTGCTACACTGACATCCCTCCCCCACCCACTCCACACAACCCCCCCGCTACAATTTCCAAACACCCCAATCCCCTGTAGCATGAGGTTGGCTTGTTATGCAATTTAATCTCATTATATATATATATATATTTATATGTATGTATTTATGAAACAAATATAGACATAATATTTATAATTTTGTCACAAAATAAAATTCTGTGATTTCTCTCTCTTTGTCTCTGCTTTTTTTTACAACCTGCAGAAATATTAAGAAAATTAGATATTTCTCTTTCTTTTATAAGTGCTTCCATTAAAAATATACACGCGAGAAGCTTTTTGTACTGTTAAAGTTATGCTTGTTTGAGATATATGTATAAGTATGTGAGTTTATCACTCTCTCTCACACACATATACTATCTCTTACTCTGTCATAGAAAATGTGCAAATTAAAAGCGTAGCAAACATACTTTTTTTGAGGGAGTGCGGGAGGAGAAGCTAAGCATAGAGGGATACCAGCTACTTGTTTCAGAGACAGGAAACTGGTCAGATCCTGTCAGGCAGGGTTAAGGGATTGTGAGTATAATCTTGACTTGGACACACAGGACACCTGGGTTCCTTATCTAAGTTAAGGGAGAATTCCACATGTTGTCTCACCCCACCCCACTCCAGCAATCAGGAAGACAATTCCCACAAGTCATTTCACAAGTTGGATTTCAGAGTCTTGACTGCCCCAGCGCTCCTTAAGATACACTGGCGCAAGGGGTGGGGCACCTGCAGAAATGTTGGCCATTGAGAACCTCTGCCTCCCACGGTCGACATGCTGGTTCCGCCAATCAGCTGTGTGGGCACCAATGAACGTGGGTTTCCACTATTTGAGAGCACATCTGAACCTCAAAAAGGGACCCCCCTAGTTGTCACATGAATGACCCAAACAGTGAACCTGGAGCAGCCAGCAAGTGTACGCAGCCAATCCCAGTGCCTTGACCATTGTACCTAAATGGTACCCAAGTTTGCAAACACCTGTCTGTCAGGTTCAGACTTTACATTTTTAGGTGTATGCCCCAGAAATGTAGCACGTGAGGGAGTCTAGAGGCTGAGGCCTGCTGCACTTTCCCCTTGATCAGTCTGTCATGTCAGAATAATAGAGTGACTTAATAGCAGGGAGCCTTAGGAGGTGTTGGGAACCTGCAGAAGGCCAGAAATTTAGGAAAGGGGTTTGTTCTTTGCAGGGGAAGACAGAGGGGTTGGCAATACCTCAGAGTGAGTTTGAGGAAACTTTCTAATGCTATTAAACACAGTTTCCCACAAAGCGCTCCAAAGATTTATGACATACTGTGGCAGAGATTATGCCAGGGTTTGCTTCTGAATCAGATGCTGGTATATCTGAGAGCAGTTCTGTGCACCTGGGCTTAATGCATGGGAGAAGTCAGGGGTATAAAAGAGTTCCTTTGTGCACTGTAAACCTCAGCCCAAGGGCCTGGTTGCGGCTAGCTGCTTCACAAAACGCTTCTGTTGGGGCAGAGGGATGGGCTTCCCGTAACACTGTGACTGGTCAAGGAAGTGGGCTCAAGGAGGGCAGACATTATGCCTTGCCTCCCCGTGGGGACGGCAGGGCTATTCCACACAGGCCATTGGAGGCAGGGAGGGGTACGTTTGCCACCTCAACGCAACAGGGACCCCGCTGCTCACCACAAGCTGCTGGATATGGCCCCCCCACTTGCCACTGTGGGTCGCACCCAGGTGTCCTGGTTCACAGCACCCCTTTTTTAACCCCTTCCTGCTTCTTTGATTGTCTCCTCTCACAGAGCAGGAGTGGAACCCAGGCGTCCTGCATCTGACCCGTTAAGATCCCAGAGAGCTCTGGGAATAAAATTCCAGGACTTCTGGATCCCTTTGGGTGGGAGGGAATTCTCCCTCCTGTGTGTTTGGCTAAATATAGATAGGTAAGAGATATATAATGCATATATAGAAATTTAAAATATTTTATCTTTAAAAAATAACTTTTCTTTTTTTAAAAAATGTAAATCTAAGGCTCTCTCCCCCCCACTTCCCTCCCCCCACCCCCCACCCCTATGGCCTTTAGGACCCCCACCCTCCACTCAGAGATCTGAGGGGCTGGCTCTCCCTCTCGCCCAGTCGGGCTTCGTTCTGAAGGTGGGAAGTGAATAAAGAACCAGCAATACCTTTCCCCCCAACAAGCAGGGAGCACCGCCCCCCATTCCACACATGGCAGGTGAACTGTATCCCCCCTCCCCCTCCCCCCAATGGCAGCCAGGGGTTGAGTGGCACAAAGAAAGGGCGCCTCTTGTTGTGGGAGAAGAGTGGGCGAGCATTGGTCACATGACGCTCTCCAGGATGACTGCCTTGCTGCCCCCATCGGAGGCAGGAGTCAAGGTGGTCAGAACGCCAAATTCTGATTCAGGCACCTTGTATTCCAGATGGTGCAACCCCCAGATCGGCTGGGTGAGGTGGTGCCAGCGCTGTTGAGTGGAAAGAAACAGACAGTGAAGACCTGTATAAACTCAACAAATGCATGCTTTCTTGCACATAATACATTCTCTATGCCCTTTACTACTAGAGACACTGACAGTCTCATAGCCAATGCCCCCAGCAGAACACTAACCTGACATGGCCTTCACGTACACTCTCTCTCTCAAAGGATGGCCAAGGCTTCAGCGGTGCTGCTCTCTTCCTTGCCCCTTCCCACCACCAACACCTAACCTTAAACACACTGTGCTTACATTTTCTCTTAACTTTGCAGAAGTTGGAATGTTTCTGTACTTCCCCTATCATGTCAACAGAAGAGTGAACAGCTACAGAAGACTCAAAGTAACTTCTCTCACAGCAAATTGTTACGGTGGCCGCAATCCCTGCAGTATCCCTTTTCAGTATTTTTCTTTTTTTGGTTGAGTTTTTTTGCCTTGAGCCATTCAATGTCAAAACTACTACTTTTCTGTTTATATGCTTTAATTTGATATTTGTCTCTCTACAGCCTTAAGACGATTCTCCAGATCTGCCTTTGACAAAACGGATAGGCAGGCAGGCAAGCGGGTGGCAATGGGATGTTTTCCCAAGCTTATACTCCTCTTCTAGTTTTGCATCTTACGGCTATTGTGCTAAAAATGGCAGAAGCACTGAAAAATAAAACTAGCCTGCTAGATCTGGGTGAAAGGGCAATGCACTAAGTGAACTGAGAAGGCTCCATGTGCCTAAGAAGTGCCTCAAATTCTCTAAACGAAACAAGCACCAGCATGTCTTTGGGACTCTCACTGACGGTATCAGATCAGCAAGCAGCCCAGGCAGCACGGCACGTCTAAGCCATGGCTGCTGAGAAGCATCTCAGGAGGGAGGAACTGGGGGGGGGGCACCAGAGGAGGAAAGGAGAGGGCTGGCTGCAGGCTGTGGCCATAGTAGCCTCTGCAAACTGATCAGATCACTGACCTGGACAAGTCACCATAGGAGCAGGGGAGCAGCGACCCAAAGAAATCAGGAGCCCTCCACAGTCAGCACTCAACAGGGTCAGCTGGCAAGGGGCAGGGGCCCTTCTGGCACAACTCATGGCTGCTGCGCACTGGGGCAGGTGGGCGTTGAAGCATGCATGGCTTCAGCACATGCCTGCAATCCTCATGGGCTAGAGGTCTTCCGCATGCATTGCCCCCTGGCACACCCCTGGTCATGGTGTGGGATGTTCACCCTCCAGGCTCACCCCCCCCCCATTTGAACCTGGGAGTCCTGGGTCTCTTCCATTCTGTAGATCTGGGAAGGAGCCTCACCTCAGCCAGTGTCCCCTTGGCACGGATGAGCTTGTAGAGAGCAGTAAGGGGGACACACAGCATGGAGGATAGTGCGAAGCCCCAGCCGATGGCTTCTCCCCACCAGGGGTAGATGTAGCTGTTGTTGTAGATCAATGGCTTGTAGTAGGCAACATTGAAGAGAAAGACGCCCTGGAAAAGTGGGGGGAAGGGGGGTTTGAGAGGTATCAAGTGGTTGTCAGGTGCAGTCAGGCTTTCTAACCCCACCTCCCCTCCAAACCTTTCAGTTTTCCTTTCTTTTCTTGCTTAGAATGAAAATGTTGGTATCCCTCTTTAACATTTTGACCATGTTCTGGTGAATGGACATATCTCTAGGGAGCATTCAAGTTGTTTTCTAAGGTGTCCACACATGGGGTTTTTGCCATTGTGGTTCACACAGCTCTACATACCCAATCAGACACACAGGAGGCACCCAAGATTGCAGCCACTTCCTTCGGGTGACCTTACTTTGTGGACAATGGCTGCTTGCTGTCACAACTGTTGATATAAGCAGGTTTTCCAGCTGCAAAAAGCTGCTCATAACACCAGCAGCACCTGGGTATGGAAAGCGATTGGGAGCATTCAATGTGATCCTTTGAGAGTACACTATATAAGTATGGATGCCTGAGTGTGCAGATCCAGGTTTGCCACTTGCGGGAGGCAAAGTGTATTGGGACAGATTTAATATTCCCGTTTTGCAGGCATGAAGGAAGGCCAAGAGCCACAGCTGAGCTGGAATTTGAACCCAGTTCTCTGCTAGGTTCCAGGGCACCTCTACAGAGGTTGCTTGTCAGATCTGTCATGGTGTCTGCCCAGCCTCTGTGAACAAGAACTCACACCTCACCTCTCTGTCAATGTTACATTTGTATGGAATCTGTTTGGAATCTGTAGAAGTCTAGCAGCCATTACCTCACCGGTAAGGGTTCTTAGATTTCAGGTGTGACGCATCAATATTTTGATGAGATGAGAACTTTGGTTCTCCCACCCTCATGTGAGGCTGCAGTCCTGACCCACTGGGCACAGCCAGGCACTGCCTTATGACCCACTAGGTGTCATTACCCACCCTCACCAGGCTGTACCTCATTCCACCAGGCCTCACCTCTTGGCACCACCCTTTAGCTCCCAAGCTCCATAACCTGACAACCCAAATCAGCAGTGGCACCAGGTGGGGGAAACTTCTGAAGTGGTGGTGTTGGTGGGGCAGAGAAAGAGAGCAAGAATTGGGCACATGTGGTTCTGTGGGGACAGATTCTGAGAGGAGAATGCAGAGCACTCTCCTGCTTGAAAACAGCTGTAGCTCTACATTTAGCTGCCAATGGGACTACGGAGAAGATGCAAATATTTTTTGTCTGGAGTTGGCTTCACCATGACCTAGGAAGGTGAGGCAACCACCTCCAACAGAAGACTTTGGGTGCAATTAGGGGCAGCAGAGGGGGAGGCAGACAAAGCAGGCCAAATGCACCATGCAGTTGTCACTCCACGACATGTGAATGCCAGAGAGAGAAGATCCAAAATGGTGCATTCACCTTCTCCCTCCTTAGCAATCCCTTGGGAAGTTTGAGTGCACCAGTCTCTGTCTGTTGAAAAGGAGTGGCAGAAGATCACAGTAATTCCTGGTAATGTCAGTGAGTTTTCTGCAGGTGAACTTCCCCAGGGGATTTTGCAGCAGCTTAATTAATAGGAAGGAAAATGTGTCATTTTGGGTTTTCTGCTTCAGGCATCAAAATGTTTCTGCCCAGTCTTGCATCCCTGAAGCACCATTTGTGTGTGTCATGCCACACACCTCTTTTTTTCCTCCTCAGCTTTGCCCATTTTCCTACCACTTATCGCTGTGCCTGGAAACGTTTGAGCCACTAAATCCCTCTCTCTCCGTGTGTGTGTGTGTGCCTGGCTGCTGCTAAAAATGTGAGCAGGGTCAGCAAAAAAAGGCAGCCACTCTGCTCTGAGCTGCAAAAGTGTCACCTGTTGCATTTCTCCCCTAATGATTCAGTGCTTTTGCTCAGGAACAGGACGGCCACCTGACTTGCAGGCAGACTGTAGTTCAGGGGCAGAGCATTTGATTTCCACGCAGAAGATCTCAGGTTCAATCTCCAGCATCTCCTGGTAGTGCTGAGAATGTTCCTTGGCTGAAACCCTGGAAAGCTGCTGCCTGTCAGTGCAGACAAGCTGAGCTACATGGACCAATGGACCTGAGTATGAGGCAGCTCCCTATGTTCCCTTCCTGTGTGTCTTTAGTGGCAGCCAGATTCACACACAGGTGAATCTTTTCCTGCTGGATTTCTGCCTGTCATCCACCAGTTTAAGGCCCAGAAATCCTACTGGGGAACAGTTGAGCTAGGAACATGAAGAGCTTTTATACTGGCGCCCAAGAGATGTCCTTGCATCCACGGCCCACACTATTCTCCCCCATTAGAATCCCACGCTGGAGTATTACCAGGCAGATGAGAGGAGTCAGGAACATCCAGCACCACTTCATCCACAGGGAGGGCCGGTAGCCAATCATGCAGGCAATGTCATCCATGAAACGATCGGCACCTGGAGGAAGTTGGGAGAGCGCATGAGAGCATAGCAAGAGCCCTGCTGGCTCAGAACAAAGGACTGTCCAGGCCAGCATCTTGCTTCCCACAGCAGCTGATCAGGGGTCGATGGGAGAGCAGGAGGGCAATAGCCCTCTTTTGCTGTAGCTCCTCAGCCGATAGTACTCTTAAGGGAAATGCTGCCTCTTTGAGATGGAGCAACGGTTTATGATTCTTTGTTCCAATCCCTCCTGGAGCCTCTTGGAAAGCCCTTGGCCCCACGCAGGCAGCCCTGCTCGCCTGCTCCTCCCGCCTCCCTCTCCTAGTCGCTACAGATAAAACAGGAACCTTTCAAGGGCACAGCTCTGCCCAGGAGCCCAGAGAGGAAAGGGAAGTAGAGACACCTATGACTGGGGATGGGGCAGAACAAAACATGCCAGTTTCAACTTTTGCCCACATTTGCTGCACACACAAGGTCACACCTCATTTTGCTCCTGACCTATTAAGCCAGAACAACGCTAACCCTGACCTTGAACACACAATCACTAAATGAGCATGTTCATGTGCAATAGTTTCCATTCAGCCCCTTTTAACTGCCCCACTGTGCTTCTAAATACGATGGCTGAAGTGTGCAGCTTGGCCCCACGGATGTGGGTGCCCTGCTGCGTGCATGGCCCTGGCACCAAAAATTGTGGGTGCCCAGCCCCTTCATGGGGAATTCTGTGGGTGCTTGGGCACCCAGGGCCCCAGCGAGTTCACACCTAGGGCATGAGGTATTGTTTATGTGGGGGAAAGGTGCTTAATGTTTTCCCTTTGCACTGGAGTGTGCAGTGGGCCTTTTGTGAAATCCACTCTTTTGTTGCTTTTCAGCCACTCAGACTGTGAAATATGTAAGGGAGTTTAGGTGTGTGTTAGCCAGAGGTGGAGCTAGCTGCTACGGCACCTGGAGCGGCACACATGCTGTGCACCTGGGGGCGGGGTGAGCGTCCCGGGGGGTGGGGCGGTGATGTCACCCCCTCAGGGATGACATCTGGGGCAGACCACACCCCCCGCACCCCCTTCCTCCGCTAGTGGTTAGAGCCAGTCCAAATGAGCAGCAGAACATGCGGGGAAACGGTTCCTGGGTTGTTTCAGGCTCCAGGTGTGGGTGGGGTTGATGATGAAATGCTCCCTCATATATTTTACAAAGGAATAAACACACTTGCAAGGAGAAGAATGGTAGTCTGCCCTTTCCTTTGCCAAGCTAGCTATCCGTGGGTATTTCCCCACACGCATCCGGTCATGGGACCTTCCGCTTGCCCCACTGGCAGTCTAAAGTCCAGGAACAGTTCTAGCATGAGACCAACCCTTAAAGCAGGAGTAGGGACGCAGGTGGCGCTGTAGGTTAAACCACAGAGCCTAGGGCTTGCTGATCAGAAGGTCGATGGTTTGAATCCCCGCGACGGGGTGAGCTCCCGTTGCTCGGTCCCAGCTCCTGCCAATCTAGCAGTTTGAAAGCACCTCAACGTGCAAGTAGATAAATAGGTACCGCTCCAGCGGGAAGGTAAACGCCGTTTCCGTGCGCTGCTCTGGTTCGCCAGAAGCGGCTTTGTCATGCTGGCCACATGACCCAGAAGCTGTACACTGGCTGCCTCGGCCAGTAAAGCGAGATGAGCACTGCAACCCTAGTCTGTGACTGGACCTAATGGTCAGGGGTCCCTTTACCTTTTAGCTAACATGGCACCTTGCAGACATTGTTGGACATCAGCTCCAGCCAGCACGGGAGCCAAAGAACACCTGGAGGACACAGCATTGGCTGCCCTTTCCTTTAAATCTGTGGCAAGTGACCTTGTGCCATATATTTGCTAGACTGACATTTTGCCTGCTGTTTCAAACCAAGGCTGTCATAGTGTTGACCATGTAAACAAATTACACCACTCCATGGTTGTTGGCTCCCTGGGTGCAAACTGAAAGGGCATTTTCACACGAGGTCTAAATCCCTTTGAGTCTCTTGCACACTGCAGGCAAAAGCTCCCTGGAGGAAAGGTGCCATATAAATGCAATAAATAAAATGAAATACAAGACAGAAAGCTGAAAAGAATAATTTGTAATACAAATGAGCATTCTGGCCAACAGTGTTTTTTGTTTTTGTTTTAAAATAATATTAAAACATCCTCCTTTCACTTGCAAAGTATGTTGGGTGTCTGTGACTTCCAACACCCAAGCAGTGCTGAGCCTCACTCCTGATCTGGCCCTCATATCCTTGCAGTTTATTTCCCAGAGGTTCTTTCCCTCTCCCCACCTGGAAAAAAGTGCCAGGTGGGGATAAGGCAGGTGGAAAGGCTCAGTGACACACAAACTCAATGCCCCTCAATTCCCCACAAGCCAATGGAAAACATTTATGTTTTAAAACATGATTCTGCCCTGGCCACATGCAGTTTGAGGTCCCGTCTACACTATGCATTTAAAGCAGCATTGTGTCACTAGGAACAGTTTGTTAAGGGTGCCAAGTGTACTTAGGAGAACCCCAATCCGCTCTCAGAGCTACAATTCTCAGAGCTCCCTGAAGAAAAGAATAGATTGTTAAATCACTCTGGGAATTCTGTGAAGGTAGCACGGGGCGGGGGGGGGGGCAGGTTGTGTTCTTTATGCTGCCCGGTGTTCGCTACAAATAGTAAGTGAGCCACTCTCCAAAGGTGGCACACATCTTAAACGCAACCGTGGTCTCCCTCTCCACCCAGGAGGACTAGAAACATTTTCTCCAATTTATCCAGAGTGCAGCCTGTACACATCTGTGACGACCAGCTGGCATTCTGGTGGACCAGCATGCAGTGTCAACATTTGGGACTGCTTCTCTGTTTAGCCAGTTGAGTTCCCCCCACTCTTCCAAAGAGGGATACAACTTGATCTTACCGTAAACCCAGCCGACTGCTATGCACTCCCAGAAGGCCTGCCACAGAAGGGTCGTGCCACTTGCCGAGTAGTAATCAAATAGCTGGAAGACATACATACCCCCCTGGGAGGAGGGCCTGGGTGTGAGGTTCGCAGGGCACAACAAAACGCTTATCCAGTGGCTTCTTGTTCCCAGCACCTGGCTCCTACCATCCCACACCTCCCTTCAACATTCCTGAAACACCTCCATTCTTCTAACTAGGGGGTCAGCCTTACTTCTTAGCAGTGGTTCAGAGCAGCTCATTTCTCCAAAGCAAGAGCAACGCTTCTTTTCCTGGCACTGCTTTTGGGAATCCACTTCTCCTGCTTAGGGACAGCAAGGAGTGGAGAAAGGAAGAACAGCAGTGCAGGGAGGCAGGTGCTGAAGAGGATGGCTGGCCCACAGGCAAAGGGGTCTGTGGCAAGAGAAGGTAGGCCTGTCAGAGGCCTGAGGTGGTGAATGTAACTTGTGCACCCTCCCGCCATGTGTGCACACCCTGTGGCAACAGTGGTGCTTCTGGGATTCCCCTGCACCTGTCAGGGACTGCAGGACGGGCTGCATCTGGGAATCCCAGGCTGTCCTTACTCCTTTCTTCAGGGTGATGTCACTGCCCAAATACGGGCACCAAGGCAAGACTGTCAATAAAGGACTCCCTGCCCACATGGTCACAGGGTGCTTGTTGCAGCTGACCTGATGGCTTAGTCTTTTGAGCCTCACCTCACCCTCAGTCATGTGCTCTGATTACAATTAATGTGCTCTGGCACACAGTTCAGGAATCTCATAGCAGAGGGTTTGTGCCTAAAAATAGGAGCGGCCACCTTCTTGCTGCACTTAACAGACATAACTGCCTCTGCTTCAAACACTGAATTGCAGTACAACCCATACCATGTCTTTCAGAAGTATGTCCTATGGAATTTAACAGGGCTTGCTCCAAGGTAAGCAGGTTAGGACTGCAGCCTTATTGCCAATGGTTCAGGTGGGCTGTCCACCATTTATTTTTTTAAATTAAGCATTACCTGTACATATTTGAAATTAAATGTTTGTGCAGCACTCTGCTTTAATATGTATTTTTAAAGCTCAGATCAGTTTTTTTAAAGTTCAAAAATTGCCCAGGGGAGAGGGAAGTGGTATTGCGATGTCTAAGCCACCAGACAATCAGTATTGTGCACAGCCAGTTGCTCCCAACTCACTGAAGGGTTTTCCTTGGGCCTGGTTCTGAAAAGGAAAAGGTACACCCAACAGCCACCAGAAGTGGTGAGTGCACTTCTAGAGCTCAGCGGCCATTGATTCTAAGCCCATCTGTTTGCACACTTAAGCAAAGGACAGCTGGCAGGTGCAGTTGTGGCAACAAAGGCATAGCAGAGGCCCTTGATAATCTACTTAATCAGGCAGGGGCGTGAAGAGGGAGCAGGAGGCCCCGGGCAGCTCCAGGATCTTGTGTCAATTTTTTTCTGACCTCAGCTGATAGCCATTCACTGCCAGATCTGCCTGTACTCTCTAACCGTAAAGCCAACCCCTTTCCTGCTTTGCAATGAGATCTCTTTGTCAGGTCACTTATACCTTCGCGTAGCTCCCCTGAGCAAAACCATTCGTCTATTTTGGACAATGGCACACAAGGTGAGCCAGCCTTAATAGATCAAGGTAAAGGCGCCTCAGCTGCTGTGTACAGTCACCAAAACAAAACTGAGAAACACCTAGACTGAGTGGAGCCCCCTATATATCCCTTTTTGGAAATTAAGGCCTTGCAGAACATGCCCTGTTAGGTTAAGCCGGGCTTCTTAAAGGACTTCAGCAACAATTGGATTCCACGTAAGTCCTGAGATGAATTGCAAAATAAGCTTCACTAAACCTGAACTGTTACATAACTCAGATCTAAAGTCTTGCAGGCAGATTGCAGCCACTTTGCCAGCAAGTAGAACAACAGAGACTCAAATCTTTCCAGCCTGAAAGCCATATCAATGCATCTTTTTGCTTTGTTCTGTTCTAGCATGTGTTTAGGAATAATTGGCAATTAAAATTTTACTACACTTTTTTTTTGCTTTGCTTGTATTCTGTGAGAGCAGCAGGAGGAGCCCAAATTTACTAGCAACAATAATGGCAGCCTTGGACCACAGATTTTGGGTGCCATTAAAGGATGATGGAATACAATCTACTGAGAACTTGAGACCAAGGGCAACTAGGAAGCTGCATTCTCTGCTCCCCTGGAAGAACATCAGGGCAAAGGAAAAATCAGCACCACACATCAGCCAGAGAGGGAGAAGCAGCAGGGAGCTTCTTTCCTCCTATCCTTCCAGAAAGAAACACTCTGTTCCAGATGCCCTGGGAGAGCAGAGCAAAGGAAAGCCAAGGACTGCCAGGACTATGTAGATTTTAGGAGATATGTGTGTGCGCACAAATCTTATTGCAATGGATTGTAAATCGCCTTGAGGATCTTTGATAGAAAGGTGGGGTATAAATCTTCTACATAAACAAAATCTCCTGCACCAAGTCCTCCTCATTCATTCCAGTGAAGCTTGTGCAGGGAGAAGGTTACAGTGAGGGAGGTCCTCTGTTGTATTATACCTCGGTCACCATGGACAGCTCAAGGAAGAAGCAGACAGCACAGGAGACAGCCACAATGACCTCTCGCTGGAATCGGAAGGTGTAGGCGGCTGGGAAGAAATCCAGGATACCAGTGATAAAGCCTTCAACGCCCACGAACTGTGGAAGTGGGGAGTGAGATATAAGAGCAAGGTGATTGGAGAAAGAAGGAAGGAAAATAGTAAGATGTCGGGCAATGTGCTTGCTTTGCCCTCCCCTCCTCCTTCATGAAAACACTCTGCTTCTTGGCTACTTCCCGCCCTGCCCTCCCTGCCCCCAAACTCTCACCTGGCTATCCAAGCCCAGGAGCAGCAGCATGAAGAAAAAGAGGGCAGCCCAGAGTGGAGCGACAGGCATCAGAGTGACAGCTCGTGGGTAGGCGATAAATGCCAGGCCAGGCCCTGGGAAGAGGGGAGGAAGGAAGAGACAATCTTAGAATGCTGGAACATGTGGATCCCATTAAGGGAAGTTGGGGCTGTATTCAACCAAGAGTGGACCCAGTTACATTAAGGAACCTTAGTTAGTGATGCCCATTAACTTCAATGGGTTTACTCTGAGTAGAACTAGTGTTGACTACCAGTCTCAGTCACACGTACCCCATGCAAGCACTGATGTTGGCACCTAGGGCAGAAGTCCATCTCTATAAATGTCTGGCACACATTTAGTAACAATAAAGCAAGCCTCTAGTTACCAGGGCTGCAGAAATGAGGTGGCCACTCCAGCTGCCATGGGCTCAGAGCTCTACACAGCTTTCTGGTTCTTCTCCGGTTTGAAGTGGAGCAAATTATGCATGATTGACTTGAATAATTTATTGGACCTACTACATTGGCATCAAACCAGAATTCAATGGCTGCTGAGTTCAGGCAGTCCTGGTTATTCCTACACAGCTTTATTGTTGTGCAATGCAAGTGCTGGAGTGGGCTTTGGCTTTCACATTCAGCATCCAAAGGATCTCAGCATTCATTTTCCTCCCTCAAAACAAAACCAGTTTCAAGCCCTTATGGGCTTTGAAGGATGTGGGCAGCACGAACTAGAAAGAGGGAGGGTTGGAGGAAAAGTACCATTATTCAGATTGCTATGTAGCTTTTTGCCCTTCTGTTGACAAGCAGGGTCTAACCATCCGTTATGCAAAATAAGCCAATATAAATCCGCAGAAGTCTCAGAATTTAGCTTTTCTTAGAACACAGTATCAATCAATCATAAATTTATTTCTTTTCCAAATTGGACTATCAAAGCGTGAAATGGCATTCAACTATGGTTTACTCAGAGGAGACACAATGAAATGAATGAACATGACTAAGTTAGGTCCATTAATTTCAATATGCCTGGTCTGAGCAAAACTTAGTTGAATACCAAGCATGGTGTTTTATCACTGATAAGACAAAAAAAAATACACTCACAAACAGCATCTTTAAAAGCAACACAAATCAGTGTATATAAAATGATGGGTGGAGGAGAGAAATCAAATTAATCAAAACACTTAAATTCCAACTTTTGTAATTGGCCATGAAGAAAAATGATATACAGTAAATCCATACCTAGCTTTAACAGCAGCAAGGCCAAAACAACAACAAGAGTACTTTATACGTGGACAAAATATTAATCCCATTCACAACATAAATAAACTCAAACCTAAGTTGGACAGGTCATATGTAACAAACCCTTTTTGTTATTATTTCTGCATCAGATCATAAACTGGACAAATAAAGAGACACGAAGAAGATCCTCTAACACATTTCCTCCAGTTTAAAAGAATCTCTGCTCTTTTGGTATCCTCATATAATTAAGTGCATTTCCATCTCCAGTAGCCACAAACCAAAGGAATCTAAAGGGGTTTCCTGAGACTGGTGTCCTAGAACTCTATCGAGTAATATTCAGGTTGAAATGTTTTCTTAGCACAGGAAAAAACCACACGAGAAGGTGAAGACTTCTAAACTATGTGCTAACTAAAACCAGCAGCAGTGCAGAATATGCGCTACCTTTTACAGCGGTACCTCGCAAGACGAAATTAATTCGTTCCGCGAGTTTTTTCTTCTTGCGAGTTTTTTGTCTTGCGAAGCACGGTTTCCTATAGGAATGCATTGAAAATCAATCAATGTGTTCCTATGGAAACCGCCTTCAGACCAGGTCCGGGGACAGTCTGTCCCCCGACCTCTTCTGAAGGCTGGGGGGGGGGACAAGGGCTTTTCTTCCCACCGCCAGCCTTCAGAAGGCTGTTCTGAAGGCTGGCGGTGGGAAGAAAAGCCCTTCTCCCCACCTCCCGCCCCGCAAGCTCCGGGGACAGGAGGGCTTTGCTGCCGACCGCCAGCATTTTAAAAGCCGCCGGGACAGCGGAGACTTCTCCGCTGTCCCGGGGCGATTTTAAAATGCTGGCGGGTGGCAGCAAAGCCTTCGCTGCTGACCCCCAGCATTTTAAAAGCCCCCGGGACAGCGGAGACTTCTCCACTGTCCCGGGGCGATCTTAAAATGCTGGCGGGCGGCAGCGAAGGCTTCGCTGCCGACCCCCAGCATTTTAAAAGCCCCTGGGACAGCGGAGACTTCTCCACTGTCCCGGGGCGATCTTAAAATGCTGGCGGGCGGCAGCGAAGGCTTCGCTGCCGACCCCCAGCATTTTAAAAGCCCCCAGGGCAGCGGAGGTCTTCTGAAGGCAGGCGGTGGGCGAAAGTCTTTGCTCCCCCCCGCCTGCCTTCAAAAGCCGTCCAGGAAATTTGTCTGGCGAAGCACCTCGAAAAAGGGAAAACTCTTTCTTCTTGCGAGTTTTCCGTCTCGCGAGGCATTCGTCTTGCGGGGCACCACTGTACTAGAGGTTAGTTGTTGTTCAGAGTTTACACAGCTCTAGCTATCCAAACATGTTTTAATACAGGCATGGGAGTCCAGTGGCTCTCCAAACATTGTTAGACTCCAATTCCCATCATCCCTGACCATTGGCATAGATGGGCATGATGAGAGCTGGAGTCCAACCAAAAAGAGAAGGCATAACTGCCCAATACCTACTTTGCCTCTGTCTTCCCCCAAAAGGAAAGCAGTGCCCAACAGAATAAACGACACAAGAAGGAAGCTGCAGCCCAAGATAGGAAAAGAGGTGCTAAGGAAACATCTTGCTACTTGGAATGAATTCAGATCTCCAGGGCCTGAGGCGCTGGACCCAAGGGCACTAAAAGAGCTTGTAATCTCAGAGGCTTTGTCTATAATCTTTGAGAATTCCTGGAGAACAGGTGAGGTCCCCGTAGCTTAGAGGAGGGGTGTGAGCACTTAGAAAAGGATGCTGTGATTAGTAAAATCCAGCAGAGGTTTCTTGAAAACAAGTCATGCCAGACAAATCTCATTTCTTTTTTTTAAAAAAAAGATTTACAAGCTAGGTGTATCAGGGGAATGCTGTGGATGCAGTGTATCTTGATTTCAGTAATGTTTTTGACAAAGTCCCCCAGAATACTCTTCTGGAGAAGCTAGTAAAATGCGGGCTAGACAAGGTAACTGTTAGGTGGATTTGTTGCTGGTTGACTGATCAAACCCAAAGAGTACTCATTAATGGCTCCTCATCATCCTGGAAAAAAGTGGCAAGTGAGGTGCCACAGGGTTCTGTCCTGAGCTGGTTGTTGTTCACTGTCTTTATAAATGGCTTGGATAATGGAACTGAGGGGATGCTCATCAAATTTGCAGATGACTCCCAAACTAGCAGGTAGCTAATGCCAAAGAAGACAGAATGAGGATTCAATACAACCTTAACAGATTGAAGAACAGGGCCAAAAGTAACAAAATGAATTTCAGTAGGGCCAAATGTAAGGTTGTGCACTTAGGCAGGAATAACCTGGTGCACAAATGTAATATGGGGGGCACCTGGCTTGCTAATAGTACACATGAAAAGGATCTGGGGGTCTTAGTAGACCACAAGCTTAACGTGAGTCAACAGTGTGATGCAGCAGCGCAAAAAAAAAAAAGCTACTGATATTTTAGGTTGCATCAACAGAATTATAGTGTCTCAATCATGAGAAGTAATAGTCCTGCTCTATTCTGCCTTGGTCAGACCACACCTGCAGTCCGGTGTCCAGTTGTGGGCACCAAAATTTAAGGATATTGACAAACTGGAACATGTGCCGAGGAGGGCAACCAAGATGATTAAGGGTCTGAAAACTAAGCCTTATGAGGAACGGTGGAGGGAGTTGGGCGTGTTTAGCCCGGAAAAGAGTAGATTGAGAGGAGATGTGATAGCCATCTTCAAATATCTAAAGAGCTGTCATGTGGAAGATGGAGCAAGCTTGTTTTCTCCTGCTCTGGTGGGTAGGACTCGAATTAATGGTTTCAAGTTACAAGAAACAACATTCTGACTAAACACCAGGAAGAACTTCTTGACAGTAAGAATTGTGGAATGGTCTCCCTTGGAAGGTGGTGGACTCTCCTTCCTTTGAGGTGGAGGCTTTTAAGCAGAAGTTGGATGGTCATCTGTCATGGATGCTTTAGTTGAGATTCCTGCATTGAAGGGTGTTGGACTCTGTGACCCTCGGGGTCCCTTCCAGCTCTATGGTTCTATAGCATATGACAGGCCACAATTCCCCCTTTCCTGCTCTGAATCAATTACCTTTTTTAGTAAAATATTAGCCTTCCTTGCACCCTTTGTCAGGCCCACTTGAGCTGCCTTGTGGCTTACAGCACAGTGGCTGTTCTCTCGCCAGCTGGGAAGGGAATGAATGCCAAGTTCCAGTTATGGAGAGATTTAAATGACAGATAGCCACCCCAACATGAGGAGAACCACGGGGTTCCCCATCCCATAACTACCTCTTGCAGAGTAGTAGTCAACCCAGCATCTCAGTCCCCGAGGAGACTCTGTGACAGGTGGTCTGAGCACTCACCAGATTCAGCTACCTTGGAGATATCAACTCCTTGTTCTGCTGCCATGAAGCCCAGAATGGAGAAGACCACAAAGCCAGAGAAGAAGCTGGTCCCACTATTGATCAGAGCCAGGATGATGGCATCTCTGGGGAGGGAAGGCAAAGAGTAATAGCTATCAAATGGGGCTGCAGGCTGGCATGGAAGAGAAGAGAGGAGAGAGAAGAGGAAAGGGATTTGTGCTGCCTGAGAACCTGGAGAACGGTTGCCAATCGGTGGTGAGCCAGATGGACCATTGCTCTGGCTCTCGACAAGGCAGCTTCCTTTCCAATCAAAAGCAGACACAAAAGAGGGACTTCCTTAGCAATGCAATGAAAGGCCCAAAGGACTTTCATCAACAAATGCATTCACCATCTCGTCAGCTGCAAATATCCATTTTACACTGGTGGGCAACATTCAAGGACCAGATAATACTCTACTGTGAAGCATATAACTCCATCTTATGTCAAATGAGGCACCTGAACACACATGTTTTTCAATGGGTTTAGGCGTGTCTAATCAGGCTGCGAATGGAGTAGCAGCAGATGGGAGGCCTTTTGACATGACATGCCTGCATACATGTGCATACGGCATGCTGGTGGGAGGGAGCCTAGAACCAGTAGCAGGAGGAAGCATGGAGACAGAGGCAAGGGGGAGTGGGGTTTCAGAGTCTGCTTGTGGGATCGGGAGATGGGTTGGGAGGGAGGCTGTATCTCTAAGCCCAGCACAATCAGCAGCTGGAGGTGTAGAGGCAGGAAGACTCACTGAGTGTTTGGAAGCACATGCATGTGATGGAGGTCACGTCAGGAGGAGTCTATGCGCTGGCAGCAGGAGGCAACACAGAGATGGGGATCAGGTGTCCAGCCATGAACATGTGGCAGGAAGTTGGATTGTGCTGCTATGTCCAGGGATGGGGAAACAGTGGTCCTCCATATATTGTGGATTACCATTCCCATCATGCCTCACCACTGGCCATGCTGGCTTGTTGGGGGGCGGGGGGAGATTGACAAAATCTGGAAGATACCAGGCCCCCATCTCTGGCTTTAACCCAACACCAGCAAGAGGTGGGAGTGCAGAGTGGAAGGAACTTTCAGAACCGAAAGGCTTGCTTGCCCATCATTCTCCTCCACCAGGGCTCCCCACCCTCAGAGCTTGGCTTGAGGGAACATCCAGAAACTTGTCACAGGACCTACAGCTCCTCCTAGATGTTGTATCCTTAATGCATTTGGTGAGACTTGCATGTGTGCATATGAGGCAATGATTAAATACAGGTGCGTAGCAAAAATATTCACTTTGGTGGCTTCCCTGTCTCCTTTTGTGATCCTCTACGCTGTCTACTCAGGAGTAAGTCCCAGTGACTTCATTGGGACTTATTCCCAGGTAAGTGTGCACTCCTAGAAATGCTTCCTGGTTTAAGGTTTAAACTTTAAACTTTATTATGAAGCGGCAGCTTTTTGCTGGCTAAGAGATTGGCTACTTCTTGAAAATACAGATATCTTGGATTTAGAAGGTTTTAATAATATCTTTGGGTGGCATGCATATTTGTGGTATGACAAGGTTAAAGCACACAAAGGTTTTAAAAACCATATTGTCAGAAAAGCACTACTAAATGTCTGGACTAGATATAAAGATCTGTTGGAAAACAAAACCCCAAGGTGGTTGTCGCCAATGGAAGCTAAGGCAGTTAAAAAGCTAAATATGGAGTCTAAATGGCCAAGATATTGGGAAATTCTGGAAAAGGAAGGGGACAGACTGAGATTGCAGAGTTTTGAGAAACTAAAAGGGAAAGTGAGAGATTGGCTGCACTATCATCAAATAAATGAAGTGTTTAAAATGGACAGTAAAATTGGCTTCCAGGTGGAAAAATCAAAATTGGAGACTGAACTGTTAGAATCCAGCACTAGAAATTTGTCAAAAATGTATAATTTGCTGCTGAAATGGAATACACAGGATGAAACGGTTAAATCAAGTATGATTAAATGGGCTCAGGACATTGGTCATAACATTATGTTTGCTGACTGGGAGAAGTTGTGGACCACCGGGATGAAATTCACGGCATGTAATGCCTTAAGAGAAAATATTATGAAGATGATCTATAGGTGGTACATAACCCCAGTCAAGCTTGCAAAGATTTACCATTTGCCTGACAATAAATGTTGGAAATGTAAGGAAAAGGAAGGCACATTCTTTCACCTCTGGTGGACGTGCCCGAAGATTAAGGCATTCTGGGAAATGATCTATAATGAACTGAAAAAGGTATTAAAATATACCTTCCCTAAGAAACCAGAGGCCTTTCTCTTGGGTATTGTCGGCCAAGGGGTGTTAAAGACGGATATAACCTTTTTTATGTATGCTACAACAGCAGCAAGAATACTCATTGCAAAGTACTGGAAGACACAAGATCTACCCACTCTGGAAGAATGGCAGATGAAGGTGATTGACTACATGGGCTTGGCGGAGATGACGAGCAGAATCCGAAACCAGGGAAGAGAAGCAGCGGAAGAAGAATGGAAAAAATTTAAGGACTACTTAAAGAAATATTATAAAATTAATGAAAGTTAAAATGATGTTGGATTAGAAAATAAATGGTTACTATTAGTAATGGATAAGATAAGGAGAATAAGTAAGATTAAACTAAATTAAAATAAGGGAAGATTTGCTGAATAAATGATTAGAAATTGGAATACAGAAAAGGGAGGCATGAGGAAGTCGGAGAAGGTACAAGAAAATAAGATTTGAAATTATACTTTTTTTTTTATTTGTTTGTTTGTTGTGTTTATTGTATTGTATTGTTATGTTTTTGTTGTTAAAAAAAAATCCTTTAATAAAAAAAAAAAATAGAAATGCTTCCTGGGAGTAAGCTCCAAAAAAACCAGTGGGATTTCTGAGTAGACACATACCTGGGATTGTGCTGGAAATCTTCCAGGAGCAGAAATGTTTGGCAGCAGTGGATGATTTGGAAGGTATCTGCAATTGAGAACATTTCCCGCACTGTTTCATTTTTAGTAGACCCAGTATTGCAATCAGTGAGTGTTCCCTATAATCAGTCCTAGGCAAAATGAAATTGATTCAGAGAACCATCTTGGATGGGGGGGGGGGGGCAGGGGCGGTTTAAAACAGTTGCCAGTGGTCTGACTGCCAGTAGAATGGCTATAAAGAAATGAAGGCAGAGCTGCTCCTGCTGCACCATTCATAGTTGCATAGAAGAGGGAATTCCAGTGAGGCTTGTCATTTGCTTCTAGACACCTGTTAAAGGTGTGTTTGAATTACAACTCCAAGCCAGCCCAGCCAGTACATGCTAGCTGGGACTGATGGGAGTGCTAGTCCAAAATATCTGCAGGGCCAGAGTTTTGAGAAATTAAAAGATAAAGTGCGAGATTGGCTTCATTATTATCAGATAATGGAAGCTTACAATTTAGATAAGAAAGTCGGCTTCCAGGTGGAAAAATCTAAATTGGAAACAGAACTGTTAGAACCCAAAACTAAGATTTTGTCAAAAATGTATAACTTGCTGTTGAAATGGAACACTCAGGATGAGACGGTCAAATCCGCTATGATTAAATGGGCACAAGATGTTGGACATAACATTATGTTTGCTGACTGGGAACAGTTGTGGACCACCGGTATGAAATTTACGGCATGTAATGCCTTAAGAGAAAATATTATGAAAATGATATATAGGTGGTACATGACCCCAGTCAAGCTTGCAAAAATTTACCATTTGCCCGATAATAAATGTTGGAAATGCAAAGAAAATGAAGGTACATTCTTTCACCTTTGGTGGACATGCCCTAAGATTAAGGCTTTCTGGGAAATGATCTATAATGAATTGAAAAAGGTATTTAAATATACCTTCCTGAAGAAACCAGAGGCCTTTCTCCTGGGCATGGTCGGCCAATTGGTGCCAAAGAAGGATAGAACTTTCTTTATGTATGCTACAACAGCAGCAAGAATACTTATCGCAAAGTACTGGAAGACGCAAGATTTACCCACTCTGGAAGAATGGCAGATGAAGATGATTGACTGCATGGGATTGGCAGAAATGACTGGCAGAATCCGTGACCAGGGAGAAGAGTCGGCGGAAGAAGACTGGAAGAAATTTAAGGACTATCTACAGAAATATTGTAAAATTAATGAATGTTGAATGATGTTGGATAGAAATTAAGGGGTTTTTAGCTGTAATGCTTGGAGTGATATGGGAAAAAAAGGAAAGAAAAAAGGGGTATAGAAATAGGTTAAAAATTATGGATAAGGACTTGCTGAACTAACAATTTGAATTGGAATACAAGAAGGGGAGGTATGAGGAGGTCGGGGAAATATGTTATTGAAAAATAAGTATTGTGAACTTTATGTGTTTTTAAACTTTTTTGCTTTTTTCTTTTTGATTCTTTTTCTATTGTATTAAATCTGAAAATTCTAATAAATATCTTTAAAAAAAACCCACAAAATATCTGCAGGGCTCCTGGTTGGCAAAGTCTGGTGTAGAAAGAGGAGCCCTGCCCTCTCTGGGACCTGCCCACCTCCACTGTCAAGCAAGTCTCCTCCAGCACCACGACCAAGTGACGCCCCCCTGTGTCAAGCCTTCTGAAGAGTTTTGATGATCCTGCATAGAATTCGGTTGTGCCTAATAACTTGTCCCATTTCAGTTTACAGAAATGACATTTTATAATTGCTTTCCTTTGATGAACACATTGTTGTTGTTGGCATCCATCTGTCTCGAGAAACAATGGAGTGGACCTCCAGGTGTGAAGTCAAATCGCTGCATTAGCAGCACTGAAATGCAAGCCTGGGCTGTGTGTATGGAAGTCCTGGGCTGCCAGAACAACTAAACCCTGATCTTGGCCTCGCCGATGTAGTCAAATGACACATCATTTCCCTGCCCTGCCCTGATGTCATCATACATAATAACTTCCATTCTACATAGGAGAAAAGGGAGAGTGCTCACCAGCCACAAAATTATTATGTGCTATTTTATTACTGGGTGATTGCTGTTTTATTACTAGATGGAAGTCGTTCTGCATACTGGACAAGTCAGTCAAGTAGGGTAGACATCTAGCATTGCCAAACTAGCCAGAAAAACCAGCAAATGGCGTGGCTGTCTCTTGCATGTTGCAAAACTCCCTGTTTGAGATGCAGAAATCAACAGGTGATACATTTTGTGGGATGGAGATAAACAGAAACAACTTGCTAATAGACAAAGATCAGGCTATGATTGGCTACAGCTGAAGGCTGAAAAAATCAGTTTTTATGAGTTGCCTACACATCAAGTCATTGTTATGGGGCAAAGCTGTTGAACAATGGAGAAGGTTGTGTGGGGAGGGGTGATGTTCTTTTGCTGGAGGATTTTAAGCCGGGTGGGGGGGGGAGCCTGTGGCCCTCCAGATGTTGTTGGTCTCCAACTCCCATGAGCCCCAGCCAGCATGGCCACAAGTTCCACACCCCAGATTTAAGCAGAGGTAAGATTGCCATCTGTCAGGATGCTGGGATTGCACCTGGCTTTGCAGATCCCATGTCAATCAGGGTGTTGGATTTTATGTTCTCTAAGCAATAGCTATGAATTTATGATATCCACAATTCAACCGGTCCAGGTTTTTCATGCCTGGAGATAATGTGTTTTGTCTGTTGAATTTCCACCTGCCATGCAGCTGTTAAAGGGACAGGAGCCCAGCTAGCAGAGGTGGAGAAATGATGGCAACCTTACAGGGCATAGCATATTTTTCCTATGCCCTGCCTGGTTGCATAGGAAATGGGCTCTCACTTATAGCAATTGTTGTTGAACCGGTTATAGCTGCCCAGGGCAGTGAGTGCCCCCAGTCCTATGGCATACGAGAAAAAGATTTGGGTCCCAGCATCGATCCACACCTGGGAGGGAAAAAGAAAGAGAGAGAGAGAGAGATTGAGGTATGACAGGGAAGAGCCCAGGAGTCCTGGCTCCAACCCCTTCTCAAGAGAGTTGCCAACTTTTCAACCAGCCATGGCTATTGTGCCCTTAACAGCAGCTTGATCTGCATACCTGACAGGCAATACATTTGTATTTATGTTGTGAAATACTTCAGTTACAGCTGCAGCCCTCTGTAGGTTTGTGGCTACTTTTGGAGTAAATTGCCTAACAAATCACTGACGCAGAGCTATTTGGTTGCAATGCATTGGGATTTGTATAACTGGCGCCCATACATTTATCTCCTGCACCTGCTGGACTTTTGCTTGTTTTCTGTTTTGTGGTGCGTTCAGGGTTGAGGAACCTGAGGCCCTCTAAATGTTGCTGGATTCCAACACCTTCATCCCCCACCATCGGCCACGCTGGCTGGGCACGAAGGGAGTTGGGAGCCCAACCACACCCAAAGGGTCTTGCCCACTTCTGTGCTGCTTCCTGCATTCTAAGTTGCTCTTAATGCTACAGAAGCTGGTTAACAAGTTGGCAACCCTACTGCTGCCCTCACAACCGCGCTTCCCACTTACCTGAGGGGAGGCCAGTTTGGACCAGTCGGGTTTGAGATAGTAGATTATCCCATCCTGAGCTCCAGGCAGCATCACCCCTCGGATTAGCAGTATAATGAGCACCACGTAAGGGAATGTAGCAGTGAAGTAGACAATCTGTGTTGAAAAAGGAGACGAGGGGCAGGAGAGTGTTATGCCTGAAAAGAAAAGGCTTTGCTTTTCAGCTGTCTGCTCAGTATTGGGAAGGCAATGGGACAGGAGGTGGTGGTGGGGAACATGTGCAAGAAGACTTGGGAAAAGCTTTGGATTTTTGGCAAAGGAATAGATTAAGTACCTCCTTGGAGCACCTCCTTGGAGTAACATTGCCAAGGGGCACAAATTAGTGATATTTTACAGTGGCTACTTTTAAAACTGGCCATCCTCCTGCACTTTTAGCAGCAGTGTGACATGGAGTCAGGTGGCCAATGAAGCTTTCTCACTGGGTAAGATGCCCCAAATCCTTTGAAACACTTCATTGTAAACTACAATGCCCATAATTCTTTGAGGGAAATGATATGCTTTGAGTGTGCTTTAAAGGTACAGTTTGCATGCAGTATCTATGTATGTGCTGTGACTTGTGGGGAATGGCTCACCATCTGCGCTTCTGCCTCAGGTGGCAAAATAGCTTGTGTGTCAGCCCTGGACTGAAGACCTCCACACATATGGATTGCCCAGGCCCAGCTGTCACACATAGGCACACCTAAACCGTGGGAGACCAGGAAGCTATGGCTCTCCTGCCCCCCACTCCCCTGCCTTCCACAGTCACCATCAGGCTTCCCCTTCCCCACACCTGCTGCATAACACAGCTGGAGCTGTGCCCGTTATAGTGGGCAGGGGGGAGGTGGAGGCTATTGCTGGGGTGTGTGTGTGAGCTGGGCCCCCACCAGGGGTGCAGGTGATGGGGCTCCCCTGCGAAGTCGGCTAATAATATGTCCATAAATATAAATATTGGTTATTGTCTCTTAATAAATTATTTAAAATAGAGGGTGAATTGAATGGGTGGATGGGGGGGCGGGTTGGAGGAGAGGCGGAAAGGAGAGCTAATTTATCCATGGCTAGGGGGTGCAATCTGGACGGTTCTGCCAGGGGTTACGGCTCTGGGTGGGGGGTGGGGGGACAGACACATCTGACTCCTCTCCTGCTGCATTCGGGAATTTCAAGCCACAGATGTATTCTCCTGAGTCGCTGATTTGGCAGTCCTAAGCACTCATGACCCCAGGCGTTTGCTGAGATACTCAATGCAATCAGGATTACAAACCATTCTTTGTTGCAGGATAGAAATGGATATGGATACACACACACACACACACACACACACACACACGGAGCTGGCTTTCATCTTGCTTCCTTCTGATGGGAATTTACTAAGCCTGTGGGTGATGAACAGTTTCTCCACTGCAAAGATGCTTTGGCACCACTCCTTAAGAACTTTCTTCAGACTGGCATTCTTAGAAACATAAAGGCCTAACTCTGAATGCTTCCCCTTCACTCCCACCCTCCTCTGGATCTCTGGGGACTTCTCGTTGTCCACTACTACTGGGCAGAGCATGTGGGCAGGCAGCTGCCTCAGCCAGGCCTTGTGAACACAACAGTGGCCTACTGTGGGAGGCCAGGCCACATGTGTGCCTGTCTCGCCGAGGCCTCAAGGCGGCTGCCCCCACCTCCAGCTGCCGTCTGGTGAAAAATGTCAGGCTCTCTCAGGCATGGAACTTGCTGACGGGTGGGATTTCAAACGCACTGGCCATGCACAGGAAAAGGAGGAACAAGCGCAGGGTGTCTGAGAAGGAGAGGAACGTGTGTGCGCATGCACAGAGAAAGAGAGATTGTGTATGCATACCGCATGGCAAATGGAGAACTGTGACTCTTTTTTGTGTACAGAAAGGAATGGGCCATAGGTCATCAGCAGAGCACAGGGATTCCAAATACATATGTCCCAAATTCAATCCCTGGCATTTCCCTTTTTAAGAGGGTCTCAGGTGGCAGGGCTAAGAAAGGAAAGCCTGACATAGGCGGCCACCATGTCATTTTTCTCCCTTGAGGTCTTGGGAAAGCAGCTGCTACTCAGGCTAGACAGCCTAATGGTGGGACTCACTATAAAGCAGTTTTCACATGTCTGGTCTGCGCTCCACATGACCACCCTCCGAAACGCAAGTGCTAACTCAGGGATAGGGGTGTAGGCATGGAGCCCCACTGAGAAAGGTTTTCAGCTTTGTCAAAACCCTTTTCTGCTTTCCTCAGGTGCTTGTGCATCAAAACGTCACTTTAGGTGAAATAAAGAGGCCTCTGTTTTGGCCCAGGTACCAGATCTCAAGAACATAAGAAGAGGCCTGCAGGATCAGGCCAAGGGCCCATCTAGTCCAGCATCCTGTTCACAGGGGCCAACCAGATGTCTGTGGGAAGCATGCAAGCAAGACCCGAGCACAGCAGCTCTTCCCAGCAACTGACTGTCTCTGAAAGTGGTGGGAGAACGTATTGCGTGAAAGCTGCCTCAACTGCCCCAGACTCCTAGCGGACGTCAAACAGTATCTGTGTGTGTGTGAAAGAGAAATGACACCCACAAAACTGTTTGACTAAGAACATTCCATCCCCCAGGAATTCCTAATAATCTTATTGGAACTGGTTTCAAAATTCCTCAGGTGATTCATTTGTGTGGGAACGTCCAAGTTTTCCTCACACAAAATTTATTGTTTGCTTACTTATTTAGATAATGTTTACCCTGCTGTCCAACCAGGTATATCTTTGCCATCAGGACAAGACAGAGAAAGGGAGTGTTTGGCTGTGGCTGTCAAAAATTGTTCCTGTCTGAGTCCATCGGCAAATGGCAGAAGAGATGCAAACTTATGCTATGGGAGCAGGACATCTCTAGGGGAAGCAGCAGTTGACATGATATGAGGTGGTCTCCTCAAGTAGTGGATCTGGGGCTCTTTTGGACAGATAGGTCTGTCACACAGGACAGAAACTGGGGGGCAAAACAGAGCCCTCCAGACACTTCTGGACTGCAACTCTCATCACCCCTGACCACTGGCTATGGCTGATGGGAGTATAGAAACCTGTGGGGGTCACAATTTTGGCTATTCCTAAAGGAGGCAAATGCCGGTGCTGGTGCCTCCTCTGAGGACAATTGCCTATCCTGCCAAGAGTCCTGGATGACCTCCGCTCCAGTTGACCTACATGTTTCTCCCCTTGCCCCTGCCCCTGGAGTCGTGCCACCTCCCCAAGTCCCCTACCTTTCCTGTGGACTTGACACCCTTCCAGACACAGAAGTAGACAAGGACCCAGCAGGCTAGCAGACAGAGGGTCACCTCCCAGTTGATCTCACCAGGGAGTTCCAGGCCTCCTGACAGACGCAGCACCTTGTTCCTGCAATCAGGGAGAGAAAAAGTGAGCACTGGCTAGGGTGTGGCAGGCGAGGAGAAGGGCTTGGTGGTCTTTTTGGATCAGTGGGTTTTGCCCAAGCCAACCCAGTTCATCCCAGGAGTAATGACTAGCCAGTGTATGCCAGCACTCACTCCCAAAACTCGATGACAGGCGACCTCTTGTCGGAGAGCTCGTCACAGGTAAGGTTGCCTGTGGCAGTGCCATTGGCGCAGTCCTCATGCCGGAAGATCTCCACACATTCATCAGAGTTCCAGGGGTTCCCGCAGGTCGCCCAGGGCAAGGTGGCCGCAAAAGATTTCACCAGGTAATAGAAACCCCAGGCAAGCACCATGATGTAGTAGGTGTTGCAATAGAAGACGATCACCATAGAGGCAAAGCCCAGTCCTGTGGAAGAGAGGAGCTGTGTGAAAAGAGGAGCCTGGGGCAATGAGGCGCCACTTCTTCAGGCAGTTCAAAAGCATCGGTGCCACGCCTACCTCCTTTAATTGTATCGGGTGATGTACGTTTAACTGGGTGGTGTGCATGCACCGTGAAAACTTGGATTCTGAAACCTGTATAGATTGTGTAAATTAAGCACCCCTGCACAACAGTTTATTCTGCTTCTGCTTCTTATGGGAATGAATGGGGAACAAGGGATGGATTGATGCCCCATCTCCAGAATAAGGTGGGCATCTTATTCTGCCACCTCTCTGGCTTCTGAGATTTCAATAGACCTTCACAGCCATAAGGGCTAGAAACTTTTCTTTTTTAATGAAAGCCAAGATTCTTAATATGATTCCTGCAGGCAATTCAACACTGTGAGCTCCTGAAGAATTATGAAGTCTCCCTGCAGCCTCTTCCTTTTTATTATTTTTTATTACTTTAGGACACTCCATCTTGCTTTCTTATTCTCCTGCCACCTGCTAACATAGATGACTGTCAATTCCTGACCTAACTCCCCCATTCATCTGATGTAGACTGGAGGGACTACATTCACACCTCTGCTTCATAAACGGAGCATCATGTATGAATGAAATTTGCATAGTAATAGGTGGGGCTCTCTGCTCAAAACCAGATACAAATCAGCAAAACTGGCTTGGTTAGAGAGGCTGGGAAAGGGCTACAGCCTAAATGGTGGCTTATAGCACTGCTTAAGTGTTGTTCCCTGCTGTTCCCAGGTAAGCCCCAGAGGCCTGTGTGGGGCAAGGGGCACCAAAGGCCCCTTTGGTGGCAGGAGGAGGTGGGGATTAGGTGGAGGTGGAGACAGGCATACACTCCAAAATGGTTGAGGTGCTGGACCTTCCATTGCAACAAGAACCTGTTGTGAACCAGCCCCAGATCTGAAGTGGGAGGGGGAGGAGGAGAGGCAAGTAAGGCTCCAGGGGGAAGGAGTCTCTTACCTTTGAACAGTGGTGCGATGTTCCATACGTTGATGCTCCCGGCCTTCATGAACTGCCCCAAGGAAATTTCCAGGAAGAAGATGGGAATCCCGCCAATGAGGGCAATAAGAAGGTAAGGGATGAGGAAAACACCTGTGGCCAGGTGAGCAGCACAAAGTAAGCAACAGCTCCCTCATTCTTCAATCCCAGCCCCCTTCAATCCCTGCCCCCCCAAGCTATGGGCTGGCCTAAGTGTTCTGTACTAAAATAATAATTAAAATCTGTAGCAAGGTAACCCAAATTCTGTGCTGAAAAAGCTTATTTCTGTGCCATGTATAAAGTACAGAAATTTGCATGACTTCTCATGCTTTGCACATTTTGTTCTGCTTCTAATTGACGACACTGGAATGCAAACCGTTAGAAATCCTGTTCAGCCTTTTGATTTCTGACATCACCAGCACACCCTGAAACATATTGTTTGCTGTCATAAAGGAGTAGAAGCACATATATAAAACTGCCACTCTTAGGAAGCTGAACCTTTGCTTCCAGAACCAATAACTGTGGCTTTCTGAGATTCCATGGAATTTCAGCTTGCCGCTGCCTCTCCCCATGTTAACTGAAACATAACCTTCCAGCTTCATTCAGAGATATTTTGTTTGCAGCACAAAAGTCAGTATGTACAAATGACTGCAGAATATACAGAGGAACAGATTCCTGAGATAGCTGCTAGGGAGCAGCAAAGAGAATAGTTACACTACAGAATATCTCGTTCCTGTTTCTCCCCCCTGCAGCTTTTATCCTCCTAGCTCTTCCATCTTAGCTTGGGTTGGCTTCAAAGTGTGCTGTTCTGCCTGTCTACTGCCGCTTCTGCTTCTCAGCCTTCCTTCCCCAAACAGCCCATGTCCTTCCTGCCATCACTAAGGCACTTGGCAGGCCAGCCCTGTGGCTGTGACTGACAGCCCTGTGTGTTTCCCGCTGCACGTGGGTCTCAGTGTGAACCACTCCGGGGGATGCTATTTATATCACAGATCCCTGGGCTATGGGAAGGCCCAAGCCTTGCTCTTCTTCCTGCAAATCCCTGGCTAAGAGGATAATCTTGGAGATGTAAGATCTTTCCCATGGGGATTAGCAGGGCAGTGGTCAGCGAACCCATTCATCACTGTATGCTTGAAAGGGCATCCGTGGTCCAGGGACTGCTAACACTCGTCTGTGCATACATGTGCTCATAGGGTGGAAGGAGCCTGGCTCTGGCAGTGTATGTAATTGAGTAAGATATGCTGGAGTGTGCCTCATTCTGTGTGTGCTCGTGTGTGGGGGAAGCAAATCTAGCCTCACCTTCTCCCTGACATACTAGTGTGTTTTTTTTTTAAAAAAAACAATAGCAGGGTGTTGTTGTTTTAAATGGAGCAGACACATTCAATCATGTGAAGTCTCAACTGCAGTCAGAAGACATCCATTCAAGACAATAGTTTTCTATCTCTTCAAGAGTTAGTCCTGATATACAGGACCAACCCTCCCTGGAATCTGTTTTTCAAGGCCCAAAACATTTGGGTCCTGAGAGGCAGAAAAATGAGCAGGCGCTGCGCAGGAGCAGGATTGTGCCCCGTGTGTCTGTTCAAGCTGCCTCCCACTTTGCTTCAAAATCTATTGTCTCTCATTTCACTCATCTTGGTTTCAAAGCCAGAATCAATTGCTGAGATATGTGAAGTAATAAAAGAAAAATCTGCCTTTGAGAACATGCAAAGTGTGTATTTCACACAACAGAGTAACAGTAGTTAACTCCCATGCATCTGGCCATCCAGGACAGAGAATGTAACTTCTAGACAAATTTAATCTTCAGCATCCTTAAAAAATGTAATGTATGTAGTGTGTATCTACACTACAGACAGTAGTATTAAGCAGGAGTTCCCTCTCTGCAAAGAACTCTGAGAACCCATGGACCTCAATGGAATTCTCAGCACAGTTCCCAGGATTCTGTGAGGAAAGGCATGACAATGACACACTTATGACAGCAATAAACATGTGTAGCGTAAACATGCCTCATGTGTTGCCTTTATATACAAGATCAGTGACTCATTAAAGGCAGGAATTAGAGAAAGAAATTACAAATGCAACCTACTGATTATTTTCACTAAACAATGGCTATTTGTATGGGGACAACTGGGAACTTTTGCTGCCATTTGAAAAGGATTCCATAGACCTCTTTCTGACTCAGGGGAATTCATACCCAGAAAATATGAGCCAGAGAGATGCAACTGATCAAAATGGAAAAATGAATCCCTGGAAGCAGAAGAGATCCCCGTTCTGTGGAGACTCGCAGTCACATATGAGAGAAACCAGTGACATCTTAACACATTCCTGCCCTGAGCACACAGTTGACTGGTGGCCCAGCCAACCTCAATGGAGAGGGAAGTTCTTTGCCATTGAGGACACAGAACCAGGGAGTTGCCAGTTACCTCTGGAGGAATAAAGCCTCGTGGCAGACTAGCTAGCAAAACTAGCCTGGCCCTCAAGGTAACATGTCTGTTTAATGCTTGAAGACCAAAAATTAGGCAAAAGATTGTGCATGTGAATGAGCCAACACAGATGCAATGCTGCAAACAGAACTTTCCTGCCATACCTCCTCTTGATGCAACACATGTTTGTCAGCTGAGGCAGTTCACACATTCACCTGTACGCCACCGAGCAACACGCTTGTGCCCCTGACTCCTGCAGAAGTCGTTTGTACTCAAGCCGCCCTATGCCCTTCTGTGGCTTTTATACAAATGAAGCTGCCGTCAGCTGCCTGCAGATTAAAAAAGGGGAGGATGCCTACATCACTCTCACTCAGAGGGGTGGCAGTGGATTATCCCAGTCTCAGCCCAAGCCAACACCCGTCCTGCCACTTTCCCTAGAAAGCACCCAGCAAGCAGGGCGGGGGGGTGTCATCCCAGGCCAGCAAGGTTGTCCAGTGACAGCCTCTCTTATGTGCTACTTTAAGCCTGCCCTGCCCACCCCAGCCAACTTTGATGATACGTATCAGTCCAAAATATTCTTTCTCCATGTTTTGTTCACCTCCACATCACACTCCCATGTAGTTTCCTTCCTGACCCCTTTAACGCTCTGGCTCACAGCACTGCCTGAATCATCTCCCGCACCGACTCCGAGCTCCTATGAGCCTCAAAATGTTAATAGAACGGTTTAAACTTTTATTCTGTCAGGGTTGAGAGTCAAGAGTGATGAACTGCCTACGCTGGGGGTGGATTTTGCCATGCCCCTCTCTTTTGCTGGCCAGACAAAAAAAATCCTTTCCTCAGAACCCGGGACAGAAGCTGGATAAAAGCGGAACCCTGCACTCTAATGGCATAATAAGTCATGTGCCATTCTCTCACACAAAGACATACAAACACACACCATCTCTAGGCCACTTGCCAATTTCAAGATTTTGGCAATCCCTTGGGTGTTAGCTCAGTTACTCCATTCAGCGAGGCTCTATTAGCATAACAAGATATACAAGTAGTGTCAAAACATCTCGGAAGGACAGATCCCAGATCTCTCCAGTGGAAAGGGGAAATAATTCATTCCACCTAAGAGGTGCCCGGGTAACATATCTGGGGCTGTATCCATTTCTTTTCCAGTTTCATTAACCAGTTCCAGTAGCAGGTGTCTGCTGACCACAATGCTGCTGCTTCTCACCTGAGACTGAGCAATTTTTCTCCTTGTTTCTCTCTTTAATATGAGAAAACAAGATTTGGCATTTGTGGGTTCTGTCTAAATATGTCATCTGCAAGTAATAGATATAGACTGGCTCCAGGGACGCAACTTGAAGAGCTGACTTTCTGCCAAAGCATAAGTTGCACCCCCTCGCCACCATACACAGCATTCTTAATATAAAAAATAGCAATATTTTATTTAGAAGTGTCTAGTCCTCAGTTAAGGGACGTGGGTGGTGCTGTGGGTTAAACCACAGAGCCTAGGGCTTGCTGATCAGAAGGTCGGCGGTTCGAATCCCCGCGATGGGGTGAGCTCCTGTTGCTCGGTCCCTGCTCCTGCCAATCTAGAAGTTCTAAAGCACGTCAAAGTGCGAGTAGATAAGTAGGTACCGCTCTGGCAGGAAGGTAAAGGGCGTTTCCGTGTGCTGCTCTGGTTCGCCAGAAGCGGCTTAGTCCTGCTGGCCACATGACCCGGAAGCTGTATGCCAGCTCCCTCAGCCAATAAAGCGAGATGAGCACCGCAACCCCAGAGTCAGTCACGACTGGACCTAACGGTCAGGGGTCCCTTTACCTTTACCTTAGTCCTCAGTTAATGCAGGAAGCAAAATGCAAGAGTAAGACCACTGGAGGGAGGAGCAGCTGATATGTAGTTTGCAGGCAATCTTGTTAGTAGTACCCTGGCACTACTAAGCTGACAACACACTTGCATTGGGCTTCCAGAGCTATTTTATCTGCACTGAATTTATTTTATGTATTTTTTTACCCCACCCTTCCTCCAAAGAGCTGAGTTACCCCACTTCCCCACTTCCCCACACCCACAACCTTCACAATTCTGTGAGGTAGATTAGGCCAAGAAATAGTGACTAGGCCTAAAGTTACCAGGTGAGCTGCACAACTTGAGCGAGGTTTGATTCCGGGTCTGCCCTGTCCAAGCCCAGCACCATGCTGGTGCTGCACAAAGGCACAACCATCAGAGAGAGCACTTGGCAGGGGGACATCTATGCAGACCTGTCAGCTGGGCCAGGTCATTTCACCAGGGAGCAACTGGCTTGTGTGTGTGTGTGACTTGATCCATGCCACATCACCCAAGCTGTGATTTCATCACCCCATTTTCTCCCCGGACAGCACAAGGACTGCTTTCCCTTGCAGAATAACTTCTGACTTTCTGTTTTTGTTTCCTTGCTTTCAAAAGGCAATGAGGGAAAAATAACCCAGCCTGGGGGTGAATGAGATGGCAGACTTGGCATCATGCCCTATAGTCACATGACACTTGATCAGGAATGGAGCAATGCTGAGGTCATGTGCCAATGGCATGGTGGGATTCAGACCTCCAGGCTGGATTGATACCCACCAGCAGCAGCCCCAACACTTAATTTATTTTCTTTCTTTTCAATTAATTTTTAAACTGATAGGCATCAGGAAAGAATGCAGGCTGGCCTGAAAATCTGTGACCTCTGGCATGTAAGCCAAGGTATATGGGAGCTGGCTGTGGCAACCTTTAGGGTGTGGGGCTTTCATCTGAGCATGTACAGAGCATACTCCGGACCTTCCTGTGTTTCATGTTTTGGAAACAGGTCCTGGAGCTCAGCTAAAAAGCCCTGGCAGTGCCCGCCTGCCTCTTTCCCATCTCTCCCTGGCAGATTAGTCCTTCCATTGTAGTTTGACAACACTTGCTTCCTGCACCATGTTGTGCCAATTAAACACACCTGTGTGGAAACAAATTGATCCTCGCTTCCCATTGACTTCCTCCTCCACATCCATCCCCTGCTTCATCAGTTAAAAATGGACCAATCATGAGGTGGTTGGTGCCGACGGTGGCCTGATGTGTCATCCTTGACCTTAACGGTCTGGCGCTCTATTGAGATTTAATGAGTGCAAGCAGATCTGCCCAAGAGCTCTTGTCTGTTCAGGTTCTCTGCAGATTCAGGCAGCGGTCACTGCGCCCAGTACACCCTTGGCTGATGCCAGGGGACATTTGCTTCACGTTTATGTTATTTTATTACTTACTGAGACATGGTTGGCCTCAAGAGGACATTTGGGCCCCACAGAAACTAAGAAACAACAGGCCCACTTGTTTTGAGAGAACCCGAAGAAGGCAGTGCTTAGAGCATCAGATGGCAAGGACCTGAGGGGTTCAAATCCTCACTCAGCCACAGAACTCTTTGGGTGACCTTGAGCCTGTCACTCCCTCTCAGCCTAACCTCCCTGATAGTGTTGTAGTGGGGCTAAAATGGGGAGGGGGGCAACCATGTGTGCCACCTCCTTGGAGAAAAGGGAAGATCTAAATGGGATAGACTGAAAAATAAAATATCTCCCCCTACCTGTGTGCTCCCTCACATACAAAGCATCAAGCTAGACATTACCTCAGTGAAGATGTGTTCCCAGCCACATTTGCCAATGGGGACAGGAGAATGGGGTTTTTAATCTCTCATATGTATACAAAACTCTCCCTTAAACAAATGCCTCCTCTGAGGCCAGGTCCCTCTGCAACTAACTAGGCTCAAGTCCACTTTCAAATTTTACCTGAGAGGAAAAAAACACTTTGCAATAATAATGAGGGAGGGGAGGCAGGATTTCCCAGATAAATCAGCAGGCAGGGGGCGGTCAAGGTGCCCCCCCTCACTTCCCTAGTTTGGTCCACAATTGTAGGCTGAAGTAGCCCGACTGTGAAGGAAGGCGAGTGACTGGATACTGGAGGCTACTAAGGGTGACAGGGCCCGGCGTACCTGCCCCACCCAAAAATATTTTATTCAAATGGGCACCTCTGGTCAATAACCAGGACCCCCCACCCTCTGATCTTCCCTCCCAGCATCTCACCTCCGGATTCTATCTGTTGCCTCCAGAATTACAACCTGGCCAGGTCCCTTATGTCAAGTGATGCCATGACTCATTTTTCGAGGGAGGGTGCTTCAGTTCTAAAATGTGAGGTCCTTCTGGAGCCGAAGATTACCCAGCACTGCAGTCACCCAGGATCTTGATCCCAGATGCCCGAAGGTTGGCTGTGGTCATTCATTAGGAAGGGAAAGACATTCTAGACATGCCAAGAGACATGTTCTTTACACGTGTGCCTGGACTTTTGAAACAGCGTCTGGGGCCAAAAGCAGACGTGCCCTAATTCAACCCCGCAGCCTCCTTTTTGTAGGAAAGGGACCCTCTCTCTCTTCTCCCAATGACTCCCAATTTATCTCTTTTTCCTTTTTTGCTCTTGCCGCCGTGAGTCCGTGAATGGAACACAGCAGCCCTTTTGTTCAGGGAATAGCAAGGGACGCCTGGAGATCCCAGTCTCCCTTTCCAGGCTGGACGCCTGTCTTCGCTTCCCACTGCTGGACTACCTTGGATCACGGACCTACTTCGGGGGGGGGGGGGGGAGCTTGCCTCTCGGCTTCTGCAAAAAGCTCCCCCGTCCAGATTCCCCTGCTAGAGGTTCGCCTCTCGGAGCCCGATCCCCGCCTGCTGAGGAATTGCTCGCTCACTCCTAAGCGGCAGCACCCGCCCCCCCGGTGGGCGCCCTTCCGACGGGACCCCCCCCCGTTGCACCCCGCCCCCCGGCACGTGCCCGCAGCTGCTCACCTCCCCCGTTCTTGTAGCACAGGTAAGGGAAGCGCCACACGTTGCCCAGCCCCACGGCGAAGCCCACGCAGGACATGATAAAATCCATCTGCCGGGTCCACGTCTCCCTCTCGGGGGGCGGCAGGGCCACGCTCGGCCCAGGAGGGTCCGCGGCCTCCCCTTTGCCCGCAGCGGGGACTCCCGGGCACATGGCGGCCTTTTTGTCCTGCTGCTCCACCGAGACGCTGTAGATGCCGCCGCAGCCGCTGCTGTCCGACGAAGCCCCCTTGGCCATGGCGCCGGGGGGGACCCCCGAGTCCCTGCCGCCCCCCTCCAGGCGAGTCGGGCGATGCTCCGAGGAAGGCGGGCGGGCGGGCGGCGGGCGCGTGGGGGTCTCGGCGGAGCCGGTGCCCCTCCGGAGGGGCGGGCGGCGGGCGGCGGCGCCGGCAGAGAGGGGGTCTCGCTGGGTCGGGGCTCGGCGCGGGGAGCGCGGGGGCGAGTCCGGGGGGACTCAGAAACAATCCACGAAGCACTTGAAGGTCAACCTGAAAAACCTCATGTGTTCAGTGGACGCGGGAAGGGAGTTGCTGGAGGGCGAAGGTCGGCGAGGGCAGCCGAGCGGGGGACACCCCCGCAGTGGCCGGCCCGGAGGCTCAGCGGGGCCGCGGGCGGAGCGGGGTCGGTCAGCCCTTCCCTTCTGCTGCGCGCCCGTCCGCCTCGGCTCCCTTTGCGCTTCTGCCGCCGCCGCCGCCGCCGCTCACTCGCCTCCCTGGGAGGCAGCGGGAGGGAGCGCGCGTGACGTCACGCCCCGTCAGGATCCCGCCCCGCCGGCTCCTCCTCCCCCCGCCTCCTCCGCGCGCAGCTCCAGCATCGCCGGCCGCGAGGAGGGAGAGACGGGCAGCCGCTCGCTGAGCCGGTGGGTGGCGGGGGGGGGTCTGTCCTCCTCTGCCCAGAGGAAGAGCTGCTTCCCCCCCCCCAGCCCACCCCCGCTGCACCTGCGCGCAGGAGGCTGTAGCCGCGCGCCCGGATCCATCCGGAGTATTCGCCTCCCGCTCCGAAGGGAGAGGTTTCCGCGAGGCGACCTGCGTCTGGAGGGAAAGGCGCAGCAGCCCGTCGCCTTTAGGGCGCTGAATATGCCTGCTGGCATCCATCCAGCTGTAAAAGTCCCCCAAGAAATCAGCCGCAACATCCGCTCTGCTGCGCGGCGCTCCCCAATACTCTTCCTCACACGCGCCGGAGCCTGGGAGTTAAGGCTTGGTGCCTCGTCCCTTGCGGCGCCGGCCTCGCTGGCCGATTCCGCCTCCTTGAATAAAACTGGACGTACTTCGTTGTTGAGCAGGCTTAGGATCGCAGCCTGTTAGTCTGTGACAGCAAACGCTCCCCTCCCGCGAGCCCCCCCCCCCGCGCGCGGCACTTTCCTAGCTGAGCTTTAACGCAAGACTCTCTTTGTTGTGGTTGCCTTCCCTAGCAGTTACGGATTAAACCTCTGAATTATGCCGCCTTCTGCTCATTGTTGTAAATAATCCTGTTATGTGCGCAGGATAATTTCAAAACCTGCTCCCACCCGCCTTATGCATCTATCTTCCCACCTCCCCTTGGAGCTGGGGGGCGGGGAGTCGCTTCGTTGGTGATTAAATGGCAATAAGGAAATGTTAAATTTCACCACGGGCTGGATACTACTAGACTCTGTCTGAACTGTGCCCTCCAGGTGCTTTGGACTACAACTCCCATCAGCCTGGGATCGAGGGTAGTTTTAGTCTAAAAGAGAGAGGTCCGGCTCTTCATTCCAGGTGGGCCCCAGCAATACTTCGACAGGGTCCTAGAGCCCCACAACTCCTTCCCAAAGCACTGGGCTTTGGGAAGGCAGCACGAGGGCTGCGGGGGGGGGGGTGATGGGGGTGTCAGATGTTGCTGAGGGTCACTAAAAAAGGCTACACGTGGCTCTCGGGCCACACATTGGACCACCCTGGTCTAAAATTAACTGGAGATTGGCAAAGTCTTCTTTAAATGAAGCAAAAACCCCTCTTCACCTCAACTCTTTGTGCGTGCCCTCCCCCACAAATATCCCGTGCTGCAGACTCACATGTGTCAGGAGGGCTTGTAGTCACTCAGCGATACAAGGCCCTTTGCACATGAGAAGCAGCAGAGTCATGGGACACCTTAAAAGACTTTGGCTGCCGTCCTAAATAGAGTTACTGGCTGGCCCAAGGCATTTAGCTGTCTAAGGTGAAAGAAAAAAAAAAAATTTCCCCTTCTCTCCACCTCGCAATCCCACATACAGAAGTCGACTAGGCTGGAAGTTGAATCTTAGAATTATAGAACTGTGTAGAGTTGGACGGGATCCCGAGGGTCATCTAGTCCAACCCCCTGCAGTGCAGGAATCTCAACTGAAGCATCCAGGACAGATGGCCGTCCAAGCTCTGCTTAAAAACCTCCTAGGAAGGAGAGTCTAACAGCTCTTACTGTCAGAAAGTTTTTTCTGACATTTAGTTGGAATCTCCATTCTTGTAACTTGAAGCCATTGGTTTGATTCCTAGTAATAATAATAATAATAATAATAATTTATTATTTGTACCCCGCCCATCTGGCTGGGTTTCCCCAGCCACTCTGGGCGGCTTCCATAGAAACCAAAAATACACTAAAATATCACAGATTAAAAACTTCCCTGAACAGGGCTGCCTTAAGATGCCTTCTGAATGTCAGGTAGTTATTTATCGCTTTGACATCTGATGGGAGGGCGTTCCACAGGGCAGGCGCCACTACCGAGAAGGCCCTCTGCCTGGTTCCCTGTAGCTTTGCTTCTCGCAATGAGGGAACCGCCAGAAGGCCCTCGGCGCTGGACCTCAGCGTCCGGGCAGAATGATGGGGGTGGAGACGCTCCTTCAGGTATACTGGGCCGAGGCCGTTTAGGGCTTTAAAGGTCAACACCAGCACTTTGAATTGTGCTCGGAAACGTACTGGGAGCCAATGTAGGTCTTTCAAGACCGGTGTTATATGGTCTCGGCGGCCGCCCCCAGTCACCAGTCTAGCTGCCGCATTCTGGATTAGTTGTAGTTTCCGAGTCACCTTCAAAGGTAGCCCCACGTAGAGCGCATTGCAGTAGTCCAAGCGGGAGATAACCAGAGCATGCACCACTCTGGCGAGACAGTCCGCGGGCAGGTAGGGTCTCAGCCTGCGTACCAGGTGGAGTTGGTAGACAGCTGCCCTGGACACAGAATTGACCTGCGCCTCCATGGACAGCTGTGAGTCCAAAATGACTCCCAGGCTGCGCACCTGGTCCTTCAGGGGCACAGTTACCCCATTCAGGACCAGGGAGTCCTCCACACCAGCCCGCCCCCTGTCCCCCAAAAACAGTACTTCTGTCTTGTCAGGATTCAACCTCAATCCATTAGCCGCCATCCATCCTCCAACTGCCTCCAGGCACTCACACAGGACCTTCACCGCCTTCACTGGTTCTGATTTGAAAGAGAGGTAGAGCTGGGTATCATCTGCATATTGATGGACACCCAGTCCAAACCCCCTGATGATCTCTCCCAGTGGCTTCATATAGATGTTAAAAAGCATGGGGGAGAGGACGGAACCCTGAGGCACCCCGCAAGTGAGGGCCCAGGGGTCTGAACACTCATCCCCCACCACCACTTTCTGAACACGGCCCAGGAGGAAGGAGCGAAACCACTGCATAACAGTGCCCCCAGCTCCCAGCCCCTCTAGACGGTCCAGAAGGATGTTATGGTCGATTGTATCAAAGGCCGCTGAGAGATCCAGCAGAACCAGGAAACAACTCTCACCTTTGTCCCTAGCTCGCCGGAGATCATCAACCAGCGCGACCAAGGCAGTTTCAGTCCCATGATGAGGCCTGAATCCTGACTGGAAGGGATCCAAATGGTCCGCATCCTCCAGGCGTGCCTGGAGTTGTTCAGCAACCACGCGCTCAATCACCTTGCCCAAGAATGGAAGATTTGAGACTGGGCGATAGTTGGCCATACTGGCCGGGTCTAAAGATGGTTTTTTAAGAAGCGGTTTAATGACCGCTTCTTTCAGCGGATCTGGGAATGTTCCCTCACAGAGGGAAGCATTCACCACCCCGCAGAGCCCATCGCCCAGCCCTTCCCGGCTTGCTTTTATTAGCCAGGATGGGCAAGGATCAAGGAGACAGGTGGTTGGTTTCACGCGTCCAAGCAGCCTGTCCACATCCTCGGGGGTAACGGATTGAAATTGATTCCATGCAACTTGACCAGACAGAGCTCTAGCACTCTCCCGCCCCAGCCCAGTCTCCAGAGCAGGAGAAAACAAGCTTGTTCCCTCTTCCATGTGACAGGCCTTGAGACATTTGAAGATGGCTATCGTATCTCTTCTCACTCTCCTCTTTCTCAGGTTTAACATACCAGCTCCTTCAACTATTCCTCATAAGGCTTGGTTTCCAGTCCCTTGATCATCTTGGTTGGCCTCCACCCTGCACACATTCCAGCTTGTCAGCATCCCTCTTAAATTGTGGTACCCAGAACTGGACACAGTACTTCAGCAATTACAATAGATCAGTGCCCTCCATTATAAGCAACGGGAGTCAGCTACCTTAGCAGACACAGGCTGGTTCTGATGTAGTGCACACAACTCTTGCCTTCTAACACTCTGGCAACACTCCTCAGTCAACCTGCATCAATCTCCTGAGGTAGCTGCTTCAGTCTGCTAATGAACATGTTGCTTCTGTTTGTTGGGGCGTAGCCCCCAGTGAACACAGTGAAATTAACTTCTGAGTAAACATGTGGAGTAGAACGAGTGTGGAGTATCATTGTCCTTCCAGATGTTGTTGAACCACAATCCCTAACCACCACAGGCCACTCAGGGGCAGACTTTGGTCATCTTTGGTAGTACAGTATGGCACCCTGAACTAGGCCAAAAGTTGGTGGCCCCCCCATGAATCTTCTCAAGGATGGATCTTCTCAATTTTGCACCCCCTCAACTCGGCACCCTGTGCAGGGGAACCACCCACACCACCCAAAATCCAGCACTGGCCATTCTTACTGGGGCTGATGGGAGTGGTTATTTAGCAACATCTGGAGGGTCAAAGGTTCCCCACACCTGATGTAGGGAATTACGTGCTTCACAAGGTTATTGTTTTATAATATTTTATAGGCTAGAGGCTCCGTCAGATGCTCCCTTGTGGACTATGGCCCATGAATGCTTATTTCACAACAAACGTGTTTAGGGCACCACAAGGCTGTTTTGTTGTTTTTGTTGCAACATGATTTTGCCTCTGGACTTTGTACAACCCTTTTTTGTCAGTTTCACTCCACGTATTTTAGACCTAAACCCAAGCTTTGAAAAAGGCTCAAGGGCTCCCTGTGCCTGTGGAGGCATTACTTGTCGTTTGGGCCACTAGACTTAGGCTAACAAGCCTGAACTCCTAGAGTGCGCCATCATCATGGTTTGGAACTTTTTGACTGCTGTGAGAATGCAAACAAATGGTCTGTTCTGCCCCAGGTCTCCAGCCTTCAAGCAGCAGCTAACCAAAATATGGAGAGCAGCCAAAATGGCAAAATAAACTAAATGCATGCATTTGCTCTTTGCATTGGCAAGAAGGAGACATGATTAGACTCCTTTACTGATTTTCATGAACAACTAAAAATTGGGTGTTAGTTTATATGGATGTTTCCCTATGCCTTAATGAATGGTATGCATATATTTGACGTGAATGTTTTAGTTGTATTTGTACTGTATTGTAATGGAGGGAGGAGGCACAATATTTTGGGTCCAGGGTAAGCACCAGTGAGCCCTATTTCTCCCCCCAAGCCATACAACCCCTCCCTCCTCACCTGCTAGCTCTCCAGTGGCTCCATTATTTGCAGGGTTTCAGGACTCATGTGACCTCTGAAGGCTACATTCTACCCTCCAAGGTCATAGAATCATAGAATCGTAGAGTTGGAAGGGACCCCAAGGGTCATCCAGTCCAACCTCCTGCAATGCAGAAATCTCAACTAAAGCATCTATGACAGATGGCCAAAAGATGAGATGCTTCTGAACAGCAGTCACTGGGGAATGACAGTGGGAGAGGACTATTGCCTTCATGTCCTGCTTCCATACTTCTCATAGGAAAACAGGATGATGAGCTAGAGAAGCCATTGATCTGATTCAGCATAGGACTCTCTTATACTCCTGCATTCACCTCACCAATTTCCTTCAGCAGTCATGCCTGTTCTTTCATCATGTCTTGGATCATCTGCAAGCAACCATAACTTTGCTTGGCTACCACAAAGCCCCATGATAATTCCTAAACCAGCTCCCTTGTGATCAAGAGAATATACTATCCTTTAATGCAGAGATGGCTAAACTGTGGCCTTGCAGATGTTGCTGGACTGCAACCCCCATTGATCCAACCACTCCTGGAAGGCCACAGGTTTCTTCCACCACTTCTTTAGTACAAGGGGACCTTGGATTCTTGGAAATTAGGGAGTGCTTAACTTCTAAAATGCCAGGCGCTGGGGCTTAACCCTTCCTCAAATGACTGACCTGGATCCCTCATTCCAGCTGTGCCAAGACTGCTTGTCATAATGAATGCCCTGTGCATGCGCTCAAAGGTGCTCTGTGCTCCAAGTCCGTGTTCTGGCACTGAAAGGAGGTTCTTGGACCTGGTTCAAACTGAGTCCTGCAACAGGACTGGCCAAGACCGCCCTTTAGGGCAGGGGAAGCCAACAGGGTGCCCTCCAGATGTGACAGATGACAAGGGACAGTGGGAGTTGTAGTCCAAAATGTCTGGAAGGCACTACATCTCCTATCCCTGCTTTAGAGTTTATATTGTTGCCTCTTTTCTCTACTGAAGGCCCTGAGACCTGTTGGGTTTCATTTCCTGAAATAGGGGAAGAAATAAATTTCTTTGGATTGGATCACAGAAGTGCTAGGATTGCCAACAGAGCAAAACAAAAAATTGACCAGGCTTTGTGGCTTCTGGGGCAGTTGCCTATTGTTATTTTAATACAAAAGCCATAATTTTGGGCTCACAGCCCACATTTTGCAAGTGACGCTGGAAAGTTTTGGGGGCAGGGGAGTGTAACATCAGTGGCAGCATTCTCATGTACAGTAATCTTTGAATCCACAATCATATTTGCTGTTTATTGTTCAGCCTTGTAACACACACACACACACACACACATGAGCTAGGCTGATGAACTCAGCACCCCAGAGCACTTTCAAAGGCCCTGACTCTGTTGTGCCTAAGGGAGCAGAGTGTATGGTGAGTGATAGCCACACAACACCTTAGCTGAGGAACCTTTTAGAGATTGCCTTCACACTCATATTCCCTTCTTCATCCCACACTCAGATCAAATCATGGTATCTGCCAGCAAAAAGCTTTTACTATTAGCTGTGCCTCTGCTGGTGTCTGCCAGGCTCTGCCTGTCCCTGGGTCTGCTCCAGCATCTTCTCCCTGGCCTTCCATGTACCAGAATGTAGCAGGGAATCGAAAGCTGGCAACCTAAGTAAGAGCAGAAGAAGCCAGCAGTCAGGATTCCTGTTCTCTCTGCCTCCATTTCCTGGTGCAAAATGGAATGGCATTGTGTGCATGTGCATTTTGCCACATACACAAATTCACAATTACTGATTTGATTACTTATCTTTGATGGACTAAGAGTCTGAGTCAGTAGCAGATAACTTCCTGTGTTTCTATATTCCTGATTGGCAAATCTGTTGAATGTGTCTAATCTTTTTGTTAAGCTATCTAAATTAGAGGTCAGCACACTACCATAACCTCCAACATTTCTCCAATTAAAATAGGGACGTCACATTCCATAATGATAATTTTACTATTTATACCCCACCCATCTGACTGGGTTGTCCCAGCCACTCTGGGTGACTTCCAACATATATAAAAACACCATAAAACATTAAACATTTTAAAAAAACTTCCCTATAAAGGATTGCCTTCAGATGGCTTGGGGTTTGGATAACTCCATACTGTCCAATGTTTCTCCAATGAAAATAGGGACATCCTAAGGAAAAGCAGGATATCTCGGGATGAAATCAGAAACCAGGACAGCTTCTCTAAATCAGGGATGTCCCTGGAAAACAGGGACATTTGGAAGTCTGCGCTACATCTTGCCAGGGATGCTGTTGTTGCATCCCGCACTGCAGAGCCGGCAGTGAGCAAGGGGTTAAGAAGACCCAATGACCCCAAAGTTCCCTTCTAAGATTCTAATTGCCCCTTCCTCTCATTTGGTGAACCTGAGAGAGGGAGATAAATCTAGCACTTCCCACCCCCAACAGCATTCATGTTTTTACAAACCTCAATCATGCATCCCTCCCATTCTAAACTAAAAAGTGTCTGATGCTTCAGGCTTTCCTTGAAGAAGGTGCTCCAGTCTCTCCTGGTCACTTTGGCTGCCCTCTTCTGTACTTCATGGAATGGGAGGCCTTTGGTTTAAATAGCCCATTCAGCATTTCATTTGTTCATAACATGAGAACCCTTTTGATCATTGAGATATCTGAACGGAATTTAGTACAGTATATGTGCTCAGAACACAATTCTGTGCTTCAAGTTCAAATGCCACCTCAGAGCCTGTCTTTTTTCCTCAAAAGGGAGGCAGAACATATTGAATATCATGCACTGTGCTATATACCAGAAAGATTCAGGCAGCAATCCTAAATGCACTTTTTAGTGTGTAAGCCCCATTGGACAAAATGAGACTTAACTTCTGTGGAAGCAGGCATAAGATTGTGCTCTGAACCAGTGCGGACATTTGGGACCCTGTTGCAGAATTGAAGTTTGCTGCAGCTGTTTCCAAAGGTGCCAGGAAAGATTTAGAACCCACCACAGAGTGATAAATACGCGGAAGAATGAGACATTGCACTGAAAGCAGGCGCTCAGGAACCGCCCCCCCATTTAAAGTTTGAACTACAGCCAGCTTAACGCCTTACTCATTTTCAGAGGAGCCAGGAAATATGTAAACCATACTCTCCCTTGAGCGTGAGGTATTTCAATGAAATTTGGTATGCATGTTTATGACATAATTCTGTGAATCCTGATCCCTACCTCCAAGTGTGTGTTTGGGGGGCGAGAGGGGGGAGTGGAATGGGGAGGAAAGCTGAAAAACTTTGCTGTTCTAACTAGTATTCAGAGGTGGCTAAATCCATGCAAAGTCATCTTGATCACTGTCATTTTTGTCCCCTCATAATGTTGCATCTGTTGAAAAGGTGGGCTAAATGATGGAGTGTTAGGTCTCTTGTGTGAGAACGAGACCCAGGCATAGATGGTTCCTCTGCTCCCTTGCCTGGCCCTCCTGGCCCTCTTCAGCATAAGATAATTTATGTCTCTAATCACTTTGCGTCCCCAGCATGCTGCATAAGCCACCAACCTCCTGAAATAAACAGGATTTGCCTCTTAACGCTGCCTGGGAGAGATCGCTTTAAAAAAAGAATCCAAGCTCAGGCACATGATGCCAGGGAAGGTTGCCAGCCTGGCAAGATCTGTCCCTTCCTGTCTCTTCCTAGGGTGGGGAAGCTTCTCCTTCATGGCGGGGGGGCGGGAGGTGTCTTTCCCATCTCCTCACCTCCTACCCACCGGGGAACAGGACAGACTATTCATGTACCGGCTGGGTTTAAAAAACTCCAGCACACATAGCTTGGTGGTTTGTTTGCTTTGCCTTTGGTTGCCAGAAAAACAGGAGGAAGGCTAAAGTTGTACATCAACTTAAACAGACAGGTTTTGTGCTGGACTCTGCCCCCAGCCCCCCTGAAAAAACCCCAACTGGGCTCTGTCCCCAAATTTACAAAATAAAAATACCCTTGGCACCTTTCTGGGCTCCACCTCCTCCCCAGAGCATGGCCTGCCTGAGACATTTTGGCACCTGAGGTGAACCCCAAAATGAGGCACCTCTCCTTCCCACCAGGGAAGAAGGGGTGGGGGAAGCTCAACATCAGGAACAAGAGGTGGTGGAGCAAGATCAGCATGGGGATCTGCCGCCCCTGGGGAACTTGCTCCCTGAGGCAGTAGCCTCATTTTTGCCTCATGTGTGGGCCAGCCCTGCTCCAGAAAGATCTGCCTCTGTTAATTCAATAGTTCGCATCCTTTTTTATTGTTCATATGTACATCTACAATATGGGATGTGGGTGGCACTGTGGATTAAACCACAGAGCCTTGGACTTGCCGATCAGAAGGTTGGCGGTTCGAATCCCCGTGACGGGGTGAGCTCCCGCTGCTCGGTCCCTGCTCCTGCCAACCTAGCAGTTCGAAAGCACCTCAAAGTGCAAGTAGATAAATAGATACCGCTCCGGTGGGAAGGTAAACTGTGTTTCCGTGCGCTGCTCTGGTTTCACCAGAAGCGGCTTAGTCATGCTGGCCACATGACATGGAAGCTGTACGCCGGCTCCCTTGGCCAATAAAGCGAGATGAGCGCCGCAACCCCAGAGTCGGTCACGACTGGACCTAATGGTCAGGGGTCCCTTTACCTTACATCTACAATATTACAAAATGTGAATTTTGTAAAGCACAATTCTATATACATGGTGCTGTATAAACCCTTCGTCATTGATGCTGCCTTCGGGGCGGGGCCCCCACTGAAGGGGCAACACCGAAAGGTGTCATCCCTTTAGGGGCAGCACTTTGGGGGTGGAACAGGGCATGGGGCAGTCCCTTTGTGCCAGTGCTCCACTCCAATGAGCTTCTCTCTGCTGGAAGCCAAGCCCAAGAGGGGCTGCTGCTCCTGGCCCTGCAAATGGACTGCCATGCACACATGTGCTGGCTGCAGCAAAGCCTATGCCAAGAGCTCCCACCTGAAGGCTCATATAGCGTGAAAGAGAAGTCAGGATTAGAAACCCTGACAGATCTTACCACCTGGACGTGTGTTGCCTCCTGCCCTGAGCAGAGGAGAAGCCCCTTCCTCAGAGAGGATGTCATCTGTCACAGGGCTGGTGCTCAGCAGCTTCAAATCAAGTCAAAAATACAGTGTCCTACCCCCTCTCCCCATCCCCCTCTCTTTCCCATACACAAACACACGCTCAGGTCCTGTTTGTGGGCTTCCCTTGGGGGCCTCTAGCTGGCCACTGTGAGGGAGGATGCTAGGCTAGATGGCCATGGGTCTGATCCAGCAAGGTTCTTCTTAGGTTCTTATCTAATAATAGGACTCTTTTCTACATTTGCTTGCCTCCTCCTCCTCACCACTCCCTCTGTTCTCCCCTGCATTATCCACGTTAAATTGCCAGAGAGGAACCTGCTGAGCTCCTAATGCAATCCCATAGAGGCACGCCGTGCTTCAATTGTATTGTATAAATAAATAATAATCAGGCCACTCCTTAAAAGGGAGAAGTCCAATATGACCCCATTTCTTGTCCCACTGAGACAAAAAAACCACCCAAAAGCCTCCTGCCCTCAGGCCTTCACCTGAAACTCTTAATGTCCCTGCCTCTTCCAGGCCTCATATCCCATTCCATATTGGTTCCCTTTACATTATGGGAGGAAAGTCATGGCCTTTCTGAAAATGTGTGTGTGTGAAGACATGTGTTTTTCAGCTGACACATTCCTTGTCACCTTTCCCAGATGGAGGAAAAGTCACCAGATGGTGAGTCTCGTTTCTTCTGCTGAAATTAAATGGGATGAGCAATTTTGCAAAAGGTGGGTGATGAGGGAAGGGGGGATTTCCGTGTTGCCCCAGAAGGTGATGAGATTTCCACTGCAATTCACACACAAAGCCTTCTGGGGTTTGGCTTTGGCCCACAGACCATCTGGGTTTGGCATGGAAATCTGGCAATGACCCACAGACCAGCTGATTCTTATACAGAGCAGCACAGAAACACTCCAGGGCTTTTCAGTAAAGGAAATGAATGGGAGGAATTGTGGGGGTAAGAAAGGTAAGGGCAGACAGTCCAACTCTGCCGTTATATATACCTCACATGACCTTGGGCTGTCACTTGATCTCTCGGGACTTTGCCACCTTGCATGAGGTTTTAATCCTGTGAGTCACTGGTGTAGTGCAATGTATTTCTGATCAAGTTGCAGCCTACAGCGTAATTTAATAAAACCTATTGCTTCCCCCATTTGCCTCCTTGCTCTATTCTATCGTCTAAATTCAAAGCTTTTTTGCAATACCTGGAAGTTGTCAAATGTTTCAGTGAGCGTCAATTCTCCTCCCCCAATAAGGAGGAGAACAGGGGATAAGGAGCAGCATCTTTTGGAGCAATGCCCATTAATAGCAGTCTTGGTATTTCTTGTGCATCAACAGAAGTTGATAACATTGCTCCCAGAGGAGTTCAGTTCCATTCATTCATTCATTCATATTATATTTATCTACTGCCCTTCGCATGGTGCTTTACAGTATAAAAGTATTACTGTGAAGGTTGCATATTTTTTTAAACCAAATCGGTATTGAATTGCATCTTTAACTAATTCCTACTGCAGAATTCTAGTTCTGATTTTGTCCTGAGTTTCTCAGGTTCTGCCCTGCAAATATTTCCATTGCCATCCTGTGGCAACGCGATTTGTCTTTATGATGGTCTTTAAAGTCAAGTAAGTTCTGGCTGAGAAAGCACTGCTGCCTACATGTGGAATGGACATGGAGCCCCCTACTGTAACCAGGTGGAATTTCATGAATGTTCCATAAATGGCCTTAGGGCTGCTCAGAACTGGAGACTTGGGTGGTATTTCCAGACATCCTTTTTATTATACATTCATGATTACTTGTTCTCATGATGGCATTTCTACAAGCCATCCTTATGTTCCTATAACAATAATCTAGGACCTTCCATCACTTTGGAACTAACCTAAGTTTTACTGCCTGTGTTTTCTGAATGCTAGGTTATGCAAAAGCACATGAATCTGATCTTTGGAGAGTTTGTAAATAAACCATTTTTAGTTTACCAAATGTGTGGTCATTTTCTACTCTAGGGGGAATGAGAAATTTTGGAAGGGACTTAGAAGGACATGTTTTAAAGGTCTAACAGCCTATATTTCCATGCTTTGCTTTGCTGCATGTTTTGTGGTTTTAAATCTCTGCTGGGGTTCTCCCACCAAAAAGCACTTGCCCCAAACCTGGATCCTGGCATCCAGGGAATTCTCCTTTTTAGAACTAATTCTTCTTTGCCAACAAAAAGACCAGTGGTGGAGCATAATCTAAAGGTGATCTGGGTGGGCGCCTGGGGCACACCCCCGACAGAGGTGAGACCTGTTGTGGCCAGGTGCCTCACACAATGCAGCCTCCCTCCACCCCTCGGTCAGGCTTGACCTGGAAGTGGAGCTGCGGCTGGTGGCATTGGGCCACACAAGGAAGCTGTCTCTACAGCGCCCGCACATGCCAGAGTTAGGCTCCAATGAGGGAGCCTGCTGTGGGGGCGCCTGGTTGTGCCCCCTAAAAGAAATGTGCCTGGGGCCACAGCACCCACAGCACCTCCACGCTGCGCCATTGCAACAGACCACACAACAGGTCAGATCATTTGCCTGCCTAGTTTAGTGATGGCTACATTGACTGCCAGGGGCTCGCCAGGATCTTTTCCAATACCCATTAACTGGTGATCCACCCTGAAGTGAGCTGTCCTAGTTAGCTGCTTATGACCCATTTGTACATTTGGTGGGATCATGAAATATACTTGGAGTCGAGTGTGAATTTCATGCTCTTTATTCAGCTCGTAGTAGCAATGAATGAAACTTCAACCAAAAACGCCTAGCTATATATACATTATTTACACAATGGGCCCTGTGTGATTGGCTAATTCTGGGCTGCTCCTGTAGGCCAATCAGGTTGTGGATTCACCTCCTCCAGAAGCCTGATTGGCTGCTGCTGCAAGCCAATCAGATCGCTGATTCACTTCCACCTGGAGCTGGATTGGGTGGCTCCTGCAGATCCAATCAGACTGCTGCATTCTGGATCCTATTTATCTAGGATTCAACTCAGTACATAACAGATCAACTGATAAAGCTTTTCCTGGATTCTACCACTTCAGGCTGCCAGTTTGAGGCTATGTGTTGGAATGACCCCCTTACAAAATAAAACTTCTTAGGGATAAGGAAAGGCTGAATGTTTCTCCTCCAGCTGTGTGTATGTGTGTGTGCGTAGTCCTTTTAGCATTCAAATATGCGATCCTCTACCTCAGTGGAGGTTGGCCTGTGCCTCTTTACCACAAGTCCAGGGGTACATCATCATCATCATCATCATCGTCATAAAAATATGGCTCCCCTTTATCACATATACAGCCCAACAGGACAATGACAATAATCCACCAACAGCATACAAATCAATATGGCTAACCTGATCCAAAACACCCACCCACCTCACTCACACACGAAAACAAAGATCACCACAGCCAATCACAAACAAACAATCACACCCTACGCCAACCCCAAACTCTCTCACTACCAAAGGAACACAAGTGAACAACACAAAACAACGCTGACACCAAACTCTACATACACTAAGCATAATAGAAACACTGCCACCCGACCCCACCCCCATCCATCTTCCCTCTCTCCACCCCCCCTTTCTCTTTTCTTTCTTTTTTCTTCTCCCCCTAATGCCTCAACAAATGAAACGGATTTGTAAAAATGTTACATGGGAAAAAAAAATACGAGGCATTACACTTCTGTAAAACAAGAAAATCCTAAATAAAATATAAAAATAATAATAAAATTATTTATATCCCGCCCTCCTCAGTCGAAGATGGGCTCAGAGTGGCTAACAACAATAAAAGAAACACAGCATTCTAAAATCAATTCATTCTAAAATCAGTTCAAAATCAAATTTATGGCAACCATTGGGCTAGAGTTCTGTGAGGATTACCAAATGAGGGGGTCAGACTGTGCCTTGGCCAAAGGCCTGGTGGAACAGCTCTGTCTTGCAGGCCCTGCAGAAAGATGTCAAGTCCCGCAGGGCCCTAGTCTCTTGTGACAGAGCGTTCCACCAGATCGGGGCCACAACTGAAAAAATATGATCATGGAATCTTGATGGTCTCCCATTCACAGACGCAAAAAACCCATCCATATCAGCCTTTCCCAACTTTGTGTCCCCAGGTGGTGTTGGACTGCAACTTCCATCAGCACCAGCCATCATTGTTCAGGGATGGTGGGAATTGTAGTCCAATAACTTTTTGGGGCCCGAGGTTGGGAAAGTCTGGCTTAAATTGTCTCTTGCCTCAAACACAATGCTTTTCAACATACATGTGTACTGCCCACAACCATATGCTTGAGTGTGTTGTTGCCTCACTGAAGCAAACATGCCATCTAGTGTCCATGTGTTGCAAAACAGCTCATTTATCTGCACAAATGCCAACACTGATCTTTCCCTAACTGCCCTTGGAAAGGAGGATGGTCCATAACTTGTGCCTAGAAGTTATCCGTTGCCCTCCTCTCCTAGGTTGCCAGTCCCCCACTCCCTCCCCTTCTAGACCACTGTGGACATGAGAGGATAGGCCTATCCCAGGCCAGCCCTACTATTCAGAGATGTGAGGTGGATGGAAGGGCAGGCCATTTTTAGTTACTTGAATTTATTATTGTTATATTTTTTTACTGTCATAGAGGGGCAGAGACACGTGTGCCTGGAACTTTCTGCCTTGGGGGCCAAAATAATTTGAGTGCTTTGTTAGAATTGTGGGTGGCACTTGCCCCAGGCAGCAAAATATCTTGTCTATCAATAGACATTGGCCGTGGCAAGGCAAGCGGAGCCTCTAATTGAGGCAGGTTATTTCTTTCCGTGATTTTTATCCCGCCTTTCAGCATACAAATCCTTCCAAGACAGCTCACTAGAAACATCAAACCACATTAAAATACACACACACACATATGCACCAGAATCCTTCCCACAAGACAGTTGGTGTGGGGAGAGAAGGGAATAGTCTAGATGGAACATGTGCAATTGATGGGTGCGGAGGAGCACTTTCCCTGTTGACTGTGTCAGCATCTTTTGCCATAGATCAGGAATGGGAAACCAGTGGACCTCTGGATCTCATTGTACTCCTGACTCCCAACAGCTTGTATTGCCAGTGCTCAGGGCCAAGGGGTGCTGTAGTCCATCAGTGTCTGCAAGGGCCACAGATTAAGAACAGAAGAAGAGCGCTGCTGGATCAGGCCAAAGGTGCACCTACTCCAGCACCTGGTTCTCAAAGGGGCCAACCAGAGGCCTACAGCACCTATGATCAGGACTGGGCAAGATTAAGACACAAGATCTACCCACCAGGGAAGAATGGCAGATGAAAGTGATGGACTATATGGAACTGGCGGAGATGACTGGCAGAATCCGAGACCAAGGTGAAGAGTTGGTGGAAGAAGATTGGGAAAAAATTAAAGTTTATCTACAGAAACATTGTAAAATCCAGGAATGTTAGAAGGATGTTGGAATGAAGTAATGTGGTTTTAGCAGAAATGATATAAAAGATTAGGTAAAAATTGATTTTTTAAATGCTGAAAGATGAGAATGTAAAACCATAGTACATTAAGATAAACTATTAGGATAAAAACCAAGCTGGAAAGGATTTGCTGAAATATTTAATTGAACTAGAATACAAAAAAGGGAGGCGTGAGGAGGTCAGGGAAATAAGTAAATGAAAGACAAGACATGGAAAGATGGAAATGTTTTTAATTGTTCTTATTTTTCTGTATTTTGTATTGTTTCTTTTTTTCTCTTTTTTTCTTTTTATCTTTTTCTTTCACATTTTTGTAACTTTTTTGTAACTTTAATAAATATTATTTTAAAAAAAAGGACTGGGCAAGATTAACGCTTGCAGTGGTGCCAACTTCAGGGGGCCTGGGCTGCCTGGGCACCCACAATTTTTTTGCTGTGGGTGCCTGGCCTCTACCCCTCCCCTCCCCTGCCAGTCGCCACCTTACCATGGGGGCGACTTAGACGGAGCCTGCACCTACACCCCGTGGGCCTGCTGCGACCAGAGGCGCAGGCTCCGGCCCAGTCACCACTGTGGCACCAGAGTGTGTGCACCCCACGCCATGCTGTCACAACATCACATGGCGTCATGAGGTCATGCCACACAATGTTACAACAGCGCTGCATGCGTGCTGGGCACCCACAGTCTGGGGTCCAAGTCGGCACTGCTGAACTGTGATTCAGTTCTTCTATCTGTGTCATCTATAAGAGCCTTGCTGCGTCAGAATTTGGGTCAATCTAGCAGGGCAGGCTCAAGACATTTTGGCACCTGAAGTGAACCACAAAATAGTGCCTTCCTTCCTGCTGAGGAAGAAGGGGTGAGTGAACATCTACATCTGGAACAAGGGGGGTGGGGGAGATCAACATCAGGGACAAGGGTGGGAGGAGACCAGCAGCATATCCCATTAATAATAATAATAATAATAATAATAATAATAATAATAATAATAATAATAATTTTATTTGTACCCCGCCTTCCCCGGCTGGAGCTGGGCTCAGAGCGGCTAACATCATATAAATAACACAGTATACATAAAAGCAGCCATCAATTAATTAAAATACATCTTAAAATTAATTCAGACAAATTAAAATCTGGACAAATGGCAGCTGTCAGGTTAAGACTGAGAGCGGTTAATACTTGCCAGGACCAACTGTTTTCACTGATCATATAAGGACCTGTGAACAGGCTGGGATAGTGCTAGTTGCAAGTCTGCAGAACTTCACATACATTATCTCAGTAATCCTCGGAGTACCCCTCTAAGTAGAGTAGCATTATTATTCCCATGTTGAAAATGGATTGGGGTCATAAAATACTATTTTCGAAAAACTCTGTTAGGAAAAAATGTGTTATAAATTTGCCAAGAGGTTGCTGGGGGCGGGGGCGGGGGAGGCTGCCAAGGAGGCGGCAGATCCAGCCTCTGGGAAGCGCACCAAAGCTATTGTTGCCACCACAGTAGCAGCAGCGTTGGAAGCGGGCAATGCCTCCCTTGGAGGCTGGGTCTGTCACCACACCTTGTCTCCTGGGCCCTGTCATCTGGCACGGGATGCTCTGAACACCAGTGGCTTTGCATGTGTTTGTGGAGTGGCTTACAAGTAGGACTTGTTCTTTGCCCCAGAATCTGTAATAATAAGAACCACCACCAGATGCTGTTAGGAGGATGTTAGAGAGGCGAACAATCTGCTTACATGTGTCAACAAATAACTGAGCCACAGGCTTGCAGGGTCATTCACACGTAACATTTTAAGAGGGTTCAGTCTGCATACGCAGTAACTGAATGTGCAAATCACGGAGTGTACACTCACGTGGCCCTGTGTAGAGACATACTGTAGCTGTGCTCAATACAAGGTGCCACGCGAACAAGCCTGTATTCAGAGTGTTTCACGTGTATGATCTGGTCCTTTTGACAACCATCCCGCAAGGTTAATTAGAATTGTTCTATGATATCTCTGAATTGCAATTGGGGGTGGGAGGGTAGCGCTGCAGCACAGGGGGACTTAGTCCCTTCTTGTCAGACGCGATCTTCCAAGAGAGGACTTCAGCTCCCTCTGCCAAGAGATACACTGCCTCCGCACGTGGAGGCTCTGCTTCGGAGATCGTGCCCGACACCCTGGACCGATCGTATGTCCTCTGATGGTCCCTCCTTCTCCGACAGTAGCGGCTCTGGAGTGACCACTCGTGTCCCCCTCCGGCGATTTCCAGCCTCTCCGGAGAGGCCACGGCGCCGGCCAGTTATTTCCTTACAAGGCCGGGCCCAGCGCTGCTTTAAGGGAGACGGGCGAGGAGGAGGGTGGAGGGAGCCGGCGCGCCAGGCGGGGAGGCGGGAGGCGGGCCGGGCTGCGTGGGCCGGGAAGGGGCTGCCGGGCTCGGGCATGGGCTGACTCCGCACGGCGCAGGTAGGATGGAGGGCAGCCATCCCGGGGGGGGGGGGCAGGGCAGGGCGAAGCGGGGCTGGGGAGGGAGTGGGATTGCGCGCGCGGGAGTGGGCTGGGGGGGGCTGCTTGTGCGCGCGCGCGCATCCCACTCCCGCCGCCCCCGCGAGGCGCACGCAGCGCCAGTCTGGGAAGCGCGCAGGACGCGGACGCCGAAGGAATGCAAACGACGGCGGATTGCGGCGGGAGAAAGGCGCGCGCTGCTGGTGGTTCTGGCAGCGGAGGATCGGGCGCGGGAGTGAAAGGCGGAGAGGTAGGGCAGGGCGCCGGGAAGGCGCGCAGGGCTGGCGGGGGCAGGCGGGGGAGCGCGCACAGACCCGCGGGTTGCCTCGCTTGCGCCCTGGCCGGGTCGCACGCCGGCAGGGCGCTCTCTCGCGGCGAGGCGGGAGCCCAGCCGGGGGTCCTGCGGGTGGGGAGGGGGCGGTGGGCGCCCAAGAAGCCCCGGGCGGAGGGGCGGGTGCGCAAGGGACAGGGATCTGCCTGGGTGGGCAGAAGGAGAGCGCCAGCCAAGAAAGTTTTATGCACCTATGTATGCATCGGATCTAACCTAGAAGTCTGGCTCTCGACGGGCAAATGATGGGCGTCTTAAATTTGCTGCAGGCAGTCGAGGGATATCGAATTTGCCGGGTCTGTTTTGGTCGCGTGAAGCTCCCCAAATCGTTCTTCTTTGCTGTGTCCCCAAACAGGAGGATCCACCATTTGCTGAATTGTTTGTGTGCCTGTGAATATGTAAGGTTTCACTGAGCTGTTTTTGTTGTTGCTGAACACATGCGAGACTTGCCTGTTGTGCTTCTGTAGTAGAGCTCCTGCTATGCTGTTTCTCTGCTTGCTGCACCAAGCTGGCTAGTCGTCCAGGCTTGTATTACTCCACCAACAAGTTCTTTTCTGTCTCCCCACCCCTCGTCTGAACCCTTTTTATCCATCCATCAGTTTGTCCAGCCATTTTCTGGATTCTTTCAGCCCCACATGCTCCCCTTCCCATGGCATGCTCATGTGCTGCCTCCGTAAAAATGCCTTTCCTCTTCATCTAATGCTTCATCATTTTCAGTCTTCATCAATATTGTGCACCAACCCTCATCCCTCCATTCATATCTATGCACCACATCCAGATCCACCCTTTGCACACACTCCCCTCCCATGCCTCCATCCTTATCCATTCATGCCTATTTATATCACTTCATATCCATCTATGCAGCCTCAGGTCTGACTGCCACAAAATGAGACGGTACACATGCACGTCCACATTTCATTTGTATGCAAACACATGTTATTTACACCACAGATTCAAGTGTACCTCCAATGTACGTACATGCAGATTTTCAAAATCTCGTGTACTGGCATACATACATGCAATCATATTCATGCAGTGTTTGATAATGCATCTGCATCTCCCTTGCATTGCAGTCTTCACATACAGCCCCCCAGTGCTTTTTCCTGGGGGGGGGCTGCTGGGGTATGCATACCCCTAAACATCTTGTGAATCTAAGTTTGGCCTCATTGAGGGGCAGTATTTCAATATGAGGAGGGAAATGAGAGTACCTCCTAAACATTTTTTTTTTAAAAAAAAGCACTGCAGCCCCCAGTTCCACAGACATCATTTGGGACTTCACACACACGTTTCTAGCTCGCTGTGATCGTAATATGATGCACGATTTATGCAAACATTATGCTTTCCACTCAAATTTCCCAGTATGTTGGCAACATTCATTGCATGCCAAACATTACACTCCCCCAGCATATACCTCCATCATTCATTAAAAAAACAAGAGCAGTTGAATACACAGTCATCCCCCATCACAATCAGACACATTGGTCCTCACATGTAGATCCAATGCACATTCAGTCCCAGTCAGCTATATAACCAAGATGTAACTGAGTGTTTTATAACGACCACAATACTCAGGTAAACAAGGGGAGAATGTGGTATAATTATGGACAGAATATCAGATGGAGTGGAAAGACCTGCTGTTAATCTCAATGCCTTGGGCAATTTATTTCCAGCATTTTGTGAAAGTTAATCCTCACAGGCTTGTTGTGCAGATAAAAGGGGGTAACGATCCCAGCTATGCTGCCCTAAGATCCTTGAAGGAAGATACAAATGTGACAGTTAAATAAGAACAGTTTGCTAACACACAAATATGTGCGCGCACACACCCGCCTCTTTAAACACCCTGGTTGGCAACGCAGTCCCTGATTTAAACATTCTCTTCTGTACACACATTTCAGCATAATTGGTGTGTATGCACATGGCACCTGAGGCACAAAATCCACATCCTTCCTAATTCTGCCCCCCACTATATGTGTGTGTGTGTGTGTGTGTGTACACACACACACACACACACACACACACACACACACACAGTCTGAAAAGGGAAAAGGTTTTACATATTCCCACTCACTGTGTAGTCACCTTGTTTTAGTGAAAGGCACCCATGCAGATTTGATGGCAGCAGCAGCAGCAGATTTTTAAAATAATAGTTAAGAACACTCTGTCCATTCTGGCTGGTGATAGGTGAGGGGTTGTGGAGGGGTGAGGGACTTCTGTGCCACAAAGACCTCTTGCAGGGGGAGCAGTGGCCTGAGGTCTTTGTGCCACAGGCCACCTTGCAGGCCACCTCCACCCCTCCCTGGCCAGCATTAGGTTCTGTGAGAGAACCAGGATAGCCATGGGTACGGGTGGAAGGCTGGCTTTGTCCCCCCCCCAAGTGTGACACTTCCCCTCACTTCTATCAGTGGTATACTTGGGAGTGTTCCTTGCCTTTTAGTGACTCCAACCATGGAGGACCAAAGTAGATGAAATAGCACCAGATCTGTGATTGGTACAGGCACTGCCCAAATCCCATCAGATTTCCTTATTGAAATTGCCGTATCTGCAGCTACAATTTGCCCCCCCCCCAATAAAACACATCTGGGCACCCTTGTGGTGTGACAGCCCCAGTCTGATTTTTATCCCCACTTTCAGAACTGCTATTTAAAACCCCGAACAATCTCTGCCTATTAATAAAGAAAACATCTGTGCTGGCCCTGAGAATCAAGCTTACCCTTCGTTGCCTTAGCCCATCTAATTGGTTCTGTTTTTTGATCAACACAATGCCAGGTCTGGGGGTGGCTTTTTTCAAGCCCCAATTGTAATGTCAGCCTCCACACTCCTACGTTTTTTATTTCTTCAGTAAACTTTTCTGCCACCACTCAGGCAACACTCTCTCAAAGTGGCTTATAAGCACCACTAAAATAATATTAGTTTGATAATAATAATAATAATAATAATAATAATAATAATAATAATAATCCAGTTATGAAACTAAAAAGAGCTGCAGTTTAAAAGGCCAGCAAAACACTTTTTGTAAAACTCAAGATGGAAACAAATCATTTTTAAAGGATATTTAAAAGTCACATGGATGTGGTATTTTATGTTCCTTTGGTCTTTTTCTTCTTACTTCTTTCGTTTATTTTGTGGTTAAGTGAGTGTATCTTATTGTTTTGTTTGTTTGTTTGTAAGTACACCTAAATAAAACATTTAATTAAAAAATAAAAATAAAAGTTAACAAATACTTCCTCTGAGAGATAGTTTCAGAGATATGGGGCCACCACGGAAAAGGCCCTGTCTGTAGGCTGGGAAGTGGGGCCTCTGAGACTTATCTTAAGGCTTGAGCAGGTTCATATGGACTGCTGGGGAAGTTGATGCTACTCTCTGCCATCTGCAACCCCAGTTTGGATGTTTGTTGGTTCAGTCAGTGTTATGTACTGAGTTGAATAGGATCCAAACTGCAGCAGTCTGATTGGTCCTAGAACAATAGGATCCAAAAGGCAGCAGTCTGATTGGTCCTAGAACAATAGGAATCAGAATGCAGCAGTCTGATTGGTCCTAGAACAATGCAGCAGTATGATTGGTTGGCAGGAACTACCCAATCATGCTCCAGATAGAAGTGAATCCACAACCTGATTGGCTTACAGTAGAATTCCGGAATTAGCCAATCATGTGCAGCCCATTGTGTAAATAATGTATATAAAGCAGATACTTTGAGGGGACTTTCATTCATTCCTCCTCACCACTATGAGCTGAATAAAGAGCATGAAATCACTTCGCGACTCTGAGTATATTTCAGTCAGGAAGGAAGTGTAGGCACAGTTACACTCCTACCCCAAGCCTGTCCTACCACCAAGCAGCCACCATAGGCAGTTGGATGTTTGGAGGAATTGAGGTTGGCGGAGTGAGAGACAGACAGCTCAGATCCATGGGCCTCTTCATCTCAGTGCAGCTTGCACAGGCAAACTTCACGCTGGATTGCAAATTAAGGGGAGGGGGGGGTCTGTCTTTTCAGTTGCCTTCTTCGAACACCCCAGGTGTGTTGGGTTGGCCCTGACCATGTGCCTGCTTTTCTGCACAATCCAAAATGTGTAGTGATTGTCTTTGGCAGAGGAAAGGGGCAACCCACATATTCTTCTTGGGATTTTTCAATGTTTTTAACCACCTCTATGTCCCATATCCCTTCTGTTCCCAGGCATTGGGGCAGACTACACCAATTAGAAAGCACCCTGAGGCCTAGCAGAGATGACACTTTTTAAAAATAAAGAAGTAGTAAAAGCAAAGGGAAAAGAGATATCCTGGATGTATATTTTATACATTACTGTTAAACACCTTGACCAAATTCTATCTTCTTGATAGCTCTTCTGTTCCTTAGGTATATTTTGCCAATCTGTCCCCATAAAAGTGGCCAGATTCTGTAACAAAGTTGACACCCTCTAGCAGCAACTGTTTCACAGTTAAGGGGGGCGTGCGCTCCAGCAGAGCATCACATGCACGCGCACACACGCACACACACATGTGTATAACATGCAGAGTCCTAAAAGTGATCAGTGGTCTACAAGTGTGGAGATGGAACTTTGTTCACGTAGTAACATTTTCTCTGTCTCTTATCACTTAAGCAAAAATTACCTCTTGAAACAACAGGCCAACCACACATCTGGATTTATTTATTTTTAGTTGGTGAACCTTTTAGCTGGCTGTGGCACAGCTCCCATTCATTTCAAACTCAACTTCTCTCATTCTGGAAATTAATAAAAGGAAACCATCTTTCCAAATACTTACTGTACATAAATTTTGTCTGCCATTTCCTGTACATAATCTGTCTTCATCTTTTTGCATAGCTATTATTTTATTGTCAATTATCTTTTGCTGTTGCTGCCACATACTGCAACTAGTTGCTGCTATAATGTATGGCATTAATTTCTCATTTTCAACTTCTGCATAACCCTACATATTTATTAGAGGAGGGGGAAGCAATGGTCCTATATTTACAAAATACTTGGTTTTTCTTTGTTCAGGTCTTTAGCCTAGGGTTTCCAGCTGGCCCCTGGAAGAAACAATGCCCAGCAGCCTGGTCTTGCTCCTCTGCAATTTAGCAGTCATGAGATCTGCAGAAATGAGCAAGCAATGCTTTTCACAGCATATTACTTGTTGATGTCTGCAGGAACTAATAGCACAGGTGCAAGGGCAAATAAAGAAGTAGTCAACCCTGTCTTTATGTGGCCTGTTGCTACACAGTGATGGGGGAGAAGAGACTACAAACTCTTCAGGATGAAATGGCTATTCTCTGTCCCCCACCACTTTTGCTTATGTGACCATAACAGCAGTTGAATGGCCTCCTAAATAGGAGATGAATCCCAAACACAATCAGCATTCTTTTTGTGTTGGACAGCTACTCATTACGAAAGAAAGAAAGAAAGAAAGAAAGAAAGAAAGAACTTTGCATAAAAATGTGCACATCCTAATTTATATAAAAGGTAAAGGGACCCCTGACCATTAGGTCCAGTTGTGAACAACTCTGGGGTTGTGGTGCTCATCTCACTTTACTGGCCGAGGGAGCCGGCATACAGTTTCCGGGTCATGTGGCTAGCATGACTAAGCCGCTTCTGGTGAACCAGAGCAACGCACGGAAACGCCATTTACCTTCCCGTCAGAGCAGTACCTATTTATCTACTTGCACTTTGTGCTTTCGAACTGCTAGGTTGGCAGGAGCTGGGACCGAGCAACGGGAGCTCACACCGTCACGGGGATTCGAACCGCTGACCTTTTGATCAGCAAGCCCTAGGCTCTGTGGTTTAGACCACTAATTTATATATGTACATGCAAATTTGGAAATAATGATGACAATAGAAATGAAAATATAATAAATCTCACCATAGTGGGGAAGACTTGTGGGCATGCTCCGTCTGCTTTCCAGGTGCTGCAGATGGACAACTTCAAGGCCCTCTCCATACTCTCTTCTAAGGGCTCTTTATCTTTAAACCACTCGGACCAGAAAGCTGTTCAAGTGGAGGACACCTTCAAATACAGAGGCATGTTCTCTGAAAGCTTTTCAAATAGGGGATGGTCTTCTGTAAAGTAAGACACATGAGCACCCTATTTATATACTCTGGCCTCCTAAACCAGCCCTAACCCCAACTGCTAGGAGTGAAGGAATATCAGGGATTACTTACGCAGACCCCTTACTTACCCCATAGATGCATACTGTGCTGTTGCTCTTCCGCTTGGACCCAAAACTGCTTGCACTCTTGAGGAGTGGGGTGTGTGTGTGAGACTCCTCTTCTGACATTTCCAGAAATTCTTCCCTATGTATCAACCTAGAGGGCCCCTCAAGGGGGTTAGACTAGATGACCCTCGGGATCCCTTCCAACCCTACAGTTCTATGATTCCCCCGGTGGATTCCATGCCTGGCACCAGGTCAGGGCTAGGCATGACGGGACCCAGAAACTGCTGCTCATCAGGTTGGACCAAAACGTTTTGCTGAACGAGGCAAAGCAGCAAATGGCACACACCCACCCATAAGCCAAGATGCATATAGGACCCACGCAGTGGCGGAGCTAGCCACTCGGGCACCCGGAGTGGTGCATATGCTATGCACCTGGGGGCAGGGCGATCCGCCCAGGGGGCATTTTGTCACGCACACCCTGGGATGACACCCGGGGCATACCGCCCCCACCGCCCCCCTTCCTACACCCCTGGGCCCAAGGCAAACTATTTTTGCACCTGAGGGAGAAAATCTTACAACTGCCTTTTTCTTCCCTCGACAGTAGAAATACGCAAATCAATTAAATTAATTAGAACAAAATAACAATTTGCTGCCCTTTCATGGTACCCCAAACCAGCTGCTTGAGAACACCAGTGGACAGAAAGGGATCAAAGCAGGAAGGGGAGTTTAGGGCAGAGATATTAAGAATGTTTGCGGAGATAAGGGAGAGTGAGAAAAATGTAGAATGTAAGCTAGAACAAGTAGAGCACAGAATTGGGGAGGTAGATAAGAAGTTAGATGAAACAGTTAATGAACTAAAGAGTCAACTCAAAGAGGTATTCAGGAGGACACAGTCAGTGGAGGAAGGGATGAAAAAGACCAGAGCAGAACTAAAGGAAGTAAGACGTGAGGAGGAGAAAATTAAAGCTGAGATACTGGATTTGAACAAGAGCCAAGAGGATATGAAAGATTGGATTGCTTTGAATGAACTCAGACAGAGGGAGGCTAACCTTAGGATGAGAGGTATACCTGAAGTTCAGGGAGAAAACATAAAAGAGAAATTAATAACAGAATTAGCCCTTTGGTTGGAAACATCACCAGAAGAGGTAGAAAGGGCGGTGCAATCGGCTTTCAGACTAAAAACTAAGCCTCCAGGGAACAAAAAATTTGTAGGAGACTGCCTGATAATATTCAAAGACAGGGAAATAAGAAACAGAATTCTCTCTAAAAACAGAGAGAAAAGGTTAAACATTGAAGGAAACAACATAATAATTTTTAAAGACATTCCTGTCAGGCTTTTAAAACGTAGAGATTCCTACAAAGAATTGGTACAGATACTTAAAAGAAATAACATTGTGTTCAAATGGGAGTTTCCTGAAGGCATTTCCTTTACATATAGGAGCAAGAGACAAAAATTGACAAATCCAGGAGAAACAGATAAATTCTTAAGGAAATACAAAGAACTTAAACCACAAAAGGAAAAGGGTAAAGACGGGGGAATAGGATCGGAAGGAGTTCTGGAGGGGGAGACGGGAAGTTCGGGGGGGGAGGAGGGAGAGGGGGGAGGGACGGGGGAGGAAGCGTAAGAGGAAGGTCAAAAGGAAATTATAGCTGTTCACTTTTCTTTTTTCTCCCTACAAATTAAATCACAATGGTGTTAAAGGTATACAGTTGGAATGTTAATGGGATGAATGACAGGGGAAAGAGGAATCGAATTGAACATATCTTGAAGAAGGAAAGTCTGGATGTTATCTGTCTCCAAGAGACACATATTGCGAGAAAGCACAAAAGGATTCTGATTAATCAAAGATTGGGGAACGAGTTTGTATCCTCAGACCAGAAGAAAAAAAGGGGGGTGGTGATTTATATAAAAAAACAAATTGAAGCGAAACAGTTATTTAAAGACGAGGAAGGAAGGATAATAGCAGTAAAAATAAATTGGCAGGGAGAAAAGATAATAATAGTGGGAATATATGCTCCCAATGATAACAAGTCAGAGTTCTATGGGAGATTGGAAGAAAAGTTGTATGACTATGCCGATGAGAAAATTATACTATTGGGAGACATGAACGGAGTGACGTCGTTAGAAATGGACAGATTGAGGGACACAAAGGGTAGAGAAGGGAAGTTACCTAGAGCGTTTTTTTCCCTTATCCAAAATTGCAATTTGGTAGACATTTGGAGATTCAATCATCCCATGGAAGAACAATATACCTACCACTCGGAACCCAATGATTCATCATCAAGATTGGATCAGATGTGGATTTCGAAAGAGATAACTACTAGAGCGGTACGGGTGGAGATTCAGGTTAGAACAATTTCAGACCACAATCCATTAATTATGGAACTAAGAGGGCAGGAAAGCAGATCAAATAGATGGAAACTTAAAGATTACTTATTGGACGACCAAGAGGTAGTAGAAAAAGCCCAAACCAGATTAAAAGAATATTTTGAGGACAATTTAGACAACAACACAAAATTGAAGGTGGTGTGGGACGCGGGTAAGGCGGTGATGCGGGGTTTTTTTATCCAGCAGAGCGCAATCAAGAATAAAAAGAGAGAAAAAGGGAAAAAAGAAATTATACAACAACTGGCAGAGAATGAGCAGAAATTAACTCAAAACCCAAAAAATAAGAAAATAAAAGAGAACATAAAAATTTTACAATCACAATACACAATGCTGGTAAATAGAGAGATAGAATGGAAAATCAAAAGACTGAGACAGAGGAGTTTCGAACATGCCAACAAAACGGGAAAGCTACTATCCTGGCAACTGAAAAAAAGGAAGGAACAGAATACGATAAACAGGATAGTGGTGGAAGGAGAAGAGATAAACAAACCTAAGGAAATAAGGAGAGCTTTTTTGGATTTCTATGGAGAGCTCTTTAGAAATACTGGAAAGAATAGGACCAGAAAAATAGAGAGATATTTAACGATTAAGAACATCAATAAGATCCCCCCAGCAGATAAAGAGAAATTAAATGCCCCAATTGAGATAGAGGAAATCAAAGCAATAATAACAGATTTAAAAAACGGGAAAGCCCCAGGCCCAGATGGGTTTAGTAGTAGATATTATAAAGAAATGGCACCGGTTCTACTGACTCCACTACAAGAAGTAATGAACAACATTCTTAATGAAAGAGAAATACCGGAGACGTGGAAGGAGGCGCTGATTACATTAATCCCAAAACAAGATTCAGATTTAGAACAAATTAAAAATTACAGACCTATTTCCCTATTAAATATAGATTATAAGATCTTCGCGGGAGTCCTTGCAAGAAGATACAAGGCCATCTTAGTAAAAAATATCCACAGAGACCAAGCCGGCTTTCTGCCGGGTAGGCAAATGAAAGATAATATAAGAAACATTATTAATATAATAGAATATTTAACAGAAAGATGCGACAAACAAGGCATATTGTTATTCGTGGACGCTGAGAAGGCGTTTGACAACGTAAACTGGGAATTTTTGCTGAGACAACTGGAACACATGGAAGTAGGTACTGAATTTTACAACGGGATAAAAGCAATCTACACGGAACAAAGGGCAAAATTGTTGATAAACAATGTGGAGACAGAAGAAATAACAGTAACTAAAGGAACAAGACAGGGATGCCCACTGTCCCCACTGTTATTTATAACGATATTAGAAGTACTACTAAACTCCATCAGAGATAATAAAGGAATAAAAGGAATCAGGGTCGGCCATCACGAACACAAAACTAAAGTCTTCGCAGACGATCTGGTTGTAACAATGGAAGACCCACTGGATTCAATAAAAGAGGTACTTAGAGAATTTGACCAATTTGGGGAAGTAGCGGGCTTCAAATTAAACAAAAGGAAAACAAAAATAATAGCTAAGAATATGAAATTAGACAAATTGGAGGAATTACAAAGAGAAGCAGAAATAGAAGTGACAAAAAAGCTGAAATATTTAGGGGTATGGATAACACCAAAAAATATAGACTTATTTAAAAACAACTATGAAACTGTATGGAAAGGGGTCAAGAAGGATATAGAAACGTGGGGTCGGCTCAAATTGCTATTCTGGGGAAGAATAGCTACAATTAAAATGTCGGTACTGCCAAGAATCCTATTTCTTTTTCAAAATATCCCGATCATTAAAGATATAAAGATATTTAAAACCTGGCACAAAGAAATTTCTAGATACATCTGGCAGGGGAGGAAGCCGAGAGTAAAATTTAAATTATTAACGGATATAAAAGAGAGGGGAGGCTTTGCTCTCCCAGACCTAAAATTATATTACGAGGCATCCTGCTTATGCTGGGTCAAAACATGGATAAAACTGGAAGATACGGAAGTGTTAGACCTAGAGGGCCACGACAATAGATCAGGGTGGCATGCCTATCTGTGGCATGGGAGGAAGAAAGGACATAAGGGATTCGGGAATCATATATTTAGAGGTCCCCTGATAGAGGTTTGGGAAAGATATAAGGATGTGTTAGAACCCAAAACACCCCAATGGCTGTCTCCATTAGAGGTTATGTCGGTTAAAAAGACCAACATGAGAGCCAATTGGGCAACTTACGAACAACTCCTAATGAAGGCGGAAGGAAAGTGGAAAATGAGGCCGTTTGAGCAGGTCAAATCCCAAGTATATGACTGGCTACATTATCATCAGATAAACGATATGTTTAAGAAAGACGTTAAAGGCAAAGGATATGCTGACAAAAAGTCCAGATTCCAATCTGAGATTTTGGAGAATAACATAAAAACTCTATCCAAAATGTATAAACAACTATTAGATTGGAATTTAGGTGACGAGGAGGTTAAGGCGGTAATGACACACTGGGCTAAAGATTTTGGCCGTAACATTTATTTTGAAGAGTGGGAAAAACTTTGGAAACATCACCTCAATTTCACGGCCTGTGTGTCACTAAAAGAGAACTTAATGAAAATGTTCTACCGCTGGTATCTGACCCCGGTAAAATTAGCCAGAATGTACGGATCTTGCAACAAATGTTGGAAGTGCAAAGTAAGGGAAGGGACTTTCTACCACATGTGGTGGGAATGCCAAAAGGTCAAAGAGTTCTGGGAAAGCATACACAATGAAATAAAGAAAATGTTAAGATATACTTTTGCTAAAAGACCAGAGGCGTTCTTACTAGGTTTGGTAGGAAAGGAGATAAAAAAGAAGGACTGCAAACTGTTCCAATATGCTATAACGGCAGCAAGGGTGTTGATAGCCAAAAACTGGAAACAAGAGAGTTTGCCGACTATAGAGGAATGGAGAGCCAAACTACTAGATTATGTGGAGATGGACAGGATGTCAGGAAAAGTTAGATATAAAAAAGATCAGAGGTTTGTCAAAGATTGGGAAAGTTTTACGGAATATCTGAAAAGCTTAACTGATGAACAGATAACACTAGTGGGTTTCAAAGGTGCTCTGTAGAAGCAAAGGGTAATGCCTATGGAAAAAGGAAGAATGAGAGTGACTTATGGCACTACATACAAAGGAATGCGGATTTATTTATTTTTTTGTTATTATGGACGATTCGTGGAATGGCAGAAGGAAGTCCTTTTTATTTTCTCTGTAAAAAACAAGAGTATTGATATAATTTGATCTGTATTTTGATTTTTACAAATTAATAAAAATTATGCAAGGAAAAAGAGATGGCTGCTTTGCTTTGTCTAATGGTAGGGCCAGCAGTGGATTTTGGGGACCATTCAGGATGGCAGAGTGGGAGGCAGCTGGTTCTCTTCCAGGGATCCCAAGTGCCCAATGTCGCCTGGGAGACCTCCCATCTCGTTCATTTCAGAAAAGCTCAAACGGAGAACTTCTGAGTGGATCACAGCCAAATTAATACATCTGTATGCGGAGCAGGGGAGCTGTTTGGAATTTCTGCCACAGGCATCAAAGTGTCTTGACCTGGCTCTGCACTGGGCCCTACATTCGACAAATGTTTTATATCTCATGACAGAGGAATGATCTCTGAAGTTTCCGGCCGAAGAAGCCGTGGGAATGAGCTGACCCCATTTCAGTGATCTGTTTTGTGTGTGTGTTCCTTCCGACATCTCTGGGCCTAGCTATTCCTGCGCTGCCCGTCTGCAGCCGTCCGCAATGCCGCTCGGGAAAGGCTGGAAGAAAAAGGTTGAGGACATCACCAGCGTCTACGACATCAAAGAGAAGCTGGGCACGTGAGTGAACCGACAACGGCTAATGGAAGACCTGTGCGGGGCACTCTGTGCCATGTGGGTCCTGCCAACCACACCCAGTTGGGAACTGAGGCTTCCTGGCACTCGTCATTCCTTGATTTTAAAGCCTCCTTTTGCTTCCCATGTTCTGAGCTGCCCCTTCTCTGCTGCCACAGCAGACTTCCTTAACCTGGTGCCCTCCAGAACTTTTGGACCACAAATCCCATCAGCCCCAGATGGCAAAGCAACATCCTCTCTTCCTCCCACCCACCTTAACATCATTTTCTCCCTCTGCTCCCAGCCCAATCCCTGGCCAACTGATCTGAACCTACAGGGCTTCTCTCATGGGGATAAACTTTGGTTTTGCTCTGCCATTCCTCAAAGCCCTTCTCCTTAACTTCAGTTGACAAATCAGTCCTCATTTTAAACGTTGTCAACATAAGCAAAATTAGCCTTTCCCATGGGCAGTGGTGCCCTTAGGTAATTTTAGATTTCAGACCTCATGGTCTTAAGGGTGGAGCTATTCGGATGGGTAAGGCTGACCACTTATTTTGGAATTTTTAAAGGCAGCTCTGCTGTGTTTGGGCACCTGAGCAGAGCCCTGTAGGGCTGCCCCAAAATCCTGTCCTGATGGCACCACTGGGCAGAGAAGGTGATAGGGGTGGCTGTGTGCTATGCTGGCAGCTCACACCTTACCTTCCTAGTTCCAAGCCCAACATGATGCCTCCCTCAATCTGCCACTCTCAACCTGCCCTTCTCTTAGCCCCCTGGTCCTGCCCCATCTCCTCTGCTGCTCTAGAAGGGGCACCTGTTCCCCACTGCAGGGCGTCTCTTTCTGCAGAGACACCCCAGGAATGGCGCAGCCTGATGCACTTCATTTGCATGCTGTCATCCTATTGGCTGAACGGGGGGGGTGCTCTCACACATGTCTGACGTGTATGGGACAATAATAGACCAAGAGACCAGGGAATCAGAAGTGGGGGAGTGAGAATAGCCACAAAGTTAACTCTTCCCTAACTGAGTGTACAAATCTCTCTCCCTCCCCACTTTTGGGGTTTTCAGTGCAGTTAGAATGTGGAGTAGAATGGGGTAGAAATAGGTGCCATTTCAGGAGAGGCATGTAATCTGGAACATGACTCAACTCACCCCCTGCCCACCACTCCACAAAAAAACACTTATTCTGCCTGAGCAGGGGAAGCCGCAGGCCTGGGTCCACACATGCATACTCGTCAGCTGTTTTCTCTGTAGCATCCAGTGATTGCAAGGGAACTGGCATGTTGCTAGATGTCGGTTTAGAAACCCTTTCGCTGGAGGCAGCTCACACATTTATCTAAGGACCATCAGATCATGAAACGTCAAGCAGTAAACAGAGCTGTGCAAATCTGTTCCCCATGTGATGAAGAAGCAGGATCCCGCTGTGAGCACTTGCAGTAACAAAAAGTTATTCCCCTTGTGCATTTTGGTAACACTTGGGTCATTTGCCCTATTAAAAGGAACCCACATCTGATTTAACTTACTAGTGAAATTCTTAACTGTTTTTGCTGTTGTTCCCAGCACCAGTACGATGCAAGCTGAGGGTTTTTTTTGGACTGGGAACAAGCGAATGCTAAGGGTTTCCTGTGAGAAAGTGAGAGAGACAATCTGTGACATTTAAAAGCTGGTTCGCTATTTTGCATCTTTTAGGCTGGAATCCTGTAACCACTTTCCTGGGAATAAGTCTCGCTGATCCAACTCAGTGAAACTCACTTCTGGGTAAACATGCATATAGGATTGGGTTGTCAAGGGCTACTGCAGCTGTTTTGATTATCCCACCATCCCTGGCCAGACCATAATGGCTGCCTGCATCTTTACTGAAAATATTATAGCCAGTGGTGCAGTTAGGTAAATTTAGACTCTGGATTTTATGTTTTTATGAGGAACACCTTTTTAGGGTAAAGCGTGGCACATGGGAAAACAGCTCTGTGGCATTGAGGGAGGTGCACGTGTGTGTGTGTGCGTGCAGACAGGTGGGTTTATTTTGCCTCTCTCTGATCCTCCTGCTGCCCTTTTCTGACAGAGGGGCCTTTTCAGAGGTGGTCTTGGCACAGGAGCATGGATCCCAACGCCTTGTAGCTCTCAAATGTATTCCCAAGAAAGCTCTGCGGGGCAAGGAAGCAGCAGTGGAGAATGAAATTGCTGTTCTCAAAAAGTAAGTAACTGTGTGTGTGTGTGTGTGTGTGTGTGTGTGTGAGAGAGAGAGAGAGAGAGAGAGAGAGAGAGAGAGATACCTAGATATATTCATGTTCCTTCTGGAATATAAAATGCATCCTCAGAATTCAACTCTGTTCAACCAATGGTGATAATGTTAGTTTTATTATGTGCCTCAAAGCATGTACAGAGAACCTTTCCCTGAGTGACTAAAATCTAGTCCCTACAGATCTGGGATTGGAGATCTAGGATCTCCCACTTTTGGGTCAGAGAATGTGGCTTTCAGTTAGACCCCCAAGCATTTCCTATACACCGGGTCTCTTGGTTTTTGAGCAACTAACCACAGGTTCAACATCTTGCAATATTGTTTATAAATTGCATTTATTTCTTAACTTTCCTCCAAGGAGCTCGGGTTCTTTTCCCCCTCCATCCCAGGTGGGTTAGGCTGAGAGGCAGTGACTGGCCAAGGTCACCTCGCTCACTTTGTGGCCGAGTGGGGATTTGAATTAGGGTCTAGCTTGTCATGCAAGCTAAATCTGTTGAAATTCCCTCTTCTACACCCATGTTAAAGATTCAGGGGGAGCCCTTTCCTCTTTGGCATCTGAGCCACCCTAATTTGAATTTGGGTCTCCCCAGTCCAAGTCCAGCTGGACTCACCACGGCACTCTCAAGCCTTGCATGTAGACCCTTGACTGTATTATGTTCTAGACACAAGCCTGTCTCACAGCCAGGGGAGAAGCCAGGGTTTTCTGACTCAAGCCTACTCTTCCATCTCTTAGTTTCTGTTTAATCTCACTGGCACTGCAGGATTCAGCATGAGAACATTGTGGCTCTGGAGGACATTTATGAGAGCCCCACTCACCTGTACCTGACCATGCAGCTGTGAGTAGAAGTCCCTTGTGCTATTCATTTGGGTCTGGGTCGGGGGTGTCCCCAGGGTGTCTTGGAGATGGCTAGTCCTTTCTGAATTGGCTGGGAGTGGCAGGTGTGACACTGGGTTAGGTAGTTCAAGGGCTGATGGAGCACATGCAGCTACAGGTATTTAGTAGTGCTGCAGATGAGAGCTAAGGGGCTACGGTCAGGGCTTAATGCAGAAGCCGGCCTTTGGAGAGAGACCTGACGACGGGAGAGAGGAAGGGCTGTGTTGGAGGTTCTCGGCCCATTAGGATTGCTTAAGCCAGGCATGTCCAAAGTCCATTTCGGGGGCCTAATCCGGCCTGCTGGTCAATTTAATCTGGCCCCCATGGCAGTAATGCAAAAAATAGCTAAAAAACTTTGGGGTAAAATCCTTAAAAAAGCTCAACAACATTGATCGGCCCTCATGCATGTTCACTTCATCAAATCTGGCCCTCTTTGAAGTAAGTTTGGGCACCCCTGGCTTAAGCGTCTCAGAATATACCAGTCTTGACTTGTTATTGGGGAAGGGCAGGCAAAATCTGCAAAAGAAACTATTGCAGAAGGTAATTTTGGTAGGGGGAGTTAGATGATAGAACACCTGGATCTGGGCTGGCCCAAGACATTCTGTTGCTTTATATAAAAGACAAGATCACTTATCTCCCTCCCAATCCGTGCATTTCATGTAAGGGAGTTAACTGGACCTGCAGTTTAATATTTGGGCACCATCTGCACTGCACATTTAAAGCCACATCGCTACTTTGAGCAGTCATGGCTTCCCCCAAAGAATCATGGGAATGGTAGTTTGTTAAGGGTGCCAAGTGTTGTCAGGAGGCCCCCCCATCTCCCACACAGAGCTATAATTCCCAATATGGCTTAACAATCAATCCCTCTTCCCAAGAAACTCAGGGAATTGCAGCTTTGTGAGGGGAACAGGGGCCTCCTGCTTGAAATGTAGATGGGCCTGGAGGTAAGCCACCTGTCTCTGGTTTGCAGCGTGACAGGAGGAGAGCTCTTTGACCGCATCATTGAGCGGGGCTACTACACCGAAAAGGATGCCAGCCAGCTCATCCGGCAGGTGCTGGAGGCAGTGAACTACCTGCACGATCTGGGCATTGTTCATCGGGATCTCAAGGTGAGAGCACAGAGGGCCCTGGGATGGTCTGGGGCAGGAGTGGGGGTGCTATGCATGATGTCAGGTGTGGGGTTGGTGAGCATGTGGTCTCTTGGGTGCCAGACGAAGACATTTTAATCTTCTCAGGCTTTGAAACTGAATTTTTTTAATCCACTTAGTTTTAAACCTGTTGTGTATAGCTAGTGACATTGTATATTTTCTGTGTTGTTTTATTCTCTGCTGCTGATTTGTTTTCTGTCCTTTTGCTGTGTTTTAAAGTGTTATTGTTTGCAACCAGCCCAGAGAGCTTGGCTGTTGGGTGGAATTCAAGTGCTACTAATAAATGAATAAAGCAGGGAGGGAGGAAAGGCTACAGTCACTGCTCACACTTCCATAGGAATTCATTTTCACTCCTGGGGGGCCTTCAGAACTTGTGAGCCACCAAGCCGAATGCAGCACATGAGCCACATAGGCCTGCCGGCCAGGTCACATTCCTCTCACTATTTTCTGCACCTGCGGGTGAACTGCAAAAATGGGAGGTTCATTGGAGAACTTGGATGGATTGCACTCGGCTTGATAGGCCTGCGCAAGTTGTGCATTTGGTGGGTTAGAGTAGCAGGTGGTGCGAGGGGCCTCTGTTATTTCTCAAGCTGATGGAGAAAGAAGTTGCGTGGGGACAGTCCTTGGTTCACATGCTAGTTGGGTTTAGTGGCAAAAACCAGATTTAGATTGGGGAGATTCAAATCCCTCCTCACCCATGAAGCCCACTGGCTGAACTCTTGGTACAACTGCCTCATGTTTTTGCTTGAGGAATCTAATATTTATAGATAGAATTGTAGAGTTGGAAGGGATCCCGAGGATCATTTAGTCCAACCCCCTGCAATGCAGGAATCTCAATAAAGCATCCCTGACAGATGGCCATCCAATCTCTGCTTGAAAACCTCCAAGGAAGGAGAGTCCACAGCCTTCTGTTCCACTGTCAAAGAACTTTTGCCATCAGAAAGTTCTTCCTGGAATCTCCTTTCCTGTAACTTGGTTTGTGTCCTACCCTCTGGAGCAGGAGAAAGAAGCTTGCAGATAATAATAATAATAATAATAATAATAATAATAATAATAATATATTATTTGTACCCCGCCCATCTGGCTGGGTTTCCCCAGCCACTCTGGGTGGCTTTCAACAAAGATTAAAAATAACTTCCCTAAACAGGGCTGCCTTCAGAAGTCTTCTAAATGTCAGGGAGTTGTTTATCTCTTTGACATCTGATGGGAGGGTGTTCCACAGGGCGGGTGCCACTACTGAGAAGGCTCTCTGTCTGGTTCCCTGTAGCTTTGCTTCTTGCAGTGAGGGCATTGTAGGCGCCAGAAGGCCCTCAGCGCTGGACCTCAGCGTCTGGGCAGAACTATGGTGGTGGAGACGCTCCTTCAGGAGGAGCTGGCAAAGAGCCCCTTCAGGGACTGGCTGGCTACAGAGTTCATGGGGGATTCAATAGTGCAGTGCAGCCCAGTGAGCCTGAAGGAAGTGCCTGTCAGCTGATGATGGACACTGACTTCAAGCTATGGTTTTTGCTGGGTTTGGGCTGGCTAGGGAACTTTGTAGTGAAACTGATCCCAGTTGGTTTGCTCTCACCAGCTCTCTGGTGGTAACAAGAAGCCTCTCCAGCCATTGTACAATTGGAAGTGCACTTTAAGGCTCCCAGCTGTGCACTGGGAGCCATGTCTCCAGTTGCCCCTCACCTGTGATCAGATGTTATGCCTGGTGTGCAGCCAGCCGCTGGCCATGGTTTGGGGGGAAAGGGCTCAGGCCAAAGTCGGCCAGTGGGATGGACAGTCAGCCATGTTTTACTATTTTGTTTGTCGCCCTGGGCTCCTTTGAAAGGAAGGTGTGTCTGCCAGTCCATCAGTTGGGTTGCATAGGGGAAAGGAGAAACGGAACTAATATGCAGGTAACCCAATTTTGTGCTACACCCCAAACAGCCTGAAAACCTTCTCTATGCTACTCCGTTTGAAGATGCCAAGATTATGATTACAGACTTTGGGCTGTCCAAGATTGAAGCTGATGGAATCATGTCCACAGCTTGTGGTACCCCTGGCTACGTGGGTGAGTGTGGCATGGGGGAGGTGGGCATTGTAAGCTGAGTGGGAGCAGTGAGATGGAGGGTGCCTCTGCAACTAAAAGGGGAAATTCATCTGCTTTTAGCCTTTCTTCATGTAATTATGACAAGCTGCAAAAATGGTCTGGTTGGCTGCTCTTTCTAGGGCAGATAATATACAGATGGATGCCTGAAGTATGGATGTTGTGGGGTTTGTGGAGGGATTGAGGTAACAAAGTATACATAAGCAAAACACTGTTCCATTGGCAGAGCTTCCAAAAATACTGCCCATGTGTATAGACATAATCTTGAGGTGAAGAATTCTCTATGCTAAAATGATAACCTGAATTCTACAATCTATATAAAATTATGTAACCTTTTTTCTGCTGCTACTATTCACTGAGGATATTGCAAGCAACAATTTCAGGGCACGGAGGCTGTACCCATGAACCCAGGCCAGTGGCATAGTGTGTGGGGTGCCAGGGGTGCTGTTGCCCCAGCCACACAATCGGGTGGGGACATGAACAAGGCTACCCCTTCGCAGAGATCTCTGTCTTGCCCCCCGTGCCCCGTCCCTGCCTGGCACACGAGTGCCTACCTAGAGGCAGTGGGGGGCCAAGGTGCATTGAGGATGCCCTTCACCCTCCGCACCCCAGTCCCACACTTGCCTGCCATGCGTGCGCACACACCCGCCCTAGGTGCTGGCAAACACTGCTACGCCACTGCCCCTGGCAATCTTACACCCATGGCTTTTGAATCTTTGCCAGTCATTAGGTTTACACTTCCATGCATGTTTTTCATAAGTATTCATGCTGCTGCCTTTTAATTAATTACCAGACAAAAGCTGAGGTTTCCAGGTGGCAAATTTGGAGGTGTTTCTGTGCCCCTACAGAATGTCAGCATACACACAACCCTGTTTTGTAATCCCTCAGATTCTCCCAACTGGAGTGATTCAGAAGTGGGTGGGTTGGGGGTGACCTGCCCTTAATTGTGCAGGGTCGCAGTGCTACATGAGCACACAGGGGTGAATTGTGAACAGGTACAGTCGACAACAGAGGCCTAGTATGACGCTTGGCAGCAGGCAGGCAATGTTCTTGGATATTGCCGACAGGGTGAAAGGCTGCTCTGAATTTCGGGAGAGGCTCCTGGGCTCAGATCTGGGCGGGGTGGCAGGGAGAGCCCTGCTGTCTGTCACAGAAGGAACTCTGCCCCTTAATTCTAACTCTGTGGCGGTCAGGTTGCATTTGCTCAGAGAAAGTAATTCCGTATGCACTTGGGGTAACATTATTTGTACAAAAGAGGGAGCATAGTCACGAATGGGAGGGTTCTACTAAGTTAGAGGAAGCGGGGTCTGCAAGAACAACAGCACCTTTCAATAAACATTTTGTGGGAGGGGGGCCTGTGTGTGCTGCTACACTGTCAGGGAGGGATGCACAACCTGCAGCACTCCAGGCGTTTCTGGGCTACACCTCCCATCATCCCTGATCACCGGCTATGCTGGCTGGGGCTGATGGCAGTTGTAGTCCAGAAACGTCTGGAGGGCTGCAGGTTGTGCCCCCCTGCTAAAAGAGGTGGAATTGAAGATGGGGCACACATCAAAGCCCCATGCCCTGCCCTCACTCTTGCCCATTGTGTCCTCTACAGCCCCTGAGATCCTGGAGCAGAAACCGTACGGAAAAGCCGTGGACTCCTGGGCGCTTGGCGTCATCTCCTACATCTTGTGCGTATCTTACTCTCCCTTCTCTTGCATGTCACCACGGGTAGCGGCCTCTGTGCAGGCCTTTGATTCCGTGCCTTTTGCTGCTCTCTGCAGGCTCTGCGGTTATCCCCCTTTCTATGATGAGAACGACTCTGAGCTTTTCAACCAGATCCTGAAAGCTGAGTATGAGTTTGATTCTCCCTACTGGGATGATATCTCTGAGTCAGGTGAGTGGAAGCGGGAGGAGGGCCGGGTGGGGGGCATAGGGAGGGCCAAAAAAAGAGAGAAAACACATACTCCAAAAAGTGGACAAACACTCATTTATGAAAACTGGGAAATAATTAGCATAATTTACAGGGAAACACAACAGAGCCAACCTGCTCTGTCCAGGGAGGTATTGCCCGAAACCAGATGTTAATAACTCATCTTATATTGTTGTGAGGTTTACCAAAATAAATCAGTCCCTCATGTTTTAACTTCAGTCTTTATGGGAAATTAGATACAAGACAGACAGAGGGCCATCTTGTAGGATCTCTCTATGGAGACACCACGGAGATGTATCTGAGCTGTTACTTCAAAGCTGCAAGAGTCCTGTGGGTGTTTCAGTCCAGACTATTTATATATTATGACAACATAGCAGCTAGTCAAAAAGCAGCAGCATAAATCTTGGTGCTATTAAACTTGGAACCCCCAGGAGGCTTCAAAGAGGGCAGTAAGAAAATGAAGAGGAGGAAGATAGCATTGCATTGGTGAAGGAGTTTCCATGCTAAGCAAAAAAGCAAAGCCTCGCCGTGGGATTTGGGTTCATTGCAAGGCAGTGGCAGCTGGCAGACCCGGCCGTGGTGCGACAACTAGGCAGGACCAGTGGACAGCTGCCAGATGCCACATGGAACTGTTGAGAAACATGGAAAACCAAAGGCAGGAATGAAATGATTATGAAGGAAAAATAAAAGCGTGAGAAGGGAGTGGGGCAGTATGAAAATACTTTAAGCTGAGCTTGAAATAATTGCTCTCAGCAGAAAGTCAGGGGATGTACTGATTGTGAATGAAGTAGTCTGAGCGCCCCAAACATTTGCAGCTGCATGTGGTTTTGAAAGTGGCATTAACTGTGACCCTGCCTGCCCGTAGCCTTAGGAGCACAGGTGATCATGAATGCACAATAAAAAGGGCAGCTGGAGGTGTCCATAGAATGGTGATCTACATAAAGGAAATGTCTCAGTGGATAACTTTTTTAGAGGATCCACTTCAGGCAAGATCGTAGACCGTGAAAACCATCTTACTTTGGCCAGCCTTCCTCTGCATCCAGTTTAGGAAGCGCGATAATTTTTACTTCAATGAGTTTATTTTGTTAGAAACTTATTAGGAGACCCCAAATGGAAGAATTTTGTTGATTAGAGAGACATTGGAAAGGGAACAGTATACATTTGCCTCACTGTATGCCCCAAATAGTAAACAAAAACAATTCATAATCAAAATGCTTAAGAAATTGATTAAGTTTTCAAAAGCGGAAGTAATGTTGGCCAGAAGCCTAAATTGAAGTTTATTACAGTGGTACCTTGGGTTACATACGCTTCAGGTTACCGACTCCGTTAACCCAGAAATATTACCTCGGGTTAAGAACTTTGCTTCAGGATGAGAACAGAAATTGTGCAGCGGTGGCACAGTGGCAGTGGGAGGCCCCATTAGCTAAAGTAGTGCTTCAGGTTAAGAACAGTTTCAGGTTAAGTATGGACCTCCAAAATGAATTAAGTACTTAACCCGAGGTACCACTGTATATGGTTAGAACAAATAAAAATAGAAATATTGTAAACAAATGAAACACTGAAAAACTCCCCCACCCAGTTACAGTAAAATAACCTGTTGGAGAAAAAGACGTGGGTGGAATCTTTCTTCCTTAAGTGGTGGATATCTGTGTGGAGTGAGAGGTTTGTATGGAAGAGTATTACAATAACTGTCTGAGGGGGTAAAAATGTAGATGCAGGGCTACTTTGTCACTGGGAACCAGGGCTCCATCTTAACAGTAAGCTTTTCAGATAATTGGCAATTGTTGTCCATTGCCAACAACAAAAGGCAACAGCATCACTATTGTTCCCTGCACTTTTCCTCAGCCTACCACATTAACCGACAAAATGGTGGTTCAGCAACCAAGAAAGCGAGTGTAGCCATGCCAAGGGCATGTGCCCCTTGGGTTGCCAGGGAGACACTTCAGGCAACAACCTTTTGATTAAATCGTGAGGCTTGCCCCTTTGTTTCCACACAGCCAAAGATTTTATCCGACACCTTCTAGAACGGGACACTGAGAAGCGATTCACCTGTGAGCAGGCCCTGCAGCACCCCTGGTAAGTCCCACCTGAGGGGGGGGGGGGGTCCTGCAAAGGTCTTGGTGGGAAGGGGAAGGAAATAATTTTGCCCACTGCTGGCATTTCTGTTTGTCCCAGAACATTGTGTGGTGAAGAGTTTGGGAGATAACGACAAAGATACATACATTATACAGCATTAGAACAATACGGTGTTTTGTTTCATGAGCCAAGCTGCCCCTATTTTTGGCGTTCCCATATTATCAGCAATGGCCCTTTAGTGAGTGTGTGTATGTGTAACACACACCCACACCCCTTTGGGAAAGGGAAAGATGGTGTGGAGAGCAGCAGTGAGGAGGGGAAGCACTCTAACCCTTCCTCTTTCTTCTCCCTAAATTCTCCGTTCTCGTGGCTTTTCTGCCAATGGACTAAAAATGCATTTTGGGCTAGGGAGGGGCCAGCTGGTAAGGGAATATGAAGTGAAGAGCAGCGGGAAGAAGGTTAAGCACTTCCTCGTCCACTCAGAATGTTCCTTACCAAGCTTTGCTTTTCTTCAAAACAGTGGTGAGGCTCCACTAGATCAATTTGATTGTAACAGGAAGGAAAACAAGAGATCACACTTCTGCCGGGTTCCCCCCAACTTTTGGGGGCCGGGCGCATGTATGATATCACGTGGCAGAGGAGGCTCACTGGCGCCTGTTGCAGTAAGCGCCTGTTGCTTACTGGGGCCTTGAAATTTTGGGGGGGGGCCTTGGCCCTGGCCCCAAATGGCGCCCCTGTTCTGTAGTTATATGTGTATTGCTTTGATTCCACAACCTTCTGTATTCTGTTGGAGCTTAGGCCCACCTGCAGGCCTAGTATTGAGTACTTTAATTCAGTACCGTATGTGGTCTCTGAAAATTGTTCTGTCTGGAATGAAATAGGTAGCAAGATTGCACACCAAAGCCTCATGATAAATCCTACTTTTCTGCTCTGTGCCATCTCTTTCACAGTTTATATGTGTACAGTACCATTACATGTGAATATGAAGTGACCAGAAAGTGCATCAGTTGAGCTAGACCAGTCCCAGACCATTGATGACACCAAGGCAAAATAATCTAACAAAAGATAATTAGCCTGCCTGTTATGTATTTCAGGATCTCTGGGGACACGGCTTTGGAGAAAGATATTCATGGCTCTGTGTGTGAGCAGATCCAGAAAAACTTTGCTCGCAGTCAATGGAAGGTAAAGAGGCATGTTTAACTTTAACCCAAGCTGGAGAAGGGTTTGCACTCTTTCTGCAGTGCTTAGGTAATTTAAAGGAAGTGGTTCTAGGGTCCCTTCAAAGCTCTGCTCCACACCTGATAACAGGTGTAGGATGGGGTTTTTGTGACATGGCCAGAATGAACTTGTGGGCCTCATTAAGAGCATGACCTGCAATAATAATAATAATAATAATAATAATAATAATAATAATAATAATAATAAATTATTATAACAGAATAAAATTTCAAACATTTAATACTTCCCTATACAGGGCTGCCTTCAGATGTCTTCTAAAAGTTGCATAGTTATTTATCTCCTTGGCATCTGACGGGAGGGCTTTCCACAGTGCGGGCCCCACTACCAAGTTTCCCACCACTGCAGAAGAGTTTCCCCTGCTAATTTCTACAGACCAAGCTGCTGCTTCGGGCCGGGCAGTTTTCTGTTAAGCTGGCAACCTTTTTCACACTTCCATTCTTACAGCGAGCATTCAATGCCACATCCTTCTTGCGGCACATCACCAAGCATGGACCTGGTGCGGAGGGCGAGGAAATTGGAGAGGCCACTTCTGGAGCGCATCATGGGAAATGGTGACCAGAGAGGTGCGTGTGATAGAAGAGCATTTTGCCAGCTGGGGGCTGCTGGGGGCTGGGGGGGGCAGATCTCTCACTTCTTTCTGCTCACTGCCCCGTACTCCTTACCAGTCGCTGGATATGCAGAAATTAAGCAAAGGCGGCTTCTCTTAGCGTGGAAGCTAAGCAAGCGAGGCCTTTCCTTTTATTTCTGCTTGTCAGTGTTATTTTAAAAGCACCGGGGCAGGAATGTAATCAGAAGCTATGCAGTTGTGGGGAGGGACTAAGCCTGAGAGCCATACTCACAAGACCACCCTTGCTGCTCTCTGCCCGCTTGGCCTGCGTTTTGCAACGGAGCGTCAGGGGGAGATGAGTTGAAGGGCATCATGCAGAAGAGGGTGGACTCTCCTTCCTCGGAGGTTTTTAAGGTGATGGCCATCTGTCAGGGCTTCTTTAGCCGCAATTCCCGTATTGCAGTGGGTTGGACTAGATGACCCTCGTGGTCCCTCCCAACTCTACAATTCTGTGAAAAACTCCAGCCTTTCTCAACCTTGGGTCCCCAGATGTTTTTGGCCTACATCTCCCATCATCCCTGACCACTGGTCCTGTGAGCTAGGGATCATGGGAGTTGTAGGCCAGAAACATCTGGGGACCCAAGGTTGAGAACCACTGTAAGGGGTACATTGCCCCCATCGGTAGGTTTTTCTGCTTCCTGCTCATTGGTTTTGTGGCATGATTAGAGCCCGGGAGGGGGGAATGAGGTGGGGGAATGGCCGTGGCAGTGATACGCAGGAGGGATCCACTAGGGCACGGCTAACTCAGCTGAATTGTGCACAGAGAGCGAGAGAGCGATTTGGTTCACTCTACAGGCTGCTCTCTGAGAGTGACTGCTCCTAGGGACTGCTAGCAACCCAGCCTAGTCCTGGCTGCCATGTTTCATTATTGCAAGCACAGTGCACAAGGAAACCTAGTAGCTGGGACTAAGGCATGGGCAGCATACAGAAATAGGCTGCAGGGCAAATAGCAATGGGAAGGACGGGAAGTCTCAGTGGGTGCAAGAAGGTCTAATCCAGGACCAGGGCTCCAGAAGATGCTTTGTCCTGGTAGTCCTGGAAGGGCGGGGACTTATTATCACAGAAATGGCCTGTCTTTAACCCATTTCTTGCCACCCGCAGGTGCCTGGAGAGCCTGGGCCGCTGCCCTTTGCATGAGCTACCCTCCTGCATGCGGCTTCACAGCCATGATGCTGCGCCAGTACCCTCACCCAAGAGGTGGGCGTGCCCTTTCATTTCCTGCTCCCCCTTCTGGGGACATCTCTGCCCTGAGGGGCCCAGGAGTCACGTCAAGTCAGCCACTGTCCAGCCTGCTTTTAGCAGGGTCTGAAGTTGCCCTGCTGCCTGGGACCAAAGCCCGCCTCCCCCTTAAGGCTGGTGAAGCCCTCACAACCCTGCTGTGTTACGCACCACACCTTCTTCCATGTTGGCTGTAGAGCCCAGCGAGAGCCCTGGATGGCTTTGGGTGGGGGAGAGAATGCTGTGTTGGTGGAGGGGCTGAAAAAGACACCCTTCCCTATAACCTGTTGGAGGGATTCCAAGATGGATTTGAGACTCTTTCTCCTCCCCGTGAGAGCAACAACATGGTAGCTGCCGAGCAGAGAAGATCTGGTGGAGCAGAAGGACCTCACGGTAGCTGTGTGGGAATAGTGGAATGGGAAATAGTAAAGAAGCAGCCGCCAGGAATCCTGAGACAGGGAGGTGCCATTTGATAGACATTGGAGGGACCTCGGGAGTTGGGCTCCAGAAGGTGAAGACAGATGTAACATTTAAAAGACGGATGCTGGTGGTTTGTAGCAGCCTCACTGTCTCCAAACTAACTTATACTTTTCTGTCACGGGGTGCACATTTTGGGGTGGGGATTCTGGAGGGTTTTTTCTTAGCATGGTTCAGTTTGAACCAGGGAGAAGTCAGCTGTGATGAGCACCAATTCACATGTACCCAGGATATCTCCAACTTATACCTCCACATTCTGAAGCAGTTTTGTAGCCATTTAAAACAAAAACACCTTGAGGTTGTGTTTCCTTTTTTTAAGATGAAGGAAGGACACATCTAAGCCACAAGTAACAAAACCGTAAGAGGCAGAGAGGTCTGCTTCACGCACAAGGCATGGGGCAAGGATGTGGGGTTGACACATTGCCTTGCAGTAGGAAGCCACTGGCCAATCCAGCATTTGACTTGTTGGCACGTCTGCAGCATGAGTTGCTAAGCTGGCGCTGCCCTGTGGGGCAAGAGCCTGCTCTGAGAATGCTGCGTCTGTCTTTACCTCTTGCTGATTAGTGTTTTGTTTTTCAGTTGGGCCAGTTAGACAAGGTGTTGGTGGATTCTAGGGAAAGAGAGAGTCAGCTGGGACCAGCCAGGAGCAGCCAAGGCCTCCTGGATTCATCAGGTGCTCTGCTTTATGTTCACAGATCCGTCGCTACTTGCCCCTCTCCCCAGGGAAGAACTGGGCTCCATAGGACAGTTGCAGTCCGAAATAAAGTTGCTTCCTTGAGTGCAGCTCAGGGGTGCCCCACATGGCGGGGGGATGGGCTATCCCCTAATGTTCCCCAAAAGATATTGGTGGGGAAAGCAGGGGGGTCAGCAAGGTCAGTTGCCCTCCTCCTCTATTCCACACCCCCTACCACCTGCCCTTGTATTCCTGTCAGACTGAACATTTGCTTTGCCGTGTTGCTCAGAGCTGGAGATTGTTCTTGTGGTTCTTGTGGGGACTGGTGGGGGGTTGTTTCCGTCATGCTTCCCCTTCCCACACGTGTCAATAAATGAAAACTGTAACACCGTACAAGAATGGTCGTCCTTTCTGTGTGAAGCCGGGCCTCTTCTCTCCCATCCACAGGTTATAAGAAGCAGAGATGCCTACCTAGAATGTTGCCCTCCCACAGAATCGGCGGCACTGCTTCACATATTATTTCCCTGACTTGTTTCTACCAAATAATGAGAACAGTTCTCTTCCACACATTCGAATTGAACGCTGTCTCTCCCACTTCCCAGTTTGTGCTCCTGGTGAATTATTGTTAGGCTAGAGGCCCCCATCTTTCTGCTACTGCTTCCCATGTCAGGGACTACTTCTACTGGGCTGGACGGTCACTTTGAGGTTACAGCAGAGAGCGGGTCAACCCTGTTCCCCTCCTCGTGCCCTGCTGGCTGCTGTTGATGAGTCCTGTGTCCACACCCACTGTCACTGCCAGCTAGACCCACAGTTCTGCCTCTTCACTGGTAAATGGTGGGAGTGGATTTGGCCCTGCACATGCCAGTTCCTTATCCTTAGAAAGAAAGTCTATCCACATTGTGCTGGTGGATAGAACCCAGGTGTTCTGTCCTTCAACTTCTGCTTGGAGGAGGCAGTCACACTATACTTTGCATTGGTGTAGCACATTTTGCAATGCGTTATGCAAGAAAGTATTTACAAGAGCTCTGAAAGAAAGGTCAGAGTTGCCATCTTCCATGTTACAGATGAGGTACAAGCTAAGACAAGGAAAGCAGCTTGGCTAAGCTGATCCAGGAAGTTCATGGCCCAGGTGAGATATGAAGTGGAGACTTCTCTGTTTGCTTTGTTTGGCACTCCTGTTACATCAGCTCTATAATACAGCAACCTGTTAAGGAACAGACCATTTGGAGGAATGGCTGAAGAATGCCTGCAAATTAGCAGCAATGAGTAATCCTACCTAACACGCCAGCAGCTTCCTCCTACATAACCAGAAGAAGAGGGAGGATGTCAGAGAGGAGCAGAAGAATGATTCACAGCCCAGTCTTATGCATGTTTACATGGAAGTAAGCCCCACTGTTTTCAATGGAGCTGACCATGGGCGTAGCCAGGATTTTTTTTGGGGGGGGGCAGACTTTATGTTGGTGGGGGTGCAAAACCGAGTCAACTATGAAGCAATTGGTCAGTAAAGTATTTTTATTTATTTACTTAATTTAGGGGGGACAGCTGCACCCGCCTGGCTATGCCCATGGAGCTGACTAGCAAGGGATTTAGGACTGCAACCTCGGAATAAGCCGCTGACCAATGAGTCCTTGCTTTAGGACTAGGAATAAGCAAATCTCAATGTTGGTTTCTTGTTTTTCCATTCTTAAATTCAGTTTTCCACATCAGTTTGCAATTATTTTTTGTTAAGCCCTTTAAAAAAATCTGCATTTTAGTGTGAATTTCTCCTAATGTACACATTGTTTGTAATTATCCCTAGTATAACACACATTTTTGTTATTTTCTTAAATATATGCATTTTTAGGAACACTAGCAATTGCATTTTTGTACACATTGCTTAACTAGATAACTACATTTCAAAATTCAAAGAAGAGCAACTATGGAAAGAAGGCTCTCAGTCAACAATTTGCACATTGTTGTGGAAAGTGTGATTTTTGTAAGTTTGCCTTTAAATGCAAAACTGACAAACTTCTCCCCTTCCCCTACTCAAGACCCAGCAAACCTCAGCAAGCCAAGTGCCCTATTGCATAAACCAGAAATAACTTCACCAGGAGAGGGGGCTACATTGAACCAAAATATATGTGACAAATTTGGGAGTCACGTGACTCTTCTAAAAGTGCTATTCTTGCTGCTTAAAGCAAAGTTTTTAAAAAAGAATTCTGTGTATATTATTGGAGGGAATATTTATCTTATAATTGACTCCAAAAGCAAAGCTGAAGCCTGTGGTTTACTTCGAGCAGATTCTCTGCTTTCAGCACAGTAAGTTAGCTTTGGTTGCTTTCGGAGTACAGGAGGCCAAGACAGTTATATGGTGTCATCTTCCCACCACTGAATTGCAGAAAATTCAGACCATCCCTCCACCTGCCCACTAAGCAGCAGTTGGAGCTGGCACTGGTAACACTTCTGCTCCTGTGCAGAACTGAAGTGAGGAAATTCTGAATACAAGTTTTGAATGTGCATGGCAAACTGATTTTTGAGCAAAAACTGAGCAAGAGCCAAACTCTACATTAAAAGAGACTCAGTGCTGCCAATCCTCCCTGTCAGAGATGCTGAAGCCTCGCAGAGGTGGTAGACCTGCCTCTGTGTTGCACTACTTCAGACACAGGTAGGTAAGCATTTGATCGCATGACCTTGCAAACCAAAACCCCTCACATAGAAAAGGAGCAAGGTGGGGAGAAGGCTAAGCTAGAATCATTTTTTTCCTGACACCTGGGCTGTGTAGACAGCATGCATTTAAAACATGTGACTTCCCCCAAAGTATCCTATTTTAAGGGTTCTGGGAACTGTAGCTTTGTGAGGGGTAAACTACAGTTTCCAGGATTCTTTGTGGGGAAATGCATGCTGTTTATGCCACCCTAGTTTTCTACATGGAGTTTTCTTCCCTTCTAAAACGGAGGAGTGATTTATCCTACAAGCTCCCACCTTCAATATGAGGTGATACTGCCCAGATGCAACCAAGTCTTTGTCTCTTAATAGTTAAGCCCTACACCTTATATGTGAAAATGCCCAGTTGTTAATATATAATGCAAAGTCGAAGGGAGGCATTTGTAATCTGAATGAGCACTCCTGGCCCCTTGCAGACTACTGCCCTTGCTACTTGAAACCACATGTGTGAAAATGCATCTTCCTGCTTGGACGAGCTCGCTGGTTATGTAAGCTGTGTTTGTGCTGGCTGAGAGCTGTAGATGTCTCTCTCTATCTCTCTCTTGCTGCAAGCGCTCTTCCCCCTGCCTGTTCTTCTGCCTTTATAGTATGTGGTTGCCAGGTTGCAACCTGGAGGGTCTCTCTGTGCCTTTACACCATTCCTTCCACCCTTGTCTGCTCTCCTCCCTGCTGTGCTGTGCACCTGGTACCTTGCTTGCTAGACCAAGGGGAGACGGATGGAGGGCAAAAGGACAAGAGAAGGAACATGCAAGAGAAGCCATGGCTCGCTTCGTTGGTCGTTTTAAAAGCATAAAGCAAACTGACCTGGCAAACACCCATCCCTTTCCATTTGTGTTCTCTCTGCACTTTAAATAAATGCCAGTTTTAGACTGACATTTGCTTGCACAAATGTGGTCTTCAATGATGGTAGGACAAGAAGAAATCAAAAAGGCGATGCTTTCCCCATCATCACTTCTTCATGCCAGGAAAAGTGTCGCTTCCTAAACTGGTGCATGGTGGGCTGCTTCTGAATGCACAAGGGTTGTGGTCATTTCTAAATGCTGGCAACTGGTTCTTGATTCTCTAAAAGCTCCGAAGTTAGGCAGCATTCAGGAAGTGCAGCACCAATAGAGTGTCCTCTGAATTTTGAAAGGAGCTTCAGCAATAGTGTTGCCAGCACAAGGCAGAAGTGTGGGGCGCCACTAGGCAGAACAGGGAAGGTCCACAGTTCATTGGTAGAGTATCTGCTTTCCATGCAGAAGGTCCCGGGTTCAAGGCCCACTGGCATATCCTCGTGTGGCTGGGAGAGACCCCTGCCTGAAATCCTGGAGAGCAGCTGCCAGTCAGTGTGGACAATACTGAGCTAGATGGGCCAAGGGTCTGACTCAGTGGAAGGCAACTTCCCTCCTACAAATGAGTTTGAGTCGCTGCTGCCACCCCAGGCAGCAGGGTTGGCTTACCACAATTTGAAGCAAGTGAAATAATACACAAATTACCAACTAAAGAGGTGGGGCTAGGAGGTACTGTAAGACCATTAAGTCCAGAGTGCAAAATTACCCAACTGTCCCACTGAACGTGAGTCTTTTTTATATATAATAATTTTTTATTAGTTTTCAATTATAGGCCAGTATAACAATACCAATAATAACCTCAGTTGAACAATATCAGTTTATAATACAATTATTAATACCAATCATTCAAACACTGAATTAAATAATTTAGTTAATGTTGCCCCCTGTGTGCTAGGTTTGATGATTTCATAATTTTTAATTCTGTGTTCCAAAATCTTATTAGTTTCATAATAATAATCTCTTATACAACAACTACAATATTAATAACTTCTATTTGTGTTGACACATTAGATGATTTATAAAGCTTCAAGTGAGGAATAATAATAATAATAATAATAATAATAATAATAATAATAATAGGTTATTACTTATACTCCACCCATCTGGCTGGGTCTCCCCAGCCACTCTGGGTGGCTCCCAACAGAATATTAAAAACATGCTAAAACATCAAACATTAAAAACTTCCCTAAACGGGGCTACCTTCAGATGTCTACTAAACGTCACGTAGTTGTTTATTTCCTTGACATCTGATGGGAGGGTGTTCCACAATGTGGGTGCCACTACTGAGAAGGCCCTCTGTCTGGTTTCCTGTAACCTCACTTCTTGCAGGGAGGGAACCGCCAGAAGGCCCTTGGAGCTGGATCTCAACTCAAACTATATCCTTGCTCATCCTGTGTGTGGCAATTATTCTGCTCATGGTATTTCTTCCAGTCCTTGTAAGATGTTATATCTTTCCCTCAATTGTTGCTGTTATTCATCATGCCTTGGGCAGATCTGATATCCAGAAATTTCTCCATTGCTCTGGCTCATGCTTCGTTGTTTTGCACCAAGAGCTTTAACAACAAATGCACAAGTTTCTCTGTCTCAGTAAATAAACTGTTTTCATCATTTTCCCTCTCAGGCTGGGAAGAAAAGTGGTCTGTCGAATTGCAGATGACTCAATAAAGAACCTTATCAGTTCCTTGGCAGCTCACAGACTCCTTTCATCCTTCCTTCCAGCTGAAGATATATAGACAGTTATCCTTCCAATTAAATTAAATTCCAAGCCCTCTTAGTGTTATTCAGTTCACTTCATAGATAATAAAGTTTCTAAGTTTCTAAGAGAGCCAGTGTGGTGTAGTGGTTAAGAGCGGTAGACCCGTAATCTGGTGAACCGGGTTTGCTTCCCCGCTCCTCCACATGCAGCTGCTGGGTGACCTTGGGCTAGTCACACTTCTCTGAAGTCTCTCAGCCTCACTCACCTCACAGAGTGTTTGTTGTGGGAGAGGAAGGGAAAGGAGATTGTTAACCGCTTTGAGATTCCTTAGGGTAGTGATAAAGTGGGATATCAAATCCAAACTCTTCTTCTTTTCTTCTTCCATCGTAAACCTTTTGCAAAATATAGCTTCCCTCCCTTTTCCCTTATTTTTACACACACAGTTCTGTTTGATGTTATATTCCAAATTTATAATCCAATTTCTTCCATCCTCACTTGTACAAATATAATTTGAACTAGCATTCAGTGGAGGGTTGCCGAATCCTAATTGTAGAGAAGGAAACTTTAAATAAAGAAATCGTAGGCTCCCCTCCCCCCCACCTTTTGCAACGAATGAAGTCTTATCTCAAATTCAAACCTTAAAGTCTGCACTTGGTTTGTTCTACAGTTTGTGATCTCATCTCTTCTAGCATGCACCTGTACTTTAGTCCAATTAAGCTCTAATTAACAGGAGTAGCTCTGCTTCTTAATGGCAGCGTTGGAGTGTTTTTGCCAGGCAAAGGGCTTTTGCACTCAGCGCCTCCTTGCCCCCCGCATTCCATGCAGGAGTGAGAGCCAGGTACCAAAACAAAATGCAAGTGAAGCCAGTTCCCACCATCCCTGGGGGGGGGGGGATTTGCAAGAATGGTTTACCCTCAATCGTCCTTGTTTTTCCTTCGCCTACGATCTCCTGCTGTCATGGGGGCTGCCTCCATTAAGGCAGAGCTGAACCAGGAGCCCCACTAAACATGAGTCTTGTCCCTTTTGGAATGGGGTCACTCTTAACTAGATGGGCTATTCATTCAGCTACACCTTGCTTCAAAGTGTGACAATAGGGAACATGCGAGGGAATTTTAGCAGATGCCAGCTTTTCCTCAGCCCTGCATGATGTGCTGCTCTTGCCTCAGTTCTGTCTTCTACACTACCAAATTGGCAAGAGCCCTGTTGCTTCCTAACGCCAGAGCTCGCTTCTTGCATTTTTACATAGAAGGTAAAAATCCCTGCCTGCTTCTTACATTCCTGCAGTCCTGGATGGGAAACATACTGGGCAAACCTTTCCCTTCTCTAGAGAGACAACATGGCAAAACCTGGCTCCTTGAAGGAGGCTGGGGTATGTCAAGCCCAGGGGCCACCTGCCCTCCTCTGAGCCTTACTCTCTGGCCCTTGGCACCCTCTGCAGGCCGCACTCTCTCGGCTCCCACCCCACATCCTCCTGGGCTGCTGCTGCCTGACTAGACTGTGATGAAGAAGAAGAAGAAGAAGAAGAAGAAGAAGAAGAAGAGGAGGAGGAGGAGGAGTTTGGACTTCATATCCCGCCTTTCACTCCCTTTAAGGAGTCTCAAAGCGGCTCACATTCTCCTTTCCCTTCCTCCCCCACAACAAACACTCTGTGAGGTGAGTGGGGCTGAGAGACTTCAGAGAAGTGTGACTGGCCCAAGGTCACCCAGCAGCTGCAGGTGGAGGAGCGGAGACGCGAACCCGGTTCCCCAGATTATGAGACTACCGCTCTTAACCACTACACCACACTGGCTCTCAATGAGCCTAGATACACGAGAAGGAGGCTCTGCGTGTGGCCTTTTGTGCAAAGAAAAGCCACATCCTTGTGCCACCCGTGCCTTTTCCCTCTTGGCGTGTGGCCCATGGAAGGTTGTCCACAAGGGAGCGGGGCTCTTGGGCTGAAAAATGTTCCCCACCCCAAGATGCAAGGATGGAGAAGAGGCTCTTTTGCCCATGCAGTTCCCTTGACTCGCAGCAGATGGCAGGCACACCCCGCCTCAGAGTCAGCTCCCTCTTGGCATCCCATGCGAACTTGGTGGGTGTTTTGAGGTTGCTGCCAGGATTATGCAACCACCAATGACGAATCCCTCCTGCCTCCTGGCTGAATCACACCTCCCCACACACATCAGCGCAGCCTCTCAGAGCCTTCCTCCTCATCCAAGTGCACAGCTGATCTCGGTGGCCCTTTTGTGCTGTGTGAGCGGGGATTGGGGGTTCTTGCCCCTGGAGGTGCTGCTGCAACCCAGAGAGAACCGAGAGGGATTATGTAGCACAGGAAGGAGGAGCAAGAGGAGGAAGACTTAGCAGGAGCCATCCAGGGCCTCTTGCCATGGCTCCTTCCCTCCTCACCAGTGCTGCCAGCAGGACAGGGCTTACAGTGTGGGGAGGGGGGAGATTTCCAGGGATCGAATGAGCAGTAGGGCTCCCAAACACAGAGCAGGTCTAGCTCACCACACATAAGAAAATAAGGAGAGTCCTTCTGGATCAGGCCTGTGGCCAGTCGCCTAGCATTCTGTTCTCACAGGGTACCAATGAGAAGGCCACAAACAGGACCCTGATGCGACTGTGATCCCTGGCCACTGGTATCTGTAGCTGCACCACTGTTCCCCTCCCTCTGCAGCGTTTGCATGGCAGAGGGGAAGCTGGTGCCATGAGCAAATCTGGGGGCAGGGTTGGCAGTTAAGCAGAATGGGGGCAGGGACAAAACAGCTGGGCCCGCTCTGGTGCCTGTAACAGCAGCATGATGCGCAGCAATGAGCATGTGAAGCCTTTCCCTGCCCACAGCATGGAGGGTGAAGCATCACCATCACCTGCCACTAGCAGGCATGGCCAAACTTGGCCCTCGAGCTGTTTTGGGACTACAACTCCCATCACCCCTAGTTAACAGGACCAGTGGCCAGGAATGATGGGAACTGTAGTCCCAAAACAGCTGGAGGGCCAAGTTTGGAGGGACGCCTGTGCCTTTAACAGTCCTGGGTCTTCCCCATGCACAGAGTGCTTTTCTCCCTTGCATGAAAAGCTGCCTCTGCTGTGGTTTCCTTTTCTATGCCAACGTAGCCTTGTCCTCCTTTGAACCTGGCCATCCCACCTGTTCACACCTTCAGATAAAGTGGCCATTAAAGGAAAGGACGGGGGGGGGGAGAGTTATAAAGTGGGCAACACTGCCTGTGCTGAAGTCCCTGTTATCAAGAGTCTGTGGCACAGGCCCTGTGCATTCTGACACATGAAAATCTTCCTCCCAAAGCACGTGCCTGGTAAAGTAGCCAATGGAACCTCATGCCTCGGTAAAAATGGTCAAGTTTTTAAGGTGTCACATTGCGATGGTTGTCTTCAGTCAGATATATTTTTCTCCACCTTTGTGTGATTTCTGAAATGTCGAAGGTTCAAATTACGCACCTTTGTAAACAATGAAGTGTGTGTGTGTGTGTGTGTGTGTGTGTGTGTGTGTAGGAATCCACTCTGCCTTATAAATATGAAACCCTGTCCAGCAGAACTTTCCTATGATCCTGTTTCAAGTTGTCCCACCCTGTTTTTTGCCAGAGCTGAGAATGGCTTTCTTTCTTAGGAAGGGCAAGCGCTTCAGCGGAAGCGGCACTTCCCCTTCTCTCAAAGAAGGAAGCCAGATCTGGCTCCAAGATCAGGCTGGCAGGAAGGCCTGTTGATCTGGGGCAAAAGCCATCATGAAAACAGAAACAGCATTTTTAGTGCAAGTAGTGGCATGTTTTGAGGATGATAATAGGTGGCACCAGAGGTGGGGGCATGGGGCTATGCGCTCCCCGAGAGAGGAGCCCACCCTCCATTTCTGAACTTCTGTCGTTCACACATGCTGTTATTTTTCTTTTTCGCCCACCTAGAAATATACTTTGTCTCCACATATTTCCCCCCCTCATGCTGCCACTGAGAAGGATCCTTACTATGCTATGGGTTAGTTCAGAGTTTTCCAAACTGTGTGTTGCGACATGTTAGTGTGTCAGCTGCAGTGTGTAGATGTGTCGCGTGCACACTCCCTGCTCTCCTCTCAGGGCTGGAAAGGGGTTAGTTTAACCTCTGGTTTGCTAGTAAAACTACGGTAAATTGCTGTGTTGCAAAATGAGCACAAGTCTAAAAAGTGTGTCACCAACATGAAAAGTTTGGTAAGCTTTGGTTTACTCTATGCATGCCTTTCCTTTCAAGGTTTGAGCACAGGGCAGCGGTGTTGCATAAGCTCACGTCTCCCAGGGCAGGCTTGTGCTGGAGGTGGGGCGTGGAGTCCTTAAATAAGAGACACGGGGGAATGATTAATGGACTTCAATGTCTGTACACTAATGCACAAAGCATGGGAAATAAACAAGATGAGCTTGAGCTCTTGGTACAGCAAACTAAATATGACATAATAGGCATCACTGAAACCTGGTGGGATAAGTCCCACGATTGGAATGTAATAATGGAGGGATACAATCTATTTTAGAGAAACAGACCAGACAAGAAAAGAGGAGGAGTGGTGTTATATGTTAGGGATGTGTATACCTGTGAAGAGATCCAAGATTTAGAACCTCAAAGCCAAAGTGAGAGCATTTGGGTCAAAATTAAGGGAGAGAAGAATAACAGTGACCTCATTGTGGGAGTTTACTATAGATCCCCAAGCCAAACGGAGGACATAGATGATGCCTTCCTGGAACAGATGGCCAAGCATGCAAAAGGAAGGGAGATAGTAGTAATGGGGGACTTCAATTACCCGGATATTTGTTGGATGTCAAACTCAGCCAAGAGCATAAGGTCAAACAGATTCCTCACTGGCCTTGCAGACAACTTCATTGTCCAGAAAGTGGGAGAAGCAACAAGAGGAACAGCCATTTTAGATCTGGTCCTAACCAATTTTGATGACCTGGTTAGTGGGGTAGAAGTGGAAGGATCATTAGGCGCGAGTGATCATGCTCTTCTGAAGTTTACTACACAGCGGAAAGGAGCAGCCAAGCATACTAGGACTCAATTTCTTGACTTTAAGAAAGCCGACTTCATAAAACTTAGGGAAGTGCTGGGTGAGATCCCATGGACAGTAATACTAAAAGGAAAGGGAGTTCATGATGGTTGGGAGTTTGTTAAGAGGGAGATAGTAAAAGCACAACTTCAGGCAATACCAATGAGACGGAAACATGGAAGGTGCCTAAAAAAGCCAGGGTGGCTATCTAAAGAACTTTTAACTGAGTTAAGATTAAAAAAGGATGTGTACAAAAAATGGAAAAGGGGGGAAACCACCAAAGAGGAATTCAAACAAATAGCCAGCACGTGTAGACACAAAGTCAGAAAAGCTAAAGCACAGAATGAACTCAGGCTTGCTAGAGAGGTTAAAAGCAACAAAAAAGGCTTTTATGGGCATGTTCGTAGCAAAAGGAAGAACAAAGAAACAGTGGGGTCACTCAGAGGAGAAGATGGTGAAATGCAAACAGGGGACACAGAAAGGGCTGAACTCCTCAATGCCTTCTTTGCCTCAGTCTTCTCCGATAAAGAAAACAATGCCCGACCTAAAGAATTTGGAGCAAATGATTCAGCAGAAGAAGCACAGCCCAGAATAACTAAGGAGATAGTACAAGAATACTTGGCTAGTTTAGATGTATTCAAGTCTCCAGGGCCAGATGAAATGCATCCAAGAGTATTAAAAGAACTGGCAGATGTGATCTCAGAACCACTGGCAGTCATCTTTGAGAATTCCTGGAGAACAGGCGAAGTCCCGGCAGACTGGAGGAGGGCAAATGTTGTCCCTATTTTCAAAAAGGGGAAAAGAGAGGACCCAAATCACTTCCGGAGGCGGCGCAAAACCGTGATGGCGGACCTCTTCGAGCTCTGAAGAGGGGCACCGCAGAAAAGGGTTGCTCGCGACGGCGCAGCGGCAACCCATCAAGATAAACCACGGGCAGAGTGAGTCCGTGGCCGTGGGACCCGGCGGGCACCTGGAGCGACCCCGAAATCACAAAAGGAACCCCGTAAGGGGCTCCGGAGTGAAGGAGGGGGAGCGGTGCTGTGGGTTCATCGCTCTTTCTGCGGAGGCGAAGCCGCGCGGCTGTCACGGATGAGCGCTGACCTTTCTTCCAAGAAACATCGGGCTGAAACATCAAACCCGTGAGTAAGGACTTAAGACTTTACAAACTAAATCGGAAAATTTGGCTAAAAACGGGAGACGAGAAAGAGGAAGTCCGTCTTCCGACACTGCTTTCAAGATCAAAGCAGACGGTCTAAAGAGCGGAAAGCGCTGTGAACAGGGAAGCTTTGAAGCTTTAAATTGGGACTTTCGTGCACATTTGAATTTTACTTTTAAAGAATAAATACAGCATAAAATTGACCTGGAGCGGACACCCCAAGGGCAAGGGAAGACTCTAACCCCAAATCCCCGGGTGGCCGGGTAAAGTTGTTTAAACTGCGGAACTGTTGCAAGCTTCCAGATACTTTTGTAACTTTTGAGCTCATCTAGCTGAAGTGGATACAATTGCAGGCACCTTGCTGGAACTTTGTTATATGTTGAAAAGGGCTCTGCAGGACTTTTTTTTTAGCGTGCTGGAACTAATTTGCTTTTAAAATTGTTTTTAAAGTTGGAATAAAGAGACTTTAATTGTGGAAAGTTACCTTCTTCTTACTAAAACTTTGGTGGCACTCCCCCTAGAGGACATTGGGAATACAGAGGCCTGGGAAAGTTTTTTTTTGTTTACCTTCTCTCAATAGACTGTTTTTAATTCTGGACTTGCCTTTCCCATGGGATTACAACACTTGACCTTGAACGTTGACTGATGAGTGGCACAGGAAAGACAAGAGCAGCCAAAGCTAAGGAAGCTAAGGAGAAAGAGAAAGCAAAAAAGCAAGCACAGCTTTTGCAAACAACTTTAACTCAGGGACGTAGATTATCAGTTCCAGCTGTGCTTGCGACACAAAAAGTAGAAACCGAAAAGCCTGAAAAATCTGAAGAGGAAGATATGGCAGCAGGAGGAGCTGAGGCAGTACTGAAACAAGTTTTGGAACAATTGTCAGCAATAAATCAAAAAATTGATAACCAATCAACAAAAATTGACCAAGCAACATCCTCGATTCAGAAATTGACAGATCAGGTTTCCCAACATACTCAAGCAATTGAAAAATTGCAAGGAGCAACAGAAGAGAATCGTAAACTGGCAGGGGAAGCCGTTCAAATTGCAACATCAGCTAAAAAAGAAGTCGAGGAAGTTAAAGCGGAAGTCAAGCCTCTTCATAAACAGATAGGGGACCAACAAACCTATCTCTCGTTGGTGGAATTGAAAAATCGTGAGACCAACCTTAGACTAAGGGCAGTCCCAGAAATTGAACAAGAAGATTTGAAAGGACTTTTGACAACAGAGTTTACAAAGTTCTGGGACTTAAAAGAAGAAATTGATTTTAAAATTGTATCGGCTTTTCGGTTGGGAAGATTAGTAAGAAAAGATAGATCCAGAGACTGCTTAATAGCTTTGAGATCAAGGGAGGAGAGAGACAAAATACTAGGCCTACACTTCAAAAACTCAATTGTGATACAAGAGAAAAGGGTGGAAATTTATCGAGATATTCCTAAACAGTTATTGGACTTGAGAGCCACCTACTCAGATTTGGCTAAGTTACTGAGACTCAACACAATTCCTTATAGGTGGGAGTTCCCACAAGGGCTATCATTTACTTACAAACAGAAGAAGGTTAAAATAAGATCACCAGAGGACTTACAAAAGTTCCAGCACGACCACGGAGAAGACCTCCAAAAAGAAGCAGCAGCTAATTGGCCTATACCCAACCCAGGTGGAGCAATACCTGCACCTTCGGAACCAGAGGAGAAAGAAGATACACCGCTCTAGGTGTAGCAGAATAGTTCAGGATGTCTCTGCGGCTACTCAGTTGGAATATAAATGGCGGAAATTCCCCGGAGAAAAGAAGGAGGATATTTCACATATTGAAGAAAGAACAATTGGACATTATTTGCCTACAAGAAACCCATGTGACCAGGCTCCACAGGAAGGTTTTGGTAAATAAAAGATTAGGCCAAGAATTTATTTCGTCTGACAAAGTAAAGAAAAGAGGAGTGGTGATCTATGCTAAGGAGAGCCTGATACCCAAATTTCTATTTAAGGATGAACAAGGAAGAATTTTGGCAATTGAAATTCAAACCCAAGGAGAAAAAATATTGATATTAGGAATTTATGCCCCAAATGACGGGAAATCAGAATTTTTCAAGAAGCTGCATGAGACGTTGCTGGACTATCTGGACTATGCTAACATCATAATGATGGGAGATATGAATGGAGTGGTGTCTACGCATATGGATAAGTCTTACAACCAAAACTTAACATCTGATGGCAGACTGCCCAAAACTTTTTTCGAACTGACTGACAATCTGGATTTGATCGACATATGGAGGACAAAGAACCCCCTAGGTAAAGAAGGAACTTTTTTCTCTGAGGCCCACCTGTCTTGGTCAAGGATCGACCAAATCTGGACCTCCAGGGGGCTGGCACCCAAGACTAAAAAGGTGGAAATCTGCCCAAAAACATGCTCCGACCACAATGCCTTGAAATTAGAACTTAGATTAACTCAACCCGGTTCCTTCAGATGGAGAATGAATGACACACTACTAAGAGATCAAGAGATTGTGAAAAAGGCCCAAAAAACATTAAAGGACTATTTTGAGATAAATCTGAATACTACAGTTGAAAAAAGAACGATCTGGGACGCAAGTAAAGCTGTTATGAGAGGGTTTCTGATACAACAGAATTCAATCAAGAAAAAACTCTGGAACGGAAAGAAGGACAAAATATTGGAGAAAATACACCAAGGAGAAAAAAAACTGAGAACCAAACCAAAGTCCAAGGAGGTGCTGAGAGAAATTAAATTCCACCAAGCAGAATACTCAAAATTGATCAATCAGGAGATTGAATGGAAAATAAAACAGATGAAGCAAAGATCTTTTGAATCAGCAAATAAATGTGGAAAGCTGCTAGCTTGGCAGCTGAAAAAAAGACAAAAGCTAAACACGATAACAAATCTAGAGATTGATGGAAGGACCGTACAGAAACCAGAAGAAATTAGGAGGTGCTTCCACAGATACTTCAAAGAACTGTATGCACAGGGGCCCCAGAAAGAATCAGAGATAGATCAATTTTTAAAGATAAATGGACTATCAAAAATAACTCAAGATAAAAGATCAATCTTGAACTCTATAATAACCACACAGGAAATTGAAGGTGCCATTCAGAATATGCAACTAGGCAAATCTCCAGGCCCGGATGGACTTACCTCCAAATATTACAAGGTTCTGAAGGACTATTTGATACAACCTTTGTTGGAGGTATGTAACCAGATTATGGATGGGAAGAGGGCACCAGAAACGTGGAAAGAAGCCTTCATCACATTGATACCTAAGTCAGAATCTGAAAAGACTCAGCTTAAAAACTACCGTCCCATCTCACTCCTAAATGTGGATTACAAAATATTTGCAGACATTTTGGCAAATAGACTTAAAAAAGTCTTAAATGAAGTAATTCATAAAGACCAAGCTGGCTTTCTCCCTGGTAGACATTTATATGAGAACACTAGAAACATCATTGATATTTTAGAACTTTTGCAGACTAACAGGAACACAAGGGCGGTGTTAATCTTTATTGATGCGGAGAAAGCATTTGACAATATATCTTGGATGTTTATGAAGAAGAACTTGGAGGGGATGGGAGTGGGACGGGGGTTTGAGAATGGATTACATGCAATCTATTCAGAACAAAAAGCTAAATTAATAGTGAACAATGTGGTGACGGAGGAATTTAAAATTGAAAAAGGGACACGACAAGGGTGCCCTCTATCCCCTCTGTTATTTATTTCAGTCCTGGAGGTGCTATTGAATATGATCAGAGAGGACCGGTTGGTACAAGGGATAGAGGTCGGAGTGAAACAATATAAATTGAAAGCTTTTGCAGATGACCTAGTTTTGACACTGCAGGAGCCAGAATCCAGTACAAAAAGAGTTCTCGAACTTATATCTGAATTTGGTCGGGTGGCGGGATTTAGGTTGAATAAACAAAAAACTAAGGTTCTGACCAAAAATTTAACAATTACAGAAACAGAGGGGTTTCAGAGAGAAACAGAACTGAATGTGGTTAAAAAAGTGAAATACCTTGGGATCTATTTGTCCTCCAAGAATTTGAATTTATTTAAGGATAATTATGAGAAATGTTGGTTGGAAGTTAAAAAGGACTTAGAAATTTGGTCAAGATTGAAACTTTCCTTGTTGGGAAGAATTGCAGCTATAAAAATGAATGTGTTGCCGAAAATGTTATTTTTGTTTCAAACCTTACAGATCGTGGACAGAGTGGATTGCTTTGGAAAATGGCAGAAGGACATATCTAGATTTATCTGGCAGGGCAAAAAGCCCCGAATAAAGTTTAAAATATTAACAGATTCGAAAGAAAGAGGGGGGTTTGCCCTGCCGGACTTGAGGTTGTATTATGAAGCTGCAGCCTTCTGCTGGTTGAAAGATTGGTTTTTGTTGGAAAACACCGATGTCCTAGATCTGGAAGGTTTTAATAATGCTTTTGGATGGCACGCATACCTATGGTACGACAAGGTTAAAGCACATAAATTGTTTAAAAGCCACATTGTCAGAAAAGCAATCTTTGCAGTCTGGATGAAATATAAAGACTTACTAGAGAGTAAAACTCCGAGGTGGCTATCACCAGTGGAGGCCAAGGCCCGAAAAAGACCCAATATGGAGGCCTATTGGCCGAAATATTGGGAATTGACTGAAAAAATTGGAGACAATTGGAAGTTGCAGAGCCAGGACAAACTAAAAAATAAGGTGCGAGACTGGCTACATTATGCTCAAATTCAAGAGGTTTTCAAAATGGACAAAAAAGTTGGTTTCCAGGTGGAAAAGTCGAAACTAGAGACAGAATTGTTAGAACCAAAGACAAAGCTGTTATCTAGAATGTATAACTTGCTGCTTATGTGGAATTTACAAGATGAGACAGTTAAATCTGCTATGATTAAATGGGCGCAGGATGTTGGACACAACATTATGTTTGAAGACTGGGAAAGGTTATGGAACACCGGAATGAAATTTACGGCCAGTACGGCCTTGAAGGAAAACATTATGAAAATGATATACCGGTGGTACATGACCCCAGTCAAGTTAGCTAAGATACATCACCTGTCTGACAATAAATGTTGGAAGTGTAAGGAAGCAGAGGGGACTTTCTTTCACCTCTGGTGGACATGCCCAAAGGTTAAGGCTTTCTGGGAAATGATTTACAATGAGTTGAAAAAGGTATTTAGGTATACCTTTCCCAAGAAACCAGAGGCCTTCCTGTTGGGCATGGTAGACCAGAAAGTGTTAAAGAAGGACAGAACTTTGTTTATGTATGCTAGTACAGCAGCAAGAATACTCATCGCAAAGAACTGGAAGACACAAGATTTACCCACGCTGGAGGAATGGCAGACGCAGTTGATGGACTATATGGAGATAGCTGAACTGACCGGCAGAATCCGAGATTTGGATGTAGAAACAATTGAGGTGGACTGGAAAAAGTTTAAAGACTACTTGCAAAAGTATTACAAACTGTATGAATCTTAAGACGGTGCATGATTTGAAAATGATACGCTTTAGCAATTATGATTAAGTAAATAGTAAACTAAGTGACAAAAGAGAAAAGGAGATAATATGAAATTGAACATGTTACGTTTATTTTAAAGGTATAAAAACTCTGACATAATACATTGAATATAGATACATAACATGTAAAAGTTACAATAAGGTATGACATAAGGTAACAAATTGCTGACATTGTTAATATAAAGAACGCAGAATCGGAAGGGGTGGGGAAGTCCAATTTGGGATTTTTGTTAAAAAAAAAAAAAATGGTTTCTGGTAAACTCCTTGTTTGTAATGTATAAAATTTGGAAAGAAACGTAATAAAAAATATTATAAAAAAAAAAAAAAAAGAGAGGACCCAAATAATTACCGCCCAGTCAGTCTGACATCAATACCAGGGAAGATTCTGGAGCAGATCATTAAGCAAACAGTCTGTGAGCACCTAGAAAGGAATGCTGTGATCACCAATAGTCAGCATGGATTTCTGAAAAATAAGTCATGTCAGGCTAACCTGATCTCGTTTTTTGACAGAATTACAAGCCTGGTAGATGAAGGGAACGCAGTGGATGTAGCCTACCTTGATTTCAGCAAGGCATTTGACAAGGTGCCCCATGATATTCTTGTAAAGAAGCTGGTAAAATGCGGTCTTGACTATGCTACCACTCAGTGGGTTTGTAACTGGCTGACTGACCGAACCCAAAGGGTGCTCATCAATGGTTCCTCTTCATCCTGGAGAAGAGTGACTAGTGGGGTGCCACAGGGTTCTGTCTTGGGCCCGGTCTTATTCAACATCTTTATCAACGACTTGGATGATGGACTCAAGGGCATCCTGATCAAATTTGCAGATGACACCAAACTGGGAGGGGTGGCTAACACCCCAGAGGACAGGGTCACACTTCAAAACGACCTTGACAGATTGGAGAACTGGGCCAAAACAAACAAGATGAATTTTAACAGGGAGAAATGTAAAGTATTGCACTTGGGCAAAAAAAATGAGAGGCACAAATACAAGATGGGTGACATCTGGCTTGAGAGCAGTACATGTGAAAAGGATCTAGGAGTCTTGGTTGACCACAAACTTGACATGAGCCAACAGTGTGACGCGGCAGCTAAAAAAGCCAATGCAATTCTGGGCTGCATCAATAGGAGTATAGCATCTAGATCAAGGGAAGTAATAGTGCCACTGTATTCTGCTCTGGTCAGACCTCACCTGGAGTACTGTGTCCAGTTCTGGGCGCCACAGTTCAAGAAGGACACTGACAAACTGGAACGTGTCCAGAGGAGGGCAACCAAAATGGTCAAAGACCTGGAAACGATGCCTTATGAGGAACGGCTAAGGGAGCTGGGCATGTTTAGCCTGGAGAAGAGGAGGTTAAGGGGTGATATGATAGCCATGTTCAAATATATAAAAGGATGTCACATAGAGGAGGGAGAAAGGTTGTTTTCTGCTGCTCCAGAGAAGCGGACACGGAGCAATGGATTCAAACTGCAGGAAAGAAGATTCCACCTAAACATTAGGAAGAACTTCCTGACAGTAAGAGCTGTTCGACAGTGGAATTTGCGTGGCGATTCCCGCCCCCTCCCATGAAAGAAGTAAATAACGACACCAGACACAAGAATTTAGGTTAATGGGCGAAATTGGCCACAACTTTATTGATTACAGGTAAGAGTGGTATTGGCTTTAGGCATTGGCCCTAACAGACTATCCGGTATAACCGGGAAGGGTTAAACACCAACAGGGGGAGCCCCCCGAGATGTACATCCGTAAGCGCTCCCCCAGGGGTTACCGCTCGGGAGCGCGCTTTAGGCCCTAGCCTCCGTAGGTTTCGGACGAGGCGACGCCCCTCGGAGTCCTTTAACAGACCACCCTTCAAGATTTGGGGGAGGTGATGGCATTCCTCCCCCCCGACCGCATTTGCATGACAATACCCCTTGCCAATGCCTAACCGCCAAAACCAAGGAGTTGTGACGTTTTGCTACGAGGTAGGCGAAAAAACCAAGTGGCGTCAAAATACAGCCAATTAGCCAAATGGAAAAACTCCTACCAGGCCCCTTGCGGCGACCAGCCGAAGCCCATAGCAAAGTCAGAAGGTAAGCCTAAAGGGTGGGTGGGTGGGAAATCCTGGGCTGAGGAAGGAGCGAAAGGGGCGAGGCAGGGCAGTCCTGACCTTAAGAAGACCCTGAAGTGCCCGCCCCTGGCGCCAGCCGATTGGCTGGCGGTGTGGGCGATGAATAATAAGTAACTAAGGGGATTCCCGCGACCCGCGGGGCTTCCTAGCCCCGCGAGAAGGTGATGGGGCGTGCGCCCGCAACCCCACCCCCTCTTCAGGTCGGGAGTGTCTTTGCGTGGCGATTCCCGCCCCCTCCCATGAAAGAAGTAAATAACGACACCAGACACAAGAATTTAGGTTAATGGGCGAAATTGGCCACAACTTTATTGATTACAGGTAAGAGTGGTATTGGCTTTAGGCATTGGCCCTAACAGACTATCCGGTATAACCGGGAAGGGTTAAACACCAACAGGGGGAGCCCCCCGAGATGTACATCCGTAAGCGCTCCCCCAGGGGTTACCGCTCGGGAGCGCGCTTTAGGCCCTAGCCTCCGTAGGTTTCGGACGAGGCGACGCCCCTCGGAGTCCTTTAACAGACCACCCTTCAAGATTTGGGGGAGGTGATGGCATTCCTCCCCCCCGACCGCATTTGCATGACAATACCCCTTGCCAATGCCTAACCGCCACCCGAGCCAGGCTCGCCGCCAATACCCTCAGACCTGTAACCAATCCTTAATACCCTGGAAAATTTCAGCCAACCAAATGTCGCAACCAGCATCAGAAAGATGCACGCCATCCCTGCGGTAGAGCATTTCGTTGCTAAACTGGATGCCAGGGTGCTCGATGACCTGGCCACCCATCGCCCTTACTCTACGCGCCACCGAACGCTCCAGGATTCTCCTGGCTTTATTGACCGCCACCGGGTTCGCAGCATCGCGCCAGAAGCGCCTTTCAAGCAAGGATGACCATATGATTGTCAGCTCTGGATAGGAAGTCTGCAGCGCCTCCAGGTCATTAAGAATATGCCACCTTAAGTCGACCCCCTTTCTATAGGCCAGGTCGTTCTCTCCTAGCTGGATAACCAGCGCCTTGGGCGGGCCCTCCAGCGCAATTTTATTAAACACCGTTGGAAGAAATTCCTCCCAACGCATTCCCCTCCGAGCCAACCAGGAAAACTGCACATCATTCGGGAGCTGGGGATAGCTGGTCATGCCCCTGGAGACTGCCCGTAGTCTTGCCCAATGGACAATGCTGTGGCCGATGATCCAGAGCCGCACCGCACCTGCACCTATGGACAAGGAGAAAGGAGAGCCGGTCGGGGGGGGGGAATAGCGAAGGGTTAGCGTGCTTTTCGGATGTAGCCCCTGAAGGCATTAGACCTCCAGCGACCCATGTTCATTATTCTCTCAGCAGGTAGACCCATGTGCGCCGCGGTGGTGGCTGCCCCGATGCGGAAAGAGTGTGCTGCATAATCTTCAGGTGGTAGCCCAATAGCCGCGATCGCCTTGCGCATGACCCTCGTAAATTGGTGTTTAGATAAGCGGGAGCCGTCTGCGTGTATAAAAAAGGGGCCACTTACTTTAGGTCTTAAGCAGAGGAACTTCCTAGCATCCTTTACCGGGCAAGGGCCGTCACTCCTAGTCGCCTGCAAGCGGACTAAGGCCCCTCTACCGAGCTGATCGGTCTTTGAGCTACGTATTTTGAGGATTACCTCTGAGGTGGACACGGTCACATCATCCACGAGAAGCCCTCTGCTACAATTGGTCGGAAGGTCATCACAAACTACCTCACCAACTCGCAGGGCTCCGAAGAACGCGAAGGAAAATGCTGATGTGAATAGCCTGGCCTCATACCTAGACCAACAGATGACCCGGAGCTTTGAGCGAATCCGCGTAAGTATGTCAAAAGTTATGGGTCTCCTGGAGTCAGAGCTGGGGGGCTGTGCTCTCCGCCAGCCCTCCAGCATCTTCCGTACCACGAAGTGTGCGCATGGATCGACTGAAAACAAGGCTTTGGAGAAAAAGGATATGGCTGCAGACTGAATGTTGAGGGTTTTTGGGGCCCTACCTAGGTCACGGAGGCGTACCAGATATTCAATAGCCTCAGATTTGTTTGGGGGCTTGCCTGGTTTAAACTGCCCTTTCTTTTGACGAAAGAATGTGAAGTCTAACCACGCTTTGTTATAAGATCTTAAGGTAGATGGGGCAACGGCCGACAATACTCCCTTTATTGCTTCTCGTTGCCAATACTCCAGAGGTGCTCCGGAAACTGCTGTGGCAGCTGCTGCGCATCCGGCGCTAATGAGCGAAAGCGCTCCATCTGGAATCGAGATAAAGCATCGGCAATGTTATTTTCAATCCCTGGTACAAACTTAGCTGACGCATACAGGTTTAATCGAAGGCAAGCGAGGACGAAGTATCGCAACAGCGACGCTACTCTAGGAGAACGAGAAGACTGCTTATTCAACACCGACACCACTGCTTGATTATCTGTCCAGAAGCATACCCTACGGTCTTTGAACTGCTCGGCCCAAAGGTGAATAGCCACCACGATGGGGAAAAATTCTAAAAATGTAAGATCACGTAGGATGGGTTTGCCCTGCCAGGAAGGAGGCCAACGTTGCGCGCACCACTGACCCCTAAAGTAGACGCCAAAGCCCAATGACCCCGCTGCGTCTGAATGCACCTGGAAGTCTGCCTGTAACGTCATGCTGTCCTGCCAGAGAGAAATTCCGTTATAACTATCTAAGAATTGGAGCCAGACCTGGAGGTCAGATTTTACGGCCTTCGAGAGGCGAACCCGATGATGAGGCGATCTTAGGCCTGCTGACAGTTTCGCTAGCCGACCACAGAAAGGACGACCAGGGGAAACTACGCGGCATGCGAAGTTAAGGTGACCCGCGAGGGACTGAATTTGTCTCAGGGTAAGCTTCCTCAAAGGCAGGAGCTGAGAGATAAGGTCTTTTAAGGCCGCCAGCTTCTCTGCAGGTAGGCGAGAAGTTTGGGCAATTGTGTCCAGCTCAATGCCGAGGTAGGTCAAGGTGGTGACCGGTCCCTGTGTCTTCTCGTTCGCTAGGGGGACGCCTAACTCCTCGGCCAATGACTTGAAGGCCTGAAGCAAAGACAAGCAATCATTAGCATTATTTGCCACCAAAATAAAATCATCCAGATAATGCCCCACCCCGTCGGAACCGGTTCTGAATTTCAAAGCCCATTCGAGGAAGGTGCTGAAAGTCTCGAAGGCCGCGCATGCGATTGAACACCCCATGGGCATGGCCTTATCGATGAAGTAAGAACCTTGGAATTTAAAGCCTAGCCAACGGTAGTCCTCC